>NC_081249.1:95164730-96401018 GCF_030490865.1 Poecile atricapillus
CTTTGTGTTATCAGAGCACCTGGGGAAACACTTGTTGTTCTTTTAAAACATTTTCCCTTAATTTTGCACTATGAGATTTAATCTCTAAATAGAAATCATTTTATAATCATTACTGAAGGTGTAAGTGGAGGCTAGATCTAAATGGTGTAGTTGAAACAAGAAGTAGAAGGTTATTTTCAACAATGATCATATATAGACATATGAACTACAGAAAAGATGTAAATACGTGTTAACAGCAAATCAAACCTTTTAAGAACATGAAATACTATGAATAAACACTAGATGGAGCATATGTTGCACAGCTGAGTTTCTACAGTCACTTTCCCTCCCAAGGAATTCTTGGACATAACCAGCTGCCATGTGGCAAAGAAAACCAGAGCCAAGATGTACAGGAGTTTGTAAGTGTAGCTAAAGCCCAAGCACAGTCATTCATCCTTGTTCAGCAAAGCATTTCAGCAAATGCTTCTCCTCCAGTGAGTTTAACGTGGCTTTTAGCCCACAGCTGGCTGTGCTGTTGTGAGCTAAAGGATTAGGGCCTTGGGACATGGCATTTCTGCTTAAAGCTCAGTGGTGAGCTTTGGAGTGGGAGAACAACCTGTGCACGATCAGTTATCGTGGCTTGGCTGGGGTGTGGTGACTGAACCAACCCACTGCAGCTTCATCTGGGCATATGGATCCTGAGCAACCTTTGTTTTTTGTGGGGGAGGAATGGGGGAGGCAGGGGTATGTCCTGTCCCCCTTTTCTTTCTTGGCCCTCCTTCTCCTTTCTGTACAGAAGGAGTAATTTGAAACACCTTTGCCTCTCTGTAGCTGAATAGGGTAATGCCTGCCCCAGTTTGCAGGGAAAATCACAGTTACTGAAAAATTTGCAGGATTCTCTGCATCTCTCTCAAAGGAAAAACATTATCTGTGAAGGGAGAAATGCAGTGAAACCTTTAAAAAATTGTAAGATACTGGATGATATAGGACTGATTTTGAAACCTACTAGTATGAACAGCAAGGTGGATTTTGAAGAATGAGGTTATTAAATTAGCATCTTGGCTACTTCGTTGTTCTGGTGGTCAGTTTTGGTGGGGCAGAATTGTTTTTCTAAAAAAGATAACTTCAGTGGAATAAGTAGAGGGGGGAAATAGGTAAAATTCCTTTGGATGAGATTTTCTCCTTGTTTTTATTACAAAACATGGGCTTTGTGTGTGAGTGGGAGGTATTTGAATTAATTGAAAAAACTTTCCTACGGGGAGACACCAGCCTGCCTGCAGCTCAGGGTGAACTCGGCTTCCTGCTGCTTGTGCCAGGCTGGCCTGGCCCTGCCAAGCGTCACGCAACACACCTGCACTGGAGCAGGCACGAGGTACACGAGATTGTTCTCTGTACGCACATGGAAATTTTGAGGGAGATCAGGCAAGACTTGTAGTGATAGGAAGGCTCCAGAGAAGGAGGTGATCTCACCACATCTGTGTTTCCTGTAGTGTTTTTTGACTCATCCATAACCCAACCAGTGCGGACTGGAAATGACAGATTGCTTCTCATCTATTGATTTTGGCTGGGGCTGGTGCCTGTGAGTAGCTGAGGTGGAAGGTGGGGGTTTATTTACTGAAGAACCTTGGGCTAGATGGGACTTGGCTGACATCTTTGTGGGAGGAGGTCAGAGCCTCCCCTGTGGCCTCGTGAGCTGTCTGGGGCTTGGGATCTGCCGCGGGTACAGGAGATGCAAGCCTGTGTTTGGTACCGTCTACCCAGCTTGTCTCCCCCTGCTCCCAAAGGAAGGAGGGATCGGACAAAATTAGTCTTGATGAGAAATGTGGTAGAGTCATGTGTGCTGCTGCTGGATTATTGCTGTCAGATACCATCACTACAGGGAAAGCCTGCCCAGAAGCATGAGGATGTCAGGGATAGTCCTTCAGAGTTTCTGCTCATTGCCTCTCATCCTACTCAGCTCCTCTAAAAACTTATTTATGTACTCCTGTAGGTGTGTTTTTTCTGCCTTGCAGTTTGTTTCTGAATGCCTGGGTGCACAACTCTAGTTTGAAGACCTCACTAGGAAACCCCCAGTATTTTTAAATGCCTAAAAGCTACTGAAAATCTTGCTCTTGGTTTTCAAAAGAAACCTATAGATCCTAAATGTTGAACAGGTCCTCCAGAGCTTCTGAACAGCAAAAGCTGTTTTCCCAGCAGTGACAGAACTCCAGGAAAACAGAGTGAGGAGAAAAACCTGTGTTGAAGGTGCAGCCAAAGTGTAGGACTTCCCCTTCACCCAAATGCCAGCAATTTAGGGATCACCTCCAAACCCATTCACGTAATGCGATCTGACATTCTTTCAAAGGTGACTGTTGGTGGAGTAATAATTTGGCTTTGGATTTGGATTTTCCACAGTTTTTGCAAGAAAGCAATAGGAATGTCTGTGCATTTGTGGCAGGTTTATAAGTGCATGTGTGCACCTTTAGAGAGGCCAAGGGCTTGGAGACAGCAAAGTTTAACTGTAACTTTGGATGTTGGAAGGAAGATGGAAGAGAGGAGCCACTGAGCCTTCCTACCATGTGACAGGTCATTCTGCACCAGTCATCCAGATTAAGCCACAACAAACATTTTGGTTTACCTAGGGTGGGACAAGACACTTGAGGGTGAAGGAGCATTATCCTAAACCATTGTGTTCAGTTGCCTGTGTGTGAAGGCATCTGTTGGCTCTGTGAATGAGAGAGTCCCTGAAAATACACATTTTTATGGGCAAAGCTTGAGTGAGAACATTTCTCAATAATCTCTTTGGTAGAGCTGTTCTCCTGAGAAAACTATAAAGGACCTTCCTCTGGCTATTTGAGTTTGTCAGCAGAAACAGGAGACAAAACAAAATGTACCAGCAGTCATAATTCTTAAATTGGTGTGAAGAAATAATGGCTGGTTTAGCCTAATTATGTAAAGAATGTATGGAAAGAGTGATGCTCATCCACTTGGGACTTGAAATCATAGGTGGTCTTGCAAAGAGTTGAAACTAGACCTTGATTTATTGGTTCTTACAGGAAAGTCATCACTCTGCAACCAACGTTGGGTTGTCTCAGAACTTCTAAGATACTCACCCAGAGACTACCCCCATGGGTTTAACTTACCAGCCCTTGCTTTTGAATTTCTGTATTTCCCAAACAGACATAAGGCATGAGTAGATCTCAGTGACCTGAAGTCTTTTCCTTGCAGTCCCTTCCATAGGGGCTGCCTGAAGCTGCAGGGACCAGTTCCCCACTGCACTGTGGGGATGGCCTTGCTAGTGCTCTGGTTTCCACATGGAAAATGACTGCTGCAAAATAAAAATCCTAGTGACTCTGGTGATTTTGTTCCCAGAAGAGTGCTGCTAAAAAAACCTGACAATAAAAAGCAAAATTCTCCAGGATGTTTTTGTCTTGAGATCAGAAGTGGTTAGGGTGACTTCTGGGGTGACCTCCATAACAGATCCTATTACCAAGTACCTACAATGGTGTATCCAGGAATGGCTCTGCTGTTGGGGACAGGAGATCCAATCCCACAGGAATATTATACACCTCACTGAAGTGTCTGCCATGCAAGAGCAGTATAATTCAATGGGAATGGCAAACAGAGTGCTGAGGTGCATGAGGAGCAGCCCCACTGCATTGCAGAGAGCTAGTGGGTGAGGTACACAGCTGCTCTCTGGGGGTTTCCACTGGCTGGCCCCAGTTCATACACAGAGGTACATGGCAGCTCAAGGAATGTCACAGAAGGGCTTGTAAGAGAGAACTGAACTCCTCACAAAGTGACAGCACTTTTTTTTTTCTGTTTTGATTTCTAGTGCTACTTTGGGAACAAGTACCTGTCCTGTCCCTGCTTTCTACAATACAGATCCCTTAAACCACTGGGTTGTGCTTGCAAACCTGTGCACACCCCCACCACATACATGTTTTTCTTGAGGTGTCCACCACATGAAAAGTGTTGGATTAAACACTGGGTTTATAAATTGGGGATGGAGCTGTTGGCATTTGTAAACTGATTCTGTTAGCTAGCTACCGTTTTTGGAAGAATTCTTATTGCAAAATGAGAAGAGCAGCAATCGAGGCTTTAGTTCCTTTAGTGAACAAAGCTATTCCTATCCTATTCCTGAATAGCTGTGTGACTTCAAGGGTAGGGTGTTTTTAGATGTGAGAATCAAGCAAATGTTGATTGTTGTTCTCAGTACTGGTGCTGCAAAGTGTGGGTGACTTGAGCAGTGAATTTCCCAGCACCTTGTCCACAGTTTTCAAAGACTCTATTTCAAAACTTCATCACAATTAAAATTCATCTCTGGATTGTTAACTCCTTTGAGGATTAACCTGTCAGACACTGACTTCTTTTGAAGAGACTTGAGGATACCCTATACTGTACAGTGGAAACGTGTGTTTTCAGGGACAGGAAAAAACAATTCCGTCTGCATGCCAAGTAATTTCGTACGTGCTCAAGAGCCATTTAATGCACATATTGCCGCACTTCTGTCTTACTGTGCCAAACAAGTCTATGTCATTTGGACAGATGTTTTCAAATTTGCCAGCAAACTAATTAAACACCAGTGTAGAAGGTTTCTTTTTGCAAATTCAGTCATATTCCACATAAAAGCAGGGAGTGAAGGCAACCAAATATACCTTGAGATGGATTTCCTCTGAAAGCTAACCTGTTTTGTAACCCAAATTGACACTAGCTGCACTGATTTAATCTTATTTTTAGCAGTGAAGAGCAGGAGGACAGTAAAGGAGAGCACAACTCCTTCCCTGTTACCGGCACGAGATGGTTGATCCATGCCCCAGCAGATATGGGGTCCTGCACCACTTTCCTTGTAACAGTGCCTAAAGCTTCACTGAAGGTAATACCTGTTTCTTGAGTAGGTGAAGAATTTACCTTGCTGAAGTGTCTGTAAGGGCCTGTGCATTCACTAGGGAGGAAAGTAGGATTTATGGTGAATGTAATCCTGCCTTTTTGCTTCTTGTGAAACTCTCCCACAGAGATCAGGTTTATTTTTTTTCCCCTCCCTCCTTTTCACTGTCCCCTCCAAGGAAACAAAGTAGTCTCAAGTGTCTGTGTTCAGTTTAGATTACCAAGAAATAGCTATTGTTCAGTATGTTAAAAATAAATTAAATCATATTTTGCTCAAGGTCTAACAACTGTGTCTGATTATCATGTGGTATTTACTAAATCTAAGGCAGTCATAACAAGTATTGTCATAATAAACATTTTAAAACGCATGCATGCATAAACCTGCTGCTAATGGAGAATATTCAACACGTGGCAGATGCTTGTTTCTAGGTTTTTTAAAATTCAAAATGGTGCCTAGAGCTTCTTTCTTAGAGAAGTGTGATAGCATCTAAATAAATGGCTTCATCTTAAAAACCAATGCTCATCCATAAGGTATCTTTGGCTTCAGTGGTAATTAAATGATCTTTTCTTGCAATGCCTGGGGAGGTCTCTGTTTATCCATTTGCAAATGCATTTCCAAAAACAAAGCACTTGCCTCTGCTCCAGTTCATCTGCAAACACATTCATGTGTGTGTTCACTCTGGATGATCACCCAGCTTTCTGTGTGAAAATGGCACCCTTGGGCTTCCCCAGTTTCTTGCTTCCAGAGTATATCTGCATGTGGGCCTGTATCTGTTGCTTGTGTGCGGGTATTTATGTGTGCCTGTGTGTGAAAACACACCCTGGCAGTGGAAGCAGCTACAAGGAGAAAGATATTTTAGCCCACACAGACATAATCATGTTGCCTCTAGTCTTCTCCTCATGCCCAGTGTGCTGTGAGCCTACCTCTGTGGGCTCAGGTAGGCATCTCCTCATCTCTCTGCAAATCTGGGCATGATGAGATTGGCAGCACCACAGCCCCAGCTCCCATGCACAGGCCTCTGCTGGCTCAGCACAAACACGAAGCTCACGATTTATGATGATGCTAAGATGCTTGGTGCTGGTAATTGATTTCCAGGCGGGTTCATCTCTTGCATGTTTTTGAGGATCTGGCCCAGATGCTGTTTGCTGGAAAATGCCTGAAAGCTACTTGGAGTCAGATGGCAGGGAGCTGTGACAAGGATCAGTAAGTTGGGCACCGCGGGCCGGGTGACCACAGTCCCCGGGGACGCAGCTCTCTTGCCTGGTGGCATGTACTCGTTTGCACGAATCGGTGCCTGACCTTGGGCTGGGGAGGAAGGTCCAACGTGGGGGAATGTTTGCAGAAAAGCATGCGACTTTAATTATGGGATTAGAATTAATTATAGGTAGGATTTAGCAAATACCTGCCTTTGAATACGTTTTCCTGTTCTCTGCCATACGGCATGCGCTTGAATCCTCTGCCTAATGCTCTCTTCTGGGCAGTTTGCCTGCAGTCTTGGTGGCAGACAGATTTGATGGAGACACTTAAATGACTGCTACTAGATGCCCGTTGAGCGATCGGCAGCGTGAGGCGCGCGAAGCCGGACCCGATAACGTGGAACACACAAAGCGATCAAGGTGCAGAGCTGCCTCCCCGCTATCGGCACAGAATCGCGCTGCTGGCACGGAGCCTCGGCCTGGCCGCCCATGTGTCCGAGCACAGCTGTTTGTTCAACGTGGGAACCGCGCTGAGGGCTCCTTCTCTGCAGGGCGGGTGCTACCGAGCGCTGCAGAAGGAGCTCCCTGCAGGCCACAGCCGCTGACACCGTCCAAGGAATTCGCCTTATCAGATGGAACGGGTTTGCTGTGCTCAACACACTGGAAAGGTTTTCATGGAAGTGCTTGTGTAGTCAACCAAAGAGTTGTTTCCTAGGGGTGTTGTTGATTTGGGTTTTGTTTTGTGAGAACGCTTCACGTCTACTGCCAGTCCACTAACCCCAAAATAATGCAAAGACAAACAACTGGTGGCACACTTCAGACTGAAGTGTGTGATCAGTAGGCTGAGCCTTGAGGTGCTGATAATGGACTATGGTGATTGCCGGTTCCATAGCAATGTGAACAGGGAATTGCAGGCTTGCTTTGGAAACTGCCCTTCTCAGCTGTCACTCATCATTCTCAGCCTTGCTCTGCCCTGGGATAGGTTGTACTGGCTCCCTGCAGTAGAAGTCCCCCAAATTTTCATGATACAATTGTTTGTGTGTTATGGTACAATAGTTTGCAAAGTATATCACAGCATTTTACTGTTTTAATCCAAAGTGGTGCCTCTAGCAGTGCTGCTATGAATTATACTCACTGGTAGAAGTGTAAAAAGTTTCCATTTCAATACCTCTTGGGTCAGCCAGCTACAGCTTTGTTAATAAGCCACAGGCTAGCAGTTGGCTCTAAATGGCAAGTAAATAATCTGCACAGTTCACTGTTAATCTTGTTATGGAATGCTCCATCTCATCAGATGTATGGGAGTAGACAGAAGTGAGGGAAGACTGTCTCTTTCCGTGATAATTATCAAACTCAAGTATATCCCAAATCTTTGGCCAAATATGCCCAAGTGCCAGAGTGCTATTCTCAAGGATATATACCAGTTTTACCAGTCAGAAACTTAGTTCCTCATTTGATTAACTGAATTACTGTACTAAAAGCAGAAAAAGATTTTGTCAGCTTTGTGAAGGTGCGCTGAGTCTTAAATCTGTCTTAATATATTTTATTCTTACAAGGCATGGTTTAGGAATTTATGTTGTGTATCTGGGAGGATTGCTTAGAGAAGAAGCATTCGTTGAATTAGTAGATTTCAATACCTTTAGGAAAATTTAGATATGCATACAGAAATTCCCCATGCAAGACACAAAGAGGTGCTGGAGTATGTCTTTTTCTTAAACACTTCCCAAAAGATGGCAGTGGAAAGAAAAATCTTGATTTTGGAAGTGTTCTTGATAATGACAGGGACTGATTGTTGCAGGTGTTGCAGGGAAGATAATCTGTCTTCTTATTAGTTCAAGTGTTATGTAAAGCAGTACATCTGTCTGCAGTTGTAATATTAATGTAGGCTGGCCTTCTCAGCCTGAGGTACACTTGGTGCCAAGCCTAAGGACAAAAGGGAGAAGTGGCCAGAAGCTGCTCTTGGGCTTCTCTTGATCCCGAGGCTGTAGCAAGTGCTGTTTCAGGCACTGGTGCCACCTGAGGTCTGACCTGCCCTGCATGGCCTGTGAGCCACTCACAACACCCTGCTGTGATGTGACAACCTGCTACACCACGGCCACTGTCACCACGTCTTCATTTTGGGGATGGAAAGGCTGCACTGTGCCGTGGGTGGATAGAACACAGCCGCAGCTTTGGAAAAGGCAGGTGTCTGTCTCTGCTAACACCTGGCCTGGCCGGTGCTCTGCTGTGGGACATTTTGGGAGGTGAGAGCTCCTGGCAGCTCTAGGATGCCTGAGGCAGGCAGGAAGGATGGCTCTTTGGAAAGGTAAAACTTTGGTAAGTTTTAGCCTTTTTGTTAACAATGATGAAGCAGGACCTTCTCTGAGGTCTAGAACTTTCTAGCTCTTTTTAGCACTGTGTGCATACTGATTAAATTTAAATGCTTTACAGTGAACCTCTACAGGGAGCCATTAACCCCTATCAAAGAATCAAGATCATGAAATCTCATTAAGAAAGATAGCTTAATTCTGGATGCACAGGTGTTTTGGTTGCAGTCTTTTGGTTATAAAGAAATTTTATTTCCTATGCCCCTTTGTAGTGATCACACTTCAGCCTTTGCGATCCGAGCAGTGGTTACTTGAACAGTCCAGTGAGTTTTTGCACTACAAAGCAAGAAATCTGTGCAGGACTCTTGAAGTACTTGGTCTGATCTTAATTTGAAATAATTTATTGTTCTCTGTGACTCCTGTTGCAATCCTGTGGCCTTATGCATTGCCTTCTTGCCAGAAAATTTGCTTGATTGCCTCTCTCTGAAGCTGGCACAGCACAGCATTTCTGTTCCTTTTCTCACTTTGATGGCGTACAAAATGTGTTTTCTTGGCTCTTGCCCTCATGCTGTTTCATGACTTTTTAAAAAAAAAAATAAAAGCAAGAGGCTTTGGAGGCTTTATTTTGGAGACAAATTGTTACCATTTTACAATATTTCCGTTCGCTGTGCTTTGATGAGCCTGTCGAGAGAAAGAGCAGCTTCTCTCTCCCTTATTTTTATTTGCTGTGCTCTAACTCTGCCACTTCCCCGAAACCCAAAGTCCCAGTCCAAGGGAGATATGAAAACAGTAACAAATGTCTGTGAAATATTTTTCTTGAGAAAACTTCCTCTCAGACAATTTTTTTTGGACGGTTATTTGCCATTAAAAAAAATTCCTGCCCTTTGCATACTTTTCCTACCTTTGCTCAAACAGTGGAAGAAATAATCCTAGAAGGTTAAACATACTAGACTACTCCACCCAGAGAGAAAACAGGAGTATGCTTTAAAATTATTTAGCAGTAATTATTTCCCTATTTTATTATAAAATATTGCAGGCATCATCATATTTGTTAGGATGTGCTAATCATGACGTGACCATTCACAAAATTGAAGCAGGTCTTATCTCATATTTCCTAAGTGGATAAATTATTTTACTTTTATGCTACTTTTCTTGATAAAGACTAAGATGACAATAACTACAACTAAACACTCACTTGCTTAAAATGGTTTCAAAACTGGGCTTGTAATTTTCGTGAAAGACCCTTTGTGCTCTGGGTCACACCTGTGGGCAGACATGAAGCTGGAAGTTGCTAGATGGTAGGCAGTGGATCTACCAATGTAGGTTCTGGCACTTGCATAAAAAACACCACTGAAAATCACTGAAAACTGCGCTACCATCGTGGCTGAACTGCACACACACATCCCTGTGCCATGCAGGGATAGATCTGTTCCTAAAGACCTTCTGCCTTTTCCTCTTGTGTAGCAGGTAAGAAATGCATCTCATTCAGGTCTGCTTCAGCACAAAAGCACACCTCAGTGGAGGGGCAGAGAGACAAAGCTGGAAGTCATTGTTATTTGTTAACAAGTGTTCCATTTGCAGGCCTTCACAGCTACCACCCCCTTCCCACTCTGCAAGTGCAGAACTAAGGGTAGCAGGACACAACCAAAAAAACTTTCAACCTGGGTTGTGATATACTCCCTGTAGGTTTGATTCAGTGAATACTTAACAGCAAGACTTTGCCACGCCTCTCAAAAGCACAGCAAAGAAAAAAACACTTCTGAAGTGCATGCATACACACACACACACACACACACACACAAAAGACCCCCCACCCCCATCCCACTCACACACAGTTATCCTGGATGCATGAAAATATACAGTCATTTGAATTCCAAAAATGTCATGAGATGGAATTAATTTCCTATATGCAATCCAATGTGCTATGGTTTAAAGAACTTAAAATTACCACATCTGTCACCTTGGAACAACCCAACTGAGGCCAAAGGAAAGCAAAGCCAAGCCCTGAGGAGCAAATACTATCAGTCACTCACTTAAGTCTCTTAACTCTACTCAAGGAAAACAATCTGAAATGTTCAGAGCAGCCATTTGGACCCATGATGACTGAGACTAGCAAATGCACAGGCTGGAAAGCTGGTCAGTGCTCAGCTCTGGGGACTAATTGTTATAAAATATCTGCAGTGGGAGCCGGCGCTTGCGTTTCATCCGTGCTGCAGCCAGGATGAAGGGATAGGCTGACAAATGTGCAGCTACCCAGCTGCTCAGCTGGATCAAAGGTGGACACCAGCCTCTCCTCAGCTTCCTGCAGCACTACGGGGTACACCTATGGCTGGGAGCACAGGACAATATAGGATTGGCAGGGGAAATTAAAGCACTTCAATCCACAACTGAAATCCAGGCCCCCAGTCAGGGCCTGATAAGCTGATGCCTGAGTTGTTAAGACTACTGAAATCCTCCTCAAAGGCACCTGGTCCCAGTGCACAAGCCTTTCTTAGTGCTGGGTGTGGACTTGTGGCTCCCTTTACCTGTGAACACTTCCCTGTTTTCAGACAAAGTCTCTTGTTGCTTTCCCCTACTCCCTGTGGCTTCTTGGTTCTGCTGTGACCTGTGCCAACTCTTACCCTCCTCTTGGGAGCTGATGCCTGTAGCCTGCTGGCTCAGGCATGCCTAGGAGGGAGGGAATGCAAACCTCAGAAGTGCCTTTTGCTGAAGGAAGAATTAGACCCATGTTTCTCAGCCCAAGTAAGACTGTGCTTGAGCTGCTGATGGTTGCTTGGAGTTTGGAAAAATTTGGCACCTCCTTTCAAAAGAGGATTGTGAGCTATGAGTCGAGAGTGGCAGGACTTGTGCCTGTGTACTTCATTCACCAGAAGGCACTTAAACCCAGGATAGAGCTGGGATTTGAGATGAACTGCAATCTTCAGCCTTCCCTATTTGGCTGGCTTGGGCAACTCCCCAAACAGTGGCTTTTGTGAATTCCCCTCCGAGGCACTTAACTCCACTTACACACATGCACGGAGTACCGGCATCTAATTCAGGCATGTGGACTCCATTATGGAGCAAGATGCAAACATCCCCTCATGGATTGGGGTCTGAAAGGTTTTATATCTGTACTGTCAATAGCTAAGGCCTTCGTTGCCTGCCCCAGCCTCCTTTTTTGTTTCAAAATCTAGACTTTTTAAAAGCAGATAAGCATTTGCAAAAATTATTCTTATATCTGTGCAAAGGCGTAGTTAAGGCATGTGCTAGATATTCCCAGGATGATGCAGTTAGAACAACAATGACTAATTCTATAAAATCTGGCATTAGAAAAAGCAATGCACTTAAATTATGTCATATCCTTCCCTGCAAACTTTGTCCACCAGACTTTTGATGCTGAACATCAGAACCAAAAGTTTATGGCTACCTACAGGTTGTGGCTCATCCAAATTAAAAAATAAGTCCGATAGGCTGGTATTTCTCTAGCAAGCAAAATTGACTTACATTTCATACAGCAGGTTGGCTATCAATGCTTAAAATTATTTTCACTTGTGTGTTTTGTTTGACTCTGAGATGGGGCACCTTCATTAATTCCAAGTTAATTTTGCCTTTGGTCAAGAAACATGCTCAGATTTTCAAATGTTAGCAGAAATCATGTGTTCTTGACAGAAGTACTTCTGATCTGCTTTGTGGAACGTTTAACTGTGCTAATGGAAGAGATATTCTGGAGTATATAGTTACAGCCCACAGGATCAGTGTGAGAGGGTCTTTCCTTAGGTTTGAACAGTATTGTCTGAAAATCGTTGAAAATTTATCAATAAATTAAATAGTAAGGCTGATTAGATTATGCAGGAAGGAGCTCCTTAGAGGACTGCACTCACAGTTCGTATTAGTAAAGTCACCCAGGGGCCAGTGTTTTCAAAAGTGTGTTTGCAGCTTTGTGAGACACTTGGACAAGCACCAGCACTGGATGTGGGGTGCAATTTGGGCTGTGTTTAGAGCAGGAGCACTTTGATGCTACAACAACACTAAAGGACAAGGTACTCGTAGCTGAGAAGCAGCAAAACCAGCAGCCCTGAGCAAGGTGCTGGGAGAGTGCTGGGACAGCCCAAGCATGCACACCTGGGTGTATGCACACAAATGAAACAATCTGTAGGAATTCAGAGAAAGAAATCAAGACCCCAGGTGAGCTCTGCTGGTATTTCTGCATCTGTAAGAGTAGCTTGTGGTGACAGAACTGTTTCACACTGATGGAACCCCAGAGCACAGCAGCTTCATGGCAGGCAAAGGAAGAAACACCTGGAGGAGAGCTGGGTCTGGAATGGAGGAGAATGTGTGAAGGAATTAACTGAGATACCAGAGATTTAACGGCTCTCTGCTTGGAACTGAGAGGTAATCCAATTTCTTCCATTGTCACTGATTTAAGCTTTAATAATAAATCAGCAGTGATTGTACTGTACAAAAATCTAAAAGATTTTATAATCTCTGGGAGTGTATGGCATCCATGTTTGCTCTTTCATTAGATACTGTTCTCATTACAGCTATTTGAAGTAACACGCAGAGAAGGGAATTAAGGCAAACTTACAAAGAGTTTTCATCTCTTCAGAGATAGAGGGCAGAATGTACAAACTGCTGCCACATGACAGTGTCATTGCCTTTAAATGGATTAGTTTTGAATAGTATCCATAGAAATAAATTATCAGCCTCTTCTTTCCAACTAAAAGGCAGTACCAGTAATCAAAATTGTTGGAGTCTGAGATACAGACTGTGTGCCCTTGCTTTTAATATTTAGTTCCAGGATTCAAAGAAACACTGAATTTCATATAATATGAAATTCATGTGCATGTTTTCATGGTGATACATGAAAACAAATGTTAAAGTTAGATAGGAAATGTGTAAATGTGTAGATTAGAAAGTTTCTTAAATCACTGGGTGAAAAAGTAGTTTAGAGAACAGGAGACAAGATGGAGGATTTAGGGTGTTGTCTCTTGTCCTTCTTCTTTCTTCATGTTCTTCTCCTAGGGGTGTTTGGGTAGTAGTAGGTGATTGGGTAGAAAATGTCACAGTGCAGCACACAGGTGTTGGGTCATTGGGTCACTAAGAAAAATAGCTTAGTTGGCATCTGTTAATTGGGTAAATGGACATATAAAAGACCTTGAAGAAGATCTTTGTTAGCCATTTTACCCCTTTTCTATCATAGTGCACATAGCTCCTTGTACCTTGTAATGCTGATAAGAAAAAATAAACAACTGAGACCGAACGAGAGAAAAAACCGCCTCCCTCTCATCAATCTTCAGTTCAAAGGGAAAAAGAACCCAAATCTAAAAGTCCAATAAACAGACAAAAAATCACTAAGAAATTGAAAAAAACCTCAACTTGGTATATTTAATTTTTGTCAGTCTTAGGGTTTTTGCTTCTTCAGGTTCCAGACTGGATTGTCTCCTAATACGTGTCCAAATCTCATAAATCACCTTTGAGAACTGCTATTAAATTCCACTCCTGCTTCTTCTCTTCCTGATTTCCTTCTTACTTCTCTCTCTTCTCTCTATGACAAGAGCTATATCTTGTTCTATCCTTTCTTGTGCTTAATATTTATTCCTCAAATTAGTCTCTTAACAGTGGTCTATTCAAAATTATGTACTTTTTTGGGGTATTGTAATAAAGATTACATGCTATTATGTCTTGGCTTGGAATGAAGTCCTCATCTTGATTTAATGTGACACCTGAAATGAACTTGTGTTCAGAGGACTAAGCCATGACAAGTTATCCAGAGGAAGGGGAGAGATTTTTGTTTTCCTGCACTTGCAGTCATCGGTGTTTTGTGTCCATACAACACTGCTGTGGCATTCATAGCCCAGCGATAACTGTTATGGAAAAGAAGACAAACCTACTTATTTTTCATTTGGAAATGCAAAATTATTAACGCAATATTGTTGAAGAATTTCCTGGCTAGTTTTCCTTTGTCTGCCTCAGGCAAAAAATGATTGCTGAAGTTTAATACTTTATGAAACCTCCTGACTATGAAGGTCTAGTAATTCTCTTTGGGAGGAACTGTGACACAGATAAAACGCAGAAATCTGAACAGGCATGATGGAAAATTACATGCAGTAGAGAATGTAAATTTGAGAAAGTTGAGTCCCACCAGTTCCTGTGCATTGATTATACTGGTGAATATCTATTTTGTAAAGTAAAAAGTGTATTTCCTAGAGTTCAGTAACTCAGGCCACTACATGATCTGGAATAGATTCTTCTCAAGTAATTCAATTAATTACTTCCATGTAACAATTAGCAACACTAGAAGCTTGTGAAATTCAGGAGCTGGACAGACAAGCAGTTTGACATGCGTAGATATCCTCATTAATTTCAATGAGAACTTTAACCTGTATAACATTTGCTAACTGTTAAATATTTTAAAATTAATCTCAATTTATACATATCCAGACAGTTATCCATGTGGTAGACTGTAGCCTGGTTTTCCTAATCAAGCAAAACTACAATGAGAATTTTGCACAATTAAGAACTGAATAATTTGGCTGACTTTTACTCCGTTCTTGGCAGTAGAAAAAAAAATGGTCTTTCCAACAGAAAGTGCCAGTGCAAAATATTTTAGCAAGGAACAAATGTCAGTTTAGATCTATGAAATTACCATTTTCAGGCAGTAAAATTAGAATCACTCTGGTTTGTATTAACTTAAAAATACCCAAACCCTGGCCAGCTATTGTGCAGCTAAGTAAACAGGTATCCACTACTGGCCCAGATTCTGTTCTCAGTTCTAGAAGCATTTTGACTACAGTGGAGGTAACTCCCACTTATAAGCAGAAAAACCAGTATCACTGAGTCCTAACTTTTGCATGTGCCTAATTTATTGATGTTGATATTCTACTGTAGAAATTATCAGAGTGGTTAAATGTATCTGGTTTGAAGTGGGCAACAGTGATTACTCCTGAGTCCATTTTACTGCAACTTATCTTTCTAGTTATGACATGTAATGGGATGTCCCAGATGAACAGCTTCACTGGTCTAGCCCCTCTGAGCTAAAAGGAAATTTTCCAAAGATGGAAGAGTTGGAATATAAGTGGGAGTGTTGCTTTCCTTTAATTATTTTCTTTTAAGGAAATGTTTTTCTTATCATTCTTTTAATCTATTCAAAACTATCCCAAAGTCTTCCTGGAAACTGGGCTGGAAATGTCATGAGAACAGACATTATTTCATATATCTGATTTTTTTTTTTTCAACTGGCGACAAAGATCCCATTTAATTAAATGAAAGCAGACTTTGGATGTCTCTGTTGATGTACAGACCTACAGGCAGTAAGAGATTGAGGAAAGAACCTGTAATGTAGACCTATCACATTAAAAATACATACTTATGTTCAAATTTGACTATTGTTTTACAAGGAACTCCCAAGAAAACATGCATGTGGATCCCATTTCCTGCAGAAGTTTTCTTTAAACACTCACAAAATTAACATATCATACTTCAAAGATTTTTTAGTTTAGCAGGAAGTAGGGCTGTAAATGTTCTCCTCATATCCTTCACCATGGGTTAGCTGATGCCACCAGCAAACCCAACTTTATACCTGTGGAAAAGGCTACTTCTTGTTGTTCTGCTTGGGAGCTCTGTGGGCCAAGTGTCGGTGCTGCAATCAGGTCTATAAATCTGCTACATTATTTGTGTCTTGAAGTTTCTCTTCCCATTGTGATGAAGAAATAATTGAGTTGCAGAATTCCACCAGTTACATGTGAAGCTCATTGAATTTTATTCTCTAACAAAAGCATTATTTTGTAAATGGGGAGAAAAAAGTTTAAATGTAAATGGATACATATGTTTTTGGTACTTAACCCCATTTAATTACATCATTATTTTGCCAAATAACATGACATGGACAAGTTAGATGTTAGCCTTTTTTATAATTTAAACAAAGTGATCATGCATATTGTGTGCTGGCTACACAACTACGTTTGATCTTTGTCCAAGCACAGAAAATTAGTGCAAAAAAAGCATGGGAGGATCCAGGGCTTCCAAATATATTAAACTCATTACTAAGATGCTGTAAACTTACTCATAATTCAGCCTTGTTCACTCTTGGTGATGATGCCTCACTGACTAAAAGTAATAATTCTAAATTGAATTGTTTTGCAAAGAAATGCAATGGTGCAGTTGTAATTTTAACATAGATGCTTCTCAAGAAAAAAACAGTTTGAATGTTGCCAAATTTTAAAATGCATTTCTATGAACTTGTTCAGCACTGTGCTTCCAAAGGATGCACATTGTGAGTTGAAGTGTTAGTGTGCAGAAAAGCCAATGCTTTTTACTGCAGATAAAACACAGCCTCCCACAGTTGTTCTCTCTGAATATGAAGCTGATACTCTGATTCAGAATGGTGAAACAGGCACATGCTGAATGTTTACAATTCTCATCAGATATTCTCTCTTTCTACAGTGCTGGAGGGGAGTGGGTTAGAAAATGATAATTGTGAAATACTGTTCCCATCTCCTATGAGAACGTGCTGCCTCAGGAAAACGAAGGAAATACTGGCTTACACTTTTTCCAAATTAATTTACTGTAAGTGTGCAGTAAGTGACAACAAGCTATTTTATGCATTGCATTGTTTCCCAGAGTTTCCAGTCCCTGCAGCTGACTGTTTAAAGGTGTCTCTGAGCCTCTGACTTCAAATAAAGCCACACAGAGACCACAAGTCAGTCTTGATGAGCAGACACATTTCTTCAGGTTCTCTTCAGGGCTGTGAGATGCAAAAGAGTTGTTTCCTGAAAAGACATTTGTCAAGAAGATGACAGGTCTTACTGCAAGGAAACTTTACAACAACTCTACACCTTGTGAGAGAAGCGTAAAGTTTGGACCCTGATGCTCATCTCTGGTAGTGTAATTTAAAAGAATCCTCCACTGCATCAATGGCATTGTCCATGTGGCAAATTGGGATAACATGGCTGAACAGAACCAGTGCTTCATGTTTGTAGCTAATTAATATCCTGACAAACAGTAGGGGAGCCCTCCTTACTGCCAGCTTTCCAATATGGCATACACTGAAACTGCAGAAGTCTTGGGGAGTAGGAGGTAAAGAGAGTAAAGAAGCACTGACCAAAAATCACACTGACCTGCTGCAGATGAGTACATGAAAAAGAGAAGAGTGTAATTCGGTCTGGAGTAATTTTTTGTTTTAATCATGGAAGTCCTTGTCATGCTGTAAACAGCCCAGATTGCTGAAGGAAGACAAGACAAAGCAGGGCATGATTTAGGAAACATGCATGGGAAGGCCATGTCTTGGGCATGCATTGGCCTCCTGCCACAGGCTTCCAGTGCTCTGGCTGGGTGGGGAAGGGATGCTGCAGTCCTTGTATTTTCACCTATTCAGTTTCTGGTTCCTTCTCCTCCACCCTCTCCCAGGGTGGCAAAGCAAGCCAGCCTGGAGATGCTGTCCCAGAGGATTAATCCTCTGTTCTGGGGGGCTGGGGGAACAACTCCTACTACCACCAGTGGCTCCACCTGCAAGCTCAGTGGCTCAGGCTGTGACCTGCTTTTGGAGGTGACCTGTTATGACTTAAGGACTAGGTAGTGCTGATGAGCGAAAAGAGAGCTGAAATGGGTGATGGAAGGGAGCCTCTGAAAGCAGCGGGAAGGCTGGTACTTGCACAGTTCTGTAAAGGAATTAAGTGTTGTTCCTAAGGAAAGGGTACAGTATCTACAGCTATAATCCAAGACATTTTCCTCTTTAGCACCAAAGCTGCACTTTGGGATTCATCTTGGCTTAATGCAAACACTGCATAGGGCAGTTCAGGGCAGCTCTTATGAGCAATTGCAGCTTTGTAAGCTTTGGGGTTTTATTAGATTCCCTACTGCAGGCTTTAGTGGACAGAATGGGCTTGGCATTTAAAATACATCTTATATAATTTTTCTAATTCCAGATACAGTAACTATAACCAATTCTTGGCAATAACAAAGGAGAGTCAGATGTCTTTGTAAACTTATTTGTAACCATGATAAAAAATGGGGGTTTAATATTTATAAAGTATATTTATAAAATCAAGCACACCGAATGCCAAATGATGTAGCATCTGAAGATCAAATATTTCTTATCGATGCATCTGTATTTAAATAGCGACAGGTGTTACAGTAATTTCAAATGTCTGTTGGAGCAATTTTCCATCAGGATGGAAACTGCACGGGGTTTTCCCGGGAGGTTCGGGAGCAGACAGGTCTCGGTACTGGAGCTGCCCTGCAGGTGGCGTGAGCCATCCGCTCAGCACAGACAGCCTCTAACACTCCTGCCTTTCAAAGAACAAAAGCAAAATAGTAAAACCACGCTCACATAGCTTCTGTGGGCCGTGTTGGCTGGTGCACGGCTCAGTTACACCGCCTTCAGTGTTGTAATAAATGAGAGATGTTTTTTTCTGGTAAAGGTAAAATCGTATTTTAAGACACAGTGTTTTCCTGTGCCTTTGAATGAGGAGAGCTGGCCTTTCTTTCAGGTGTTTGATCACCTACAGAGAGCTCATTACAAGCAGTGGATTCCTTGTGTTGGCCAGGGCCAATATTATAGAAACTAAGCATTAACAAATACCTTTCCTTTTAGTAGTTTCTGGCTTCCTGTCTTTTAGACTGTGTTTAACTTTTTAGACTCTCATTTGTTAAAAGGCTTTGTTTTCTAGCTATCATGGATCATGTTAGAATGTGCTTTGCTCTGAGCGCAGCAAAATCTGCAGATTTTTCTGCTGGTGAATAGAAAATGGTAAGCATCAGCCCTTTGATCTTAACCATTCTATATTTAGGGAATAAAGGGAACAAAGTTTGAGTGTGTCTGCAGTTCCTATGCATTGTAACTCCCATTTAGGGTCGTATCCATTCCTGGCTGAGTTTAATCACAATGTGAAATGGTGTTTGTATTCCACATCCGACCATGGTAGGAAGAGGTAACATCTACATTCAGGCATCTTTTCTGCTCCACTCAGCACTACTGAGTGAATCTCAGAGAAAATCATCCATATCTAGGTAAAAAGTGAGGGGGGAGAGGAAATTAAAAGGAGAGGGAAATAAAACAAGGACTCTTTGGTGAGACCTTAAATCTTCAGCTCTTCACAATCACTGTTACCCACGTGGGTAACTAAACTTCTAAACCAGGTACAAAGGTCATGGTCATCAGGTTTTAGGTACAGTAAAGCAATTGGTATCTCAAGGTACAAAAATACGTGCCTCAAGAAGGATATGAAGGAATAAGTTACACAGCAACTGGAATGGGTATTCTGCCCAAGCCTGAAGGACAAGGAGTTCAAAGTATGTGAGCATCTGAGATTGGAAATAGATCCCTCGTGACATTGTCAGGTATGTCTGTGGGAGGAACAGGGAAAACCCAGCAGGCATGTTCAGCACCTGTAGACACAATGTGGGCTTGAGTGTTTGGCACTCACAGTGTGCACAACAATCTCCTCATGTATGATCATGCTGAGATATGCCACATTGTGATGTTGGGAACACAAAGAAAAAGCTTACTTGGAAGATTAAAAGGTTACACTTTGCAAAAAATTCAGCCAACACCTGACTCATCCACTGTCCAATTTTTACTATTTAACCCTAATCACGCTCCTAAGATATCTTTGAATATTCCAAGTCCAGGAGAGATGCACCCAAAGACAAGATTAATACAAAAGATTTTTTCTTTTCATTTCCACTGTGCAGTTCTGAATACAACAAGTAGTGATTTCACAAAAAGCATGGTTGCAGTCACATCTGAGGTACATAAGTAATATAACTCTTCTTTAGATTTCTGAGGTTACATACCTCCAGGAAAACAATTTCCACTTGGTATATATTTAATTGAGTTTGGGAAATAAAAATGTCATTGCCAGTGTTTCACAGGTTTCACAGTGCCAGAGCTAAACCTTTCCTAAAGGAGATGTTAATAATATCCAGAAGAGGGAATTAACTCACTGCAGGCAAAAATGATAATATAATAATAAAAAGTCAGACTTCTCCAAGTCTGATTTGGTTCAACTGCAGATTGTAGGAGATTTCCCATAAAAGTATTTGATGTGTTTTAGTGTGACTCTGCAATGGCTGGGGAAAAGCAAACATATCCTCTTGAGAGTTAACATATTATGTAACTCTTCCTTGTCATGCTAAATTTTTAGCAGAGAAACTGCAGGCCACAGGACTTAGCTGAGCTGGGTAAGCCTTTCAGCTTAGCAAACATCACATCAAAAGTTGGGACTGAGTAAGTGTTAAAGCTTTGTTAGGATGGCGTGTCCTGAAATAATTGTGGAATGCCAAAGAAAGAGCTTCCCGTGTTCCTTCAGGCTGAGCAAGGATGCCAAGTATACAGAATTGGAAGCTGTCTATCAGGGATTTTTTTATTTGCTTGATATTGAGCAGACAGCAGAGACAAAATACCAAAAATGCTTGAAATCCTTATGACCTTTCACTGCAAACTGTGAACTTTGTCCGCTAAACTCAAATTTCTATTTACACATGTCTCCATGCTGTTGCCTTTTCTTCTTCATCTTTTCAGTCTGTCATTTACCAAGGGACAGCTTCACAAACACTGCATAGGAGGGGGGACCTGAGCACATACCAGACCTTTTGCACATTCAAAATACTTAGTCTCCATTCTGTGGATTCCTTAAAAATAGCTGTAATGCAAGCAAAGGAGCATGAAATACACTGTTTGCACCCAAAGGAAATATTCTATAGAAAGTCTTAGCTTTTCCATCAGCTGGCATAGCTCACATTCCCAAGTTGTGTCCCGAATCCTTGCTGCTACACAGCTGACTCCATTTACATCATCTTCCATTAACACAGGAATACACAAGTGACTACTGACTAAATGGTCCAAAAATACATTCAGTAAAGAACTGCATCACCTTTTTAAATGAAATATCCCTGATTCCAGCCTTGTGCTTCAACATTCATCCACTCTTGTAAATGAGCAGCTAGACTGTTGCAGAGAACAAGTGCAGGGGAGATTTCAGACGTATAAAGTAGAAATTATGAGAGTGAGTAGAGTGAGTAGAAAACTGAGGGTGACTGAAGACTGGCATTGGTTGCCAGGGAGGTTGTGGAGTCTCATTGTTGGAAATAATTCAAGAACTTTCTGGACATGGTCCTGGAAAACCAGTCTAGGTGTCCCTGTTTGAGCAGGGGTGTTTGACAATGTGACTTCCAGGGGTGTCTTTAAACCTCAACCATTCACTGATTGTGAAATTGTTCCTATGGAAGACTACTGTGAACTGTAATATTTGTTGCTGTTTGCATGACTTTGCCAATTAAAACAGGAGAGCCTTAATCAGTTATTTAAATAAACCAGACAGCTACATAAAACTCCTTTGAAATGAAATACAAGGTTGAACTATATAACAAATGTTTTAGCTGACCTCTTAGTATTAGATGGGCAATTATTCTGACTGTATTTCAAATTTCATTTCACACTGTGGTGGCATTCCTTGAACTTTACAAGGCAAAGGCATTAATAGAGTTGTGTCTGAACTCTTTAGGGTCTAGAAAACTGTCTTAAAATATGACATTTCCTGAGAGACTTCTGCACAGAAAATACATTGGTGTTTCCAAAAGAAACTGAGTTCACAAGGAATCATTTCATTGATACATTATGTTAATGAGGCTTTTGAAAGAAGACTTTTCACTTAGTGTTACTTTTCCCTGAATGTGAAAGCTATGGAAAATGTGTGGAAAGCATTTGCAAAGCGGTGATGGCAGCTGTATGCTCTGTATGTTACTGTTAATGAGCTAGCTGTTAATAAACCATATGCTTTAGCATATAAACAGGAGGATTTACGCATAATGCAAAACCCATAAGAAGATTTATTGTTTGGTATAACTGTTTCCCAAATCAGAGAGGCATATTGTTCCAGTCTTCCACAAACTTCCTGTTATCAGTATAAAAATCTGCTGCCTACTGGCTTCAAGTTCTTTTCATGTGAGCTGGTCTGGGGAGTAGGGGAGCTCGGAAGCAGAGAATTTAATGAGCAGCAGGTTCCTCGGATCTCTGCTCTGCACGGCCTGGGATCATAAACTTGTCATCATGGTTACTAACAGCAAGCAGGAGGTATCTATACAGTATCTCCAATTCTAATGATTTGTGGAGGCAAGTTCATCCTGTTCTTTTTATGTGTTTTTCTGCACTGGAGATTTTTGTGTCAATTATCACTACTAAAGCCCTAAACAAGCCCCACCTCTGCAAAACACAGACAAAAGCAACCATTGGGTTTATTCACAGTAATGCTTGGATTAGTTAAAGAAACCACATTCACCAACAGGAAAAGTAAATTTCTAAGCTATTGAATAACACTGCTATGTTTGGAAAAGATTTTTCTTTTGTAATTCTCCTTTAATTTCCTCCCATCCAGAGCTGCTATGAGGAGTCTGAAGCTAGGTTTTCATGAGTGAGTGAAGGAGTCCAGCAACTGACTCCTATTTAAAATAAATGGTCCTGGAAATGTAAGGTAACATTTCCATAAATACTTGAGTAATTTGAGGTTTAGGTTCCACTAAAAGTCATCCAGTGTTTCCAGCTCCCCAAGTCAGACAGGGAAAAGGCAGAGCAGTAAACCAATCCTTACTATCAGATAAGCAGGGATTGAATGGAGGCACATAAAGCACAAGAAAATGAGGAGGAAACTGTGGACAGAGGAGATACCTATGTTCAAGAAGCTTATACATTGAGAGGCATAAAAGCTAGTTCAACAGGAAAAAGGATAGACAGAAAAAATATCAGACTATATAAACTGAAACATTACTTTCAGTCGCTTAGGTTTGCTTTGGATTTTGAGATACGACCTCAGTAAATCCACATAAAATTGTATAACTTTATCACCTGACTCAGTGCCTTTGAATTCAACACAGTTTTCTTTTTTCATTTGGCCTCCTGATCAGATTAAAAAGTGTCTAAAGTCAAACTGCGCATTCTCGTAACCTTTCTGAATAGTTTTGCTTTCTTCATTTCAATTGTTGTTTTTCAATTTAAAAATATTATTAAAATACCGCTTTTGGGTGGGTAGTGACTACCACAACACTGTGTAGAAAACCAAAGCGATTTGAAGCAAGCTAGACATTCTAAGTACATTTTTAAAATACCTTATTGCTTAAATAAAATAAATCCCTTAGTCTAGCAATTACTTTCAGATGTTTGATTGTTTATTTTTAAAGAGCTGTCATGTCAACTGTTTAGAACAGACAAGAACTGTTTTGAAATCTTCACGAGTTTTCTCTAATGTCTGCTCCCCTCCTTATATTGGGAACTACACACTCATCTTCACTGTCTCTTGTATTTATCTTAATTTCGCTGTATTTTATTGTATTATTGGAGGAAAACTTAGCAGAGCTGTTTGTGGCAAGATTTAGTTACAGGAAACCCAACAGCTAAGCCCCAGTTTCAGCTGAGACAATTAGACTGTTGATTTTGGTAACAGCTCAGGACTTCTATTTGACCCAAATGCCTTTCAGGTCTAGCTGCCAGCTGATGCTCAAGTCTGAAAATTTTCTGTATTCTTGCTACAGACTGAGGGCTTTGTTTCCTTTTCATTTGAGGTATATTTCTATCCAGATCTGAATGTTTTGCTGAAATTCTTCTCCATTCACTGGAACAGATTAAAAGAAAAAAAGGAAATAACAATATTTTCCAGAACTTTCAACCTCTTTTTAAGTTTGTATTCCCCTTAATTCTCTGTTCCTTGATATCTGTGAATTGTTAAGGACAGTGTTTTTCTCAAAGCAATTTTGCCACTCATGAAAAGTAGTGGGTGCTAATTTGTAATGCTCAGCTTAACTGTTGCTTTTTTCTGTCTAGCAGCTATATTTAATAGTTTATATTACTCATTCACCTGTTGTAAAAAAGGACTCTAAAACACTGAAAACTCAATACTTTTAAAAAAGTGACCTCTGTTATGTAAAACCAGAAGATATTTATTGAAAGGTTTGAAGAGATTACTAATGAACAGAGCAGTGTTGTTATACAGCCTTTTCATCAACTGCTACAGAAACTTCACATCTGAGTTATCAAAACCCACTGCGATTCTTGGATGGATGTTTTCTTTTTCATCACTTTTCTTAAGTGGATGGGCTCTAAAACTTTATGGATGCTCTGGGAGAATGTAAATACTAACCGAGAAGTGTTTTATTCTCTGACAGTAGTTTATGATCTAGAGTCTTGAGCATTTTTTTTTCTCTTTTTTTTTCCTTATTTTTTTTTCTTGTTAGACTTTTCTAGCGCCTGATGTAGGATGAACCCCAACACGGGTCACAGCAGCTGATGCTGGGTTAAAACAGTTACCAGGGACAGCTCCATCTGAAATTGTCAAATCCTGCCAATCCCATCCTCAAAACAATGCACCAGTCCGCCCTACTGGGTTCATAGTTCAGTGCTCCTCAGTCAGTACCCACCAAGGGGGTTCCCAGAGCAGGGTCTTTGCCAGGGCTGGTGCTCTAGAGGCACATTGTGGAGTCATGTTTGTGTGACTCTGCTGGTTTTTCATCTCAGACAAATCACGTATGATTCCTCCGCAAGCGAGAAACGCTATTGAATGTGGTGCTCATCCTCCTTAAAAGATGTCTGGAAACTCCAAGGGATTTACATGATTAATTCTTACCATGTGGATTCTTTTAATTAATTAGCTCTCTAGAAACCAAAACAGACTGCAGGACACTACTGCAATGCAACTTGTTAAGCAATGAAGCGTTTTTTCTTCCAAAAGTCACACTTGATAACAAACAATACTCATAGGCATAAGAGGACTGTGGACAGTATGAGCTAATGTCTCGTTGTCAGAAAGTTTTCCATTAAGGCTCAGAATGATGTTTAACATATTCTTCCCATTATTGAGCTAAACAAAACATTGTATTAAGTATGGATTTCTCAATGAATGTTACTGCTGTTTATTTTAGCATGTACATACATGGAAGTGGACACATGTACATGTGCATTTTGGGGATCAAAAGCACATCAACAGCGTGGTTCACTCTAGTCCCAGGATAAAATGTTTTTTCACATTTCATTTTTAATAAGACTGTCCTTAGTCTTTTCTGACCATAAAAGTATATTTAAACCAAGCTTCTTTACAGAAACACAAAATGCCAAAGTTACATGTTCTCTCCTATCAATGGAGAATGACTGAAAGGGTAGAGTTCTTTACAATAAAAAGTGCTGCTGAGGATGATCACCAAAATTTATATAGTGGATAATTTTCCACTCAAAATTCAAAAGCTTTGGCGTATAGCAAACACTTGAATAACTTAGCAAATTCTGTGTAGGTGATGGCTTTAAGACAACTTCAGTTTCAAGCCTTTGTGCATTGTTTTGGCATGACATAGAACTCACTTAGGATTGCAAAGCTGAATATACTTACATTGAGGTTTTGGGACAAGGCAGAAGATGGACAGGTTGGTTGCTTTGCACTCTAAGAGACACAGATTTCCTGATCGTTAGGCCTGGTGTTATTTTGTTGATTTTAGGTTGGTCCTAGGGGGAAAAAAAAGCTTTTAAGAAATGTATGGGCATATCCTTTTTTTTTTCTCCCCCCAGAAATATTAAGAACCACTGATCAAAATTTTCAAATGTAGTGGCCTAACCTAGTCTTTTAATTCCCTATTCCAGCTTCTTACTCAAGGTCTACTGTTCAGAAGTATGAAAACCTGGCAACCCATTCACTTTGAGTAGCCTTTTTAGTTATTCAGTGCTTGTGAAAACTGATGTAGCAGTTTGAATATGAACCAAAAATCCAAGTGTTCAGTGTTTTTGTTGGCAATCCTGTAATAATTATGCTGTAAATCAAAATATGGGTTTGGATTTCAAAAGTGCCTTGAGCCTTGTTCCCACCCTTCTACAGAGACACTGCATAACTTTTTCAGATTACAAGGTATAAAATTATCAGTCTGAAATACAGATGAAAAACTTTTACCTAATCTTTTATTTCTCCATGTGTGTCGTGCTCATGAAAATGTACATACGAACCCTTTCATGCAACACATAAATAAAATCATTAGTTCCCAAGAGGTATTGTGCTTGGAAACTACCAAAGTCCCAAGCATTACTGCACTCATAATGTGAGGATGCTAGCAAGAGGAGCCACAGACAATGCTAGTGTCATATATAAATTAAATCTGCTTTTCTATTTTATATTCTGATCATTCTCACACAGCTGCTACCAAGACCTACGAGTTTTTCCCGACACAAATCCCACTGACATGACTGGGAAGAGTCTCTGATTTGTTGGGTTCAGCTGCCATCGAGCCATTCAGGGCTCAGTTGTGGATGGAGAATGCTGGATGAGTTCCAGCTGGAGCATGTGCCGGAGTGCTGTGCTGGATCAGAGCTGGGGAGGGCCCTGCACCTCTCTGCTTAGCCCCTGCCCTCAGCTGCTCACTGCATGCTGCGCTTGCTGCTCAGCATCCATCCCATCCATCCATCCATCCATCCATCCATCCATCCATCCATCCATCCATCCCCCATCCATCCATCCCCCACCCATCCAGGGAGACATGGGCTCCTGCAACCCAGCTCATGGATAAGCAGCGTGATCGCTCTTCATGTGCTGATTTACTTTGTGGTTGAAAATTGAGGTATTTGGCCTAAGATCTTCCTTGCCTGTGTTTTTACTCTCCAGAGCCACTGGTTTCCCAGCAGTCAGAGTAATTCCAAGGAGACAAACACACTCAAAGGTATCTCTCCATTTACTTTTAGCATTTTATCAGCTAGGGCAAAATGCAAATTCAAGAGTAGTGGCTCCTGACCTCTGCAAGGCTGCGCTGCAGCAGTGCCCTGTACCCCAGCACCCAGCTTCCCCAGGCAGCTCTGCCCTGGCTGGTCTGGCCACCAAGATACCATGCAAATCTTAGGGGTAGGAGGCATTTGGAAAGGGAGGAGTGCTGATTTCCCAAGAGAAACCTGCTTGACTGTTTTACCTCAGATTTATTCAAGTCCATTTGAGATGTGCCCACTACCCTGTTTCATCTGAATGCCACACCAGGCCAACTGTAAGGTCTCTCAAGTCTGACAAAAGAACTAGTTAAATTATTCTCAAAACAATGCATTTTAACAAAAGAAACTTGAGTTTTCTAGACAGAGGAGTGTTTCCTGCCAGAAAGGAGATCTCCAAACATCAGCCTGGTACCTCCAGGGTACACTGTTGCCACCCAGTCCCTGAGTTTCTGATTGCTAGCTGGAATCTGTTTCTCCCTTCAGGTGAGTCCAGCTGCCCACCTAGTCCGAGCACAGGCTCTGAGAGCTGCTGCATCATGGCAGCCAGGTAAGCACCTTCCTCTCAAAGCCCAAACCTCTTTCAGAAAGAAACTGGCTGCTTTTCAGGCCCTTTTGCTTAGACTATGGATTAAATTAATCATGACAAAGCTTTCTGGCCTCTGGTGTAAAATTTATTTAAAAAAATCTCTTTAATGACAGCAGGCTAGGTTTTCTGGTAATACCAATCTGGTCTCCAATTGACCCTTGCTTTGATAGATAATCCGTACTGATTTTCTCCTGACTCCATATCTCTTGCAAGCAGATCCCTGATGAGTTTGTGGTGCAGTTTAGGAGGTATGTACAGATCACCTGGGGAAGCAATAGGAGATAATGTCTGAGTACTGTGGACTATTAGCAATTGATTTCATGCAATTCATTGGAGCTGTACAATGCTCCAATGTATGGAAATGGAAATATGTATTTCTGAGAGGAATCTAAAGCCTGAAGAGCAGAAACTGCCAATGTGTTATGCAGAACTTTGTTGCCATTTACTTCCTAGTTTTCTAAGGAGTAGGTTTTCCTTATTTATCCTGCCAAACAGGCCTTCTGCTTCAAAGGATGAGGCAGTAATTCAGAACACATCTGCAGCCTATCAGAATTTTTAGGGACACCCCTGTGCTCTGTAGTTCAGCTTGGGATACAAAGTTCTATGCAACTTGCAGGTATTTAGGTTTGGGGCTTTGGCTCAGCCTCTTGAGTGATTCAGGGGAAGTCACCAAGTCAGAAGTAGCTTTGTATACTTAGCAAAATGGAGATCTGCCAGACTGAAGGGGATGGCAGCTACTTTGCCTGTGACTGAGGAGAGAGGGATTAGGCCTTTTAGCCAAACAGCTCATTCCTGCCTCCTGTTTGTACCATCCATGCTGCTGTTACAGCCTTTGTGGGATTAGGGAGAGGGTAAAGGAGTGCCAGTGTGTACCAGAGGGTCCCAGTACAGCAACAGCAATCACATCTGTCCTTTTATCTGCAGCAGGATTTCTCTGCCTTTTTGCTCTGGCCCTGGCCTAATTTCTGTTCCTCCAGACCAGGACTGACCCCTCCCTGACAAACAAGAAAGAGCAGAAAAATGTGTAGACAGGTGATGTTGGAAACAATGGAAGCAAGGGAAGGTCACTTGGTGTCTTCCCTCCGAGGAGGAAAGAAAGGAAGGAAAAGAAGGGGTCACGAGGAGAAGCAGCTTCATGAGCAGAAAAAGTGCCCTGTCTCCTTTAAACTTCCCCACACAGAGGTCACTCAATCCCCACCTTTCACATCTTTCCCCATCCCACACCACCACTGCTACCCCTGCCTGCCTTGTCTGCTCCAAGGATGCCCTCAGCTCGGGGTTTGGTTTTGCTACACAGTATAACAAATAAAAAGATAAATTCCAGCTCCAGTAGATCACTCAACAGGTTCCCACTGATTTTTCTTAGGGGAACTCCTGGCCACTTTGAGATGTTTTCTTTAACATTCATTCATTCATTCATTCATTATTATTATTATTATTATTATTATTATTATTATTATTATTATTATTATTATTATTATTATTATTATTATTATTATTATTATTATTATTATTATAATATTATTATTATTATTATTATTATTATCCAGCTCTTCATGTCCTGAGACCAATCACTTGATGTGCATTCTTCCACTTCACTACTTTCAGAACTGAAAACCTGTAATGGTGCAATAACTTCTTCTTACTTGAAAAAATAATCTCTTGAAAGATTTCCTACTGATGCAGTCACTGTCTTCCCTGTGTTATTCAGATCCTGATATATATATTAAGACTATTTGAAGAAATCTAAAGTACAAACCTTGATGTTGAGCAGCTTGAAGCAACAAGAATCTTTTTTTGCTATGGAGAAAGTAATTCCCAAGAAGGCTTCTTGGAGAAGGAAATGAGGGAGGGAATATGAGAGAGAGGAGAATGAGAGAAATCATTCCTAAGAAAAAATTTAAGCCCTGAATTTTCTGATTGATAGAGTTTTCTTTCATTCGTCTGCTTTTAAGAATTACTTTGTTCAAAATTGTATCTGAAAGGAGAGGAGAGAACTTAGTTTCTGTGTACTAAATCTTCAAATATAGTGAGGTGGCTTGCAGTCTTCTTTCCACTCTGCTACCTGCAGGTATTAACTGAGTGTGGAAAACAACATTTTCGGTTTGCAATTCAAGTGCAGAAAAACAAAAGCAGAAAGGCAGAAAATCACAAAATCCCTGTATACTCTCTCAGCACAAAAACAGCATGATCCCTAGTTAATTTAAGTAAGCACAGAAACATAACTTCTATTTTAAGCAGGTATTAAGTCCTGCTGATTCAATATTCAGACCAAATGCAAATGACTTTTGTGGAATGAGGCTTGCACTGAACTGGATTCACTTAGTAAAATATTTCAGTCTGCAATTTGAGGGAGAAAAGAAAAGTCTGGTCAACTGTTGGAAATGCCTCTGTAGCAAAATCACTTCTGTACTGATTGATTGTTCTTGTTTTCTAGGGAATTTTTAAAGTGGTTTTTTTTTGTGAGAAAGTACTACTGTGGGATCGAAGGTTGATTTGGAGAAAAGCTACAAGAATGTATACAAATAATTGCATTTTTTGAAAGTAGCACAGTATATAGGACTTCCTAAACTGTACCAGAAAACATTAATGTCCTGGAACTGACATTTGCAATTTTTGAATTCCAGCTTTCCAAGTATAATTAGTGTCCTTGTAAATGTTATGGTATCAAAGTTGGGACTTGCTTTGGACAAGACAGTCCATAAACTCAATTTTTTTCCCATTTATTATTTCCTTTACCACTGTTCCAGAGATGACAGCTGTAATATTTAATACTAAGAAATAGTAAATTGAAATAGCATGTTTAAAAGTATTTATTAATTATAATATATATAAGTTACTTTAATTTATAATTCATGTTTCTTCTGATATTGCTCTTTTCTGCTTAAAGTATCTGTGACTCATATCTTCCATTATAAAAAACACACAAATGATTTTACATAACTACAGCGTTTGTCTAATCACATACCAAAATAGAAGGTAGAGGATATGAAAATTACTTATGACAGATGAGTCACATTAATATTTTGTTCTAAGCCATGTGAAAAATGAGACAGAAGGGTTGGGAATCAGAACAGATCAAAACCCTTAGTGCTTTATGATCCAAAACCACAACTAGCTATTGAGGTGCAAAATGTTCTTTTTTAAATAAAGTGTGAGAAAGACACAAAGTTTTGTACTGCAAATGCTGGCAGCACATAATGTTGCAATTATTCTCAATATTTTGAGATGCCTGAATCCTAACCAAAACTTTGAGCAACACTGAGGTAAAAGCATTTTTATGCTCCTTCACAGACACACAAAAAAATGAAAAACAAGAAAAATTGAATTTGTTGCAGTTGCTTCAGAAATGGTGTGCCAAGTTTCTACCAACGACTGAGAGTAGTAACAGAAGGAAGGGATGTCATGGCATCCTCTTGCCTATTTTATTTTTTCCATTGTAGTAAATTTAGAATCATTCAGATAGTACTCCTGTTAGCTTTATGGGATTTCTGTGCTGCTTAAAAAATCCTGTGTTTTCTGTCTTTGAAAAGAATAATTCTGACTGCCTTTTAAAGGGAATTTATTATTTCAGTAGATATGGCTAACTTACTCTGCGTATGGAGCATAATCTTGCTTCCTATTTAGAGCACAGTAATTAGGACCCAGTCACACTGGGTACACTCAGTAGGTTACCACTCACTGTTGGACTGAAGAAACATTCCTCACTCCATCTGATGTTATCAGAGAATATTATCTATAATCTGACTCACTGTTGGGTGAACAAGGTATTTATTCTGTTTCCTAGGTCCTGAGTATTCTCTTCTTTCATTCCCTCTTCTTTATCCAGTACCCAACAAAGAGTTCAAGTCATCAAGACTGCAAACATCCTTCATGAGCTTGTGAGCAGCCTCAGCTCTTGGGAAAGGATTATTGCTTTTTGTGGTACCTGATGGAGGCTGGCAGAGTCCTTGAGGGAGGTCTGTGCACTCTCAGCATTTCCAGCTTCCCCGGCTGCACCACAGGAGCTGACAGACACTTCAGCCTGCCAGGACCCACTCCAGCAAACAGTGGGGAAGGATCTAAGCATCCACGTGGAGTTCTGCATTTTGTCATGTATGATAACTTCAGTGCATTTGTATGTAAACTCCAACAGGTACTCTTTAGGATTGGAGCTGTCTTTCTCATCATGAGAGTGAATCAGGTAGATAACTATTAGCTCTGCTTAACACCACCTGTTTGTTCTTCTAGTTGTGAGCAGGAAGAACACTATCCACTACCCACTCCCTGCCAAAATCTGTCTTTTCCTCAGATAATAAAATTTCAGTGCATACCATGCTGGGCTGGGCTGCTTTTATGCCACTTTTTCATGCTGTGTAGGACACATTAAACATGGAAAGTGAAAAGGCACTTTATGGACAAATTGGGAAAATAGAAGAACTAAATGGGTGGTCTTGACCAGACAATTCCTGAGGACTTTATATAGAGAAATACATGTCCAAATAATCAGTAACCAACACGATGCTTTAAGTATCTAGCTGTAAAGGTGTTCTCTTAAGCCAATAAAAGAAAGTTCTCCTTTTTCTCCATTTTTAATTTGCCTCAGGAATTTTTCTACCTTCTTAGTTTATGCAGTACTGTGGACTTGTTCTATAGGTATAAACCATATTTTTTATTTTATATTTTTTATAATCCATCAAACATCAGTTACTTGATTCTTCATGACTGGGTGATCAGAGGCTAATGGGGAGTGATTGCAACTTTTTTGCAAATAGATATAGTTGCTGTATTTTGTTTAGTCCATGAAAATTCAGTGACTCAGTTTTTGCTTGCCAGGCAGTGTGTGAGTTCCGTGTCTGGAGGTAAACATAAGCACATGGGGTAATGGCACTCTGTTTCTTTAGTGATACTGGAACTATCACAAGATGTGTTTCTTGTTAATAGTGGCTTATAACTGTGATAAGCTTCTCAGGCGTTTCAGCCAAAGCAATTCCTACAAAACCACCTCCCCAGAAAAGGTTTGCTGGAGCACGCTGAACCGCAATTAAGGAGTAGGCCAGCGAGGGCCAAGAAGATTATAAGGAGGTATTATTGGTCCAGACAGAAATTTTGCCAGGCCTTCAGGACAGAGTTATGTATCACTGCATGTTTATCTCTGGTATGTTTCTACACCGTGAACTTGGACAGAAATTCAAATTTATGATGAAATCTAAACTCTATTAGGACTACTGAACTTCTGTCTTGAAATTTTTCCTGATTCTAACTAACACATAGAAGGATTTGCTAGCGCAGCCAAGACTAGCTGTTTCTGGGAGAGGTACTTGTAAAAGGAAATAGTAGGTATAAAGGGCATGGTGTAATTTAGTCAGGTTATTTATGTGTGCCTCTTAAAGAAAAAAAAAAAGAAAGGAAGAAAAAAAAAAGCAAGTAAATGTAAACTTTCCAGTTCCTTACTGCTGCCAATCTCAACAAACCAATTCTTTATCCATTCTGGAATTTTTATCAGCTTAGTCTCATATTATAAGGAAAAATGAAGTGAAGTGCACATTTTTTTATATAATCTAATAAAAAGTTAGAACACATAGTTTGTTAATATATTGTGCAATGACCAATGTGCTCTGTTTAGCACAGGTATAGCTAGTGTTCCTTATCCTGACTGGCACCAGGCCATTCTTGCTGCTTTGTTGATTTGTTTGGCTAAATTCCATGACCCACACCACATCCTTTTATGTAATTTCTCTCTAAAAGTTAAGGAAAACCATAAGGACTATGCTAACTTCTGTAGTGTATATTTGAAAGAATTGATCTGAACTCCATGAATAGAATCCAGATGAAATATATCAGGGCTGAGAACAACTTTGACTGCCATCTGCATATTGTACATGTGCAAAAACAAGCAAAAAAACAGAAGTAAATTCTATCTTTCATTGCTGACACCCAAATAACTGAATATAGAACACTCTATACCTTTGATTTTTTTGCAAATGGAAAAAGCTTAAAGGAGATGAAATTGCCAAACAGTTTCTACATTGGCATTATAGAATCTCACATCATAAAGAAAAGGCAAAACTTTTCTATTGAAGTCTCCAGAGCACTAAGTTGATGAAGTAATTAAATAGGCATCTTATTTATTTTTGAGAGCAAGTGTTAGATGTTGAGTTGCATATGTGATTAGATTCTTTGCTGAATAGGGGCTTATATTAAAGTGATGGAAATGCCCCCATACTTAACAGAGAGTAAAATGCCAATGACAGGAAAGTATGGTTGGTCTTCTTTGTCACCATACTTTTCCTCTTAAGTAAAATCAAAGCAATTAAACATACTCAAACAGAAATGTTTTGTACTCAGGTTGGAAGGAGGAAATGAAAAGGAACATGGTCTACTATTATTTATCAAAAAGGAGTTATAAATATATAAATATTATAATTTATATAAATACAAAAATGTTATATTTGTACATTTCATCACAGAGAAAAATGCTTTCAGGTTTACAAAGGAAAAAGTACTGAAAACATGTTCAAAGTGCTCCCCTTGGAAGTAAAATGCCTACGTGGACTGTAAAGTACGACCTCCTCTTCATTCCCCTTAGGGATTCATGCTGTTTGTTGTCTGTTCCTTTTAAGGCAAGATTCTAGGAGTTTCCCATTACAGGCAAGAAGCAGAATTCCTCTCCATGCTAATATAGTACCCAATAAGCTGATGCCAGTGGCTTATTTGGTCATCTTTACAGTAGTACCTAAATATTCACATATTTATCTTCACAGTACCTTGTAAGACAGGGAAGAGGTACTACTCCCATTTTGTGGCTGGAATGAGGCTAAGTCCTCTCCCCAGGGCTGGTCAGGAGATGTGTAAGAGATGTGGGGCACAGGAAGGAGCTATTCCCTGTCTCAGGGTACTGCCTTAGTGGGTCAGCCCTCCTTTCTACAGGAACATGGAGCCTTATCCAGAAGCAGCAGCACAAACACTGCTTGTGTGTTTGAAGGAATTATGATACATCACAACTCCTGAACTGTGTTGCACTTGGGGTATGTCCTCTGAACTCAGCCAGATCTCATGTTCCCCTGCCCCTTGACTCCCTAACCCCAAAAAGCAATGCCTCCACTTTTCCAAGCCCTGAATTATTTTTATATATTTATATATATATTTATATATAAATATATATATATGTTTATATAAAGTGTACTTTGCTAATTAAAAATTACAGCACATACTCTGTTTCTATCTTTCTGCTCTGAAGTTTCATCCCTTGATGCGTTTATCTTGGTGGTGTTTACACATGTGACTGCGTTAGGCTCTCAGTTGTACTGCTGTGCAGATTAAATCCTTTAAAGAGACAGCAGCTGTAAGGTGAGTTGTGTGACAAGTCAGCAATGGTGCTAAGATGTCAGGCATACATCATGCAGTAAACATGGCACGTGCCATTGAATTATTTATAATTAACAACATGGGCTGATAAGAATGATGACATTAATTAAACAGAATGATTTGGGCTGGAAGGGACCCTAAAGAACCCCTAGCTCCAGCTCCCCTGCCATGGGGCATTAAAAATTTTTCTCGAATTTATACAATAAGAAATAGCAAAAGCACTGCAAAATGAAGTAAGTACTTTGACTTCAGCTAAGTCCTACAGGCAGCAACAGAAAGAACATTTGGATGAAAACATAACTAAGCAGTGATTCTGTAAATATTTCAGCTATAAAAAGACACAGAAGTCCAGGCTTTGATGAAATCCTGAGAATAAAAAGATTTACTAACCCTAATTCTAAAGATACATACCTCTCTGAGTTAACAGCAAGATTTTGGTGATAGAATATTTCTAATCACAGTTCTAACACTTCTGAATTTACCAAGATGTGTGGAAAGTAGAGATCTTGAATAAATATGGATTGTAAGATGCTGACAACATTCTGGCCAGCAGAATGGAAATAGTCTTTTTAACTATAAATCAGATGTGTATGACTTTAGATTAACTAAGAACAAATCCAGGATGATATTAGTTCATTTATTTCATTTTACTTTTACATAAATGTAGAATTGAGTCTGATGTCTGTCTTTTCAAGAGGTAGCAAGAAGGAATTTGATGGAGTGGGATAGAGTGGCTAAATCTAAATTGTTCTCCATATTGTAGCCATCTGAACATGGCAATATAGCTTCCGTGTTTTAGAGTTCAAACTGCAATTGGTACTAAAATCAAATTTGCATGCATGTAGGAGAACTCTCCAGGAGTTAAGGCCACTTACTTTTATCCTTGCTATTTTAACCTGAACTAATCTGAATTCATATACTACAACAGTTATAAAACCACTTACCTGTTAAGTTCCACCCTTCTTCTGGATAACATCACAGTGACGTGACAGTCAAAGTGATCTATAAACTTGTAACTTCCAACACAGATATAACCTGTAAATGATTTCTCTGTCGTATGTGGTAGAAAATAAACCTGTCCTCTCTTTCCATGACTTAAAGTGTGGAGAATTTAACACACTGAAACACCTTCACTGGTGTCCAAGTCATAGGAAGATGGGGATCATAGAATCTTAGAATGGTTTGGGTTGGAAGGGGATCTTGAAGATCATCTGGTTCCAATGCCCCTGCTGTGGGAAAGGACATCTTCAAATAAAGCAGGTTGCTCAGAGCCCCCTCCAACCTGGCCTTGAATTTCCTTGGGACTTAAATATTTCTTAGGGACTTATATATTGTTGTTGATTTCATGTGGGATGACCTCAGATACCATGCTCAGAAGTGATAGTCCAAACCTATGAAAGCACAGAATTAAATGGAACCTTTAGCTTTTGGAAACTGAAAAAACACCAGCCATTTCTTCCCTCAAAAACTGACAAATGCAAACAAAAACATGAAATTACTTATCTTCCTCAGCAGCTAGTTAATGTCTTTAATTTCTTAGGCAATAATAGTACAAAGCTGACTGGGATAAGTTTTAGGTTTGGCTAACATTAAAAAGATATTTTAGATCTTAGCAGGACAGCTGGCAGGTTTAGTAGATACCATATTTGGTTATGAAAACAGTAAAACAAAGGTTATGGTTATTTTAATTTAAAACTGCACTTGAATAGGATGAGGTCTGATGAAGGAAGACAGGTCAGATTTGTATGTGACTGATAGATACAGCTGTGTTAGAGATCAAAACTAGCAACAGAATTGCACAGCTATTAACTTTTTATATCACTATTTTCAGGTGAATTTTTACAGGAGAAAGAAGTGTAAAAATATCTGAGGACAGATGTGGGATGACAATGATCAAGAGTGGGAAAAATCAGATACACTCTGACTTCTGAAAATCACAAGAAAATGAATATTTCATTCCCTTAAAATGAGCTCTTCTTCAAAGAAAGATATCCCTGTGGGTTAATTTTCCCCCAAAGATGAACTCTCCATTACTTAGAAGTATGAATTCTTGCAGAGATCACCAGCTCATTGAACATGAGTATCTCCAGCAGAGGATATAAAATGTGGTTTCCAAGAAGCCATGTATCACCTACACGGTAGATCCTATTCTGAGGCTGAAAAAAGATGGGTCAATTAGGCAGAATATGTAGAGACATATTATCATCAACTTATCTTCAGCTGACTTGGTTTGCTTGTGAGCACACAAGAACAGCCTTGTTAAATGCAGGGTCCCCCTCCCACAGAAGTTGTATCAGCCAGCAGGCAGGCTATTTAACATCTCTGTGCTATTGTCTTCTCATCTAAAGAATGATTATATTAACGTTTACCCACCTCATAGTGGAAGCTGGAAGAGATTAATTAACATGTGTAGTTATTTAAAGCTCTTGGACTGAAAGCTGCACTAGAGAGCCAAGATATTTGCTAATATTATTATTTCTATACCCAGATGATTTGCTCACGTGTTTGCCACATGCCACCACAGAAACCTACTGGATGCAGTGCAGTGTTGGACAGTTGCTCAGATGAGGTCAATGGTATAAACAATAGTTCTAACTGGCAGGGTGCTTTGGAAGATCCAGCCATCCTAAGGCTTTATTGCAACTCTCTGGCCATATAGAATACAAATCAACTTCAATTTATGATTCTATTAGCTCCAAACGCACTGAGGAATAATCTAGGAATTCATTCCAGCAGTATGCAATCTCATTTGAGCAGATGTCACAACCTCCACCTTGGACTGAAAGCTCAGTGTGAGCCAGCAGAAAATACAGTTTTAATATGCTGGATAATAAGGCAAATGCTGTTATTTGGAACTTCTAGCAAAGACACCTGCTGACAGCTGGCATTAAAAGGCCAGTGACACCTGCTAGACACATTGCAATCACGGCAGAGGCAAAATCTGATCCTTGCTGAAGTCAAGGAAAGTTTTGCCGTTGACTTGGAACACGCCAGAATTCCTCTTACAATTGCTAATGATTTATATATGTATCTACAAAGTTATGGGTAGTTCATGAAATAGTTATACACAGGCAGATATCCACAGTGTCAAATAATGGGGATGCTGAGATACCAAAGGAATATTATTAGTGTAATAAATATCTAGAAGAGGAAAAAAGATAGATCACACCTTATATTAAAAATTGATTCCAGAGTTTATTATCATCCCAAACAAAAGTCATAAACCAGACCATTCAGTGGTATTGGGGAAAAGCACTTTTCAATGTGGAGTTGGTTTGTAATTTCTAGGACCAAAACATCATCCAAGAATATGGGGAAAGGAAAGAATTCCTGTACATTCACTTTGTGCAGCAAATACATCAACTGACTCCTCTTTAAATTTATACAAATCCATGGAATAGTCATGCAGCTCCCTTCCTGAGAAAGGGTCATCAGCAAGAATTCCCCCTCCCGAATCCTCCCCCTCACCTTTCTGACTGAGATAGAAAGATGCTGGAGAAACTACAGGGTGTGCTTATTTGTACTAAAATCCTGGTTTTGGAGGAACTCTCAGTGACCAGGTGATACTATAGCACTTACTGTGTCCATTTTGGTGAGTAAAGCAGAATGAAAGCTTGTGTTCACATGAGGAATGGAAACTGAGTTGACTCTGGAAATTTTTGCCAGAATGGCTATTGCAGTGACCTTATCACCATAGTGAAGGCATTAGACTAAATAGACTAAATTGCTGTAGTTCCTCTGGTAACAGCAGCTGCTGTATGGCAGATGAATTCACCAGTCCAGTTTCAGACAAAAAATTGTGGGGAACACACTGGTGCTTAGGAAAACATAATATGGTGGTTTGCAGACAGAAGAACCCTTCTTCTGTGGCTTCTGTGCTCTTCCTCCAATGTAATTCATAGTGGAAGACTTAAAAGGTGACTGTTTTAAAGGGAAATGTAACTACGATCAAGTATCACTTTGCAACATGCATTACACTGCAGGTAACACAATTCCACCTGCTCGTACCTGATGCAATCACATCACATGTCATAATGTCTTTCAAGTTTCAATAAGTACTCTGTTTAATTTTTCCTGCTTTATAGTATTTTCTTCCTAAATCTACCTCTAGATCCTGTAATACTCTTAACATATCTTCAAATCTACTACAGTAGCTACTTTATTTAAATAACAAGAATCCCCCTTTACTGAGGAATTAACCAACCTTTGTTGGCAGCAGTCTGCTAGAGCGCTTAATTCTGTAACAGTTGTGCAAAACCCAGGCTAAACTATTGAAAGAATGTTTCAAAAAAATCAGAACTGAAGGTTTGCTCTGTTGCAGAGCAAATAAACTTGCATTAGCTCTTCAAAGCAGACCTCATTGTTCAATGTCTCTGAGGCAGCTGTTGCTTTCTCAGCAGAAATGCCTGTGATTCAGTTTAAACTGGTCCTCTGACATTTTTCACTGCATCAAATGATATCAGCAGAAAACTCTGTGCTCTACATGACCAATAAAGTATTCTACAATATTTGAAGAAAGTCTGTTTTTACAGCAGAAAACTGAGAGTGACGTGAGATCATCCCAATTTGGTTTACACATGGATACTGTTGCTTCTCTCAGCCCGAGCAAGTCTTTGATTATTAATTAATCTCAGTGCCTCTCATGAAAGAACTCGGGGAGTGATCAGTACAAGTCAATGTGAGCAACAGGCACAAGATCACTGCTCAGGTCTCGTGAATTGCTATTGCTTAGCAGCAAACTGATACTGCTGTTCTGAGCAGCCCAATCTCATTCCTACTTGATGGAAAAGCCTGTGAACCAATAGTATAACAACAAATTTATGTGAAGGTGTAAACAGCCCACTGAAAACAGCATTGCCAGGTAGACTGCTGGTTTTCAGTCAAGATTTAAAAACAACTGGGAGTGGGAATTGCTTCCTTTGGGAGCATGCTGGCATACCACAACCAGAGAAAATGAGATGATGCCTCTGCTCTCGACAAAATGAAGTGCCTAACACTGCCAGTTGTGCAGTAATGCTGTTTAGAGCTGAAGACAACTTACAGCCACAAGACTTTCTAGGATAAGTATTCAAGTTTTGTTACTACCAACTTAGAGTTAGGAAAACAAAGGAAAATGGAATGAATCGTTTGCCTGAAGGTTCCCAGCAAGTCACTGGCAGTGCCAAGCCTTAGGTCTTGCTGCTGACCTCTGTGTAGAGTCAAATATCTCTTTGCACAGATGTCAGCAGCCAAGTTTCATTCCCATTGGTGGAAAAAGTCCAATTCATGTCAATTCGTAACTTGGCTTAGGACATGACTAGACACTAAGTAACAAATTGTCTTTTTTTCTTTTTTTTTTTTTCTTTTTTTTTTTTTTCTTTTTTTTGTATAATTCAGTTCTGTACTAAAAAGCAGACTCAGACTTTATGTTTGTAGTGTGGTTAACAACTGCATATACATATCAGATTAGTACACATTAGTATAAAGGTCTCAGCTTTTTCATTTTCCTCTTGGAATCTGGTCTTGGAATCTTGGAAACTGATCAGTCTTTCATTGCCAACATTTATATAAAGAGCATACATATAGATAACCTGTGTCATTAAGTAATATGTGTATGCTACTGAGACATATAAATTTGAAGGTGCACTAATTCTGAATATTTCTAGCATGCCTAGTTTCCCATTAATATACTTTAAACAAACAAAAAAAATCCTTAAACCTTGGTTACTTTTCCCAGTCCTTTCAAAAATTGTAACCTTGCCTTTGAAGGGCTGGTGGTGTCAGATATCAGAGAGTTAAACTGGGTGTCTCTTGTTTAAAGTTGTTCATGTCTATCTCATCTGTTCTATCATTTTTAATTTATCAACAGTGTGTAATAATATGTTTGATTCATTAGAAGAGAAAAAAGGATGGCAAAAGCAAGTAAATACATCAGTTAAACCCCACAAGTATTAAGTCACCTCAATTTGTTTGTCTGGTAAAAACTGAGCTCTCATTGGGTGAGCTGAGGCCAGCTTGATTCACCACCAAAACGCAAATCTGGATCTGACATTGAATTTGCAGATGTGCATAAGAGAAATCCCCCGAGTTTTGAAATAATTGACTTTAGGGAGAGGCAGGAGGAATGTAAACAGCATTGTTAAGTAAAATGAAGTTAATCAGTTATTGTCGTTACTACTGAAATCAGTCTCAGTTTAATATCATGTTGATTTTCTCATTATTTTGTCTAAATGAAGATTAAATTAATTTTTTTTCAATTCATTTAGATCACACAATTTCAGAATGTTTCTGAACAATCTGCTTGCTTATAAACAACAAAAGGAAGTGATGTCATACATGAAGTTAGTAACTAAGAAGTGAAGCTTTTGTGTGTGTGAAAATTTCAGTTTTAGAGCTTTCAGGGGAGAATGAGGTATAAGCACTGAAAGAAAACCAGCATGAGTTGGAGTGAAAAGTGCTGAAAATATCAAGCATATCTTGAAAACCCCAAGCATGTAATTATATGCTGTCCTTGTAGAGAATGCTTTCTAATTGTAAATTTGGGCTTTAGGAGGCGATCTTAAAAACAATGCTGGAGTGAAAAAACAAGACAATGTCTCTCTTCTTGGCTCTCTGTTTATATAGGCTGTCATCCAAAGCTGTCAAAGAACCAAGCCTTCTTAGCAGAGCTTTTCCAGGTGCTTTCTGTCTGCTGGAAGTTTACATACAGGCTGATTCACAAGTGCAATAACTACAATTGAATTACCCATGTCCAAATTAATTTACGCTTCTGTTCTCTGGTATTCAGTTGAGCCACAGAGCATCTTTTGGGTCATTCAGATCCACAACAGCCCTTCTAATGGCATTGATGTACTTTACATGTCAACACAGACTAACTTATCTGGCTCATATTTTCTCTCTTGGAATGCAAGACCTAAAATAGATGCCATTGTAATACTTGGCTTTCATTTAAAAACCCATCTACTGATGCCTGATGGAAACATTTTTAAACACTCCATTTAGAGATAATTTTGCTCATATGTTATAGATTTCTTATATTCCTCTTTCTCCAGCTTAAACTAGCAGGGGAAAAAATGGTTTTGTCTGATTAAGATTTCAGTCTTTTATTTGTGATTCCAGAGCAATCCATGATGCTATTACAAAAAGAAAATTGCACCTGTTTTGTAAAAGTAATGAACATTTATATCTTACTTTCCTTACTTTTAAAAAAAATAGTAGCTCTAGTATTATGCATAATACAAATGATGACAGTATGCCTTAGTTTGAAGTGTCTGATTCTCAGTTTGAGGCACTTTGAGGCAATATTATTCTCAGAAAAGGGTGGTCCGTACTTGGTGAAGGTTGGCCTTGTTGTGCTGTCTCCAGCTGGGCATTCGGAAAGCCAAATATCCAAAATCACTTTTTCCTCTGAATGTGTGTTCCAGTCATCTGATGTGTGTGGAATTTGAAGCAGCTAAATATGTGCCCACAAACTGAATGACTTATTGCAAGAACAAAACTTGAAATCAGTTTTATAAATTATCAGAGATCGTTCAAATGAAAAATAAGTTACAGTTTGAGAGCTGAAACCAACCTAAATAAAAGATTGCTAAGAAACTCTTCAAACACAAGTCAGTCTTTAAAAAATGCAATCAGTTGTATTATCACTGTTACCAAGATTGTGGCAAGTGGTCATGAATTATGGCTATTAGCCAACAGAAAAATACTGTCTTGAGTTAAAAAACTAGCAAATGCTATGATTTTTTAAGGGATATCTGCTTCTGCCAGAAAGATCCCTAAAAAAACTTTAGAAGGAAAGAAACATTTGCTGTAAAAGAGAAAGAAAAGGGTCAACTATCAAGTAAGTAGGGTATAGTTAGAGTGTCTGGGCCTTTTGCATTTCTATCAAATTTTCCAAAAATTCTTCCATTATTCAAGTGCTGCCTGTCATGTCAGGTAAAGCCTTATTTAAGCCCAGAGATACAGTATAAAAGACTTTGCATGTTTAATCCATGGAATGGGGAAAACAAAATTTGAAATTCTTAAAAAAATAACAAACAGAAATAAGCAACCTCAGGTTTATGAGCTTTTGCCTTTATCAGCCTTCAGGTGGATTCCTCTCAGCCACCTCAAGCTAATGTTGACTTGGTATCACATTTTTCTAATCAAAATGCTCCTTTATGAGTATCTCAAGCACTGCTGCCTTCAGTCCATACCATGATTGCTTGTTTGCTTCATGTTTACAAAATTCTTTATCAAGATATGTAGAACTTAACTAAGGAGCTTTGGGCAACATTTGAAAAATGTCATTGCCTTAAGCCTAGCTTCTCTTCAGAGGTGCTGAGCATCAAAACTTTCTAGAGATTTGGAGAATGAATTTTTGTGCTCAGCTGTGGCTAAGCACAGATACAAGCACCATAGTCCAGGCACTCAGTATTTTTGTTTAGGGTTAGGGACAAGATGTTACAGCGCTGAGCTACAGAGTTTCTATCATATGCATACAAGTAAGGTGAAAATTTAGGGTACACTAATGAGCTGTTACAGTGATGGGAACAGTAATGCTTTATGGACATATTACATATTCATAAGGCTGTTTCATTTTGTAGGTATTTTTCATTCTAACTTTGTTCAGAGAAAAGTGTAGGTACTGATTATCAGGAATGAGTTCCTGCATGAGGACTTGAATCCTCCCTGCATGACTTTCCATTGGCTGAAGGAGTGATTGGCAGTACCCTTGCCTTATGCCTATTGACCTGGAAAAGTTACTGTTTTAAGACCATAAATTTTGGGTAAATGAGGTTGGTGCAGTGATCAGCATGAGAGTTATTTGACTTTTTTTCACCTTATTCTTCCTGGACTGGATAATTAGGAAAAAAAAAAAATAAATCACTCCAGTCTGCACTGATTCCATGGAAACCTGAAGCAAATCACTAACAGCCAGCCATATGTGCATGGGATCAGCTCTTCACCAATCAAACTGTGCCAGAAATATGATGTACAGGGGTCAGGTTTTACAAGGTCAGGTCTGGATTAACTGTTTTATGGAACAGCATTAAGCAACAAACTTTGCTGTTGAGTCACTCTGAAAGAAGTGAGACTAAGTGAAAGGGAGGGCTGCCTCCAGATTTCTGGTCTGAAGCCATCAGAGGTCAGGTTCAATGCAAGAAATGTAAAGTAGAAATCATATAAATGTGACTCACTTCCAGGATTCAAGCATGTTCTTAGCATAGTAGTGTAAGGATGGGGAAATGTTCATGGAAAAATGTTATTTTGTTCAGATTTCAAAGTTTGCTTCACTTCCCTGACAAGTTTTGATCTCCTTTTTTTTATATTTTCCTGAAAAATTTTCTTATTTGTGTTACATAAAAGGAATATCCTCTCAAAGTCACACAGTAGGAATAAGCCCCTCTTGAGACACAGATTCTTATATGTTTTTACTTTCATTTAACTTCAAACTTCAGGCATCACTAGTCTCCTAACTAATTCATTTGTCTTTCATGTTTTTCTAGGCAAGTGGCCCCATCACAGAAGAAAGTTCTAAAAGTAAGATATCTTTGAAGTTTAGGTTCCCCCATGCTTAGGTAGCAGCTCTGGGGTGGTTTTAGGGTTACAGTTTCAGTCAGAAGTATGTGTGTTGCAGTTAAGCATCATTATATTCTCTACCAGGCAAAAGATAACCTGTGTTGTTTGGTTTGTTTTTTTATTTTGTTTTTTTTTTTTTTTTTGCACATTATCCATGCTAATATATTTATCTACTCCTGTCTTAAAAATAAAATCAGTGGTAATTATTCCTTATTTTTTCTGACAGAGAAATCATCTTATGTTTATTACAGTGTTTATGTATGGGCAGATATCACAAACTAGCCAAAGCACTGGAAGTTAATTTCCTGGCTGGCTACCAGCCACTTCTCTATGTGCAAGTGTCCTGACTCCTGCATGAAATTAGGCCTAACTTTACTCAGTTTTGTCTTAAGAGATAATTTTCAGCTACTTTCCAGGAGCTTATAGAAGCTTGTTTAGTTATTAACTAGCTTTAAATGTATTTAACGACTTGGAACTTGCACAGCATTTGAAAAGCACTAAAAAATGTTCTTGATACTGAATAAATAACAAGAACGGACCATAAAAAAACAAAGATTCAGGAAGAAACTAGTAGAATTTTGATGACAGAAAACACTTGCTAACTCCACCTTGGTACTGAGGTACTCCTGGTCTCACTTAACCCTTCCCACAGCCCATTTGTATGGTGTTATTGCCATCTCCCTGTCCTTAGAGTGGTTCAGAAGCTGCGTGCAGGAGGATTGTTTTGATACTTTGTGCTTGCATTTCTATATAAATATATTTTAATCGAAAATATTTGGGGTCTTTGTTTCTAAATGCAAAAATCATACAGTGTCTCGAGGACATCTAGGTGTTAATGAAAAATACTGTATCTGAAAATTGTCGAGACAGCAATAAGAACTCTTTTTCTCCCCACTGTGCTTCTTTGTGGCTTTCCCCTCATTATTGGTAGAGCCAAGAAGCTACAGCCCTAGAGGGGCGATTTTGGAGCTGGCTGCAGCTTGCTACACCTCCTTCTTCCAAGTGGTAAGTGCTCTTGACTCCTGTTATATTGCTTCAGTACTCTTATTTGTTTTTCTCTGTCACACTTAAGGAGACAGTGAAAATGGAAATATGAATTTCAGAACCAGAATGAAATGCTAAGGCTTTTGAAGTGGGTTTATATTTGCTAAGTGCCATTCTTCTGGGGGAAAGTAATAACTAGTGTGTGTATTTATGTGTATATATATATATGATTTTTAAAATTGCTGCTGATAACATACCTGCCATACCACACTTTGAAAAAGTAACACTAACTGAGCAATGATTTTTCAATCTTTAGGCCTCTAAAAAGTGCTGTGGTTTGGTTTTGTACTTTTGGGGGGGAGGAAGAAGGAGGGAAGGTAGGATGAGCATTTAACCATTTCTGAATTAATCTGCCAGTTTCCCTATTCTCTATATAATGTATACATGCATACATTTTCTCCATCCTGTATCTGTTAATAAAATGAAGGCAGAGGTGTTATAAAGCTATTGGTTAGCTCTCCTGAAATGGGAGGGATTATATTAGAATTTTACATCTTATTTGGTAAATCTGCTTGTGAACCTCATACTTCAGGAAGGTTTGAAATAACTCTAAAAATATTAATTAAATGTAACTCAAATGTAGTAGGTTTTGAACAGGTTAAAAATAATTTTGAAAATGATCAACAGCTTTATAATTTTTAATGGCATATCAACCTCACAAGCACTACCAGGGCTGCCTCAGCAGGTGACTGTAGAAGATAGAGCACAGGGAGCTAAACCTTTTGCGCTTACTTGTTTCCTTCCCAGGCCTGGGAGAGAAAATATCTTGTGTTCCTGCTCTGGGGGGATGTCTTCTACCAGCCTATATGCAGAGTAATCTATCTGGCCTTTCTTGTGTTCTTCTGGACTATAGAGGTGGATTTGCATAACATGAAGAGCCATGTTGCACAAAAGGGTCTTGAAGTGCCTGGATTTGATGCCACCCAACTCCTTCCTTTTACCATTCTGGGTTTGATAAAAAATACTGTGATGAGGAATAAGGCATTCATAATTATGACATTTCTGTTTTTAAAAAGTTAGTTTAAAGAGCATAGTTCCTGTTTGTACTTTTCATTCTAAATAACCTCTGGTGGGAAAGCACCAGATATTGTGAATTTTGTGAACTGTGTCTATACCTGACTCATCTTAAGCAAAGCTCTGTTTTCAAGAAAGTAGGAGCATTACGTGAAGGCAGAGTGTTGAACTGGGCCCTTATGCGGATAATTATGAAATTATTCAATATTTTAGTAAAGGCTTAAGAACTTAAGGCAAATGTTTGAAAATGGTGAAGCTTGAAATATGCCTGCAGTGGATGCAGGTAAGATTCTAAGCCACAAAGGTAAGAGAGAAGGGACTCTGACAGAGTATTAAAAGGAAAGGTATGTATTGCTGTAAGAGGCAGTACTTCTTAGGACAGGCTGATGTCCACTTCCTCTTTTCTGCAGTCTGACTACATTCTCTGGTGATTAACTGTTTCTAAATTTGCAGACTTTAACATTTTAAAGGATGTTTTACTAATTTTTAAGGTGTTGTTACTAACTCGTTTTGCTTAATCCCTAAGATTGAGTAGGGCTAGATAAAAAAAACAAAACCTAGAATCTGGAATTTCAATAGTAGCAAATATAGTAGAATACATGATAAGCTTTCAGGTTTTTGCTATGTGTAAACTTCTCACACAAAGCTTTTTCCTTTTTTTTCCTTTATTTTTTTTCCTTTATTTTTTTTTCCCTTGTGCAATAATTCCTTCACCTTTTCTTTCAAGCAAACTCAGTACACAGTCTTTCTGGACACTGGCAACTATTTTCCATCCTGTGGGATATGTGTAAATCAGAATGATGGTTGCTCTGTTTTTCTGTCATCTGTTTCATTACAAATCTGAAGTGCTTTAAATTGTCCTCTGGATTAAAATGTGTTGCTAAATGGAAGGTTTTGCATGAGGAAAAACAAACGAGCAGTAGAAAGAACTCATTCTGTTTTTAAAAAGATAGATCATCAGGCTGCTCTCCTTCCACAAATTCTGTGTTTATCTTAACATTTGACTTGTACCCAGGTAATGTGTCCCTAATTTTTCATGGTGAGGATGAGAACAATATTCAAAAGAATTTGCATATTGAAAACTAGCTGAATTTCATTGCTGAAGATGAGTGAGCAGGGGAAGGACCAGGAATGAACACGTGCACTGCAGAAGAATAAATTAATTAGAGGATCTGAATAACTACCATTCCTCCTAAACAATTCAGTGGGACACATTGGCCACTGAGGCAGGGTGCTGGATGCAGGCAGTGCATGGGAAGGAAAGCTAGACAGAAATGTGGCTATTTCAGCATGATAGCAACAGTCTGGTGTGTATGTTGGCTGTGCCATAGTCAATGGTGTTCTTAACATGGCAATCATTTTCACTCAGCTTCCCTGGTAATCCTGTCTCTGAGCAATTACTAGCAGTATCCAGAAATGTTCATCACAATTCTTTGACTGTCTATAGGCTTCTTTGCTCAAGTTCTAAATGACAAAAGGGTTTGTTGGGGTGTTCTTTATAGCAGCCAGTTGCAGCTGAAACCACCTGCAAGCAGGCTTTTAAACCTGTAATGGCCCTTAAAATGCAAGGCTGAGCATTCCCATACTGAGTCAAGAAAAGAATATCTTTGAAATATATGTATGCCTTAAGGACAGCTCATATTTTGAACATCAAATATCAGATGCTAAAGTCTGAATATACTTAAATAAAATTCTGATTACAAACTGTTTGTTAAGAATAGAAGATAACACTTTATTACAAATGAGGTGAAAAACCTATCTTTCATCTTTTTCTAATTAGGATTTTTTATGTTTAGGATTCGTATTTTGTCACAGGGTTTACACAGAACCTAAAAGATCTATAGAAAAAGTTTTGGAAATAAGCATTCAGATCACTTAAGCAGCTTTGAACACTTTTCTCCCCACAGGAAACAAGCTGTGGTAGGTCATTGTCCCTTTTTATTCAAGAGAACATGGAACCCAAGTCAAAACTAGGTTGACTAATGGACTGAAGTTGGTAAATTCTTTCATCACGTTCAGACCCAGTGTAACATCAATGTAGCTAAAAAACTTAATACAGTTTTTGTGAGTCACTAGTGTAGCAAATGGTAATTTCAAGATGGGATATAAACTCCTATCCCTGTCTGCTTTTTTCATAATGAATTATGAATTCATTAAAAAATTCTAGATTTTTTTTTCCTTTAAGACCAGCCTATCCCTCTCTCTCCGTTGTTCAGTCTACAGCTTAACCAGGAAAATATCTGCTTTGTTAATGGAAATTACCTTTAGATGACACCCCAAGAGCTGTAGTCTGAGTCAGCCTACAAGGGAGTTCTAGCCTGATTTTACATGACAAGTTAAGCCAATGAAAAATGTTGTAATGAATTCTGGTTTTCTGCCATGCAGATCACCCTGAAGCAGAATGCTAACTAAAACTGAATTATGTGTTTATCATTGCTATTTGGTATCATTAGTCTAAACTGGGTCCTTGAGGAATAGTTTCATCAAACAGATATTCCCTGAAGAAAAATCCATTATTCTGGAACATGTAACTGTCCTGTGACACTTTAAAACAAACAAACACAACACAAAAGAACCCAACCAAACAGGCTGATGTTTGGAAGATGTGGTTTTGGAGTGGAATACAAGAGTAAGCTCCTAAACTGTATTGTCTCACTGTATTTTTATTCATGTTCCCTTCCTACCTCAATCAATAGTGAGGAAGCAGGATTGGATCAACAATGGTTTGTTTGATGTATCACCCAAGATAGTAAGATTTGGATTTTCCAAGTTGCTATGTTAGCAGCAAAACCGATGAATTTTGTTTTCTCCTGGATTTGCATTCTTTACTTTCCTGAGGCCAAACTGAATGAGTAACAGATGAATCTTGTCTGCCTTTCCGTCTGTGAAGATGCCAAGTTGTGTCTCTACCCACTGCTCACCCACTGACTTTCAGGAACTTGTGCAAGGATATAGTTTTCTTTTAGACTTTCAGGATGAGTTTCAAATTGCCCAGCAATCTCAAAAGTTATTCAGGGGAGGAACAGATGGATAGACCAGGAAACTTCATACTAAATAAACACTGCTTTTTAGAAGAACAAACAAACAAAAACCAAAAAACCAGACAAACAAAAAACACCATGCACAAAAAAACAAACAAAAACCATACCAAGCCCAAACAAACAAAGCAATAAAAAGAAGGGTAAGCCCCTATGTTTTCCTTCTCAAAAATACACAACATTAAATACTTCTTAGATACTAAGTCCTGCTATCCATGCTGGAGTCTAAAACCACTCAGAATGGCAGCTGGCACCAATGAACAGGCAGGCTCAGCCAAGGTAGTACTCAGACTATCAGAATCCTTTAGCATTTTTGGTAGGATGGTGAGGAATTGCATATCTTGCTGTTGGAAATGTGTGTATACTGTTTTGAATCACACCTATGTGTAGACGCATTCCAAATCTTCAGAGGTGCCAAAACTTTTGCTATCTAACTTGGCAAATATCTTTTCACATCTCTCTCCAAAGTAGGCTCTTGGTTTAGCTTGCATATCCTATACAGTGATTTAGCACTTTTTTAAAAAACTGGGGTTTTTAACATCTTGATGTAATTACAAAAGCATATGTGTATCACTTAATCCTTTAAACCTTTCCACTGAACTGAATTACATAGCATTTCTACAGCCAACCATATGATCACTTTAACACTGCATGTATATGAAGGTTACTGTAATAAATCAGATGACTTGTTGGATATATTCCCCTTTGCTTCTGCTTCAAAATAAATTCCTAGTCACTTGGAAAAGGTGACAGTATATGCTTGCAAATGAAATGCATGCAGCAAGCAGCTGTTCTAGTAATACATTTTTAAAAAAAGGTTGTTTCAGGTTAAAGAGTACTTTGGTCCTGTTTCTGGTTCAACCTCTGCAATGTTAGAAAGCCCTGATTTGAGGCAGAGGAGATGAGTAAGGCAGTGTTTCTTGTGACAAAGGGTGTAGGCCTAACTCAAAAGCTTTCCACTGTGGCAATGTATTTAGGTGAAGAGGAGACATTTGGAGCCAAACATTGCCAGAAAGTTACTTGTAGAACCTACCCTACTCCTCTGCTTTACAGAGGCACTGCACTGTGACTTCCTACACAGTTCTTACCCTGACCATAAAGCAGGGATGAAGTGAGAAGTTAGAATTGCAAGGGAAAGATTTCAAATGCATCAAGTGCCTTAATTTTGACATTGTTTTTCATGACTTACTGCAACCTTTTCTCCTTTTTCCTTTGATGCTTACGTGTAATGAATACCCCCGTGCAAGGAAAAACCCCGTAGGTATATAATGATACCAACAGAATTATTGGTGCTTGGCCTCTCTGTTTCTGCTACTCTAAGTACATATGCAATTCCTGCTTTCAAATCCTGTTTCATAGCAGGAGAACCTGCACAATGCTGTGTGTTTTTGCAAGACTAAAGCACTGGCTCATTATGTTTGCAAGGAACTCCAAGATCTGAGATGAAGTTAAATGTTAAGGGCTATTGATAAACTACAATCTGAAATGGCAAATACCTGGGGTCTCAACCTCTACAGCCTTACCCAGCTGAATACAAGACAGTAACAACAATTAATTCTGTTGCCTTTCTTACAGATGTAATGTCATCAAGAGAAGTGATTGTCTCCCTTTTTTTAGGTTGGGTAGCAGAAGCAACATCCTGAACATGGACTAGAAGTGATTGTGAGCTGGACTACAAAAAAGTCTGCTAGCTCAGTTAGTGTTTATTTCCAGATATCCTACTATTATTGCATTTTTAGCCATTTATCTTTTTCTTTTCCAAGATGTGACTCACTGAAGTATGTTTCCTAGCTGCACTGCAATCTTTGTGGTACAAAACAGAAACAGAACATGTCTGGATTTTACTTCAAACTTCATCTCATAAACATTGTGCAAAGACCCCATGTAAACACCCTAATTGAGTTAGCATTTGAACTTACCATAGATTCATCCTTTAATAAATTTAAGGTTTTACAGATGCCAAAAAACCCAGTCTGCTTCATTTAGCACACTGAAGTCTGGGCAGAAATAAATAAATGCTAATGGATTTAAAGTTCCATATCCATAGAAAATGGTGAATGATGTCCCAAAAAATGATGTGAAAAGTGTTGTATAATCTGTTCCTATCACATTATGAAGAGGACTTTGCCTTTTGTCAGGGAGCACTTGTCATAGTGCAACATCTTGACAACATTTATAACAGGAAATTACCTGAGTATCTAGTAACAGGATGTTCTAGTTCAAACACAGAATTTTCTTCACTTTGAAAGGTGGACTGTCACATTGACACGTTTGTGAATCCCACTGGCATCAGATGGAGGACTAGAGGATCTAGCTTGGAATATAAAGCCCTTTAGTTCAAAGGTTGCTTTCTTACTATATGTTTAAGTACCAGAAAGAAGAATTGATTCAGGACTAAACAGTCAAATATTGTTTGGTTTGAAATATTTCCTGGAATTTTATGCATTAAATTACTTTCATCCTGGAAGAGTACATGTGTACTTATGCACAGAAAGTAAAAGTACTTGTACTCTTTTTGTTGTTTCCATAACAATTTCCTGCCCTGTCTTGTATTTAGCAGTGGAGGTAGAAAGACAAGTTTGTTTCCTTTCTCTTTGGTCTAATCTTTCTGCTAGATAGTCATAAGAAAATCATATATATGAGTTCCCCCACTTAAACAATAAAACAAATGTGAACTATCACATACAATATTACCTATAGCTTAACAGGAACACTTAATTTGATATGTTCAATAGACCTTGCCATGGAAGTGGGAACTTGTGTTGAGAAACCTATCTCCAAAGCACAACAACTGTAAAACTTGGATGAAATCATGGGATAAACCTAAAATAGTTTAAAAAGGAAGGAAGGAAAGAAAGACAACAACTTAGTTGTGTGAGAACAGGCCTGGAGTTCAGGTCTGTTAGTTTTTATTTCTGTAAGTTTTTTAGAGAATTTGCATCTGAAAATACCCTTAAAGAAGAGAAAGCAGTGTCTCTGATAAAATATGTCTTCCTGATCTGAGTGCAGAATTCATCTTGCAGGGACAACACAAAGAGGGAGTCTGAACATCATGCAGTCAAGCACACTGCTATCTGGGGAGATTATTCTGCAGAGACTGATTGTGTTAAACTAAACACTGTCACTTGTGTCAAACCCACTGGACAAATATTACTAGGTCATGTGTAAGCTTTGGTAAATTACAGAAAGCAGATACAAATCTGATGTCTTCCTTCCCTGTCAAAAAAACCCAGGGTTTCTTTTTCTTTTGGAGAAACTGTCTTGACAGCATGAATGGGGGGTGAAACAAGTGGAAACAGTACCTGCTAGTAGCATTGCATATTTACTTTAGCAACTCTTAGGTGGCTGGCAGAGCTTAAGTGTCATATCTGACAGAGAAGGGAGACCAAGTGTTATTAGCCAGTATGTTTGCTTTGCATGGGCGCTAAAGTCACTGGAATTTTTTCTTAGAGGACTTGACTGTGACCTCCACAAATAAAAATTGCCCTCTGCTCCTCACAGTTGGGTGCTGTCAGCAGTGGTTCACACCCAAAGAGCAACAGTGGTTTGTGTAGCTGTGTACAAAGCTGTGAGGGCTGTGGTTTTTGCTGCATTGCTAAAATACCTGACCAAGCTGTGCAGGCCAAGCTGGTGCTGCACTGGACAGCACAAACAGCAGTGAGCTTCTCATCAGCTTTCATGGCCTCTACTGCTTGCCACAACTTGCAGTTCTAGTGGGTTGGGTTCCATGATGTAGAGCAAAAGGAGCTGGGATGAGATAGCATCCATGAAATAAATGGCATGGAATATCAACTGAAAACTTAAATGGAGATGGTTTATGTCAAGCTGGCTTCTGTTGGAAGACCCTTACTGACAACTGCTTAGCCACAAAGGTTTTCAATTGCTCTGTTCAATGTAAGATCCCTAAGGCTTATTAAAGAAGGTGGCTCACACACAGGTAGTGGTACAGACTCAGTAACCTGCCCACAACTGGATTAGAAGTCACTTGCCTTACAAGAGTTCTGGCTGGTGAACAGAGATTCTTTTGCAGAAAAATGGAATGAACCAGCTTGTAATCTGTCTCTGCAGCAAGTCTTTCCAGGAACAACACAATTGCATTATGAAGAAGTTATTTTAGATGTGAAAAAAATATTATAAACACAATACAGTTTGTTGTATTTACTTGATTTCATCTTCTTCACTGGACTCTTTCAAGGCAATGCCATCACTTAGCTTGGAAGCTGTTGTGAAGTATCTGTGAAGATGCTTGATGTGCTTATTCATGGGAATTTGGACTTGGAAAGCTTTTTTCCCCTCTACTTTTATCAAACTAGTAGCTCAAGCTGTGGAATCATCTGCCCCAGCTAGAGAACAAAGCAACATCCCTCTCCATTCTAAAGAATAAAGAGAGTAAAACAGGAAATGTACCTCAAGGAAATGTTCCTCCTGTGTTCTAAAAGATGATGGCTTATTAAACAGACTTCATCTATTTTGCTAGGTGCAAATGAGATAGTTTTAACCAGTGTTATACTGCAAACCTACACCTCTGTTTTATACCTACCTGCCAAACTTATTGTGATGTGTTTGGGGAGGTGTGGCATTTGGGGTATTTTTGTGGGGTATTTGGGCTTTTAGGTTTTGCTTTTTTGTTTGTTTTTTCTGATGATAAATTTCTAAATTAGTAGATACTCAAGTTCTTTGATTTCTGTGAATTAGGAAAAAAGAAGCTTTCACTTTTTGTGGGTGGGAGTGGAAGTAGTGCAAGTACCTAGAATTTCTCCTCTTCAGTTTTATATACCTCACACAAGTGCTGGCAAATACCTGGTTGTTTTGCTGCTTGTATAGGAGAAAAAGCCTGTGAATCTGATTTATCTTCCCTCTGACTCTTCAGGGGAATTGTGCTTATGACTAACTGTGCATTTGATTGAATATCTGGAAATACTACAGATGGTAACTTCCATGCACAGCTCTAAGAAGGAGGGTGTTCCTTTTTTTTCTTTTTTGCAGTTTCTTTGACTGTTGATTCAATAGAGAGTATTTTTTCTTTTTTTAATCTCATCACAAATACTGAGTTGATTTTAAGGTCTTTGCAGTGTTACTGTGCTGTCTTTGCCCTGAAGCTACTACCTCAAGCTCTAACAGGAGGAGGTTTCCCCAAGTTGCAATCCTGTCCATAAACACAACCATAACTAGAGGGTGGATGGTTGTTCTTTACTTCACCTTCTGTCAGGGTGCAGATTAAAATTTAGTTTAGGATACCTCATCATTTGCTGTCAGAAACATTCTGTGGCATGGGTGAAGCTTGCCCACTAAAATGGGACAAGTTTTCCATTGCTTTCTCAGGAACTGCCTTTCCACAGTTTACTGTGGAAAGAATTAATTGAAAACCTAAATTCACTACCAAATGAAGCTGCACAGATATGCCCAATGGAGCTTCACTGCCTCTTCCCAGGCATCATTGAAGCAGGAAGCATTGTGTGCTGGTGGGACCAATGATTACTGTGTTGCTAATTAATAATTCAGCACTGCAAAATACTATAAATTATTTTCTCCCCTCTTTTCAAAGCCACAAGTATACATTTTTCTACTCACATTAAAACTTAAAAAGCCCCTTTTTAAAGGCTGATGTATGTTTTAAAATAGAAATTTGATGTCAGTTGATAATCATCCAATTTTTGGTAGTTCAGGACAAAAATCTTGTGCTTCACAGGACTTTTGTTCTGCTTTTCTCCTTTTTGAATGCTCTCACAGTTCTTCAGATGAAGTATATAAATATCTAATTTTTAGCCTGTTTTTTTTTTTTCAATCCAAATGTGCTTGTCTTTATTCTTACTAATTAGCTTTCATTCCTGAAATTGATGCTGCTGAAGTAAGTAGCACCCCAAGACAGTTTCAGTAAGACATAAAAGACACCCATTTAGGTCTCTGAATTTTAATTGAAATAAGGTACTGATGCAGCTTTTCTGTCACTACTTTTTTTTTTTTCTTTTCTGAAAGAGCAGCAAAAGATGTATTAAAATTGCATTGCCTTGTATAAGTTACAGGTTATAGATACTTTCCAGATTTCCACAAATTACTTGAAGAACTATTTCCTTTTCTCATTTGAATGCTTTAAACACCTTCAAGAACAATTACATTAAAAAAGAAAGTTCCTTCACTGTCAAAGGGATTCTGTCAGAGACACTAGAACAAAGAGGGGCTGAGACAGTTTGGAGGAAATAATATTCCAGCTTTGCCCTTCCATTTGTAATCAGCATAAATGTGTCAAAACAAAGGAGACATCCAAGAATATTTCTATCCCTTCAAAGACCCAGACCAAATTACAACCAAGTTCTTTCATCATTTTTGTTTTTTATTTGGCCAGTCTTTTGAGTTAGGTAATGGAAACTTAATCCTTCTGTGCTGTAAATTGTTTTGCAAGACCAATGACTACGAAGTCCACCTGCTGAAATCTGAAGAACGAAAAGACATTTAACATTTGTTGTTGTTCTCAGAATAAGATCCCTGAGTACTCTGGCAAGACTTTGTCAAGACAAAGCTAAACCTCTAGTTCAAGAATGACATTTATCATGACCTGTAGTACAATGTTGTCATCAAGGTAGTAGACTGGGACCGCCCAGGTTAAAATACTGTATTACTCAATCTGACAAGATTAACACCTCCACTCAGCAAACCACACTTCAATTCCTGTCTTCACCTGACTCTTCAGATGTCTAAAACCCTTAGGCCATATTTGGTCCATGGTTCCTTAGGAACCACCAGCTTTTGCCAGAACTACACAGGAATGTCTTCACAAACACAAATCAGGATTTCATGATGCTGAGTCTGCACACAGCCTGCTGAGTGGTAATAAATCTTTTCACACAACTACTCTGTCAATAACAGAACTGCTTGGAATGAGTTTCTGTGGGCTACTATGTCTGTAGCATGACTGTGAATATTGTACCTATATGTGATACTCTCCTAAGCACATCCATCCAGCACAGACATGGTTTGTATTCAGTCACCACTGGGCCAATGTCTTTCTCCATATTTTTCTGCTTTCTTCAGGCCTTTTTCTTATGTCCACTTATTTAAAGGGACAAATCACTAGTGACATAGTACTTACTTTTCACTGCATGGTGTTCATTCAGTACTCCTTCTAACCTGATCTGAGGCAGTCAACCTTTGGTTTTAACAGATGCTCTCCCCAAAGTTCATACTGAAGAATTGAAAATGTTCCAAGGTGGTTAAGTACATTTCAGATGCATCCTGCCTAGCTAATGCACAAGGACCAGCAAAAGGAGCCTACTAGAATGTTCTCCTAAAATTGTCTGCTATAGGTTTCCATACTGTGGAATATCCTATTCTGGGAATATCTGTTCCTGTAGGCAGCATCCCTTCCGGATTCCTGAAAGGCCCTGGCAGTAAGGAGGAGGAAGAATTCTTGAGAGGAAGATGAAATAAGAAGAGACAGGAAATGCTTGATCAAAGAGAGGAAGGATAAACCTGCCTGTCAGAGTGTGCCAGTATGTGTCCAAAGGAAATGCTGGAATCTCCCTTCTCAAGTGACTTCAAAAACTAAGCATTAGAAAATGTACTGCAGGAAACAATACTGCATTGGCAGGAAAATGGGATGGATGATCTAATTGTTTTCCATCTTGTCTAAGTCTATGAATAATCCAGATCTCTTTAGCTGCCCTTTTTCTTACTAATTTCCAAAACATTGTAAATTGGGAATTACTTATTTTGGAAGAAATTATATTAATAATTATTTCTTCTAATTCATCAGGTCTGAGGTACAGAACATTCTGCAAAACACTTTCAAAATTTGTAGCTAGGTGTAGTACTAAACTCAGGCAAATATAAATAGATACAGCTTGTTTCTGCTGTGTTTATCTGCAGTTTTGGGTGCAGTCATACTCAACTGTTTGGTGGTGTGGTATGAGTAATTCTGTGCAAGTGAATCTGTAAAGTTTGCATAATAATCTTTGAAGAGACTTCGAATTTCCTTCGTTCTCCCGCTGCTACGGATTTTTCCTGATACGATGACAAGTGTCCCAGTATCTATATGAATGTTACTTAGCATGACAAGCATACACCGCCTATATATCTCTAGCAGACTTGGTAGTATTAATTAATTTAATAAGGGAATAGAAATAGGATATTTTTCCTGAATTGAAAATTTTATGGGTTTTGTTATGCTGTTCACCTACGAGGTTTAAGGTAATTTATTTGTGCAAAGAACCTTCATCTTACATTTCCCTTATTTCTGTAGCCCAAATACAGTGTATTTTTTATTGTTTCTATGTGACTTTTGATTTTAATTTTCCATTAAGGAAATTCTATATATGAGCACAAGTATGCTTGCATAAAAATTAAATGAAATATCAGGGAGGCACTTAATTCTGTCCCTGGTGTGAAATGTATTACATTGCTTTAACTCCAGCCATTCACAGACTGAGATAGCTGAATCAGATGGCAGGATGCATACACAGATTAGATAAGCAATGTGGATGTCTTAAACAGCAAGACTGTAAGTTCTTTAAGACAGAATTCATATAGCTCTATGCTTGAGATCAGGGAGGTGAGCTAAGCAGACTTCAGTGTGCTATTACTTCCCAAACAGTAACCAGTTTATCATCCTAACTTCTATATTAAGGAGTGTATCACCAGTGTGTTTTCACACAAAGGAATTGAGGCACACAAAAATTGTACTCAGACTTAGACAAGCAGTGGGTGGCCTTGCTGCTGATCAGTGGAAGTATTCAGGGGAAGTTATGTGCCTCATCAGAATGTGGGTACAGATCTTGCATCCAGGTCCTGCACTTGAAATGCAGACCTTGGTACGCATGGTAACTTGACCTCAGAAATGTCTTGTTTCATAATTTACTCAACCAGTGAGATATAACTCATTCTAAAAGCAAAATACCAGCATCAACTTTCATTTAGAAGAAGTAGTATCAAGAAGCTATATCCATCTGAGTACCTACCTGTAAAGAAGAGAACTGATTCTCTTTTGGATCTGAGGCATTACAATGACTTCTTATCTTAAAACTTTCAGGGCTGCAGTTAATGCTGAGAGCTAGTTACTTTTGCTAAACTCATAAAGTTGTTCATCCCTTTGTGAATCTGTTATGGAGAGCTTGTATTAGTCATCACAATGAGAAATAAACTTTTTTGAAATGTCCATGTTAGAATTCATGATGCTGTTTAGTAATTTGAGAAAATGGGCTTTCATTTAGCTCCTGCCACAGTGAAATTTGTACAACAGACTCAAAACAAGAGCATCCAGCAGCAGCACAGTATGTTCTTAATCAGAACAAACTTACTGTGAGCCAGGGGTCAGTCAGCAAAACGATTAGGAAGCTTGCAACTCTCTTTGTGAGCTTCAATAAACCTGTCCATCAGTATCTGTTCAGCAGTTCTCTAAGTTGCAGCACCACTTAAATGAAATATCAGTCAATTTAAATTTAGCTTGTAAACTTCTGTCCTATATACCATAACTGTTCATGATTCAATTATTTTGTATATATAACTATTGAAATAATGTTGATTTAAATAGATATAGCTGGGAAAAAATCTTGGGTTTAGGACAAGCATGGCTAAAGTAATGAATAGTCAATAAAAATATGAAATAAATGTTAATTCATCATTTAAAGTCAGTAATAATGAATTTGTACCTAGAGGAGCTAAAGGGAAATAAAATTGCTGAGTCAGTTTCAGCTCTGTCTAACACTTGTCTAAATCAGTGAGCTTTTTCTAAGAGACCTGACTGATGTTTGAATAGTCCTTTGCATTTGGGAAGATTCTTCTTTTCAACTGAAAGTATTTTCAGCCTTTTCAAACTTCCTCCTAATTTTATGCAGTAGAAGTTCAGCTATCCTGAAGCACTTCTGGAAGAACAACACACTTCTGTTTGGTCTCAACATAAATGAATTTGAAAACCTATGCCTAGCAACCACAACAAAAAATTGCTATTGGTTTGGGCTTTCTTTTTTTTTTTTTTTAAAGGTGTTATTTTTTCAGTAACACAACTTTAAGTTTGAGCATCTGATGTCGTGATTCCTCTTTTTCTGATAAAAAAATTATTGTTGAGGCTAGCCTCACTCTAGAGAGGGGACGTTTTCTGGCTGTTTCAAGCAATGTACTTGAATCTTCAAGCATTTTGACAGTCTTATTTATTTTCTCCCTGCCCATGCAAAACCACGAATTTCCTATTGTGGATGTGATTGCAAGTTCACTGAGCTAAAAGATTTTTTTTGAGTACAGATTCAAGCCCTTTAAAAAGGTATTTACCCTAAAGAATGTGCAGAACCTTTCAGAAAATACACTTATGATTGCCAAAAGAAGGGACTTTTAATGTATGCATGTGAAATATTCAATAGAAATGAACCGCTGCTCCAGCTCTGAAAAAAGACTGTACTAAGAATCTTTGCCAGATGACACCAGGTCGTGAAATGCTTTGTGAGAAATGTCTTGGCCTGTTCTAGTTACTGATGAAATTTGCTTTCCACTTCAGTAAGGCCAAAATTTCACAGTTGGATGATGCCCTAGAGATTATCAAAAGCACTGAGAAAAATTTCCCATCACCTCTGATTAATTACCCAGAGTAACAAGTGTTCCCCTGGGCCACGTTTTGTTTCAGCTATAGATAAGCATTGCTGTGTGAATTTTAATGAAGTGCAAACTGCAGCAAGCAGGATGAATTCACCATTGCACCATGTGATCCTGTTGGCAACCTGGTAATATAAATCTAGAATAACAGTAATTGCTCTCTAGTAGTGCTAAGAACTTTAAGGTTACTGAATCAAGTATATTTTGAGGTGGGGAGGATGAAAGGAGGGGAGAAACTGACTAAAAGAGCTTCAGCAGAAATTAATTTAATGTATAAGAGTTATTTGTAGAGCAAATAGTGGTATACTGGCAAGAGCACCATATCCATGAAAAATCTCCAATCCTTTCTACAGTACGAATACTGACTTTTTTCCTTGCTAAATATTTATTCTTTTAAATATTTTTTCTTTCTATATCTTTTCACCAGTTAGTGTATTTAAAGTATCTACTAGTGTCCATCATAATATACAGTAGGTTATCCAAAACAGATGTGGTTTTTAAATTAAAATAAAGTACTTTGTTATAATCATTATGTTACAACATGTAATTAACTCATGAATATCATGATCACATCAGGTTAGTACATCGAGAATTATTCATAAAAATTATATGTGTTGGTAGATTTGGGATGCATGTCCTTCTTCACTTGATTAAACAAAGTCATTGCCTTTCCCAACATACCTTGCCTTGTTTATATTCTCACAACCGAAGGAAAAAAGGTATTTGATTAGCTATGCAAATGAAAACTCATTTGGGACACGTTTGTTTTGCCAGTTAATGTGTTTCAGTGTCCATCTTCCTCCTTTTTAGCCCTAAGCTGAAGCACAGCTTTTCTTAAAATTGGAGGGTGTATGTGTTTTGAACTGTTTTTTTCCTGTTATTTATACAGAACACAAGTTTGAAAGAGCTGGAATAATAGAGACACAAGTGTCTCTGAAAAATCGACACTGTTTCAAAATTTTGTGTAGACTTGTCTGTAATTCTCCAAGGAGTCCTCTGTGAGTAGGGAAGCATTATTGTTTCATTTTATAGATGGTTAACACAGAAGTGGAAAAGCTACACAACTGTAAAAACAGACAGATGGTCCCTAATCTTTGATACGAAAAAGGATCAAGGGTGGTGGTGGAATAAAAGAACAATCCAAGCAAACAAACCAAACCAAACAACAAGAGCCCAACCCAAAACAATTGCCAGAAGAACTATCAGGTTTACTAGTGAATTTATCCAGGGAAAAGCTTTGATGATTCACAAGTGGCTCTTGAGCTGCCAGTCTTTTCACTTTGCTTGCTGTGCATGTAGTGTTGCCCATCACCTGTTGTTAATTATAACATCCTATAAATCTAATGTTAGAAGACTAGCACTGGGACACAGTGCCTGCCCTGGCTTAATGGACACTCTAGGAAAAAAAGAATTTTTCAAGAATTTATTCCTGGACGAGCTTCTATGAACCTGGCACTGTCATGAACTGATACTTCTATTAAGAAAAACACAACTGAGTGCCTTTAAACAAATAAGGTGCTGGCTTTGTACAATCATTGTGGTTTCAAACACCGTATCAAAAAACACTATGATGGGAAGCTATCATTTAATAAATCAAAATAGCTTACTTGGTAATAAATATATTTCTTAGAAACCACAATATTCTCTTTTCTGTGGATCATATGACTTTCCAGTTCCTGAATTTTTTTATGTTACTGGAGTAACAAAGGAACGTGGGAAATAACTCTGATGGTGAAATCATTCTGTTAAGCTGTGCCTACTCTGTGGTTAGAGCAGCTTAAAAATGTGTGATTTCAGGTATAGGTGATCAAATTATTCCCTTTTTCAGGTAGCCACAAGTTGGCTGAATTGGGCAGTGCTGCCTTTCTGAGATGAGGAAAGTGTTTAGTTTTGACTAAATCATTTCAATTTCATTTCTTAGCTTTGTATTCTACAAAGGGGTGAACAGTATTTCCATCTCCAGCATGGGAAATAGTTTCTCACCTGTATGGGCTCTGAGCATTAAAAAAAAAAACATAAACTAAAGAAGGCCATGAATTGCTGCTGTTGATTCTGTCCTATGTTGGCTGCTGTTTGGGTAACTTTCACTTATATAGATAAATCAGCCTTTGTAGTTAGCAGTGAAAAGAAAGCCAGAATTTGAAATAAAAATAAACATGAAAGAATCTGTACAAAGATGTAGATTCTGCTCTCAGTGACAGCAGTCAAAATTCAGATTCGGTCTAGATGCAAGTCCCATAAAACTTGCACATAAACAACATCTATAAGAAACATACTGTTGCATTTACACAGAAGTATTCTCATGTGTAGAATAACCTGCTGACATAAAATATCAAATTGACTGGCACCTATCTACTGACATTGCCACAGACTATCAGGTGGTCTTAAATATTTAGCAACACGCTTTGCTGAAAACATATGTTCACTTCCATACTTGCATGTATTTTTATATCAATTCATACAAAAGTAAGTTTCACCTGAAGAAAACAGGTAATAAATACTTCTGTAAGTAATACTGCTCTATAAAAAGTCCTTCAAATTTTCCAATTCTGCTAAGAAAGGCGTAAAAAAAGTTTATTCAAAGTCTGAAGAACCACCTTGTTTTACTGGAATCCCTTTTATGATGCACTTCACATGCAAAGACCACCTTATTATTCAATTTTTTGGTTCCACAATTATTCAGGATTCTGAATTTTTGTGTTCCTGGGTGTGAGATTCTTTTTCTAATGAAGTGCAATGTGGATATGAATATATGTGTATAGCTTCAATGACTTACTGACTGTACTTGCTGGTAAAAATATGGTTTTGATTATCCTTAAATCTCCTGATTCAACCTACTTTGGGAAAGTTGAGCTATATTGTTTTTTACTGTTCACATGACATGGTGTGCATTCTAGCTGAGATCCAAGGTACTGTACAGTGGACTTGCATCAAAAGAGAAACTGTTGCAGCAAACCTTGATTGGAAGCTGAAATGTAACTTAAGGAATATTAATAACAGAAAGGTATTGAAATCAGAGTTCTGGCCTTAAGCAAACAATTTCTCAGTGGTCCAAAGTGCTGGTTTAGGAGATGGATAGGACAAAAAGTGCTGAAAATATATAGAAATATGAAGCCTTGGAAAAAAAATAAAATCGGAGTATCATTTGTTTAACAGACAGGGCTTTATATGACCTCAAAAAACTGTGTTCCATGTTGGTTACTGTTTTGTAATGGAATTCCATTACTTTGAAAGCAAATGTGGAGCCTGCGGCAGCTTTGTTAGATATAAGAATATATCTATCCTCTAGCTGATCTTCCTGTGCTCCTAGCTCTGCATTTGGTTTCTTTTTGTCTGGAGTGATGATTTTATGACAACCCATTTAAATTTTAAAGATTCATGTTAATATACTTTGAATGTTGTGCAATGCTATTAGGGCAATGGACAGAAAACCGACAGTTTCTTGATTACTGATGTGCCAGGAAAGGAAGAGATACTCTCAGAAAATCTTTGTTACATAACTTGGTTCTGAAGTTAATTACATCTCTGCATGCTTATGGGTGAGCCTCAGAGCCACCTGCTTAGGTTGTATTTTTTTTACTACAGTGTTGCAGCTGAGTGGATTCCTGGCTGCATCCTAAGCTGCATGTTCCTGGAACATGCTGTGCCTACATCAGCCCTCTGCTGTGAGCAGCTCCTTTCTCGAGGGAAAATGTGACACTGTTGTCAAGTGACTGGTGGGCTTTCAGAAAGGCAATTTTCCTGCTGACTGAGCCGTATTTATGAGGTAGGCCACTGCAGGGATGCCTATCCCAATAAGCAGAAACCAATCTCAATTTGTGTCTGAAAAGAAGTTGATGTCCTCAGCAAAGCCTCCCTCTCTCAGAATAATACCCTGACATCCTCTGGCTTTGTGAATAGAGATGTTCTCATCTCTGGCTAGAGGTTAGTGTTCTCATGTAGTTTCTACCTTCTGTCTCTGAAAATTTCTGACAAGAAAGATCCTTTTCGATGAAAATAATTTTTCTTAGGAAATGAAATTCTGAAAGATGTGTTAATTGCATTGTTTCAACATTAGACTTCTTCATTAATTATGTCAGAAAATTACCTTAGTTTAATAGGAGAGTACTTCACTATACCAGTTCTGATATCCAGACTCCACATCCAGTAATGAAGAGATCATAACAGCGCTGAATATCAAATCTGAAGGATTCTGACAATCTGCATTTACTTTTCTAGAAAAAGAAAGAAGAAAGAATGTATGTTAATAGCCTTCAAAAAGGCAGGAGAGCAAAAAGGTATTTTTTACTTTACTTGAATAAATAACCTACTGAGAGTTTATTTTATTTTCCTTTTTTAATATTTTTTATATAATCAGACATTAATACATGAACTAAACATGAAACAGCCCAGGAAAATTATGTTTAAAACTGCTGCTCAGGTTACAAAGGCACCACGAAGGGCTCACATTTTGGTTTGTTCTGTTTTTATGAGTAGTATCATCTGCGTTCCTCCCCTATGCTTTGGTACATCTCTGTAATTCACAGAAAATTATGTGTTATTTTCTCACTGGACTACTTTGTATATTACAAAGGATTATTACTTCTGGTTGTACACAACTAATTTTTCTCTCCTCAACAGCAGTCAGTTTCAAGCTTGGTCAGAATTTTGAACAAGCAAAAGCTGGAAAGATGAGAGAGAAAATTGAAATACTTCAGTGTACAGTGTAAACTCTGGTTTATCACAAAATACCAGACAACAAATTGCATCAACCAAAGCCTAAAACCAAAGCAGTTTTTCCCCTGCCTCATAAACGAGTAACAGTCGACAGCTCTGGAATGTGCACTCCTCTCCCATGAAAACATTTTTCCGCTCTGCCTTTTCCAAAACTCCAAAGTTCAAAGCTAAACTACTACATGTTATAAAAGAACAAATTTACCATGACACTTAAACAAAGACATGAGTCAGTGTATTCAGATTTCTTGAGGGAGGAAGGAGTTATGTTTCTTGTTAAGGCAAGGTTTGCAGTAAAGAAGTTATTTTTATAGTTTTATATATCTTCTTATAATTATTTATTCATGCAGATGTTCTGTTTTACTGCACAGTTAAAGCTGTAATTCATGCCCTTTTTGTAATGGATACATTAATTGAGGTTTACAACATTTCTCCTCAGAAAGCAAAATATTAATATCCTCACTAAACAAACGGGCAAATGCAATCACAGTAGGAAATTTGGTTCAGTATTATTTAACATAGCCATGGCAGTCTGGGAACCTCAGCAGTTTCTCTTTGCTCTGAAGAGTGCTACTTGCGTTCTTGGGAATGGCATGAGCAAGGTGGCCAGCATGTATGTTAACAACAGAGACAAAATGAGGTGGCTGTGGACTGCTGTGGACAAAACAACCTCTATCTGGAATAAAAAGCATGCAATTTTGTGTCCTCTTAAATTTGAGATGTAGAACATAATAGATTAAGCAGCTGAATTGCTGTATGTAGTTTTCAAAGCTGTCTAGGAAACTTGGAACACCATTTCCATTTATTTGGAACAAGTGGCTGACTCATTTGTCTGCCTTGAAAAACCTCTACGACTGTTCCTGACTGGATTAAGATGAATATTCTGAAAGTCATTGCTCTTGTGAAACAGGAAAGAAGTACAGAAAGTCACAGAGCTCCTGTTAATACTGAGCCTTATTGAATGTAATATCGATTTGGAATATGATATAGGATGCAAACTTCTCCTAGGTACTGTAGCAGCTTTAAAATGTCCTCTCTTTCGAGCAGATTGATGTGGCCAAGTCTTTTCCTTTGTGGATACAAAATTTGGGGTAGCTAGATCAAAGGTCTGTTATAGATTCAAACCTTTGACACTGAATGTTATATTCAGTAGGATGGAACCAAAATCAGAAAATTCTGAGCATGGAGAAAACTGACATATCAAACCATATCCAGCAGCCCTTGCACACCATCAGGATTCAGTTTTCCCTTATTAATATGTAAAGATTTATTAGGTCATTCTCTAAAAGCAGTTTTTAGCTACAGCAGAGACAATATGCTCAAATTGAGGGGCACATTTTTGTTTCCTTCAAATGCAATTTATTTTTTTTTCCCTAGCTGGTTGTTTTACCTATAGTCATAAGTTCTCTTTAGCCTTTTTAAAATACTATAATATTTCACAGAGAGGCTTTAATGCAATTAATAAATGGGGTTTTAAAACTTTTAACTTTTTAAATGGGAATGTTTTGATTTTTTCATTTGTCTGTTTTAGAGGCCTTTAACCAACCGTACCATTGAATTTAATGTTGGTTATGAAGGAGATCGTCTGTGGCAAGTAACATTTCTAATAAAGGAGAATGTTACAGTCAGTTTTGTTGGATACAGCCATGTCACACTGGTGCCAATGGCTAGAAGCACCAGTCACCTGAACAGGGGAAAATGCATTAAGTGGCCCACTGGGTAGATGAACCATGTTTTGATAACCTTTGGAATAAGGACAAAAGTGAACTCTGCTTGATTGACAATAAACTCATTTAATTTTCAATCATCATGCATTAAACTTTCAAAGTTACTAAGAAAGCAACACCAGGATATAAATGTCACTGAGCAGTAGGGTAAAATTAAGAGGCACCTTGATAGAAAGAGAGCAGCTGCTTAAAAACAGGCCAGTGGTGGCTGTGCTGGCCTCCTGTGTGCAAACAAGGGTGAGAAGGGGCTCGCTCCCCGCTTTCCCTGGAGCCAAGCACAGGCCTCACCTATGAGAGCTGCTTTGTTTGGCTACATGGGCAATCCAGGCAGCAATGCCTTACATGTTCTGCACCAGTCAGAACCACAGTTTTGGCACACTTGGTACCAAACAGCACAGTAAGGATCACACAGGGCAAATACGTGTTCCCTTGGCCCTTGCTTCCACCTCCCACATTATGCAAGTGAGCAGAGAAGGGACTTTCACTGGAGGTTAGGAAAACTGTGATTTATAACATTGGTGGCAGGTGGAACAGGGGAGACTGTGGGACCAAGGGAGCCAAGTATTTTAAGCATCTGTTTTAGGCCTGTGCCAGATGCAGGATACCAGACAAGATGTGCCATTTGTCTGTTCTTGAATGGAATTTCCTATGTCCCTAATACCAAGCAAACTCTGTTTATTTATAATAGAACTACTTCTGGTTTTATGGAGATGATATACAGCACATTTCATCTTTTTACTTTCACAATGACATTTAAACACTTAAAATGCTATTTATTTAGCTGTGTAAATTCAGTCAGGAGGCTGTTTTGCTTTGTCATGGGTGAATCTGTAAAGGCTGGAAAACCACTCAGTTTAGGGAGGCTGCCTTGTGTAGTTTCCTGAAGTACAGTTTTCTCTAATGCTTGTCTGGGCTAAAAATGGGACTTGGGTTCTTACAAGACCTGTGTCAGGCAGTGATTTCAAGTGATCGTTTGCAGGGGCAGAGAGAGAAGAATGATTTGGGAAATGCTGACTGTTCTCCCCTGACGGTGGATTCTCTTCCAATTCTAAGTGATTACATTCATTAAGTAATTCCAATTATTTCCCAAAGGAGAAAGCAGGAATTTCTAAGCAAAACATTTTCTCAGAATATGTAAATTCAAAACTACAGCTTCCTAGTGGAAATGCAAGCGTTAGTAGTAAAAGGAAATGTCTCCCAATTATGGAGCACATTTCTTGACAATTTTGACAGAAACACAGACTTCCCAGAGTAACAGCATCTCATACTGAGACTGGTTATCTGGAGTTGATTATCCTACTTTTAAGTCTCTGTGCTACCTTGTTAATACAAAAGATGTAAGGCACAAATTACACTTAAGACCAGGAGAAAAATCACTGCTGATATATATATAGCTCAAAAAGCAAAATGGAACAGCCCTACTGTTCCAAGACCTGGACTCCAGAATAAGCCAATTACACAGAAGGGTCCCTCTTCTGCATATCAACCTTGCTTACTGTCAGCATCCTTCCTGTCACCACTGGAATTCCTGTTTGCTCTTTCTCCAAACGCACATCAGGCTGGACTATCAAACATTCCAGCCTTTTTCACTGGTCCTTTCTGGTACCTCTGCTCCAGTGTCACATCTCCCAGTCCTTTACCAGCAAGCTGTGTCCCGATTACCTCACTGCTCTCTGAACTAAGACCTTCCTTTGAACTGTTGCTAGATTTTGAGTTTATAGGAGGTGACACCCAAGACAGACTTCTTGACCTGAGTCCTCAGTTGACCCTAGCTTTTATACTGAAATGCCTTGGTTCCTCTTGGACAGGAGAAGTGAATTTAAAATAAACAAAAATCTGCAAGATGGAAGAAGCGAAAAATTGTAGTGACAAATTTACTAACAAAACCCTAAGGCCCACAATACAACTAACCATAAACCAAGTTCCTCCAGTGATATTCCCTCTAACATTTTAGGTCACAACGTACATCAAAGCATGCGCAGTTAACTGCCTGCATAAATGTGCTTCATAAGCTCATCCTTTCCTGCCTCACTTCTGCTGTTTGTAAAGCTGAGGCTGTATTATTAGACTGGGGCAATGCTCTGAAGTCCAGCTTCTGACAAGAGTTGTTACAATAATTACTGCAGCAGATGTCAGAATCAAGAGAAAGCAGCCATTCAACAATCAAAGTACAAACCACAATCATCACTTATGTTGTGTGCTATTGCAGGTATAGAACCAGCAGAGCAGAAAAATGTTCACACTGGCTTCTAGATGTGATCCTCTGTTAGGAGAGTATCTCCCTCCCCCCTCCCCCAAAAAGGTTTTTCTAGTACTTTGCTGTTTTTAGCTGTAGCTAGAAAAGATACAGCTGCATTTTTTGGCTTATACAGCTTGAACTCAACATTCAGCAACAGCTTAGTCTGAGCTGTTTTACAAAACTATTTTCCTGTAAACATTTTCATTCAATAGTTACCATGTAATATCTGTGCTCCCTTAAAGCATACTAGTGACTGGGTGCCTTATCTTCATATTGCCAGACTAGTCAGATACTTGGGAGGTGGTCTGAAAGCTGAGGACAGAGGCCAGACAGACAGCATTTAATGAAAGCTGGATTCTGACATGGAGTCCTGTGATAGACAGTCCAACAAGCTGCTCCTGAGTGACACAGAGAACAGCATCTCAGCTGGCAGTTGAATGAATACAGTCAGTTTGAAGAAGAATTTTTAAGTCAGCCTTTAGCTCATAGCTTTGGAAACTGTCATTTGCAAATAGACCCCACACGAACAGGGCATAAAATAGAGGATCCAGGCTGGGGCTTGGGGGTTTTGCACACATTTGCACTTTCAGGTACTCTGGTCCTTGCTTGAGGTTCAGGAAAATCATAAATGTAGCTAAATCATACAGTGTAGAGAGGCTGCTTTAAGGAGGCTGCTGCTTCCCACAGAGGTAAAGTCCGGCCAAGAACAGCATGTGTTTCCTCCTCTGCATCTAGCACAACTGCAGCTAAGTGGTTGCTTATGTTCAAAAATGAATGAAATATTCAATGAAAACTAGAATCTTCACTGACACAATCATTGCTTCTTAGTCGTTACACAAAATAGTGTTTCTTGCCCAAGCGTGCCTGGCTCTCTAAGAATAATGGAGACAGGACAGTGTTTGGATAGCTGCTGCTTTTTCTGAAGAGTAGGAAGGGTGTGCCTGTTTTGGGGGCATGTTCACAAAGGTTTTAGTCCAGAAAGAAAGAGGTACATCTGGAAAGAGCATGAACCAGGTTGCCAGACACTGGCACTGCTGTTAGAAATAATCCTTTCTCAGGAAAATACCAAATGTGGCTGTCTGGTTTGCCCACAAGTATCTGGGCATTTTTCTTGGCAGACTGGTGGCTGTTTGGCATTTTGATTGCTGCCTCAACTAGTGTCTAATTCTTTCTCTGCTGAAGATGGAAGAATACACTTGTGGTTAAATCACTGGCCTAGGGATTAGGCAAAGTGGTTCTGCTCAGATTTTAGTCTGCATCCTTGGCCAGGTCACTTAAGAATTTTGAGAAGCGCTCAGCACCCACAAACGGGATAAGATTTTTCAAAAGCTTTCTGCCTCCACTGAAGGAGTGGCCAGAGGATCAAAGGAACTTCTTAGAAAATGTCTGCAAGTGTCATTGTGAGAGCTACTGGGTGCTGATCACTTGTGAAAATCTGTTTCTCATTGAGGTGCCCAGATGGGAATCAAGCTCTCCATCTAGCTCCCACCATGATGGAAAGACACTTGAGAATCTGGCTAGGAGCAATCTCTTGAAATCCTACACCAGCAACTTTCTCTGCGCCTCAATTTCTTCTAAAACGAGAGTGATGTTGCCAGGGTGCTTGTAAGGATAAATTTATTAACCTGCTGTGTGTGAGGTTCTTGGATGCTTCTAAAGCCAGGAAAGGGAGGTGAAACATTTGTAGCATAGTGTCTTTCCAGACATACCAATCATCTGTGTAAACAGGACTGTGTTAAAGTGACTAGAGCAAGAGTCCAGGAATAAGCTTTGCGTACAATTTACAAGCCTTTAAGTTCAGGAGCTGCTGCTTTTTGTTTGTCTCCAACCCTTGATCACAAGATGGGACTTCACCATGCTAGGGGGTGTAACATACAGATCAAAAGAATTCAGCCTTAAAAACCTTTGTGCTGAACAAAGCAGGGCCAGGAGAATACATTGTAAAGAAATGATGAAGCTGTTCCATTCAGCTGTTTGCCTTCTGAACTCCCTCCTGTTGAGTACAGTAGTTTTATCATTTTCTTTCCTCACATGATATTTCTTTCCTCACATCCCACCCAAGTGTTTGGTATTTTTGGGGGGAGTTCTGAGGGTTTATTTTAACTCTACAGGACTGGTTACTCTTATACTAGATACCATATGCAGTAGTATCTTTTGCAATTTGGGTTTTTGGATTTTAAGATCCAAGATCATTAACTTAAAAATAGATTTTTTTTTTTTCTTTTTTAATTTACAACAGCTTCAGTTTTGCCTCCAGATGTGGAAATCTGAAAGGTCCTGAACCTCCTGTAGTGTGTGCTGGAGCAGCCTTCCTTCACATGATGTGACATTTTCTTTCCAGCTGAGAGCAGAGTCCCCCATGCAGCCCCCTTCATTTTTGGCCTTCCAGCACCATCTGTGCGAGCTAATGCTGCCCAGATCCTTCTCCAAGGGGCACCGAGGGCTGGCACGCAGAAGCAAAGCCCCGGGGCTGGATCTCCGAAACCCAAGAAACCTCAAATGCATTGTGTTTCCATAAATGCTCCTCAGCTGACTGGGCTGTGGGGAGTTTCTGCTCTCTCAACCCTCTCCTTTGGGAGTGGGAGGCGCAGGTCGCAAATGAGTTTTCTGAGCGCCCCTGGGCAGAAATGGCGCTGCCGTCGGAGCGTGAGGGAAGCACAGCCACCACGGGAGGTGAGAGCTGCTCCGGGGCCAGCGGGCCCAGCCCGACTGACGGGGCCCCGAGCCACGGCCCTGCTCGGGCCGGCCCTGCCCTCAGCACAGCCCGGGGAGGGCGAGGTGTCGCCACCCCGCCGGGCCATGGCAGCTTTCCTCAGCACCGCCAGGTCATGGCCGTGGAGCAGGGTGGAGCCCTCAGGGTGCCCTGTGGTTCGGTTCTGTTTTAGACTACAACACCAAGCGTGGAATATGTAACATTTTATTAGAAATCATGCTCTTTAATGTTTGATCTTTGTATACTTATAAGCCTAATCAACAAGAAAGGAGATTTAATCCGCAAAACAGCAGCTAACAAGCAAGCTCTAAGTGATAGCCAGGAGGTAGAATAACTAATTAGTTGTTGGTAGAATTGCCTTGTTAAGGTTTAGGCCTTGATGTTAAGGTTTAGGCCTTCATACGCTTCTGTCATCTTAGACCTGGGACGAGGTTAACAAAGCTGGGAAGAAGGATGCCCACTGATAATGGACACAAAGAATGCAGAATGAACAGAATGCAGACACAAACTCCTGCTATCTTGATAGCTTTTGGGCATTAGGTATACAACATTTCATGTTTTCCTGAAGCTCTCTCAACTTATAAGCAGTTGATGGAGCAGAAATATTTCTCCTCATCGTGTCTGGTGGCAGAGAAGGAGAAGCCAGGAAGGAAGGGTTGCTGCACCCTGAGCTGAGGTTTGTCATGCTGAGTGCCCCCAGAAAGTGCCACGTTACCTCCTCAGTCTCCTTCAGGCTTGGGGGGAATTGCAGGAGCAACTCTCAAGTCTCAGCTGTGGTCACTGTTTTGGAGGCTGTGTGCATGTCATGAATGTCCATCAACCTAAAATTCCAGTTCTTGAAACGTGCTTGACAAGTGAAGCATTGAAAATATAATACGTTTCTGTTTACTTATATTTGAAATACTTATTTTCATGAGATAAGCAGTTAGTAGAAAGTTCGAAGCACATGTAGCAGAGAAAATGCCTTTCAGCAGTCATAAATTTAATTTATTTTGCTTGTCAGTCCTTTTGTATTGAGCTCTTGGCAGTGTTTAGCGTGGAAGTGAGAAATGTGATGTTGAAAATAGGGTATTTCGAAGAATAATATAAAATATTCATTGTAAGTGAATTCTGAACTCAGTGAAAGCAGTTTTTGTTCTTGAAATTTGAATCAAAGAGCTATCTTGTCCTGACTGTGGAACAGAAATACTCCATAAGAATCACATGCCAGAATTAGCCACCACTGCTTGGATTTTAGTGGTACAGCTAGTTGTTTAAGAGCAATCTAAAATCAAAATGGAATGAAGGTGACATTACAAAACATACCTGAAATGAATAGATTTCCTTCCAACTACAATTTAAAAGCCATCTGATAATTCTATTCCAGTGAATAAGAAAAAAAAATAAATTACTCCTCTAAATTTACTCTTTAATCAAGTATGATGACTGAATGCTAAACATACGGTCTTCTGTATGAACAATGTTTCTAGCTGAGACTAGTAATGCAATCTTAGGGAACAATCCAGAAATGTCTTCCATGTTTCCTGATGTAATAAGTTATGCTCAGATATCCAAAAGATAATAATAATCTGTCAGAGTTCTTAAGCATAAAAACTTTAAAAAAAACATCCTTTCAGTGGCAGCTTGGATGCATAGACATCCTAAATTCTGGTAGGGTGGTTGAACTGGAGGAGAACAGGAATTCCTGTAACAGACACAGAATGGCCAACTATGGCACCACTTTTTTCTGTGGAAGACAGGAAGTGCTGCTGTGTCTGCACCTATAGGAACATCCAGCAGAACAGTTCAGAGCTCTCACTGCCTGGCTTTGCATGCAACTTGTGTGCACTGCAGGAACTCAGTGCATCATGAACACCTTCAGCCTTCACTGCAGCGTTATTTTTTGAGCTATTCATCCATAAGGCTGGGATAAGATGGGACAGAATCCTTCCAGTTGTTAATTCACTTAGGGAATTGCTACTTAATAAATAGTCAGGGTAGCTCTTCTGAAATAACATTCAGTTTGTGATTACAAATTAAAGTACTGAGGCTTGTCCAGTAATCTACAGCAGCATATCACCAAGTGTACCCACAATGAATGTAGCAGTCCTGGAATATCTTCAATTAGAGCCTAATAATGATTACAGCTGTTTTTGAAAGCATAGCTGGATTTTGCTAAGCTCTACCCACCTTCAGCAAAAGTCTGTCCATTCACTGTAGGGCTTGTGTTCTGTTTCAGTGTTCTATTTTTTTTTTTAACCAGAACTTGGCTTTGATCCTTTAAATCCTTCTCCCTATCAACTTAGCAACCACAGAGGCAGTTTATTACTGAAAAGAAATCTAAGAATCAGTTTTGGCCAGCATTGTCTTGGAAAGTTCATTTTATTAACACGGTTTTGGTTTTATTTCAAAAACACTTTGACAAGCACTGACATTTTTGGAATCAGTAAAGCACAAGAGACTTACTCCTAAAGGCCTAAGCTTTGCATTTTTCTGCAGCAAACAATGTGACGTGCTACTATGGTAAATTCAGTTCAAGCCACTGACTGAAAGGAAACAAGTACTGAATGTTGTACTTTTTTTTTCCCCTTCATTTTCTAAAATATGTTTTGTATGAATGCTAGTGCTTGTGAGATATACTTCCTTAACTGCTCTTTGCTTATTTGCTTTTCATCTATAGTGCAGGTGGCAGATCTATCAATGCTGGCAACATAAACTTTCCTCACACGCCTGCTTTTATTGCTCAGCTTTGACCTAAACCAACTACCTCTTGACTTTTTGCTGAGATTTGCCAACAAGGGTCCCAGTTGTGTTTTACATTAATATCCATCAACTGAGAGTTCAACTAAGATCACCTACTTCATTTAAAAAGGAATGGTAGGAAATATCTGACCCCTTTTTTTGTTGTTGTTGCTGCTTTTCTTTAAGGCAAGCTGAAAGAGAATTTCTGGTCTCCAAACTACATAAAGACTCTTGTTCTGATCCTGTGCGTTCACTGGAACTCCATGTGTGGTGGGAAGAACGGAAGGGCAAAACAGAGGTGAGTTATGTGCTGGCAAAAGCAGAGTTGACTGCTAGATTTCTTTAGTGGTAAATTGATTATCTTTGGTTTGTGTGTTCCTGGGGCTGTGCCACCTTCCATTCTGTCCTTTTGAAAACTATGTTGAGTGAGAGGAAAAGTAAGCATCTCCATTCCAGAAAATATTTATTACATACATGTGTTGTTGCTTCACAGAATAAGAGTAGGTTTTGTTAGAACCTTTCCATAATTTTCTGTTGCAAAAATGGTCAAATGCTTTGTTTGGAGTTTCCTATATGCAAATCCAGGGTGCTACTGTCAGCCTCTTACTTTCAGAGTGAAGAATGCAGCAGTATGTTGGTCTGGGAAGAGTGGTTGCTTTTTTAGTTAGCAGGAAACATATGCTGCAGATGTTTCAAAGTTCTTGCTTTTAATATATACCTTTGATATCTACCATGTTAAACTGTTAATTTTGATTCATTCTCCCTTTAATGGGATAGATTTTATGTATCCTATATGTTGCCATGATAGATTCCTAGGAGCTGAAGTAAACTGGCATAGCTGATCCAGGAGTTTGTGATTTTTAGTGCTGTGGATATTTTTTTAAAAGAAAAACTTTCTGAAGTTTGCAGTACACTTTTTTTTGTCTCAGCTTTATTTCAAAGCATGAAGTGTATGACCTGTTTCTCCAGTTGTGTAACCAGGTTATATAGGCCTTTTCCTACAGGAACGGAAAAGAAGTAGTTAGATTATTTTTCTATTTTATTTTGCTGAGGGGTTTTTGTTAGTTTTGGTTTGGTTTTTTTCAAGGTTGGAGTGTTCTTTTTGGTACCATTTACTTCTTACTTGCAAATGTGGAGTTCTCAGAAGCTGACATTTTGAAGTGTTACACTTCAGGGCTGCCAAGAATATTTGCGCTAACTGCCCAGATGTCTCTAAAATGAGTGTAATGAGCACACACGCACATTTGTCTTGAAGAGGTGGAAAAAGCAAGGTGTGGATATGATGCAGAACAGAAGGATACCCTAGCTGTGTAGAATTATGCATGGCATAGCTGCTAGCATGCTTCTCAAATCCAGAGGGGGAAGTTTCTTACCTACCAGGAAGTCCGTATTATTTTTGAGTGCCCTCATGTTGAACTCAGTGTGGTTGTTGATGAGACCCCATAAAGAATGATGTCCACAGACGTGCACAGACACCACAGTCATCAGTTCACCACAGGCTCACAGCACTGGGAATAGAACTTCAGACCTTCGCCTCCGCAAACACAGCTGCTCATCTGGCCTGGGCTTTGTAGCCAGCAGAGGGAACTGATAAACACTCTCATCGGGCTGCTTTATGTGTTTTTTTATAACCAAGAGAGGGCACTGATTTTCACTCCCTTTTGAAAAGGATCCATTTAATTCCACCTCTCAACACTTTCACCTGCCATTCATAAGCAACAAACTTACATTTATCTTGCTTTTGCTAAAAAATACGGACTTGCATGAAGTTTTAATCACCTAAAAATGTCCCAGGACTCCACAGTGGTATTAATTCTCTGCAGTGCAATTATGAGACATTAAATTCATTACACATCGAGACAATTACAGAAACACATCCAACATTTCAGGAGTGCAGGGAGAGCAAGCAGAATTGTTTACTGGTGACTACAGAGAATAGGCATAGTTATTGCTCAAGATCTAAAAAAAGGCTTCAGAACCAGGAGTCATCATTATCTTTTTAAACATATATAGATCCACAACTTTTGCTGGGATTTCTGTTTGCAGAGGGAAAACCACAAAAAAGGCAAAAACACTTGCACAAAACTGTAGAAAGTGTAAGTGGCAAAAATAAGGAACTTTTGTACAGTTAAATACAGCTGTTTGCTGTTTTTTTTTTAACAGGAAGAACAAAACACCTCTAATGTTTTTGTCTTGTCTTGTTCCTCACTACATTATCTCCATTGAACAATTGCTCCTTTAGAAATATGACAGTAGTGAAAATTAAAAATTATCTCCCTGTAGAAGGAAAGAACCCACAGCCTACAATAACTGGAAGGCAAAAGAAAGGAAAGTATAGGGATAAATTTCAGCTCAAGAGATAAAACTTAATCTTACCTCCCCTGAGATACATAGAAAGACATAGAATAAGTGGGCAGAAAATTCTGCCATGCAGATATGCTCATAGATAGATGAAATTGTTTTCTGTGGCAGATAGTGAGACGACCATTAATGGTTCCTTTTCTGGTCCTCCAGTTACCTCTCATGTTTGCTACTTCATCTATGAACAATGCATGCTTAGCAGTAATGTTTAAGTTAAAAGAGTAAGAGACAAGGCCTCCATTGCTAGGGTAATAACTCTGGAAATTGAGCACTGGAATGTGTTGGGGTTTTTTTATTTACTTTTTTGGTTTTGGTTTTGTTTTGTTGGTTTTGAGGGTTTTTTTGAAATGAAGTATTTGCAAGGCCACAGGAGCAATTATGAATCTGTACCCTCATAAATTAACTTGAGGGCTAAAAACTAGCAGGATAGGACAAAGCTGGTGGTTGGGGCTTTGGTTTTTCTTTGTTTGCTTGCTTGTTTGTTTGTTTTAATGGGTATGAAATTATATTCTATATGTTTATAGAAGTGGCACACAATAATGAATGTAGAAAAGAAAGGAAGATTAATATCAATGCCCCCTACAAGATCCTTTCAGTAATTTTGCTTAAACCCTATGAGCTTCTCTTTGAGCTCTTTACTGCTGCTGAGTTACCAAAACTGAGTTCTGAGTTGCCCATCATTTCTGGTCCATGGCAGTGGATCTCTGCTTCTTCAGCCTGCCAAGACTGGGCTGGTCTCCTTTAACCACAGAGTGTAAGAAAGAGATGAGCACTTGCTTATTTGTTTAATTGTTTATTTACACCCTTCAAGAATGATTTATTTGTAAATCCTGTGAAGGGGTTTGTTAAGGGTTTCACAGGAAGTTTGAAAGTGTTAGGAGTAAATGACCTCTCTCAAGATTTGTCACTGGAATTCTCCCTGCTGTTCAGCCCTAAAGAGTCATGCAAAGACAGAGCAGCTAGAAAGGGGTGGACTTCATAAGGCTGAATACAAAATGAAGTGTGGGATTAGTGCTGGCCTGGAAACCAGAGGAGCTAAATCTGACACTCTACCAGGAATTTTCACTGTGACCTTGCGTAAAATATTTTATATATTTAGTGACAGCAGGGGCAGAGGAAAACATAATCTCTCCCTACAGAGAGGTGTGAAAATAAATTCCTGAAGGTAAGAAGTTCTCCCAAGCAGTGGCAGTGGCAGAACTATGCATAGATAAGCAGACAGTGAATGATATGTTTATCCTCTGTTTCTATGTATCTAGTCTAGCACTTTAGACAGCACTGGGAATTACACTAGTGGCTTAAGTAGATATTACTACCCTAAATAAACAACCTAAAAAACCTAAGCATAACTGCCAGGAAAAGTGGCTTAGCATCCCTGCTTAACACTTAACTGGTCTGTGGCTGAAAAAATTAATACAGTCTCTTTACCTTTATTATTTTGAAACATTATGATCATTACTAAAAAAATCTGAATTCCTTGACCTCCCAGTGAGTCCCTTTTTTTTTTTTTTCTTTAATTCTGGTTGTAGCATTACTTTAAAATTGCAGCATTTTTATTTTAGTATCAGTGTGCTTGTATCTTTTAAAAAGGAGTTTCAGATGAGCACAGAGGTCAATAAATGCATTCCTAGTCATCTGAGTTCTCTTGGAGATCTGCTGGGTGCAGTTTCCCTTCATCCCCTGCTGCAAAGTGATGGTAAGCTGAATTATCTACTCAGCCTAAGAGAGAAACTGCTCAGAGGAGATTCTGATCTAAATTAGATGCATTCCTTTGAATAGAGTTTTCTTAATATGTCCTGCAATCCATTTTTCAAATGCCAAAACATTACATTTCACAGCAGGCTTTAATAAAAGGCATTTTGCTGTATATACATTTCCTGTGACAAATGCATTATTTTTTTTCCATGAAATTTCCTCTATTAAAAATTATGATTTATCTGATAAAGTTCTGTGTGAACAAATAAGGCTTTACTGCCACACTGTAGACCTAAATTCTGTATGCATTGAACTTAAAATCACATATCTTGTTGTGTTTTACAACAGGAGGGTTTTGGAAAGGGGAGGCTTGCTGTAAAAATCAGATGTTAACTAAGAAATAAAATTTTGCAGCTCAGAGTTAATGCCAGCTATGAGGAAAACCATTGGGTCCTCTTCCTCTCTTCTATGGGCAATTTATATTAATTACCTGGATGCAAAAATAGTTTTACTGTAAGTTTGTTATAGAAAGCACTGTACTTTGGTTTTTAAATAGCTCCGTTTATTTGGGTTTTGGATTTTTGTTGTTAGGATTTCTTTTAAAGATGCTTATGTAATCTTTCAGGCAAATAGCTGAAGGCAGTGTTTTTATTTCCCCACTAGTTAGAATAGATAACATATAAAATCAGAAAAAATATTAGATACAGTATGCAGAAAAAGGAGCAAAGTTCTGCTGTTACACAGTGCTATAACTTAAAATATTGCAGCTAATGTGAGTACAGTTATATATGGACATAAGTCTTTCCTAGAGAAGATTTTCTGTTTGTGAAAGACCAAAAAAGACTCAGTTTAGAAAGAGAATTGGACATTAGGAAGAAAATATTACTATTTAACTGAAGAATGTATTATGTATTTACAGGCAGCATTAACTGCTTGCTTTTGGTAGCTCATGCTTTCCCTCCTCTCTGAGCACTGGAGAGAGGCATTGTAGGATTAGGATTTCTGTGATGGAATTTCTTCAAACAGGTGACTGTGTGTTAAAAGTGCACTGACTCACACAATGTGAAAAACTGCTACTGGTCACTAATAGATTCATCTCTGTGAGGATGGACAGATGCATGGATGGGAATGCAAATATTGTTTTGGAACCACTTTTAAATGTTTTAACTGTTCAGTAGCTGTCTCTGAGGCACTTAACTATTCCTTCCTCTAATACTAGAAATGCCTATGTAGGAAAACTGCAGATAAAATAGAAACAAGCTAATCTAAAAATTTCATAAAGACACAAGGTCTGTTGTTCCAAGAAACAGAACTTTGTTTCTAAAATATCTACTTTAAGCATATTTGGTACAAGATAATGAATTCCATCAGTCTTATTGCTGTGCTTCTGTGAGGGCTTAAGTTCCATCACACTTTTTTTAAAGGCAATGAAACCTGTGAAGATGCACTTCAGTCCCAAGATTGTCTCAATCTGGCTAGTAAATGATATTAGCAATAAAATCCAGTTCCTTCCTTAAATTAACAGTAAGCTTTTTTTTTTTTTCCTCAAACAGAATTTAAGGAAGCTTTACAGTGATTTTTTTTTTCATAACTTTGACTGGACTGAGAAGGAGACTATTAAGAGGGATAATACATTGTTATAATTGGTCTGGGTATACTAATCTCTTCAAAACCAATCAGAAAGGGAGAGACCTTTTCCCAGCCACAGTGTTTCCCAGCAAGATCTGTTTTTATTTCACTGCTAAAACAACAGACTGTTACTAACTTAAATGTCAGATGACACTACATCTGAAAAAAAAAAAAAGAAAAAAGGCGGGGGGGAGCCAGCACCACCCAGCAAGGCAGTGCTAGAGTTCACATTAAGACTTCCTCACAATAGCTGGTTAGAACAGAAACCTGAAGTAGCAGTAATCTTACCTTGAGTACACAAGATCCAAGGAGAGAAGATCACTGGCTCAAAACAGTGGAGGACTGAGAAAGTGCTCTGATCTGCTGCTGGTAGCATGCACTTGGCTTTTATGTGCAGGTGGGAGGAGCTGCTCCCTACGGTAGGTGGGCAGTGAGGATAGCAGGCAGACAGCCTTCAGAAGGCATTGTACAGTAGGATTTTGCTCTTTGGGGACAGAGAGAGGGAGGAAAAGCAAGTCGAATGGCATATACATGAGAATAGTGTTGGATTTATTTGCTGGTTGATTTTTGTATTTGTTTTTGTTTTTCTGTAAATTTGTAGTTAAGTAAGGATTTTCTACTGTATTTGTTTTTCTAAATCTGAATCTCTAAGTTATTCCAGTTGCAGTTGTAGTGCTACTAGGTCTCACTTTGTCTATTGGAAGGATTTTTGTGGCAGTGAGATACTAATGCAAAGTCTTTATCAGAAAGGTCAGTGTTTCCCTTTCTGAAAAGGGATAGCTATGAAGAATGAGCCCCACGATCTTTGAAGTTGTCTGTTTTCTCAAGGATTGAACTTTCTTTATATTCCAAATGTCTACTAGATTCCAGCTCCGGAACCCTCCAAAGTTGCTGTTTTGCTGAGCCACACAGCTTTTTCTTGACGCAGCTGTAACATGTTCCATCTACACACTGACTTTCTAGCAGTTTAGTTTAGAGCAGTTTTATTGTTCACTGTGTCTGAGTTCTAAACAATTTTCCCAAATGGTATTCTCAAAAGGCAAATGTAGCCAAAAAGACAAACCAGTAGGAATATGCATTCCTGGTGGTTTCTGTGTAAAATCATTCATTGTTCATTTTAACTCATTCATTGCTTTCCACTCAGAAGAATGGATGGCACAGATTCCAGACACTGGCTCCTGCAGGTGAAAGAGTTGTACCCATCTCAAATATACTAATTCTCTATTTATGTATCTTCCTGCCTGAGATATCTGGGCCTGTATTATTTTCCATAATACATGAGTAAAAACTGTGTCATATTGGAACATAAAATGGGTGGAGAAAGCTGGAAAGATAGAACAGGAAGGGGAGAACAGTAGTGTGCAATTAAGGGGAAGTCTAGAGGTGCATCCTGACTTAAAATCTGCAAAGGACCAGGTAGAAAAATGAAGAAGTATCAGGAGTTTCTTTGTTACAGAGTTGAGATAAATTTGTAGCAGAGCTTGTGGAGATGAGATATGATATCTACCACTTCTTTCACAAAAGGGCCAAACTGATCACTGGTTAAGGAGTTATGAGCTACTTTTTTTTTTATAAAAAAGCAGTACGAGTGAATTGATCAGAACATAGTGAGTTGCATACAACTTTATTTAGTCTTGTCTTTTTAGAAAAAGGCTTACAAATCAAGCACCCATCAACTTGGATGACAATGTTATGTGGCAAAAGAAGTTGCATAATCCTGGTGATGTAGCCTCTGAGATTTGGAATTGTCAAGCTGAAAAAGACTGGTTTAATTGCTAATATTTCTCACAGGTATTTCTTTGCTGTTGGCTAGGGCATTTTCTAGATTTTTGCAACTAATTGGGAAAAAAATTCAGGCTATTTTGTTATTTCTGCAGCACTCAAAGTATTTTTACAGTTCACATTAAGAAATTAATTTCTGCTGTGATTACAGCATGCTTTTAGGAAGGCTACACAAAGTAATTATAACATGGGAATAGGGAAAGAAAGTACAGCTTACTGCAATAAGTTTGTGTAATTAGTTCAGTTATGGCACCTGGTAGTGGTTCAACTGACTAAATGATATGTGTAAAATGGAATTCTACTTAGCTAGTGTCTAAATAATCAGATGATTTTGAACTTAGACAAATCTAGGTTGAGATTTTCAGGAATTAGAAAGTAAATAGGCACCCATGTCCTTATTTGATGATTAAAGTGCTCTGCTTCTCAAAATTGCTGAGCTTTCTGTTGGTCCCTTCTAAAATCAGTGGATGCTTCTATAAACTCAATACCTTAAAGAGATCAAGTTCTGGTTTTTTATTTTCTTGGGAACAAAAGTTTGAATGCAAAGTTTGTATGTTGGTATATTTTTTGTTTGTTTTTTTGACCACAAGCTTCATGTGCTAAGCACCACTTCAATTCTCATGAGTGAGTCAAATCTCTTCCCTACTGCATGGGTTGTGTGCACTGATCACGTGTCCTACTGTACTGCAGACTCAAGGATAGCCTTACCTTTTTATAGTTCTAGAAGACAATAATTAAAGTTTTTCCTTAGTTCCTTCCTTTGGGGAATCTTAAAGCACTTTACAAGTGTTAAATAGACCTACCAACACATTACATGGGTAAAAAGTATTAGACCTATATTAATGATTATTAAAGCACCACCATGATGCAATTATATGGAAGATTCCTGATGAGGTTATGCAGAGACTGCACAGAATTATTAATATTCATTCCCTGAGTTGGAAGGGACTCACAAGGATCATCAAAGACTAACTCCTGGCTCTGCACAGGACACCCCAAGAATCACACCATATGCCTGAGAACATTGTCCAAACACTCCTTAAAGTCTCTCAGGCTTGGTGCTGTGACCACTTCCCTGGGGAGCCTGTTCCAGGGCCCAACCACCCTCTGGGGGAAGAACCTTTTCCCGATATCCAACCTAAACCTCCCCTGGCACAGCTTTAGGCCATTCTCTTGACTCCTGTCACTGATCACCACAGAGAAGAGACCAGTTCCTTCCCCTGCACATCCCCTTCTGAGAAAACTCCCCTCAGTCTTCTCCAGGCTGAACAGACCAAATGACCTCAGCTGCTCCTCACACGGCTTCCGTTCAAGGCCCTTCACCTTCATCACCCTCCCCTGGAAGCTCTCTGACAGATTTGTATCCTTCTTACATTGTGGCACCCAAAGCTGCCCCCGGCACTTGAGGTGAGGCTGCCCCAGCTCAGAGCAGAGCTGGACAATCCCCTCCCCTGCCCGGCTGTGATGCTGTGCCTGATGCCCCCAGGACAGGGTTGGCCCTCCTGGCTCCAGGGCACTGCTGGCTCAGATTCAACTTTCCATGACCAGGACCCCAGGGATCCCTTTCCACAGGGCTGCTTTCCAGCCTCTTGTGCCCCAATCTGTATACACACCCGTGGTTGCCCTGTCCTGGGACCTGTGGGTTTCTGGTCACTGCAGCACTTATCTTCCCTGATGAGACTTTTAGTAGGTGAAACTTTACCAAAATATCCGTGGGAAACTTGAATCAGGTCATCATACGATCAACTGGATTTCAGGGCACACTGCCAGGCTGGACAGTAAATTCAGTGGACACATGGCAGGAAAAGTTGTCATGTTCCTATGACCAGGAGTGATGTCCAAAATTTCAGTTTCCATCTGCCTTTTAAAAATAAAGCTACTTTTTCAATATGACCCTCCAGTGCTCTAGCCCTCTTGCTATATTCTTGCCTCAAAATACCTAGATTGGTTTGCCATGAGCTTCAAAGAATTGTTTGAGGCAGCCTGTCCTTTCCAAAATCTGTATCAGGTGCTTATAGGGCTATACCCATAGTGCAGAACAGAACTGCTAGTAAGGGAGTCAGTTTCATGAAGTACTCAAAGTGGGATAGATGGTTTTATCACACTTTTGAGAATAATGCACATTTTCTTTTCAGTGAGTCTTCTATAAATTTATTTAGTAGTAGAGTCTTCTATTAAATTAGTTCTGGCATACAAAGTATATGGCAAAGAGCAATTATGAAAAGAAGTGGCATCATCCTTAAGAGACGGATTAAAACTATAGCTGTACAAACTGACACGTATTTCACTCTAGGTCTTTTAAAAGGAAATAAGCCAAAATTCCTGCATTTGTTCTGTAAAGGAATTGATTACTCCCAGTTTGCCCTGAGTGTGACAGAGCTAAAATACTGTGTTGGTAGTGGAAAGAATAACCATGGATGGACTGGGAGGTTGAACCTTTGGAAATCAATGACTGTTTATATAGTATTACAACAGGGTAGGTGGCTACTTGCTGGTTGGCAATATTATCAAAGGAGGAGAGTCCCCAGTTAGATAGCATGGTGATGGCAGAAGATTAGCTATCAAGGTAAAAGTGTCAATATTGTTTTTAAACACAACCCAAAAAGTATTAGAAGGAGACCTCCTAACATAAAGTGGGATAATACAGGCAACAGCAGCCTTGTGAGGTAAAAGGTAAGACTTCCAGATTTGAGCTATAAATCTAAAAAATTCATGATTCAGGAAAGAGGAAAACATTTCAGGGTTTTGTTTTGATGGTTTTAATAGAAAAATATTCTGAACAGCCTACAGGTAAATTTCTGTTACCCTATGCAACCCTCATGTAAATATATTCTTCTTTTCATCTTATTTGAGTGTAGGACTGTAGGACCACAGACACGAACAATGTCTCCATTTCACCAGTGGTATATTTTATTAACCTGTGGTTTCAGGCAACATTCTGTCTTCTGTCATGCTTCCCGTCATTGTAAGTTTTATTCAAAGTCTTTCCAGCAAGTTTGCCTTTTAAAGAATTAAATGTGACAGTGTTGCAGTTTTTATAGAGTATTGTTGGCTGGTGGCTTTTTTTTAATAGTAGATTCATAAACTTAGAGGAGAGAGTAATGGGAAAGAGTGAACAGTTCTAAGTTTTCTCTGCATGATACTAAGAATCTGTCTGATATTGCCTTTCACATTTGTATCTGTAGATTAGTGCCAGTCAGATGGTCTGGCTACAAAACAACTGTATGCCATCCAGTGTAGGTTACAAAATCAGGATATCTTTTGAAAATGCAGATCTTGTATTGTAGATGAGCAAAGATCCAGGGCCTGACTGCCTGTCAGCCTGTCTGTGGAGAAAGCACATGTCTACCTCAAACAATGTTTGTTCCAGTATTACAAAGTTCATTCTTTAGCATGTCACCTGATAGAGGCAGAATTGAAAAAAGAAAAATAATTGATACAGACATACTGTAGCTGTAACTAATGCCATTTGGTATGTCTTGACTGTGTTGATTCTGTTATAATGTCCATCAGTGAAAAGGGACTGCAGTCCAAAGCTGTTAGTATCAATCAGTCCAGCCTACAAATGCATCATTTATCTCATGTATTTACTGAATTCCTTTATCTGTGTGTCAGCTCTGGAATTTCCACTGAGATTCTCTAGCTGATGTTGATGCTTGCCACACCAAAACGGAAAAAAAAGATAACATTTTTTTTTGATGGGGCAACTCTTTGCAATGTTAGCTTAAAGCTTGCAGTTTTCTGGAAGGTATATGATACAGAATTATCCCAATTGAATATATAAAATCTGTGAGCTCACTGACTGGGGAATCAATTCAGCTAAAACTGGGAGAGTCTTGCTAGACAGCAAACTGAACATGAGCCAGTAGTAGTTTGTGGCAGCAAAGAAGGACATTATCTTGGACTGTAATCACAGGAGCACAGCCAGTAGCTTGGGAAAATGATTATCCCCCTCTACTCAGCACTTACTAGGCCATATTTAGAAGATTATGTCTAGTCCTGGTGCAAGGGAGATGCCAGTGAACTGCATGGGGGTGAGCGGGGGGGCACTGATGTTATCTCCGGGGCTGCTGCCCCTGCACTTGGAGGTCAGGCTGCAGGAACAGAGCTTGTCCAGCCTGGCAACAGTCGAGTTTGGGGGTTTGTCAAACAGCTGCCTCCAGTACCTAAGGGGAAGTTATTAAGATGGAGATGGGCTCCATGGTGGTGGAAGGACACAGCAGGCCTAAGTTGAAAAAAAGGAGGTTGTGTCTGGATATAAGGAAACGCTATTTCCCTTCAAAAGCAATCAGGCAGCAGAGCTGGTTGTTGGTGAAGCTGTTCAGGCTCCATCCTTGGAGGCTTTCAAGAGCCAAGTGGATAAACCTTGAGAAGCGTGGTCTGACTTCATGTCTGACCCCTTTTCCAGCAGGAATTGATTCCATTAAAGATCTAATATTCCTAATTATGATGTGTTCCTATGTCATTATACAAAAATACTGAGCTTCCACTCAGGTGATATTGTACAGGAGTTCAGATTAGATGGGTGTCAATTCATCTGCATTTCAGAGACTGGGACATTGGTCCAGAGGATGATCAAAGCTGATAAATTGTCCCTGTATTCAAATCTAGTGTTTGTCCATTTCTGAGAAGTAACCAAGATAAAACATGGAAGTCATAACCTTTTAACACATGATTGAAGATTAAATAAGACTTGTGTTCAGTTCCACCAGAATGTGCTTGGTGGCAGTATTATGCATTCTGTGTGTGCATTTTGAATATTTTTCTTTTAAACAAGCTTCCTGAAATTTTGTTTAATGAAGCCAAGGGGCACACATTTTGTCTGTAAGATATGTATATTCTTTTAAAACTTTCTGCCAAAAGATTGTATAAGGTTCTTTTTTTTTACCATTTTAGAAACATAATTTGTGCTCTGTTTCAAATGAAATATAGCATCCTTGGGAAAATATATTTATGATCAAAGGAAATATTTGGCCCAGTGACACTGAAGTTAAAAAGGGAATGAAACAGAACTTGAATAAAAATGTTCAGGTTTTCTAATCCATCTCTACCACATGGGTCTTATGTCTTATCTCACAGGTAATTGCTCACTTCATAACTACACAATTAATCAGTTTTGAAATAATGCACTATTTTGATATCATAGTTATGTCATTAATAAATTCTTTTCCCTTCTGCACCGAAAAAAGTTGTATAGAGACAGAATTAAATTTTTTATCTTCATTAATGTTCAAACTGTCTAATATTATGAAAAAATCACTAAACCATAGGAATTTGATTCCAAACATCATAACAATTTTTCTCTTTAGGACTGGGGAAAACAAGTTCTATTGCATATTTAGTCTTGGCAAAAATAGATCTTGTAGCAACAACCCTCATTTTCTTCAAATTGTGTCAAATTTTAGTGCTGGAGGACACACAGTATTTTTCATTCTAACTCCTGAGAATGTGGTGTGAAGGAAGCAGGCCAGCTTCCGCTCTTGTACTGTGGAAAAATAGGAGCTTGAGCAGAGACATGGTGGGCAGTGCTCACAGATTTTGGGAGAGTTGCTTTTCAGTCCTTCATTCTATTTCAGTCTTCTTGCTTTGCTGTGTTAGATCAGAGCATGGCCTGTGGAGTGTTTAGCAAAGAGCCTGTCAGCTCAGTGCCATTTGCAGATCTTTCATCAGTTCCATTATTTTTATTATATATTAAGTTGCAATAAGTTAAGTTGCAAGTTAGTGATTTTTGGTTCACAGTTCAGTGCTTCCATTGCTTTCTTTTAGTGTAGACATTAAACAATGTTGTTCCCAAGAATCATAGGCTAACTAAGTTCATGGAAGTGAACTTAGTGAAGGACCAACACAATGTTTTTTCCCCCTACTTTAGTTTTCTTCCTTCCCTCCCCTGCCCTCCTCTTTTTTTAAGAGCTAAGTCCTTTAGTGAGCCTATAAAAGAGTAGTCAAGTATGGAAACAAATCCTCTGAGTTCATCTTAGCAAGATCATGAAGAACACATGAGTGCTCTGTCCAGCTTGTGTCTGATTTTTTGCAGAAAGCCACTGACATAATTGCTACTGGGCAGCAGCTACGGCAAAACAAGTTCTGCTGTGGATGAAAAGTTTGTAAAAGGTCAGTAAAAGGAAAGAACATTTCATGTTCTTTGACAGAATTTTTCTCCTAGTACAGACCAGTTATATTCATGTCAGGGAGGTGAGACATCCATAATTATCTTATCTTTTTAATAACAGTATGCTTCCACTGCCAGAGAAGGAGAGCAATGCGTCTGGTACAGACGCTACATTCTCCTCTGGGAGATATGTAGACTTATGCTATTCTAACAATGTAGCTCTTTTGCACTAGAATAGTTTTATTATAGTCCCATCTCCACGTCCGAACTCAGTATTACAAACTATTAAAAGTATAGAGAACTTGACATTGTTTTATTTCTGTGAGTGCTCAGTTCAGGGTTGTTTATTTTAAAAAAGAACAAGAACTCTTCTAGCATCTGTCATTCATGCACTTGCAAGAAAAGGCAGGCTGAACTACTGAAGCTTTAACTCTTAGCATAGCAGGTTATGTGAAAGCCTTTCTACTTCATCCAAATGCAAAGGTCCTTAAAGCATTTATTTCTATTTATGTTGGACTGCATGGAATGAACAAATGTTACTTTTTCTCAAACGGTTCAATGTTTGTATGTTACTGTTAACATTTGAATAAGCTCTAAGCCAAAATCATTTTGTCCCAAAGACACCAGATGAAGTTTATGTGAATTAAAGAGTCTTTTATTTGTATATTTATGGGTGGGTTTTTTTTGTGTTTTGTTCTGATTTTCTAAACTGATGGTGTCAGTTCTCTGTATCTCCATTAGGCTTCCCAGCAACAGTTCTAGAGTAATTCCTCCCAGAGATGTTTAGAAGTGAACTGTGTGTACACAGTTGACTATAGAAGGAAGTAGTTTGGCAAGTCAGCTGTGGCTTGATAACTCTGCATATTCTTACCATGCAACAAAACTGAGGTAGCTCTGGACAAAGAGCCACTCAGTGAAGAGAAATTTGATGTAAAATGCTGTCAAATGTGCTATCTTGCACCCCTATGTCTGTTCCATGGTTAATCACAATTTTGCCTGATAAAATGTTGTCTAACCAGATATCCATTCCATAGAAACTCTGGGGCTAAGTCCTTGTTTGCTTTTTGGTTTGGATAGTAAGCGGAAGTCAGAGATGCTGGAAATAAGTTTCTCATAGGATTTCTGGTGTTGGAGGAAATACCATGACTGCATTTTCTCAGGCTGTTATGATGAGTAGTTTTGGATGAGGAGGACATTGTTATATGTACTTTGTTAATGATTTGGAACTATCAGTTGGTTTTCTCCATAATTTTTCTTCTAGAACATTTTCATATTAATTTGTTTGCCTAGTATTAGAGAAGAAAATCACAACATGTGTTGAGCTCTTCTTCTATTGGCACCTCAAAAGTGCACTGCTGGAAGAACACAGAATCACAGAATGGCTTCAGTTTGAAAAGACCTCAGATCATCAAGTCCAACCATTACCTCAGCACTGCCAAGCCATGTGCCCAGGTGCAACATCTACACATCTTTTAAATACCTCCAGGGATGGTAACTCAGCCTCTTCCCTGGGCAGCCTGTTCCAGGGCTTTACAATCCTATCCATGAAGATTTTTTTCCCCTAATAAAGAAATACATTCAAGGCACAATTTAAGGCCATTACTTTTTATCCTATCACTAATTATCTGAGGGAAGAAACCAACCCCTACCTCGCTACATCGTCCTTTCAGGCAGTTGTAGAGGGTGATAAGGTTCCCCCCTGGTCCTTTTCTCCAGGCTGAACATCCCAGCTCCCTCAGCCACTCCTCATAAGACTTGCGCTCCAGACCCTTCCTCAGCTTCATTGCCCTTCTCTGGACAGGCTCCAGGACCTCAATGTCTTTCCTGAATTTAGGGACCCAAAACTGGTCCCAGGACTCAAGGCAGCCTCACCAGTACAGGTACAGGGGGACAATCCCTGCCCTGCTCCCGCTGGCCACGCTATTGCTGATACAGGCCAGGATGTCATTGGCCTTCGTGGCCACCTGAGCACACTGCTGGCTCATGTGTCAGCCAACACCCCCAGGTCCTTTTCTGCCAGGCAGCTTTTCAGCTACTCTTTCCCCAGTCTGTAGTGCTGCCTGGGGTTGTTCTGACCCAAGTGGAGGACCTGGCACTTCACTTTACTGAATCCCATACAATTGACCTCAGCCCATCAATCCAGCCTGTCCAGACCCCTCTGCAGAGCTTTTTATCCTCCAGCAGATCAACACTCACTGACTTGTTGTTGTCTCTGAACTGACTGAGGGTGCATTTGGATGTATTTTGAAATCACAGTCATGTTGCCTGAAGCAAATGAAAATTGTTTGTGTTTCTTTAATTATGGAAAATAAAATAAATCAAACTGGGATGAATTTGCAGGCAGTTTGAAGGCTATGTAATGCGTTCTTCTTTCATGGAGTCTAGGTTTATCACCATTTGTTAAAGATTGTTTTAAAGTTTCTTACCACTTTTTGTCTTACACTCTACCCTCAAACTCAATTCCTCTGCCCAGCAAAAAACATTTTATTTTTTTTCTTCCCCTCTATACTGCAGGTGGTGAAGTAGTACAGTAATAGCAAGTGCCATGGTGTGGTAACAGCAAAAAGTGATTTCATTTACCTTTCCATGGTGTTCAGTTCATGAGGACCAGTTTCCATTAGACTTTTCCAAGCTGTGCTGTGTCTCTGCAGGCCAACTTTATGATTCTGGAACAGTAAATTTCAGGGTGAAGTTCATGAGAACTAGTGAAGAGGTGGACTTGATCAAAGCTTCTGACTGGAATAATCCACAGAGGGAGACAAAACAGAGCCAACGTCAGATAACACTTCAGAAATTTGCTGATCCTGTTACATTTTTCATAACTTTTTTTTACGAGTTCACAACTTTCCAAAATTACAACTTGAAGATTCAAATATGGCTATACTTCAGAAATGTCTTACTAATTTATTTTCTTATTAGACAGTGCTTTTTGCTCTTTTTTGTTGGTTTGTTGGGGGTTATTTTTGTAAATAAGATTCCTGCAATGGGTCATAGTTCCATTGTTGAAATTGCCAAAATTTTGGTAAACTTTGCCAACAAATTTATGAATCTCTTGCATTAAAAAAAAAATAAAAATCCCTATAAACTACTAAAAGGGCAAATTCTGGAAAGGCACTGTGCAGCTCCAGTATATTCATTCAACTGTTTCAGGAAGAATTTCTGTATAACATTTATGTTCTGTAGAAATTCTGCCAAAAAGCCCTAACATCAACATACCTATATAATATTCACTGTCAATCAAAAAAGAAGGCCTCATGTACAAATCTGAGCTCATTTTCCTTCAGCGTATTTTTTTCCAGACTTATGAGAAGAGGGAAATAGGAGGGTCCTCAAGAGATTTTTGTTTTCCTTGTTTGACTGAACTTTAGGAAAGGGAACAGTGTATTCCAAGCGTGACTGTCTGGTGGAGGAACTTCCAGCATATGTATTAATTTATTTACTTAAAAATGGGAGTTGGGAACCAGTCACACTCTGTAGATTGGCTAGTAAGTAAAATGGGAATGCAGTTATATTTCAGTCTGCAGTTTTAAAATATATGCTCTGTGCACACTGGCTACAGAAGAAGGATCAAGGGCGTTTACTGAATATAAACATTTAACTTTCTTAATGCTCCCAAATTACATTTCATGTCATAATATTTTCCACATTCCTAAGACAATTGAGAATAAATTATACTATATATGAGGAAAGAATCTGTGACCTTTTAATAAGAATGAAGATAGGTTTTGAGTGTTGTTTCCATGTAATTATTTCATTTAGCATTGGGGGGCGTGGGGGTTTTTATGTATGCATATACATATATAGCTGTGCTATACTGGGTGGATGTAAAATAACCTAATAGTGGGTCATTAGAGAGGTAGCTTATAGCTCTTAATTTAGCTCCCCAACTATTAAACACCCTGCTATTCTTCAGGTGGAGTATTTGAATTTTTACTCAGCAACTTCCTAAGAAACTGGCATGGACTAATACCTGTGCAGCGGTGAATTGAGTTCAATGTGTTCCTGTTGATTGTCATTCAGTTGGTGCTTAACAATACAAAATAAACATATTTATTTTTGAACAAAATAAAAACATAGATTATGGATATCCAGAGACAGAAAATTAGTTTGTTTAAACTATAAAAGACCCATTCTGGCTTTTACCATGTGAATATTTGGGGTGCCACCTTCTCTCTGTTTGCATTTGTTTATTCACATAACACACAGTACTTTTAAAAGTAACTGTTTCTGCAAAAAGGTGTCTTTCCACATAAGAAACTATTCCTATTCTCCACAGAGCTGACAAGGGCCCACTTCAGGCAAATAGCTTCTAAAGATAAGATTCTGTAAAGGCAGAGGATTCAGAATACAGCAGGGAAAATTATGACAATAGTCTGTGACTTCTTACCTATGAGAAATGTGCAAGAGCTTGAGTAGTTTGGTTGAAAGAAAAAGTTTAGGGGGAACACTAAAAGCCTTCAGAAGCATGAAGCACATTACAAAGAGGAAGAGGCAAATGAATACAAGGTCAAAATTTGGATTAACAAAAAGCAGAATTTGCTGTCATATAAATTCTTTATTTGGAGAAGGATCTCAACTAGTCTGTTTATGTTGGAACATCTGTACAGCCAAATTCAGAGACTTCTGTATTGCACTGGGAGTTATCCAGTGTGAGAATCAGTATCAAACACTCTAAATGGCATCGCATGCTTTGAGTAGTATGTACTTAGGGACATTGTGATTATGAAAATTTTGTGTGTAGTCTATAAAGTGGAATATACTTACACTAAAAAGTTACTAAAATAATTTTGAATGCTGATCATTCAGGGATCAATTCTGAACTAAAATGGCCTAATTTATTCCTATGAACTGTCCAGCCACACTCAGTATTTATTTTTCCCTCTAAATAATTCAGCATTAATATTTCCAGGTTTTCCCATGTATTCAATCCTCATGTTTCGCATTACTTCCTCTCACATTAAATATAATTTTAAAAAGTATGGTTGTTTTCTGTTGTCTCCCATGTCCATCTACTTCTATATGTTTCTATATGTTTCCAGTTGTCCATTGTTTCCAGTTTATGCCCTTTGTTGGCAGACCTGTTAATAAAGAATTATGTGTTTCTTGGAAAAAGAAAATATGTGCCAAAGGTCTTTTCCAAATTATATTTTAAGATTACAGAAATTACAGATATTACTATCCCACTTCACATTATCTTTCAGTATCACAGAAATCAGATAAATCCCATGATACTAAGAAAAAAAAAAGTTACAATTTCTAAATGACATTTTCCCCTACTTTTCAGTTTCCCTCTTCTTCCTGAAGGGATTTCACCCCTCCAAAAAATCAGATTGTTATCCTAGTAAGTTAAGAAAATAGATGTTAGGAGAGCAACTTTTTAACCCTTTAGATAATAAGTTTGATTCTACTGATGGCTGCTGCACTGCTGCTTTTAGCTAGAGAAGAAAGCAGGCTTGGTGTGCAAATCCTGGGTCTTAGCTAATGTGAAGACTTCCAGTAGATGAGTGGGGTACTGCAAGACCATGCTTTTCTTATTATAGCCCAATTGTGAGGCATACAGGTGTAAAATGGGGAATTAGGGCCAGTATTAGAAGATAGTAAATAATTATAAAAAATTTTACAGAGCCCTGTATTTGTTTCTGAATCATGATCCAATACTCTCTTAATTTGTAGAATAAAGCAAATGATAAACTGCTGGGGTTCAGAGTTACTGTGTTCATGTGTGTGACTGCTTGTGGAGATCTCTTAGTAGAACAACATAAGTTAGACATTTTCCTATTTAATTGAACTGTCTCGTGGTTTGTCTGTTGCCAATCAAACATTGTCAAAGAAAACATTTTTTAAAAACAAACTTGTTGCACCTTTGTTTATGCCATAAATTTAGACATTTCTTTGGAGAATCTGTCTCATGCCCTGTTCAAACTTACGTTCTTTGAAAATGTATTTGAACTTTCAGTTGTATCTGTGATTCAGTTTTTTATTAACTTAAAACTGTTGCTTTAACATTTTGTTAGGGAGAGGTGATATTTACTCACAGGAAAATGGGTAGTAAATTAAAATTGGTGTAAATACAGTTAAATAAGCAATAAAGAATCATTGAGAAGAGAGATTTGGGCTGCACATGTGTTGCAGGGGCTCAGAAGGATGGCCTGAGAAGAACATGCAGGCCATACAGAGGGCATCTCAGGGTCTGGGAGAGTGAACCTGTTCCACAACACCCAGAAGGTGCCTCTGCAAAGGGAGGAAAGAAGACCAAAAAGGAGAGCATTCCGTCCTGTTGGCTTTTTAGGGCCACCAATGAGCAAAGTATAAATCTAGATTCTTATTGCCCATGTGATGGAGAGTGTAAGTGCAGATAAAAGTTCTGGATAGTTTGAAACAAGGGCAGCTATTTCCTTAATGATTCCTCCCAGAGAAAAAGAAGTCTTCATATAAAATCCAAAGAGGAAGGTGAGGAATAAACAATCATACAGAAATTGAAGCAATGCTAAGTCTATAATCTGTAGTTAAGAGAGAAGTGAATATATTTTAGGCAAGAGGAGGGTAATTCCAATGGTCTGCCATCACTTTGTTTGGAGGGTTTTTTTTCTTTCTTATCCAACTTCCTCCCTCCTGGTCTCCTTCCCCACTGTTTTGTTGCTGTCGTTTTCTGTCTTGCATGCATCACAAAAGATACCTTGTGCTACCTGAGAACACAAACAAAATGTTGCATTTGCTATTGCACTATGTGGAATAAAATCTGAAATAACTTACTAAAATGTCTGAAATAATGGTTAAATGAGGGGAAAGAGGGGAAAAAAACAACTCTATAAAGAACAATGGAGACATGGGCCAGATCTTATTGTACATGCCCAGCTGAACGATGGGGCTTTAACTGCTGTGGAGGCTTCCCAGTTACAAATCTGCACTAATTGATAATTCTGTGATATTACCTGTTGTGTGAAGTCTCACTCCCCTGTGTGAAAGAGAAACTGTAAGGAACCATTTCTATATTGTGACTGGACAGAACCATGTCAGTTTTCTCCAGAGAGCTTCTAGCACATGTATTTCTGAAACAGATTATGGTTTTCCCAAATGCTTTAAACTTTTCTTATTGCTGCCAGAGCCACCAAAGAATTTGAATTGGAGCAACAACTTTGCCCTATAATCCTTGTGTGGAAAAGACAATGAAGAATGATCATAATTTCCCTGTAACAGTCATGATTTTATGGGCCACTACTATAACCCTTCTTGGCTGTCATTTTTTTCCAGATAATAATCTGTGGGCCTCATCCAATATCCACTACTCTCTGGGTGAAATATCCTGGTTTGTGAGCCAAAGTGCAGGGTACCTGATCACATCCATAACCGCAGGCTCGCAAAGTGGCCTGTGGCATGTACTCTGACTTACACCTGGAGTTTATATTTGTGCACAGTAATGGGTATAGAAGCCTGATTAAGGTAGAGGGGAAGCTGACAAAACAAACACTGAGTCAGTTAATTCCTCTGGATATAAGTTTTGTGTTACTGAAAAGCCTCATACAAAAAAAAACCCCTCAGTGTAGGAAAGCCATTCCTAACCATCAGGCAGTCAGAAGGAATAGTACACTGGAAAGTTTATTATAAAAACTAGCATGCACAAAATATATACACATGCAAACACTTAGTACAAGTAAAGCCCTGGCAAGAATACTAAAAATGTGTTTATGGAATCATTACAGCAGTGAAAATGTCACTGAAAATGTAGTTAAACCAGTGAGTATTCGGAAGAGAGAAAAATACTTGAACTTCTGTACATTGGGGTTATTTGCAGAGCTTCTATCACAGCCACAGTGCAGGTACACCTAGATATGGATGTTCACTGCTGAGCCTGAAGCACAGAACTGAGCATGTAGGAAAATTATATGTGAGAGCAATATAAGATTGTTAGTAAGGGGTATGATGTAATACTGTGGCACAGTTACAAAAGAAATAGTGTTATTCACTTCTCTGAGTGTACCCTGGCTTCTCAGTGGGCTCTGCTCTGGACAGAACCGTGTGTCCCACTTGCTGGAGGATAACAGGGAAGCCTTTCCCAGCTGTATTGTCTTGTCCACTTTGGTGCCTGTGAGACACCCTACTACTGATAGTACGCCTATCACTAGGAACCACTTCAGGGGACTTGGAAATGTTATTTGTTTTATCCTCTTCACATGGGCTAGAAATACAGTAGAAAGAGTAAGATGCTCATATGCCATATATCTATCTTGTACCTTCATCCTTCCTCATCTGCACTGAAATCCATTCCGTGTCAGATTCCATGTCTATTTAAACCTCTCAGAGCCCGAAGCCCTTATCTACACTGAACTGAAATTTCCTAGCCCAAACACAATAAATTGTTATAAATAGTTAGAAAGAAAAGAGGACTTTTTCCTTGTGTCTGAATGCCAGAGATGCCACCAAGTGAAGGCATCAAGCTGACCCTTCCTGCAGAAGGACTAACTAGGCACTCTGTGTTTTCTGGGTAAGAAATAGAAATACTTTGCATTCTTTTCCTTGTTGGTCTAAAATCTCCCATAAAGGAAGATATTTCAGGCACAGTGTTTATAAAAACCTGGAGAGGATTGAATGGCACTTAAGTCTTTAGATGGCTCTTGAAAGCTGGTATCTGGCACAGTCAAGGTAAATTTGAATTACACTGTATTGACTGTAGCTGAAACTCTGCTACATGTGCAAGGGGCAGACAGGTGATAGAAGGCATGTGTGGTTTCTCTGAGGAAAGTGAAAATACTTCATTTCACTTCTGAGGAAGTGAAAATACTTTTCAGACATGATTCCTTTTGTCCCCTTCTGTGAAATGGGTTAAACAAATTGTGGAATTTCTGTGTTTTGTGTGGTAGAATTGTGGTGGATGTGTAAGAGGTCTTTCTCTGGGAAGTTTCTGTTGTCTTGATAGCTGGATATTAATATGGGCTGTTCCCATGCATAAAAAACCCTCTGTGAGTGACAATGTCTGTGATGTTTATTCCAATTATATGTACAGGGGTGACATAGTAGGAAAGTGCTAAATGCTCCATGATGGAGAAGTCGTAGTCTGGGTGGTTTGGTGATCATGTCCAAAAGTTGTGGTTTTCCTTATGAGAGAAAATCCTGTGCATTCTTACATAATAAAAAAGATAATCCGTAGAGTTTGTCTTCTAACCCAGGTTTTGAAGATATGCATGTAAGCAGGAAAAGAGTGAAGGAAAGCAATCTTTTTTTCTGAAGTGACAAGTGACAACACCTCTTTTTTTTTTTTTTTAAGTCCACTTTCCCAGGGATCTCTTGTCCAAGTGACCTTACACTTTCCCAAAATAATTTCCTCTGGCTACAGACCAAACACAAGAACTTAAGGCAAAAAAATGTTTCTTAAAAAAAAAAGACTAAAAGGGTATCTGTTGCTTGATAAAAATAGGATTGTATTTAATGATGTTGATTTAGCACTTAGGGCTAATAATTATGTGTTAAAACCAGATTCTGATTTTTGTATGGCTGCCATAGATTTTTCTTCTATCTAGGTGTGTACATACAGAATGAAGGAAATATCAGATGGAAAGACTTGTTCCCAGCTCCATCCTGTCACCGTTAGCAGAACTCCTTCCCAAGGTCTCTGGTGGAAGGAAGGAAGTGGCACAGTCCAGGGCTTGCTGGCCTTGTCGCTGTTTACTGACATGAAAACAGCAGCTGTAAGTGCCATAGGGTGGTGTAACCCTTTCATTCCATTATTTTGGTCACTGTCTGTCTGTCACAAGTGTCAAATTCTAAGTCCTCAGTGGGCAGAAGTTGCAGCCATTGCTGATTTCATCAGCTTCCACAATAACTGCATTCTCAGGTCAGATGTGCCAGTAACAAAGGTGAGATTTATGTTTGAGGTTTTTTTTTGTTTTATAATAATGCCTGTATTCCTTAAGCTAGATGAAGTCTTCTTTGTTCTTTGCCTTGTACAAAAAATAATAATATGAAAAAACATTCCCTGGAAATTTAAAAATCTTGACAGATTTATTAATCTAAATATCTAAGAGCACAACAATTGCACTCTTTTAGAGACTTGTTACAGAATGAAATAAAACACCCACGTCCCAGCCACTATTTTCTTGCAGCTGGGGAAGGACGAAGGGAAAGATCCTGTTAGACAGAAAAGAAGGAACTTATTGTTAGCTACTGATTGAAATAAGAAGAGAGCCACCATTTAGATTTCTCTTCACAAAATACTGGATGAAGTTGCATGTCACTGAACTGTGTGTAATCTCTGTATATCAGCAATGTTAACCTTAGAAACAGCAACACAACAATTCTTTTGATCAGTTGCTGAATCTTACATAGAAATTTTGGTTTTTTGGACATCCAAGTGAACACAAGATTTCTTTACTTGGATTCTCTTTGCCTTCTAGTCTTAGGTTTCATATGACCTGTAGCTTTGTAGGAATGGCATCTGTATCCCTTTCCCACTTGTGGAGGGAAAGATGGACAAATTCTACTGTCTCTCAGAGCAGGCTATTTTGAGGAACTGCAAAAGTAAATATCCAGCAGCATCAGTGCAGTGTCAGACTGCTGCATATGTAAAGTATAAAACATGGAAACGAGTCATGTGGCTCTCACAAAAGTTTTCTCGCATATGTAAGCCATGACTAGACTCTACTAATGAAACTTTGAATGTAAGAGAAGACTTAAGCCTGCTGATTACAAAGGACAGTCTATTATCTAAGAAGGGGTGTGCATACATTGTGACTTAGAGTAATTAATTCCATGTTTAAATAGTGTTCTATATAAATGTATAATGTGGGTGTTTACCTGAGCTCCTGACAACAAAATTTATTACAGATTATTTGTTTTCTGATAGACACATGCTACTTTCCATTTAAATTTCCTACAGATCTTATCTTTGGATTCAGCAATGTACCAATTTGGGCATAAATATATTTTCCTTTTTAACAAAGGAATTAAGCCAGAGGTGTGGTTGTTTTTTCTCTGCCTGGGCCATCCATATGATAATATAATGGTAGCTTCCAAAATGCCTCAAAACCTCATAGAACATAGACAAGTGATGGTAATAGAATTAACTTCTAAGTTTTTTTGTTTATTGGGTTTTTTTGGTTGGTTGTTTTTTTTGATTAGGTTTTTTTGTGGTGTGGTGGTTTTGATTTTATGGGGTTTTTTTAATTGATTCATAAAGTAGATCAGGGCCTGTCACTTCACTAAGAACAGATAACAAACTGAAGGAGGCATGATGACATGTTTCACAGATCTGAGTATCTTCCTTGGGGATCCTTCAGCAGTTGTAAGACATCACTGGGGCACTATCAAGGAGAACCAGCATGGGTAGGGCATTGGGGGTTTTGTTCCAGCAAGGAGGCAGACTCTGGAAGAAATGCTCTCTGCACATGCACCTTGCCTGGAAGAGGAAATGTCTACAGCTCATGCAATCCCTGCCTTCTCTGGCAGACTTATTTTGGTGGGTGTTGTCATGCAGGCTTTTTTTCTCTTAGAACTGGAAGGAGACATTTAAATGATAACTTCTGAATGTGGTATTAAAAAACTTTCAAATAAGTAATTGTTCAGAACAGCTATTCCCAAAGAAGCTTGCATTCTTTAAAAATCTCCTGGGACTTTTGTTCTTGTTTGTTTATTAGTTAGTTTGTTTTCTTGCCTGCCCACATTTCTCCCCGTCCCCCCAAAAGATTAAAAATTACTCTGTAGTACAGCAGAAAAATAGCCAGTTGAGGTGGAATTCCCCCCAGTACTCATTTTTGTCTAAATCCCAGTGAAAGTCAGTGGTGTTTGGGCTCCAAAACCAGTTAATTATTTTAAATATCCTACCTAAGTTAAGCCATGTATCACCTTGGTTTTGCTGAGTAACATTTACAGAGCTTACACTGTAATAGATTGTCTCTTCATCGACAGGGGAGGACAAAAGAGTTTCAGATCTCCAGATTGAAGGTAGCGGTCCTGCCAGTTAGAGCAAAAGTAGGCAGTATTTTTCATTCCAGTGTCTGTTGGATGAATCAAGCTGAAGATGAAGCTGTGGTGTCAGCAATATGCTGGTAGCCATGGAGAGATGCAGCAGCTAATTGAAACTAATAAATCTTTCTGTGTTAAATAGTCTTGTCCAAGGAAGTAACAGGCATGTAGTAACAATGAGTATAACTACATTTCCTTTTTGGTGTGAGGTTACAGTGCCATTAGCTGTTTAATTGCAGTATTGGAAATGCAGCAGGGCATGGTGTGAAAGAAGCAGTTTCTTTATATGCATAAGTGACACACAGGAACCTCATTCTTGCTATCATTAAAAATTTATTCTTCATTGTATACTTTCTCTTTTCTCAGAGATTTTGAAATCTGCCAGAGGCATCACAGTACTGGTTAACAGTTGGACTCAATGATCCTAAGGGTCTTTTCCAATGTAAAAGTTTCTCTGATTCTATCCTATGGTTCTGTCTGACTTCTCTGACACATTTCCACTTCTCAGTCTGGCTCTACAGACACCCAAAATGCCTATTCAAACTCAGTGTGTGATGCAAGAGAGCAAATACTTGGCACATTAAATAAAAGTTAGGGAGAGGCAAGTGACTTGTCAAGTTGTAGGGTGGAATCCTTTCATCTTGGCATTCTTGAATGGGTTTTGGACCTAAATATTGACATTTTGATACTGTGCATCTACAGAAAGGAATAAATGAAAATAAATGAAAATAATGAAAAAAATGTCTTGGTCAGAACTTTGCTCACAAAAATGGTGAAAGAGAGCATGTCATTAATAACTGCTAGTGTAGGTAAGGTTTTCTGGTCAAAATAAGTAATCTCCTATTTCTGAGGTTTTATATTTGAAACACTTTGAAACAAAGCTTTTCAGATAGGAAAATAAACCCACTAAATATCTGGAAGTATGTTTTCAAAACCGCTGTTTTGAAAATAAATAAAGCAAAAATAAGTGAAACAAAAATAAATTAAACACATCATCCTTTTGATTTGCTGAAAATTGGAGACATGCATTGTTTTAGATTGTTATGCTGTAACTTTTTTTTAGTTGTCAGCAACTGCAAAAGGGATCTGTACAGCCTTGACCAGGAGTTCTTAGATCTGTATGAGAGCTCCCTGGTACAATGATCTCTCAGGGCAGTACTTCTGTGTTGCACTATGTTTTGATTACGGTGCTACCTCCACTTGCATATTACAGCTTGGCTCTTCCTCTGTCTCTCTGAAGTCAAAGTAATATGGTGGTAAAATTATAAATGGGAGAGGAATTAAATAGGATCTTGATTTTTTTTGTCTTCTGGATTTTTAAAGGAAGTAAAGTTCAGTCTATTGAACTATTCCCACAAACTGATGTACCCTTTGAATTTCACGTAAGTCCTGTTTTAAGAGCTAAAGTGGAATATGAGTTTTGCTGGTTATTTTGCATGGAAGTCAGCTTTACTTTCATTATTTTATTGCATGCAGTACTCAGCTGTTTCTGGTCACTGACATTAGCCAAATTGTCCAATTATCCAACAGATATTTTTAGTTTAAATATGAAAGGAAGAGAAAACCTGAACCAGACTTTCTTCATTTTTTTCCTCATGACAACATTTAATTGCATCCCTCATTATTTCTGACAGTATTTAATTTCCTTTTTGCTCTACCCTGTGCCTACAGAAATAACAGTAGCAAAGTACTTTTGAAATAAAACAAGCAAGACAATTGATTTAAGAAAAAATAGAAGGGGGTGCCAAACCAAACCCCTGTATTCAAGTGCAGCTACATAATGAGAAGTCCACAATAAGACCTTGTCTTTTGTGGTGAAATATCAAATATCTGGTCTCACAGCTACACATGAAGTTCTAATACGGTGAAAGAACTGATTGAAAATACTTTCTGAAGAGGATATGAGAAAAGACTTACCTAGGAAGCACGGCCAAGATTTAAGCCATTACTTCAAATGTGAAGCATTTGGCAACAAGAGATCATATTCATCAAAAAAGATGTCCTAGTTCATGATTTTTGGTCTGAGAATAATTTGGTTCTTTGCTTAAAGCTACGCAGTGTACCAGCAATCAAGAATTATATAAATAGAATTAAAATGCATTTTTTCTTTAATCAAATAACATGGCACCCCAAATAAATGAGTAACATTATTTTACAGCCATGTGAACTGTGGAATATGACTTGTTAATATACAAAATGGATGCACCCCCTCCCATGCAAAATCAGCCTGTTTCTGTCTGGGCTGGAACTGGCACAGTTGGCCCAAGTGACTGGAAAGCTCGGGGGCTTTGTTTGTTTATTGCTGCAGTGCAGCAGTTTCCACTGGACAGCTGTGCTAAACTGATGTAACCTCAGACAGAGCTGGACATACAAATGGACAGACACGCTCAGAATTCATTGGACTGTGCATCCAAGTGTTTTAATCAGAGCTGATTAACCTAGCTGAGCATCAAGCACTCCGTTCTCTTTAGGGCACACCTCTAATCATCCTGTCATGCTGGGAAGCGGTTTGCTCCTCTTTCCCGTCTTCCTTCCCACAGTACAAGTACTACAGATGCGAGCCTTCTGACAATTTGTGGTATGTAGCTCTCCCTTCCCTGGCCAGTTCTTTTGAGGTGAGAAATGTTTCTTTGCTGGGCTCTGGTGCTTGCTTCAGGGAACGATGGAAATTCAAGAGTATTCTTTGGCTTCTCAGAGATTCAGTTCTGTTCTACTGGATTTGGAGGATTTGATTGCAGTAAGAGCCATGCCTGTGGAAAAGCAAACAGAACTCAGAGGTAATTTTTTAAAGCAGGAGCACCTTTGGAACAGTAACACAAGCTCTGCTGACAGGGTGGGCACAGAAGAGGAGGAAAGAAGGGAGGCCAGAGACATCCATGACTAATGCAGCAGTAGTCCAGACAGATCTGAATCTTACAACAGATTTCAACTGTGCCATGGACTGTCTTGACTCTGATCCCACCGAAATCAGACTTCAAGTGGGGGGGAAAAGGATTGATTTTATATCATTGTACCTTTCAGTCCTGTTCTGATCAAGTGCTGGAGTGTATTTAAAGCACCCACAAATTGCTTTTAGGGGTATCTCACTGCTACTGCTGACGATAAATTCATGAAATAACATACACTTCCTGTGCCTCATGTGTGCCAAGTTTGTGCATGTCTGCATTCAAATTCAGATGAAAAATTAAATTTGTTTGGCTTGAGCAGTTTTCACTGACAGCAGAACTCATTCCTCTTGAGTTCCTGGATAAGCTGAAGCTGAAACTATTTGTTCTGCTTTCACTGCCCAGTTCCTGAAAGCTGAGGTTAGAACTGGCTTGCTTTATATCAAAGTTGTGCTGAGACACACCAACAGCCAGGGCAAATAAGCTGTCACTTTCCAGATCCTCCCAGTTCACCCACACTTTAGTATAAGACCTCAGAGAAGGAATAGACTTAGTTGCAGATTATACTGGAAATTCCACGACTTTCAGTAATTACATGAAAATGGTTTATTGATATCATTTCTTTAATTGGCTGATATTTGACAATAATCACATGTCTACACAGCCTTCCTTTTTCATGCTGGAAGTATTGATAACTTCATGTCTTTCAATAATGATAATTGCAGTGAAAACACAAATTGTAAGATTAGAACTCATTTTTGTTGAACACATGTCTATTTTATCTTGACAGCTAATTTACCTCAGGACTTTTCCAGGACCAAGAGAGCATCACTCCAGTGAAATGGAGATTCCTTCTGACTGACAGAAATGTTAGTTAGCATTAGCAATTGCATCAATACTAAGTACCAGCTTGATTTTAGAAGAAAGTGTGAAGTTTTTAATATTGCCTATTGATTAAATAGGGTGACCAAGAAGGAGATGTGGGAAGACTTCCAGCTTAAGAATCTGTCTTTTAAAAGTGTTCAGAGATTTTTACAAGCACATCTAGTAAATATAGGACCAGTTCTGATTTACAGTATGATTAGTGCCGTTACTCTGGAAGCATGAGTCGGCCATAGAAATGTTACAAATCAATTAAGTCCATATTCCAAAACTGGAACATGGTTGAAAAAGAAAAATACTCATAAATGAGAGTTCATCATTAGAACATCCTGTAGCTGGATTATTCTTCCATTGTTCTTGACAAGTATATGTAATATAGGAAGACACTAAGCATGCTTGCCAGTTTGTTCTTGTGTTATTAGTGCTTTGAGGTGCCTTGGTTTAGGACCTACCCCAAAGAGCGCAGTTTTCAGCAGAATCAGAAATGTGTATCACTTCAGGGTGTTTCAAGTCAGTACGAAGTATTAGCTGTCACTTTTGAAAGAGTGGGCACAATTTTGAATTGCCAGGATTTGTACTATTTGCGACCTAAAATCTTATGTCTTCTATGCTTACTTATTCCTTCAGAAAACACCTTTTAATGACTTACTTCTTCCAGTGCATTGAATACAAACTTTTCCTTTGATATTGCAAGTTTTCCAAGATATCAAAGCAATGTGAGAGAAACATCATCTGTATGTTTTGCCAAACAGATTGACTTTGGCTACCCATGTAAATTTTCTGGATCTTTTGATCAAATACTCCACCCTACTGCAAATTTGGAATTCATGCCAAATATAGCATCCAGCAGTGAGATAAGTCTGAATTCTTTCATGTGAACTACAGTGGAGTTTTAAAATTCTTATTTGTGATAAATATTCTGTATTTATTATTACAAATGTTGCTGAAATAATTTATTCCTCAAATAATTTGAAAATACTGTTGTTGCTTTTGAATTCAACCAGCTTAACATTGATTCTCAGAAAGATCTTATTCCAATGCTAATACAAATACTACTGCTTCTCATTTCATAAATGTGTGCAAATACATATTGATAGTTTTTGTTATTATCCAAAATTTAAATAGTTGGTGAAAACTTTTTTTTACCTTTATTGGAAAATGATGTTTGGATATTGGAAAACAAAAAGCAGACAGGGCTCACCCGCTGAAGGCAGTGGGACTTTTTCTAAAATTGCCATTTAGTATGTCTGACAGAAATGGGCTTCATGCTGCTTCAGTTCAAGATATTTCCAAAAACATTGTTGGGTTACATTATAGCTGATGGTTTTCATCAGTCAGGAATACTCAGTACAGCCAGATTACCTGTTACTTAAGAAATCTTAATTTAAAAAGGAAACAGGTGTTAAAAAGTGCTCAGATTTTCCAGGATTGGAAGGATCCTATAAGGAAAAATAAGAAAGCTTAGCCAGCGTGTTCAGGCAAAACAAAAAGAGGGATAAGATTGTATTCTATAAATACATTAGAAAAAGTGCTATTTAAACTAAGGGAAATGCTGACACAGGAATAGATGGGTACAAACTATTTGTGTACAGTTATTCTGGATTTAAAAAGGTTTCTGATTCTAAAATAAACGAGACTCTATGAAACTCTCCTGTAAGAGTACCAAGAGCAAACACACCAAAAAAATACAACCCCCAAACCAAAAAAAATCTGATTGATTAGAAGCAGAGCCATCATATGAAAAAGATTATATGGCATGGTTGCCTACAAAAACAAGGGACTGAACTCAGCGACCCAAGAGTCCCTTCCAATCTGCTGTTCTTAATTAGATATATGAGTATCATGGGAGCTCTTCTAGCCTCCAGCCTGTTCCTGCAAGAAGATCCTTTTATTTGTGTAACTTCTCACTGATATCCCTGCAAATCTGCAGATCCCCACTGACATGTAGGTGATATGGATTCTTGGATCAAATTCTAGGGAAGGGTTCATGATCCCTTCAGAAAATACTGTATCTGGCTTCTGATTTCCATCTTGATTTTGCATGCAGCTTCTGTTTCAATTCCCGAAACTCCCTTCTATTCATTGTTTCATTTTTCTTGTGAAGATAACATTTCTTCTTGAAGAATTAATTAAATGCTCATTAAGAATACATTTATAATTAAAATTCATGTGACTGGGAATAGTTTTACATGCACAATACCTGTTGCCAAGACCTGAGTGTCCTTGTCACTGTGAAATCTGTGCAAGTGGAGGGTTCAGGGACTTTCAGACACTTGAACCAACATTTTAACTTTCATTACTGCAGGTTAGGTCTTGTGCTGTAAAAATTGAAGCACATACTTCTTATAGGAGCAAATGTAGGAGGTAAATGTAAAGCTTCCAGTGTCAGTGGGGAAAAAATTGCAGTGGGAACCTCTGAAAATGAAGTTCTTGATCTGGTAGCATCATAGATGATCACACAGTTACCCTTATGGAGCTCCATAATGCAATAGTTTTGAGACTGAATCCTTATCTTACCACTTACAGTCACTTTGAAGTCCTCACTAAAGTCTTTCATTTACACAGGATATAATCTGTATATTTTTGCCTCTGTTGCCTCACCTGTAAATCAGGGCAGTGTGTTGATGACTGCACATACTTGCAGGGGATATCTGGAGTCTCTGATAGAAAGTCCTACTTGTAAATGATGATGATAAAGATCTGTCCTAGAAATCACGTATTGCATTGCAAGTTCTAGCTTGCTATGATGGCAGATGGGAATGTAATGATTCCCATTAATTTGGGATGGTTGGTAAACTCCAACAACTTCAGTTATTTCTTTCAATTGTTCAGGGGCTCTCTGATGTGCTATTTTCTCAGGGAAGTGCACCAATGGCAATTACCCTGGCAGTACTTACTGTTCATGGGCTTGCTGTGTGAAAGCCATGGGCTCCAAAACTCAGAAGGACCTGTTTGCTCATGTCAGCAGCCATGCCAGGTCTGCCTGCCAGGCACCCACTGCCAGGAAGGAAGTATGGTACCAGGGTCTGAAAGAAATATAAAGCAGCCTTCATATGCTAAATACAGAGAACTAAAATTTTCTTAGCTCTCCATTCTGAGTGGAACGGATTTGATTCTGGCATTTTCCTTTAGCAGTGTTTTATCTTTGTACTGAGAATAGTGGATTTCTTCCTATTCTAGACACTGCAATCGATAATCTTAAAACTTTATTGTGTTTTAAAAAATACTTTACTAGAGCAAACCTCTGCCTTTGACATAATTTGTACCACTGGTAAAGATTTTCAATTCAATCCTGACAATTAAACCAATGAAAAATCCATAATACCACTATTTCACTCTGCGCTGTAGAAGGTACTGAATGTCTTATCTCTGGAAGTCTAAAACACAACCCCTAATCTGTGGCAAGCACAGACCAAGAACAAACTTGCAAGAAGAAAACTGCAGCTCTCATCAGACATAGGCCAAGATGTTTCTTTGGCCATGGGCTAGAAAACTCTACAAGCACTCCTTTACTCAGAACCTTGTAGCATGTGAATGGAAAAGAAAGATATTTTTTCTAGAGCAAGTCAGCCTGAAAACCCTGCTGCCTTTTAGCTGTAAAATGGAAGCTGAAGTGTCTTTCATTATCATGTGGCACACAAAATGCTGATTTTCTGTTTGGTCTTTTCTCAGTATTTTCTGTACACATGACAATTTACAGTTTCTCAGAACATTTCTCAGTAGATTGCAAGCAACAGCAAATGCAGGTTACTTAGTTAAATTTTTTAGAAAGGCAAACTGTCTTCATTTTCTAGTAAATAGATGAACTGAGCTCACAAATATCAGATCACCTTTGTTTATGCAGAGAGCATGAGCAAAGGCAAGACTGTCTATAAGAGGAGTCAGGAGAGCCTCCTTGCTTTATGATGTTCATGCTCTTATTTCCCATTTAAAACCACTGTAATCTATACTGCTGTTTATCTTCAGGGACTGTCAGGCAATTTAATTAGTTTGTTTTTTAACAGCATAGGGAAATTGAAAATACAGTATATGCATTGCATTTTGTCATTTGTTCTGGAGGATATTTCAGTGTATGTTTTGGGCAATTTGACTTTTTTTTATAGATTTATATTAGCTCTGCCTTTATCTCATTGCCAATGCAAATAATTTTAAATTTAACTGAAAAAAAATCTGATTTGTTTCTTTATGTTTAAGATAGCAATTGTTTTGTGTCTGCGGGAGTCCTAAATTCCAAGATCTGCTGTCTTTTTTTTCTCTTCCTTATGACTTTCAAGATAGATTCATTGCAATGAAGATTTGGAGGAAATAAAATCTGCCCATATAAGGAAACACATGGAAAGCCATTCTGGAAGCATAGAACGCATAACTATTTATCAAACAAATCAAGTCTGTTGTTTAGAAGACACTTTGAGTTTACTTCTTTTCACCTTAGAGTTTGCTTCTCACAGCAGTCACCAAGCTTTATTATTTGGTGGAACTGGGTGGTTTTGAGATATTTTGATTTGGACAATTTGAAATGAGCAGTTAAACTCATTAGCTGCACTTTCATCACTTCAGCTGGCATCTAAGAGCAGTCCTAGGTTGACACCTCTAAGGGATGAATGCCTACTCTGATCCTTTCACTTTCTCTATGACATCTGGATTTTTGTTTCATTGCTTGTAGGATATTCAACCTATTTAAAACACTTTGAAGTCAGTAACTTTGATTACAAAATCTCCAGTCAGGAAGAAATCAACTTTACCTCAACACCCTTCTGTTCTTTCACAGGGACTCACCATTACAGAGGTTAAAAGAGTCTGAATATTCACGTAGACTCATCTGGACTCTCAAGCTGAAGGTAATCAGGGTGTCCTCCTGTTTTTTCCTTTTTTCAGTAAAAGGATATTCATTTAATCTGTGAGTTATTCAAGCAGCATTCAAACATATTTATAGTTCCTGAAGGTCTTTGCTACTGTTTCTCTTGAGTTGGAGCTGGATTTTTTTGCCAATTAACATAAACTTTCATTTTATGAACCACATTATGAGCAGTACAAAATAAAGTGTAGGGGATTTTAAATGATTTTCTGTAATTTGTACAGGTAGCATGAAAATGTGGCAAGATCTTAATTCCAGTTTAAAACAGTTTAAACTCATGATGTGAAGATTATTGCCCCCATTTCACTGGTTTGGAAAAACACTAAAGAGACTGTACCACTACCTGCTCAACATGTTCAGTTCCAGACTTTCCAGGCTGCTATTCAGAAACACTGCATAGTTACATTTCCAGTTAAAATTAGTATTAACAGTGATGAGCACCTTATGCTTGTTATTCTTAAAATTTCAGAATTTTTTATATTCTGGCAATCCCTATACTTGAGTCTCAAAGCAAGCAGTTTTACATTGCCTTGTATTCCAAAGCCTTGAGTACCTGCCTTTTGAGGATCCATTCTCCTTCTCTTAGTGGTACAAACATAAGGACTAAGATATCTCAAAGTGGGACCCTCAAAATGAATGAACATACTTTGGGAAAAGACATTAAATGGCTTACACCAGGATTTGCTGTAGTTATCATTAGACGACAGCAAATCAGGAAATGGTCACCCCTTATATTGTGCTTGTTGTCATTCCTTTCCTCACATGAAGCCAAATAGGCAAATCTCTGAGAGCAAAGACTCTTATTTTCTGTTTGAATCCAAGAGCAGGTGTCTGAGGCATGTTTGAAATATGTCATCTGATCTGTTTCCTCTGTATAATCCAAAACATGCCGTCAGTATTCTTCAGGTTAGATAGGTCAAAATGCATAATGATGCTGACCAAAACCAGAATTCTATACTTACAGTCAAATAAAAAGAAGCCAAACTTCTTATATAAGACTAGTCTCTAACTCTTCTTTGCAACCATTGTGCCATCCCTACTGGGACACAAGTTTGAAGGTGGTCTGTTGAACAGTAGTACCAAAAGAAGTCAGATTTGTTTTCTTTATACTGTTTCAGGTTGTTGGAGCATACAGATGAGCTTGGCTTTGTTTTGTTCTGGCATAGATGGAGTGGACTGTTAGGTTTTTGGTTTTCTTGTTTGTTTTTAAGAAGTAAAAAAGAAAAAAATCACAGTAGATGGAGCACAATGTTTGAAGAGCTCATGGATTTCAGATTGGGACTGGCTTTTGTCCTGCCTGTCCAGAGTACAAGCAGAGTGAGGCTGGGTCAATCTGCACTCACTGGGGTAGACAAGTTCTCTGTGGTGTTTTCAAGTGTGTATCTGTTTGTGTTATGTAAGGATAAAAGTTTTGGCAAATAGTCTTGTACATATCTTCCACTGTATAAATAACTTTGACAGCTTTGTTGAATAAATCAGGATTGATTTAATATATACAGTTCTTGAACACTTTTCAAGTGTTTTAATATAAATCTCTGGATTTCACAACCTGTTTATGGTGATCTGCTATGAAGCCATGTGGCTGCAGTGAGAGCTTCACTCAGTGCCTGTAAATGTAACATATCTTTTTGCTGTGAGAGAAGAGCAGTAAGATTTACCAGCACACTATTGCAGCTTCTGTAAATGAAGTATCCTTTATATCCTCACTCTCTAACTAAGGATAACTTTGCATCTTTTCTTCAAGCCAGGGAAAAACTGCAGGAATTTGATTGAATGGATGTGTATGAGAGAAATTTACATTTGTTACCCTGGATGCATTACTGTGTGTGATTTTAAACTGAATGCCATTTACCTGCATGTGAGAATTTGTTGCAACTGTCATTTAAACTTGTTTTATAAATGGAAAAGTGCAGGCAGCTGTATGAACCTTGGCTAAAACATCTGTGTTTTTGTTTCATCTCTTAGGGCCTCAGCTTTTCCTAGACTTCTTCAATTTGTGGCTATGGAGAGAAGGAAAAGATTTTTTTGAATGTTCAAACAAATCCATTTTCTAATGTTCAGCTTCAGTAACCAAATCACTTTTGAGAATGAAAAAAAAATAATTTTTTTCAGTAAAGTAAAAGTTTACAGTCTTTTAGAACAGATGTATGCCTGAGGTGGGTGTGGGTAGGATGTTAAATCTAGTGGGAAAGTTGCCAGAAAGGGCTTTGTACATTTGAATGTGCTTAGAAAAAAATAGCTCTTAATTATTTTATTTTTTTGGTAGGGTGGGGTGATAACTGAAGAAGACTATTCTCAATAGATTGTTTTCCTCATAAGCGAAATGCTGTCATTTTGGTAGGATTCAGGTGAACCATGAAAAGCTAACCTGCCTTTGAGGGAAAACCAGAAGCTATTCTCTTTCTGCACTCACAAAGCCTTCTGGAGGAGCCTAATGCATGAAAACAACTCCAGAGAGTGCCACTGTTGCACATGGGATTTACAGTCTTGGAGCCTGCTCTTTCTCCTTTTTATGGTAGGGCAAGCTTCCATGAAAAAAATTAGAAAACTGCTGTTGTATTATCCTGAGATGGGAGAAAAATACTTTTCCCCTGGAAAAGACAGTTTTTCCTTTCTCCCCATTCTCATAGTACAGAATGAGTAGAAATACAGGAACAAGGATCAATACTTCCTTCCAAGATTATGCTTAGGACTTTACAGCAATCAGGAACTACTACAATATGTTGTGGCATTACATTTATGCCTTTGCATCTCTATAGCACAGGGTAGCAATTACTGAACTTTCAATACATCTTTGTGTAGGATTTACCTATCCTTTGTTGACCTCTCCTCCTGTCACCCATCAAACTTTCTAGTAATTTCATGGGAAACACACTCCAAAGTGTATGCATGTGTGAGAGAATTGCGTAGTACTACAGTTATTTCTGTTACATTTCACACAACCTAAACTTGAGTTATGGTGCATAAACCAGTGAATTAATGTGTTTCTGGGTTCTTTTAGGGTCAGTTTTTTGAAGCCATACAATTAGGTTTGGAAGATGGATTCTCTTGGACTACAGAATTTAATCTCAAGAGACATCTAAATTACTAAAGTAATTTAGTATCAGAGTCAAAGTGTTTGTTTACATGGAGAATTGATCAGCATTGCTAGAAAAGAAATAGCTTTACTCCAGTGTTACTCCCTCATGTGGGCGTTGCACTCTGGAATAAAACCAACTTCATTTTGAAATAATTACTCTTACTAATTGTTCCAGAATAGAGTGTCCACAGGAGGGAGTTATGACAGAAATGGCCATAACAGAATAGTTACAGCTCTCTGATTACATTCACTGGGTACAAATGCCTTGTGCAAGAGTGGCATGAGATTTGCAAGGGTAAAAAAATGCAGCAGATACTGTCATTTCTGTTCTTGTCAACCAGCTGGGTTGATGGTGTTAGCTTTTCCTCCTATACAATGGTTTGTTGTTGCCACAGTGTTCTGGGAAACTGCAGCAGTTTTGCTTTGATAGCACTCTCCAAATAACTCAGTGAACTTAATATGAAATACAGCTTTGTCTCTTCTCTCTCTCTCCCCCATTTAGTTTCACTTTCTAAATTCAATTACAATTTGAACGTAAAATTCTTGGGTGAAAACCAAGTTTTTCTTTTTTGTTACAGCGTTCCCTGACCTGCTGGTATTTGGCAGTTCACTGACACTTCATGCCTCCCGTTACCTCTGAGCTAAAGAATACCTTCTTGAAAGACCTTTTCACCCTTGCCACCATATAGTCAGGCTTTTCCACCAAAAAGAACATCAGGATGTCTGGTTTTCTTGGCTGCTTTTCTTCCCCGTAGCGGCAAAGAGCTGTTTGCTAAAATGTATTTCAGACATTGCTGATAGCTGCCTGAATCTCAAATGGCTGGGGCAAAAACCCCACAACAAACCAGAGAAGCAAGATAAAAGTAAAATTTTAACTTCTCCCATAAAACCTGCCATTAAAAAATATATTTTGTGACTCTTCAGAAATCTTAAGGACCTGAGGTTTTGGGCAGTTTTCCTAGCCAGTATACTGGAGAAGAGGTCCGAGAAGGAAGGAAAAGTTTAACTACAGTTAAAATCAAAGGAAATCCAGGAAAGTGCTGGCTCACTCCTCTGAGTATAGCAACATAGATGCTTCAAAATGGTGATAACTGGTACTATAGAACAAAAGAATCTGCACTAAGTCTCGTGAGAGAGAGTCTGCAGTGGACAGAATACACCAAAGTTGAAATAAATGTTCATGGAATTACAGAAAAAACAACTAAAAGAGGGAAGTTTTAGTTGTTTTTCTTTCCCTTCCCTCGACAAACAGCCTGTCCCTCTACCAATGCTATTTCTAATGAGCATTAAAATCAGTGGAATCCACTCCACGCTGCAACATGTTTTTACATTTTGAAATATTGCTGTTTCTCTTCACTTTGGTTTTCTCTTTACTGAAGAAAACAGTTTCAGCTTACTCAGTTTTTCCTCTTAGGTCTTGCTGCATAGATCTTCACTTGTTCTTGTTGCTCTCTTCCAGATTGTTTCCAGCAAGTTCATATGTCATTCATGCATGACACTTGAGGCTTTACCTGGGCCTCACCTAGAGGCCAAAGGACTACTTCATGTATTTTAAGTACCTTATATAGTCTGCTGGGTTTTATTTGCATTAGTTTTAATGTAAGAAAAAAGAAGGAAGTGCTTTTGCAAATGAATTAAACTTACTCATTCATATTCACACTAGTACTCAAAGTGAAAGGGAGGAAATGGGCCAGACCTGGGCTGCTACCAAGCTTAACAGAAGCTGTGAGTAAGGAGTGATTTCCTCCCACAGCAACAGTATAAGAGGAGAACCGGGAAAATGGCAAGAGAAAGAGCAGCAAATTAAGTGTGGTTCTCTCAGCCATAGGCAGCACAAAGACCAAGATTAGATAAAAAAAGGTCATGCCTTGATGTTAGAGCTACAACTCATTTTCTTCCTCTAACATAGTACTTCTATGCATCATACAACAATGGCTAATTCAAATGGGGTGTTGGGTGTTTCTAAGTTGGACTAGGAGGTAATAGAGGCATTCAGTCTCACCTGGATCTCCAGAGTGACTGCTTGCATTCAAATCAGGCTAATTGGAGGGAATTTTGTTAAATATCCATGTTTGCCTGTGCAGTGATTAATAAACATGTTTTGGCTGGCTCGATGTGGAAAGAAAACAGAAGGTAGAGTGAGGATTAAAGAGGGATCTCAAGCAGATCAAGAGAAGCAAGTGGTCAAAGTGGCTTACTTTCCTGTTATGGAAGATGTATTCACTTTGCCATGACTTGGGCACCATGGCAAAAAGGGGGCCATGTATTGTCCATGCAGAAGCTTTAGCAAAGCTCTTCAAATGATGTATTTTATGGTCACTGCGGGTACTTTTTTGTCCAGCACACTCTTTCCAAGGCTTTACTGCAGCTGCATATTTTGCTTTTTTCCTTCAAAACAGTGTTTTAGCAAACATCAAGAAAGTATTAAAAAATAAAAGCTATAGAAGGAGGCCAGGTAGAGCAGAGAAATCTCTTAATTTGCCCATGAAGTGCTGATCCATAACAACGGAGGCTTTGAACACTGAAAACTTTTAATGCCCTTATTTCTAATCTAGTGCAATGCCTCTGTGAAAAGAGAGCTCTCAAATCTGCACTTAATTCTGACAAGTTGGACTGAGGCATTGAAGAGCTTTTTCTTAAAGAAGGATATCAGATTTATTTCTTCATCCTGATTGTTGAGGTTTTGAATTCTGAAATTAATTGTCTACCTGTCCAGTGATACAATGCTTTTCAGTCACTGCATAATTACCTCTGCAGAAGGAATAGAGCAGAGCATTACCCCCATCCTTCCATGTGTCCTCATTTGTAAGCAGATTTGTAGAAGACTACAGTCTTTACCAGCAGTGGAGTGAAGCACACAAAAATGGGTCACCCATGGCAGTGCTGACTGCCTTTTCCAACAACATGTGTCATTGTGAGAGAGTGAATACTTCCCTGAGGGATTATTTCCTTGAGATTGATTAATTGGTAACTGTAACAGTTAAAGCAGTGTGCTATTTATCATTGTTCTTCATTAAACTGAGAGACAGGATGTTCATTAAAAAGAAGAATGTTTCTTCTAAATGAAAAGAAATTGTAATTCAGACCAACTGCTTGCATGCTGGATTTCCACAGCTGTTGTGCTCAAAGTGAGGGGATTCAGTGCGAGTTATTTCTGAGCAGCACTCAGGTGGTCAGATTAGTCTTCAGGGTCCTGTCCTGAAGTGTTGCACTGCAGTTGTTTCAAGTAGAAGCAACTCATGTTAAAAAGTATCTGAATATCAAGAAGAGGACAGTGGACACAGATCCTGGCTGACATACACTGTATCTATCCCTGTTTTTTTTTTCCCCCCTGCTCCCTGTGAAACTCGGGAAGCAGTCAGCCCTGTGCTTCTTCTCTGCCCTCAGCTTGCTATCCTCTCTAAATATCCCAGTCCAACATGAAAACCTGATTTGGTAGTTAAACGTATGCCAAATTAAAAACTCTTGTGTGAAGCTGTCCTTAGAAGCCTGCAAGATCTGATCAAGGGGGTAAAGATTGGGTTTTCTATCCTCTTAGCCTGGCATGTGAAGCTGTTTCTTAAAGAATTTAAACTATGTAATTGAGGCTCTTTGTTTTGTTTTGTATTTTTCTTGAAACAGGACTAATATGGAAATTTAAAGATCTAAGTGGTCCCTTCTGAAAGTTCCTAACATTGCTATCAGTATCATTCCTTTTTATAAACAGAACTGTTACAGTTCTAAGAAATAAAGTATTCAAAGAATGCACTCATAAAAGATTACGCATACAATGGAATTTTTTTGCCTCAATGAGAACAGAAGGCTTTGTGAGAAGTATTTGTGTGCAATGAACATAATGTTTGAATCAATTTTTAAGCTGTTGCTAATGAAACACCACCATTTGAATAAGGGGCTACAAGGCATGCATCTTACAGATGCACAATGTATCAGTTCCTGCCCAACATATCAAGACCCTGGGGCTTTAGAGTGTGAAACAAGTGTTCAAAAAGAACTATTCTAGAAGGGGAGGGGAGGAGGGAAAGAGCCTGAAATGCAGCTTGAAGTGATGTGAGATTTACTCCCTTAGCTCGTGTTTTCCGTAGTTTCATCATATGATTTGGCAGTTCTGCAGAGCTGGTGTTAAATACATCACATGGGAGCGTAACAGAGATACTTCAGAACCTTGGATAAGTGACAGACCTCACAGTCAAGAAGTTACATGACAGTTCCTACCTGTTCCACTTTCATAGTTCAGCTTTTCTTTCTTATGTAGTCTCCAGTCTGTTTCTCCTATCACATAATTGATCTGACCACACCTCAGGGCTTTCCTTTCAGGGCATAGCTGGTGCCCTACTCATATTTTTCAGTGAATGGAAAGGTTGGGAGTATCCTTCTGCTTCATCCTCTCTTCGCATAATCTGCTTCTAGGAGTCCCCCAGGCAGATTCTCTTCACAACTCAACCCCAGCATTGCTTGTAATCAGCAATAAAGAAATAGAGTTAAGGATGAATTGGTTATTCTGAAGGGTTCAGTGAATGGTTCAGATGGGTATGTATCATCCATTGTTTCCAAATAATTTCCTTCAAGAACCGAGAAAGTTTGTTTCTTGAGTCTGCAAAAAGGCATATTGCCAGGCAACATGGGGGCTTGGTCTTGAATGGATAACTCTTGAGCTTAAAATTAATTTCTAGCATGATATATGAATGTTTCTGTTGCCTTCTCACAAACATCTACAAAACCTTACCATCACAATTGTTCTCTTGCACACATATTTATTTCTATAAACTTCCATGAATTACAAGCAAAATGAGACACACACACACAAAAAACAACCAAGTGCATTTAGTAGTTCTTTATTCAAGTGAATATTTAGGTTGACTGTTGCACAATAGTTGTCCAGAACTGTGCAGCTGGGTATTTCTGCTATGAACATATCTCTGGAATTTCCACTGGTTAGCAGAGTTTGTTACATACTCATTCTAGCAAGGATAACCCACTAGAAAGTAAGCCACTGAGAAATACTGCATTTAGCTAGACATTTCTTTGATCTATTTTTTTATGGTGATTTTATTTAACTGTCACTGCATCTGGTGATCACAGTCAGACTGAGGAGACAAAAAAAAAAAAAAAAGCATAGAGATCAAGTGAGAAGTTCTTGGAATATTGCAAGCTGCTGTGTGACTGGTAATGGCAGGGCATGCAGGCAGAAAACTCTGCAAAGGTGACACCACAGTGGGAAAATTTGATACTTATTAGCTAGCAAATGGTCTGAAGCAATAACCTTGAAGCAAATGTTCAGCTGCAAACAAATGCTGAATATCCTGCTCGTCTTAATTTTCCCCCATTGATTCTTATAACCTATGATTTTCAATATGTGTTTTCTGAACTGTATTGCTTGAAATCTTAAAGTCCAGATGGCATATTTTCCAGATCTAGGGACTAGTGTACATTTTAAAATTATTCAATTGATTGTATTTTAAAGTGATTGTCCTATTTAGACAATAAACCAGATTATTTTCTAAATTACAGATTATTTTGTATGCATTAAAGAGAGAAATTAGTTAATTATTCCATCTGCAACACAGCTGATGTGCTGAATCCTTAGAAACCTTGCTCCCATGCTGTCCTGTGCACCATGTTTCCCAAAAATGCTGTCTTCTGGCAGCTCCTTTAGCCTGCAAATGTGGATAAGATGTCATCTAAAACAAGAGGATGTATTTTCCTTAAAAAAAAAAAGAGAGTAGAAAACCTCTACCCTTATCCTTCAGACATGAACTTATGCCATTATCAGGATTGCATAAAGTGTGGGGTTTTTTTCCTAGTCTTCCTTCTCCTCTCCCTTAGAACTTTGTTCTCTGAGAGCTTTTCAAAAGGAGGGAAAAAACCAACCCAACACTTAGAGGAGCAGTTGAGGGGGTCCAAATTCATATTGACCATTTTGAACCTTTTCTTAGCCCACCCCTCAATGGCCTATCCAGGACAAGAATTAGCTTTAAAATGCACTCAGTTCTGGCTGTATTCATGGTTTAGGGCCTGAGTCCCTTGCCTAACAAAGGTTACCTTTCCTGACAGTTTAGTTATTCTCAATATGCCTATGTTGCATGGTAAGCAATGATTTTTGCTACATGACAAGCAAAAGTAAAGTTAAAAAGTCAAAGTTGAACATGGGGAAAAAGAGAGGAGGTAATGCAGTAATCCATGCTCACATACCTGCAGGTATCTGTAAGATTAGGACTTAGGTACCCATCCTCTTGTTACGTGTGCCAAATAAATAGATCCAATGAAGTCTGCAGAGTTCTTGGGGTGTGTAAACAAGTGCAGTCAGTTGCTCAAGTGTTGCTCCTCATCCACCCTCCACCCAAGCTCTTAGCTGTTTCAGTAAATGAGAGAAAAAAAATTCTGTTTTTTAACCCAAATGTGCTGCTTCCCCCCCTCCCCCCTCAATGTTTTTGTAATGTTTTTGCTCAGCACTGCTGAGCTACAATGTTGTTGCGGTGTATCTGCATAGTGACAGTAGCTCCACCCAATCTGCGAGCCACAGGGCTTGTGTGACAAATGCTGACACCCATTTGGGTGTGCTCTGGTGGCTCAGGTGCCAGTCCCATGATCGCGCATCCGAGCATCTTCTGGAGCAGCGTGCATCCCGGCAACTGGAAAGACAGGCAGCGCAAATTCACACTTTTCTGCACCTGAGTCTGCAAACATCCCTTCTGATGCTGTAATAGCCTCAAAAATTTTCCGGTTTCAGTGGAGCTTAGCAGCTCATCATGAAAAGTTTGCAATGGGTTTTAAGGAATCGAAGCATGCTGACTTAATTTTCACTTAGCATCAGCCGCAGGCAGGCTCGCCAGCTTATTAAGAACACTTGGCCGTGAAGGGCGGTGGGAAGGAGGCTGTGGAGCACCGATACAGGATGCTCGGAGTTAAATGTTGCCTTTGAACAGAGATCTTCCCTTTCTGGAGGTGCAGTAGCACGATCTGCTGCCGCCAATAACATTTGGGGGCAGAGGAGGCGCAGAAGGCGGCCTGGCTGGTCTAGAAGTCATTGCCATGTCAGCGGCTCACAAATCTCCGGTGCCACCCAGCGAGGCCAGGGCACCGGTGGGGTTCAGAGACACTTCCACGCAGGCAGCTTCATGCCTGTCCCGTGGCACCGCACAGACACGGGGACAGCTTGGGGCTACGTAAACGACACGGGTGTAACTTGTTCCTTCCCCTGTTCTTACACAAACATTTGGTTATATGGGCAAAGCCGCCTTTCCGTACACGTGGGAGAGGCATTTACGCAGACAGCTCCGCCTGCTACCGAAACAGGCGCCGCCCGCGGAAAGCCGAGGGGTGGGAGCAGCGTCCCCTGCGAAAGGCGGTGAAACGGGGCCAGAGAGCGCGGGGTGACACCGGGGCTGGGGCGGGGGGACAGCGACGGGCCGGGGGCTGCCCCGGGCACCGCACCTGCGGCCCCCCGCGGCCCCGCCAGGTGGCGCCGTCCCCCGCCCGCAGGCGGCGCAGCGGGTCCTGGGGCCCGGGTTCGAGTCCTGGGGCTGCGGGTTCGTGTCCCGGGGGCTGCGGGTTCGTGTCCTGGGGGCCGCCGGTTCGTGTCCCGGGGGACCGCAGGTTCGAGTCCCGGGAAGCTCGTCCAGGTGCTTCCCGGAGAGCCCGCGATGTGCCGAGGGCTTGTCCCCGGGAAAGGTGCCCGGGAGCCGCAGGCTCTGCCTCCCGCGTTGCCTTACCCTCGCCGTTGAGTCCGGCCCAGAGGCAGGAAGGGCCGAGGAGGATGATCTGCCCTAGGGAAAATTGTTCCGTGTCTAGACAAATTCATGAGGTGAGGGGGGGATGGAGGAAATTATTAGAGTAGCTATTCCCCATGGATACGTCCAATCTCCTAGCACCCTCACGGCTTGCAGTCCTGTGGGGCAGAGGAGGGGAACGGAGCAGCAGGAGGATGGGGATGCGCCCTAGCCGCTCCAGCCGTGTCCTAGGAGACTAGACCCGGAGAGAGGAAATTTTCAGCCGAACAAAAAGTGTCCCTGTCATTCAAGAAGCACCGCAGAAATATTTATATTTCCACAAAATTTTTCCCTGTTAAAACTTTGAAGATGGGAGAAGAGTGACTTTTTATAAGGACTGGTCCCTGTTTTGTCTGAGTGAAGTTTGTGCTCACAATCGGAGCGAGAGATCAGCACTGAAAGACCAAATTAAAACAAAACAAACCACTTTCCAAGTCCTATCAGAGTTTCTGTGCAATGCTTTCCTTCCTTCTGTTTTTCAATGAAACATCAATTTGCTTTAATTATATACAAAGCAAATTTATTTTGGTATTCTAGAGGGCTCCTGTGAAATGGAGTCATAGTCCTCTTGGCTTTCATGGTGATTGATTGCATTTTTTCCTAATCATGGTGAGAGAGCTGTGGCTTCTTATCAGGCTCTTGTATTTGTTATGTTCTGTATCTGTTCTATTATCTGCTAGTTCTAAGAGCTGAAATCAATAAAGCTTGATTGCTTGGCTGTTGCTTACATGCATATGAGATACACTTTTCATAGTTTGTAACAAATGCTGTAATATATGTAGAAAACATTAACTTAACTGTTTGGTACTAACGCCCTGAGAGAGACAAACATTGCTGAATGTTGCAGGTTCTTGTCTCAGTTCACACTAATTTTACAGTGACTGATAAGCACTCCATTGTATTTCTTAGAAAAATCTGAACTTCCCAGAAATGTCTGAGGGATTACAGTGGTGAAACAACTCAGTTTTGCAGACTTTTGATGGTTCTGGATTTGATGACAAACACAGATGCAATTGTGTAATGCAGTCCCTCATACAGGCTCTCTTTAGCTTAGCTGATTCCTCTGGTATGTTTTTGCAAACCACCCTTCATTGCTGGGGTTGTCTTTCCTGTAACCATTCACAGGTAGGAGACTTGTTAGTACTTTATATTATTAATACGTCATCTTGTTCATTTTGGCCAAGACAAGAAGCTTGAACAAATTCCTGGGGACCCAGCACAGTGACTCCCCACAGGGCTCTGAGGAAGTTGCTTCTTTCTGCCTTATATTGGGCTCAGCAGGAGGAATTAAATATTTTGTCTATGACAGAGGTCAGGACTTATAGGTGAAAAATGTGACTGTAAATTCAAACCTTTAGGAATAGATGAATTGGCCATATGTCTAGAGAAATAGAATAAAAACCCCACCCTTTTGTGGTGACTGGTCCAGTTTCTCTGAAGTCTTTTGGAATAGAACTGAAGTATTTCACATGTACAGAAATCTACACAAAGGCTGTCCAAGCTTGTAAAGTGTCAGATGGACCAAGCTCACTAAATATGTGCAAGATTCCATAAGCGCTTCAGAAAACTTATTTTTCTTCCACTGGCAATACTTAATTTTTTGTATCTCTGCATAAAAATGTTTATCATACATTAAAATGTAACTGCATGGCATCCATAAAATTATTTCCTTTCTCTCGCTACTCCAAAAACAAATATTGATTTTATCGACACCTAAAGTGTATTCAGATAAGCTTTATCTATACTATTTTTTACCACTGAAGTGCTCAGCTTACACACTATGAACATCATCTAATCAAAATAACATATAAGAACACATGTTATCACAATAGAATTATTTAGCTAACAGCAGTTTCTATAATGGTCAATTAAACAGACTCTTGTTGTTTGTACAACATTTTTATAATGAGAACAAGGGTGGTGATGATGGTGTCAGTTAAAAGTTCAATTATTTTTGTAACTCAGCAAGCTGCTTCTTTCAGATAGTCATAACTTTCAGAGCACGCAAACAGAATTACTACATTCTTGCTTATAGACAAGCAAAAAGTTGTCAGGAGATTTTCAACAGAACACATCCACCCTTTATTAAATCATACTGATGCCAAGTATTAGAAACCACAGCCACAGTGAAGAATGCTTTTACTGCTCCTACCAAAACATAAATGTACATGTTCCTATCTTGACAGTAATTTAGCTGCATATGCTATAACTTGTCTTTTTGTAGCTCTCACTGAGTCCCAAAACGCTGAAAATAGGTTTTAAAGTTATACCACTTACCTAGATTTTTCATTACCCTTATATTTGCAACCAGTGTCAAAGACATAGGAAATCCTGTGCTTTAGCAGTATTATTTTTTGTCAACTTGGTTGGAAATTGCAAAAGGGAAGGAACAAGTATAGCTCTTTTAAAACATACTCTTCATCTCTTGTGTTTTGATTTGCTGTAATATTGAACTCTGATTTGCAGAGTGCCTTTGTGCAATTTAAGGCTTACAGGTTCTTTAAACTCTAACGTGTTTTCATAAACACATTAGGAAACCCAGGAGTTTTGATGTTGCTGCTGCTGTATTCAAATAGGAGGCTTAGAAACACAAGAAGTATTACAGGTGAAAGCTCCTAAGTTCTGTTTCCCACTTAGTTGTCATCTGGACATACAAATATTTCTGTTAACAGAAATAAATAGGCATTTTGGCTGGTTATTACAACCATTTCACAGGTGGGAAAAAGGATTTTCAAAAAAGGATATGGGTTCACAGGCATGTATGCGTGAGGAGGGAATTGGCATCTGAAACAGGATACATACAGCTCCACCATAAGCAAAGTTCTAAGCCCCATATGTTAGCTGTTTCTTTACATTCAGGGAAATTGCTTCTTCAGTCCCTGCTTTCTTACCTGGAAACTGAAACAAAACCATAAAACCCCACAGGTGGTTGAAGAATAATGTCTCTCAGTTGTTTAATGCAAAACTCTTCTTATTGGTCCTTTTATGTTGATTAGATGAAGAGGCCTAAGGAGGCCACCATGGTAAATTGTAAGTTAATGCATAATATAATGCAAAGTTCAAGTGAAGTAAGTTTAAGTACAGTCCATGTATTTTTCCTATGTGGCTCTGTCCTCAAGTTTCAAAGAAATACGCCTTCAAGCCAAATTCAAAGAAATTTTTTTTGGAGCTTTCACACTGAGAAACTTATTCAACCTTTCCAGCAGCTTAGAAAGCCATGCTTTTGAAAGTTTTTTTTTATGTAGGTTCCACTTATATTGACTTTATTAAAGTTGTTAATCATTGCTTTTCCTTCTGGTCTGAATTAGAATGCTGCCCTAACTGCAGCTAAAAGGCGGCTCTCTTGAACATTTATCCTGTTTCTTTCTTTATTCTTCTGCTGTCTCACCAGTGTCTCAAAAAACCTATTTTGACATAGTGTCTCTGCAGGTCCACCTAGTTTGTCCATAGCCTGAAAAAGTTGAAGCAGGAACACTGCAGTGAGAAATTTGTTTCTTGTCTGTCAGTTTGCTTCTTGTGGCTTTAGCCATGTATTGAATATGTATTTGCCAGTTTAGTAGCTCCATGAAAGATTTGGTATTGTACATATCTTAGAAGAGCTGTCATAGCCTGTCCCTGCTTCATTTTGGTTATGCTGCATGTGTAATTTCATAAATAAACATTTATTCACAGAATGTAAATTTGGCTGAATCATTCTGCATATGTGAACCATTTATTCTTGAACAGAGTAATGTTCCGTATTCAGTAACTTAAATATTATATAACCACTGCAAAGCTTGTCCATTTGAAGGGAAAAAGAAAACACAATTTTCTTTTGGCCTCTTTCTTTCATTTCCGTAGAAATCTTTTCAATTGTGATTCAGCTTTGAAACACAAAAACATTAGCTTCATTTTATTCAACAGAGCTTTAGCTTGTGTTTATCAAAGGCATAGTGGAAAAAAAGTAACCTTTTACTGCATTTTGCTTCTGTTATCATTTAGACCTAACACTGCTCTGAAATGATTCAAGTTATGTTGTCACATGCAGCAACAAAGAAGATTACTGAATTTTAAGCATTTGCAATACAGGATAAACCCACTGCTTGAATCACAGTAGGAACAGTGGTTTGTGTGCTCAGCCTCTCTGGTGCTGTCAGCAATATATGAGAAAATGAATACTTCACATAATTTGCATAGCACTGGCTGTGTTTGCACACTCTGTGAATGATTATGTTCAAGTGTGAGTCATTGAATGCAGAAGCAGGGAGCTGCATGGAGACACTAAGGTCCATTTTGTGGAACCATGGTGACTTACTGCTGCCATCCAGAGGGACCTGGACAGGCCTGAGAGCTGGGGCTGTGCAAACCCCACAGACTGCAGCAGGGCCAAGCACAAGGTCCTGTGCCTGGGTCAAGGAAATCTCAAGCACATATTCAGGCTGGGCAGAGAATGGGTTGAGGACAGCCCTGAGGAGAAGGATGTGAAGGTATTAATGTGTTGGTGGACAAGAAGCACAACATGATTCTCCAGTGTGCACTGACAGCCCAGAAAGCCAAACACATCTTGGGCTGTATGTAAAGCAGCATGGCCAGTGGGGCAAGCGGGGGGATTCTCACCCACTGCTCCGCTCTCCTGAGACCCCACCTGGAGTGCTGCATCCAGCCCCAGGCTCCCCAACAGAATAAAGGTGAGGAATTGCTGGATTGAGCCCAGAGGAGAGCCAGGAAGATGAATGATGGGGGGCTGAAGCACTGCTCATATAATGACAGGCTGAGAGAGCTGGGACTCTTCAGTCTGAAGAAGGCTCTCTTTGGGAAGACCTTCTTGTAGCAGCCTTTCAGTACCTAAAGGGGGCCTGCAAGAAAGCTGGAGAGGAACTTTATATGAGGGCTTGTGGATTAGATATAGGGAAGAAATTCTTCATTGTGAAAGTGATGAGACACTGGATTGCCCAGAGAAGCTGTGGATACCCCATCCCTGGAAGTGTTCAAGACCAGGCTGGATGGGACTTTGAGCAACCTGGTCTAGTGAAAGGTGTCCCTGCCCATAGCAGGGGGATTGGGCCTTTAGACCCCAACATTTCTATGGTTCTATGATTTGCTCATATGAGGCTTTATATTAGGACAAAAACAATCAGGGAAAAAGGTGCAGTCCTAAATCGTGGAGGGTCTTGTTTGATAAGAGACAGGGAAATTTGTTAGTTCAATAGTACAAGCATGATTCACTCACATAAGCAGCAGTCACCTCTGACATCAGGTTATAGGCTAAGAGGTGGAGGGATTTAAGTGTCTGCATGTTTGAATATACATTCCTTCTCCTTCTCCTTCTCCTTCTCCTTCTCCTTCTCCTTCTCCTTCTCCTTCTCCTTCTCCTTCTCCTTCTCCTTCTCCTTCTCCTTCTCCTTCTCCTTCTCCTTCTCCTTCTCCTTCTCCTTCTCCTTCTCCTTCTCCTTCTCCTTCTCCTTCTCCTTCTCCTTCTCCTTCTCCTTTTCCTTCTCTCTCCTTCTCCTTCATTTACTTTGTCTTCTTCCATGTAACAAGAAGTTTGATAAAGGAATGAAAAACTTGGTAAGGTCAAGGAGAGAAGACATAACTGTTCCCTTCTGACTCTCCACAAGTACCCCCTAGGCATGTATAAATCCTCATGCTTCCATATATTTCTTGAATTTTCTCATAGAAAAGCAGTCTGCCAATCAGTTGAGCTTACCCAGCAGACTCTCATGTATTTCTGTGGTTCTTCTCTTGGGCTAGCACATTTGTGACTGAGCGGGAATAAAAATGCCAGTCTGTTTAAGCTAAACTGTTATAATTCTAACAGCAGGAACAAAGCATAACATTGGAGAAACATTATATTAAAATTATACCAGGTCTGTATGTAGCTCATCTTTACAAGGGCCTGACTTTCCTCTTCCTGGGATTTCTAGAAGGTAAACCTTTCCCTAAATTCTCATACAAAAGAGTCTCATTTCTCAGTCTCAAGACATAATCTCTCTCACTTTCTTTCAACTGTATTTTTTGAAAAATTATTGAATCCCTGTATTCACGCTCTCCCTGAAACAACTGCTTATCTCTTAAAAACAAACAAACAAACAAACAAACCCCAAACAAAACCACAAACTACTCCAGATTGTCTATTATAGATTCTATTAAAAAAGGAAAAACAAAAACAAAAACAAAAAATGAAACCCAGGCTTTTCCCTTATGTCTCGGGTGTATGAAGAGTCTCAGTCTCTCCCCACTGTAATTTTCCAGCCTGACTGTGCCACTATTATTTTAGTTCAGTATCTGTAAGCAGTACATCAGCGCATAGGATTCAGGAATTAACATGTGCAGCTTTGAATCTGTTTAAAGGAGAAGATTGTTCTTTGCATTGACAAAAAAAATGTAAATGAGGAAAGCAAAATGAGATATTACTGGTGTTCAGTCTCAAAAATAAATCAAAGTTTGGAACATGTAATCAATACTTACGTAGAAAGAGTTTGCAATTGCTTAGTCTGTGTTTGGCCTGCCTGGTGTCTTCTAGGTTGAGCATGAGATTAAAAGTATCTAAGTGATTAAAGATCAGGACTGTTTGAGACTTAAAGGTGTTTTGTGCATTTAAGACCTATTTGTTCATTTTGGGCTATCTTTTCATGTTAATTTTTCAGTCCCTAATGGTGGAAAACTGGAATGTAACAACTTCTGCGAGCTAAACTGTGTGTCTGCTATGGTACTGCTGGGCTGAGAAGAGTACCATAGGCCAGATGCATGTCTAATGTGGCTAGGCTCAATGATCCTGAAAATAGGATGTGGTTTGATCCAAAGTGAGAGATATTAGCTTAATTTTCCGTCTGCGAAAGAGTTCCACTGTTCTGTTTACATTACTTCTCTGAGCCTGAACACTTGTTACAGTTCTTTGAAAGGGTGTCATTTACCCTCTTCCTTCACAAGATATTTATCTGCAAACTCTCAGGTCTCCAAGGGCCCCCTCTATTCCCTCTTCCTTTACCTTTGCAGACATTGGCACACAGCTAACTAGTCCTCCTGGCCAAAAAATTCTGGATGTGGCTCCAAGCAGCGTCATTCAACACTGCTGTTGGCTGAATACAAAACATGTGCTGCTCCTGCTCCTTGTTACACAAGCTCTGCTTCCTGCCTCCACACTGCTCATCAGAGTTGGCTGTGCAGCTCCTATTTAATGAGAACATCTGACAAAAAATAAAATAAATTGTCTGTTATCAGCTTAGAACTTTAAAGATTTTTTTTAGGTCGTTCAATGTCCCAGAGTCTATTGATGCCTTTTAATATTTTTCATATATTTGTAGCTTTGTAGATTGCTAATGAATGGCTGTAGCTCTGAGTGCTTTCTTATCCTCTTTCTCTACAATTAGGAACAATAAACTGACCTTCTAAAAACATTCCTAAAATATTGTTTAGTCTTATTCCAAGAAGAGAACCAACTACAAGAACATTCTCTTTTCCAACCAGAACCTGGACCAGACATAACTAAAGTGGGGCAAAGAAGCCCCTGGACCATTTCCAATGGGGCAGAATGAAGAGAACCAACTGACCTTTAAATTGGACAATATATCATAGGTATGCTAATCAAGTAATATTATAAAATTGTAGAATTACTGTACCACGTCCTTTTTTTTTGTTTGCCATATTGTACCTGAAAGCTTTAAAGTAAAGGGTTACTTTTATATTATCACTGTAATGTTGTTTGGGAAGATGTCTTCTGTTTTCCAGGCAACAATGTGTTATTTAATCCTCTGCTGCTTCAGCAGTAAGCCTTCTGTTTCTGGAGCCTCATCCAGTTTTGTGTGATCATCATAAGGAGGAAGGAATAGGGAAGGAACTGGAAACTGTGATTTTCCAAAAATGGTATAGTGTCTGTGCCTGTAACAGTGGGGTGTAATATTACAGCGTGTACCGTGTGTACTGTTGTGCAAAATAGTGCTGAGAACAGTATCCTATGTTTGAAGATGTGGTCTCCTATCCAGAAGAAACTTGATATTTTTCAAAGGCAAACATCTGAAAAAAATCTTTATGTCATTGTAAGGAATGTAGTCTGTATGTCTTAAAAGACAGGGAGAAACTCATCCAAGGCAAAAGAAATCTCCAAGGCCTTCACCATTTGCGAGGGCAGAGGTTTGTGACTGGTGGTATTCCCAAAGAACTTAAGGCCTTCTGTAAGTGAGCCTGAGCACAATGATAAAATTTAAGCCCCCTGCAGTGATCTGGAAACAACCCGAGAAAGGGAGTTCTCCACCTAGTCAGGACCATGAAGGCCACAGGCAGCTTTGTGTAAGGAGGGGAGAGAAAAGTTGCAATGAAGCTTCAGGAAAGGTACAAAAAACAAAGTGAAGGTGATGAAAGGGCCGTGCAGAGTACGTAATGAGGCATGACAGTAGCAGAGAAAAAAATACCATGAGATTTTGGACCAAGCATATGAATAGCATCAATGGGAACACTGCAAAGAAAGGGAAAGGGCTCTCTTTGAGATGCACAGCCATACAGCTTTTACTGCTGGCTCTGTGACCATGCCAGAATCTTCTCTTTGTGTCTGACTTATTCAGCTATAATCTGGAAGCTTGTCTCGTAGGGAGTATTCGTATTATTTTGGTATTTGCTGGATAAGATGTAAGAAAGAAATACTTAGTGAAACCATATCTTCAGCAGAAGTCTTGATGAATTTGAGAATTATGCTGGCAGACACGTAAGTACTATCCTGTCATTGACAATATATTTTTTCATACAAAAATAATTGATTGTACTTACTTGGTAGTGCTCTTTATCAACCTCATTCATTTCAAATGTATGATTCTGTTAAATCATTACTGAACTTTACAATGTTCTTACTCAAAGCTCATAGGTACAAGGAAAATCCTTTATATTTTCCATTGTGTCAGGTAGGGTTGACACTCTTTAAAAATCAAAGCTTTCACTATACCATTTCTCCTGCCAACACCCTGAATGCTGAATGAGCTAAATTCCATATTTAAGAGCCAAAATAAATATTTCTGCCACTTACTGCTGGCAGTTTTAGTCTGATTCCGCTCTAAGCTAGAGTAAAGATGTTCCTGGAAAAAGAAATCGTTGGCCAATGGTCTTCTTTCAGAATGTATTAGAAAGCTGGATGTATTCTGACCATCAGGGATACAGGATTTAAGTGAAATTAGGTTAATAAGGTTTCTATGGTGTTTCTGTAGTGTGTGTATGCCAAAATGCCGGGGAATATTTATTTCAGTTAATATGAACTGTCATACAATATAGACCATTAGTCTGGCTCCACATGTAGGCTTTTCATGGGGTCAGCAGATACAGTTCCAGAAGGCAATTATTCTACTTACTTCTGACATCTATGCTGGGAACTGGTGAGTTTCCCTGAGGTATCTTGTCTCCCTTCATTGACTGCAGAGGAAGCCTGTACAATCAGCCAAGCCTAGATGCATAAGTCACTTAAGTGACTACAGGTATCTACGATAAATTCACCCAGTACCGTAATGCATATGTACAATATACAGCACAGAAAACTTGGAGAGCCCAGGGAATGCAAAGAGTTTGATGTGGTATGGCATTGTTGTTATACACAGAGTGCAGACAAATGTCTGTGACTTATCCCAAATTTGTTCCATTTCTGCAGCCTAGAACCTTGCCTTCCAGGGGAGGGTAATTGTTTTAACCACACATGCACCCTCACACATCAGTGACTGTTGTTTCATCTGCTGTGTGATGTAGAAAATGTGAATATAGCCTGGTCCTCTTCCACTGTATTTTCATAGAATCACAGAATCATTAAGGTTGGGAAGGACCTCCAAGATCATTGAATGCAACCTTGAATTGATCACCACCTTTTCAACTAGACCACGTCACTAAGTAACATGTCCTGTCATTTCTTGAATACCTCCAGGAATGGTGACTCAATCACCTTCCTGGGCAGCCCACTCTGATGCATGACAACCCTTTCCATGAAGAAATTCTTCCTGATGTTCAACCTGAACCTCTCCTGGCACAGCTTGAGGTTCTGTCCTCTTGTCCTCTCCCTTGTTGGCTGGGAGAAGAGATTGACACCCACTTGGCTGTACCCTCCTTTCAGATAGTTGTAGAGAGAAAAAAGGTCCATTTGAGCCACCTTTTCTCCAGGCTGACCAATCCCTAGCTCTCTCAGCCACTCCTTGTAGGACTTACCCTCTAGATCCTTCACCAGCTTTGCCCTTCTCTGGACACTCTTCAGTGTCTTCTTGTGAGGGGCCCAGAACTGAACACAGGATTTGCAGTGTGGCCTCACCAGTACTGAGTAGAGGGGGACACTCATTACCCTGCTCCTGCTGGACACACTACTCTTGATACAAGCCAGGATGCCATTGGTCTTCTTGGCCACCTGTTCTGGTTCATGTTCAGCCGATGTTGACCAGCACCGCAGGTTTTTTCCAATGGGCCACTTCTCTCAGTCTGTAGCATTGGGTTGTTCTGACCCAAGTGCAGGACCTGGCACTTCACCTTATTGAACCCCATACAACTGACCTCAGCCCGTCAATCCATCCTGTCCAAATCCCTCTGCAGAGCTTACCTACCCCCCTGAAGATCAATGCTCCACCTAACTTAGGTGTTGTCCACTGAGGGTGTACTTGGTCCCCATGTCCAGATCATCGGTAAAGATATTGAACAGGACCGGCCTCAGCACTGATCCCTGGGGGACAGCACTAATGACTGGACACCAATTGGATGTAGAACATTCCCCACCATCCTCTGGGCCCAACCTTCCAGCCAGTTCATAACCCAGAGAAAGGCGCACCTGTCCAACCCCTGGGATTTTCCAGGAGAAAACTTCGTGAGACGCTATCAAAGGATTTGCTGAAGTCCAGTTAGACAACATCCGCAGCCTTTCCCTCATCCACTAGGTGGGTCATGTGGTCACAGAAAGAGATTAGGACGTGTCTCCCGTAAACCTATGCCTGATCCTCTGGTTGCTCTGTATGTGCTGTGTGATTGCACTCAAGATTTTTTATCCTGCCTCAAAATGTCTTCTAGATTGAACAAAAGCAATCTATTCAACAATATCTGCTAGCTAAAAGAGTGATGGGAAAACACTGAAGATGCAGGGAGCATGGGGTTTTTTCACAGAACTGAGAGAAATGGCATTGAGTTATTGAATATTTTTTGTTCTTACTGGAGATGAAACAATATGACAGTTTTAGTAATCTAGATTTCCTTCTTCAAAATGACACCAGATCATGTTTGAAATATTGACAACAAGGGATGCCAGCCTGAAGGGGACAAAAGTAGAGATTTGATAGGACTTGGTTTTAATTTATGTAAAGTGGGCACTTCTAAAGAAGGCTTGAGTGGGATTTAAATGAAAAATAGTAACATTGGTCTAGGATACCAACAAGTAGCTAGAAAGTTAAGATAATGGCAGCATTTTGCAGGAATGGCTATGGTCCACAGTACTCACAGCCAACATGCCAAGCAGAGAGTGAGGCACTGGTTTGTTAGCAAAAAATCTTCTCAGTGATTGATTGCAGGAGTGTCTGGTAAGCCTATCCTCTAGATATAAATATCAGGGATGCCAACCTGTGGTAACTCATTTATAATCATCACCAATGTATGAATGCAGGTTCCAGGAGTTTACTAAACAGTGGCAATTCAGTTGGCACTCACAAGAGTGACCAAGGGTGTGAATTCATTTCACTTTGTGGCAAAAAGGAGGCAACAGTGGGTTCACACAAAATATGAAGTTCAGAAACTGCAGAAAACTCCCTCATGTTGGTCTTCAAGGTTTTGGTGGAGCAAGCCATATGTGGTGATCTTTCTCCTCTTTCCTCCTCCTCCCAGTTTATCCTGACAAGCACTGCTCATTAGAAGTTATTCAAATGCCAAGTTTTATGTTTTGTTGTTTAGCCATCCTGGAACAGTTTACCTGGAAAAACTTTGCAACAATGGTCAAAATGTTCAATATATTTTGTATTGTATTGTATTATATTGTATTCAATACATATTGTGTTTCTCACACATATCTCAGAAGTGTCTCAGTAAATTTTTTGGTTTGTTTTGTTTTTCCCAAATGTTCTCCAGAAAAAATTTGCCTTTGGCGAAATACTAAGCATGAAAGACTTTGGTCCAAAATACCAATATTTTATGAGGTTAATGTATTATCATGGAAATTAATTGATAGCCAATGGTAAGATAGATAGATAATGATGTCAGCTGTCTCATGCCTGTGTCACAGGTGGGATTTGGAGCACTGTCTGTCTGCCCCCCATCTTCCCAGGATAAGATCTTGCTTTTCCTTTATAACTTTGTTGAACTCAGACAGTTTAGGCTGAAATTTTCCGTGTCAGGTGTCTGCCCAAGGCTGATTATTTTGGAAAACTCAGTTCAGCCATTTCCAAAAATAAGACTAGAGGAGAATATGTTGGTTCTGACTATGTCTAAAAAGCTGTGGCAAACTTTTTGTTGAAAAGCTCTAGAACTCCAGTGCTTTAAGACACAGGTGTACCATTTTCTAGGGTGATGAGGTTAAAAGCAGGGGAAAAGCTTCATGTCAGTGACATGACTTCCATTGTTCCACTCAGTGCTGGGAACATATGGTCAAGTTATAAGCCTCATAGAGAAAATGTTTTGCATGGACTCTGAAAAGGCCTACTTGTATGTAACAGTTTAATATTCCTAAGTTATATCTCTGCTTAGGCCATTTTGCACCTTAAGGTTTGGCAAAACTGTCTTTGCAACTATGGATAGGTACTATGTCTGATCTATGTAAGGGCAAAAGAAACACTAAAAGTAGGGCCCATGACAGGAGATGGGAGTAAACAGGGAGATGAATAAGTGTGAATTATATTAAAATATATAGAGGTGGTATGAAGGAATTATCTGTGACTAGTGAAGGTGACAACAATAAGGAAAGAACGTCCAAAAGAAAGAAATTATGAGTTCCTGTACCAGAAGATGGACTCTAGGTTTGGAGTCCCAAAGAATGGCTTCAAGACATGAACTAGTAAAAGAAATGAACCCTGCAGATCTGGGCCTAGACACAGGAAAAATAGAAGAGCAAAGTCCATTTTCTTGCTGCATATTTTGGCCATGCTAAAGCCCTGAGAGGCTGACAGGCTTCTGAGAATGACTGAGGAGGAGATGGGATATGCAAGGCAGCTTAGCTTCTGCTAAGTCTCTTATGTCCCAGTTTTTGCAGGAGCAGGATCTCCTGCTCTTCAGCAGTCACTTTGGCAATTTCACATGGGTCACACCTCTTCTTCCCAGGCCAGGCCTGAACAAGCCCTGACATTATCCATAGCATGGCAACAGCCTCTCCCTCTCCTCTCTGACTGTGAACAGCAGTTTACTTGTGCAGTGTCCACAGCAGTTTACTTGTGCAGTGTCCACAGCTGGTCTTGAATCCAAGTGAAGCTCTGGTGAGCTCTTGGCTGCTTTTCTCAGGAGTTGCTCCTAAGCAGAGGGGTTTGCCCTCAGTTCTGTCTTGAGCTGTGTTGTAGCTATGCCCTTGCTTGACCATGTCTCTTGCTCATCCACACCAGCTCAGATAAGGTAGGAAAGTGAACCTGCAAGTGAAGCCTTAATATAGGCCTTACCAATCCAGCAGCCAACGCTCCCAAATGAGACTGGAGCCCAGTATGCTGAGTGTGGTGTGTCCTTGCCTATGGAAATGCAATCTCAGTAAATAAAAGATAGGAGTGAAAAATATGACAGGGAAGTACAAAAACATGTGAAATCATCAAGATCAATCCAGCTGAAAACCTAACGTATTATCCAGGTTTCTTGGCTTACATATGGATAATACTGACAACAGTGAAAGATGTGCAAAATGCTGTCTAAAATACTTGCCATTTCTAGGTGGTCTTTGACCATTGCTTTGTTAGTTTTTATTATTTAATAGGATGGACTGGGATTCTGACTGGAAAGGAGTCATAAGGGAAGTAGTTAGGGGTTGTCTTTACAAATGAGATTGGGATGCAGAACCATAAAATAAAATGCTTTTCATTGCTGGGTAACTCCTTTGGCTTTTTGGATTTAATTTGGCACTCCATTGCTATAGCTTTACACCACTGTAGTCGTGGCAGTAACACTAGCAAAGAGCTGGAATTAAACCTTGGCAGATCAGGAAGGCTAAAATTAACTACATTTCTGAACATTTATTGTACTATTTTAGAGGTAAAATAGTAAGTTTTCATTTAATGAATAAAAATTGATCATATTGACACTTGCTTTATCACTGAAGCAGGTTTTTCAAGACCTTTTAAGGATTTAAATGTCACTATAGTATGTCAGCATTCATAAACTTGATGTTGATAGGAAGACAATACGGTATTTATCTCCCATAAATATGAGTGAAGTGCCCAAGGCCTTTGTGTTTGTAGGGAATCTTAATACTGTACATTTATATTGTAGTACATGAAAGTAATTTGTTTCTGGCAGTGCTTATTTTATCCAGGTTTGACATATAAACAGACAAAATTGTATTAATAAATCCAGACCTCAATTTGTGTCAACAAGTGCAAATCAGCTGATTTAAAAAAAATAAATAAGCCCGAACACACCCCTGCTCTGTGCCATTGTCTTGGTCAAGCACCTTTGACATTCTGCTGGCTTGTGCTTTCCTGTGTGCTGGTAAAATAACAGGTAGGAGATATACAACTTGTCTGTGACTAAAAGAAATGAAACTAGTGGAGTACATCAGTTTGTAGCAGGTGGTGACATGCAATGTAGGAAGAAGAGAACGTGAAGTTGTATGGTGTGGCATACACAATTGGTAAATACAGATTGGAACATTTTATCTAATAGGAACACCAGGAAAAGATTTGCACAGCTAATCACAAATGGGTGCCAGTGACACCTTTTTTTTCAAACTGGCTGTTATATATTTATTGTATGTATACCAGCAAAACTACTTCAGGAATGTGCTTGACATTTGTATTTCCAATTTAAAATAAAAATATGGAGAAATAAATAGAATAATAGTGACAACTAGATTAGAGTTGGTACTTAAACACCTTTTGAATTATGTGGATTTGGACCACTAAATTTGGAGTCAAAACCCCACAAACAGGAAGCCCCTGCCCTCTGGGAAAATTCAAACCTGATTCCATGGTGCCTGGCTGAGGCCCAGACATATGATACAGTATTTGCCTGCAAGCATGTACACATAGCAGAGACTGGTTAAAGGGAGATTGTGTTTTGGTACACCAGAGATATCTGGGGTAATTCAACTGGAGTAGGAAGAACCACATATTCACAGCTACATGGCTAAATGAACAATATGGTCCATAGTCTCCAGTGTAAAAAAAAAAATAAAAAAAAAATTGGTCAGTCTCTTGAAAGTTCTCTCTGCTTTTGTCTTATTGAAATTATGTAACATTTAATAATCTCTTCTTTATTTTCAGACTTATTTGTTAGGTCCTAGAATTATTACTTTTTCTTGGCAACAGCTAATCCATCATTCTCTAATTTCTCTACCTTGGAAATTGCATTTTTTATTTTACAGTTGGCATCATCCTCAAAACAAAACAAACAAGCTGGTAGTCAGTGAAAGAAAGGACAAGAAACATTAAAGAAAGGAAAGGGAAAAAAAATCTTCAAATCATGTTTAGCCCCATCTGGCCCTAGAAAAACATGGAAATGGATGATCGAGTGCAGATTCCAGGATGGGCTGCCTTTCAAGGGAAACAAAATCTGGATATTTCTATGTCTAGACCACAGAAGAAAAAATGCTTTGGTGCTAATTAACCCATTAAAAGCTTACAAACCCCGAATGGTGCCTGGCAACTTATGTAGGGAAGTTCAGAGATTTAAGCTGCCAAAGGAAATGTGGGAGGATGCAGCCTGGGAGTCAGGAGATCCGAGTCCTGCTGTTTACTCTAGCCCTGGCTTGCTCTTTGATTTTAGCATCAATACTCATCTTTTGTCTGCCCTGTTTTTTCGTCCTTTAAATTGCTCTTCCCCCAAGAGCTTTCTCATACCAAGAGAGAAAAAATGCTATGAAGCCAGCATATGTACCATATGTATTTTATACAATTTATCTGGATGTTGTCTAAGTAGAAACCAGTGTCTAAGTTTATATGTTGTAGTCAGATGTTAAACAGTCACTGAGTAAGCACTTCTTTAGGACCATCTATATTGCTAAAAGGGTACATAAAGCAGAAAATAAGATCTCTGTTTCTCTTTCAGTGCACATGCTCAGAGTTTCTAAAGGAGGTTTAGAGGGATATACTGATATTAGCCCCTCCGAAACCTATTAATTATGCTTTAGACTGATTGTTTTTTAATTACTAAAGCATATTCACCATAAGTGTGCCCTTAAAAAACAGATTCAATATGGATGGAAATGAAAAAGTAGGAACAATATTTCACCCAGGCAGGTGCCTTTGATTTTTCTGTGCTTCTGAGCCCATCCTTTGACCACCTGCCATTATGGTCCTGCTGATTTGGAACAGAGTGGAAATCATTCCCATATGACTTCTTTTTGAGTAAAAAACAATATCCATTAGAAGACAGAAAGATACATAGTAGCTGCATCAAAGAGTAAAAACATCAAAATCCAGGCCTGCCTGGATTTGGGAAGTAGAGTGATCATCTGGTACTTCAGTTTTACGTCTTGCTCCCTCGTCATCTCCTTCTAATGCCTTGACAACCCTGCCACTCCTCTGTTACCACAGCTGCTAGCTCAGACCTTGCTGCTCTAATTTCACTGTCTGTGTTACCCCCTTTTCCATTTGGAAACGCATGTTCCTTATTTGTTTACGTACCACCCTTTCCCTGGATTGCTCTGACTTTCACAAACTGGGGATTTCCCAAACTGCTGGGGTGGAAAGGGAAGTTGGTAAAGGTTGGTTTTGTGATGGCTAATGGGAACTCTGTGTTAGAACTTTAAAACTTAGACAAACCTCCAGTAGCACAAGAAGTTAATTAATAATATATCCTTTAGGAAGGAGCTTGGGAGGGAAAGGTCACTTTTAGCAATTTGGCATTCCTTCTGTGTTTACAGACATTCCACACTAATAAATTAGTTCAGTGTGTTTCTTAGCATCTACTTAACCAGTGTTTGTGTTGCCACCCACTGAGTGATAGGTTGAGAAGTGCCCAAGCAAAGATTTACAGTCCCACCAGGTCAAGATGATTGCTCAGCAAAAATACTGGCTTAGATGTTTAAATAAGTGTTGGTACCTTGAGCTTCTACATTTGCCTGGTAGGGTGTGCTACCATGCTTCTCTTCATTCTTTCCTCTATATCACCTGTTTCTCACTCCAGCTTCCTAACATGTATTTTTATCCTCCACCCTGAACAATTTAAATCTGTATTTTCATTCATTCTTATTCTGGACCTCATCTTTTCTTCCATGCACCTGCATTCAGTCCTACATATCTTTGTCACTGAATTCCAGAGTGACACAAAGCTTTCTGGAGTCTCTAAGTCAGTCTTCATATTCAAAGCAGGCTGCTTAGAACCATATCTGGTTGGGTTTTGACATACCCAAGGATGACAACTCCACAATCTCTCTTGGCATCTTTTCCAATGTCTGTCCAGCCTTAAAGTAAAAGAAAATATTTTTCTTCCATTTAAATGGAGCTTTCTGTATTTCACTTTGCACCAATTGCCTCTTATTCTATCCATGCATCCCACTGAGAAGACCCTGGCTCCATCTTTTTTACTCCACCTCCTCCTCTATTTACACATTTTATAGGATCCCCCCTTTCTTTTGATAAGACCCTTGCCTTTTAAAATTTTTTTTCATTCTCTCAGTTGATTATCATATCAGATGTTAGACAGGGAGAGGTCCACTGCAGTGAGAAAGCCATAAGAAATACTGGCTGATTACAGGATGAGACTACCTGGAGTCATCAGGCTGCCCGTGCTTGGAAGATGAGTGCCCCAAGGCAAATGGATATTTCCCGGGGAGGAAGTAGGCTGAGCATGGGCAGGAGCTCTCTCCTGGACTTCTCTGACAGTGCTGACAGGAAGTTGAACTCAGTATTCAGCTCAGTATTGGCATGAAGCTGGAGAAATTGAAGCAGTGCCAGAAGAAAGTCTTCCCTGGAGAAAAAAAGCTCTAGACAGAAAAACAAATAGGCTAAAGGGAAATAGGGTCAGGCATCTTCTTACTTGACTGAGGTAAGAGTGGGGCATGGGTTGTTTTCATAGAATAGGTTGCAGAAATCTGGATGGTGGCAGAAATTTGAAGTTCATTTGGGGGACACGGGCAGAATACCATCCAGACCTTTGAAAATATGCCTATTCTGACAAAAAACTGAATGGAGTTTTGATATCAGAACATTGATAAAAAGTGGCATTACAGGGTACTGGACACATTGGTGCAAAAAGGGTATCAAATACCAGCTGCAAAGCTCAGGTTTAGCTTTACATCCTTTGCTATAACGTATTTCAGCATTTCATTTTCTGTCTTGGAGCTAGTCTCCAGTCTTAAGATATGAGAGTTTTTTACCCTTTCCAGAGACTCTAAGTTCATAGGAGTGAAACTTTTTCATCATGTCCTGCTAATACTCATGCCAGAAGTGTGAACAAAATCTGAACTGTAGGGGAGACAGTAAGAAGAGAAATCAAGTAAGCTGACCTTTTAAACCTGGTAAGCAGATTTTTAAAAACATGCTCTGATTTGATAATGAAGGAAATTTTTTTTTAATTTGGAGCTGTGTTGCAAATTACCTTAACTCCTGAGTCAAATAGAGCATGCCAGCATACTGAACTCGACCTACATAAAGTCAGACTGCCAAATGCATGTTGATTTATAACCTGTGAGATTTTTATAAAATCACAATTAAAGAAAACAAAGTTTGAATAGTACAGCTGTGAGTTCAGCTTTGGTCACTTAGGAAACTAGCTGTTGCCCTTATCAGTTCAAAAGCAGTCTCCTGTCTAAATGGGAAACATTTCTCTTAGATTAAGATTAAAGTGTATAACTTCAGAGTTGAAAATGGAAATATTTTGTTATTCTTTGTAGATGGTCTTTCCACTCTTCATCAGATACAGTGTGTATGCATTTGTAGTATATATATATCTTCCCAATGTAAACTCTCACCAAGTCAAGTCTTCCATCAAATAAAATTACTAACTTCAGCCCAGATTTCCTCTGCTGAGTATTGTGCTAACAAACTGATTTTTGGTTCAGTAGCTGAATATTTAAAAAATCAGTTCTAAATTGAATTATCTATTCCTGACTGATGTGAATAAATTCTGGGTGTTTTGTAAGTCAAATTAACATTTTGGCATTTGAAGAGAACAGATAAGTGGAGATGAATGACTAGACTTGAGGAATGTGGACAAGTGAGGAAGTTTTGGCACTAGGAGATAAAAAAGGAGTATTGAGATTAAAAAGGAGTATTGAGATTTAAAAGAAGTATTCTCTCTTTGGCTTTTTCTTCGCTTTTTGTACAACTGTTGAAGAATGTAATGTTCTATTAATGCTGAAATCAAGTGTTGAGTGTGCAGGAAAATGCTTATTTTCCCCAGTTTTCCTCTAAAGTGAAAAAAGCAAACAAGAATTGGTTCAGTCTAATATTTTAAGAATTTTCTATCAAAGAAAAAGCAATTATTTTTTCATTTCTACTGACTAGATTTTTATCATTTGAGTGGAAAAAGATACACCAAGAAACAGCATTTAGTAGTAATTTCACAGCTATATAGAGACCTAATACTTGATTTTGAGTTGTTTATAGAAGCCAATGATTCCCATAAAATTTCTATGTCCTATAAACTTATTATTTCTTTTTCTTCTGAGAAAAAAACCCACACTATACTATATAATTATTCAGCATCATTCCTGTTAATGTTTTATATCACGATTATAGAACATGGTGCTATATTTTAGAATTATCTATTTCTCCTTCTTTCTAAATCTTTTATTACTAAGTAGTCAAAGTGAAATTAAGCAGACTATATCTTAAAAAGTGAAGTTATTTCATATGATGCTGAAAACCCCCATGTTTTGATGACATTCTGTTAACAAAGTAAAAAGGGTCATTCTGTTAACAAAGTAAAAAGGTGAACAATAGCAACTCTGCTCATAAATCTGTTTTGGTGACATTTTTGTGTAGGTTTTTATTTCCTGAGAGATTATAGCACATCACAGAAGAATTTGGAAAAGACAGATTAAAGGACATTTAAATAGTTTGGTAAGAGGAGTTCCAATTTGGTTGTTCCTACCAATTCCATTTGAAACAAATTTCATTAGAAGCAGAAGTAGGCAGATAAAATATTTTAATATATGTTTAAACAAAATGCAGTTTTACACAGAGGTCCTAATGCCCTCTATTAGTATTCCAACACTATTTGTACAAACCAAGGAATTTAGTGTGGAGACTGCTGAATAACATCATGAATTGTAAACATACATGTGTATGTATCAAAGTTCTCACCAAAAGTAGTCAGATTCCAGTTTTATAAATATTTGTTTGGAAGGGGGGTTATCTGTGAAAGCAGTAAAAGGAAACTATGCCACTTGAGCAGCCATCATAGTAGGAGGAATGAAAATGTTCTAAATTTGCTATGACCAGATTACAGGTCATCCTCGGTTTACCTAACCTGTTTCGTGGTGTGGAAGGTCTCTACAACCTGTAAACCAACAAAAAAATGGTAATTTAGTTGAATTCATAGTCCTTTGTGAATAGTTAATACATCTGAACAAAGACCAGTGTTTGGTCTCATTTGTGCAGGTTGATTAAATCATGCTGGAAACCATTACTGTTGCTGCTTTACTCACTGTTTATTAACTGAGGGCCTTTGTTGGTTCTGATTTTCCTTTCTCACACACCTCTCTAATGAGGTTTTGCAGTTACTTTGAAAACTACTGTACCTGAGGAACAAATTTCTTTGCATTCCAGGGCAAGTTAGCATTCATACTTCCCCCATGTTTTCCTGAGTGCTAATATCTATTTCTTAGTTCTCCTTGGAGCCCATCATTGTACTGTATGAGTTATTTAAGTCATATCAGCGTCATTAATGGGGACACCATTTTACATTAAACAGTTTGTCATTAACTTCTTCAGTATCAAAATACTGCAAGGAGTGTGGTTTGTGTTTTTCACTTTTTTGGTTTATAGTGTTATTGATTTCCTTTGTGTCTGGGAGAGGTTTAGAGGTTGATAGGACATAGTCCTGTTGAAATGACTTTGTGTTTTCAGTAGTGTGGTCCAGCCGTTTTGCATCTCCCCAAATGATGCCCAGCTGTTTCTTTCCCTTATCCTGTCATGTATTTACCCTTTGTGATGTAATGGAATGATATTTATATGAGCAAAATATTCTTTAGATAGCTTAGACTGTGTAAAATCACCCTTCGTATTTCATAGATGGAAGCCTTGCTGTAAAATGTTTTAAAAAGATGCAAATACAACAGTGGGATTTCACTGAACTGCTGCACTCTTCAGGATGTTTGTCTTTTTTTTGAATAACAATCTCTGCCATAATTTCTGTCTTTCTTGAGGTTAAAACAGGAAAGATAGCATGAAGAGGGACTCAAAGGACTGAAGTCAAAATGACATCCATTCCTGATTCCCTTGGAGTCTGTGGGGGTGCTTAATTAATGTTGCCGTAACCGTTCCTAAGGCACTCTGAGTGCAGTATTGTGGAATCAGTTATCTAGTTCTAGAGGAAATTTTAACTCTCTGAATTTAGGTTTCGGTTATAATATAAAAAATTTTGTAGAGCAAATTCTCAGATGGTTATTTATCACTCGGCATGCTGAGTTATCAGCGGTTTGCATGGGCATTTCTGCCTTTGAAACATTTGTTTTGGAAACTCTTGACCCATTGTGCAGCACAAAAAAAGCTCATATTCCTGTTCTTCATTATCCCATATCCTTTGGCACTGCTATTGATATTGCTTGAGTGCCACAGTGTGGCTGGTGCCCTTCTGTCATGAGAAAATACTTCTGGCTGCAAATGCTGTAGCACATGTTTCTCAAGCTATTTTTCCTCTTTCTCTCTTTCTTTGTATTTGTTGTTTAAACCTTCTTTGTAGCCTCTCAGCAGCACTGCTACTCTCTCCAAAAACAAGGGTGAGGTCCTGGGCTTGAAGCTAGAAGTTTTGCTTGGATGTCAAAGAATGTATGAAAGAAGATCTTCCCTTATAGGAAAAATTCCTGATAGGAAGAAATCCTGATAAAGGACAATTGTATTTGTTCCTGTTATGACTGTAGGGTAAGATTCTTTCTGGGTCTCCAGTGGGATTAGGATAGTGCAATGGAAAAAGCAAAGAAGAATTATGGTGAGATTTTATTTTTTAAAAGATCTTGCTCTGTTAATGTGTAGGAGTGAAAAATGTGTAGGAGGTATTGGTAAACCCGAGGAAGTTTGTGCTTGCATTAACAAGAAAAGAAACTCAGGTCTGGCATCTGCACAGCATCACAGAGAGATTGTGGGACTGCCAGAGACACATGTATGATTTTGCTGCACTTGTGATGCAATGATATGTCTCTGGCAGAGTTAGCCCAGCACACATTTTTGGTAAGCTTAGTTTTTAGAGATGCTAAGTTGGCTGCCTGTGAAACTAACCCGAGTCAGAAAGATGGGTTTTCTTGGATTCTTTGTTAGCCACTACTGAGCTCTTAGGGTTCCCATGGGGTATTTTACCAAAATGGATGCCAGAAACAAAATGTCTAGCACAACAGGAAATTTTGTAAAACCTTGGAGTCCTTTTTAAAAGGACTTTTGTAACATCTTGGAGTTTTTTTGTTTGTTTGTTTCAATTTGGCAGTCATTTAGTTCTGGGCTTTATGCTCCAGATCAGATTTGCAGCTCTTATTTCCAAAATACAGACAACACCTTATAGAGATTATTTTGCAAGATAAAAGCCTTATAAGATAATAATTATATTAAAGGTAATAAAACACAAGTACTTTTATTCTCTTTGACTTACGACAATATATAAAAAAGCACATTCCTCTTTATGTAGCTATACTTGAGTGTTGCAGATGTGCAGGAATGGTAATACCTTGTCTGATGGACTAAATGAAGACTGTCACTTCCTTTGGACATGCTATAAGTGAAAACAGTTTTGGTCCAAGCTGAAAATGGGTAGAGCACGGACTAATATGTTGCTAATAAAAACCAACAGTGAGAATTACTCAGCACTGCAAATTCATAAATATTGGTTATATAATTTTAGGTCCATTAAAATGTGCCCTTGACATCATAGGATGTCAAGGAATTCACTGGAATTCATTGGTAAATAAAGCAATTTCATGTGATTAAGTAAGCCTACAACAATATCAGTCTACTTTTTATCATATTTTAGATTTTCCATAATGACATTTTGGCAAGTAAACTTGATATTTGTCTCCATAATAAATATACTTTGGTATGATTAAAGGCATACCACGGCAGTCAAACTTCCCCTGTTTATCTGGCTGGCTCCATAACAGGAGTGGAGAGAGAGCTCCCAGATCCCAAGTCTCTATGTCTGGTGGACACTCACAGCACAAGTCTTAACTATCATGGCTTACGCTCACTTTGATGGCTGTTTTGCTTATATCCAGTGTTAAGCCTATATGACTTGTTTTATTACCCTTTTCAGCAAAGTTTGCCAATCATAGCAAAATAAATGTCTTTTCTGCAAGGAGTGCTGTGTTCAGTCTCCTCAGGAATATCTGCTGTTGCAGCAGGATGAGGGAGAAATTGCAGGAAAGGGCTGTTTACTGGAGAGGCCCTGCTACAGCAGGGTAGTTCTGGTGGGCAGATCAGCACCTGACATTAACCACGCAGAACTAGGTGAGCAAAAGTAACCAAGCAATGCACTGGGAGAGAAGGATGCAGAGACACTTCATAAATCTGTAATTCAAAGAACAGTTCACCACACATTCTAGGCTGACGTTCAGGCCAGCTTATTGCATTCAGACCTTTTCCTTTCTCTTCATCCATTCAGCCTTTGTAAGGTTGCATTCAGCAACCACCATTACAAACAAATGGTTAAGGTAATAAAATATCTTGGACTAAGCTAATCCTGTAAAGGAACTGCTGATGCTTAGTCTGAGTGTTGAGAGAACAGAAAATTGGTGGGATGATGGGTTGGAGGAAGACACAGAATGCCTTTTGAGTATATTGCTTCCTATTCAAATTCTCAGCTGGATGCCATATCAGGAATGTACTTTTTCATTTGGCCAAGATAGTCAGTCCTTTTTAATTCTGCAAGTGGTTGTTGGAATGTGAGCCTGAAATCAAAAGAAGCAAAATGGAAGAAGCCAAGTACTTCGTGTAAAATTCAGAAAATAGTGTTAGAGGCACGTACAACATTATACAGTTATGATACCTTTACAGTATTCTTATAATACAATAGAGAAAAATAAAAGGCCCACACGGTTACCAACTCTATATCTGTTATGGGGATTTGATGGAAGAAGTGCATTTATCCATCAGCAGCTTGATTCTGCTTTCATTGAAGTCATATGGAGTTTTTCCAAAGGCTTTAGTAGGTGAAAGAATAGGATCTGGGAGGCTATAGATGAGGAAAAGCCAGAGCTTGTAAAGTTTTCTCAGCATGTTATTGGATAAGTGCCATTGTCTAGAGGGCAGTGGGTGGCCCAGAGAGAAGTTTCAGAAAAAAGAGATAGAACACAAATTCAAACATGTTTTTGGGGAAAAGTCTCTATAAAATAAAAGGCTTTTGACGAACATTGTGTCTTTCTATTGGCTAATGACAGTGGAAGGATCCACTGTGTCGGAAAAAACCCAGTAACCAGTCTAGATTTGAGTTTTTAGGTGTCTTGTTTTGCAAAATGGTGGTGTTAGAGAGATGCACCAGACAAAAGAAAATGGATTTGGGTGGCCAATTGGTGTCCATGGTTGCCAGCCCAAAGGAGCCAAAGGAACCAGACCTGAAGTGAGGGAAGATAATGCCTTGGAGAGACACTTTGTGCTTTGGAGACTTTTGTTCATGCATCGTTACTCTTTGTGGAAAGCAGTTCTGCAGTCGTCATTCTGGGCAAAGGGCACAGCCATGGAAAAGGGATATATAAAAACAGTTCATACATAAACTAGGAACAATACGGAATAGTGAGTTTGACTATTCAACTGTCTTCATGGACTTCCACAGGGTGGCCTGCTGAGAACATCAAGAATGGTGGTTTATCAATTTAAGGTATGCTTTTTTTCCACTTGCAAATGAAAATTTCCGAAATGGATGTATAGCTCAGGAGTTTATAAAGGTCATTGATTTTCTAGTCTGTGATCCATAAAGGCATCAGGAAGATGCTGCTGGATACACAGACTAACTACAGTTATACTACTCTCCACATAGTAGCCAACATAATACAGATAAAGACAGGGAGACTGTCTGGTCTTTACAGCATTGCTGTTACTATCAGAAAAAATCCCTAAATTCACTTCATATCCTGGAGTAGACATCCTGTATAGACTATACTCATGCAGTTTTGTATATGTTGACTGCTCTTGCCTTTTTACCTTGATAAAAATGGACAGTTGACTACATGTGCAGACATCAACACACTTCAATCTACGCAGTTCCATCATTGTGGGCATGACTAGAGGTGTGTAGGACAGGCACAGAGACTGATTCTTGGAATACCTTGAAATACGGAAAGAAACCTGAAGGTGTTAAGTGTAATAGTGTCAGCCTCTGAGAAACCAGAAAGACAGAGTTACTTCTGTAAGCGTAGGAACATTATACTGAAAGACAGATTCAATGTCCAGCTCTGCCATTCTCCTGTTTGAATGCTTGGACACACTATTCTGCCCTCAAATCTCATGCTGTAGAAACCATAAAATTATATGTTGTTTCTGCACCTTTTTTATTTCTGGTTTGGGAATTCTGAACAAAGTGGATACAAGGTAGTATGCTGAAGTGGATCAGAAACTGCTGTTTAAAAACCAACCTCAAAAAACCCCCAAACAAACTCAAAACAAAAACAGGTGTTGGGTTCAAGCATCTTCAGATGTGCAGTGAATTAGAGTGCAGAGGTCAATATCTTTATGGTTTCAACCAGGGTTCAGACAGCAAGACCAAGATCTGAACCCTTAAGCACTCTGCATTTCTGGTATTTTTCCTTATGTTTTTCCTATGTTTGATTTCACGTTGTGTATGTCTACTAGCAAGGATTTAGCCAGGGGACACCTGAGGCTGGAAAAGGCATGCCAGGGAATCATGGCAGGACACCAACATTCCTGCCTCCATGCTTCTCTAATCCAGGAAAAACATGGTGAAGGGGACCTTTATCTGCCACCTCAAGAGAACCAGAAAGCTCACAGTCCCAGGGGCACTGAGGTTCAGAGTCTTGCCAAGGAGATCACATAAGAGCTCCAGTGTTGCCACCTCCACACCATTCTAATCTCAGCCATCCATGGTGATGGGATGAGAGGAAGTAATTTGAAGAGTGGCTGAGGTCACTTGGCTTGTTCAGCCTGGAAAAGATTGAGGGGAGACCTCATAGTGACCTACAGCTTCCTCATGAGGGAAGTGCAGCGGCAGGAACTGACCTCTTCTCTCTGGTGACCGGTGATAGGACACGAGGGAATTATATGAAGTTGTGCTCAAACCAGAGAGTGTTTGGGTGCTGGAACAGGCTCCCCAGGGAAGTGGTCATGGCACCAAACCTGCCAGAGCTCAAGAAGTATTTGAACAGTGCTCTCAGGCACATGGTGTGACTCTTGGGGTGTCCTGTGCAGGACCAGGAGCTGGACTTTGATGATCCTTGTGGGTCCCTTCCAACTCGGAATATTCTAGGAATCTATTATTCTATTCTATTTTTTCTACTTTGAAACAGCAATATGTACTACCACTTGCAACAGGAAAGGTCAGAGCACAGGACACAAACTTTGCACTCTTTAAAGTAATATTCTTGAAGGCACAAAACTATAGCTGAAAAGAGGAACTCCTAATTCACCATTTATATCCATTGTCAGCATTCACAGAAGGGGATACAGTGGAGATTTATGTATCAGAATTGCTAAATTAAGTGAGAATCTAATATCTCTGAATGACCTGATGCCATTCATTAAACCGGGGATCATTGAAGACCTCTCTGTATGTAATCCCATTATATTTATCTGCCAAGAAGCTTGGCTAATACATTCATCACTTTTATAATGGAAAATCAGTAAAGAACTTGCATTTTCTTCTTAGCAAGTTTTTAATATTTACAATGGAAAGGTATACATCTGATCTACAAGTTGGGCAATAACTACTCTTGAGTAGAGGAGTATAAGAAAAAAATTGGAAAGAAAAGGGACTTCTGTTCCACTGGTATCTCCTCTTGGGATCCTTCCAGCAAACACATATTTAAACACTTCTATAAACCTACAGTCTCAGAAGAAATATCAACACCAATAGCATTTCAGCCTCTTTTACAACCTGATAATTGTATGTGCTTTTTTAGGGACTTGTGAAGAGCCATTTCAAATAGTAGTCACTGTTTTATATTGCCTAATGGCTTTTCCAATTTGCTCTGGTTAAATCTGATAGCAGCGCTGCGTGAGAACAGCAAATGGGCACACACAGATTTCATATCGTGCATGCAGCTTGTTCAAGAGCATCAGCCTGCAGTTCTTCCTGCAATGTTGCAAAAGTCCTCCCTTACACCAAAGAATATGGAAGGTGCTTTTCTATGAAGTTTCTTAACTCTCTAGGTTTAGAGGCACAGTGAGGCCACACAGTTAAGTGAACACTGAGCATGAGAAACTTCCTTTGTTCTTTACAAACATGCCTCCTTCCTGAAAGGTGTTTGCCCCACGAAGGTAAGGGAATTTCTGTGATTTGGTGCACCAGTTTGCCATATTGCTGAAGAGCTGCAGTGGCTGTCTGAGGAGTCAGCCTACTAAACTTACTGATTTGCACTACACACACAGGTCAGGGAGATGCTCTAAGACAAGCAGAGGCCACAGTGATGTCCACTAAGCACATGCTCTGTTCACCTATCACAGAAGAGACTGCAAAAATATGCAGCGCTCATTTTTGGACCAGAACTCTGTTCACTTGTTCAAGCAAAGCAGAATTGGCATCCTAACCCAGGTTTGGTCAGGTTATATGGATGATTTCAGGCTTCTCTCAGCTTTATTTTGCTTTCTTGTAAAATGTTCGGTAATGGAGTGAAAATCACAGACCAGAGCTTTCCTTTGTTTCCACAAGAAAATTTAAGAATTTTTGAATTTGGAGGCTGCACCAGGTGGTCCAAGAATGGTACAGAGATGTTGCAGTCTGCAACCTCAGGATCTCGTCCAGGGAAGCAGCAGAGTTCTGGGGACCAGCATAAAACACCAACGAGATGGGCTCCCGTTCATGAAACCATTTATTCAGCATGAGAACAAACTCAGGTCCAGAACAGAGAGCCCCGAACAGAGGCACAGCAGGGGTTTTTGAGGGACAGAACCAAGGGTTTACACCTTTGAGGGTGGAGTTCAGGGTCAGGGACCATTAGAAACACACCAAGGGAGAACCCCCCAGGGACTCAAACCCAATCAGAACTCCTGGGCCGCCCTTCACAAGGGGTTTGGGGTGGGACAATGTAACTCTTTGTCTCCCTGAGGCCGCTGCAACATCTGCTCCTTTTTTATTTTTATTTTTTATTATTTTTTTTTTTTCAAATTTTAATTAGGAGCTTAAAACGTTTCCAAACATACACCTTAAAATCTCACCTCTTCCACAGAGCACCCACTTTGCTTTGTGGGACACCAATAGCTCAATAACAAAACACATTAAGCAAACAGAAAAAACAAAATTGAAAACAAACACTTAAATCTCGGACTACGCCGGGCAAATTAAACGGTGATGGTACTTAATGCAAACATAATTTTTTTTTTTGTTCAGTCTCTTCCACTTTAGGATTCTCTGTTAGGAAGGGTGCAGCTCTTAGATCTCCTCTTACGAGGGGCAGAATTCTTCGATCTCCAGCTTCGGCTCCGGCTCCCATGTGGGCGTCGCCTCTTTAGATGATCTCGGTGTAACACTGGCTTTGGGACATCAGGTTACAGTTTCGATTTCCCCAGAGGAGGTGTTGCCCACGATGGCAAAGCACAGCCCCCAGGGGTGGAGCACCGAACAAAGGGGTAGGAGTGAAGCAGGAGTTACTGGGAAGTTCGGGAAGGTTTGGGGCCGGAAAAGAAGGAGCAAGGCGGGAAACAAGGGATCCCAGACCGCGTGGCCGGCGCCATCTTGGGATGGGGGGGGGTCCGGGACGGACTTTCCCAGCCAGGGAACGGGGAATATGGAAAGACAGGGGGTGAAGGAGGACACGGAACGGCGGGCAGACGGCAGCAGACCCGCATCACTCTGGATGTTCTCCGTCCCTTGCCTGCCTTCAGGAGAACAGGGGATGGGATGGCAGAGACACCGGGGTGACGGGGAGTCGGCAGCAACCCCGAGCCACCTTGGCTTTTTTCACCCTTTGTCCTGCCCTTAGGAACAGAGGAAAGGGGAAGGTACAGGGAGGTATACACCAAAAAAAAAAGGAACTTCACAGAAGACAGAAACAGTCCACCGGAAGATCCATACCGTCCATAATCGTCCATAATGTTGATATAATCGTCCATAATGTTGATATCGTCCATAATCGTCCATAGTGTTAATAGAATCGTCCATAGTGTTGATATCGTCCATAATACGTCTCGTTGGGTGATGTTAGGTGCTTGTCCCAGCGTCTGGTCTCCGCTCCCACACCTCCGTAATCCCTTTTCTTCCCCCATGCCCGAGGCACTCTCAACCCAGTCTCCCTGCCAGGTACTCTCGAGTCCTCCTTTCCAAGGCGGGGGTCTCGCCGGCTCTCAAGCCATCAGCCGGGGACTTACGAGGTGTCCATGGAGCGGGGTCCTGCTGTTCTCTTGCTTCGCTGGATGCCCGCATTCTCCACCATTTGTTGCAGTCTGCAACCTCAGGATCTCGTCCAGGGAAGCAGCAGAGTTCTGGGGACCAGCATGAAACACCAACGAGACGGGCTCCCGTTCATGAAACCATTTATTCAGCATGGGAACAAACTCAGGTCCAGAACAGAGAGCCCCGAACAGAGGCACAGCAGGGGTTTTTGAGGGACAGAACCAAGGGTTTACACCTTTGAGGGTGGAGTTCAGGGTCAGGGACCATTAGAAACACACCAAGGGAGAACCCCCCAGGGACTCAAACCCAATCAGAACCCCTGGGCCGCCCTTCACAAGGGGTTTGGGGTGGGACAATGTAACTCTTTGTCTCCCTGAGGCCGCTGCAACACAGAGATCTATGCTAGAATGAGAATCACTGGCACTGCTCTTTTGTTAATGTATTCTGTATATATAATCTGAGGAACTGTGCTATCAATGGTATAACTTTCATATAGAGTAATTCTCTTTACAGCAGCTCTGGAGAACACACCTAAAGATTTTAATTTCATTTTCATTTTCATTTATTTACTTATTATTACATGCAATTTCATAAACACAACTTGAAGTGGATTTAGAAAGGGCTCAGGATATTCCTTAAAAAATATGTATTTCTGTTGCAAAAAATTGCTAATTAAGGCTATCCAGATTAATCGGATTGTCATATATGGTAGAGTAAGAGAATAATTTTGAAATATAATTTTAATGTTATTTTTAGTCTAAGTTTCAACTTATTTGGAAATTTATCTTAATTATTAAAAAAAAAAAAAGTCTTGCAACAAAGCTGGCAGCGATTCTGGTCTTGGATTTGGAGGTTTTTTCAGATTCTTTGTTATGTGTTTCCTCTAAACCATAAAAATTATCTTCTTTGCATTTGTGTTTCATATTTGCAAATTTTAATATTCCCCCAAAACTCAAGAAAAACAGAAACTGACAGCAGCATATCCAGGAGAGAACAGCTTAGTTTGTTAGAAATTAGTTAATTTTGGTAAGATCCAATGGTCTGCAAAACTAAATGCAAATTTCATTTAATCTAGTTCATACTTTTTAAAACAGTGAAACTTAGAGTATCAATTTTAGGATAATAAGGCATGTTTTTATTTTTAAAAGAAAGCTTTAGGATTCTTATATCTTAGTAAGAATAAAAACTCTTAATTTTGCCTTGTGAGAAGAGGCTTCTTGCAAAGCACCATTGTAAGGGTGGGTGTTTAGATTTTGTGATCTGGGACCATTTATTCATTTTGAGCAGTTATTTTCAACGGTGATTTTTTTATCTACTCATATGGAGAATGTGGTAGTTTATACTGTCTGTATGTTTCCTTTTTCACCTTTCACAGACTCTGGAGAAGCAGTTCAGTGGCCCTGTGTTCATGGTCAGAAGATAAACAGATACTAAGAGTAATATTACATTACTTAGTTTAACATGTCCAGTATTGACAGAAAAAATTACACAGTCTCCCTGTAGACAATCTTATCTTACAGTAGGGGAAGTATTAGAATTGAGACAATGGTATCATGACCATGTAGTTTCACGTGTTCTGGGTTTTTTATCTGAACCTCCTTTTTCTTTAAGGGTTTTAGTCATGCATCTGCTACATTTCCATGCAAACACAGGTGTCCAACCTCACACACATGTTCTTTGGTTCATGTATATGAAACACATATGAAATTGGATTCATTGTTTTTGTTGCCTGGATATGCATTTTGTTCTGTGAGGTCTGAGAGGAGTGGTTGCTGAGGGAAAACTAGAGGCAGTATGATATAAAAGGGCTGTATAAAGTCATAGTGCAAAAAATATATATATACCAAACAGCAAGTTCCTTGAAATTTAAACACATGAGTAGTTTTTCATGCAAAATTACTAATGTCTGCTCTTATGAGAGGAAAAAAAAGATGGACCCCAGATTAGTAGCTAAATTCTCCTTTTTAGCATAGAATATTACTCAGATGCCAAGCTTGCTAACTGTGCCCTACCTTCAGTATTTGCCTGAAAACACTGATGAGTACTGTTAAGTAAGAAGTTTCATGCCAAGCAAGCCAGCAACAACTTAAGTAAAATGCAACTTGAGAATGGGATAAGTGAAAACAGACACTAACACTGTTTCAGTCTCCCTTTCAGAGCCATATGGCTCTCCAGGAATTGTAACAAAGACACTATGACCTTACTGCAAACCAAACACTGTGATTAAAGGAGTCATAACTTCAAGATTTTCTTTTCTTTTTTTCTTTTTTCTTTTTTTTTTAAGATGAAAACTAATTTTGTAAAACAGAAACCACACAATTGATAAGGTGAGGGGAAACTCTATCATTCGGCTAGAATTAAGAATACTTTCTGTTGGCCTTTACAATGGCTTTGATTTTTGCTTTTATAATGAGTTAAGTAAGAGGAAATTTGATTTGGATTTTCTGAGTTGCAGTGCCAGAGACTTATGACAAAACCAGACTTTCAGGAACCCATTTGAAGGAAGTATATTCCACTGGATCTGTAGGAGTTCCATGGTCTGCAAGAGACACTGGCATTTGTGGGGTAAATGGGGGTGTTGGCTCTTCCCTGATCCAGCAGGGACTCTACCTACAGATCCCATTCTAGGAGATTCAGTGCTTGTCCGTGACAGCAGGGCAAACTGGCCCAGACAGCACAGGAAGATGAAGGTACTCTCCTTGTTTTAAATTCATTTCCTAGTCAAAGAGTGCATGGAAACAGCAACATTTACTCAATGCAGAAAAATAGCAGGGGTTGCTAGGGTTTAATGGTCTGTACTTACTTTTTATTATGAGTCTCACAGTGGCAGACAAAAAGACAAGAAAACATTCAGCTCTGACAGATACTGGAATTCGTTGCAAATGTGTTCTGATTATACCTGATGCAGTTCTAAATGACTTGCCTGTGAAACTTATATCTGAGAGTTTGCAGCTGTACGTTCATCTGTTAGACAGAAATAACATTTGAGGTGGAGTGTTGTAGTCTAGGGCATAGCGATGCGGAAGATTTCGGGATGTAACGGAAAGTTAGCAAAAACCCCTCTGTTAGGATAGTAAAACCTCCTGCAATTAGCCAATAGCACCTAAGTGTGATGTAAGCAGATGGGGGTAACACAATGACCCTAGGTTATAAAAGGTTAAATTCCCCTGCAATAAACGCCATTGCTTTGCCATCCATCACATTGATGTCTTGTGGGTAGAGTGGTCCGAGTGGCCAAGGAGGGGGCCACCATGCTGGCTTCTGAACCAGGGTGTCTGCCTTGCTTGAAAAACCAACAGTGGAGAGTCCTACTTGTATATTTTTTTATGGCTGCTAAGCCATTAAAACGCAGCTGGTGTGTTGCCAATTTGTGGAATTGCTTTCTCCTAGTCTTAAAATCTCACTTATGCAGATTACTCCCAGCAATTAAAAACTGACTCACTCATTGAATTCTTTTTCTTTTCAAAATTTGCTTTGGATTTCTGAGGCTTTCATCAGATTTTTTTTTTTTATTTGTCATTACTAATCTGTTTTTTTCAAAGTCTGGACATTTAGAAAGATAATACCATCCACAATAATTTCATTACACATTTCGGGGATGCTTATTATGGCATTATACTGGAGTTTTTTATATATAGTCTTTTTTTGCATGCAAAGTTGTTAAATGCTCCCTTCTTAAATTTGAGGTTTTCTAAGAGATTTCTTTATAGGTCTCTTTTTTAATTTGAATTAACTTTGCCAAATTTGAGCTGTTTATACTGATATTTTCCATTTTGGTCTTAGTCTGAAATTCTTGTTTTAATGTTTCAGATTAAATGGTACAGATATTTCCAAGAACAAGATTAGGGATAACTGCATTGTTTTTATCTATTGTTGATCTTTTTTTCATAAGTCCATCAGGAATTTCTGGAGCCTTTCATTCTCTGGAACAAAGATTTGAGGCATTAGGATAAGAGAAAAGCCATGAGTAGGAGGTGCAAAAAGAAATGAGATGGAAACAAGCCTTAGAGGATCAAACGGCCTCCCTAAATAATGTTCTCCTCCTGAATGTTGCTTTGGACCTGTGTGTCCCAAGTGCTTCTTTCCCTTGCTCTCAGCAATTAGTTCTGAGATGTTTTGGAAAATGATTATTAGACTCTTCCTGGTGCATGTTGATACCACTTGGGCAGTCTTCATTAAGGCATTTCCTGAGGGTTTTTTTAGCTTTGGATTATAACTAACTTGATATCAACTTTTTTTTCCTTTTGTATGATTGTGCATGGAGTTATTGTCACAGGGGTATTCCAAAGGGAGTTAAAGCAAAGGTGAAGAGAGAAATGCACTTTCACAGAGAGTTCCTATTTTAGTGTAAGGACTGATGTAACATATGAAGAATAGTAGTGCAGGAGGTGACAAGGGAAATACAAGGGCTAAACAAAAGGTGTATATAAAATAATAGTTAGTTTTTTTGATGTAAAGCATCACATAGCTATGTGATAGCTCAGAGTAGACTCTGAGGAAAATGAAAGACTGAAAACAAGGCTCATATGGGCACTTGTTTTCAGATGATTCTTACCAGAGTAAGAGATTGTAAAGTAATGGGTGAATAAAATTTTTAATTCCTCTATCCATCTCTGACAAAGAAAAACAAAACCAAAAAACCCAACACCAACAAAAAAATCCATAACAAAACAAAAAAGAAACACCTGCCTCCCTGCCCAAAAAAACCAACCAAACACCAAAACACAGAACCAAGCATAACAAAAATTATTTTGGTAGCTTTCTTTGACTTATGCTAAGATAAACCCTAGTGTGTATTATTTTTGATAGGGACATTTTCTCACACTGAGTTTTCAGTTTTTACAGAATACACAGTCATTATTGCTCTCTAAGCAGAGACTTTGCATCTTGCAACATATGACTTATTCTAGTCTACAATACCACTGTGTTTGCAGAGCTTGGTGTTTTTTCCTGGCAACTCTGTGTGACCCACATGGTTCTCTCTTGGACCTTCACTAATTGAAGTCTCCTTCCAAAATAAATGCCAAAGCATTAGCCAGAAAAAACATGAAGATTCTGTGTATGGAGGGGAAAACCCTGTTTTGTAGTTAATTTTTAGGACAAATAATGAAATGGTAAATAAATTTGTCAAAGCAAATTGTTTCACACATCTAAACAGATGAATATTAATAAGCTCTTTCTTCTTCCTTGGATCACACAGTCCCCCATGACTGCAGGGAAAAAAACCTTGGTACTTAGAAAACATTTTCCCTTCATGTAGTCCAGCATATTTCATGTTGCCACAAATCATAGCCAAAGATGAGTAAAGTTTATATTTTCTGTGAGGAAGATATCTGAGTCTGGAAAGGTTCAGGAACACATGGAGGTCAGAGTTCACATCCAGTCGGCACAATTTACTGATTTAGGTGCAGAGACAGGAGATGCAGCCCTAATGACATCACACCACCCCAAAAAACAGCTCTGTCCCTCCATGGCTGGAGGGCAGCTCTCTAAGTTGCTTAGACTAAAGATAGACTATCAAGATATATTGAAAATGACAAGCCTGAAAAGCAAAAATATCCTGGGAAGGAGCATTATTGGGAAAGATGAGGCAGAAGGCAGGGAGATTGAGGAGATACAGCAGAGAATTTGTAACAGTCCCAAGGGGAAAATACAGGATCACGTAACTAAGCATGCTGTCATCACACACATGCAGAATTAGGCAAACTTAACCTTAACTCTGACATTTCCCAATTTTTGAGTGCTTGACTCCATAATTAGTTTCTAAAGTAGGCTTTTGGCTTTTGTTTGTTTGTTTTAGTTTGTAACTATACATACATGTATAAAATGAATCAAACTTTGAACAGATATGTGGAAGGGTGTGTACTGCCTTGGACTGTCCTTGTACATGTGAGTAAGACCAGTGATGTGCATTTTAAAGTGGAAGATTTGAATGAGCACAATGCAGCAGGGGTGGAAGATAACGTGATTTATTGGGATTTCAGCGGGAATCTTATTTTGTACATCTACATGTTCTTCTCCATGCTCCTCAAAGGCCAGAAGAGGCTGAGGATGTGTTAAAAAAACCTTCTAGTGTGGCAAGCAGGAAAGGTTTCTGAGCACACTGGTTAGAGAGAATTGGCCATCTGAAATAGAGTGTCTGAATAAAAAGCACAATGGAGATGTTTTGGAAGTGGAGGAGAAGACAAACTATTAGACCTGCCCTGGTTGCTACTTCTGTCTTGTCCATCTGGCATGGATCATGGTTGGCTTAAAATGCTAAGTAAGACACAGACACATGCTTTAAAGCTGCCTGGTGTAACCTGCCCTTTTTCTGCTCTTGCTCTGCTTGGGTGAATGAGAAAAGGCAGAGACGTAAGGAGTGTTCATGCTTATCTCCTCATCAATTCCCTTGCCTGTTAGCTAGCTAGCTGATGGGCTAAGAACTTAACTTGTCACAGGGTTCAAAATCATAAGGCGTTTTTTGTTTTTAAATCAAATTTATCTCTTTGGCACAGAATGCTGTATGTCTGTTACAAGGCTCAAGATAAAATGCAAGCCCATTTCCTCCGCGCTTTTTCTTCTGCCCCTCTTCTTCTCTTTGCGACTTGCTAAAATGAACACCAGACAGTATCCTCTGACAAAGGGATAGAGTTTCCTGCAGGTCATTTCAGAAGCAGTTCTCAAATTTTCATGGGAAAATCAGGTTGCAAATGAACAATCTCTACATAGAGACTAGTATCTACATAAATTATGATCTCTTGTCTTAATATTAGCATCTATCAGATACAATAAGTTGTTAAAAGAATGTGAAGAATTTGAGACCGAAATTATTTGTGTATAGGGAAAAAATTGTAATTGATTTGTCGTAATGTGCAGGTACTGTTAGTGAGTGAACGAAAACTGGAATTTTCAAAGGGAAATGGCTGCCAAACACCCTTTGGGTGAGGTCTGAATACCTTAATCTCAATTTGAAATTCCCAGCCACAATCCTTAAATATATTGTTTTAGTCTATAAATGTTAAAAGATACTCCAAAATTTTCAAGAAAGATGTGTTTATCTAAAGTGATAAAGGATCTGGGTGTAGGATAGTAACACGAGTTCTGTTCAGATGTTTTCTTGCCCCCACATTCGCACACAGGAGAATAGGGCTGTCCAAGCCCCAGATTCTTCCCTTCTCCAATCCAAGCAGTCCCCACTCCCTTCTTCCAGATGAATTTACAAGACTTCACATCCAGGCTTTTATGCTGTCCGTCAACTCATGACAGACAGTCTAGAAAATAGTGTGCCCTAAATGTCATGTAAATGTTAGTCTTAATCAAGCAGCCAAATACAATATTGTGATACAGCTAAAAATGAATTAAAGGACCTGCCACACACACTTTTAAAAATTACCCTAGAAAGGAAGGTTTAGGGAAAGTTCAAATGCATAAAATAAGGAGAACATAGTCATAACAGGATATGTGTTTTGTTAACTGAAAAAATGAGGAAGGGTCAGCATCCAAAAGAAATTATGCACATTTAAAATGTTATGTGGAGGGCAATCCATTGCTGCTAGGTGAGAAGGCCTACCTGTCTGTTCTGTCTGGGGAACATGGAAACATTATAGGAAACTAAGACTCAATATCTCAAGGCACTGTGAAAAAAAAGAAGTGGCAGGAAAAGCCATTTCCATCATTTCACTTCCGTATCATCAGTAACTTTCACAGAAATTGGCTGAACCCACCTTTCCTTTATACCTAACTTTTAGCACTGTTTTAGGGATGAGTGGTTGGTTCCTTTTATGGTAGAGCTACCACTGTAGCAATTAAAGCATTTCCTGTTTCTTAATGGTCTGTAGGGAACTTTGAAAACATCAAAAAAGCTGTCCTATGAATAATTACACTGCATTCTGAGCCACCAAAAGTCTTTCCAAAGGGACAGTATTCCTTGTGGTTAGTAATTCTAAGTTCCTGATCCAGAAAATGATAGAAAAAATGAAGCTAAGGGTCCTTTATTGTGCCTCAGTAATTTTCGGGTCAAAGATCCATCTGGCTGGTTAGTGAACATATTTTTTCCCCCTGTTTCCATACTCAGTTGCAAGAGCTTACTTTGTGTGGCACATGTGGCACTTTATCCTTACTGTGAGTTGTGGTAAGATTCCTTTCCCTTGTACTCTGGTCAAGTCTATCAGCTGATTTTGGTTTGTAATTCTGTTCTCACTTTATTTCCTCCTGGGACATTGATTATCAGGTGACATTTACTGTGTATGCTAACAGCTTCACTGGCTGTTGTGGACATCACTATTCCTTGCAAACTGCTTTGGTGTTGGAGCTCAGCAGCCTTGCTCTGATTATAATCTGAAGGTTCTGACTAGGTTTATTATTTTTCTGTGCTCAATACAGACTGTAATATATTAACCTGTAAGTTGTCTGAATTTGTACTCCTTTTTAAATATGGGCATATAATCAAATAGCTAATCATATCATACTATTAGTTTCTTGTAGGGAGAATGAGAATTACCAAAATGGCTTCCTTTTATAGGGAAAGTTGATATCCCTTTTAAAATGCCAGAAACTAGGCAATAAAAGAATTCTTACATGTTATTTCCATGTGGAAAAAACACCCTGATGATAGTAGAGTGAGGCAGTCCTACTTATGCATAAAGAATCAACACAAGCCATGTTCATCTGACCATATTTGAACAAAAGCAGTTACTTGGCCTCTAGCTCCATGCCTATCTCTCTGGCAAGCTACAATTAAAAAGCTGGTGCTTTGTCTCCTCCTTTCTGTTTTCCTCCTTGCCATTTACAGTGCACACCTAGGGTTGAATCCATGCCCAAACCCTGATGGTTTCTTTTGTTTTCTTTCACAACAGAAGGGCTCTGGACCTTCTCTGCCTTTGCCTAAGTGGTCTCTCTGCCTTGATTAATTGTAGAGGTGTTTGTGATTGCATTTAAATCACAGGCTTATCAAGTAGTGTCTAATCAACCACTGGTATTCTGGGAAATTGTGAAAAAATTTGCCTATCAATTTCTTTCTGTATATTTTTCTTTCGGTATCATGTAATTCCAGCAGGAAAATCAGATTCCCAGCCAGGATCCTTTCTACATAATTTGTTGCCTTTGAGTCAGAGTTGTTTTGGGATTTTAGCAGTCAAAGGAGCCAATCATCTAGCTCACTTAGCCTAGGAATGAAGTCACTTTTTCTCTGCCTGGCTTTAAAGGTGTCTGAGATACAATGGCAAAAGGCAGGTTTGTTTCCAGGTCCTTTTAACTTGAATTGTTGCTACAAAAGGCTATAGCTCTGGAAGTACTTCAGTGCATCACATCTGTAGTATATTGGCAAAACTGGCAGCTTCCATGAAACTACAATACCAGTATTTGCTTCCTTCAAGCTGTGATAAAAATAACTCCATCACAGTGTAATCCTCCCAGGTAACAGCTGATACAACACGTCTTTACAAGATTTAAAGCTCTTGTCTTTTTACTGAAAAGTACAACTTTTATTGATTTTGGCATTCACAGTACTTATTTTTCACTTGATTCAAGTTCTTTGATGTAAGTAACATTGACATTGGGAATTTATTGCTGTTTTGAGAGAATATGTGGGAAAGAGGTAAGAAAGTTCATGAGGTATTAATTTGACACTTCATATTTGAAGCCTAGATACAAACATTCATTGCCCTCTGTTGTCTGCTAATTATGCTCCCCTTCTAAATAAGAAGTACATTTATCTGAAGTTTTGTTGAAATGAATTGTTCAACATGTTTTGTTCAAATGTTTGTTCAACATGATGTTCAAATCATGTGCAATTGTAACTTTCCTCTGTATTGTGAATATTTTTACTCTTTATAATAGAGACCTAAAACTCATCATTTTTTCAGGCTATACATTCAGAGGATTGCCCTTTGCCCTAGTCCTGTCAGTAGTGATCATGGACCTACCTTGCTCTCCTGAGAGGATTTCAAAAACCAGTACTTCCAGAAGCAATTCAGAGCCACTGTGGATCCCTAGTTTATGTAGGAGAGTGTTATTCTCCTCTGGGAGAGAACTGATGAAAGTTAAACTCACTTTAAGGCTTCTTCATATTGGGGCTGGGTTCTCATCTGCCTCATAGTTCTTAGGAATCAAGTAACTTGTCTCTTTGCCTGGAGAAAGATGGTGCGACAGGATAGACTAAAATACATCAGGATGCTTTCAGAGGTAGAATATTGCACTATTATGTGGGTCTCAAGGTGGCTGCAGGCAGCCGTATCTCATCTGCTTCTGACCCTCATGTCTAGTTGGCAGAGTTTTGTAGTTGCAGATGCAGAAGACACTCATTAGGGTAAAGTAATGAATCCGAAGTCTTGTCAGTTTCTGTCTGCTCCATTTTTTGTTGTTTCTTACCTTGCTGTTACAGGTCCTACTCAACTAGCATGACCTTGAGCCAGGCCTTCCTTCCTTCCTCATAATCACTTCAGTGTGATAACTCCCTTTGCCCTCACTAGGGAGGGATATTGCCTTTTTCTATACCCCTCTAAGCTCTGGTTCCCTTGTTCTTGGCTTCTGACTGGTCATGGGCCACAATACTTGACTCTATCTGTAGAACTGGATTCCGCGTCTTACAACATGGTGGAACTGTCAGCATTTGCCTATTCTGTGATTCTTCCATTACATCAGCCACAAAGCTATGCAACTCGTAAGAAGATGAAGAATTATCAAAGAAAAAAGTCTTCCTGGAGCTCTGTACATGTGTCTTGTTTAGACACTGAAACAATCTACAGAGAATAACACCCATTATCTGCTGTCAGTGAAGCAGAAGTGAGAGATGCACTCATTCCTCCTGTTAAAAGGCAAAAACAACATCCCTTGATCTTGCATGTGTATCCTGCACAGCAATCCATCTGTTACTCTTTACTCGGTGTCCATAGTGCCGTTCTCTCTTGCCTTGCAGAAACTGTAAGAAAACTTGCAATCAGAACTGGTTATGCAACTGGACTCACAACAAGGAGTCACATTAGATCTGTTTTCTACTGAGCATTTTAAATTGTAACTTCCTTTTCTGTCCTTGACTCCTACTCCTTCTGCTGCATAAAAGCCTTGACAAAGTTTGAGAAGGTCTTGTTTGTTTCAGTGCAGGAGCCAGGAGGACATTATCTGACTGCAAAACAACTCAGCAGCAGGTACCTCATTGCAGGCTCCTCATCACCTAACTCACCATACACAGCAATTGCTAACACACAGTATAAATGAGATTTTGTGACGCTCTCTCTTATCCTTTCGGATGCAGTGATATTTGTGGGGTTGAGTGTGAGGAACTGTGAAAACTGCAGCAGTGCTTTCCTTGCACTTTGAAGAGATCCCAGTTGTGAACTTCACTAAGGTACAGCATTTATAACAGAGGCCTCTTTCTGATGGCACAAGCACACACCCTGAGTCCCATTCAGTGGGGCAAAGATCTGCAATAACCTCTTAGGAGCTGAGAGTTAGATGAAAATTACAGTTTCCAAACCAGAAAGGTCTTGCTGTTACCTAATACACTTTTAACACAGAGGGGCATTTGTTACATGTGAGTCTTTGGCAGTAATTTCTTAACCACCTTTTCCTGAAACTCTCACAGTTGGGAGTTGCTTTCTCAGACGAAGGATAAATTACTTATGAACACATAAACATAGTTATTTTGTTAATGCTTTGGGTATTAGTGTGAATAATAACATGGCCCTTAGCAAATTTCCCGTTGGATTTTAGACTTGTGAAGGAACAATAAGACCAATGATTCTAAAAAGGGTTATTTATTGTAACTCTTATGTTGTGTCTTTGCAGAGCTTGCTATTTTTACCAACTAAAATGCAGGGGAATTCTCAAAAGCAATTTAAAATAATAAACTTGTCTTAAGTCAAGAACAGATCCTGTCAACCTATTGGCTCCTGCTTCTGTTTTGAAAGGAGCATTACTGTACCAACAGCCATTCTTCTGGTGTGAGTTTCCCATGGGTTTTCACTGTGGGTAATCTGTAAGTTTTGACCAGATCTTAGACAGTGACATTATTGGAATTAACAGCTTCTGAATGAGTCCTGTGGAATAACATTTGCATGCTGTACAGCTTGTATGACAGATTACAAAAAAGTCTTGACCTCCTAAGATTAGCTGTTCTCCTCATTCCAGCAGATGTCACTGAGAGAGAGGAGAGAAGATATAAAATAATAATCCCCATTTCAGATGGTCTTGGGTTTTTTTTTCCCTCAAGAAGTGAAATGATCTATAAAAATTTGAGTAATTAATGTACGTGATTTCTTGACATGAGAATTTGTGTAGGATGGAGATCAAAATACAGAGCATACACAGTGAAGAATGTATGCTTGTCCAGGGGAGCTTTTTCACATAAAGAACCTACAGCAGTGTGTGGCCTGTGGGCTCATCCTGCACTATGTGCAGGGCATCCAGCTGCTGTTGCAGTGCTCCTTGGAAATCTGTCTTCTTGGACCCTAACAGGTTTACCACAAACATGTCTGACAATAAATTAAGCCATTTGATTGAGGGCCACCAAGGAATGTCACAGAAAAGCTTTGCATACTGAATGGTGAACAAATTCCAGAAACATGAGCATAAAGGAGGGTTTCCCCACAAGGTTTGTTGCGGGTTCATGCTGGGAGGTCTGCGTGCCTCTGAAGCACTGCAGCCCTATTCCTGGATCCAACCTGTCAGTTACTGCTTTATTGCATCCCTGTCAGCAATAGGGAACAACATGTGGTGGCTGCAGGAACCTCAGCAACCTACCACCCAGAAAACGGGATGTCATCTATACTACCGAAAAAACCGCCTCTACCTTCATCCTGCCTGGAGTAAATGTCATCCCATCACAACTGACTCACTGTTCCTCTCCAGTACAGCTCTCTAGAGGATGGTGGTCAAAGCAGCTTGCAGATTTTACTTCCTGTAAACAGATTTGATACTTGATATTTGATACAGAAAGGTTGCTGTCCCCAACTACTGGAGATGCAGGCTTAGCTCAGGCTTAGAGCCAGAGAGAATTTCTTTGTTTCAGTCTGCACCATTAGCAGGGCTCCAGGCTTAGCTGTGTCCTTAGAGGCATGTGCCAACTCTTTTTTCCTCTATCAGGACAGAAACCTGCACACAGGTTCAAGGTACCTGGCTTGGGGAATTACTATTAAAACAAAAGATGAAACATATAAAAAAACAAGACACACAGAAAAGTGTGCGTGTGCAAATGGCAAATCTGCTTAGAAATGAAAGAGCCATAAGAAATATGAAGTCACACAGTGACAACTTCTAAGCTATTTTTCAACATAGACCTGCAATACCTATTCCCCTTGTTCATTCAGGGATCAGGCCAGATATGGTAACCAGAGCAGGCTGGCTGGGAGTATGGATTCCTTGATTCTTTTCCAGAGCTGTAGTCAATCCCCTGGATCCTGCTGTTAAGGCAACAGCAACTGCAATAGCCATAGTCATGTATTTGAACAGAATATTTGGATTAGATCCCAAATGAGCTCAGACAAGCCAATTAACTTGCTATGTCTCATCTGCATTTGTTTTAGTAATACTTTTTATACATGGCATCTGGGAGTGCTGATTAATGATCAGAATGGGATCTTGAAATTCTTGAATCAAAGTGGCTGCATCGGTACAATGTCTAAATATTTTTAAATTATGCTTTTTTTCTCTTAGTGCCAGTATTTTATACATTGTAAACTCTTCAGCACAGCATGAAACTCCAATCCCATTAAATTTTATTGAACAACTTAATAAAAATCTGTGAAGTTCCAAAAAGAAAATGAACCGCAAGTACGAGCACAAGGAGCAGTTTTGAAAGCCCTGTTGTGGGTCTATGCAAGGATACCTGGGTGCATATGGAGCCCTCCTTATGCCACTGGTGCAGGCTACATCTTGTTGACACATTGTTCACAAATAACCACAGGAGATCGCCTCCTGTCCTGTTACAACAGCAGTTTATGTTTGCACAGGCATTCTGGTGTTAGGAAGTGCTCCATGTGCCCAAAGCCTGGTTTGCAAAGAAAGAAATTGATATTTCTTTGGCAACTACTGCGGTTGCTAGAGGAATTATCAGAGTTCTTGATTTGTTCATGACTTTTGCCATGGGACTGTTTTATGACAGTGAATTGGTCTGAGGCTACTGAGTCTGCATTTAGCTCTCTGGTAGAATGCCTAAAAAATCCAATAGGTTTGGAGCCAGTAAACTGCAGACAGATAGAAATAGTGCTCACAAATTCAAGTGAAATATCTTTCTCTTTATATCCTTCTAAAGTAAAGCTAAGCAAGTAACAAAAAGGTGTTTCATAAGTATAAACCTTTCCTAATTGCATTTGATCCCTTCTTAACTTAAACACTTTTCTCATAATTTCTTCTCTTAATCTGTAAAGTTAGAAAATTTGGGGGCTTCTTTGCTCATAAGGATATCCCATGATACTTAGAAGTAGAAATAGCTAAAAATAGTGAAGCTATCCTCTGCACAACCCCCTAGGAAAATATTATGATAAGCCCGGCCACAAGCAGGAAGGCTCGAAAAGGAAAATAAGACATACCTCTGTGAATCTATACAAACCTTAGGAAAGCAAGGCTTAAGAAATAGACTACATTTATGCTTTTATTTTATATGAATCAATTTGCCTATGCAATGTAAAACACATGTCATAATCCATCCAGGTAATAGGAACAAGGAAAATCTCTTCCTGTGATCCTGCTGCTTCTCTGCACCCAGATGTGGCCCTGGCAAATGATCAGAGATTTGTTTTACATTTTGTTGGTCAGCAGTATACATCAGTAAAGCTGTCAGGGTTCTGCTGCTTTTCCTGCTCGCATATCCATACTGAGACAGAATTACCTGAACCATGGGATATCCACAAAACAACACCAAAAAACCGACAAAGAATTTATAGATAGGAAATTGAATACGCTGTGGCTCAGATTATCAAGATAATAATGTTTTTTGGGTGCTGTACCCTTAGGATGAGTTACATGGTAATGCTAATGGGGAGGAAGAGGTTAGAAACCAGAGAGCTAATTTTCTGGGAGTGTGCATGATTTGAAATTGTATTTCAAAAGTATGAGCACCATCTGACTTTGTGCCCATTGGAAGGTCAATGCCTACAATGTAGTAAAAGCTGTCAGGTTCTGGTCACTTCTGCAAACCCTGTTCCACAGTTTTTTGTGTAGTGTCCAAGGTGAGAAAGGATCCTTGCTTTGCAGCCCCTTGTGTGCATGTTAAGAACATAGAAAGAGTTTTTGTACTTGCGTCATTTTAGGTGGCATTTTATTAGCAAATTCTCTTGTTATAAATAAAGGACAACTTCCAGTGCTACAAGTGAAAGCCCATTTATACAAAATCATGGCTATCCACATGAATATCAGTTCTGTGAATCATGAGGAACGGGGTTAAAAAAAAATTCCTATACCCAACCCCAAGCTATTTCTTAGGCTGATTCACCATGAGTACAGTGAGTGAGAGCAAATCTGCAGGTAAGTGCCCTCATCTTTCTGGCATGCTCTGAGAAAACTTACTGTTATATTACTCAGGGCAAGGCTGGATAATGGCTTACCCAACAGAAAAACATAAAATATTATATGCTTCTGTGAAGTTTTGGAAAGCTCCTTTGCCTCTGTGTTTTATGTTCTGTTCACTAAGGAGCTCATGTAACCATACATCATGCCACACCCTGGAGCCTGGCTGTACCTGTGTGACAAGCAAATGGCTGTCATAGTGCAGGCACTGTATTAAAAACCTTGTAGTAATCAGAAAATACCCCAACCCAAACCAAATAGAAAAACCACTCAAACTCCTGACTTCAAGCACAGTGTGCTGAGGGCATTTTTCAAGAGGACTGTTTTCCAGCTAAGAGAATTGGAAGATACATAAAATCCCCAAACCAATATACTTTGCTCAAGGCTGAACTGAACTTTGATATTTGCCTTTAACTCTTGCACTACGTCCTCTCACTAACTTCAGTTGCATAGTAGACTTTCCACATAGTTTCTTATCTCCTAAGTGAAGCATGCTTTCAGTGGGGTCATTCTTTTTTAAGGATAAAATATATGAGCTAAGTACTGCATATTTAACAGGAAGCTGAATCATGAAGTGGTCTTAAAATACTTTTGATGGCATAGAAATAGCTAAGAGTTCCAAGTAGGAGAGTATTCCTTAGGTCACAGTTCTTATTTTGATCTTGGTATGGAAAAATCATCATCATCATCATCATCATCATCATCATCATCATCATCATCAGTTCACTGGAGCAATTGCAGCAGGCTGGCACATTCTGTGTTTGGTCAGACCTCTCACGTAGAATTATGTACCTTTTCTGTGGTCTATGTTGGTGTGCAAGAAACATTCTGGACAGGATGATCAGAGTGAGGCACCCACACGAGATTGCTCAGAAAAGCAATGTGTAGTTGAGACACAGAAAGGGCCTGCAGTAGAAAAAGCAGAGTGCTAGCCTACCTTTCCAAGAATTTTTAATGTCAAGTGAAGCCTGGAGCTACAAAAACATTTTCATACCAGTCAGTCTGTTATATACATAAAGCTGGTATTTTACAGGGCATTAAATATTTTTGCCATATTTGAAGTAATTTTCTCTTGTTGGTGCCAATTCAAATACATGCTGCATTTTCTGATCTTTGTTACTTACTCCTGACTAGCTCCCTGTTCATAGCTGTCCTTCTCCCAGCCTGCAGTTCTCAGGGGCATCTCATTTTTTACTTATTTTTCCTCTCAATATTTCACTAATTTGTTTTCCATAACATCTAATCCTTTTCAAGTTATTGGCTTCATCTGTTCCTTTTAGTCTGTAGTCACTTTTCATCGCTCCCATTCATTTTTTGTTTTTTCTTGTCAAATTTGTTTTCTATTTTTGCTTAACCTCTCTCATTTAGCATTTTTCTACTCTGTCTAAGCAAAATACAGGCAGGAGATAAAAGGGCACTTCTGTCTCATACATTCCTTTCCCAAGAGACCAGGGATTGTTCCCATCAGTGCAAGACCAGACTTATTCCTTGATGAGGTCAGTTATATACCGAATTTTCATGCCCAGTTTTTAATTCCTGAAACAGAAAGAACACATCTCAAGTATGATTTTTTTGTAATGATCTAAGAATTGGTATGAGATGGTAATCTCCTATAATTAGTTGGTTAGTGATTGATTAATGAGGGTGAAGGAACACTAATGCAAGCTAAGGGATGATCTAGAGGAGTAACAGCCAAGAAAGCTCTTGCCAAATAGTTGTTTTTTCCCTGGTGTCCACATGGACACTTGCCTTCTAATTTCATTCAGTTTTGGACAGAAGCTATTCTACTACTGTGAAGATTTTGGAACTGTGGTGTAAACTGATTTTTATTTTAACCAACTGAAATAAGACAGCTTAGTGTTCCTAATCTTGGCCTCCAAAGAGCCAAAACATTTAAATTTTAAATTCAGCAAACTTCATCTCTACATTTATACTGAAGCAAGTGTACCTGAACACACACAGTAACTTCCCTTATTTATGCAAATTTAGGCACACAAACTTGAAACATTCAGCCAAAATCCCCTCATTACAAACATGAAACCCTTGAGCTTTTCATGCTTTCTCTTAGTCAAATTCTTCTGTCCTATGGGCAAAAATGAAACTATAAGGACTCCCTCTTCAAAACTATGCAGAAGGCAGGTGCAGCAGGACACTCAGAATCTCCTGTTTCAAGCACTTTATACCTCAGGCCTCTTATTGCAAGGTGTGCTTGAGTGCAACACAGTCATCACCCCTTGATGCGTAAGACTGAAATGGCAGAAATCAGAGAACTACTCCCATTCCCTGACAGAATGGATGGGAGAAGGGACTGTTTGCAACACACAGAAACAGCAAGTCTGGAAGTACTGCCAGTGTTGGTTGTCCTCAGTGCTGGACCAGCAGAACCCAGGGCTGCCAGTTGCATGGCAGAGTTAGCATGAAATGTGAAGTGTGTGCAGACCTTATACAATGTTCTTGCCAAGGCTTGCCTGATAACTCTAACCCATGTAGATACAGCAATGCCTTGTGACACAGGGGAAAATACACATGTGAAAATTCTCATCCCTCCTTTTAAAAAAGATTGTTTCCAAAAGCAATATGGAATATTTGAGAAAAGCACAGCCAGGACTGACCATGTCTCACAGGTGAGCTCCCCTTCTGTTCACACCTCCTGGTTGGGAGTCATCATCCACCTGGAGGTCCTTTGCTACAAAAGTACATAGAGGCACAAAGTATGGCCCTTCCTTCCTTCCTTCCTTCCTTCCTTCCTTCCTTCCTTCCTTCCTTCCTTCCTTCCTTCCTTCCTTCCTTCCTTCCTTCCTTCCTTCCTTCCTTCCTTCCTTCCTTCCTTCCTTCCTTCCTTCCTTCCTTCCTTCCTTCCTTCCTTCCTTCCTTCCTTCCTTCCTTCCTTCCTTCCTTCCTTCCTTCCTTCCTTCCTTCCTTCCTTCCTTCCTTCCTTCCTTCCTTCCTTCCTTCCTTCCTTCCTTCCTTCCTTCCTTCCTTCCTTCCTTCCTTCCTTCCCTCCCTCCTTCCCTCCCTCCTTCCCTCCCTCCTTCCCTCCCTCCTTCCCTCCCTCCCTCCTTCCCTCCCTCCTTCCCTCCCTCCTTCCCTCCCTCCTTCCCTCCCTCCTTCCCTCCTTCCCTCCTTCCTCTTGTTACAAATTAATTGGAAGTTGCAATTACAGCTGTCTGCAATGGGATTTTGTTGTTGTTATTTTGTTATTTTTCCCCTTTCTCATAAATGTTTGCCTTAATTTGTAACTTGAAAAAAATATGCTGATAGTTGTATATAACCATGGGTTCAGAGTGCAGTGATAACTCCATCTGCTGTGTTTGTGTCATTATCCAGAGCCTGACATGGCCCCAAACAGCCAAGTTTGCATTTGCAAGCAAAGAAGAGAAAACTCTTGTAGACTTGTCAAAGATAAACTCCCATTGCTAGCAGAATGAACATTGTGCTGATAATGAAAACCTCATTAATTAAGGAGTTCTTAAGATATTTGTTCAGAAATAGTTTCATTAGCAGATGTGTCACATCAGGTTCTCTGTATAGTAGACACACTTCTGAAAATACAGAATCTGGGGTGAGGAAGCATTCAGACCGGATGAGAGATGAAAAGTTGAGTTTCAACAGTAAATAATACAGTACAGGAGTAACATCTATTCCAAGAAAGAGTTGAGATACAATTTTTGGAAAGGTGTTGCAATTGCAGCTTTGTTGAATAGTGGTTTATTTTCTGTATATTTGAGCAATAGAAGAGTTTATCAATCACTCTATATTTAGATTGATGTTATATGGGGTTGTTTTTAGGTGTGAGATTTATACCAGTGAGGTACATGTAGTATGTGTATTTAATGTCTGACATTGTCTTGGAAGTATGGAAAAATACTTTTTAAAGGCAGCAATTAACATTTGATTTGAGGAAAAATTTGGAAAGAGCATAAGTTTTCTCTTTCTTACAGAGTAAAAATCTTGCAATTAGCTTTTTTCATTTCATCATAGCACAATATAATAGCTGAGATTTTGTTAAGAGCAGAACAAAGCTGCCAAAATCTGGTTCTGTTAGATCTCAAATCAGCTAGCTAACTTGTGTTCTAACACCCCTCATCATGTGTATGTAATTTAGAACTGTAAAAAAAAACAACTCTGAAAATTCAGGTTCTGAAATTTATCCAGTTGCTCAATGCTAGTAATGATGATGGCTGAAGGTACTCATATCCCACTTTTGTGTATCAGCATATTATTCAGTTGTCAAAAATCATCCAACTATATTTCTTGTCATTTTGGTTTTCTGATAACATTAAATAATGTTGAAAGAATTCACAATGACAGTTATTCCCTCTCTCTTCCACGTGGCCTAGGAAACTGATTTACATCATCAGTGTTACAAGAAGAAATTGTCTTTAAAATGTGTGAGGGAGAAAGTACGTGCAAAGGGAAAAATTTGCCTATGCTTAGAAAGAATGAAAAAACTAATATACATCTCTCTTTGGGCAGTCATTACTCTCTCAGTAATGCAGTCTCACTAGTACATGAAACATTTTCAGAACTGAAAGGATTGGAGTTTTATTGGCACAGGTGCCCATCCAAACACAAGGACTACCTTGTAAACTTCAGTGTATTTTCTGGGAAATACAGGACATCTGCAGATGTTTTAAAGAGCGTTGACAGAAGGAGGTTGTTGCTTAAACCTCATTTATGATAATGAAGCAGCAGGTTCTGTAATAAATTCAACAGTAGACAAAATGTTCTAATTTGTGCTGATCCTCTTCTCTTCATGAATTCAAAGAGGGTAAACACGACTTTAGGATGAATCCTGAAATAGGGTTTGTGGGAGAAAAAAAAAATTCACTCTGATTTGTATCAGACTGTGGTAAGACTAGGGAGATGAGGAAAAGTTTAACAGACATATGGATTGAAATTTGTAGGAAATTAAAATATTCCTGTTGCATCTTGTTCTAACTTCAGGCATATAGAAGCTTTCTGATCAAATATATCCCAGAATATGTGTTTTCTAAAATATAAGCTAAGAAAGACTGTGTTTCTGTTAACAGAGGTTCTACCCTTCAGAGGTGCTGAAAGCTCCTTGGACTTGAAGGATATCCTGAATTTCCACTATCTTCAGCAAGAGAAGAAAATATTCAGCACCTGAAAATATTCAGGTAGGAAGTAAAAGAGATCAAATTTACTGGTCTCAGAAAATGAGGAATCTTGAGGTGTATCAAAGAGCCTTGCATTCTGAAGTCTTGAAAGTCCTTGGGAATTCAAAATGAGGTTTCATTGCTCCTTAGGTCAAAACTCTTAGAAGTATGCCTGTCATCAAGCCCTGAATTAAATATATCTTATGATAATCTGATCATATCCATATTAGATTACTGTCTTGGCCTTACATGTGTTTATGATGGTGCCAAGTATTCCTTTTTTTCCCCTCACTGATGAAGTACAGATGTAATAGCCTATGTTAGCAGAAGGGCGATGATTGGGGTATGGAGGCCTAAAATTACTGAATTTTACCCTTTCTACTCTTTTTACCCTGTATATGTAACACAATTACTATCACTGCTGACATTTATAGTACTTATGGTGCACTGCTTCAGATACTGGAAAATCTCCAGCAGGGAAACTTGCTGCATATCTGATCCTATTCCTAGTAAAGGATGTGGAATCACACCAACATAAATACTGATACAAGTTCTCTCAAATAAGGGCATGTGACTGACAGCAAGTATTTCTTTTGTTTGTGGGTAGAAGTAAAGCTCAAGAGTGTATTAGGATTTCTGAACCTAGATTTGGGTGTGTTTCTTTGAGAATCATCTGTCACAATGCATGAATTATGCACCAGGTATAAAGAGGCGCACCAACCTTTAAGAGCCTGGAACAGCCTAGCACAAAACATATTTAGAATGCTGTCAATTTGTCAGCTAATGACAAAACAACTTACTAAATTGTTACCCAAACCCCTTTGGTTGTAGCCTAGCTAAGATGCAGTGAATCCACCAGTGGTTCTACACTTTATCTTTACTGTGGATCAAAGCTGAGATCCTGTTGAGATCCCAGAGCAGAAATGGGTTTTCAGAAAAGCAGACACATATGGTAGAAAGCACAGTGTGGTAAGGAGTTAGCTGGACATAAACCCCAGTAATCTTATGCTAGTGCAAGAAATAAATATATAACCTAGCTACCTAAAAAGTGGAAAATTGTATTGTTTAAATTTCTGTTTGTATCAGAAGATGTGGTCATTCTTTAGTAGAGAATGGGAACTGGACATGATGTTCAGATGGTCTTGAGTGACCCTTTTACGTTCTGCAAGCCAGGATAGAAGTCCATGTATCATGTCAGCTCTTGCAATGAAGCAAGAGGTGAGGAGAGAACAAAACTAAATGATGGTGTATCAAAAGCTGAAGTCAGACACAGAGGGAAAGAACAAGCAGCTGTCTGGCACAGAGGGAAGTCAGTGGTGGTTTCCTTTATTTATTTTTTTTTGCCAGCTAGCATGAATACCTAATGTCAAAGACTGTGAGTGAAAGGGTTCTTATCTGTGGCCATTCCAGTGTTTCTAAATGTGCAAGTAAATAGTAATTAAGGATAAATGTTTAAGATCTGTAAGTGAATCAGTGATTCTTTAGTTAGTAGTAATTTGATCAGTGGCCTCTTCACAGTAGAGACAGTGGAGGAAATGTTGCAGTTTGTCCTGCAGTCTGGCCTCCTTTCATATTCCTTCCGAACAGTCTGTGAGAACAAAAGGCCAAGCCTGTAAATAGAAAAGCTGCTTTTGCATATCATCACTACTTGATAAGTATAAACATAGCCTGTTCTTACTTAATTTGTGCCACAAAAGACTTCTGTTTTCCATGTCATAAGAGTTTATAGCACATTTACAGAAACACTTGGCATCTGATTTTTGAAATGCAGGTAGCAAGAAACAAGTTTGCTCATTTGTGATCGTATGTCTCTAAAATACTTCATAAAGAGTCTCCAGATTTTCAGAAGCATAACAGAAACCTTTTTTTCAAGGTCCTCGGAGAATTCAAAACTGCACTGACTGCATAGCTTTGAATTGCACAGCTTCCTATGGACTGACACTTCTTCCTGAGAAATCACTGTCTCTGGGGTCTTTCCTCCACGTTGTCCTGGCAAAGTTCCATGTAATATGTGGTTACTGAAATCTGTCCTCAGATGGTCTTCAGGATTTCCCAGGCAGGCATTCCTGAAACTGAACTGGGATTACAGAATAGTTAATTTGAGAGTCCAATTACAGTTTAAAATAAATTCTGTTCTATCTTCAGTGCTTCCAGTTTTAACTTTTACATTCAATTGGCATAAATTATGTACCAACATAATTGGCTGAGCCTGTTGTCATGCATTTTTCTGGCTCGTAAAAAATGAAGTGAAAAGGTAGTAAACAGCTATCACAGAACAGCAGCAAACTTCTTCAGAGCTTTACAGCATGCAGGTGTGGAAGCAAAAGCAGTAAGTTAGGGAGCTGAATAAGGTGGATCAAGTCACCTGTTAGTTTAAAAGAGAAAATGGGTCAGTGCAGCTCTGGGCTGGAGACTGTGCTAGGAAGTGACTGACCTCTACACTGCCTGAATGAGGAGCGAGAAACCTGTGTTTGTCCATGTTAACCCCTGACTAGGCCACAGGATAAAATACAGGACAGGCCTCTTTCATACTCTCTTCCCCTGCCCCATGTTCCTCAAAGTCCAGATGTGGCTTGACCTTTGCTCTGTGTGTGATGTGTTTGGAAGAGAACCAAAAGAAGCTGGCGCTCTGGCGTTCTGCTGTCCGGGTTGTGCCGTGGGCCAATGAGGATGTAAATGGTGGGGAAGGAGAGAGCTTTCACCAGCCTCTGATCTCCTCCCAGGAAGGTGGGAAGCCCAAGAGCCAAAATCAGGGCAACATTGTCTTTTGGAATAGACTGAATATGTGAAAAATCACTGTCCTAATGATAAACACTGTAATAAATATTGGCAAGACATGAATCCAGCCTCTGCAAAAATGTCTTTTACTTGTTTTTTGCAGCTCAAATCGCATTTTTCTTTAGTACATCTTTTTAAAATTTGTTATCCTTCACCCCTCTCTAGATTGCCAGCCATATGGTGAAAGAAGTGGCTCTTAGAACTGTTTTCTGTAGAACTGTAGTAGACATGAATACCAAACAACTTCACAAAACCACTAAATATTTGGCAAACTTCTAGTCTACTGTAATTTTAAAAAAATGCTCAAGACAAATGTTTATGTTGAAGGGGGAAAAATCCCCAGGATAAAGCTGTCAATTAATGGATAATTTCAGCTTTCCTATATAAACCTGTTCCATAAGTCATACTTCATAAAGAGTAAATACTCTTCTAATTAAACATTTCTGAACCTTAAAAAGCATCTGAATTGTGAGTGGATGCTGCTTAAGCTTTTTTGGCATAGTACATACAGGACGTCTGGCCAATTCTCCAGTCTTCTCTCAGATATGTTACTGATCCAAAGTATTTTCACCAGACACCCTGCAATGGAATCACAAGCTTGCCAATTTCCATTTTGTGTATCTTCCTTAGAAAACTGAAAATTACAGCTCATGAGCATTGGTGGTTTGATTGCTCAATGTCCAAACTTAACTCACTGGAACAAAATAACAACAAAGGTGCAGAAGATGTTTCCTGGTCTTTGTGAGACAAAATTGTTTTTAAAAAAAAGTAACCTTATTTCTATTTTCAGGAGTTAAATCAGGGAAAATCGGTGCTCTGAAAACACTAATGAAGTACAGATCAACAATTATGTTACAACTTCTTCAGCAAAATTACTGCGTTATTACACTGACATTTCTCTGAACCTTCCCAGGTCTCCAAAGCAAAAGAGCAATTTTCAGTATCTTTACACCGTGTAATTTTCAATTGTCTCAATTCTCTGAGCTTCAAGTCTATGCTTTTTTTGAGAAACATGTAAGTCAGAAGAAAATTCTCGACAGTGGTCTCATATTCTGGTTTCCTTGGACTTTTACAGGAAGATTTCAAATGCTATTGAAATTGCCAAAGAAGAAAAATGTGTGTTATAGTATTACAGATGATAACATAGTCCAGCCTGGAGTTTTTCCTTCTACCCAGTGCTATGAGAGCTTAAGCAATGTTATTTCACTAGGCCAGGAAGTCTAGTCAGAACTTCATTAAAATACAGCTGAACGACCTGCTACATGAACTGAACTCCACAAGAATGTATTTGGGAGTTTGGCGATGCTAATGGTCCTGCAAGTTGGTTCATTGTTCACTAAAGCTGTAGCCTGTGGATTAAACAGCTCTCATCCTCTAGAAAAGGACAGTTTTTCCTAGATGCCCCATAAAGTGTCTGGTCCTCACATTGAAAAGTTCTACCCTGGTCCAAGTAAAAGGCTTAAATTCCTTACTATGTCCTGAAAAACACACTCCCCCCCTCATTCTATTCGAGACAGGATGCTGATCCACCATGCCAGCCCACACTTGTTCCAAGGTGAGGCTGTGTGTTGGGGTCACCTCTTCACCTTCCAGAAAATCTTTTGGGTGGAGGAAATATGGAAAATGGAAGAGAGCTGTGGCTTTAGTGATGAATCCCATAGGATATGCAATGCTATGATAATCTGACTCTGGAGGAAGAACATCCACTTGATGTTGCCAGAAGCACTCCAAGAAGCTGGTGAAGATTATAGCTAGGCCAGGTTCAGTACTCCAGGTGAGATCACCCAGATGTACAGGGTATTTAGATCTGAAGCCCAAGGAAAGGACAATTTTAGAAACAAATTCAGATTTGCCAAACTGGAGAGTGAAGTGATAGCCATTTGAAGGATACCATCATGTACCCAAAGCTCATAAGTTCCATAATTCAGACTTTGCCTGAGATTTTTTGTCCAAACTCATGTTTTGACCTTGAAGGTGCTGCAAATCCCATGTTACTTTAGTCAGTGAGAATTTCAGGAGCTTGATCTTCTAGGAAAATCTCAGCTAGGCAGACCAGCTATAATTTGCAGGAAGTGATACAAGAAAAAATAAACGTAGAGCCAGAAGTTGTAACAGATCAGGAGGGCACTGCCTGGGTTGGTGTATGGGAACAGCTTGACTACCTCTGACATTCCTGAACTCTTGCACCAACCAAGCTCTTCTCAAAACCTGAAAACCTTTTCTCAGTCCTCACTCAATATAACGTAGCCACCCCACCAGGAAGCTCCAGCAGGAGTTGATAGGGAGTGTATGGGTGATTTCCAGTCAAGGATATCCAAATATGCTCTGAATAGTAAGCTTTACATAGTGAATATTATTCTCCTTGAAGGAGGGAGAGGGAGGGACTGCAAGCCCATGGGCAATCATCCAGAATTGTAAAAGACTATCTTTTATAGTAGTGTATATCAGTTTATAAGTATCATCAGAGGGTTAAAGTGACTGCTTACAGAAAGGTCATAAAAATAAAGGAGCCCTGAGGAGTTCCAGGAGTAGCTTTAATGGTGGGAACATAGTATTTTTATTCGTGATTGGATACAGTCTATCATTAGTACAGCAGCCTCTTCATTTTGTGCAGTATAAAATGGGAGGGAACGGTGTCACTTCTGGCTGTGTCATCCCAGCAAGTGCTCTGCGTTCAATAAAGGGCTTCAGTCATAAAGACTGCCAGCTCAACAAGTTTCACTGAGGTAAAATAAGACATTAATTTAAAATGTTAAAAGCTGTTCTTGCCAAAACATGATCTGGAGAACAGTCACTGGCTCTGTGTTCAGGGCAAAAGCAAGATGAATATCTTGTGTCCAACTGTTTCCCTTTTTTTCTGCCATTATGAATTTCTGCAAGAAATTCTCCAAACTCTTGTTTGGAGTGAACACCAAATAATGAAAGTGAATTATGGGCAGTTTCTTTATCTACTTCCAAGTGGCCTGGTTCTGTTCCAGAAAGTGAACTCTTGCTCACTAAGACTGATTTTTGGCCCTGCTACCTTGGGGTGGCAGCCTGTACCCCTCTTTGCACAGTTATCAGTGCCTACATGGCAGTGGAGGGCCTTCCCATTCTCCTATCCTGACCAGTCTCCCAGTCTGAGCTTCTTTCTCCTCACCTGACTGGTGCACACAGGCAAGGATCAAGTTGCCCAATAAAAACCCCAAGTTGATTATGGAAGTTCATTACAGAGTGCCCAGCTGGAGGCTTGCAGCTGCTGGTAAGGATTGCTGCACCTCAGAGGGCTCACATTGCCTTTACAAAGGTGTTTCATAAGTAGAAGTGTCAGGGATGTTTTAATCCAAACCAGATTACTCCTCCCCCAGATCACAGAAGAGGCAGATTGTCCTTTCATCCTCTGGGGTTGTTTCTGCTGCCATGGAGCTGCTCAGAGGCCTGTGCCAGGGCTGAGTATCTGCAGGGTGCTGGGACCGGTGAGGACAGGGAGCCCCACCACTGCCTCCACCCCACCACTGGTCTTCTCCTGCTGCCTCCTGTGCTGCCAGTGTTGTCTGCATTAGCTGTCCTACTACTGTGCTGTTTGTGTGCTGTCAGAGGGGAAACTGCACGTTGTGGGAAGGGCAGCTGAGATTCAGTGACCCTAAACCACCACAAAAAGGATTTTAAAGAGTTTTTAAAGCCAGAGCTTTCAAGTGCACAGCCTGAAGTTAAATATTTAAATCTGTGTTTAAGCATCAAAATAAACAGGTCTGATTTTAAGGAGTTGTGGAACGATTCGGGTTTTCCACACTATTCCCCCAGAGCCTGCAATTTGTTTGTTTCTAGCAGCCTCTTTAGATCTTTACAAATGGAGTTGCAGTCTCAGCAATCTGGGGAAGACTGAGACAATCCCCCAAAATTTTGCTGACTAAGAAACTGAGGACTGAAATCCAGGAAAAAACCTGAGGCCTCTAGTCTGAAGCACAGCAGGAATCTGGGTGCCTATACTTACGAGCAAGACAAAAACAAGTAAGCAAAATAATTGAAATAAAATGTAGGCCCTCTCTATTTGTTAACTTCCAGGCCTTACCAGTCTTGTATGGCTTTCCTAAGCACTGTAGTTTCTACATCACAGCTGGATCCTTGGAGCTGAGATTATTACCTTGGGAGAGGACAGAAGTGGGCTCAAACCTCCTGGACTTGTGAGGCTTCTCCTTTTGGAGCCTGTGTTCCACTCCTTGCACTGTGATAGGAACCAAAACGCTGTTCTCACCCTTGTCCATATTTTTTTTCTCTAAAGAAAGCAATAGCTGTAATGCCAGCTGCCATAAGGGACCAAATGTAGTGAAAACCATGAGATTTCTGCTGTTCTCACATAACTGTGTACATGGCGGGACTGTAGCTGCTCTCCTCATTTGATCATTCCTGTTCATCTGTTTTAGGTAGCTCTTGCTCAGCACACCTCTTTTCCTTACTTGTTTTCCTGTGTGTTTAACTTTTCCCCATTCCCTGAATAAATAATTCACTTGGGGCTTTGAATTCTAGTCCTGAAAACTCATGGCAGTGACTTCATTCCCCTGGGAGAACAGATCCTGTGACCAAGAGTTCTAATGCCTGTTGTCACCATCTGAAAGGCAGATGCATAATCTGAAATGCCTCCCAGCAAACTCTCTGAGGTCATTTGAGAGAGGCCAAGACCTTTTCTAAGGGCAGTGCTGGCCAGTTATCCCAGATATCTTTCTGAGGAAAGGATAAATCGAGCCCAGTTGCTTACTCCCACACTGACAGCAGAGGAAGTCAAGAAGAACAAGTAGCATTAGACACCCAACAGCAGCCTGAACATGAGTGTCAGTTGTCACTGTCACATTCAATAAATGATGTGTGGGTGGAACTAGGACAAACATTTCCAATCAACACAGCATCTCTCCCTGTACAGTGTTGTACAAGGCTTTAGTGAAAAATTCAAGTCACCTGTGCTCCAGAAAGATGAATTCCCACTGGAAGACATGTAAAGGGTCAGTAATTAAAATGGGAAGTGAGGAACATGTTTTTAGGAGGGACATTTATAAGAGCTGTGTTAGTTTGGCCTCCTGAGATGAAATTTTAGTGCAGAATATGATTATTTTCACATACAGAACATTATGGAAGGGGAAAAGTTGCTTAAGTGAAATTAAAAGCACATATTGATAGGAAGATATCACAAATGCACAAATAAATGCAAAGCATTTCTAAAATTCTCTTTGTCCCTTTTTCTCTTCATGGTATTTATGCTGGAGCAATTGGGGTCATGCATCACCTGTCTGAACTCCTCTCCCTCCTTCCACCTCTCCTCAACATGAAAGTAAAAAGTTATAATGTGAAAAGCACATGAAGAACCTTCTCCAAATATATTGACTACAAATTGTCTTTTGGAGAGCATCAATAAGTTGGACCTTTATTCCACAGCAGATTCAGCTCGCATGACTGTGTAAAGATAGATGTGTAGATAATAAAAATCTATCAGCTATAGAAATACTTTGAAAAACTCATTATTTTGACTAATAGGAGACAAATAATGAAAATACATTCATATAGGATTTACATCCTTCCATCTCTTAAAAAATTCAGTTGCAATTTAATAATCCTTTTGTACAAATGCAGTGTATAGAGGTGATGTGAGAGAGTCTTATATATAGGTTATACCTGCATAATGATACACTATGTGATTAACACATTTCCCCATATACCATAATGTGCCAGGCATAAAAAGTGTCTACTTCATGTTCTTACCAGAGTATTTTGGTTTTGAACTTCCTAAAGTTCCTCTTCTCCCTTCTCCAGAGAAGGTGATGTCACACTATTTCTACCTCATTTCCCTAGTTGTCCTGAAGAAATTTACCATTGGTAAGGCCAATTCTCTTCTGAGAATGTGGAATTCTCAGAAGAGAATTGGCCAATTCTCTTCTAAGGTGGAATTCTCTTCTGATCATCTTTCTTCTTCTGGTCTCTCTAACTTTCTTTCTACATCTCTCCAGTCAGCTGGTATCATCTTTTTTTCCTCTTAAAGGTCAGCAAATTAAAACTGGTGCAATTCAAGGTTACTTTAGGTCTTTGTACCTGTTCTGGCTTGGAGCCCTGATAATACCACTGAATGGACTTAGCAAATAATTTTCCTTTAAATTCCTATTTAAAAAGGGGCTCAATGGGACCTCAGTATTTGAACTTTCCCCTGTGGGTCTTCCAGCTCTTATGGGGTGCCACCCATATATTTCTTTTGGGCAGACACTCAGGGAAGCTGCTGATACAGTGAGCATGGATATAAAGATACTGCATCCTCATGGCCCCTGCCATTTATCCTGGCCTCCTGGATGCTGTTCCCAGTCAGGAAAGAGATCACTAATCCTTGCTGGGCTTAGCACTGAAGTGGCTCTAGTTTCTGGACAGTGTAACTGTCAGCTTGATGTGCTTCCATTCACTGCTCCCATTTCTGCATCATCGGTTTCCAGGGATATTGGGCGTTGCACTAAGTCCAGCACCGTGGTTTTAACTATTCCCCAAAACTGCAATAAAAATGAAACAACCCAGCCAATACTTTGATGTCTTTTTCTTACTAAATCCATGAAAACATGGCTCTTAACAGGACTGGAGGTTTTCCCAACAGCTTTCTTGACAAAAAGCAATATTTAGTTGACTAACAATGTCTGCTTTTTAAAAAAGCTTTTCATGAAAATGTGAGAAATTGAATGTATTTTCCCATCAGTGCAATTAATTTCTAGTAGCCTAGATATGACCTTTGCCTCCATGAAGCAGGAGTTCACGAATGGACACCTAAAGAAATGTGGAATTACTGCATTTACTGATAAAAAATACATATTAAAAAAAACAAGCACTCTTTTCTAATGGGCCAAAAAAAGACTTGAGAGGCAGACAAAGCAAATAATTCCACTCATTCCTTCAACTCAAGTGATAGATCAGTGTGCAGACACAGTGTTGAACTGAAAGTCCCCCATAAATATTTCAGGTTAATGGCTTTGCACCATTCTCTCTGGTACAGGCTCCCCAGTTCTCATTGCCTTTATGTTTTAAATTGATACAATAAATTATTGAGAATTATATTCTCCATAAGATGCTGCACCACAGCCCACAGTTTTTGGCCATGTATTTAATTTTAACCTTGATAGAGAAAGGATGACCACTCTGGGAGGCTGTACCCCAACATACACAACCACACAATCACAAAGACAAATCAGGATAATAATAATCATGTAAGACTTTGCTATAATTTAGACATTGTAACTAATAAGAGGACTTCAGAAGAATATCCATGAAGAGGAAATAAATTAAATCACTTTTGTTAATTACTCATGCTGCAGAAAAAGCCCTGCGTAGGAACCCTATTTGTTTGTATCTCCCCAAAAAAACCATGAAACCTGCCTGGCCACAATAAAAATACATGTCAGAGAAGGAAAAGAGGAAGGTTATTTTACAGAGGGATGTAAGTCTTAGACTTTCAAAGATTTTCATCTGGAGAAGACCTTGACAAAGCCATCCTGAATGGGCATTCCAGAACTAATAATAAAATCCTGATCTCACAGTCCCCATGCCAACACCGTCCATCCCATTTTTTACATTCTCTTATGCATTTAGAGTGTGTGGCTTCTGATTATTACCTTGCTAGTAACTGAGCCCTTGAAAACTCAATAGAGAGAAGGTAGTCAGGCAATCACTGCTCTAAACGTGTTAAGGAAGTATCTGTAGTAAAAAAGCTTGGTAAAAGACCTGAAAGTTATATGAAGTTGATGTCTTGAAATAATTCTGAAAGAAAGAAGCCTCCCTTGGCAGTTATTTTCTTCTCATTGCTTTCAAGCACAGCAGTTTGCAATTGGTTCCTGAAAACCCTCCACAAAAGTGTTTTTGTCTCGCAGTTTAATTGTCACTTCAGTTGTCAGTTCTTCAAGAACTCAAGAATGTGTGACTTCTGAATATGAGGATACATACTTATATGATATTAAAATTGTAGCTAATACTACCAGAAACACTGTTTCTATTGCTGCTTTGAAGAAGGTGTGTTAAAATCCATTGATCAAAAAAGCCATGTATCAGCCCATAGCTGATACTATAAAGGCCAGCTATCATGGAATCACTGTCCTTGAAATTCAGATTTCTTGAGGGGGATTTCAGGCAGCTCCAATCATCTGCCTAGATCCTCTTTTTCCCAGAGCTGTTTTAATAGAGCCAGCATTTTTCATGTGACAGCTGTCAGATAGCATGGTGGTGACATTTTAATAGATTTATATCAGCTAAGCAAAGGGGTTATGGGCATAACATGATTTGGTGCTGTTCCACACAAATTCTGGAATATAGCTAAAATTCTGTATTTTCCTACACTAGCCTTAGCTACTTGTATCAGTCATTAATGGGTTCTCTGAAAAATCTTTCTGATTGTTTTCTATTTGTCATCTAGATTTCTATTATGGTATTAGCAATACCTACCTTGTGTATAATGCAGTAATCAACAGGCCTTGTGGTCCTTGGCTGAGAGACCAATGTCATTTTCTCTGAGAAACTGAGAGGTTCTGAGCTTGAGGTAACTGCACATCACATGACAGAAGATAGAAATTTGACATTTTGTTTAAAGTTTGAACTATCCTTTTTGTCCATTGGAAACAGATGAAGTTTCTGTGTGGAAAATGTAATAGATGACTTATGATTAAAGGCTGCAGTAGAATGTCTGCATGCAGGAAGGCCACATTCATGTTGGTCAAGCAGCAATTGTTTCTGATATTCCCCTCACATCTTACTGCTTGATATTGGTGCCTTAATAGTGTTGTTTCTGCATATTTTCTTTAATCAAAAGTTCTACATACATTCTGTGTCATGTTTACCTAGTTTAAATGAATTGTCACAACATAAATCTGGAAAAATAAACAAATCTTTGTTTTGATACAAGTGAGTGATAAATCAGCAGATTGAACTCAGAGTAATTTTCAAAGTGTCATTGGATTGTAAATGCAAAGTACCACTGAGATCTAGAGATAGCTAGAGACATAACACTTTCATAGCATGAAGAATCTCTTCATTGAAACTCCAGAAAAATGGTACAATGTGTTCTTAACTCCCACAGGAGACAAAGCACATCCTTTTCTGAGCAAGGGCCAGAAGAACATTCTCATTCCCTCTTGCCCTTCCATTCACAATCACAAAATGCTTCTGTACCAACTCAAAACATTGTATACATAGAAAAATCATTCTGTCTACATTTGTTCCTTATTGCATCTGCTTCTACCATCTGTTCTCTTCCTCTCTCTCTTCCAGCTCACTTTGTTTTAAGGGAGTTTCTCTGTTCATCTGAGATTGGAAGTTGGCCCAGCATGTGTTTGGAAATTTTATTTTATCTTACATTTTGCCTTAGTAAGGTTTTGCTCAGAGGTTTGTTTGGGTTTTTTTTTTTTTCTTTTTAAAATCTCCTTCTTTAAAAATGGATGCAATATCCAGGCCATTGGCTTCCTTTTTGTGGGAAGTCATAAGGTTTTCCCCTATGAGGGGTCAAATGAGGAAGGTAGTGTTAGCAGAAACCTGACTGAAGGAGCCTTTCTGAGGTGAATAATGTGCTCAGCTTCCAGTTTTGGGGAAGACTAACTTGACAGCCAGCCACATTTAAGGAGCACAGTGTGGGGTGTTTGTGTCTCCACTAGGCTTGGAGGCCTCTCATGTCCTGCTCTAGTGCTCCATCCCAGAGTGACCTTTGTACCACATCAAGTGCTTTATATCCACTCTTGAGAATATGGCCAGGTGTGACAGGGGTTTTTGTTTTACTTACGTGCACATACTCTATTCATGTAGCTCGAAATGCAAACACTCATCAAAGTAGATTAAATAGACTAATATTCATGGAGAAACAAAGCTTCTAAGTGGCTACTTTCATGACATTTCTAATTCAAAGATTTCTGTATGGCTTAACCTATCCAGTAAGCAATTGGTTTGCTTCTTTTCTTCACCTGCTATGAAGGCATCTTCAATATAAAGAAAGATACAGCAAACCAAACATGTCACTTTTCACTTGGAAAAACACGATTTAAAGCTTTGGAAGGGTCATGCATTTCTGCCCTGCTTCACTGTTCTTGCTAAAAGAATCCTAGTTTGCTGCAGGTGACATTTGAGAACTGTTGTATGTTTGTAGAACAATTTGATGAGTTCCAGGGATGAACACATTTGTAACAGCCACATGGAAAACCATAACTCTTACTGGTGCATTTGAAAAGCAGAAAGTTTTGCAGTGCAATTGGAGGATCCAATTCTGCTCTTCCTACTGCTGCCAAAAAAATGAGAGTAACTCCACTTGATGTCAGCAACATTGTTGCACTGGAGTAATAGAAAAATATGAAATCAGTTTCTAGACATAATATTTTTCCGTTTTAACAATAAAACCAAGAAAAAAAACCCTTGAATTTGCTCACCCTTTTGTTTCTTGTCTTATCCCACTGACTGTTCCTTCAGCCACTTGTCTCTCCATTCCTCCTGTCTCTCACAGGCACACAGCACTGGTTTCAGTCTGTCATTAGATCCATTACTTTCAACTACTCCTTTTTATTTATACTGTCCAGCACATACTGCTACTGAATTTGCTTCAGTGGGTTTCCTCTTCCATGCTGTTGGTTAGTGGCAGTCATGTTATTCACAGAGAGAGAAGGAGGCTCCTTTCTTTAAGTTCCTGTGCATAGTCTAGAGGAGATTTGAGCCTCCACTGCTGTCCTGACCCCAGCAGCCCTTGCCAAGCTTGGCAGGAGGGCTCACCTAGGGAGTGCTGACTTGTGGGGCAAGAGTCTCCAGAGATCATAGATACTAGGAAATCAAGGGCTTTACTAAGGATGTGTGAAGTGCATTTTTTTAAAAAGCTTTCACAAAAACAGCAAAAAGGACTCCTGTCAGTTATGCCCCTGCCAAATTTTATCTAAATTCTTTAAAGTATTAAAAAAATTTGGTACAAGAAATGGCCTATTTTTTTCACATGTGGGCAAAACTTATTTTTCCCTAACTTTCTTCTTAGAAACAATTGAACCATGACTCTTGAAATTTAAAAACACATGAATAAGAACAGCCTGGAACAAACACTAGACATGGAAAATTCAACTGAACTTGTAAAAGTTTAACTGAGTTATGACAGCATCTTATAACATGAAATGTCAAAAAGACTCTCAGTAGCTATAGAATAATGGTGAAGCAAATCCAGCATTTAGTTTTGGAGGGTTGATTAGGTAACAAATAGCATATCACAGGAAGAAAAAATTGAAATAAATTAATGGTGGGTAGTAATAGGTAGTACACACAAACTGTGTAAGTTTTAGAGAAGTTTAGAAAGTATTTTAGAATGTGTTTTTCTTAATATACTATTTTCTAATTATAAGAAATGTTAGTGGCATATTTAATAATAGTAAGAAAAATGTAAAACATATTGGAATGTTGCAAAGTGATGATAAAGTGATGAATGCTTTCAAACATCTACCTCTTTTCATGGCTAAAGAATAATATCTTGGGTGATCTTTTAACTTTGTCATTCCAGTCTGTTATTTTTGTAGACCAGGCTAATGTATGGCACTCAAATCGGTGGCAGCCACTCCAGCTGCAGTGATAATAGGTCCCATTCCTCCCATCCATGACAAAAAAAACCAACTCTCCATTGTAGGAAACAAAGCTATGTGGAAATCAGCGTTTCCTGTGCATTGTAATGTATGGTTGTAAGATGTCAATTAAACTACTAGTACCATCTAGACCATGGTAAGGATGAAGCTTTCTGAATCCTGTCTTGTACTTGGTTTTCCCACCTGTTTCACCCCCAGTCAATGCATCCTCTTTTCTATTGCTGAAAATGAAGAACAGATTCCCTTTATTTGCTCTCCAAGAGGAGTTTTGCATCAGAGCAAAAAATAGCTGATATTCACTGAGATAAGCTGGCTCTAGTTGAAGTTCTTTGCCTAGCAGCTTACAGGTAGTCTTTCCTTCTGAGGAGCAAAGAGTGTTGGCAACAAAGATGAAGTAACCATTTACTGTCATATTCTATTATTATACCCACACAGTGGCTTATGAAAGGTCGTCAGTCCCCAAGGGTGTCTGTACAGAACCTACCAGAACAACTGGATTTCCCTGTTTCTTGGGACCTGCTCTTGTCTAGGACTCAGGAACAACTCTTTACATGGTTTTTTGGTCCCTCTTGTTGTCTGTCTGCACTGCAGATGATTCCTATGGCTATGCATCTGTTTGAATGAGACATCTTAGCTTTCTCATTAGTCAGTTCTTGGGTAGCAAAAAATAACTTGGGCCAGTTGTACACCTCCTTTCCCACCTATTCTTAGAGAATCTTTTTGTGTCTTTTGGGGAGCATCAGGTCAGGCTGATATCTTCCAACCATTCCAGTCAGCCAGCTTTGCTCTCTTATCTTGTACTATGAGGTTACTGACACATTCTTTATTTTTTTTTGTTTATTTATTTTATTTTACTAGACAAAAAATAGGGATTTCTTTTACTAGACAAAAAATAGCAGCTTCCCAGGACTCTGTGCAATCAGCTATAAATCCAGCTGGACCTCAGAACAGACACTGGTGCAACTTTCAGCATTTTCAACAATAATGAGTTAGATCACATAACAATAGAAAAAATATTGTATTTTCTTTTGTTTAAATAGAAAGGAATAAGTACCAATCCACACGGGGTTCTTTCCAGGGTTCCACACAGATCTTTCAGCAACATTTCCTGTCTGAAAGTCTTTATGAAAGCTGGAGCTTTGTGGTACACCAAATACAGAACATTCTGACAAAAGAGTAAAAAAGCATATTCCAAAGAAAGGAATGCTTTTATATTTAATTCCCTGAGAATATTTCTTTAGCTTTGGGCTTAATTTCTCTTCCAATTTACTTTTCCCAAAAAAAGGCTTAATTTGATTTCATACTGTCTCTTTAACATGAAACAGTGGAATGCATCACAATATTTTCTCACTTGCCAAGATTTGCTTTTCCAAATATGTGCATTTATTGAATGAGGTAAAACCAGATCACATTCTGCTTGGGCAGCAGATGTGGCAGAAATCTTCAGAAATTCCCTGGTAGATGGCTAGGACTCAGTGAATCCTACATGATGTAGCACCCAAGATGTTGCAGGGAGACACACTGACAGACTAAGCAGAATTTTTCAGTGGAAAGAAATTTCAAAAAATGGGTTAGTTTTCAGTAGGTTGGCTCCTGATCTTGCCAGACATGACAGAATACATTTCAACTCATCTTCCAGACAAGACATGTTAATTATTCGATGATTTATTTATACTGTAATTATCAGTCAGTGTTGTATTTTCCCTCAGCTGGAAAGCTGCATTTTCTGTGAAATATTGTGAAATATTTTGGTGTCATTTTCAATTTTCATTTCTAATTTTGATGGCAGAGAGATGGTATCCTTTTTATTATGTTTTGTGTTGTATAACAAAAAAAGTTGCAAGAATCAGATGGCCTACACAGTGATGGTTGCACATGGTCATTACTAGTGATTACTGCCATTCCAGGAGCTGACATCCGTAAGGACTATGCTCTATTTTACCCAGGGGAAAATAAGTCAGGGAGAAGGACTGTGGCCATTAGTTTGGAAAAAAAAATGCACAAAGCAGTAAATCTAGAAAAAGCAAAAATTGTGATATTGATTTCTAGTATTGGTAGGTCAGCAACCATCTCTGTGCTTATTTCTGCTTAAGGAAGGAATATCTTCTCACCAGAAAATTAATGTGTATACACTCCTTCTGTTTCATGTCCTTTTAAAGCCCAAGGCCTTCCTTTTGGTTTCACTTATATTTGGGTTCTTCTTTAGCAGGCTAATTTAAACAAATATACGTCTGCTGTGAATGGGTCACATTTGCTGCTGTACACCAGGAACAGCAAGCTGACATTAATCTGGGATAACTTGTATTTAACCCTTTTACAGCTTTACATTTACATTTACATTTACAGCTGCACATTGTCAGTGGCCTCCCCCTCTCAGTTTTGTGTTTTTCTGGATGGTCTGGCCAGCTGCTACCTTGGGAACCTTGGCGAGAGGTCCTCGAGAGGGTGATGAATGAAATGAGGAATGGGCAAGATTCAGTGACCCGAAAGGTAATAGTTTAGTATGGAAATAACAAACACATAATCCAATCAGCAATGGAGGGTGCTCCAAAAAAGGCAAGGCTCAGTGTGATACAGTAAGTTATATAAATTAAGGTAGGGGCGGAGTCTGAGGCCAATAGGGAAGGATGATTAGGAATGTGCAAAATAATGCACCAAACATAAACCAATAACAACAGGGGAAAAAAAGAACTTTCTAGTAACACTTGCAAAAAACTAAACAGGGGGCAATGTGGGTAATGCCTTACTCTCCACAACTAGGAGGTTTTTATCAATCCCAACATTTTTCACAGTGAAAAAACAGTGTTTTTCAAAGGGAAGGTCATGTTCCCCTTCAGGGCTGTGGTAAGGATCAAAGGGTGGCTTGGAAGCTGCATTAGTGGTGATAATCACAAGCAGCCCGAGCTGCGGTTCCACTGGGTTTGCTTTGGTTGCAGCGCCGGTGCCCTGGAGGAGTCCCCCTGCCCTTCCTCACCACTGCTGGCTCCTGTCCTGCACACCACCCCAGGAGGCTCCCGGGGGCTGGGGAGTCACAGCAGCTGAGCCAACAGGGGACAGCCTGGATGGTGAAATCCCTGCCACACAAGCACACACCCTGACACAGCCAGATGTGTTTCCAGGCCCAGCTCTCCACGCAGACACGAGGTACCAGAGTGTTGCTGGCTTCATGCCGGCTGTGGCACAGGGTAAGAGCAAGCTGTGAACACCAGGTTAACAGCAGAGCCACAAGCTGGGAGCTTGTAGTGTCAGGTCATTCAGGGTCAGGGAGAGTGGAGGCTGTAAATACTTGCTACAGTTTTGAAACTAGCCAGGAAACTACAAATTGACTTTAATTGCAGACAGTTTGTCTGCATGGAAGATGTGATTATTTAACTAATGCAACATATATGAGCAGCCATTCTGGATCAGACCAATGTTCTTATTAGCACTGTATCCTGCCTCCAACATGAGCCAAGAAGTACACAAAGAAAACAGGCATACTCAGTACTTTTCCCCAAATACCCTCCTTGCTGCCAGCCACTTGCAGTTCAGGGGTTTCTGAGCTACATATGGTTGAATTTAGCAGTCCTCAGTGGACTTGTCTTCTATGAATTTCTATTTCTCCTTGAATCCATGTAATATTTTAGTACTTGCAATGTCCAAAGACAGTTTCTGCCTTGATGTAGTAATTTCAGCAAGTCCTTTCTTCTCTGCCTTGGAGAAAAAGTGCTGCAGCTCAGACTTGGAGTCATACCCAGACAGATGAGCCAAAAGGAGTGGATGGAATTGCCACAGTTTCAAAAGGTTAAAGAAAACTCTTTTTGTTAGAAAAGATGGAATTTGGTCACTGTGTGCATTGAGTAATCTCTTCAAGAATTTAAGAGACCTATCCTTTAGCTGATGAGCACAGGTTTATCTTTACAGACTTCAACAGCAGCAAATTGCGCTTGAGCTTAGCTTTGTAAGTGGCCATCAACTGGCTTGTAACATCTGCTTTTGCTGCTGGGGGTGTTCTGGGGAGGGAATTGAGAGCAATGTTCTCTGCACAGCCATCACAAAAATCAGAAAGTGGATTGCTTGGATTGGCATACAATGAGGCTTTTGTTGCCTAAAGAGTGGCAGAGGTCTCTGGTCATTGATCAAATGTTTCAATATTCAGTATTGATTTGTGTTCACTGGATCAAAGCTCTGCCAGCTTTATTTCTGCCAAGGATCCATTAAGCTTTTGTGCTGACTGCATCTTGCAAACAAGCTGTACAAATTCTCCCTGCTGATGTACTTGTCTCTAACAAGACTCTCAACTGGATAGGTATACAGTGCAAGCATAAAACCTGTCTCATTTGGTTCCAGGTTCAGTAGATTGCTCATTTGCTTTATTAGATATTAGTTGAGGTAGAATCATAGAATCATTAAGGTTGGAAAAGGTATTAAGCAGAATGCATACTAGCTTTTCCTTGGTAAATTCACATCACAGCCTCAATTCCTAGCTCACAGTAGGAAAAAATGTGCCCTTCAGAGGGTCATTTGTTTTCTCTTAGATTGTGTATCTAAGACTCTGAAAAACAGTATGAACCTACATCTCACTCTTGAGGACAGAAGCTGGGAAATCTCAAAAATACCAAGTCGATGACTTCTAAGCACATCTGTGCTGTGACATGATAGATGTGCGTGTACAATAAGTGTCAAGGAAAAATGTGCTGTAACGTGTTAGAAGATGCTGTGGGTTATGTTACCTCTGTCTCTCTCTTCTTTGCCTCCTCTGGGCTCTGTTCTCTGTGGATATAACCTTCTATATTCTCCCAGCCTCCTCTGGGCTGAATTCTCTGTGAATACAGTTTTCTATAGTCCCCCAGCCTCCTCTGGGCTGAATTCTCTTTAAGATACAATTTTCTCTTACTCCCCAGCCTCCCCTGGGCTGACTTCTTTGTAGATACAGTCTCTCTTTAATTCCGCAGCCTCCTCTGGGCTGAATTCTCCTGGGATCCTCCCTCGTGGGGAGTTCCACTTATCTCTGTCTTCGTCACTCGAAGAAAGCTCCCGGACTCATTAGGTTCAGATTTCTTGGGTTTATTAAAGGATTTTTACAGAACTTGGCAGGTCCATCCAGACTAACTGCACAAGCTTAAATCGCCACAGCCTGGCTCATCTTGTTCTAATGATACAAAATGGCCCCGAAACACGCGGCCTTTTCACTCTTATACTAATTTCTATCCTATTAACTACTGACACGTATATTGTTATCATACTTTAACAAATAAGTTTTCTATATCTACTAATGTAATTAAAAGTGCGACTAACTCTAAACCAATTATATTCTGTGCTTTTATAAACTGCAGAAGCATGGAGAAGAAGGAAGAAGAAGGACTAAAAACTACACCCTTTTTCCTCCATCTTTACTCCACGTGTGGAACCCTCTTAAAACTTATACTTTCACCTCTGTGTCAAAAAAACTATTTTTCTACTTCTTATTCAATCTCCTACAAACTCTGGCTTATTCAGGGATATTTGGAAGCCTTTTTATCAGTATTATATACAACTGATGTATTTTTCAGAGAATTATACAAGCAGAGAAATTTTCCTGCATTTCTAGACTCCTACAGGTTAGCCCTGGCAGGCAGTTCATTCCCATCCAGATTGCTCACTCAGTCTCTCCCAGTTGAATGAGGGAGAGAGTTGAGAGGATTAAAGTGAGAAAATTTGTGTTTTGAGATAAAATCAGTTTAATAATAAAGGCAGTTGTGTGCAGAAGCAAAGTGAAATAGTGAATTCATTCTCTGCTTCCCATGGACAAGCAGGTGTTTGGCCATTCCTGGAAGGCTGGGCTCCACCACACGGGTTGATGACTTGGGAAGGCAAATGCCATCACTACAAATGTCCCCCCTTCCTCCATCTTCTCCCAGCTTTTATTGCTAAGCACAACACCTTATGGTGTGAATATCCTCACGGTCACTTGGGGTCAGCTGTTCCCACTGTGTCTCCTCCCAACCTCTTGTGCACCCTCAGCCTTGCTGTTGTGAGAAAGGGTGCTGCACAAGCACTGATCACAGTGGCTGAAACATCCCTGTGTGCTCAACACTGTTTTTATCACAAATCTGAAGCATAGGAGCTGCTATGAACAAGATTAACTCTATCCTTCCCAAAACCAATCCAAAGTCTGTATATTCTCCATATACTGTGCTGGGAATAGATTGATTTACATACCCCCACTTAGAAGTTCTAGAATTGACTGGGAGGTCAGTATATCCTAAACATTAAAGTGACAGAGAAACTGAAGCAAAAAATTCAGTAGCTAGTAAAACTAGAGTAAAAGCCATGGATGCATTAAGATGTTATCTTTACCAGTTTACCAATTATCTTTTATCATCTGGGTTAACTCACTGCTTCCTTAGTTTCACCAATAAATCCTGTCAGTATTCAGAGAAAGGCTCCCAGAGGAAGTGACCCAGAGTACCTAGACTCTGAATTGCTCTCAGAAGAGTGGCAGTCTGTTCTCATCAGAGGGAGGACCTAGGAAGGCCTTTTGCTTGCTATTTTAGGTGCATGGAACTGGGTGACTTTATTCCTCCCTTTTCAGGGGGTCTAAGTGACGGAAAATCACGTAAATTAATATAAAGATTTAATCTCCATATTGATTTATGCATTTTTCAATTGTATGTGTGTGTTTCCAATATGACATATTTGAATTTAATTTGTTTTACATTACATGCTTCTGAATGCAATGGCTCTCTCCTGTCTCTTTGTGTAATTGGCATACAACAGACTTCATGATACCTCAGTGACCTGGAGTAGAGTTCTCAATCTGTGCAATGATATAGCTGCCAGTGTATTCTAGGGCACTAGAACAGAATTAAAAAGATATGAGATCCCTTTCCATCTGTGTTGCTGGAGGATAGCAGCAGTGTTGGTCTCCTTTCACTGCTTAGTTGGCTTTCTGGCCTGTGGAATTAGGATGATGAGTGCAATCATGATGCTCAGTGAAATGTATTAGTGGAAAATTGAGATAATAAGTTTTAGTGCAAGGCTTAACATTGCCAGCTGTGTAAGTGCTCTCTCATCAGTCAGAGCTAGGATAACTTCTCAGCACTATGCTCCGTGTACCTACTCTGGCTGCATCCTGACTCTCAGGGATACACACTGTCACAACAACTTGTTTAAAAGGCAGAGAACTGTGGGTGCAGGGGGATCAGTGCCAGACTGAGCAGCCAAGGTGCCAGGACTGTGAAGAGTCCCATGGAACACACCTGATATAGGTAATTGGCTGCTGTGAGCATGCATGCCAGCTGCACACACACACACATACACACACTGAGTGTATACACATATTAACACCTTGTTTTCTTAGGAGTTGGGTCCAGAGGTCAAAATACCTGCATTTTCCCATTGTGTTTATCAAGGGACAAGAAGAAGGAATGCAGTTATAGTTGTCTTTTCTTCTGACAGCTGTAGTGGCACTTTGTTACTGTTGAAGTATACGTGTGGCACAGAGGATATGTCTGGGAAGTATCTGACATGCTGTCTTCAGGAATCCAGAGTCTGAATGCATCTTAAACCTTGCAGACATTAATGGTGTATGGCTATGGCACAGTTGCTGTGAGCAGCCCTTTGCCTGCTGGGCTGTGCACACAAAATCCCCTGTGCCAGAAAAAACAGCTGTCCTTCTGGTAGAGGTCACAGAGTAGAAGTTCTCATAACTTCTGGGGCCTGATTCATGCAAACTGGGGACTCTAAAGAACAGTGCTCTTGAAAGGGCACTAAAGCAAACACTTTGCATGATGAAAAATAATGTCAATGTACTAAAGGTAAATGTCATTTCATATTTTGACTGTCCACGGTCCTCCCAGTTTCCTTCAAGGACCACATCTAACTTCTAAAACCTGAAAAACTTTCCAAATTATCTCTTAATCATAGACCTTTTCTTTCACTTGTACCAAACCTTGATACTTTCCTTGTGCTCTTTTTATTTAAATTGCATTGGCCCAAGGTGTAAGACAGGCAATAAACAAGACTGAACTGATGGCAGATTTCATATCCAGTGTCTCACCACAGCTAGACATGGAAGCTTCCCAGTGGCCTGTGATATATTTAATAGACTCAGAAATCTCTAGGAATTAAAATAATGCAATTTATTTTATTAAAAATTTAATTTCTTTTTAAAAAAGCATTTTTTTTTCTTTTAGAAGTTTCTAAACTGTATTAACTGCAGATTCTATCTGTGTTTGAGATCCACAGTATCTCTAGATAGGAGAATAAGAAAATTCTAAATCTCCAGCTTACTTACAGTGTATTTTTCTTTAAAATGCAAAATAATCTTTGTTCAGGCATAAAGAATACTTGGTATTTGGCCTGGTAAGTTTCAGATTTTAGCTCACTTAAGTGTACCTCAAGATATGTCAACCTCACATGACTCATATAAGGCTGACAACTTCTGAATACAGTTGGAAGAATAAAGGCCTTTTTTCTCTGTGCCTGGAAAAAGTTGGAGAAATATTATTTAGATTCCATTTGGAGGGCTCAGGAAAATAGAAACAACAAACAGGTTTTTTTTGACAACCCCAAATATTTAAATTGCTCTGAAATAAAACATTTTAATTCATCCTTTTGTCATCATCATTGCTTTTTTAATAAGTTTTTTGTGCTTTATTATTTATAAGGTAGGTCTTGGTAATGGAAAAAGGACATTTTAAACTAGAAGTCAAAATATCAAAGCAGACCACTCTGGCTTTCCATAGACAAATATTACATATAAGGAGAATGAGGGTAAATTGCATTTTAGTCTTCAAAATTCATTCAATTGATATTGAAACAAATTTTCATCTGTTTCATTGCCTCCAGAGCTCCATTTCTTCTACCACATCTACTGCTTGTGGGAAAGAAAAAAAAAAAAGGAAAAATAGAGTGCCTAACTCTATTCACAATAAACCCATCTAAAGTGATGCCTGAGCAGTACGTTCTGAAAACCTGCTCATCCAGGTGCTGTGTGCTCTAGTGATGCAGGTTCCTGCAGCAGCTGTTGATGGCTTCCTCTTGGCCTAGACCCTGGCTACCTTTGAGCAAACCTGCAGTGCTCCTGCATGCTCCAGGCATGACCTGAAGGATCCCAGCAGCTTCTCTGAAACTACTCAAGTGTTAGTGCAGGGACAGGCAGCTCCTGCCTTCCTCACAGGCTTAAGGAGAGCTTAACCAGAGCTCTGCATCACGGCTGAGAACATCAGCTAATCTCATCCCACAGCTACCCATCCAGTGAAGTCAGCGACTTGGAATTAAATGCAGTGAAGGGAAGCATGGTAGGACAATAATGGGCTCCAAAAGAAGCCAGCCTTGGCCTTAAGGCAATAGTGAATGTTTTGCATGAGAAATACAGCAGCATTTATGGCAAGGTCTGTTCCACAGGAAAATTCTAGGGTGACTGGCCCAGCTCTCTGGGACCACTGTCTGTCTGAAGGAGGACAGACCACAGCCCATACAATTGGCTACTAGAGCTGAAACAAGCAGATCTGCTGTTGTCACTAAACGCTGAACCATGAATGTTTCTTCAGTTCTGAACTTTCAGGTGCAGTACCTAAAACTGCATAATGTTCTTCAGCTACTTTTTGTGGGAAATAGGAGGTGTCTCCTAGACTTGCCATACTCATCCTCTCTCATTTGAAGTTTGCTCTATGTGTGTGGAAAGGAGGAAGGGGATAGGAAGGACAGGGTTTTCCAGGATACTTACTTCTTTCCTGAGCCCTTATTGAGCAGATGCATGAGATGTATCTCCTTCATTTCTTGCCCTAATATATGGGTTTTATGCTTCATTTACAGAGCATTAAGAAAAACCCATAGCGAATCAAAAAAGCAGACATGCAGTTTGATTTAAAGAACTGGAAAACAATAAGGCTTTTTCTCAAGTCTGATTAACTTTATTTTACTCACCTAACAAAATGAGAAAACATGTTTTCGAATGGAATTATTTGGAATCAGACTAGATGCAGGATGTGTCATGTGTCTGAGATGTAGAAACTTCTGGATTTATTTAGGAAAACATTGCTTTAAAGGGAGTTCCTCAGAAGAAAGCAATTAAATGTAATTTAGAAAAAAATGCATATTGTGGCATAAATGATGAAATATGATTGCAAAATGTATAGCTTTCTCTCCTGGTTTTATTTTTTCTGGTTGGACCTTCTCCACAGACCTGAACAGCAACAGCTAATCGTACTGAAATGTGGGAGAGTTTTTAGTGGTTTTGGGTGTGGGGAAATACCTAACAAAAAGACAACTTCTTGTTGCTCAGATCAAACTTACAAAGTTCTGATCTGACTGAAATTCTCGAGGGTGAAAAACAAGTGCACTGAAAGCCCATAAAACATCAATAGCAGTCTTCCTTTTTACTTCACTGACCTTTAAAAATTGCTTTGAGGTTGAAATCCTTCCCTCACTAACTTCAGAGGTTCTTGGAAGAGGTCCACATAAAAGTGTTTACTATCTCCAGAGCATTTCTTCAAAAAGTGGGGAGCTTCCCTGTGCTTGCTACATACTGACACAATTGGCAAAGTGGGATCAGAATTCAGACAACTTCACATTAGATCAAATGTATTTAATTGGTGAAGGTACTTTAGTCAGTCCTGCTGAGTGCCTGCATCCCTCTTATCAAAATCTTGCAGATACTGAGGGGCTTTTTCTCCATGCTTGATTCTGCCTAAGGAATTTCTACCATCCTTCTCCAGGGGCTCTGTGCAGGTACAATGATCCACATCCACAATCTCTGCTCCTCACAGTGGGGGCTTCCAGCTGAGGATTGGAAAGGTATCATGGCAACCTTGTGACCTGCTTTTTCTCCTTTAGGAGTGGGAATGAAAACCTGGATACTTTTCATAATAGCCAACTATCGTGTAAAAAACTCAAGAGACTTAAGGCTTTTCTTCCTTAGGTTTAAGTAAAGTACTGTCCAGAAACAACTGCAGAGGCAAACATAAAAAAACCCCTCTGTGTACACTTTGGTTAGGTTGATTCCAGCCGCTTTTGTGGCTACTACAGAGACTGTCATTTATCTGGTTTCAATATTGAAGCTTCAGAAAATATTAAGGTACTGAATATGAAAGCAGAAATGTGTCAGCCTCAGCCCTGCACTCACTTGATCCCCACTAGCTGGGACAGCGGTTCATGTGCTTCAAGTGGTTGTGGTTAAAAATGCTTTTATGTCTATCTAAAGTTACCACCAATAACACAGGGCCCTCTACCAGCACTGTTGCAGGGTACAAGTTCTTGGAAGCCATAATAACAGGATTGTTTCTCTTCCTGCGTGTATGATCATTTTAACCTTAATTGTAGCTGTTCATTTATTAAAATAAATAACTCAGGAATATAAAAATTTTAAATTCCAGCTGTTCAAACAGTCTTTTTATTTTCTTTGTGCTCATGGTTTGGTGGGTAATTTATTGTAATTTTTTTTTTTTTTTAAACTAAGAAATGTGCAATATATTTTCCAGATATACTTGAAAACTATGTATGGAACCACTGCTGGTTCAACATGGGGCCATAACAAAAAAAGAACTTTGCCCTGTGTTTAAAAGCATGTAATCTATGATACTTACTGATTTCTGATTCTGATAATTATTCACAAGGTGACTGAGACTGCCGTTGTGCAGCTTAATATCCCACCTGTTCCTTTGTTCTTCCCTTTACCTGTTAGCTCCTTTTCCCTGAACTCTACTTAAATGCTTATTAGTATCCACTGTGCCTTCTTCCAAAGGAATAGTACCCTTTGTCCTTGAGATGTACACCAGACTCCATTTAACAGCCTCCTTTGAGATGAGAAGCTCTGCTTCCTACATCAGACAGTTTACAGGGGATACACAGGTGTAGATTCAAGGACAATCCTTCCCCATGCTTCTCCAGCAGAGCCAGAGAAGGGCTTTCCCACTTCCACCCCCTAAAGGAAGAAGCAAGAGGGCAGAGAGGTTCTGGCCTCAAACTGTCCTCCCACGCTCTGTCAGTCCTGAGGAGATGCAGGGAAAGGGAGGCAACTCTGCAGCAGCAGAGAGTCAGTGCTGCTGGCTGGTGTCCAGGCATGATTCAGAACACAAGTTACAAAAACATTCTCAGGAGCTGCTTATGATCTTAAACTGTTCATATGCATTATTAAGTCAGACTGGAAGGGCAGTAGAATCACTGAATCCAAGAAGGGTCTGTAAAAAGGTCTTTCTTTTGTAGTTTTGCATTCTTGTTATCACACCATCTCAACACACAAAGCAAAGATGGTGATTTTCTTGCTTTCAGCAATGGAAAACATATGATGAAGCATAGTTTTACTTGTAGAAAGATAAGATATAAAGGAAATAAAGGAAACAATATTTTGTATCTGCTAGGGAAATGGTACACACAAATATGAATGCCTTGATTTTCATTAACATTTAAAGTTGGCAGTACATTTGTCTGGTCTTAAAGCGGATACAGTTCTCTTTTAAACCCTGCTTTGGTAAGGGAATAGTGTAAAATGTCCCTGTAAATCAGACTAAGGACAGGGTCTTCTGTCTGTTTATCGTCTGACCACAGACACTGTAAAACTCTAATGTGGTCAAGAAAGGCTGAAGCTTTTCTGCATGGTGACAGGTTTAAATAATCTGGAAGAGAGCATGTAAGGTTTGCTTCTCCCTACGTGTGTATGCCAGTTGCCTAATTCTGACGTGTAAATGCTTCCCATATCCTAAAAATGGCAAAGCCTATATAATTCACCTCAAGTCACCCTGGAATTCTGAATCCAATTTGTGATAGGAGCCAATGAGTTCTGCTTCAGAAATTGTTTCCTTCCAAAAACAAAAAGAAAAGCTCTGTGAAGGAGTCGTTGTTCACGGGACTGCTGCCTCCTGATTTTCTCGGCATGATGTTCTCCTTCACACAGACTAGCTGTCAGCACTTCTGAGCGTGATATCCAGCTTCCAGCATACTATAAGATGCTCATAGGGGAAAACATACCATTATTATGAAAGATAGTGTGCTGTCCCACAGGAGACACTTGGCAGAAGGAATAAGGAAATAAAGTCAGCTTGAAACTATAGCTGAACATTTGCAGACTGTTACAAAGCTTGCAAAACAGGAGAAATCCCAGCATGTTTCAGTTATATTGGCACTCCTATATCATGAATCCAAAGACCTAGGCAGGTCTGTTCCACAGTTCACAAGAAGTAAGAGGGGGAGAGAATAGTTTAAAGTTGAGGAAGAAAAAGCAGCAAAGACAATACAAGCAGATTTCCCAGCATTTGATGAGGATCGTCTAATAAGAATTCTAAAAGCTGGCCTGTCTTCAGAAATGTTTGCTTGAAATTCTGTTGGAATTTCTTTTAATTTAATCAATAAGGGAATGGGGCTGCAGGTAGGAACTCCTTGAGCTTTTTACTCATCATCAGCCTCATTGGTACAAGGTGAGACATGAAAGATGCTGAAAGCTCGTTCCATTACAATAATAGCCAAACTTTCTCTGTTATAATGCCTTTTTAAAAACCTTCTAGCCAATAGCACAATGTTAAAAGCTTACAAGTGTTTGCTTAAACCAGTCACTAAAACTACACATACACCTTGCCTCTAACAATGCCTGCTTTTCATAGCTTAAAAACAATGGATAAAGCTTCATTATTAGACTCACATTTTTCTATTATCTTGCTTACCATATTTTCTAAGACCTATCTCTACACAGCTCAAAAACACACCCTTATTGTTTCCTGTCCTTGCATATCTGTATCTTGCATTCTTCTGTTGTGAGATCTGCTTTCTTACAGTTTCTGAGAGTTTTGTACCTTTTCTATTTCCCACAAAGTTCCAAATCCCAATAATGTTTCATGAAAAATATTTAAGCCTTCTATTAAAAGGCATGTGTGTGTGTGCCTGTGCATGCATGTGTGTGTTGCGGGGTCTGCCTTGAAGTTCTTCACCTTGGAAAAGTTATTTTTTTCTGCTTATGAAGAACTACTTGTATGCTAGTGATATTGCAATTATGAGCAATGTCAATTCTTTCAACCTAAAAGAAAACTAAAATGTCCAGATACCAAGATAGGCAGAGGGCTTGGAGGGCTTGTCTGGAAAAAATTTGGAACTTACACAGTAAATAAACCAGGATGAAAATAACTACTGTCCACAGGTATGATAAAAATAGCTGATTCCTGTGACAACCATGAACAGATGTATGAGGAAACCCTCCCAGAGTTTACAAAGCTCTGCTTGGGGGCACCAGAAGGCTTTGTAGCCTGGAATGATTGCTGGTCTTCCACTGAATACCACACACATTACCACCTACCAGAGAAGTCAGAGATACAGTGATTTTGTCTGAATCCCTTCCCCTCGCTGCTTTGTACACATCAGCACACATCCAGTCCCATGAAGAACTTTCCAAATTGAAATCACACATTGTGCTTCCCCTGAAATGTGCAAGCCATCTGCCACAACTCTGTTTGGGTTTGAGCCATTTCTTTGTGAATAGGTGCTTATCAGTTTCTCTTGTTATTTGTACTTTGAGGTAGGTGATGGGGGAGTCCAAGACCACCAACACTCTCTTTGTCTGACCAGATGCATACAGAATTATTTTCTATAAATAATGGAAGAAGGTTCTAAAAAATGTATTCCTATTTATTCTTCTGTTGGATTTTTCATTAATTCTGGCTTGTGTGTTTATTTTTAATGCTTTGAGAAATAAGAATAGAGAAGTATTGTAAGTATATTATAACAAAGGTGCTAATAACATCCAAGAAAAAAATCTGTTTTACAAAAATGGTGAAGAAAATGCTTATGATTCACTATAAATGTATGGCAGTGTTTTCAGCAGGTGTTATGAAGTATGTGAAGTACTGGTAAGCAGTATTTGTTTTCTCCTGTGGATAGCTGAGATGGTCATCACTGATATATAGGAGGCAAAAGGACAATTTTGTTTTGCTTTCTTTTGGTTTGGTTTGGTTTTGAAGAAAACCCTGCTGAAGAAGTGGCCTTTTTATTCCTTTGACCGACATGGTCTTACAACTTGGTTTGCTCTCCCATAAAGAATTCCATAGCCAGTAATTCTAATCCCCAAAACACCCTCCCCAAACACTTAGTGCTGTCTAAGACAAAGTCAAAACATGACCTTTTTTTTACATCTTGTCTCAATGGAGCACAGCTGCTCTGTGGACTGTGGACAGAAAGGTGATCTGATGCACACTTCCTTTGAGCATGCACAGGAATATATATGCATCTACACTATATTTTTTTCCCACATAAATTATCCCAAACATAGTAAGAAAAATAAATGTTATTCTCTCAGAAAATGGAAAAGGTCTCAATAATTCAATAACCTGAAGTGTGAGTTTAATACAAGTGTCCCTTCCTTTTGAAGGCAGCAGATTTATGTACATGTGTGAAAATGAGATGAAAAATCTAATTTGGGGTTAGAAGGGACCTGTGGAGCAGGACTACTTTAAAGTTATTTCAGGTTGCTTGTGACCTCATCTGGTTCAGTTTTAAATACCTCCAAAGAAAGACAATCCATAACCTCCTTGGGCATGAAATAGAATTTCTTCATGTGCTTCCATTTTTAATTAGGAATAATTGGCCACCTTACTATTTCCACTGTGAATTTAAGCTTTCATATCCATTATTAGACAGAAACAATTCAGCTCCTTGTATGATAAATTTAGATTTCCCTTTTTCAGAAGACATTAGAGCAAGGCAACATGTCAGGCTTACCAGTGTTTATTAAACATAGCAGCAAGATAGGAGGGCAACAGACACAACCAGCTTAAGCTCTGTTGGTCAGAGTAGAAAATGTTTTTCCAAGAGCCTCTGGAATTTTTAAAGGAAATTGTAATTTGATTTTCACCAAAAAAAAATTTAAAGCATTCAGTCCATTTGGGACGCACTTGCCAGGAATATTTTAGTAAATGAATTTATTTTGTAAAGAAAAGAAAATTATTTGCAGGAAATGTATTCAGAAGTCTTATCCAGAAACCAGAACCTGAGTTTTAGGTTTGTCCCATGATCACAAATCTCTGTCCAAAGAAATAAAATGTATGCTTGCAACAGACAGCAGAGCAAACAAATGACAAACCAAGACTAAGGAATGGGTGATTTCAGAAAGATGATTGCATCCTTTCTGAAAATACCTTTCAAGCAGAAAAAGCAGTGATATGTGCCAGGTTCAATGCTTGTAGCAGTTTTCCATACACCTCTTACATTGGTGCAGGAATGTGATTAAAATGTTATTTTAGACATTTACAAAACCAGGCTGGCTGCTGGATAAAAGGATAATCCTGTTTCTCAGTGTTTCTTAACCTTCATCATTTGCACCATTCCTAACAACAATCCCTAGGAAAATTTCCTCTATATGCACAATATTTGCAAGGATCTTGTCCCGAATGGAGGCAGTTCCTCTAACAGTGTCCAGAAAATAAATGAGTTTTACTCAATGACCAATCTCAAATGCAGGCTACTCTGCTGTACCTAACCACTGTTGTTCACTTTCTTGGAAATGTTTGGCAGCACTTAAAATCACTAAGGTCAATTCTTTAAAAATATATATCTGCCCATAAAGCCAGATGCCGTGGGAGTGTGAATGCAGTTTATGGATGTCTGAGAGACAGGAGGAAAGTGTAACTGATACTTTGTTTCCCCATTCCATTTGAAATGTTTTGCTTCTCTAAAAGTACGGTATCATTTAAGGAAGAAAGGAAGCACCTTGGTTGAACTCAATGGTCTTCGGGGCCTTTTCCAGCCTTACTGGTTCCTGTGACCTCTCCTAATGTGGAGAATGCCACCAACTCCATCAAACAGTCCTGTGAATGGGCATGAAGTATTGGGTTTTTAACTTTTCAGACATCTAGATGTTATTCTTCTCCTTGAACAAGTGTGTGTCCTTCTTGTGAAGACAAATATGGAAGTATTTGGGGCTTTATGTCTTATCTCTAAAGAAGCATGTAAATTTGAAAAAAAAAATAGTGATATTTAAACAGTACCACGCCCTCACCGCTATTGAAACCTACAAGAGGAGCAGTAAAAAATCAGATAAAATTTCAGAGGTGTTTTGCCAGTGGCTGGTGTCCCTCAACTGCAGCTTTGTTTTTCTGATCCAAAACTATAATGTCTTCCTTAATAATCCAAAAGAAGAAGCAGAGTGACAGGTAAAGAGGGAGATCAGCAGGAGAAAAGTAATCTGGACCACATTTACATGCTGACCTTAAATCTATGAACTACTCTCTTAATAAGGTCCTCATAATTAATATAAACATTAATATTACATGAACAGCATTTCTATGAATTTTCATTCTTTATATTGTAAAATTCCCCACAATATCCTCAGCTCTGTCTTGGAGAGAGACAGAATTGCTGTGACCATTCTGGGGCTGTGTATATATTACTAGTGAATATGTGTGTACTCTTTAACAACGTTGCTGCAATTAAATTATATTTATAAGGTCAGAGTTCTGCCCGTGTTCTCTCAGACTCTCTTTTACCCAGGAGTCTTTGACACCAATTGAAGTAACTTCATTACCTACCTCTTTTTGAAACTTAGTTAAAAATCAATTCACAAATCTCAAGTATTGAGATGGGAAGACAGACTCATAGACAACTTTTATATAAGTCCCATTTCTTTGCAAAATTCCCACATTTTTTCTGTTTCTTGGCTTGAAAGAAGGCTGAATTAAGTTCTAGATATGTCCAGCTGAAGGCATCATAACTTGGCATGAGTGTGTGTATATAAAAAGTGGTCTTATTTACAGTGGTCTCAAAAGTTATAATGCTGACCCCACAAATGTCTTTTCACACTGTCATGACTCTCCTCTTTTAATATCAAGTTTCCCTGCCTATGAAATTAGAGCAATACGTAGGAGCAGCAGCTCAAGATTGTGACAGCCAATAGCTTATGGGCCTTCTTATTGAAATGGTGGGGCATGAATGGGAAAATTAATTCTTAAACAAAAGATTACCCATCCTGTTCAGGTAACACTGAGTGTGTTTTAACAGGGAAAACATTGAGGCTTTTTCATTAACATAATGCTGCCAGACTCTAGAAAAATCTAGTCTGATACTCCAGACTAGAAAAATCAGTGTCCTCACACACCCTGAGTTTGGATGCCCTACATCTGGAATGGCAAATCTTGGAGTGTGTTGGATGCCTCATGCAGCTTCCCTTTTCCTCCAGGCCAAAGAGTTTAGATCCAGAAAGGCATCAGATCTCCAAAAGTAAAGATCTTTAAGCTTTACATTTACATGTGGCTTGTTTTAAACCCTACTGCTATATCCTGTAAAACATACTAGGACTGCTGTTACTTCTTTATTGGCTTATAAAACTTGATCATCTCTCCCAAATCCACAAGAGCACTGTTTACTAAGCTAGTAGTTCCTATTTTCCAAGAGATACCAGACACCTATAAGGAAAATTTAGTCTAGGAATTAAAGTTCATCAGCTTTTTCTGAAGTTTTGGTTTGAAAGATGTTGGCAAAGAAGATACTGTTAGCAACAAAATCACTGGTATGTGCTTAAACAGTCTGTATATCTGTAATGAGATGATCCTTATAATTTGATTACCTGAGAACTGTTAGGGTTGTTTCTAGGGTTGTATCCATATATAATGCATATAATGGATCCTGGAGGGCAGGATTCATGCTTGTTCAGGCTTACCTAATAATTAATAAGGATTTTGATGGGTGATGAATCCAGGCCAGCTAACTCATGTGCCTTCCCAAGGTTTAGCTAATGAAATTCAAGCTTTCAGACTACTAAAATACTCATGTGATAGCTGCCAGATTCACTAGTACTGGCAGATGCACTGATGGAAAAGAGAAAATTCCCTGGCCAAGGGGGTGGCATGCACCAGTCCCCTTCCCCCCAGAGGGGCAGTCAACAAATTATTGACAGAATAGGATGGAAAAGGATGGACCCACAGACCATGGGTTGATTCTGAACACAAAATATGATCCAAAGGAGACGGGAGTTCGAAACAGTTGGTGAGGCAAAGGGCATTGCTATTCCTACTTTTGATGATCAGCTGTCCAAATGGCACTTTGGGATTTATCAACCAGTTTGCTAATTTGTTGGCATCTAAACTTTCTTCAGGTACGTCCTTTCAGGCCTACATTGTCAGCCCTTTAAAAATGGTCTTTGCTGCAGTCTGAAGTAAGCTGCAGGAACCAGAACACAGGCTGAATGTTTTAGCAGCAGAGGGATGTGAGAAGCATGGGATCTTTTGCCAAATCTTCTTGGCTTTTCTGCTGTAAATTTGACTGATTTTTCCTATGTTTTAACCTCTGACAGTGTTCTTCAGGGGCTGTGTGTAGCATATATTTGAGTTGCTGAAGACTCAAACAGTCACAGCAAAAATCCAATGTCTTATTCATTAGGCACATCAGGTTTTTCAGGACTCAAGTTATTTCTTATTAACCAGCACTTTCCTTAGCTGCAGCCATACATCTCCTGGGCCTAATATACAGAGACAGAAAACATTCTCACATTCTCAGAAAATGAATGTTTCTATTCTTTTCAGTGTGGGTAGAAATGGTGAATAGTCTTCATTAAACTTAATTCTCCCAGTCTTCTTTATGGTATGTCTTTATGATGAAAGTTCTATTCACACAAAATAATAATAGTGATTTTTATTCCTTTTAACACTTTTTTCCCATAGTCCTTCAGAGACTGATAAACTAGATGTAATGAGTGACCACAACTGAAATACAGCCAATTTTGAGGTGAAACACAGCAGCTATAAAATGGCAAACAATAACATTTCAAAATAGCTTAGGAGAGGACAGAAGGAGTAATAATATATGCAAGAGAAAATTCAGAGAGAATGTAAGAATACAAAACAGGAATTTGTTCAGTACATACTGTATTTAAAACTCACACTAAAAATAAGAATTTCAGGGTAGGATTAGTAGCTGAATGTTCTTTTGAGTCTACATTCAGCTTGTTGCCAAGCACGCTGATTGTGTGATAAAACCAATTTAAATGCTTGACCAAAATGTGAAACATTGGGATTTTGTTTCACACTACACCTATTAGTAGGAAATTGTAACTATTTTTCTAGTGAGAGCTATTCTAGTGAAAATAAGTAGCTCTCCAGGAGGAGAAATAGATGTGGGGAGGACCCATTGAGTTTAAGCCAAGGATCACTTTGTGTCCATCAACACTTTTACTCCATCACACCTTGTCCAGGTGTGACACTTATTGACTCCAGGGCACACAGTATTTTGATGGCTTTGTATATTATCCCTCAGGATCCTAAAAGGAAAATGAGGTATCCAAGCACCCATAGTTTAATTTACAGGTATTATTGAAAGAGGCCCTGGAGCTGAGGTGTCTCTCAGTAAATTCTGCCTTGTCTGTATTCTCTTATATCAACTTGGGATTTCCCTGCAGTTCCTCTTGAGCAACATCAAGAACTCTCTATTCAGCCTATGAAAACTCCTGTTTGCTCAACTGCCTCATGGAAGAACTTTGCTTTCAATTTCTCTCAGCAAGGTGATATTGGGCTTTGGACAATGTAGACCCAAGTTGTGTTACTAGCCTTTTCCTGACAATTTTTTTTTATTCACTTTTTGCATTTTTGAGGTAACGCACAGCAGCCCCTGGTCCAGTGGCCAATGGAGCCAAATATTCAGCTGTACAAACATCCAGCTCACAGGCCCTGTTGGCCAGCTGGTCAGTTCCAATGGGCACAGTGAACATCCCAGTCTGGTGAAGGAAGCTGGTAATGGCAGCTCAATGATGACATGAACAGCAAAGTCTTGACTTCACGTTGAGATAAGACACCCCAGGGCTGCACACCCATCTCTGCCTAGGCCTGTTTCAGCATTAGAAGCAGACCAATATCCCAAGCATTTTTCCCTGAACTGGTCATGGCACTAAGCCCAAATGAAGGCACAGCCCCAGGCAGATCTGCATCCCAGCAACATCCAGTTTCTACATGCCTCTTTTTTGGGGGACATCCTGGTAGGCACCCTATTGTAGGGGGAATATCACCAATTCTTTCAGTAAATTTCACTCCTTCTTCTGTCTCCTGGGCTGGCATTGTCTCTGAAAGCTGGAGGAAGAGCTCAAGACCTGGCCAGGGGATGGAGGGTGAAGAGTGGAACAGCTCTACTGCTAAAGTAGAATTGAATTTTGCCACATCCAGGCTGCAGACAGAAAAGGGATTTTTTAGCTTTGTTTGTCTCCTCCATTCTTAGAACAACAGAACTGGATTTTTGCATATATTGCTAGGAAGTCTGGAACTAACTTTCACTAGCAATGAGTTTTATGTCTTTTTAAGTCCCTGATGTGGTTTAACTCATTTAAAAAAAAAAAATCTGACTTAGTCTGTAGCCTGAAATTCAGATGAATAGTCCCTGCAGTTAAAATAATTTTGCTGTTAAAATGATTTTGCTGTTTGTCCATCTAAAATGTGAGGGAGCAGTTCAACCTCTCTGATAGCCATTATAGCCTCCTAATCCAAATGTTTCAGTCATTTTTTTCAGCAATTGTTCAGCAGATGAACATGCATTTCACAGAAAATGCATGTTGCACAGTCTGAGTAGTAGGTTTGATGGGAAATATGCTGCGTCGGCATCCAGATAGCACACAGGCCAGCTTCATTCTCTGCTGCATTGACATTCTTCAGCTTCTTTTCCACATTTTTTATATTTGTTCAGACAACCTGAATCTTGAAATGATGGAAGGATGCCTGCAGCCTCCTGGGTAAACTGGTGCCATTGGCAGTTCAGCCAAATGCTTTGCTGTAGCTTAAGACTCCACCAGAAATCCAAAGAACTCAAATGTCCCTACACTCCAGCCCAAGCAGACAATGTGTAAATGTTTAGTCTGAGGTATTTTATTATCTTGTTTCTCATCTATTTGAGAATGAACATTTAACCTCTCCTGGATTTTTAATATTTTTTTCTGCAATGATTGAAAAATATAATGAAATCAATTTACTGAACCTGTGTCCTCCTAGTCTCAGCGGAAGAATAAAACATTTGAAATTGTCTAGTTTGAGGGAGAGAAAAATTATTTCTGTGGGCTCTCCAGTGAAATCCATGACTTGTGTAAAAAAAGCTTTAAAAATCCTTCAGGCAGAATATTTTCAGAAACTTTTTGGTTTTTTTTTTTAACTGTTCAGAATTTTATTTAATATAGACAAGAGAAAACATTCTTCCATGAAATGCTGGAGAGATTTCAATGTATTGGGCAGCTGGGAAACATTATAGATCAAATGAAAACCTTCTGAATTGAATTTTTCATGGTGGTTGGTGATTATTACTTATTACACTACATGTTAAATTGTCTTTGTTCACTCCTGATGATTTAGCTTACATATTCACTCTTGAGTAGCTGAAAGGTTTGAGCAGTGGAATTAATTCCACTTGGAAAGAAGCTCCCAGACTTCAGCACAAGATACATCTTTCTAGTCAAATATTTCCTGCCTTTCCTGGCAGGAAGTTTTTCTTACGATGAGATGGCTTGAAAGGAAGATCTCATTGTTATTTCTTGCAGAGATGTGTGGGTGCTATTTTTTAATTTTACTAGGTGACATAATGATGTCTATCCTAAAATAAATGCTTTTTGAAAACTTCATTTTCACAGACATTTCAGATGAAATCCAGCTGAATCACTGGGCCAGCAGCCACCCCAAATAATTGAGGCCATTAATTTCAGAATGACATCAATGTTCAGTTTGCCCAGGAAGCAGAAGGCTCTAGATTAGTCACCCAAGTTAGGATGCTGAGCTTCTACTTAGCTGATTCAATTCACTTAAGGTTATTTAACTCAATGCCAGTGTAACTGGAGTACCCAGATTCATATCAAAGATACAGTAAACAAACCTTCATTTGTCCATCTTTTTCTTCAGCTCATCCTCATCTTTTATGGTTGTGGTGACCAGTAGTACCAAAGCTTATGAGCTTCAGACTTATTTGAATGTATATATTATCAAGAGGTGAAGTCAGAGAAGCAAACTCCTCATTCAGTAGATTGCTGTGCTGTAGGTGCTAGTGAAAAAAGAGGTCTTTCAGCAGTCTATGTAGTTGTGATGTTCACCACGTTGTTGTGATGTTCACCAAGTTTATTCAGTAGTGACTTTTGGACTGGAGACCTGTAATTTGAATCACTAATAGCCTTCCTCCTGCTCTTCATCCATGCAATTTCATTTTGCTGTGAGTTAAGATTTTACAAATATTTTAGCAGCCACAGTTAAACCTGTATTTAACAAGCTGGGCAGAACTGCAATAACTTGTAGCAATGAAACCTTAAAACCAGCATGAAAATATTTTAAAACTTCAATCAAAGTAGGATTAAGAACATGAGTTTTTTACTTTTATGATTACAAATAAGAAGGTTCTTCCTTGCTGCTTAAATCCTTTAACCCTGTAAACCTCTTGTCTGTACAAAGCTATCTCCATTATTTACATTAGGAGAAACATAGGGCTGGCTTTAGGACACAGGGCTGTTTTTTAGATAGAGTAGGAAAATTCACAGGCCAAATACTGCTCTGTTGGGTTGAAAGAGAAAGTTATTTTCCTCTGTTGCCATGTGACATGATGGAGGAGCACCCACATTTAAAATGGGTGCTAAACCCTTTCTTGTTACCTTCCCCAAGTAAATCCATGAGGCACATTTTTACTCTCAAGATGAATTACATCACTTAATTGTACTTATTTAGGTATTGATCCAAAGGTCTATTAAAAGCAGTGTGTTGTCCATGTGTCCTTAAAGAGATAGAAAACTTTTTTAAAAATCTAATATTTGTTGACTTTTTTTTTAAATGAGAATTTTCTCCCCTCGCAACCTGAGAAAATATTACAAAATTGGTTTTGCATTCAAAATTTTAACTGGATGCTTAATACAAAAACACAATCAAGATACTTCTCTGCTGTGTCCTACCCAACATATGGACAAATTTCCTATAAAGCAAGACTTTGTTTTTATTACCTTTATAATCATTTCATAGCTTAAAACATTGAATTTCTCCCCTCACCCCCTTAGTTGTAATGGTTTTTCTTGTGATCTGAGAGTTAGGATATATGGCTGTACATCTGGAAACTTTTTCTACTTATCTCCAAGATCTTAGTACAAATGATACTAACAGGCAACCAACCAAGGAAATTATGATGCTTGGACTGTGTCTTTGAAAAGGATGTTTTGAGTGATGCGTGGTTACAATTTTGCGGATTGCATTCAGATGTCAGAACTGGCAGTTGCTTCCCCAAACAGCAGGTGTTCAAGCTGACAGACACGATGGTCATAATAACCAGCATAAAACTTTATGGTGAATTCTATATAGCACAATATCTGTGTTTGACTACATGCAGAGTCATTAGGCAGTGACAGATTTATTAAATCCCCAGACTGATACGAACAGAATCTGAATTCAGTCACTGAATGTGGGGATAGTCAGTGAGTGAGGAGCATAAATGCTCCTTTATTCCTTATTAAAATGACAAAGACTTTTTCAGTACCATCTCTGTACATTTACCCTGTGTCTCTTCCCTGTGAGCACCCGTGTAAACATCCCTGAGACACTGATCTGCCCAAGCTCCTCGGGCTGTCTCCCTGCAAACAAACATGGAGAAAATTATCAGTAACATATGAGCAATGCCCCTGAAAAGTTCTGAGGCACAGGCATGGTTAATGGAGGCAAATGTAGAATTTGATGAATTCTTAACCAGAGTGAGGCTACATCAATGTGTTGAAAACCTTTTGTATTATAGCTCACATAGAAATCTCATGAGACAGTTTAGAAAGAACAAACACAGTATTTCAATACAAACTCGGAACAACCACAAAAGAAGTGTTAACAAAAAAAAAAAAAGCGGGGAAAAAAAGAAAGAACAAAAGGAAGAGTCTGGTTTTGGATGCCTTTGTTTTTAGGCTGTAGAAAAGACTCACAGCTTATTCTGAAGTGCTGGATGATCCTTCTGACAGACCTGTGCTCCTAGTCTGACATGTACATATTCTCTTAAAACATACATTGTTGAAATTTCAACAACATGAAGCTGAAAAGGTGAGTGATCCAAAGTAAATGTACTTGCTATCCAAAATGCCTGTTGTTCCTTCACTTCAAATATTGACATTTGTCTGGGTGCTTCTTGTTGTTTGGGTTGTTCACAGACCAATTTAACCAAGACCAGCCTGCCAAGAAGTAGGACTTGTCTCAATAGGAAATTTCATAATCATTACCATTGTTTAGTACCTGTTTTCAGTCTTATTGTATTTTTTATAAATCAATTGAACTTACAAATTGATGAGGTTTGCTACTTGTATGTCACCATGCCACACTGTTCTGCCCTCATGTAATGTTAAAGACACCATGTTTTTCTCCATTTATTTTCAATTAATGTTTAGGCATGCATTACTAGATCAGTGTTGTTGAAAGATCAGTTTACTGGTCTATTACTTGGGGTTTTAATTTATTACTATGAGCTTGGTGCCAGAGAAAGCCATTAGAAGAAACTTGTCACAGATGATTACAGATCTGCAGGCAGACAGAGAGAAGTTTTCATTCTAGAAAAATGTTTCTAGAATGGCTGAGAGATTTCTGAAGAATTCAAATTCTTATAAAGACTTGATAATCTTAAAATGTGCCTTAATCTGTCCTTACTGTGTTGTAACTTCCATGTTATAAAATCTTATTGCTGTGGTGTCATTTTAAGGGAAATTTAATGGCACAAGAGAATAGAGACAGCAAAGGGAAATCTGATTTGATTCCAGAAAAAGAAATTCACAGCAAAGGAGAACTAACACTGGAACAACAGGCTCAAAGAAATACTAAAATTTTCATCCTTGGAAATATTCTAGATTTGGCTGTATATTACCCTGAGCAACCTGCTCTTGCTTCAAAGAAGGATCTGCTTTTAGCAGGGGCTTGTACTAGATGGCCTCCAGAGGTTCTTTCCTATCTAATTGTTCTCAGATTCTCAGAAAATTCTGCTCTTTTGTCTCTATTTTGTTAAGAAAGTTCTAGCATACTAAGGATTATAAAATCTAAAATTTTAAAGGACAGCAATAACATTCTAATAATAAATATTTCCCTCTGAATAACACAGTGATAGAAGAAATTTCATTGAGTTGCCATAGACTGAATTCATTACCATTTGTATCAGGGAGGTCCCCACTGCCTTTCCCTAACTGATTGCTCTAACTCCTTTTTCTTTTTGATTAAAATAAAGCATCAGCCTCCACCTTCCACTGCTTTTTTGTTGTCACTTTGCCAATTAAAATAACACAGATGAACATTCTAATGAATGGTTCATTCCACCTCCCTGCAGTAGAAGAATCTTCCCTTCTGCATGCTGATGGTGCATTTCCTTGTCTCATTTTAAATCTCCCAGGGTTTCCACTACTGCATTTTCCCATCTACTTATTAAACAAGAAACAGAACTCAGTCTAATGAAGTTTTCCCTAATACCAACCTGTTTTCTTATCTTTTCCTGTTAATTCTATCTCACCTATTATATTAATATACCCGTCTCACTTTTTGTGTTTAGATATTTCTCATTCTTTTAGCAGTTTATATGTTATCACCTTCATTTTCTTGGTATTCATGGGTTTTCATTGGTATTTCATGGGTATTGCTCTTCCCAGCCATTTTTTGCTTCTCTGAAGTCTTGCCATCTTTTTGATCACTGGGCATGTGGAACTAAACATTGTCTTCAAAGCCCACATGTATGGGAGCCAAGAAGAATTTAGGTTATTTTTCCCTTTCTCTGTGATGAGGTACTTCTGCAAAAACAGGACAGAAGTGCATTTAACTTTCCTTTCCCGAATTTATATTACAGTACAGCTGTAGAAATGTATCATCCACTGTCCCCATCAGAGTTCTTTCAGGATTACTGCCTCTCTGCGAAATAGCCCCACTGAGTAAATGAACTCTGGGGTCTAAGGAGTGATCCTTTAAGACACGTTGTTAAAATCACTGAGTTCATATGTCTCATTGGAAAAACAGAGGATAAATGTAGTAAAATTCTCTGGATGCAATGAAGCCAGCATAGTCCTTTCAGCATGTTCAAAGTATGAATAGATGCTACCTACATGCCATGCAACTGTATGAAAGCACAGACTATGCAGAGATTTTTATGCAGCTCTTAACTCACATCGTGTGTTGTAAAGGTCATTACATGGACATGGGACCAAATGAGAAACACTTCAAGCATGTGAATGAAGAAACAAGTAGATAAAGGGAGAAGAGAATCAAACTCGGGATGGAGGTGGGGGGGAGAGAAGGAGGAGGGAGATGACAAGGAAATGGCAATTCCCCAATGTAAATACCCTGTATAGCTCTCCTACTCAGAGCCCACGTGATAAACTGAGAGCTATCCCAAGTCTCATTCGCTTTCCTCCTGTTAATCTCCACTCCATCTGACTCCAAACCAGAGAAGACCTGCTGAGTGTGTCTCTGTGTCTGTGCACGAAAGGCCCCCTTATACCTGCTTACCTTTTGGGTATGTTCTTCATTCAACACCACCAGGAATATGTTTCTGATTACCTAGAAAAAGAACATGTTCTATTTCACATTGAACCTCCCTTCAGGGAAAAGCAAACAAATGTGTTTAAATTGCAGGAGGATAAAGTTCACCAATTCAAAGTAGTCTGATGGGTCTCTAAACTCAAAACAGAAGCATGGGAGGTTTGCCCACTGGTATGAATATGTGAGTCTGAATCACCAGAGAGGGAGGTCAGCATGCCAGCAGAGCTCTCCCTTCACTATGTCAGGAAAAATCAAGGGCCCTGTGTTAACTGGGAATTCAGTCTCTGGTAGTAATCTCCATCCACATCTCTGTTGCCTGCAGACAGGCAGTGTTGCAAACAGATGAGCATTCAGCCCACGTCCTGGGGGATGTTACCACACAGTCAGACCTGCGAGACACTGAACTCAGTGTCCATCAGTTAGAGCCCCTTCTATACCTGCTCCTGTTTATCACAAAACTTGTCTGTAGAACCTATTAGATAAAACAGCCTTTGATGAGCCTCTAAATAATAACTGTGCTGCAGTAACAAGCCAGTCGTGTCTGTCAAAAGCTTGGGAAAAGTTGTACTCAGTTCAAAACAATACTTTTATTTCCAACTTTTTAACAAAGACCAGCTTCTAAATATGATATCTTTTTGCTAGTCTTTCTGGAAGTCAACCTTTCTGACTGTTTTTCTTTGGCATCTGCTATTTCAGCAAGGAATGATCTTAATAATTTTATAGAGAGTTGGTTGGATTTTTCATTTTGCAGTTATTAGAAAAGCAATGCTCATGAACTGGTCAGTGTTTCCAATATATTAAAGTTTGCATCTCCAAAGCTGAAGCAATAATGATTTTTTTTATTTTTTTTTTATTTGGGCACATCTTAGGAACAACACAAATTTTCAGTTTAGCCTGCCTGTAGGCTCTGTCCTGCCCTGTTTGCACTGGCTTCTCTGCTTGTCCTTTGTGCTGAGTGATAGCAAAATGGCTTTCTCTTAGTGGGCAAAAGGGTTATGGGGGTTTTTGTTCTGTCTGGCATCTGTTCACAAAATAAAAACCCACAAAATTGAAGGCATGGTGTCATAGAGACTATATCAGAACTCTAAACCTCTGCTGATGCTGCATCTGTCAGTTTGGGAGAAGGGTTAGTATCATCAGATAGCCTAAATTAACCTGATTTTCAGGAAATACAGATTCTGAAAAGGTAAAAGTACATCAAAGTAGGCAATTCCATTCAAACATTTTTTTGGACAGCCATTTTTTCTCTCTCTTTCTTTCATCTGTACCTGTTCAATTTTACCACTTTGTTTTAACAACCCTTTTCTTCAGCTGTGTAATTTCCATACCTAATAGCTAAACATCAAGTGAAATGTTGCTGTTGTTTTAAAAGGATCCTAAAGAGATTTTTCCCTCCTTTCCATCTAATAGCTCTGTGAGGCAGGCATAAGCATCCAAAAAACTGACATCTATTTTATTTCTGAAACTGTAATATGAAAATACTCATTAAATTCTTACTGAGGATTTTTTTTCCTTGATCAACTTTTTGCAGAATGCAAGTTATCTAGAGTAAAAAATATTATTACAGCAGGATTTTCCCACAGGATGTATGCTTTGTTTCATTTTTTACTCATTTTGTCCTTTGTATTTACAAGTTGGGTTTTTTAAATAAGTATTTGAAAGTAGTGCTTTCAGTAACAACAACAATGTCTGTTTTTAGTAAGAATGTTTAATAATACCTAAGACTTAGTAGCCACCTTCATGTTTTTTTCCCAGGATGACAAAATTCAAGCAAAAGACTTCCAGCTGCCTACAGTGCTTCTCCATGCAGGGCCAAGAGACATGACATGTGGGGGCTGTGCTGCTGTCCTAAGAATACCTAATGCTGCATATCCCATAGCTCTTTTAAAGAAAGGGTATCTGAGAGGTCAGAGGGAGAAGAGGAAAGAGGCTGAGGCATGTGGTCAGGCTTAAAACATAGAGATTGTTCAAAATTGACCATACAGAAGATATTAAGATGCTAATTCACTGAAGTTTAACAATCTCAGCATAATTCTTTGATACAGCAGTCCCTTTTCTCCTCTGTCTCTGAACTGAAATCCCAATTAGAACTTTTCTTGGATAAAACCTGTTTGACCAGTATTAGGGATTCAATTTCCTGTTATTGACATAAAGACATAAGTAAGTAATGTAAGGGACATAAATATAAGCGATGTAAGGGACTTAAAATGACATTCAGCTGGACTTCTTGAATCTGAGAATTCCTACCTTGTTCTTTATAATTCCTTAGTGCAGCTATCAATGCATATAGCAATGGAATGGGAATTTCACAGACTGATACTGAACATAAAATGATATTGATCATTCATGACACTAACAATTTAGTGCTTGTTTCAGCACCTGGCTCTTTGCTGTGTTGAACATGTACCATTACAGTTGCCTCAAATAGAGGCAAAATTAGAGGCCAGGCCCTAAAATAAAATAGAAAGCAAACTGTGCTGTCTCAGTCAGCCTTTCTTCTGTTCTTAGATATGAGCTTGCTCTTTCTCAAATTACGTTATCTCACTTCTCCCGGTTGAAGATTTTCCATTGTGAACTCAGACAATTAGTTTAAAATTGTGTCTTTTGCCTGGCAATGACCTCTTATGGACTGTCTTGCTGTAGCACAGGGACAAAACTCTCTTTCTGGAACAGCAAATGTGATCTTTTCTCACTCAATCCCATATATATTTTAGCAATGTGGTGGGGGTGGGAATAAAAAGAAAACTATTTGTGCAGGCTTCTGCATTGTGTTAACAATATAGCACAGGACCTGTAAAGTTTTAATTCCTGAGATGTTTGCCAACATTATCCTTAAAGAAAACAGTGAAAGAACTAATAAAGTTGTATCATTCTGGAAAGAAAGAGGCTCTCTAATATGGCATCCCTATAGACTACATTATAATAGTATAATAGATATTATTATTTATAGTAATGAAATCTAGTTCTCATTTGGCATTTTTTCTGAGTTGGTCTCTGAGTGTTCCACAGATGGAGTCTTCATCTCCATTTTGCAGATGGAATAACTGAGATACTGACTGTAAACTGCCTGCAAAGGATTGCCCCAAATGCTATCAGCAGAGCCAGGACCAGGATTTGAGACTTGTGGGCTCAAGCCTTTGCACAGAGCAGAAAGCCAAGCTGGCCTTGCGAGGGCACTGACACCAGTGTCTGAGAGTGCCAAACGACCTGGGCAATTTCTTTGGGGTGCATTTTGGGGAAGCACTCTGCTCTCCCTCCAGTCAGCCTCCCTCCAGTTCTGCTACTGTAGTCAGAGGAAGCAGAGTTCTAGAGAATGAATTTTTAAAGAAACACCAACCTTAGTATGTAGAATTTGTAGCAGCACCTATTGTTAGGGAACCTGTTTGTGTTATTCACCATGAGCAAGTCCCACATGGTTACATCTCTGCAGCTGAAAACTTGTAAACTCCAATTTGAGATGAAGTAGCTGTTCTGCAGGCTCTTAGGCTCTGCACACTTAGAGATAATACACCAAATCTGTTATACCAACAATTATGGCTTACCTACAGAGCCATAATCTTCTTGTGTTAATAATCAGTCAAGATTCGGTCTCTTCGGTTTCTGTCGCTAAAGGACACAAAATTATTCACACGACTGCTCTCAGTGTCAACAAAAACCCGTGACTTTATTCTCTGACTCCAGTATTTATAGATTCTCAACAATGACCAGGGATTGGATAATTAAGTTACCACCTTCCCAAGCACACTGGTCATGAGAAAAGTCCATCAAAAGATGTTTCTTAGAAGGAATGTGATGAACAACTTATGGACTTTGCGATAAACAACTTACAGGACTTTCATGGGAAAGTAACTAAAACTAAGAAAACGTTATCAGGAGGCTTTAGTTTTCAGGGCAACATCTCACCCTTTCTCCTTTGAAAAAGAAAAGGAAAAAAGAAAAATTAACAATATTCTTAAAATCAAAAAGGAAAATAAACAATGTTCTGAACAATCAGAAGGCTCTAATTTCAGGGTGATAGGTTTATATCCTGCTTCCAAGAGGGCAGATGGTTAACTTCAGAGTGCCTTGGGTTTTTCTCCTGGCTGCAAAGTAGAGAGAATCTGTACTAATATGGGAAGCCTAGAGGCCCAGTGGAGTACCAACAGAAGGTTTCAAAATGCTTAAGAGAGGAAAACCTGTGAAGGCCTTAACTCTTACTGACAATGTCCAAAACATCTTTTCTTCACTGCTAAAAAGTTGTCCCCAATGCGTCCTTTAAAAATTGGAATAAGTAAGGCATTCAGTGCAAAACAGTTGTTAAAATAACAAACTGTGTCATTTGCTGCAGCCTTCTTTTCTGTCTTGAAGGAGGAAATTTTTTAATTACCTCTATCTTGACAATTTGTATTTTGGGGCTAATTACATATGGAAAGGTGAATGGCTGTATCAGATCAAATTGAGTTGAACTCCAGCTGATCCAGGATCCTGCAACCAAAGAGTGACTAGAAACAGATGCCCGGATAGGAGCATCAGAAGAGGGCAACTTCAGATTAATACATGTCAGCACAGTCATGTTTTCTAACTATCTGCAATTCTGAGACTATCTGAAGCAGAGATGATATTGTTTTTAAGCTCTGTCAGGAAAAAGAGAACACCAGGAGACACTGTGTCTGTGTCTAGTGCAATTACATAACAGGTACTTTCTTTTTTTTGGATGCCATATTACTTTCTGTTTAATTCACACATTTCTTTCTGAAGTTCACATAATTTTGTGAATTACTTCACAAAATGCCTGTTCTTGCTCGTCAGCCACAGTAGAGAATTTTTAGAATAGCATGTCTGCTCTGATGTCACCTAACTCACAAGTATTTTCCCTTTTGCCTTGTTTACTTATTAGTCCTATTTTCAAAAAACACAAGGATGTAATGCTGTTTAATGGTTAAGTCATTGTCAAAAAATTCTTGAAAAGGACAAATCCAAACAAGAAACAAACCCAAATGGGAAACAAACATTTTCCTTTATTGGAAGTTCTTAGCTGAACACTCAGATTCTTTTCAGGAGGACACTTGAATGTTTTGTCAATTATGTCCTATTATCTGTAATACTATAGGGTTTCTCATTCTTCATTAAAAGACCTGCAACTGCTTCTCAAAGTTGCTGAACACAGAATCCAATAAAACTGGGACAGCAGGTTAATGACGTGCTATATAAAAGTCTAATGATATTGTGTCTCATATCCAAAAAATCTCTTTAGACTGGTAGTTCCTTGGAGGAAAATCTCCATTCAGTTTACATCCATAGGAGTGGTATGTATTACAGGCTTAATGTTGAGAGGGTGGTGGAATTATAGTTACAATATAGAAGTTACAACTCTGATTATCAGCGTGTCAATTATTGTGATTTTGGGTAATAAATCCTGCTCATATTCCATCATGGTTAAGTTTCTCTTACGTGTTTCATTGATTTGTCAGTGTGTATCACTGCTTACATATTACCAGTAATTAGAATTACACCAATGCTAAAATGAACAAAACTGTCAGTCTTGAATGATGAAAGTCTAAAGCAGATGAACATGTGACAAGTCATTGGACCAAAGACTTGGCATCAGGAATGTGTGAGAAAAACCAAAATTTTAAAGAATATTTTCCAAAGTCATGCAAGTGTGTATTTCACTGAGACTCAGAAAGCAGTCATTGCTAGGAATTATACAAAAGGGTCTTCTTTGAGATTCATTTGTCTGCTATAGAAGATGTTACTTTCCCTGCCACAAGGATCATCCCAGACTGCCTGGCTGCATGGCTCCATTTGGAGAACTTAGAGACTTCCTGCTGCTACAGCTCAGGAAGACTAATGCCCTCCTGGCAACTGAATATGCTAAAAACACAAATGTGATTATTCTTTCAGCTCTCATTTGGGTGCTTTGATTTCAAAAATATTATTTTCATAACTGCCTTCTTAATATAACTCATTACCTTCATGGCTGCTTTACACATTGTTTTCCCTTTCACTTCAGATATATTGCTTACACTGGGAGAAGCTGTGCAGCCAATGAATTGAGAACAAGGTCAAGTGGCAGGAGTTCTCACACCCAGCATTCAGCTTGCCATTGATATTACATATTGCCTTGGCCAAATTGTCTGCTAGCACTGCCTAATCAGGTGTCCTGTGCATTTGTAAAAGGAGTAGCTCTACCCTATGGTGGTATTCTGACTGTGATCTTTGCCTTAGCAGGGTAGTTGTGTTTGCATGCCCCTGCAGACCCATCCATCTCTGGGCTGTCTGGGGAACTGATCTGAAAATAGAGCATGGAAAAGAGGATGTAAAAAGAAAGTAGAGTAAGTAGGGAGTAAGGAGAATGCTGGCCTGCTCCTCACCAGCATCATTCTCCCAAGAGGAAATCAAAGAAACACGAGTTTTGCAGACACTAGACTCTTAGTTTAAATGCCTTCTGTGGTAAGCTTGATTACAGCTGTTGTTGGATACCTGTGCTTAGGCTTCACATAATTTTTTCCAGTGGAATAATTCTCTCAGTATAAAATTAGAAATGTTTGTTATTTTTCTTGGAAGGGTCTTTTTTCATAATAAAACTAAAAAGTTCTCTAATTCCAACAAAACCAGAATCCAGATTGGTCTATACAGTCCTGCTGAATTTTTTTCACTGAGGCTGGCTTCAAATGAGACGAGTGTGGTGGGAACTTGGTCGATGTTTGGCAAATTCTGCCAAGTGCCTTCTGCTTGAACACAACACATTTTTCACCTGAAGCACAATGGTTTCTATTGTGTATTATCCTAATGATCACCCAACTCACAGAAATGAGCGGATTATTTTACATATAGAGAACTAGTATTCAAATATTATTAAGACACTTCTATTTTATCTTCAATTTAAAAACTATATTCCTCCTTTTGGTTGTAAATAGTTCCACAACAATCAGAACTGTATAGCTGCTTCTAGAAGTCACAGAGTAAATTTAAGTTTCTCAGCATGAGGGTGGCTCCAAGATTAGGTTTACAGCTGAGTTATTTCCAAAAGTACCATTGAGCCATTCCCCAGAAGTGTATATTGAAGTCCATGAAGTGTTAATAAAATGTGTGTCCTGTTTAAAAATGGTAAACCTGCTATTTTTACTTGAAGCTGAAGACTAGGTATGTATATCTACAGATGAGTTCTTTTCAAGAGAGTTTCCTTCGAACATGATGATCAGAAAAGACTTTGAGAGAACATTTTCTATTGTTACATGCTATTAATGCAATAACATGAAGACTGTTTTGATCAGAAGTATGAGCCAGGGAGTCAGAGAATTCTCTGTGACAGCTTTCCTATGGGCTGTTTGCTCAGGTGTAGGAAACACCATGCTGATGTTTCAAAAACACAATTCCCTATCTGTTTCAGAAAGAACCAAAAAACCAAGAGTTACATCAGGTCCCTCTGATCACATTGCTAATTCTCCTGTAGAAACACCTGTATTTAAAATCCACTTGGTGTGTTATCCTCATGGTGAAGCCAGGAGAATTATTATTGGCAGCATTTTGAATCTTAGATGCTTAGATTTAAGCATCTAAATATGTGGCTTCATTCCTGAAGTGAACATGCGCACATTTTATTGAAGTCAGCTGGGGAAGCTGGGTCAGAAGCATTTTTGAAAATTAGACCACTTATTTAATTGTATAAATATGGATTTATGAGCATAACTTCAGACACAGTCAGGTAGAATGGTAGCTGTCATTGACACCACTGCATTGTCCCAGCCCTGTGTGTCCTACACACTTCAGACTGATTATTAAGTCTCATTCCAGAGTCACACTTCCTTCAACTAGCATGAATTAAAAGAACGTTTTTTTGTAGTAATTATTTTCTTCAATTAAAACTTCTTCTTCTTCTTCTTCTTCTTCTTCTTCTTCTTATTATTATTATTATTATTATTATTATTATTATTACTATTATTAATTTAATTCTAGGAGAGAAAGGATATTATCCCTCTGCAGTAGCTGGAGCATAAATGTATAGCCCTTATTGTTTACGTGTGAGTCTTAGAAAGTCAGACCATTTTATTGGCCAGGTTTTTTTCCTTTTGTTTCTTTTAAATATCACAGTGCTTACTGAATCAGTGGGGCAGCTTGTGGTTATGACTTATAAAGAGGAAGAGGAACACCAGGCAGTCCTTGCTGTCCCATTGCAGCATTGTTGCTTCATACTTCTTTGTGCTCCAGGCTTGGGACAAAAATACAGCTTCACCAAGGGGCATTAAAACTGAGAAATAAAACCCATTTTACTAAAATTTTCTTGTGAAAGTGGATGTCAACAAGGTGCAGTTCTGTTCATTAGCACCTGAGCAATATAAGTTTATGCAAGCCTTGGGAGATTGAGTATTTCTGATGATTACAATTGTACATGGAATGGAATCATGCACTTTAAATTTCACTGAACCAGGTGCATATTCAGCTGTCATGACTAATTCAGCTGAAATCTGTTTGTTCTTTCTCTCTCCCCTTGCCATAGAGAAGCTGATTAATGCAGAAGGCACTGCAGCTGGGCTAGAACTTTTGAAATGGTTTTCCCCCTCTGTCCCAAGACAACTTTGTTTCCTCTACCTTTTCAACACTCATGTAATTTATAAAACATGGTCTAAAATTACGTGACTGCTGAAGAAGAAACAAGAACTAACATGCAAACCAAAGAAAGATTTCCAATGGCTGAGTCCACACAGAAAAGTATATAAGGTGAGTGGCAATAATGGTTTCTGGGCATGTTTCTTAAAATGTCCTAAAATTCTTTATAAAAGAAATAATGTACTGTGAATTCCCTTTTTGTTTCTAAACATTCCCAGAAACATATATGTAATATAGAACTTCCACTGATACTCATTTTGCTCCACTGCAGGACAGATTTCCCTGCTATTTTTATTGTCTAGATTTATCTTTCTCATCCTTTTCAGCAGTACTTCACTTTCTAGCTGTTCCTTGCCAACTCCATAAACAATGAGTGGCAGACTAAGTGGAGATAGATTAGTAGTCTTAAAAAAGAAACATCACAAGAAACTGGGTTAAACTCTGAGAATGAAGGAAATAGGTAAATAAGAAAGGAACAGTTCCAAGTGAAGAGTGAAATGTACATGCCAGACTACAAAGGAAAACTGGGAATTTTTTTCCTTCAGACACTCAGTAACAAAAACTTCAGTCAGCACCAGTGGGAGATTCCCAGTGGAGGAGCCCAATTTCCTGGGCAGAATACCACAGCAGTGTAAAAAGGTGTTATTCACAAGCAAAGGAATTATCCCTTTCTCATGGATCTTAATAGTCTGTAAAACAAAGGATGGGGCAGAGAAACCCATGATATCCAATAAAGGAACGGGGGAACAGGTACCTGATTTTTGGCTGGCTGGCTAACAATGACTTCTTGTTTCTTGCTGCATAAATGCCCTATCCTTTAGCTTCCTAACATGGTTCAGTTCTTTTTTTTTTTTTAGTTCACTCTCCATTCAGTGTCATCACTCTGCTAATTCCTTATAGCTGTCCTGACTTGCCCACAAGAATACTGAGATAGTAAGGATGCCATCTGCTTAGCTCCTTGCTTAGAAAGCAAGAGATCTTCCAGAAACTAAAGTGGCCCTGTACAGGGAGAATAGACCACAGTGAAGAGGCAAAAGGGAAGAAGTGAACTTGACAAAGAGATGCTCAGCACAGGAAGCCAAGGATGATACAATCAGACAGAAGCATGGGAACATGGAGAGTATGAAAGTGAAATTTCTTTGATTTTTTTTCACTCATGTAAACAATTAGCCTATCAGTATAAGGTTCCCTCTGGTACTTTCCATCACATAAACCAGCTGTCTCACAGTCTGGGAATGATGTGGGAATCATCTGAAAAGCAGATCATTTGAAATAATTGTGCCAACCCTGGACTGTGAAGCAGTAAGAAAATTTAGATTTGTAAGGAAGGGAAGGTCTTGAGCTACTCACACTATAAAAATATATTAAACAATGGCCCAAAAATAGATGAGAATTGGAGAATTTGTCAGAAGATGAGATGTAAGACAGGCCATCTGAGGTGAGAAACAAATCAACATGTTTCTAAGATTTAGGAAGATACAATAAGTAAAGTATGCTGTTGTCTTAACCACAGCAGGATTTTCAGTTCCTGGCTACCTTCATCAATAAGGAGCCCACTAAAACAAAAGAAAGTTACTCATCAGATATTTTTGGCATCACAACAGAGGTTATACAGTCAAGAGGTCATGTGCCATACAAAGACACTTATGACATTTGCAGGACAGGAATTTTGTTGTGGTGGTTTTCTTATTAATTGCTGTTAAAAAATACAAATTTGAGTGTAACTTTCAGAGGGTAATACATACATGTGCACAGGCAGGACTGTGAGAAGAGGTCTTGGATTGAGGTCATGTAATTTGGGATTTGGCTTAAGACTGGTTACATGTTTCCATGTTCATTATTAGAAGGAAGTGGCACTTTTGGGCACACTAGGTTTCATACAAACACAGAGAAGAAAAAGTTCCTTCTCCAAAAAGTGTTAAAGCTTTGGGGTTTGTCCAGTTGTAATAGGGAGCTTGTTTTAACACATTTGAAGTTAGACAAACTGAAGCCTGTTTCTCACAGGCTTAGCAGCTGGAGTTTTCTAAATGAATCCTGGACAGAGCATAAAGTAAATTTACCCTGCTTCACTTCCTTCTTACACAGTGATGTGTCAGAAGGATGCTTCACACCATCATTACAAGCCAGGCATATAAAACTAATGGCCTATCCATGTACACAGAACAGCACGCTCTGATTTCTCTCCTCATCAAATCTCCCCTGAATTCTCAGCAGCACACTTCTGCATTGCCGTTTTTTTTCTGTTATTTTCTTATATATATTTTAAACATTCTGATCTTCAGCAATACAGTATTGATTTGAATCCTGAATGCAGATATGGGTGATTCAAACTAATTTTTCTTACACATGAAGAAAATTAAAACCTTTAAGTTAAACTAGATACAACAATAGACCAAACGAGCCTGTATTGTTTTACTGAACCACGTAATCTAGATTATACTAAAACTTCTGGATTCATTCTCGTACAGATTTGGCTTTCTAAAGAACATCTGCTTACCTGGACTGCTCTTATCCAGAGGCTTTAACTCGTGCAGTGCTTGGTCCTTTTCAGAAGTAATGAAACTGAAGTTTCTTCAGTTTCCATAATGCTAGCAACCAAAAATCTCAGAAATTGCTAAGGGCACCAGTTCTTATCTTTTTGTCTCTGTCCAGATGTTATCATGTGAGATGGTAGAGAGGAAATAAGTTTTTCTATCCCATAATGCAGCCTAGTGTGTTGGGTTTGACGAGAGACATATTTAGGCCCCTTTTATTAATGGACCATCATCTGCACTTGGGAATAATTTAGTAAAGGGATTTGCTTGACTTATTTCTATAAAATGGAGTGCTTCAAGAACCAAACTTTTGAGGGGTGAACAGTGATAACAATTTTCAGCACAGACATTGCAGAAGACTGCACACATAAGTTAGAAATGTGGCAATGGGATGTTGTGCACACCAGCCAAAAATACCTCTACTTGTCAGATGAAAAGAGGCCTCAGTCCTTCTGTGTGTGCTTTTTCAGTAAAACAAGTTTGTATTGCTGATGCTATATGAAAATGTGAAGTTACTGCCTGTAAAATGTTGAACTTCATGCCTATTTGAGTGGACACCAGAAAATCCATATGTTTTAATCTCAGGCTGCACACAAATTTGTTGCCAAATTTGTAAAGCACCCTGCTGATGGTATTTTGTCAGCTGTGAACCCTGTAGGTACAGAATTACATCTTAGCACCACTGAAGTTGGAATTTGTCCTCATTTACAGATGATCATGCCTAGTAGGTAAACTACACTTGAAATACACCACACTCCAGCAAAGCCAGTGAGGTTGCATCAGGGCAGCTGAGAAATAAATGTTCATTTTTCATTCCAGCATGAGCTGTCTCCAGTCATTGTTTTCATCTGCTGCTGCCTCTGAGCCACCAGATCTTTCTGCCTGAGAATGTTTGAATCCTTTGTATTCCTCACCACCTAAAACGTATCCAATGGGCAACATATTTTCCCTCAGATCTTTAATATTGATTAGGTAACTGAATTTATATTTTAGAACTATGAAAGTTTGGAAACATCTGCAGACATTGAATAAAGTCTGTTTTCTCTTCCACAGTCTGCGAACAGCTGGAATCCTCGGCCTGAAAAGACTTCTTTGTTTCCCAGGTTTCCATTACACATTTTTGTACCACACATGCAAGCTATCCAGGCCTATGAAGGAGGGGCAATTCTTATTTTTGTGAAAGATGTTTGCCATTTTCCATTCTGCACTCTTCAGACCTCTCCTTGTCCAATAAATGCTAACTTGTTAAAAACGTCCTATTTTTCCCTTTACAGCAATATTTTTAGTGCAGATACAGAGCCAAAGTTTGATTTTGCACCAAATTTAATCCATCACACACAATTAACATCAGCAAGTTTTCTCTAGATTTGTATTGAGGCATGACACAAACTTGTTGCTAATCTCTTCCTCAGAAGCTATAGAACAGGTAGGGCATGTGTTAACCACTTTACCCACTAAAACCCACCCATAAAAATATCAGCAACATTGGTGAAGAGCTGTTTATTCCTTTTATCCCCCCACATATTTGCACATGTAAAATAAGTTAGGTGGCGATTCATAGACCTTACTCTGCAATCTTTTATTGAGCATAATTCTTGTCCTGATATATGACTTCATAGATGTTCTGCTAATTTTCCACAATTTTGCCTATCAAAAACTGGTTTTAATAGCATGCTGGGCAGGTTGTCTGTGTGTGAAATTGTCCTGCAGTTTAAAAGTTACATAAATAATGTTTAGTTTGAGTATTCATCTTAGTAGTCTAATCCAAAGTTCTTTGAATAATAACAATGGCTGATAATTGTCTCTTATTTTGTCTGAGCTAACAGAATTTTTTTCAACATGTAATACTTGGGTGAGGAATCATTGAATACGCATAGAAATGTCTATGAAACTGAGTGATCCCCACTTCCTGGAGTTACATGGCAATATTTTCAAATCTGGTACTGAAATCAAAAGATTAAGTTGCAATGTGTAGGACATTCTTGGCCCTTGCAACTGCACAGTCACAGAAATAAAAAAGGACTGTAGAAGGTTGCTTACCCTTTACCATGTGCAGGACAAACTACACTGTGCTGTACTTCTAGCTATGGCTGATGAAAAAAAATCCAACTTGATACTTAAATTGTGCCATAGAAACTCTGCTGCTTTCCCATGCCATGTATCCCAGGCTGAAATGACTTGATGCTTTGAAACATTTTCTGGTGTTTTTTCTGATTCTCTGTATTTTTATCTGCTGCATTGTGCTGGAGAACATGTGGAGAAAAACATACATTTCTTCTCTTTGCAACAACTTCTTGCTTTTTGGAGACTGTGCCTTCAAAACATTTTTGGAGAGACCAACCAAGAGTTTGTAATAATCAATGTCTGAAATGCAGACAAACCTGAATTCAAAGAACTGCCTTTTAGTGATTGTCTCTGATGATATTTGAAAAGTCCTGGAACAAATATAAGTAAACCATTTGTCCGTGCCACGCTTTTAGTCAGTCCTCTGCACAATGTGGAAAAGTTACCAATTCCAGATTGACTACAAGGAGGTTTTATTAAGGACAGACAGAATCACATGGACAGCAATGTGCAAAACTTGTACTGAAAACTGCTTTAGAATAATGCATGTGATTACCAGAGAGTGAGCTCAGAAGCAGTCCTACAACTAGGAATATTGATTAAGAAGGTATGTCAAATTTTTTTAATGATAGAAAGAAAAATGAGAGCAGTACAATAATAGCAAACTAGATAAAAGACAAGTTTTTTAGATTTTGGATCTATTTCCACTGAAGAAGTAAAGAGCAGGGTAGAGAAATAGTTTTTTTTAATCAGTGTTGAACTAATTTTTTATAGAAACACGTTTCCAAAAAACCCTCACCTTTCAATTTGTGGACACAATCCATTAATAGAATTAATTGCTCACAGAATACATTCAAGCACAGATTTTAAAAAGAAAATCTGCTTTATTAAGTGGATTTTTCATATTAACATCACTTTGTCCTGCCCTTTCAAGCACATGAGACCCCTCATTTTAAAATGAACTTTCAAGAAGACTCCTGTGCAAGCTGTTCACATAAATTTATATTCCTAAAACTTCCCCCCATTATTTCTAAGTATTTTGTCCTCTCTACCTCTCTACATTGACAATATTTTTCTTGGTCATAAACCCAAATGGACATTTTTGAGTTTTATTTTATTCCAATCAAACAAGAAGAGCACAGAAGCTCCAATAAATTATAACTCTGAATAATACTAGTTATAAAGGAATGGCAAAGCTTCTTGGCGATGCATTTGTGAGCCAGAGCCAGAGAACCAGAGACTAATGTCTAGTAAAAGATGTCAGATTCAATTCTTGCTGCCAATGTCTGGTGAAAAAAAAAACCCTGCTCAATACATGATTTACCTCATATGACCCAGTTGGCCCACAGGGAAATGTTGCCTAATCATCATAAAGATAGTGCAGGTAAATTGTAAGGAAGGCATGTAGTACTTCCCATACATTCCATTTCTTGCATAGTGTTGTTCTCTGGATTTTAAAACTGGGCATTTATCCATAACAGTATTTTCAGGGGCTTATAAGAACCTCAGTCTGTTGTAAAGAGTGAAATCTTTGGGATTTGAATCATTGCTGGCAGTGGGTGCTCCCCCAGTGGATTCAAGAGAGCTTCTGCACTTCTTCACTGACACTCTCTTTGACCTCATTTTCATAAGGGAGGGAAATCACAAAGTCCTTGTGTTTCTGTGAAAAGAGTAAACTTCCTTTCCCTTTGGCTTCCCCCAATGGCATCGAAGCCATATATTGAATTGTACAATGGTATTTTAAAGGACAGAATACGTGGTACTTGTCAAATACATGAAGCAGACCTAGCCAGGTTTCAGCTCTTGTTCCATGAAGTTGGGATATTGTGTGCAGGATTTTGGTGGCCTGCTGGAGCTTTTATTGCTCAGCCCAGGAGCATCCATGGATAGATATTCACCTGTACTAACTGTGATGGAACAACATGAGAGCAAAAATAGCTGAGGTGTTTATCCAATTAGCAGCAAGTTGGCAGTAACAGGAGCTCATAATCCAAAACTGTGACACGGGCTCCAAAGTGACATTTCTGTTTGTATGCCTTAGATAGCCCGATAAATTAGAGATGCTGTTTTAAAAAATGTGATTTCTTTCAGACGATATAGAAGTTATTCCCTCTACAGTAAGCTCAGCATGCACAAACTTTGGCAGCTTGGCAAAGGCATGATCCCCAAAAAAAGTCTAAAAACAAATTAAATCCTATCTTTGCTACCTACCTACTCCGAAATGGATGTCCATTGGGCAGTCCATTACCTTGACACGTTGATCCTAGTGAGGCCAAATTACTATGTTTAAAAATCAAATACCAGCACATTTGTTTTGCCCTGATTGACAAAGGAAAGTGCAAAGAAAATTTCCTGGTCAAGGACAAAACAAGCAGGTTGAAATTTATGCCACTTACCATACAAATCTCAAATAATGTGATTACCACCCAAATTCCCTGAATAGCATTTAATTAACATGACAAGACAGCTCTTCAAAGCCAAAAGATAAAATCAAAGCAAGAAAAGATTGCTCAAAATGAAGTAGTATTAAAATTTCACCAATTAACACTGTCTGGAAAAATGTTAATCAAGAGCAAGTTGCTCAGTGCTTGCATTCAGTTTACATTCCCAGATTATTTCTCTGTGATGCCCAAAATGTTCTCTGCTTGGATATCAGCAGTTTCTGTGGTCATCAGAGAGACCAGACCCCATTAGGACTGCAATGGATGTTTAGTCCATCTGATTGGAGACATGCTACTAAAAAAAAACCCAAAAAACCCAAATAAACAAAAAAAACACCATATTGTTTTTGGTGCTGCTTGCAGTGTTAATTCCTGACAAGATTTCTGACTGTGCAACTCCCACATAGCAAAGACACAGTTTTCAGTGTATAAAATCTGATGAATAAACTGTCCCCTGGGGTTGGCAGGATTTAGTAACTGCCTGAGATCTGCTGTAACTTTCTCCACTTGGCCTAAACTCTCTGATATGGGATGCCTGAAAGTTACACAACTAAAAGTCATCTTTAACCACTCAAAAAAGCAGACTTGTTCTAGAGACTCTGAAAACTACAATTCCAGCAGGAGCATATGGGAACACTTGCTGTGAAAATCAGGCCATTGTCATAAATGACTGCTTTAGGCACAAAAGTCTGGAATAAAAAGGCCAATAAACTGAACAGTATTATTGGTGAATGACCCACCAGTGACATTCACTCAAAAGCTTGGAGATGGCAGTTTGGATTTCATTCATTAAGATTTGCATGCAACTAATTTTCCCAGCTGCTATTTAAGGAGCATTATAGAGTAACAGTGAGAACTTGAGGGTTTTTTTCAGTTTGAGTTCTGTGCTTTGAGTGCATATTTTGTGACGCACGCGTTTGGCTAATAGTTGCAATCTCGTCTCAGCGGCCTCTTTGATGACATGCATTTTGAAACAGATGCTTGTGCTGATGGAGTGACATGTTCCAGGGTTAAGTGGGCCCTCCAAGACATAGCTCTGACTGCCTGCTGCTGAGGTCGCCAAACTACTTCAGTGGGTTTATTTTAGCTCCCTGAAAGACACCCCTTCTGATGACTTTAGCTCTTAGCAACATTCTTTTGCTTCCTAAAGACATTTTCTGTCTTCACTATGTCACAGATTACAGTGTTCTAGCAATTCAATCCTGACTAGTTTTCGGTTTTTTCAGAGGCATTGTGATTAACCATATCTATGGGTTACATGTTGGTTCATCTGCCAAAAACCAGTACACAGCAGCAAGTGAATACTGTAAATTAAATTTCTACAATCCAGAGTTATCTCCTAGTTTGCAGCTATCTCATGAAGAGATATACACATCTCCAGTCAGCTTTTGAAAATGTTTGCAAGAGAAAAGCAGTACAGCTGCCTACTCAAAGTCTCCAAGGGCTGGTGTTCAACTCACAGTTTATCCGTTCCACATTCTTATGTTTCTCTCTTTGTCATTTGATCTCACAGTGTTTCAGATCCCTCTGTGTCTAATGAGAATACTACAGCCTCTCATATCCAACAGTCAGTTGTTTTAAGGTATAACTTTTCAAGGACTTCTGTCTATAAAATGGTCTTTCTCTGTTTGTGTATCTCCCTCTTGGAGACCAATTTGCTCCTAAGCAGTCAAAATTCTCATTCATAATTAGCACTTGTCTCTCTTTAAGGCTACAAGGAAACCTTACTATTTGCCCTTTAGGTGTTTGTCTACTCTCCTTCAAGCTCAACTCTTCAAGTTCAGATTGTGTTGTGTGAGAATAAGAGAAGAGCAGATCCATGTAAGTCTGAGGTCCTTGTCATTGTCCCTTTTGTCACAGTGTACAAGTACTTCATAATTCCCAGGACAGCTCCCCTTCCTTCACTGATGTGTGAGCTCTCTTCTCACAGGGGACAATCCCTACCTTTCCTAAGGTGGTTTCTGGCAGTAGGTCTAGAGGAGCACTGAGTTTCCCTGTTTTCCAAAAGAAACAAAGAGAAGAGTGCAGACCAAGTGCATAATGTCCTTTTCTAGCTCTGAAGTGAGACTTAAATAGAGTTTAGATGCCAAGCCCAGGTGTGGAATCTGATTCTGTTAAGCACTCACATTGTCTAGCTTTGCCAAGAAAGGCTCTCTCAAGCACTAAACCTGTGTTTCTGCATATGCTCAGAGCAGCTTCTGATTTGGCAAGACCCATCCACTCCTAGATCTGCTGTTCAAGAATTTAATCTGATGTCTGTGGTAATTCCTATCCCAGCCCTCTACTACAGTTTGAGTAGAATTTGCAAACTGGCATTGGTAGGATTTATGTATTGAAAATCAAATCAATTTGTAGTGTTAATAATGTTTCTGTAGGAACATTAGGAGATCTCTGGCATTTCCTCTTCAACACTTAATCCAGTTTATGTGAAATTCTTGAGAAAATATGTATTTCTTCTACTCGACATTCAGATATAATTTTGGCTAAAGCAAAGCATCTGGATATCCTGAGGGTATTTCCATTATATTCTTACTAGTCAGGCATTACTTCCTGTAGGGCAAAAATGCTGCAGAATAATTTGTCCTTATGCAAGTCACCAAGTATTTACTGAACCAGGAACCACCCATCTGCACATAAGAAGACATAGGTAGAATAGGTTTGGAAGAGAAGGAGCATCAATTATAGAAATGGCATGTTCTTCAGTCCAGGGGGCATGGGGCTTTGTTTCAGGACCTGAAAATGAGGGGTCAGAAAATAAATGGAGGCATTATATTTCCATTTCCGATCAGATGCAATAGATAAATAATATATGACATTCAGTTTACCCTGTATTTGTTAAGAATGATGATTAGTAAACTAAATCTATGGATTAAAGACTCTGGCAGTTTGAAATACACTCCATTAATTTAGAGAACGAGTGGAAAATATTCTTAGTCCCAGCACCTGCTGTTGAATTCCCCTGCTTTTCTGTGGTTTTACTATAACACTTTCCAATTTTAAAAAAGTGAGGCAGACTAGACAGAAGATATTGTCAAATGCCCAAGGCAAATAAACTGGAAAAATATTAAGAAAATTCTATATAAACTTCTGTAATAGCAAAGGAAATATTAAGTGAATAATATTAAATTAAGAGACAATTCTGAAAAGTAAAAAGTGGAATGGTGTCCCTTTTAAACAAATATCCAAAATGCCCACTGAATCCTAAGGGCTGAAATCTTTCTGTGTTGCTTCAACACAGAATATGGAATATGAATCCATCTTAATTTATGCAGTAGATTAATTACACATTTTCAATGTGAATCAGATCTCTCAGTTTCTGTACTTATAAGTCACCTTTACTGGCCCCATATGAGAGCTCAGTGCCAAGACCACCCAGTGACTTTACTTTGAAGGATGCAGGAAATTGTAGAGTCTTAAATTCTCATGCAAATGCTGATTCTCAAATTCCTAACTTAAAGAATAGGAAGATGGAAACTCATAGCACATTACAATAAAAATACCCTTTGCACCTAGAAGAGAAAAAGTCACTTGTAAGGTTCCCTTCAGGATTTCACTATGTTTCTCTAGGATGTTGCAAAAAGTGAACAAAAGACCTTTTGTTCATATTGTCATAAAGACAATTATGACAAATCCAGCTCAGGGCATTAGGTAGGGGCCTGAGGAGCTGTATCATTAAATCCCTTCTGCTGTTTAAGAAGGGAAAGACCTAAAATGGGAAAGAAGGCCAGTACCATGTTAAACTACTTAAGAGGTCAAATAAAATCTGACTGCAGCCAGCAATGTTTGGATTTTTCCTTTGGCTCAGAGAACAAGCTGTACATCATCCAGTAAATGTGTATTCTACAAGGGGTCAGAGGAAAAAACATCTGCCCATACTGGGCAGCTGCTTCAGTCCCCTCTTGTTGCCAAGTTCCTAAAAGTGCCCAGAAGCATCTAGGCTGATGCATCAGGTCTCCTGCCTCTTCCTGGGCTGGTGGGTTCATGTCCACCCCAGACCCTTGTGCATTAAATGTGACATGTAATATGCAGAGAGAAGGGGGAAAGCACCCATGAACCATTTGTTTGTCCTTCTCCTGACAAGGCTGCAGCTCATAAGTTTTTTATCCCAACTTGAAGGGGATTGTGAAAACTGTGGAGAGGGAGAGGAGCTCCACACTCCTTTGCTGGTTTGCCTCGAGTCCACACACTTAAAAATTAAATATGTTCCAACCTTGAAGAAGAAGACAAATTGACTATGAAGACAATTTGTAGAATTGCAAGAAAGGAGATAAGATTCTCAGTTCAATGGAGAACACAAAACCAGCTTTTTCAGTAGGAAAGCCAGCAAAGCAGGAGGTGGTGAAACCTCCCTGGAGAGCATGGCAGCATAGGAAAAGTACATTGCAATGGGAGGGGTAGTAGTATTAAGTCTTCCTGACCCAAGTTTTTCCTGTGAATGTATATTAAAATATGTACATAGGTTTGTATCTGTGTATTTGGTGGACTACAAAGCCACAAAAAATTACAGCATTTGTCAGTAACAGCAGGGATGGATTTTCAACAAAATCAGCTGTTCTGAGACACGCTGGAAAGAAGAATCATGTCATAAGTGTGGGGAAAACATTTTTCACTTTCCTATACCTGTAGTTCTACTGCAGATAGGGCTCGTTTCTGGCAGGGTAATGCAAACAAATATAAAGAATTCCATGATGTACTAAACATGCTGAACTTTACAGCCACCTGCACTCATGATAGTGTTTCACTATGGTCTGGGATAGAAGTAATCTGCAAAAGGGATGGAGATGATTTCTCAATTTTTATTTCTTTTGAATGTGCTATCTACCAACCTGACTTTACTAAAAAAAATTTAGATTGGAGCTGGCCTAGGTATTTGGCTAATATCCTGGCTTCCTGCCCTCAAATTGAGCTTTTTTCTTTCCTGTAGGCATAAAAAAACTCAGCAGACTGCTTAAAAATGAAGATGTCATGACACCTAGTGGTGAATTAAACACCAATAATTTCTATTTCCCTCAGGATTCACGCGTGTTTTCCACAGGCACGTTGTTCTTGGTGAGATACAATGTCAGAGAGGTGGGATTACCCCTACAGTTCTGGACATCCAAGCAGCTCCTACATTTCTGTTACAGTCCCTGGAAATGTGTGTGTGTGTGTGTCTGTCTTGTGGCATCAGACTTCTGTGTTTCTCCACCGAAAGTGGCATTGTCAAAGCCCCTGTGCAGCCCAAAGTCACCCTCCTTATTGAATGGGATATTTTGAATAGCCATTTATACCGAGATCACTTCAAGTGCCTTGACTTTGGAGAGAAAGGGAACATGGCAGAATACTGGCATAAGACCAGCTGGGAATTTCAGACTCATTTTCTTGTCAAGTACTTATTCATCAGGCCTGTTTTCAGATGGTGACTCAAAAATGTATTGTATGGCATGCTACAAATTCCTGGCAGGCTGCTTAAACTGACTCAGTTACTGGCAAATTCTTTTGCTTTTGAAGACTACTCAGAGTCTGCCTTGGTCAGCAGCAGTCAAGAAGTACATACTGGCTGTGATACCATGACAAGAAGTCACACTGAAAAGCAGTAAACCAGTCTAGACATGTGCAAAAAAATTATAGGTTCTTTCCAAACAGTGGCAAGCCTTGGAGATTTTTTTTATTTATTTTTTTATGGAAGCAGAACAATGTACAGTTGTGCTCATGGTAACTAGGCTGCAATCACCAAGTGGGAAGATTTCTTGGCTCGTTGAGCCAACTGGCTAGGGAGTGCCCATTTTTTATCACAAGAATGAGCTTCAGTGCAAAAAATTTCAAGTGAAAACATCACTGTAGGTTGTTCGGGAATCTGAGTGCATGCTTCTTTGCATCCGTAAGGGCTGTTAGCAGTGCAGCCTCACAGCTTCATGTCCATATTTGTGCATGCTGTATCAAGCAGACTTTCCATTGCCTGCAGTGAGACAAACTCCTTCCTCCTCCTTTGTCTTGCAGAAGAGATGCATGACAATTTTGTATGTTGTAACCGAGAAATGGAAACTAAATTACTTAAATATACAAGGCTTGCTTCATCTAGAGATTTATTTTACCACAGGTATTAGTACCTGTAACTTCCCCAGTTTGCTGTCTTGGGTATAATTAACACTTATACCACCAGAGTGTCTGGATACAAGGCAAGTGAATATAAAAACATCAGCTCTGCCCAAAATGTTCCAGTTTCTATCCCTTGAATCATCAGCATGTGACCTGTTCTGTGCCAATATTAATAATCATTGCTCATGGCTTTCAAACAACTCAAACTATTTAAAAATTAATTCTGTTTACAGTGCCTTCTAGAGGAAGTATTTTGTAGAAGTGAATAACTCAAACTGACTAGTGGCTACCCACAAAATATGACTATCCAGTAACAAAATGAATAATTTAGAACTTAGTTGGCAAGGAATGGATATATTGTTGGACAAAATATAAAGTGGAGATCAGATACAGCAACAGGGACCCCTGGTTCTTCCGCCACTGTACCATACATTTCCCATGCTGCTCTGACAAAAGCAGGCCTAGATTTTGGCATCCCAAATCCCACCATTGGCTTTTTTTTGCACAGTTATAACCTGTGAGGGTGACATTCAGCTGTCACTCCTAGAAACACTTATAGCCATGAGTTGGAGGCCATAGATTATATTTTGACTTTGGTTTTCCCTCTATAAAAGGGAGATGTCCACCAATCCATGCATGACAAGGTTGTTTGAAGTCCCTGGTGTGGGCCAAGGGCTAGTATTTCTTCTGTCTTCACTGAACCAAAACAACACATAACAGAAGGACAACATTAATTCTGGCAGATCTGTAACCTGAAATAGGTAATGCAGTCATGGACAGTAGCAGTGCAGAGTTTTTGAAGTGCCAAATTGAAGATGTGACTTTGGTCCAGCAATAACCAGGTGTTTGATCATTCTCATGCCAGGCAGGACAGTCTGCTGCAGTCTGTGTTGGTGAGTTCATACACCAGAACCTCTTCTATCTCTTGCTCTTGCATTTTCATGGTTCTCCTTCTGACAGGTAGGACACAAGAACTGTAAGGTAGAACAGGAAACTGTAAGCTTCCAGAGACACACTGAGGAGGAAATCTGTAGGTGGTATTCACTGACATAGGAGTTTGAATGCTCAGAGAGGATGCAATTTTTAAGCTAGTATCTGTATTGGGTACAGCTGAGATGTGGACAGTGAATCCCCAGTGTATCACACTCACTAGCATGGCTAAGCCTGCAGTTGCAGAATCACAGTGATTAGGGTGAAAAGGAATCTCTAGAGATTGTTTAGTCCAAACCCCTCAGTAAAAGCAGGCTCAACTACAACAGGTTGCTCGGGACCATACTCAATTTAGTTTGCAGTTCAAGACTCACAGCCTCACTGGACAACCTGTGAAAATCCTGAATCATCCTTCAGTTATTAAAAAAAACAAACGTTTCTGATGTTTAAATGAATTTTTTTGTATTTCAGTTTGTGCTCATTGCCTCTTGTCCTTCCACTAGATACCACTGAGAAGAGTATGGCTCTGTTTTCTTTACACCCACTATATGAGGTACCCATCCATGCTATTAAGAACTCCCTCTAATCCTACTCTTACCAAAGTCAAACAATCCCAGCCTCTCCTACTATGTCAGATGCTCCAATCCATTTGTGATTTTTATGGCACTTCCCTGGACTGGCTGAAGTATGCTCATGTCCCTCTTGCAGTGAGGAGCCCAGCTCTGGGCTCAGCACTCCAGATGAGGCCTCACCAGGCTGAGAGAGGAACCTTCTCTGACTTACTGGCCATGCTTTTCCCTAATGCAGCAACAACAGCCACTTCTGCTGCAAAAGCTCATCTCTAGTTCATGTTCAACTTGTTGTTTACCTTGACATCCATCTGATGTCCAGTTCCACATTAATGGCTAGTTCCAGCTGTAACTTTCTTTAGCTTCCTTGATTTAATGGCTCAAATTTCTCTTTAGTACAAAGGTAAACATGCCTGGTCTCTTGTGCATCATGGACTGTTTCTACATCAGGGCTATTTAATTATTCAGTAGCACTGGGAGCTCTAAAAAGGCCTCCAGGATGTTGACCAATTCAGCAGAATGGAGTCAACTGCCTAGAGCTGTCAGAACCAGCAGCACATTACTGTGATTCCTGGAGAACCACAGTAATACCGAACCTCTTGCTATACCATAAGATTTATTGGCAGGCAAACATTGCAGAATAACTTAAATTGAGGGAGGATCTCCTTTGCTAGTAACCTCGTTGTTGTCTTTGTGGATAAAACAATTCTGTCATCTCTTCATATATATTTGGGGCACCTCTCAGGCCTACATTTCTTTGCCCTACAGCAGGAAGGAAAATTCACCCCTTCCCTAGTAATTGAGTGAAATTCTTCTACAAAAAGCCCAACTGCATTCTCCAAAAGGCAACAAAAATGAACACAGCGTTAACAGTCCAATAACAGGAAATACCCCTAACCAACACTGTGTCATCACATAAGCTAGATTTCAGTTGAGAATCTGGGTGTTGTTTTAGATAACAAAATACAACATGTGTTCGCCATTAATCTTCTTAAACATTTGTTTGGCCAGAAATTGTCTCTGATCAACTCACTTATGTAAACAAGTCTATGCTTCAGACTGAAGTGGTAAAATGTTATTCCAAAGGCTTGCATTGCAGGGAATCTCTCCTTAACTCCAATGAGATTCACTTAATGACAGCCTCAGTATCGCTGTTTGTACTTCAAAGAATTTTATGTTCAGTTTAAATTTCAAAATTTAATAAAAAATCTTGCCTCAAAGGAGGAAAGCACAACCTTTAAAAATCTACCATTCATTCCTACTCTATTTGCAGTTTCAATTTCCAATGCTTTTGCATCTGGTTTGTGAAGAAACAAAAAGCTGTTTCTTCTTTCATTATCAGATGACAGATGTATTCTTTGCAGTGAAACACCCTGGAGAGGCTTCCATTCATCATGCAATTTTTTTAAAGGTATAGGACCATATAAAAAATTAAAGAGAAAATGAGGAAAATAAGCTTGGTTTATTTAAGGAAAATAAATAGTACATCTCAACTGTGCCAGCTAGTTCCAGGCACAAGTGATGTATTTCATTTATGTTTGAAAACATAGGCACATAAATTATCAAAATTTTTACTTGCAGAATATTGGTGCAGTAAATTAAAACATGCAATTTCCTACAAGCTCTTGCTCCCCATCCTTGATCTTTTCATGTCTTTGTGTTTCAGACCAAAACGAGAACATGCAAACAACTTCAGTTCAGCCAGTCCAAAGGCAGTGTGTGAATGGGGAGCAAGGCTCTCCTGGAGTTGTGATCACTGCAGCTTCTTACTGACTGTGAACCTTGCCCAAACTTTTCTGTCTTCCTTTCTGCATTTGTAAAATGTAAAATATATCTAAGAACCAGCCAAGAGCCATATACTTACTCATGTTTGGGGAAGTCAGCTCTTCACAATCAAAAAGAGTTAATGCTTTGATTGCTTGAAGGTTAATCCAAGGCTTTCAACTGTCAGATAGGAATTCATGTCCAGATAGAAGGAGCCCCAAGTTTGCAATAAATACAGCCATTAGAATTATTTATCATTGAGTCAAAGCATTGAAGAGGATTAGTCTCAGCTGTGCCAATTCCAGAGCACAGTATCTTAATTGCATTACATATTTTGGACACTGTCCTGAAATGCTTCCGAAGATCATGGAGATAAAGAACTCTTGAGATATGATTTTGTTTTGCTCTTAAATCTGTAATTCAGTTTACCCAGGATGATTGTTTTAAGGATTTCTTACAAAGTCTGCATTCAGTAGCTGGGAAAAGAGTGTGTTAAAAGACATGAAGAGAAATAAGGAAAGTACAAAAGCTAGAAAGGACAGAGTAAGGGATATAAAAGACAACTATGCTGGCTCTTAATATTTCAAATCCCTGAAGGGATGAGAAAAAAATAGTTTCTTTTGTCACTGCAAAGAGAGTTTGGTAGCTTTAGAAAGATGACAGCTGGTATAAATGACATGGCTTCTTCTCTCTGCTTTTGGCAGTAATTGTACCCCTCAGAAGATGTGCTGCCATTCCACTGCATTTTAATGCTTTTAAAGGCATTTAAAAGCTATATCTGCCATTCCACAGAGCTTGCCACTAAAGAATTAGAAATCCTAACAATTTAAATGAGATGAAGTCAGACCTCCCTTTCCAATTCCAAAATTATTAATGCCACGCCTTTTTTGTTTGGACTTCAGTCCTGGTATATGAACTGAACAGTTGCAAGTCTCCAATACACTGTTCTTTTCTGCCAAGTATTGCTCTGAAGCCCCTCCATCTATGTAGTTTGGCCTGCCACAATGCTGCCATGACAAAGATTCCTTCAGAGATATTATCCCATTGTATCTACAAGTGATTGAGATCCATAGAAGTCGATTGGTTGCCTGGAGTTGTTGGAAATTACAAAAGTCCATCTTACCCTGTTATATAAACTTGTTTTGAAAGCAAAACAAAATTAGAAGCAGATAGGTTGGCTCGTATCAAACAGATAGGTTAAATCAATTTTGATTGTGAATACTTAGAGCAATTTGGTCATGCAATGACTACAACAATGGGAAAAATAGGAGGAAATGTTTGTAGCTGAAGTCACTAAAATGTACCATAAGTAATGTTCATGGAATGTGGTTGTCAGCTTTCACATTGTTTTTCTGCGGGTCACTGAACAGAGGCAGAGGAGAACTGGCTGGGGAGAGCTCTTATCATCATGGATGTCATGGTTGTATCTCAGAGGGATCTATCATTACACTAACACACTTCTATTAGAAGCCTGCTCTGGTACTAAACCTGGCTTTTGGCTGCATTTATTCAGTGAGAAGAACTCCCTGGGAGCCCTCATTTCCTGAGTCACAGCTTTGGAGCACTATCTGAATAGCTCTGGGGACAACAATGTTAAAGGTGCAGCAAGTAAGGTCTTGAACAATTATTTTTCAGACTCTGGACAGCTTCAAGGCTCCCTCTTACAATTTGAAAACTCAGTCCTCCAGGATTCATTATTTCTAGATTCCAAATATATGTAGAAGTTTGAGAATGTAAACAGAGCCAGAGACCTCTGAGTCGGCAGTCAAGATAATTTTCTTTTGATACTGCCAAAATATAATGTTTAGATTCTGGTATTTTTTATATTTTCTCTTCCAAAACCAACTTCAGATTTCCTGTCTTGCCTTCTGAGGTGGTATTGTTTCCTTTTTCCTGTTCACTCCATCACTCTTCAGTTTCCATCCTAAAGAAAATCATGACTGTGAAAAGCTCCACAGTTCAGCAACATGGAATCACAGAATCATATAATGTCAAGTGTTGGAAGGGACCTTAAAGATCATCCAGTCCCAGCCCTCAACATGGGAAGAGTGGAACCATCACAAGAGACCCAGTAAACTGATGTCTGAAAGAATCTGGAATATTTGGAAATAGGATTTTAGCCATGAAAAGACTTCTCTGTAATGGAAGAAGTAGTAAGCTGGACAATGACTAGTTTAAATGTTTTCGGGTTACTCTTATACATGATACATTTTCTTTGTTTTCTGTTCTGTCATGATAAAAGTAAAACTCCCATGATCTTCATAGCAAGCCTGCATCTGAAGGATTATGTAAGTCTTCTGGTTGCTCTGGGTGTTAGTGTTTCAATAGGTAGAGAGTTACAACAGATTTATTACATTTCTATTCATTTCTGTGTAATTTATGAGGGAACCAAAAGAGTTATATAATTTCAGGAGATTATTGGATGGAGTATTTACCTAAAGTAGTACGGACTCTTATGTGAAAAACCGAGGTCATGTGGAATACAGCAAACTGGGCCCAAAACTGTTTATGAACAGCCACAACTCAGGTTTGAAGTGATCAATATTCAAAGTGGTCTTGATATGAGACACACAGCAGGGGAAGTGAATTTCTTTTCTCTTTTGTAATGGGGGTTATCTGAATTTATTTCCCATTTATTCTGTGCACAGTACTGGTAGTAAAAATATAAACCCACCTGATGTATTAAGAACCGAATCCAATGCTCATTTCTGAGTATCTTTTGAGTGTTCAAGCTGCCTGCAATCTGACTACATATCCACCTTTTCCAAAAGGGACCTGTCTCTCCAATGGGCCTCTCAGTAACTGAACCCAAAATCCTGACTCCAGCTTTCCCTGTTTTGAGGACATTCCCCTGTTAATATCTCAGTTTTGCTGCATGAGCTTGCCATGTCTGTCTACTGCTGATAGCAGGCACCTTTTCATTTTCCAGGAGCTGCGTCTGTGCTCAGAGGGAGCAGCCAGACTCTTCTCAAACTATGTTCAGGGTCACACTAAGGAAACACCCTCTTGGAAGCTGCCTGGATCTTTGTTCCTTCCATCAATCTAAAATAAGTGCCATTGAAAATGTCTCATTCCTCTCTGTGTATGCAAAGACCATGGGAACATTTACAAGTCACTCTTTCAGATACTGCATTCAAAATTGGAGGAAATAACAATGTTTGGATCTTTCAAGAAAATCCAAAGTGTCCAGATTTCTTTGGCAGACATTCCCACTTTGTTTTTCCAAGCTGAGAATCATGGAAGTGCCTTTCCCACCTCTTTCCATCTCTGTGTCACTCATAAGTAAGGCTGATCTTACTTGGAATGAGAGACAAAACTTAAAAGTGGATGGGAAAACACATCCAGCTTGACCCAAAGGGGAACTGTGTCCTCTACCTGCTGCTGTCTTTTTCCACGTTTTACCTTCTTTCTGCAGGTTAACTCACTACATTCTTCTGCCAGTTACTTATCTTCTGTTTTCTCTGTGTGCACAGCAAATCTCTGATGCTCATGGGACTGTTCCAAGTTCAATAAAATTTCATTTTCTGAAGATTATAAGATTCCTCAAACTCCAGTCAAGATCTGGAGCCAGAGGGAGGTCCAGACTGCATAAATACAAAGTTCTGCCACAGGCAAGCAACACATATATCTCATTAATAAAGTTCTCAATCTGAAAGTGTTATTTTCTATGTGGAAAATGTAATTATAAATGACTATAAATTGTTGCTGAAATTTTAACTGGAATTATGGACACAGTCCTGGCTGGCATAAGCAAAAAATATTTGCACAGACATCCACTGTCCTGACCCACAGACAGAGTTCAAACAAACACTGATGGGAAAATTAAATTAGAAGTACAGGATATTGTCCTTCATTCTCTGCATTCAGCCTACTCAGATGGCAGAATCTGAAATTTATATGGCATTTTAATTGGTCGTAAACAAACTCAAAATGATTCCAAAGTTGGATCTGAACAGATTTCATACATTAATATTTAATATTCATAATGTTTTCTAGGAGGACTATTCTGAGTGTTGAAACTTTGCATTCATCTGCAAAACAAGGAAAGCAACAGAGGTGAACTGTGGAAGCTTAGGCAGAAAATCCCATTAACACACTTCTTGTGATCCCCTGTGCTGTGCCATAGTGATACATTAAACAACGGAAGTGCTTAATTTTTCACTGATACTATCAATTTTTCTATTTTTCTCTTGAAAAATGTCTCCACGCATGAAGTTAAATCTGGTATGGCAAAGGAATTTAGTATTATGAAAGAGGATTTTAGACTATTTAGCCAAAAGGAAAAGTTGAGGAGAAAAATCTGTTTTGGAAAACCTGACACACAAATTAAACAATGAGCATTAATGAAAGCACTTGTTTTGTCCCCATCCATCAGTATTTAATATAGTGTTTAGTTTAAAAACTTTTTTGACATTTTAACATATATATAAATTTCAAATAAAATAAAAAGGAAAGAACATACTGTCTTTAACATACTTGAATGGGATGAAACAATTGCAATTCTTTTTACCAGCCTTACAAACAGCTCAAAACTGTGATTTCTTGCTTGCTTGCTTTTCTTTAGAGCAAATAATTTTATCCAATCTCAAAATAATCCATAAAGGAATTATTTTAGCCTTCAAAAGGCCCCTGTTAATACATTCCCTTCTCCAAAAATAACCAGAAGGCATAAATCCAATATCCATCCCCCAGTCCAATCCCTATTCTCTCCCAACAGAACTGACAGCATCACATTTCTCCAGATGCCCCTTTCCAGCCATACTGAAATGCATACTAATGAACATTCCTTGATGGCAAGCTTTAGGTCAGCTTTATCAAAACTCATGTTGAACATGAAGCAACTACTAAAGCAAATCTCAATTTAAGATCTTGTCCAGAGTTTTATCCATGCCCCAATTTCTTTCACAGATTACATTTCTCTCTTCATGACTTAGATCAACAGTGGAAAGGGAATTATTGGTCTCACAGAACCCAGGCACAGAACATGCTTCTATGGCTTTGTTTATATAAAACACAGCACCAACCATTGCTCCCCTCTCAGCAGAAGTCTTACTCCCTCTTGCAGAAAGCACACACCCTTCCTAAACACGGCTTTCATCCTGCCCTAGAGAACTGAAGGACTCTGATAATAAGCTGACCTCTGCAGTCCCTGCTTTCCTGAACTGCAGTTTTAACATTGTCTAAATTTCAAGTCTAGAAAGATAATCTCCTTTTTCTAGGTCTCTATGCCCTGCAAGAAGTTACACTAATATTTGAAACCACACTAGTATTTGAATTTTGCTTCACAGATCCCTAGTTTCAAATCCAGTCCTATTGGTTATTGTATCCAAAACTTTGACAATGCTTCCTGACATTCACTACTCACAGGAAGGATCAGCCACAACCTCTCTGGATGCTTTAAAGAAATTTCCTACATTCATCTTTCTTTACCTTAAACACAATGTTAGCCAATAAACAAAATAAAACCCCACCAACCCAGACACCCTAAAAATTAAATTTGGAGAGAACCACACAGCTCAGTACAAATACTAGCTTTTCCATGATTCCCACAGAACTTTGTAGGTCCACCTATTAACTTGCCCTTGTAGCCTCCCCTTTCCTGGACCATAACATTCAAGATCAGGATGTTTTTTTTTAAATACAATACCAATAAGTTCTACTGATTTCATACCATAGTGAGTGGCTTCTCTGATATCAAAGTTTGCTCTTTTTCCTTAGCTTTTGAAGGAACTAACCAAGTTCCTTCAGAAACCAAGACCTTAGCCACCTTTTACTGGACCTGTGATCCCAAGCCACCTAAGAGCATCCTTAGCCCAGTCACTGATTTCTGTCAGAGGATGAATTACACATTATTCATTGCCAAGAAGAACTAGTCCTGAAACTGTTTGGCTGCTGCTCCTATTGCAACTAGCCAGAATCTATAAATCCTTGCCACCACCAGCCCTCATCCTAGACACACCGCGCTGACAAGATCCTGTAGTAAATGTATTTGTCCAGCTCTTCCTTTCCTGAACCTTAACCCTCACTGTAGCCATAAAGCTCATCCCTGCCACTCCAGAGCATCAGCCATAATTGGAACCTTAACTGTAACCAGTCCCCTCCACCACAGAATTAATCACTTGCAGACTCTAGAGTCTAGAGAGAGAGAGTCTAGAGACTCTTCTCTCCCCTGCTAGATGGAAAATCTATGAAATTAGGGAGCAAAAATGCCAATACAGGAAAATTATCTTCCAGTGATACGTTCCTTTTTTTCAACTGTTGCTTGAAAACAATTGTTAAAGGTACTGCTGTCAGTTTTAACTGTGTTTTTGAAAAAATTAGTTTTAATTTTAGTGTAGTTTGTCAATGCTTTTACAAACCAGGGCTAACAGAAAATCTTTATTTGCAGCTTAATAGCAAAAGTCAAAATATGTGAAGGCTTCTTCAACATCAGAAATTATGTGTAAGGACAAATAGACTGTCTCCAGTAAATGTGCAAATGCTTTACCAGATCTAAGCTGTATAGACCTTTTTCTTGGGTGGGATTTTTATCTTTGTCTTTACTTACATTTGTATGTGTTGGAAGATATTTTCACTAACTGCAAAAAGATTAAATAAATTTATGAAATCATATCCTCTGTTTTCCTCTAGAAAATTCTCATTCTTCTAATCCAGTGCTAATTAAAAATTTTGACTCTCATTAATTTTAATAGGTTCTGGAAGATACTGTAAACCTGTACCTTATGAAACTAACATCATGACAAAATAATGTTCCAGAATTAGCATGAACACTTCTCTCTGTATATAAATTTATTCAAAAGCAATTGTGTGGAGTTTTCCAAGGTTTTCCTAATCATATTTCTTTTTCAGTAATGTAAGAAGTCATTCCCCAAGGGCAGTATTTTGCTCCCCTTCAAGTCAAAGATAAAAATTCTCTTCAGTTTCATGGGAACAAGAGCATTCTAAAAATAAAATTCCTTCTCTGATAACCTCTAATGGATGTTTTTTTCTCAGAAAGCAAACACAACAAAGATGTGCTTCATCAGCAAACACAACAAAGATGTTTTCATCAGTTCCATTTCTGTCCTTAGGGTTTAACTCTGCCTAGTGCAAAACCAGCTCAAGGATCTGTGATGGCAGGTTATGTCATCTCCTGTTCCCTTTGAATTACCCTGAGACAAAATTGTCCCTTTCACATGGTGGTTTCCAGCTGTTTCTGGGCTCTTTCTGGGCAGTGGTACAGCACAGGAGCCTCTAGATAAGTAGGGAAGAAGGTTGATAGTGCTGTGACTGTATCACAGTAGGGGCAACTCTTTTTTGAACTCTTGCAATTTCTCATCAGCCTGGGTAGTACTGCCATGATTACCACAGAAGAGGCTGTAGGTCTGCTCTTAATCACTGTGAATCCTTACTGAAGATGGGAAGAAATGGGGCTGCCACAGAAGAAGGTAGAACAAGGAACTAAACTTGTATCCCAGCCACATATCAAGTGTGTAAATCAAAAAAGAATTAAAATCATTACACAGATTTAGGAATCAGACTGTGCTTGAGCCTGTCCAGCTATGAATTCTTCAGGTCTGTGCAGGGACCAACAAGAGACATTGTGATTCAAGCTCTTCAGGAAAGAGGCTGATGTTTAAACTTTCTGGATCTCACTTAGGTAAAACAATGCACAATCTGTTGTGATCAATGTGCCGTGTCCTTCTCCTCATCTGCTGTTTACTCTTGCAGTTAAACAAGGCCCTGCAGGACATTTCCTAATGTCTTTTGGAGGCTTGTTTGTAGTTCTGCATGAATATGTGGTACTGCTGTTACCTTGCTCCATTGGCACTGAGCTGGGTGGCCGTGCTGGGCTCAGCAAACAGCACCCTGTTCACTTGGGTATGTGAGCAGAGTGGGGGACAGAACCACACAAACACAACCCATGCCTATGAAAAGCCACTGTCAACCTTTCTAGAATATCTTTGCAAGCACCTTGCTTGAATAAATGCTGTCCATCAGGTTGTCTGTTCAGACAGAAGCTGAAAGAGAAAGGGATGTTTGTTTGTACAGGAATATACTGCATTTTTCCTGTTTTACTTGTGTTTTGTAGCTGGATTTTTAAAAAGACAAAGAAAAGGAAGAAAAAGAAGTGAGCATGGGAAGGCAATGGGAAGAATTTTCCTGCATACATGGTAATGGAAGAAAGTTTACATTAAATGGATGGATTTACTTGAAGCAATTGCAGTTAGAAGACTGTACTTTTAGACACACACACAAGTTAAATATTCAATTTTAATACTAACATTATATTAGTTTTATTACACCTTTCATTTCTTTATAGGCTTATTAAAATATTTCTTACTATTTCAGTAAGCAGTGCTTGCACAAGTACCGTAACTTGTGTTCTTCACCAGTAGAGGACAGCACGAACCCAGCTATTGTCCCAGAAGCTGCTCCACCTTTTTTTCTCCTCACCCAACAGCTAAAGTCAATGGAAGTTTCCTTGCTACCTTTTTCTCAAGAGAAATACCTTGTCTCCTTGCTGTATTTTTTTCAATGAAGTAAAATTTAAGGATATGTTTTATCACTGGCAGAAATCTCTAATGATCAACATACTCACAAAGCTGATGTTGCGCCTCTTTTCATCCTTCCAAGATACCTTTGACCTGGGAGATCCTCTAACATTTGTCACAGACGCAGAAAACACAGAAGTTAAATCATAGGTGAGCCTGACAGGCTGACAGATAAACAAGCTGTGTTCTACTGCAGTTTGCAGATGTCACCAGCCTGCAGTTTGCTCTTCACTTAAAGTTGCTTTCCAAGATGGGAAGCACAGAACTGTATCAGCCATGAAAAGCACAAAGGAAAACAGGGTCTTTGTCCTAAAACATATTTTATCTTACCTTAGACAAATCTGACCCATTCAGGCAGGTAGAAGGGATCCTGGTAAGGGGTTGAGCTGCAGATTCTGCACTGCAGTTCACAGTGAATAATCACAGGAGGTGGCTGGTTCTTCCTTTCCACCTAGGGATTGATCAGGAGAGCTTACTTACTACCTAATTCATAAGATGCAATGAATTCCTCTAAATCTCTCATTATTTCAGCTTTTGCCTTAATTCTTGTTTGTTCCTTAGGCCTACCTCATCCCCATGTATGGCCTGGGCTCTGGGCTGGCTCTGGCTGCCATGCCTGGCTGGCCCTGCTTGGTTTACTCCTATAGCACAGGGCTGATGCAGCTTCTGCCCTATTGTCCTTGTTGTGCTTGTCTTCCAGCTGCTCCCCAGTGCTGGAGAACAGCTGGACTTTGCTGTTCCTCACACTCACCCACCTCACAGTAGCTCAAAATCTGCAGAAAAATGATACACAAAGAACATTTCAGTTTTCCTTTGAGTATTGCCTGGGTAGGACTTCTATATCCCTGCTTATTGAGTCCTACTTGTCTAAGCTTGTGGTTTTCTTTTTTCAAAGTGAGTGACAAAAATTTTCCCAAGTCAGGCTGCTTTAATGAAAAGAATGTTTTAAAAATAATTCTTTCTCTGAAATGGACACTTTTGTGACTTGAAAAAGCCTACTCCCACTCTTTATACCCAGAAATTCAAAACTGAAGTCAACACCTTCTAGCAAATGCAGGTTTGGAGTTACACATGCACATGGAGTTGTACACTATGGCTGGGTATAGATAATGGTGTAGATATTGTTAGGGAATTATTAAGTTATTTTTACTAAAGCTGCTTAACTATGAATATTTAAGATGAAATTGCAGGATGATTTCTAACCACCCAAGCTTTAAGTTTGTCAAATGCTCTCCTGTTAGCTGTAGTGGGCAAGCTTCTGGCAACAAATTAGACTTTGGCAAAGCTCTGAAATTTTTTATGATTTAGGGCACCTAACTCTACGTGAGATGAGTGAAAGCCAGGTTAGAAGGGGACACAGAAAACTGCAAGTTTTATTGCACATTTACTTCAAATATACCTTCTGTAGCTGAGGTTTCTGTTGTGAGCTTCTACACAAGGGTATGAAGCATAACACGGCCAGCTTGGGAAGAAATGATCTAAACCTAAATCTTTTGGTTCATAAGAGGATTTCTGTTGCTTTTTGAAACAATTGAGTTGGTAATAGGACATTTAGAGGAAGCCCTTCTGACAGAGCATTGGATGGTTCTTGTGTTCATTCAATAAGCAGAGCCAACAGTGCATAGCTCTGTCTGCCTGTACTTGTATTTCTGTCTTTCAATTGCTTATCTACAGCGTCTGCCACACCTGCTCCTGCTTCTCTGCAGGCATTCACTATAGTAGACTGAGTCTGGTCACCCTCAGCTCTCACAGGGAATTCAGTTTGTCTCCACTTGAATTTGAATTGTAATGTTTGCTTGTGCCATGTTGGGTACACATGTAATGCTCACAGCCACCTTTCCTCAGAGCAGTAAAATTGGTATCCATTGAGTAGCTTTTCAAAAATGGTTTTGCAGTTGTTGGGAACAGCACATAATTAAGCAGCTCTAATTCAGATCCCAAGTCTGTACTACAAAGTGTCTCTTAGTTAACTTCAGAAAAGCCATGTCAATTTTCAAGCTCATCTGGCTCTTACTGCATCTTCTAAACAGAAGCACTTCTTTCACAGAAATGCTGTTTCAGCCTTGCCTTGTCTCTAGGCAAATGTCTATTTGCTTACTGAGCACAGAGCCCTGGACAGTGCAGTGACAGGCAGTTTACATAGAACATGTCCCATTAGCTCTGGGGGAAAAAACAAACTTGTGTCAGTTCTGAAGCAAAGCTGAATTATGGGTGGCCATTTCCTGCTGTCCAAAGCTCAGAGAACTTGTGTTACTTCAATGGAGGTGTAACAATTTCTGAGAGCTAATTTTTGTATTCATATGGACTTACAGAGGACTCTGGGTATTGATTTTGAATCAAAAGTTCTGCTTAACCTGACTTACAAGTTTCTACAGAGGAATCTCAACAGACCAAGACTTTGCCTTTTAATCCTCCTTTTTTTTGTGATCTCTAAAGCATCCCAAGTGTTGCCTAGGCACTGATGATATGGGCAGGAGTAACCTTGAAGACTTCTTCTCAAATGTACCATATCTTCTCACCTTTTGAGCTGTGTCAGGTGTAGGCCTACCTCACACTTTCCATAAGCTTCTTAAAAGTAATCCTAAGAAGTCATGATAGATAGTACACTGTAAGTTACTCGTCATCTCAGGCCCTCTTAGTCCTGTGATCTCTTCTTAGAAAAAATAAAGACCTGGGAAGAGCTATAGATGACTTTAAGGAAGTTAGTGAAACCACCAGTAGCTAATACCCGTTCTAAAATCTGTTAGCATATTTGTAAAGAAAAAGCAGTACTTACTCAGCAATTTCCAATGCAATTTCCAAATAGTCTGCAGTGCTTGCAATACCTCCTGCTCTGTTAAAATAACACAGTATCCTTTATTTTTAAAGTATGCTGTGTGTACAGAAAGAGTCGGACTCAATATGAATATTTAGCGACCATGTTCTTGCGTTCAGACTCACTAGTTTGGGTGGGATGTTTCTGAGGAGATTCCTTTCTTAGCTTATGTTACTGGCTTCCCAAAAGATGGGAGATAGCTTCTTAAAAGCATGAGATGATATTACATTTTTATTACAATATACCCCTCTGCCTGGTGATGGAATCTAGCTGAGAGGAGTTTGTGGAAAGTGCATAGCCTCCCCCAGCTTTGGTTGCTTCAAGCAAACTCTGGGGTATATTGCAATTCTTATCTAATGTTTCTGAAGGTTTCTGAATTCCTTTGTCTGCAAGTAACAGTATTTAATCTCTTTCATGACAGATATGCATAATATAATGGTTTTGTTGTTTTGTTTTTCTAGAAATGAGGACTGCCGCAAATTAAATGCTATGCAAGTAATTCTGCATTTATGATGCGCAAGGACACGTACTCTGCAAGTATTTTGGGCTTTATTCTTTTCACAGAGCAGAATGCCTCTGCTCTTGCTTGAAGCCACCAGGCACAGTAGAATTTAGGAGAAGTCTGTGATATTTCTTGGAGATAGCTTTCTTGCACAGAAAGGCAAATTTCTTGTACAACAGACACTAATCTAAATGTTCTGATGACTTGATCAAATGCCCCATAAAGCAAATATTTCCATGGGCTATTTGATCAGACTTGACAACAACATCTTTAACTTGAGGGAATATCGCTAATAGTAATTTTATAAATTCAAACCATGTGACTTCCTATATAATAAATAAGAATAAATATCAACCCTTATTATCAATGCTGCCCCACATGTTTACCCCAACTGCCAAGCTACAATCTGTTTAACTATATTTTTTGTTTCCCTTTAACATTAACAGAGTGTTTATTCTTTATCCTCTTAAAGTCTGCCCAATCACATAGTCGTTCCCCTAAAGGAAATCATGAGCTGCAGAGAAATCTGGAGAAATATCTGTGTTTTAATGCTAGCTGTATGTCATCCAGGATCCCACCGGAGATGACATTATTACTTTTCAATGGCAAGAGCTGGTCACATGGGAGGTGATGTTTTTATTATAATCAGCTGCAGAGAACTGGTGAGGGTGAGCTCATCTGCAGCTGAGTATGTTTGAACTTTTGCACCTTTCAGTACCTTTCTGTGAGCAGTGAAAACTCTCTCCAAGTGGGATGTGTTAGGGAGTTAGGTTTCCTGTAAATGCTGAGATCTTAGAAAATGTCAACAGGAAATGAACATTGCAAAATAAAATAGAACTGAAGAATTATAATGTTGATTATTGAAGCAAAGTCGTTTCATCTGGGTTCTGTAGGAAAAGATTATTATGGCTTAAATATCCGATTTGATTTTAGTCTTCCATTCACAGAATTAATCAAAAGTCTTCTTGAATCAAGGTCATATTACTCAAAGCAGATTCCACTTGCACTGTGGCCAGCCATTATGATGTGAGTCTCCTGGGAGATGCTGTGCACCCTTAACTCCTGTCTGAAGCTTCAAAAAATGGTCTTTTGTCAAAGCCTCGAGAAACATATCACATCTGCTTCCCTGGGACAATTTCCAGACAATATGCATTTAATTGACTTTTGGTGAGGAATAAATGGAAATCTAGTGGCACATCTGGTGCTGCCTTCAAATCAATTTACAGTGGTTAAATAGATTTGAACTGGCACTCACTCACATGAAGAACCTGTCATGCAGCTCTTTGTTCAGTTCACCCCACTAACTAGGCTCTTAAACAGTGTATTTTGCCTTAATGCAGATTTTGCTGAAAAAAAAAAAAAGATGACATTTTGCACATGGCTGGTCTTTAAGGCAGTTAATGAAATTAAAGCAGAGAACTCCCAGCACAGTAGGAAACCCAGATAACAGGAACAATTGTTTAGTCAGCACATTTCTGCTCCCTCAGGAGCTGAGGCTAATTATCAGGGCCGAGGCATTTAGCATCCAGAGGGGTGAGGAGATGACAGCACAACAGCAGTTCTCTGCACAACTGCCCTAGTCAAATTTATTTACACATTCTGGAGAAACAATGCTTTTGAAACACATTTTCCCAGTGCAGATGGGGAGGTGTAGATAATGGAACCATGTAGTTGTCCTGTCTAATTTTCACAACAATTTGCAGTTTGGAAAGCAGCTTAGGCAGTGCCATCCATACAGTTTGACCTGGGGTAATTTTGGGAAAGATGTATCAAAGGAAAAAAGCAGTTTACAGAGTGAAAGGATTCAAGTCTGGAAATCGTCTCCACACAAAACAGACTCCTTCTTCTCCCCCCACCCCCCAATTTAAGAAAAAGTTAAATAACATTCCACAGTCATCAAAGCATGTTCTCCTATCACCAAGCTGGCTCTGAGTTAACAGCATACTTATTGATCTTTCTCTATTTTCTTTACTAAACCAGATCATAAAAGGTGAGAAAGAGCAGTTTTGTCTGAGCACTTTTATGAGTTAAAAACATTATTTTGTGCTTAAGGCACTCGGCCAGATCTTCGAACATCTGGTTCAGATCCTGCTTTTTCCTGTGTGACAAAATATATTTGCATTTCAATTCCCCATCTACAAGGAGGGGATCATGTTGTTTTATTGTTTTACAGAGGTGGTCAGTTCATGGAGTTTAAGTGAGTGCCTGCATGGCCCAGTGCAATGAAAATGTGACTTTAAGCTGTGTACAATGGTTGATTACTTAATGTTTTGATTATCCAGTCCCAGCTCTATCACCATTTTCTGTGGCTTCAATTTTTTCTTTCCAATATTACCATTCATAATACTAGAAAAATACTGCTTTCTTAATTTCAATGGCAGTTGTATGAGTAAGTTGTTTACAGTGCTTCCAAAAATGTGCTGTAAAGATGGAAATTGTTTCAGTCACGTGAACTCCACCCACTAAGCTATCTTTTGCAAAGAGAATCCTTCCACTGTTTTTTTCTGCTCCTGCTTATAGAGCTTCTTCCCTGTTGTTTCCTACACGTGAAAAAGTCCATTCAGGCTTCACACATTACTATCTCCCAATTTTCAGATGTACAAATCCAGCTGCAACAACGTGAAAGATGAGAAATGAGTTAATGATGGTTGCAGTCTGATCTTGGCCAGAACTCAGTTAAGATTTTATCTTAAAGCTGCCTTTGGTGTCCAGGGAAAGGCACTGACCTGTGGGCTGTCTTCCAGCTCGTGCCTAATTGGAATACTGGCCCTTGGCCAACAGCCCAGCAGAAAGTCATGTCGTGAAACAGGAGAAATCTTTGAGTCAGCTCCTGAAATAGGTGGAGCAGTCGCAGGCAATGAAGTCTTTTTACCATCCACTCTGGGATACATCTTTCCTTCCCAAGGTTTTATTGTTTCCGTGGCTTCCTGATAGTTTTCCAGCAAGATTGCAATCTCAGCCTACAAAGCACCAGAAGACTGATTCTAGCTGAAAATGATCTGTGGTAAATGGACAAGTTTCTGAGGACTCTACTTTTCTGGAAGGGAGCTGATTGTTTGGAACAAATGCTGCAGACATCTCCTTTGGGTTGATCATTTCTGTTGTGAGTTGGTTCAGGAAAACCTACTAAATTGCTATAGAGGACCACTTAACTTTCCCAAATGTAAATGTACCAGTTATCTGGTCCTGTACTTATATCCTAAGAATTTTTCCTTTTAATCTTTCACCAAAAATCACAGAAATATATTCTCAGAATTACAGATTCAAATGTTTTACAACCTGTTTATAATGCAGTATTTCTGTAAATTGTGTGCTGGTCCTTTTACTGCCTCCTAACTGAAGGAGTGTATTTTTCTGTGATGAGGGAATTTTTTCACAGTAATGCAGGAATGCTCAGCAAATCATGTCAATATCCTTCTTGAGCCAAAAAACAAAAGGAAAGCAAGCAAGCAGGCTTTTGAGGAAGGATTCAGCTTTTCATTCCAGGATTCTTACTCAGGGCAATACACATTCCACAATTCCAGCCTGTTCCTGATAAACACAGAGCATACTCTGCTTTCTAAGGAACAAACATTTTATAGTAATTTATGTGTCTCTTTGGATTGATTGTAATTATAAACTAGGTGCTTTGAAAAATGTCTGGGATATCAAGAAATTGTACACAGATCTGGTCATGTTTTCTCTAGAAGCACACCACATGTTGTGAGGTCCCTCAGGATCCCACCCATGGGTATCCCAAAGTTGCTTCTGAGACAAGAAATGCTGAGGGACTTTTTCAGGTTTCCCCTTAGCCCTGGGGGAATAATTGCTAATATTTTTTCATGGTGAGTTTTGAAAGAGGATGATCAGATAATGCAACACAACTGCTTATGTAAAGCAGAATATAAAGAAAAGATAACTGGGTGCACCAGGGATTGGGAATGTGTGAATAAGTGCGGTGCATATTCAGTGGGAGGCAAAACTCTCACCAGTCTAGTAATGTTTACTAAACAATCAAATGAGAAGTGTGGGCTGGGTCTAGGCTAAACCATCTCTTAGGAGCTGCTCTTAAGTACCAAACACAGTTTTTTGGAAAGTCATGCTTTCCATGAAACTATCCAGAGAAAAGGTTTGTAATATGCAAACCAGTTTGGGTTTTGCTAGTTCTACCAGCTGGTCTAGAAAAAGGTCATTTCCTTTGTAGCCTATTGTAGCTACAGCAACACTGCTACATTTTAATGGTGTTGGGTACTCCCGAGACAGAAAGGTTATAAAGGAAATAAATATATATGAAATAAAATTTCAGCTTGTGAAATCTATGGATCTCCAGCAACTTTGGTGTAGTTTCCTTTTATTTACATGAAGTAAATCAGGCCTTGGTCCTTGGTCCTTCTTTGAGACAACTGTTAAGGAGAGTTTCAGGAATTTGTTTCAGAACAGTGATCCAAATAAATAGATTTGAATTCATAGGAGCAGAGATTACAGTGGTGCAAAAGTATAAAAACTAACACAAGTATCTAGAAAGCTGATAAAAAGTAGATGAAATAATAAAGTGTGGTGACAAATATTGTGAGCAGGCAGGACTTTTACATCAGAAATTCAATGCAAAGAGGTTCATTCTCAAACGTAGGTCAAATTTCAAGATGCTTCCTGATAATATGGGAGGCAATCTGTGCCTGCATGCAATTCCTCACTTAGATAATGCATAGGAAACAAAATGATTTAAACTCCCAAGGCATCTGACCCTGTGTGCAGTTGTCTAGGAACAAAATTATGTATAAAATACTCAGATATTATCAGAGCCTTGTGTATATCGTGATTCTATAGCAATGGAATTTGCTGAAGAATTGTGGTCTTGACTCTTGCTTGTTATTAGTTACTATATGGAAAGGAATGAGAAGGAATTTGGAAGTTGTCAGGGAAGTCTCTGTGGTGGGCATTTTGCAGATATCTAGTAAATGAACACAGACTATAGAACAGGAAAATGCACCAGAAGGTGTAAATCACAACACTAGTTGCAAGAGCTGTGATTAAAAGTAAAAACAAACAAACCAACAAACAAACACACACCCCCTTAAAAGAAAAAAACAAATAACCAAGAAAATGTGAGGTGGTAGCTTATAAAGTGGCTAACAGTCTAATCTGTATGAGTATTAAAATAGCTTTTACAGTGCCAGCCAAGCATCATCAGTGTGCTGAATTATGCTTTAATGTTAGCTGTGAGAAGGATGAGCTCTGATCGGCTGGAAGGGATGGAAGGCAAATTTGGAAAGGAAAAATTCTCCTTAGAAATGGAACAATTAACCATCTCACTGCAAAGTCATTCTCTAACTCTGATTTCTAGTCATACTCTTCCCATAAGCCCAGGCTGCCCCTCCGACCATTACAGAAGTTTGTCATGCAAATGTAATTGCCAATAGCTGAATATGAAAAAAATATATAATGAGTATGAAACTGAAGAGCTCCTTTGGACTGTTTGAGTTAATGTTCAAAATAATTTTTTTAGAAACTCTTACTCTTCAAAATAGAAATGAGAGAGCTGTGAGATTTCTAATATTCCAGAATGTTTTATTCTGAGTTCTTAGGTACACACCTAACATGATGATTTTTAATTAATCAGATCTTATGTTTAATTTAAATCTGACTTAATTTAGAAGATTCATTTTAAATTTCAATTTGCAACTCCCATTTAGCAGGCCTAAGATTCACACTCCCTTCTGATAATATTTTGTGGTGATAACAGAAGCCCAAACTGTTCTGTTCTCATTTTATTTTCATTTTGATATCTGTTGGTTGGTCTAACTTTACCAAGCTGCCTCAGCTTGGGAACAGACTATAGAAACAGTAGCCACAGCATCACACCAGGACACCTGTGCAGAGCCTGTGGAACCCAAAGAGGGGAAGATGAAACTAACAGAGTGGAAGTAATTACTGTTAATCAAGCAGTGTTAATCACCAGCACTCCAGTTCAGTGAGCTTGGAACTGTCATTTACAAGGGCATGTCTTAGAATTACTTTCCCCATCTCTGCCGGAGCTTTTCTAAGAGCCAGTTTATAATGTGTGGAAAGTGAATGTGTGGATATGCCTTATTCTTCTAACTGTGATTTTAGGAATCCCAAATCTGCCTGATGGCATTTCAGACTAGCACAGCTCCACTGGAGGAGCTGTTGTTGTCTGGCCATGATTGGGTTAGCGTGTGTTTGGGGGACACTTGGCAGCTGTCAAAGTGAATAGAGTCAGGCCAAGAAAGCTAAAGCAGGGGCATTTTGTCTTGGGAAGGCAAAAGCCAAGGATGCATCTGATATCATCAGCAGACCATGATCAGTCATAGGCAGAGGATGTTGCAGAATTTCCAAACTCTTTCAAAATTGTGCCTAATCAGAACCTAGACAAGAACTATTTGAACCTCACCAGAAAAAGCTGAACTTAGATGAGCACTGTAACAAGGAGTAGGACTTCTACAGAACAATGCAGAGAGGTATTGAGGAGTCAAAGGACAAGTAATGAATTCACTTGAGCCTGAGGGGAAGCTAAACACTATTTACAGCTTTTTGAGGCCATAGGGAGAATGTTTCAAACTGTCTGTATTTAAGTAGATTCCTCAGTCCTAAACAGCAGTGGCAATTTTTTAAGTCTTCTTTCCTCTTTGCTTTTTTGCTTTCTGTTGGAAGAAAGTAAAGGGTAAAAAGGTCATGAGGTTCTGTATTAAAACCTTGAGGTCCACAAAGTGCAATCTGCTGTTATGGCAAGCAGTCATTTAATAAAAATCTACTCAAAATGCTGGAAATCCTTTAAAAACATAGTCTTCTTACACCTCTTATGTCAGAGGTTTGGTTTGATAACTGGTTTGGTAACTACCTGCTTTGCTCTTTAGAAATCTTGCTTTACCTCTCCTTTTGCCAGTATCATCTTGTGCAATGAAGAACAAATTCCTCTTATCTATGACCTTACCTATTTGCTCATTTGAACAACATCACTCATTTAGGCACCCTATCCAGACAGGCTCTTCATATGTAGAATGTAGAATCCAGTCTCCTGAGCAGCCTAGCATCCCATATCTAAAGGTTCTGTGTGTACCAAATCTAGACCAAGTTAATGCTCTTAATAATAGTGACCCATTCCAGGAGATGTTTTATTATTTTAAGTAAAATTAATTTTATATTTCCATATCTCTGTTAAAATATCTCATCTCTCATCTGAGAAATACATCTGTCTTTTTTATATCTTCATGTCAGTCATATCTTGTAGTTAGGCGATCAACCTAACATGCAGTCATTGTCCCTGCCTCCAAATGATAAATTGTCAATCTAAGTGAGAAATTCTTACTAGTCAGTCTTTTTGTATTTCATCATGTTTCTATTACTCCTGACTTATAAATCAATCTTTCTTGTATGATAATCTTTTCCCCCTCCTTATACAATATTTTATCACTATACTGAAAATGCCTCCCACTGTGTCATCAGCAGATTTCATTAATTTGCTCCTATTTTTTGTGCCAAGGCCATCCATCAGACTATTTTATAATACTGAGTTTCATAAACAGTCCTGGAGGATGTCTCTCTGTAATCTTCCATGAACTCTCAGTGATAAATCCTTTTACTCTCTTTCCCTTACTGTCCTTGCCAAATCCTCTTGCTATTATCATACTCATTTGTATTCACATAGTCAGGTGATTCCTATACTATTTCATATCTTTTCCACTTTAATTTATGAACTGTATGAGAATACTTTACAAAAGCCATGATCAATTCACTGTATTTTCTTTCCCTAAAAAAAGCTGATTGCTGTAAAAAACAATGCTGGCAGAATCTGTTATTTTTCATAAAACCAAACTCTATTTTGTCCTATTTTTTACTACCTTTATGTCTTGTAGAGTATTTTCCTTTGCAACACATTCTAAAGCCTTGTATGCTATACTGAGTCTATAATTGCATCATCATGGAAAAAACAGTCCCCATTTTCTTGTGGTGTCTTTGGCAGGTATTCATTAATTTCTGACTTGCTAAGATTATGCAGTGATCCATTTTTAAAACAAAGTCTCCTTCCACACTCCCTTTTTTCTCTCTTTTGTTAATCCATACTTCGTTGCTATTTTTCCTCATCTCTAAGGCAGATTTTTAAAGTTTTTTAAGTTTTCAGGTGGCTGCTCATCCAGTTACAGCACGATCCCTCCTCTAAGAGTTACAGGGGGTTTTTGCATCTCCTATTTACCAATCCTCCCAGTCTTTCTCAACATTCAGGACTCCAAACTGTTCTATCCACCCTGCTTCTCCAAATGGTTCTTTCTTTTATAAAATTTATTCTTTTTTTTCTAACACCTCTTTTTGGTTATTACAATAATTTAATCTATATTGATCTGATGTAACTCATAATCATCAGACCCAAAATTATTTTATGCTACTATTGTTCTTTAGCCAGTTATAGCAAACACACAGTCTTTACTCAGTAGCACTTTTTCAGTAAATTCTCAAGCTTTTTCCTTCCTAAGCTAAATGAAAAACAACACAACAGAAAAGCAATGTATTTCTTCTATTAGAACAGCACATCTTTCAGCTCATGTGATGGCCACTCTCTTTACCCAGTCTATGATTTATAGTGATTAAGAGACTGATGCATTCAATATATAGTCTTTTCTCCACAGTGAAAAAACCCATTTGACTCAGGATTTTTTAAGACACATTTTACCACTGATACCACTTTATGCTTTAAAGCTAGAGCCCTGCCCCTTGAATAATCCTGATAATTTCCAATGGAGTCACTTTTGGGCATGGTATTCTGAGAAGACACAAGAGAATCAGGTCCTACACAAAAGGCAGTGAGGGGTACTGAGGTAGGTGAATTTTTAGTGTATTCCAAATGAGTGTGCTAGTAATTATGGGAAGAAATTCAGGTTTAAAAAAAAGAAGATATCAGGAAAAAATACTGAGACCAAAATGCACTACAGTCTGGAGTCATCTTCCAAAGATAATTTTGGAAGCAGAAAAGTCTCGGACTTTTAAAAGCAGATTTGACAAAACAATAGAATAGGACCTACATTTTTAAGCTGGCTAGAGGAGACTTTCTCCATCTGTAGCTTCTCTGTGTAGCCTACACGAGTCTGTGTCTCCTACCTTCTCTTTCCCTGTGAGATGTTCTACTCCTCATTAAATAAGGAAGTATCAGCTCTCTTTGCTGACTTTTCCTCAGTTTTCACTCATAATTTAACCCCAGATTTAAATTGCTTCCGCACTGCTTTGATCTATTCCACTGAAATTAATTCCATGTAGTTTTTCTCTTTGTGGTACAGTTCCTCTCCATGGCCCAGGAGGGAAAGGGTCTAAAAAATGCTACGTGCATTTTAACAGTTCCGTGAATAAAAAAACATGTTTAATCACAGCTTGCAACCTGTGGATAGGACTCAAAACAAGGTGGTTTTTATTCATTGTCTTTAATATCACACACTGAAGTTTGAGGCACCAATGGCAGGCAATCAATTTTTGTAAAACTACTTCCCATATCTCTAATTTCTTTACAATCTTTCTTTGTACATTGTCAGATTTACATGCATTCCCCCTTCAAACATAGGGCTGGAGTCATTCTTCATCTCTCAGGGTTAACTAATTCATCATTAGATGAACCCATGCAGATCCACATGAAATGTTTGCTTTTGAAGCCAAGCTTTCTTACATCAGCTTTTGAAATTTTATTCACTTGGACAAGCTGATTAATGGTGTCAGAATTGTTCATTTGCTTTGCAATGCATACTGAGCAGATGTTATACTGGCTTGTTGCCCCATACTGAGCATGAAGGGGTAAATCCTTTGAGACCTTGCTTTTGTTAGTAGGTCACTTACCAAAAGGTCAATAAATCTGTTTTATACATAAATATGATATTGATTAATCTGAGATATTTTGATTCAGTTCTTCTGGGAGGGGCTTTATATTAGAAGCACAAGGCCAAAACCTGACATGTCAGACTAGGCAAAACATTGGCTCACTGCAAGGGTAATCTTTTCTGTGAGGGTTTCCACGTTGAGCCAGTTGTGGGGTGCTGTCCTTATAGTTTGCATTTTTTCCCTCAGCAGGGATGCAGGCAAGGGCTGTAGGGAGAGGTAATGTCTTTTCATCAAGGCAATGAGATGTAAAAAGATAATGTTTCAGGAATGTAAATCCCTCTTTAGGTGTGAAATGGAAACCACAAACTTCAAGCTCAATACAGAGTGAGAAGGAAAATGATCTTAAAAAAAACTATGTAAGTAGACCTAGGAAAAATATGAAATGTTAGCAAAAGAAGGAATAATAAGCCATACATAAGCATTTTCTTTCAACATGGACTAAACTTCAGAAATTAATACACTGAAGTAGGACTACCGCTGGCAGAAGAGAATCAAGAGCATTTATACAAATGTCAGAAACATTTTGTCAGTAATTTAAATTCAGGTATGAAGTTTCCCAAAGCTCAGGAAGTATTTAGAACCAGAGCTTTTACACTACAAAATGGAGGCTGTAGGCCTACCTTATTTGTTGTCCTGGGAAAAAGATTTTGAGTATGCTACTCTCACAGATGGAAATAAAATTATTATCTCCCTGCCTTCTGAAAATGCAATGGACTTATTAATTTTATTTAATTTACTGATGTATTAATTTTATAATTATATATACAATTATAAATATATCCATTTGTTAACTCACACATGGGGTGTTTGTTTTTGTTTGTTTTTCCCCAGAATTCTTTCTCCATCCTAGCCAAAAAGAAGAAAGAAAATTTTAAAAATGTATGCATTAATCCCATACAAGTAAAACTTCATCTATTTCAGCAGATGCAACATATAAATATTCACAACGCTCTCAGATCTTACAGCCCTAAGGCTCAGAGTTTGTCTCCCAAGTGAATCTCTAACACCCAGTATTAAATCTTCAAAACAGATTTTATAAAATAATTTTTAGTATTTGTAATATTTAAATATCAGAAGTGTTATTATTTTTATGGCATACAATGTTTGAATGTAAGCTACATCAGTTAGAATGACACAATTGTACTGACATGAGTCTGCTGGTCAGGAAAACCTCTTTACAACTGTTCTTGTCTCACAAGTTCCTGGGAGTCTGGTTATTTAGCCTATGCTGAAGAGAATGGATTCAGCCCTGGAGGTCCACAGTCACTGTCTGCTTTTGAAGGGGATGACTAATATTTAGTTCATTATTTCATTCACATCTCTAGAAAGACAAATGTAAAACAACAACATATAACTAGACTATAGCCTGTATTATCCTGTTAATTCCATGTAGATTGTTTGCATTTCTTTCCCTAAGCATAGTTACCTGATTTACTTGCATGTCATTAAAATAAGTCTTTGTCTTAACAACCAACACGCTGCAACCTGTTTGCTTAAATTATTGAGAGTTTATATGCACTAAAAGCCTAAAAGTAAACAAAGCTTTTGGTTACTGGACACTTTCAATAGCAGTCTCCGTTGTGATATGAAGTGGTTTCTAACAGAATTCATCACCTTCCAGCTGACTGCACCCTTCCTCTTGAGTAAGAATTTGCAGGCAAAATAGCTACTGAAAGGCCAAGGGATAAAGACAAGCAGCCCCCAGTTCCTTCTGCTGCTTCAAGTTGTTGATTTCCTTGCTCTCTCCATGCTTCCATTTGCATAACAGAATTGATCATCTGGCTTTTATTACAGCGGATTGAACGTAAATCATCACTGAAACATAAAATACATCCTAGAGAACACTCTGCTCACTGACATAAAATGAAGGTGCTATTGCTGCCCAAGGATACCAGAGGTGATAAAAGAAGCACATCAATGTTGCTGATTGATTCTCATTGTTACAACTTGCATGAGAAGCTGCAGGATGTTTTCATGGTCATGCTGAAAGAAATGCTTCTTTTAGTTTACCTCCTGTCTCCCATTGCTGTGAAGCTGTTTTAAGAGACTGGACCTCGTATCTCAGTATACAACTTACCATCAAGGCCATCCCCTTTTGATACCCTCTTGGACTGAACCAGGCTCCAAACAGGGAGATTTCATCTTACATCGAGATATAATCGTGTACTTAATGGTCACCAACCGAATGAAAAGACCCTCTTGATCTGCAACATTTTACTGAGTCATTCTGCTTAAAATATATTTATATATTACACTTAAGTATTTATTTTTATATATTATATATAATATATGTGTATATAAAAGTATAGATATAATTTATATAAAATATATACTATATAAATTATCTATATATTTTATGTATTTATTCATATTTATGTCTGGAAAGATACTCCTTTCCTTCTCAACATACAAGCAGCTGCAGGTTTTAATTCCTAACTTTTAGAAATATACTGAGAAGTATAGATTCCATACCTACTCAACCTTTTTCACAAGGATTCCCTAACTTTTATTTTTGCCAGGAGCAATCTGGGCTGCCATGCTTCTTCTATCTGTGCATTGACAGAATTATTGCACATACACATTCCGTCCAGGACTTCCCAGGAAAACATTGCACATGTGTGTTGCTGGGCCTTGTCTCAGGACGCCTATGAGTTACTGCTCCAGCCTTCTGATATTCAATATGGTAATTTTTTCTCTTTACATTTGCCCATAAGATACTGTTTAGTGAACCTTTTCCTTCCCATCTGCTGCACCTGGCTGTCCAGTTCTTTGGGAGTCTCTCCAAATCCATTTTCACTAACGTTTGTATTACTCCTATCTCGTTCACAGGAGAGATGGACACTACGAGGTTGCAATCTCATCCAGCAATTCACTTCTTTCTCATGAAGTCTTGCCCAAAGGACACTTCAGGGCCTGTGTTAGCACAGAAGTTGTGGTGTTGCACCTCAAGGGGAGTGGGGTCGTTTTCCCCTTATGTCTGAAAATACAAAGGGACTGGGGAACTGAGTATTGCCAGTCACAAATTAAAAAAAAAAAAAACCAGGCCTGAAAAGACAACACAATTTAAAGATGATGCAAGGCCAGGGAGTCTTTCTTCTATCGTTTGTTTTTATCAAACTTTCTGGTTGAACTGGGAAACTTTTTAAGTTATTTTAACAATCAAAAGGGTCAGAAACCTACCCTTTTGTAACATCTTTTATCTCTCTCTCTCTCTCTCTCTCTCTCTCTCTCTCTCTCTCTCTCTCTCTTATTTTTTAATTTGGATTTTGATTCTCAAAATTCTTACACAGTAGTTGCTTGCCAGCATTCAAGTGCTGGCAATAACAGAAAAAAAAAAAAAAAAAAAAAAAAGTTTGTGGGTTTTTTAGTAACTAGAATTGCTGTTCTTCAGGGAGAAGAATTAGCCCTGTGCACAAAGCTTGGATTTCACATAAAACAACCCCATTTCTTCTTTACTTTTGATCAAAAGTTCTAATGTTTATGTATGTCTTTATCAGCAAAGTGTAATACTCGCTTAAAAGTTTTTAATATTTTCAGGCTTTCTTCCATTTAAAATTATAATTCTCTGCTATTTCAGTTAAATGCTAAACCAATTTGTTTGAAGCTGAGTCATTTTTTCCTGCAGTTCTAGCTCTGAATTTCATCAGCACCACTTAGGGCTGGTCAATCAGCAGGACAGTACTTAAATCTGTACAAAAAATATCAAGATTTCATCATTAATCTGGTGTTTCTAGAATATGCTTTCACATTTTGATTCTCTTCACTACAGTTTGTTTTATTCATCACTGTACTGATATGGTTGCAGCTCAGCTCAGCTCAGTTTGTGTTGGTGGGACTGCAATGAAAGATCAGATGAAATCAAGCTGCTCTCCAGTTTCTTTATCTGGAAAAGAAAGATCTGATATCAACAATTTCATACCCCGAGTCACAATTTTAAGAACAGCAAAAGCACAAACTCTTGAAACAAGTTCATTTATTTGCTAAGGAAATTCCCAATCTCAACTGCATCTATTTCTGAAACAGAAAATCTGCTCGAAGCTCATTCTTTTGGATCTCAGCTCCTAGAGATTGTCTTCACAGGTCCCAGGTTGTTACATTATAGTCTCACCTCAAGATTCTGTTGATATCTGAGGCTCCCCTATAGACAGGACTAGGTACAAATATATTACAACTAAACATTACATTGGTTTTTGACAGTGATGTATGGACATACCATTTTCATTAGACTGGATACAAAGTCCTGAAACGTGCCATGCTTAATTCCTTTCTTTCACCTTCACAAGAACAAAAGAAAAGGTGATCTTAATTATTTTCCTAATTATAAATGTGATCTGTTCTCCTTGAGCATGTAAATGTATCAGTGAAGAGCTGCAGCATTTGAGGAGCCCGACATCTAAAATTTTTCTAGTTACCACTGGTCAATGAAGTTGGAAGCAGAAATCAGTATAAACCAAATAATGATTTAACCTTGTACAGTAACTAAATCAATTCAGAGGCAATAACAAATAAGAATGCAGGCAGAGAACTAGAATAATGTAGGCAAGATAAAGAATTTAGAGCAGGTGAAAGTCATGACAGATTCTTTCAACCTGGGCTTTGCATGCAAGAAGAAAAGCTAAAGGACAAAATTAAATCCTGATGAAAATGTAATACATTGAAGAGAATGTGAAGAACAGTATCTTAACTATAAAATAGAAAGGAAATGTATGGAAATAATTAAAGTAGAAAATTCATAGTTCCTGATAAAGTAAAATAGATACAGACTTAAATATGCTCTTAATTCTCACAGAAGCTAAAGTCAGTAAAATTTTACCTGTGCTTAAGTGCTTAATGAATCCTATAGTAATCATAGACTCCTCCTTCAGCTTTCACTGAGACATAGGATTCACTGTATCCTGAGAATTTAAATTGCTCAATACTTTGAAATACTGTTTTTATTTAAATGTATAAAATCTACAGTTATAAGATACAATTTGTCTTTAATGTTTTTCCAACTGTTTTTGCTTGAAGGATCTTAGTGACTGGGCATTGATCCAATAGAAGACAGTAAGAGATCCTCCCTAATATTTTCCTTCTCTATTTACAGTGTTTAAATAACAAAAAAAAATAGCTTTTTTTTTTCTGTTTTTTTTTCTTGGGGTTTTTTTGTTTGTTTGTTTGTTTGTTTTTGCTTTCTTTATCACCAGCATCTCTGAATTGTTTCATAAATACAGTGCAGTAAAAATGTAAAAAAAAATTATTCTTGGAATTCATGCTACTGTTTTCCCCAGATAATGACTTTCAGCACAATACAATTAATACATGCTTCTTACTAAAATAATCCAGAATTAAATGTTAAGTGTTTATTCTCTTTTAAAAACACAAACCACTCAGCAACCAAATAACTCTATAGTGTCAAATAAATGTGCTTTATGTACAGTCATGAGGCTCCTATCTGAAGTTAATTAATAATGAACCTCAGGTAAATATATCATGGTAGCTTTATAAATGTGTTTCTGAGGATGAGATTATGTACATTGATTTGATTAATATATAATCAATACCTATTTGCCTCTCTAAAAGGATGAATTTAAACCCATTCTGCAACTAAGACTTTATTGTTATTCTTAGAAAATAATCAGCAATAATAGGCAATAATAATTGGAGCAAAGAAAAAAATGAGAGCAAAGAGAGGAGTAGAACAATTTTTACTGAAAGCTATAACAAAACCTAGAAATCCAAAATGAGGTGAAAAAAAGTAGCCAAGAGCAACAAAAGCTAGGTTCTAGAACATCACCTGGAACTACAGGACTTTGACCCATAGCACACGAGTTGGTGCCTTAGAATCATTCAGTTATAACAGGTCAGAAGGGACCTTCAGGGGCTATCAATTTCAGCTCCTTGCTCAAACAGGTCTCATCAGATCACGTTGATCAGGGCTAAGAGAGTCCTGAACATCTCTAAATATGGAGGTTCTACAACATCTTTGAGCAACTCAGTCCAGTGTTTGACCATCCTCATGGTATATTTTTTCCCTTTTATTTAGAGTATGGATTTTACTGTGTTGCAACTTGCGTCTGTTGGCTCTTGTGCCATCATGGTGCACCTATGAGGAGAGGCTGGTTCCATTTTCCAGTCCTGCCCTGCAGTCAGGTAGTCATAAGCAGCAACAAGGTCTCCTTTTCTCAGAGCTGAAAATGCCCAGCCCTATCAGCCTCTTTATGTTCATCATGTTCTCCAGCCCCTGACTGTTTTGGAGGCCTTTTGACTGACTCTGTTCCATGTGTCAATATTGTTCTTGTACTGGAGGGAGCCCCAAAGCAGTGACAGTACTAAGATGAGGGGTTAGGAAAGATCATTCCCATGGCCCACTCATTGATACAGCTCAAGACACTGTTGGCCATCTTGGCTGCAAGGGTACAGTGCTGCCACACATTCAAACTGTCCTCTAGGACACCGAGGTCCTTTTCTGCTTCCAAACAGCTCCCAGCCTGTGCTGTTGCATGGAGCTGTTCCTTCCCAGATGCAAGACCTTGGAATTGCTCTTGTGGAGCTCTCTGAATAGCAGCCCTGCCCTTCAGCTGAATTCAGCTTTCGAAATGCAACAAAAGAATGTAAAATCTAGAGAGCTGTGGTGGGAAAGAAGCCCAGTGCTCAGAAGCTTCTCGGGGGAAATGAGAGAACCAGATGGAGATGATAGTTTCAGTTACCTCTAGAAGTTACTCTCAATGGGAAGGAAACATTACAGAAATGCTTAGTTGGCTAAATGTTCTTCTAACAACACTAAGGAGTTGCTTTGGTCTCATGTCTTACCATATTTAAAAAACAGTATTTGTGCTGATTTTGTAAGAGGTGCTGGAAACTTGCCTTATGAGATTGGTATCAGATGTTATTATATTTGTGTTTGCTCCCCACAGCATTTTAATTTTGTATTTGTTTTGATTTGATGACAGTGACAGCTCTAAGTCACAAACTAAAATTGAGTCTTTCTTACACAATTTTTTGCCCCAGAGGAGCTGCCTGGGAACTCTCACAGATCAAAACATGCAGTACTCTGCAGCTGGTGTACCTAAACTCATTTTGTGCTGGAATCTTCTCAGAAGGAAGGTTCTGAAAGCTGTAGTGACCATCTGGATTTATCTAATTCTTCAGATTGTTCTATTGCATGAAAACCATGTATTAAGACAAGCCTTTCAAACAGTTGCATTGGTAATCCTTTGGCTCTGCAGATTCTATAAATCTTTGAGTCTTTTAAGGTGTATAACCTTTACTAGTTTGTCATTGATTCTGCCTGGATGGTGGTGTTCCCTTTTCAAAATATGTAAGCTAAGGTCCCCAAAACCCATTTGTGGTCTGTCGCCCTGAAAACTCAGCTTCTGAGCTTGCTGACATAGTTTTCTAAAGACTTTCCCAGGACAGTAACTGTAAACATAGATATGTGTACATTCTTTCTGTTACACATCTTGTGATGGACATCTCTCATGGCCAGTGCAGTGAGAAAGTGTTATCCTGACCATCCAATCCCTGGCTGTGGTCAGGAGCCTATAAATCCTGGGGGGGAAAAATAAACTTTCTCTTCTCTTCACTACACCTCTACCTGTGTCCGTGTGATCTATTCATCTTCAGCGGTAACAGTGGTCAGGGAATGTAGCTTTGGGCTAAACTTCCAAGATAGATTAGGCAAATTTGGCCTCTGGCTGCTCTTAAGAATTCTGCAAGTTTTCACACCCCATTTAGAATCAACCCTTTCACAGATTCAGATACTCCATTTTTACATGCACAAATAAACCATTTAGAACAGTCAAATCAAGTTCACAAAATATCTTGACAACATAACATAACACAGGAGGAAACCTCTGTCAGGTCCACCAGAGACTGTTACTAAATTATGTGTAGGATGCTCAGATGCTTAATGCATGGCACCACTGAGGCACAAATTATTCTATTCAAGGAGTGATTTTTCCAGTACACAGAGAATACCACCAATGATAGGTGATCTTAGGAATGTGGTCTCTGTAGTACAGAAAGGATGTTATTGTAGTGATATAACTGCTTCACGTGACCTATGGCATGAACTTCTGTGTCTGGTGAATGAAGACAAAGCAATGTATATAAATTATTTTTGATTCACCTTTCATTATGTGTTGCAGGACGTCTTGGTGACTATTACATCTTACAAGATGACTTTAAAAAGATTCATCTGTGATACGCTTTGCATTCATTGGGGTCTCTTCTCATGTCATTAAAAGGTTTCAAAAGCGGGAAAAATAGGCAATGTTCTAAAATCTTCATGTTTATCCTTCCCTAATTATATGAGAAGCCACCTCCTAGAAGCTGTGGCACAAGTATGGGCCAAAAAAAATGTGCAACAAAATTTTACTATCTTTAGTCTGAGCAACCAAATCTATTCTGATGTCTTCTGTGATTTGGCACAAGTGGCATGGATGATACGCTCAAAGAAGGAGAGGTAATGCCCTCCATGTTTCTTTGACAACAGGCTATAATAGCCCTTATACCAAGCCCTTAATAACCTGTAAGCATAGACTTGGACATAGTTCAGTTTTCAGCATCTTAATAAGGAATACTAATGTTAAAACACTTACTAAACATAATCTAAATACTTCTTCAAGCAACTCTTTGGACTGGGTAAGACTGGCTCCTGAGATAGTTTTCCTGCTATTTTGGTGGGGTCAGCACTGGACACTCCTGGCCAGGAAGCAGTATCTGTTTCACAGAGCTGTTTGGGAAGAGAACAATTTCTTCCTAAAGACATATTCAACAGTGCAGCCGCTGGATCTGGATGCTACCAGGGATTGACGTGTAACAGCCCTTGCACAGCAGAAAGGATGAACCATGAGGTCTGTACTGGCTGAGAGGCTGATCTCTGGAAACTGGGGAGTCCCAGCTCCCTTCTGCTTTGTGGTGAGAGACAGCGCGGTCTGTGGAGTGCTGAGTGATTCAATCATGGAGCTGAGGGAAATGTGAAATGATGTCTGTGTAGGTGTGGCTCCCACCCTTCCTCTTGACCCTAAAACCTTGCTGGGAGGAATCTGGGTTGTGACTGCAGCTGTGGAAGCCTGGACATGACGCTTTATCAGCACCTGTAAATCACATTCTTTTCATCTACCACTGAAAAACACGTAGAAAGCGTTCCTTTCCATAATGATGGTTATTAGAAAGGTGATTCTTTGATCCTAACAGTGGTTAAAATCCCACGCTTTTAAGACTTAAGAGTTTTGGTTTTTTTAAAGATTTTTAAGTATTTATTTCCCACAGCTGTCTTCAGCCTTTAGTGAAAACTCCAATCACACACGGTGCATGCACAAAAGCGGGGGGACAAGGGCTAAAGCTTGGGACCTCATAGCCAAGCCCTCCCACATCTAGTGCTGAATTCACATTTGCGTGTGGAGCGCTGTGACACCGGATTGTCCTTTCTATTAACAACAGCAATACTCGTGTTTCCAAGGGCTTTTGTTTGCATTTTTCCCAGAAATTTTGCCTTAATCTCCACTTTGGGAGGGGGGAAAAAAGCTCAAAGAAGTGCAATATTTGTAGCCAGCTCGTAGAGGAGGGCGGAGGTGGAACAGAGCGGGAATTCAGGGGCTGGCTCTCGGGGACTCGCTCTGGGGCCGTGAGCCCCGCGCAGGCCGCCCGGGAGGGCGCGGCTCGGGGCGGGAGCGGAGGGGCCCCAAGCTCGGCGGGGCCGCGCCGGAGCCGCCGCCGCTGCCGCCCGGGGCTCGGCGGCGCCTGGGGCCGGCCGTGCGGGGCGGAGGGGGCGGCAGGAAGCGGGGCGGCCCCGCCGCGCCCCCGGAAGCGGTTGGGCGGCCGCGGGGGACGGGCGGGCTGGCGGGCGCGCAGGGCTCAGACGCGGCCCGGCGCGGCCGCCCCGCAGCCCGCGATGCCCTGCGAGCGCCGGGCGCGCCGGCCACGCCGCGGGGCATGGTGAGCCCGGGGCAGCCGCTCCCCGCGGGGACCCGGCGGGCGGCCTCGCTGCTCCATGCCAGCCTCCTGCTGCTGCTGCTGCTGTTGCTGCGGGGCACCGAGGCGCAGAAAGGTGGGTGCGAGAGCGGCGGCGGACGAGCCCCGCAAGCCCGGCGGCCGGGGGAGGGAAAGCAACCCTCCGGGGCTCTGCTGCTGGGAGGGGGCGCCCCTCGGCATGTGGCCCTGCACGCCGAACCTGTTCCCTCCGTGGCCAGCAAAAGGCGAGAGAAGAGCCCCGTGTTGGAAAAAACAAAACCACTAAACCAGAGACGTTTTTTCCTGCCCGTTCCCGCAGTCCCACGGGGAGCTGGCGGCGGGGAGGCTTCACCCGGGCGGGGCTGGGCAGGGAGCCGGGGCTGTGGAGGCAGCTCGGGGCACAGGGCAGGGCAGGGCTCGGCTCTGTGGGTTTGGCTCCGCGGGTGACCCCCGCCTGCAGGCTCTGAGGTGTGAGCCAGGAGGGGCATACAGGGGAGCTTCTGCTTGCTGTCAGAATAAACTTACACTCGCCCAAGCGTGTGCAGAAGTGTGTATAGGGGTGAGAGTCCCTGAGTGTGACAGGGTAGCAGGCGTTGTTTTGTTTTTTTTTCCTGTTAAGAGAAATCGACGAGATTTCTCTTCCTCGGGTGGAATTAATGAGCAGGCTTTAGCACTCTGAAAATTACGAGGCACAGTTTGGTCACTTCATGGCAGAAGATCAGAGGATGCCACTGTGACTGTCACTTTGATCATGTGCTCGGGACGAAGTGGTGGGGGTGAGTGTTTTGACAGCATCTTGAACCTCGCTTCTGGGTTTGGGAAGATTAATTTTGTGGTTTTCACTTCCACTTGCTTTTTGCACTGGTCTTGAATCTTTTTAGAAACTGATCTCTTCAGAAATTGTTTTAAGTTGCTACATAACTTTTTCTTTTATCTCAGAGATGGAAATATGGTTGAATTTCAGAAATGCTGCATTTAAATGCACCAAGGGAATACGAACTATATGCACTCGACTGTTTTTGCATCTAAATTAAGCATTTAACTAATTAATTAAAATAAATTAATTGAATGGGAGAAGTTCAGTGATGTATCCATAGAGCAAGGTAGTTGTGTGGAATTGCCTTTTCCACTTTTTTCCAGCTAATTGCATTTACGTATGTTCCTATACATGTACAAAACTAACACTAATAAGCATTTGACACAGCTGGGTTTGTTTTCTTGTCATTTATAACAGAGCTGGAGAAGACCCATTTGCTTTTGAGAGGAAATTGGGCTGTTTTAACATTTAGTCTTTTGAAGGTTGCTGGATGAGATAGGCAAGGTGTTAGTTCATGCTGTAGGAGCATCGTGCTTGTGCTGACCTGACACTTGTCTGACCTTTTGGTGGGCAGACTGAGTTTGTTATTCTAGGAGAAAACAGAAATAAATGTGGGGGTAGGGAAGAGTCATAATTTACCTGCAGCTGATTGAATGGAATTGGCTCACAGAGTAGTCAGGGCTGCTTTAGAGGGGGTGGGAGCATGCAGCAAGAAGTGGCGCTTGTGAGGACAGCAGGCTTTTAGGTATGTGTGAAACTTTAGCTTTCTGTACTTTGGGAAACTGCTGAAGAACTTCTACCCAGAATTTCAATTTGCAGTGTTTCTCTAGTTAATGCTTAAAGTTTGCTCAGAGGTCTCACTTTTGAGCAGGAGGGGAACCTCTTTATTGACAAGCTTCATTTTATTTGCTAACAAAAAGCAGAGCTTGTTTTAAGGTGAGGGACTCTGGTACTGTCAAATACAATGCTTCAATTTGAGAAACTGCTAGAGCTTCTGAGAAGAGTTCTGCTAGTGAGGGACTGTTTCCTTGCCAAAATATTTTCATTTATCTTATTCCAGAGAAGGTTGGGGAGCCCATATCCTGTATCTCTAAATGCTGGCATAATTCTAATTTGCGTGAGGAGTCCCATATAGAAATGAAGCTGTTGTCTAGCTCTTGAAGGTCTGCATAAAGTTATTACTCAGGGCGTTAAATATGTAAACAGGCTTCTAAGAGAATGTCGTGATTGACAATGAAAGTAACCCAGACTTGGGGAATTCCAGAATTAAAGTTGCTTTTAAGCTCTTTTATAAAAGTACAGTGAGTGTTATGTAGGAACCTAGCCTATTCATTATGCTAGAGAGGCTGATCTGCTGTTAATAAGCAATTGTTCATTTTCTTTTCTACTGTTCAGCAGCTCTAAGCCTCACATACAACATGGTATTTAAATCTTTTTCAGAAGATAGTGTTTTCATTTCTCACACGCTTTTCTGTAGAGTACCTTCCTGGTATGAACTGATTTAAAAATAACAATATTTTGGTCAATGTGAAGCTTGTTCTTAGTATTGGGACAAATGGTGCTCCTCTCCTTCAAGACAACAGCAAACTGAGAAATGAAAAAGTGCAGGTATTGCTGTGGTGAATATGTTTTTCACAGTAGCCCAGTGTATTACCTTGTAGGAGTCAAGTGGAATTTTTTTTCAGTCTATCATATTAAATAATCATTCAGTGTATGTAATTCAAAATTCTTTGGTCAAGGACTTGAACTTGGGTGTGTTGTTGTCTTCAAAAATTATGAGCATTTTTTTATTAGCTGTAACACCTTCAGAAGTGCCCTGTGCTGCATTTCATAGTCTTTTGCCTAGGGGACTGTCCAGCTGATGGCTGTGCAAGTCAGCTTTTGTGATTTTTGAAACAGTTGTGTAGTGAATCTAGCTCCTGCTTGCAAGGAAATTGATACTTGAAAAAATACTTAAGAGTATTTTTTTTTTGTTTTTTATGTAATTAGGCAGGTGTGAATGAAGGCAAGCCAGCATCTAAGCTTCCTGCTCTTTGTGGATTGCATTTTGAGAAACACTGCTCTTAGCAGATGTTTAGGTATTGACATAAATTTGGTATGGTCTGTTCATTAGCTAAGTTTAACCTCTTTTATTTTAAATTTAGAAAAACACTGCTACAGGAGGAATGGTTGCTTAGCTTTCATCAAAGTAGAAGTTGAATAATGTGTCAGTAATTCTGAAGGTATGAAGCTTGTAGGGTATGTAGAGCAAGAACTTTGTTACCACACTAACTAGTTTGGTAGCCGTCTGTTGGGATTCCTAGTGGATACCAATGTGCATGTAAAACTGGGGAAAAGTGCCTAAAGTTACAAGGAACCTTTTATTCAGAAGCTGATTCCCCAGTGACTTAAAGCAGATTTATTTGCAGTCTTTTTTAAAAAAAATAAGTGCTGGATGCTTGTTTTTGAATGTGATTCTCACATTTTGTTCTTAACAAATAGCTGCCCATCAGTTCAAGCCGTGTTGAAGAAAGTGCAAAAAGGTGATTGACCTCTGTAGCTTAAAAAATGTTTGCTTTGGTGTAGCAGAAAAAAAGTTTTGAATGTCTGGTACTGAGTTATCATTGTCTGAAAAGTGAAGTGGAAGAACTAATGTCTCTGTACACATTGAGCCTCAAGAAATGAATGGTTTTCCATGGTCCCCTTTTTGGGGACTCAGCCATGGTATTTGCGGATCATTTCTGCGTTCCTTGTTTCTCATCAGTTCCTCACTGTGCTCTCCTCTGCAGCGCTCCTGGTCTCACCCCTGCTTGTCCCTCCTGCAGGGCAGTGGGCAGAGGTGGCTCTGACTGTGGCCAGTCCAGAATTGGGCAGGTGCTGATCCATCAGCCATAGTTTGGGGAGAAGGAATCGGGCAAAGAGAAGATGGCTCTAGCTACGTATCCAGCGGCTGAGCAAGATAGGGAGAGACTGCAGCTTCTCCCTCAGGGTCCTAGAAGAGATGATTTCCTGCTGTAACAGGGGCTGACAAGGGTTCCAGCTGCTGGGGTAGCCCAGTGCAGGTGTGTCTTTTCCTGCTGCAGAGAGTTCTGGGCATGTGAATACAAAGCACTGCCGCACAGCCGTCTATCACATGAGCGATTGCCATGTGCTGCCTTGCACATGGGTGCTGGTTTCTATTCTTGCTAAATTAGATTGGTTGGTGTCTCACTGCCCTTTGTATCCCTTGTCCTTGGCTGGGCTCATCTGGAAGGAAGGTAATCACAGCCAAACCCAAAAGGAATTATTTTAATTAAAAAGACCCTCAGATCTTTGCACGAGAGATTTATTGTCCCTCAAATTAACATCAGATTAAGTGTTTTATGAGGAGGAGGGGAGTGCTCTAATGAACTGTTTTGCATTTTTAATGGGACAGTTTTACTTAAGAGTGCAGAGTGTTTTGAAGATGAAGTTGTGCAGCTTGAGGATTCAGGTATTGGAACCATTTAGGCTGGAGTGCTGAGGCAAATCCCTTTCATCCCTGTGTCGAGAAGTATGGAAGAATTTTTCAAAACCGGGCCTTAAAGTTAGGGAAGGCTTTTTCATGTTTTCTGATGCTCTTTTTAACTTCCCAGCATTGCACCTTGAAGATAGATTTAGAGAGGTGGAACAGTGCCATAAAGAATTTTGTGGCGACATGCTGTTCCTTAAGGGAAGTAAGCTGGTATTGGAAGTATAGACCTAAAAAGAGTGAATATTCTTTGCTTTTGGAAACAAGAATCTCAGCAACTTTATTTTTCCTCCTCCAGGTAATGAGCCTTGCTTGAAGTGGGTATGATCTGGTGGGCAAAAAGTACATCCATGTGTTCTGCAGAGCATCCTTTCTGGGGGGAGCCTCCCAGTACTGGCTTGGTTCAGCCCAGCTCATCTGGGAGCCTGCGGAGGTGGTGCTAGCCTTGTTCATTCCTGTAAGGAATGCAGGAATCTCCCTTTTGTGTAATACCCTTTGGAGCTCTCATGAGAATGTATTGCATTTTGGATTTAAGCAGTACAGTGCATGTTGGTTATTTATATAAATATATATAAATATTTTATAGCTATAAATCTAATAGTGACTTGACATTTGGACCACAGAATAACACTGGTTTTGAAAATGGGTTCTGGTGGATGCATTTTTTGTCTAGTGCCTGAAAAAAAACCAAAAAAGCCAAAAACTCAAACACAGCCCTTGCATGGAGAAGAAGCGTTTACCTGTGCTTACTTTTCAAGCATGTAATTTCTGGTGTTTCCTTGCATGACCACTTAGTTTCTCTTGGTGGAAAGTTGTAAGAGGATAACATTTTTTTATGGTTGCTGAACTCTTCAAAAATGACATTAAAGCAGATAGTCTGTACTTGTTTAGCTATTTCAGTATTTCAATCAATAGGATCATGGAATTGTAGCACAGTCACTTGGTACTGCTTATGGTATTTGGATGCTTCCTGTTGGCATTTCTTCAAAATCTCTGTGTTTGCAGTTGTCACTTCTGTTTGGGTTATATTCTTCTTTTCTCTGCAAATACCAAAGCAAAAACAATTTTTAGTGAGTTAGCAGTCTGTAAGGTTTAGACCAGCACAGCTGGTGGATACTGAAGCTCAGTGATTGGCTGTGGCTTTGATTTTGGTGAGTTTAGTTGCATCCTGAAAATCAAGCCTGTAAGTGTTTATCTTTACAGTAAGTGACAACTCATACCTCTAAATATTTTGTTGCAAGTTTGCAGTCAGACTTGGATTTTTGACCTCTCAAGCTATGAAAGAACTAGAATATATTTACAGTAGCAATGTGAAACACAAATCCACGAACCATTAGAAGTGCAAGGATTCTTAGCAGCTATTGGCAGTTCCTTCTGAAAAAGTTAATTCCTTGGAAGAAAAAGGATTCCTGGAAGCAGAATATGTGTAAATGGGGTCTGACTATGTACATGTCAGAGGTGTTTGTTTTTAATGTTTGCTGAGGTGAGGAGGATGTGTTGGCCTGGTCACTGGTCTCTGTACAAGAGGTGTTGTGCATTGTGACTCAGGTAATCATTATTTTCCTACTGTTATTTGACTGCTGATCTTAAGAACCTCTGCTCTCAGTATCCTACTAAAGTGCTAACTTCTATCCTGTTAGTAGAAGTGCCATGCCTCTTGTTTTTGAGTGGTGTCACAATTAGGAAGTCCCAGTTCCGCACCGGGGCCGTGACAGTAGCATACATCGATTATCACATTAGTAAATGTTGCTGTGGAAGCTGAACCAAGTTTGTGAACTCATTTGTGTCATTCTTGGCAATACCAGTGGGTGTGCTTTTAAGAATGTCTTAGAAACAGGTGGGGTGGGAGGGTTGTTCTTGTTTTCTTCTCCAGGTGGTTAAAGCATGATAGCTTTAGAAATAGTTAAAAAGTCTCTTTCTCAAGATGCATTTACTCAAGTCTGAAAACTTTCTGGAAAGAAATTTAATGCAACTTCTGAATTCCCCTTTGTTAGAGTAGTGACTAGCCAACTCTTAAGTAGTCAAGGTGTACAAGAAATCATACTTTAAAGCGCCTTTCTGCTCTTCAGTACACTATAAAACCATCATTGTGTAAAATGACTTATAAATTAGGATCAGACAGGTTTAAATGTGCTGCTTTTTTCTTTTTGTGAGAGAGAGTCTGGAGGTTTTTTATTTTTATAGTTTTTCAATATTTCTTCTTATTTTTATTTTTTTAGAAAATATTGGTCTGGCATTTTCTTTATGCCAGACCTTGTTTTTCATTGGCAAAACTATTACAGTTTCTTTGTTAATTGCAGTATTAAAGAAAAAAACAAGCAGCTGTTTTAAGATTTTTTTGTTGTTCTTTGTGCGTATCTTTGATTATGTTAACATTTTTCATTGTTCCATAAAAGTTTTAAATTAGTGTATAACATTTTAACATTCTTTGGGACGTGACAACTCAATTCAGCTAATCACAAGAGACTGCCTTGTTAACCATATTCCACAGATCATGCGTCATTTATGAACTGAAAAGTGGAAATAAAATCAATGATCAGATCATCAATATGTTTTATTAAATACTTCCCTTCCCACTTTACATCTTCACTAGCTAATCCGCCCTCTAAATCTTCCTTCCAGATTTTCAAGTTTTCCAAATATACTTCTAGCTCAAGGAAGAGGTTTTATTATCTAGGATTGGAATATTATCCATCAGAATGACAATCCTTGCCAGCTACTCATCTTTGGATTGTCAGTCTTGTTGGAATTTGATGGATTGTGCATGAGGTCACATGAATTCTCTTTTAAAAATTTTTTCCCCAAAATGGTTTTTCTGATAAAACCGCTTCTTAAAATCAACCCCTCCAATTTTCTTGTTTCTTTACTTTAAGTGCTGTCAGAGGTAATAATTCGATACATCCTTGTGAATACTGTTAATGGTGGAAAAGGGAACTTGAAAAGCTTGACTTGCTTCTGAAAATGGTTGTGAGCAGATAATTCTTCTGTCGTAGTTTCTAAACAGGAGGGTGGTGTAAACGCTTCCCAGAGTGTCAGTCATCACAATAATACTGTTTATGCTGACCTGGCATTTACTTAAGGTTTGTATATAAATGTTCTGTAAAATTATTCCAGATTGTAAAAGGATAGTTATTTTTCATCCCTAAGTACCATTTTCTTCACCTACTCAGTGATCCGTTTGTGATTTTCTTAAACTTAAATTGGGCCATCGTAAGACCTCAAATGTTGCTTAACTGTGAAGAGGAAATCTTTTCAGGTCTCTTAATTTTAAATTCTTGGATTAGCAGGAGTAGCTGCTTCAGTGCCCAGTTGCAGCTTTCGATGTCAAAAGGTAACACTGAACTATTTTAGCAGTTGTGCCACAGTTCTCCTTAGTTTGAGGCCACTATAAAATTCAAAATGCAAAAATAGGATGTGTAAAGTGTTTTAATTAGACTTGGCAAGACAAGCCACTTGTATAGCTACTTGCATGTAAACATGTTTTTTTTTTTTGGAGAGAAACCTCACAGGAATGAGGCAGGTGGAAGAGCCTGGATATCTTGAGTGGAAAGATGAATTACAGTGGTGCAGTTTTGTTACCGTGGTTACTCCTCAGAGTTCAGAGCTTTTTCCTGTGGAAGTGTAGCATATCACAGAGCTATAGCTCGAATGCTGAGTGTGTTGTGCATGTATGATTGCCTGTAGGACCACAGAGGGTTTCAGAGCTGGCAGCTGCTGCATCTTCAGCAGGACTGCATCCCATTAAAGCCCATATCTGGTTATTTTAACTTTGCTCCAGGATGGTTAAGATACGGAGAAAAACATCTTGCCTTGTTCTTTGTGTGAAAAGAAGCCACTGGTACTTCATTTTTCTTTTGCAAATCTGTGAGTTTTGTGGTAAACCAAGGAGCCCTAAACCACATTATATGTTCAATTATATTTTTATGCAATCATGTACAGGTGTCAGAGTGCATCTCATTATCACAAGGATGGAAAGAGGAATGCATTAAATTGAAAGCTTTTGAACACTTGTGTACCAAGTCTAGTGATGATCAGTTTTTGTCTTTTTCCTAAATATATATGAAAATTTCAAATAAAGCATTTGCATTACCTTATATCTTCATTTTTAGAGCTGTTTTCAAGTTCTCCAGTCCTCCTACCAAAGCATCATTTCCTTCTTGCTATGAAGAAGGTACAGCAAAGCTGATGGGTAGGCTTAAAGTTCAGAGATAGCTTTTACTGAAGCTTCACACACTGACTTCTTACATGCTCTCCCTATACTTTTTATGATAAATTTGTCACTTAAAAAATAATGACTCAAACATTTAAATTTACTGTCATCTTCCTAGTTCATCATCTTGTTTTTCAGTAATACATAATGCTTACTTTATTGGTTGTATTTATAGAGGGTCAAAAGTGTGACAACATCTTTCTTTTAAGGGAGTATCTACAGGGCAAAATTAGGAATGAAGTGTATTTTAAAACAGATTGTATATTAAATTTTATGGTGCTAGAATGAAGCCAAGTCATTCAACAGGGGGAAACTCCAAACAAACCCCGTTGTAATTTTGAAATTATGTTAGAAAATGAATGTTAGAAATCAAGATGATGCCATATGCCACCTACAATGGGAGAAGGAACTGCTGGTGCACAGATCTGAAGTAGGACTGTTTCATCAGTTGCACAATAACCTTTAAAGAGGGTTAGACATATATTTAAAGTCTTGGTTCTTGGTGCAGCTGTGGGGTGCAAATAATGACAACTGTGTTCTGAGGTTTTCAGTGACAACTGTGTTTTGAGGTTTTCTTTTTGATAGCATCCATACTTTTTCTTTTTTTCTTTTTTTTTTTTCCTCAAGTAGTCAAACCAGGAGCTTCCTCCCTGCCAGCTTCTGTCGATTCTGTGGTACCAAAAACTGTTCTGACCTGTGGCTTCTGCTGTCTCCTCCCTGTCCCTACCTTGCATCCTCTGTATTGTTCAGGCTCCAGTGGCTGGTGGGCCGTACCCATCCCTCACCCAGCAAAAGGCAGCTGGGATGGGAAACTGGGCTCAGAACTGGTTTGGAGCCCAACAGGGATACAGGGAGCAGTGGTTGGGGCAGGGAAGGGGCAGCTGCTCTTGAGAGGCACCATGGATCTGCAGTTTAGGCTGTGCAGTCTCATCTATGAACCAGAAAAGAAAGGGGGAAAGTGTTGAGTGTAGTGTTAATTTAGCACATGAATTATTGGTATGATTGGAGAACTTTTTGCCTCTTAGTTGACATATGTGAGGCTTGTGAAATTTCACATGGTGCTAGTGTGGTGAGGAGTTTGAAGAACTTCCAAGAGGTTTAAAGCCCATTCTGACCATGACAATTGCTTATTCTCATAGTGTTTTGCATGACCATCTGTGTGTTATTTTTCATTTATTCATTCTCTGTGTTTCTGCTGTGTAGCACTTAAAGCACTGAAGCACAACAGTGTTTATTTTTAAGTAAATGTTGATGCAGATTGCAAAGTAAATGCTCTGTTTTGGGAAGTGGGCAAGCTGCATGTACCAGCCAAAGACATGGAGTATGAGCTGTCACTGTGAGTCAGCCTGGGCAGCACATCAGAGGGGCTTCTGCCCTCTGTACCATTGAGCACACAGTCCTCTCACAGGCTCCTCATGAAAATCACTTGTCACCATGCCTAGCCTGTCCTTGTAGGCTTTTTTTGCCAGCATACTATTCAAGCAAGTCATAGCTGTTCCTGGGGACTTACTCACATCATTTCCTTGGCATCAGTAAGTAAAAGCTCTGCAGCACAGTCTTACACAGCTGATGTCTCTCCTGTTCTGTAGGAGCAGTCAGTTCAGTTAGTAAGTACATGACAGCAGAGGAAGCAGATGTCTTAACTGCTCTGACAACTTAATAATTTTAGAAAGTGTATTTTAAAATGTTGTCATATTTTGGATGCTAAATTTAGGATTCCTAAGTGTTACTCTTTTGTGTAAAATTCAGTGGCTGAAAGTTAAGACTGGAGTTCCAGAGAGAATGATTGTAAAGCTGTATGTACAGATTAAAATAATAAAGTGCTAATTATCACTAGCCCAGCAGGTGGCCTGTGTTGTAAATGAAAGCAGTAAAATTTTGTTGTAATGGCATATTAAATTTTGTATTTTTGCTGTAAGAACAAGAATCACCCTCTGTCTCCTCTCACCCTCTCCTGTCCCCCCACTGATCTGCCAGCATTTGAAAAGCAAAATGCTTACTGTGCTTTTGTCGTGTTCCTGTTTTTGTTAAACCTCATGCCATAATTTCATTATCTGTCTAAGGGTGCTGCAGAGAAGGTGAATCAATCCAGGCTGAGGCAGCCGTAATCCCACCTGCCCTCCACTCCTTGCCCTGCCACTGGCACCGAGAGCTGGGTTGATGAAACCCAGCAGCGTGTGGTGACACTGGGTTGGGGCACTGTGCAGCCAGCTTGGTTCCTCCAGCCAGTGCAGCACTCTTGTGCAGGGTTGGGATGGTTTCTGCCTCTCTGGTTAGCATTCAGGATTGTTTAAAATGCAAACATGGGTTGGCAGTGCTGGTGAAAGAAGCAGTTGCTGGTGTTCCCCTGCTCTCTTATCACTCTGTCAAGGAAGGCACTGCTGCATATGCATACTCAAATAAATTAGGGGGTTGCTCTAGGTTAAAACTAACAGCTGTTTATATGCCAGGTCCCTGCTCTGGTTGGCCATGTGGCTGCATAAATGTTTGCCTCCAGTACCAGGAAGGGTGTGAGAACATGTGGCCAAAAGTGAGAGGCAGACAAGGCTTGCTTTTGTCTGTGGCTGTGCTAATTTAAAGTGCCTTCAAGTGTTTATTGAGCTGTGGCCTCGCTTGTGGCAGTGTGGGGTATTTTATGTTGTGAAACATCTGTAGTGGGATGAAATACACAAACCAGTGTATTACTGAGGCAAATAAATGGCATTTAGATCAAAGTGGACTGTGTGCTTGTTGGCTTGTTAAGAAAATTAATTCTGACGGAGGAACAGATTCCTTCCTGAAGAACATCACTCTATGGAATTTGGTGGAAACAGCAATGAATTTGGAGGACACAAATAAGGACATTTGAAAATACTTTAAAAAGCTGTTTAGAATTTGATGTCTCTGTGATTTAATTCCTCAGTGTTTCATATTCATGGAACTCTTTTGTTCTTCGTGTAAACTTTCTTGCCCACACTGAGAAAAGCAGATGAAGTGTCTTTTACTGGTATGCTGGTAAAAAGTAGGGAAATGCAGAGCACAGGAGCTGAACAGAAGAGGAGAAAATATAACAATTCATTGAATCTGAAAGAGTTGTGTATTTGAACTTAAAATGAATGTTTTTAACCACCTTTTTTTTATATGACTATTACAGATTTGGTTCTACCTTTGCTTAGTTAAAAAAGTTTTAATTACATCCAATATTTAGTCACAAACATACAGAAATTAATAGCTAATATATGTAAAATCTTCTCAGGAAACCCACAGGTTAAATGGAGTCTGTTCAAAAGGCAGTGCCACGTGTTAAAATTGAGATCGGTGTTTTGATATGCATCAGTTAGGCTTTATAGATTATAATATTGAGCTGTCTAATGTCTTTATCATTCACTCTTCTCCAAGTAAGGAATGGCAAAGTATTCAGTGGTCTAAACAATTATTTTAAATGTGTTTTGGTAGTGAGAACAGGTTTAGCAGTCACCGACAGCAACTGTTCTTGGGGGAGAAAAGTTCTGATTAATTAATGATTTCCACAACTAAAAAGTATAGGTAATTTTTTTTTGGTGGGTATTTATAACTTAGCACCCACTTCTGCATGTTCAGTAGTCTTTTATTTTATTAAATTCCACATTTTCTTCAAATATCAGAATCCTGTGGATTTGGTATGTTTGTGTTGGTCCAAGTCCTCTATTTTGTTGATGTAAAGAACTTGGCTTGAAGAAATAGTTTTCAGTCATCTGCATGATTGCATCAGATGTCAGCGTACCATATCTGGGGGGGGTCATACAAACTCTCTCAGGAGGGTTCATCCAGGCTGCACTCAGAGGTGCCTGCAGAAGAGTTGGATCTTGCTCCTGATGCCAGCAGTCTGTCTTCCTCTGCCAGCTGCTGAAGAGATGCCCATGTTTCTGACACAACTTTTAGTGAAGAGCTGAGCTTTTCCTCTTTGCTGTGAACTTGGTCCCCAGGACATGTGAAATTGGATGCACATCTGCAGCCTGTCCAAGTGTCAGGTGTGATGTGTGCACACAAGTGATCTGGTGCTTCTGCAAAGAGCTTTATCTATCCTGCAAGTGCAGGAGCTCTGGTGTGACAGAGAAGTCTGAAAGAAAGCAGGAGACTTGTCCAGCTGTCTACTGACAACAGAGGTTGTCAGCCCATCCAGGAAAAATTGATTAGGGAATTGATGTCTCTCTTCTGGGTGTTCTCATGTATTCCACTCTCACAGATTAACAGAAGCAAAAGATTCTGTGGCACTTAATGACTTGCAAGTGGATGAAGTGAATACTGTCCTATATGCTGCTGGAGTGCAAAGAATTTTTTCTTGGAGAAATTGCTGGGTATTGCAGATTGCTCCCCTGATGCTGGGTGTGTGTTTATGTCTCTGGAGCTCATCAGTGGTGTTTAAATAAAGTATGGCAGAAATTATGAAGCACCACATTGTGTGGAGAGGCTCAGTAATTGCCCTTTAGTAGTACCAATACAAGAAGATGTGGGTTCATTGTTCTGCGAGTTTCACTGGAATTGTGATTTTTAAAATTTTCCAAATAGCTCATGAGTGATGCTGCTGCCCTTGGCAGACTGTATATGCTATGGTAATCTTCAAATTCTTCAGGCATGCAGTGTCTGGCATTTCTGTTATCACTAACCTAAGTGAAATTAATAAAAAGATCTAAAATGTCCGTTCAGAATGAGCTACTTTTAAAAACTGACTTCAGATGTAAGATGTGCAGTTCAGCACAACTGTTTTTCCTTTCCCTACCTTTCTAGTATGATTTGACAGCAGGTTCTGTAATATGAATAGAGGAGTATTTTTCTTCTCATGTTTTTAAGAAGGCCTACAACAAAAGGGAGGTTTGAGATTGACATTTCCATGAAATTGTGTGAAGAAAGTTAGAAAGTTTTTCTCTCTAGCCATGGGAAACAAGACATTGTTCCAAACTACAAGGGATAATGTAATTTTTTAGTTATGTGTCTTTAAAAGAAAAGTCACAATGTCTTTTAAAAACTTGAAATGTTTTTTGCATTTTCTCTCCTAAATGTGTTGTTTTGGAGTTCTTTTTGCTTTTCTCATCAGAAATCTGTGCCCTCTTTATTGTGCACAGCGCAGGTATTGTTTCATGCTTGAGACAGCTGAACAGCAAGCTAGTGGAGAGGTGTTTAAATGAACGTTATGCATGATCTTTTCTGCTTTTAGCTGGAGAAATTTACCATTTAAATACATTTTAGGTCCAAGAGGAGACCCAGGCTTTCTTTTGTCTTTCCAGCAGCATAGCCTTAAGGTGCAGGAAGGTAGGGAAGAGTCAAAGATGCAGAATCATGTGCATTATTGGTATTCCTGGTTTTAAGAAATAGTATTTGTGTGGTGACTGCATTGCACTAACAGGCCTATTGAGAAATAATGAGAAATAATTAACTTCTGGTCATTATAGTTCATGCAAGGATTTTTATTTTCCTTAAAATGCACTCAGAGCAACGTATTTGCCCATACAGATGAATGCTACTATGATTTCATAAAAAGGCCACTGTGTCAGTGTATGTGCAGAGTATTTAAAATCTGTAAATGAATAAGTAGTTGCTTACCCCATCATGGGAGAGAAAGAGCACAGAATTGGTTGATGGCTCATTGCTTTTGTTTAGGACATAACCTAAAACTGACTGCTGCTTGTGTTGATAATTCTTTTCCTATCTGCAATATAAAGAGTTTTGAAATGCTAACCCCATGTATCACCATGAATATATTTGTTGGTTTTGTTGTTGTTAATGTAATAAATTCCATGCATTTTGTAAGGTGTGTGAGTATTTGCTTGTGAAAAGCCATTTTAGTAGAAAAGGAACCCTTTATTGTTAAGTGTTAACATATCAAGACTAGTCAGAAATCTGACATTTGAATGCTTAGTAGCTAATAAACCAGGGCCATACAGGTTCTCCATAAGAAAGTTTTCACTTTTCTTAGGTTTATAATATGCCTTTTGAAAGAAACCAGGATTGTAATGATATATAAAACATGCAGTTTAAGTTACCTCTTTGTAATGTTGAACAATGGTGCCTCGTGTTAGAACTCTTAACTTAGAAGAGTAATTTATCAGCTGTCATCCAAATGGAAATAATGTTTGTCATGGGATAAAATAAAGTGTTTTAAACCAAATTGCATTAATGAAACCATGGCTGAAGAACAGCTTCACAAATACAAATTTTGATTTTACTTAGCAGATATTCCAGTTAACTTTTCCAAGGATGTATCATTTTCATTCCAGACTGCTAGCAAGATAAACAGCTGCAGTTTGTATCTGCATCCATTTATGATTCTGTGTGTACTACTAGTACTTTAGCTTTTATAACATGCAGATGTTTCAATGTGCTCAAATTATAAGGAGAATAGTTTTTCTTAGCAGAAATGAGGTGTTTGCAATCAGACCTAGTTAACTTAATCACAGGGGTTTGTTTTTTCCATATCACTTCAGTGCATTGGACTTAATTTTTCACTCAGTCTTATATGTAGTACATATAAGAATTTTGAAATTTAGTTTAAATTCTTAAGTATGTGTACAGGTTTTGTACCTAAATTTCAGCTTACTTTTTCATATTTAGTAGAAGAACTACATATACTATTGTGTAATCTAACACTTTTAGCTGTCAAAACAAATTTCTGTCAGTAGGAATCATGGTGATCAATCCTTGTGAATGTTACTCTAAGAACATTCACATTTCTGAGCCAGCACAGAAATTCTTGCACTTTTTGTGCTACATGCTGGGGGAAATGCATGTCTGGCTGTTGAGTAATTGAATTTATCAGTTTGAGCTTTATAATTTGATATAGACAATACACAATTTGTGCTATTGTTTTCCATTTGTTAAATAAATTTTAATACTGTTATTGCTGTATAAAATTCATACTCAAGTCTTAGGTGGAAGGCTCCAGGCTGGAGTCACAGCAAATTCCAAAAAATTGAGCATATTCTCAAAATAAGAGTTAATTGCAGCATTAAAATAGTGGTACAGTAGAAAATGACATATTAACAGCTTGGTAATGGTCAGAAGTGTCTTTAATATGCTGTATTTTATTTGCTGTCCACTGGCTTTCTACTTCTTTTTCAGTGTGTTGTGAGTACGGTAACTCAGTAAAACCAGTGTGCTCTTGTTTTATTGTCAGGTTCCTTTGTCCTTTTCAGCACCTGTTTCCTTCTGTACTGAGGTATTGAGGAAATATGAAATAGCAGGGACACTTCCTATACTGTCCATGCTGGTTTTTAAGTCATTTTGGATCAGTTTCCATCTCACTGAGGAGCTTGTAGCAGCTCCCTGGTCTGGGATGATAAGCTAAGCAAAAGGCAATGGTAGTTGAATGGTATTTTGTCACCATTGCTGTGTCATTTGCATGTGAGTTACCTTGGAGTTTTCTGGCCAAGTGTTTGGTGTGGTGTGATGTGAGGCTTCGAGGATGAACGTGGGAGCTGATTTCTTTCTGTTCTTTCCTAGGTGATGGGTGTGGACACACTGTGCTGGGCCCTGAGAGCGGGACCCTGGCCTCCATAAACTACCCCCGGACCTCTCCCAATAGCACCGTGTGCGAGTGGGAAATCCGTGTGAAGCCTGGGCAGCGAGTTCAGCTCAAGTTTGGTGATTTTGATATTGATGACTCAGATTCCTGCCATTCCAGTTACCTGAGAGTTCATAATGGCATTGGCCCCAACAGGACGGAGATAGGTAGGAGCTTTAATTATCACTGTTTGAGAACTGTTGTCTTGTATAGAGCTCAGATGTACTGTTGGTACTTTTGTTACTTTTTAGCAACAGCTGTATGATAAATGCAACACAGATCCTGTAATACTCTTGGATTCTTGAGATTCTTAAAGGAAGCTCCACTGCAATGTGGGGTTTTTTCCTCAGACATTTCTTAGTAGCTTGCAAAGTTCTTGTGAGCAGTGAAGAGGGAACTTTAAAGCTAGAATTTTCATTAAAAAAAAACCCCACATAATATATGTCTATATCTTACCTGAAATGCCTTTCTTTTTATATGGATTCACTCTGATTTGAGCTGTTCTTCTGGGTGGTGTTAAAGGGTGACAGGCTTCAAAAGGTGTGTAGTCTGAATATCCTCCATCTTCTGAAAATGTTCTTAGTTTAATTTTTGTTCTCTTCAGGAGAATTGAATGACTCAAAGTCAGTGAGTTTCTTTTCAAATAGCAGTATGATGTTATCTATTCCATCAAGGTGTATGTATAGGATGTTAGTACTCTTGTGGTTACTTTGCATAAAACTCAAAATGAATTGTCATTCTTCCTTCTCTAAAATTAGTTGTCATTACACAGATTAACTTTATTTTCTTTCCTAAAGCTTTAATTTGGAGAGAAAGAGAGATTTACTTCACTGAGACTGTTTTTGTGCAGTTCAAATGCTGATCCTGCTAAACTGAGTCTTTGCTAAAGAGGCTAGTGGAGTGCTAGGTTTATTAACCCTCTTTTCCAGCTGTTACCTAGGTAAGTGTGTGTGAAAATAAGTATGTGCTTGGAGCTGTTGAGCCAGACTTGGTCTAAAATAGGAAACATTGAATGCCTTAAATGGCAAGGAACGTCAAGTTCTGATAAGTCTATTACTCACTTTTACAAGGCACTTAATGGGTTCAAGTAAATTCTTGCTTCATTTGTTTCCCTTGCTTTTCAGCTGTGGCCTGCTGGTGTAGCAGCACATTATGTCGAGGAAATGTGTGTGTTGTTCTGCTCTTAATAAATTAAATCACAGGACAAACAAGTGATGTTAACAGTGGCAAGTACAGATGAGGCAGGGTTTGGGCTTTTTTCATGTTTGAAGCAACAGACACTGGAGAGATTAAACAGTGACTTAAATTTTCTTGGGAGAAATCTGGTCTTATCCTAAGTTTTTCCATTCAGGACTACTGACATGGTCTAACACTAAAATGCTTGTTTTACATAAAATATGAAATTCAGTCATGCCTTTTTTTAACCCTAAATTACTTAAAAGTTGGCTGGTTACATTAAAAAATAAATTGTTAGTGGGTTCATTGATAAACTGAGAGAGTTTCTAATAAAACTTTTAAGGGCTAGTGCCTATTCCAAGCCTGTTGAGTATTTATCAAGAAGTCAGAAGAAGATTCAAATGCTCAGTGTTGGGTTTGTCTCTAGTATAAGTAAGATCTAGAGGAATTTGTAAGATTTCAATATAGTCAAATCACTGTGCATCTGCAGTCAGATATCCTTATTTAAGACATGGGAGTTCCCTCAGGATCCTTCAATGCATGAGTACAGACAAAATAGCAATATTGCATCTACACATACAACTGACAGAGGTGTCACTGCAGTCATGCTTTGTCCATTCCTAGTGCTTGCTTTTTAAAATATTGACAAAAATCAGGAGAGAGGCCAGGGAAGAGTTAGAAAAATGGTTTATAGTCTCAAAATGTGCCTTGCCATGAATCATAAGGTGCCTCACTCTGTAGAGTTTGTCAAAGGCCATGTGGCCCTGGGGTAAGGAGCACTGGAGATTTTATCCAAGCTGGATATAAATGACAGGTGTATTTGTCTGAAGAAGGGGATAAATGTTGTTATGAGATGATGATGGTCATTAATGTAACATGTAACAAGGTCCAGTGACTGAAAACAAAGCTTAAAAAAAAAACCCAAACTTTTCTGTTTTTTATTAGAAGATACCATTGCTTTGTTAAAAAAACCAAAAGCAACTGAATAAGCAACATCTAGAAAGCTTTGAATAATGACAGGAATTTGTATTTTAACTTTTAAAATATTTTGAATTATTTTGTTAGTGTTTGCGGTGCAGTTCACTTTTTAAAAGAGATTTACATACATATTGTATTTATTTTGTATTATATTTATTAAGAACTATTCCTGCAGGTCTGTGTTACTTCACTTCCTCTACATTAGTACTGTAATTTGCTTTTATTTGAGAAGGGAGTCTTGCCTCTTTTTCTGCTATTTTACAGTATGGTAACATACTCATTATGAGGAAAGCAACTGGAATGATTACTGGTGACTATTCACTTTGCTTATCCAGTGCAGAATCTTAAATGAGGTTATAGATGGTTTCTACAATATTGAATGATCAAGGTAGCCTGTAGAACAGAAGATTATTTTTTTTCGTAACAAGTTAATTAACTGGTCAGTATCTTTACTAAAGCTTCTAGTTAGTAGGACTGGAGAATTCCATATTGACTGCTCATGTATTTGCTTTTGGATATACACCATAGCTAATGTGAGCCTACACTGCAGATGAAATAAGAGGCTGGAAATTGAGTAAGATACTTAGTACATGTGTTTTTTGCATCAGTATTTGTTCTCCTCCTTCTCTCCACAGGAAAATACTGTGGGTTTGGCTTTCAAATGGATGGTTTAATTACTTCAAAAAGTAATGAAGTCACAGTACAGTTCATGAGTGGAATTCACACTTCTGGACGTGGATTTCTTGCATCTTACTCAACCACTGACAAATCAGGTATTTATAATTATTTGGTAATTTTTCTCTGCTGGCAGAATTAGACCTGTCTAGTAAAGACACAGAACCAGTTCATTTACTCCTACATTCTCACAAATTAACTTGTAAAAATTTAGTACACTTTTTATGATACTTCTGTGTAGGAAATTTGATTGCCAGTTGCCTAAATGTTGCTGTAGTTTTAAAGAAATGGTATCAAAACTTACCTTGAGTAGCAGAGTAAAAATGTCAGTTTTCTGTTATAAATGAAAGAACTGCTTCAGATTCAGGACAAAATGCATTTTTTCATGCAGTAGTCGAGGTGGCAGATAGCTATCAATTTTTCTTATTCAAACTGGTTATGTTTTATACAAACTAACATCGTAGAAATTTTTATTTCAGTAGCAGCATCCTGTACTCCTTTAGCTCTTTAATGACATAATCAGCTGACTAGTTTTTTGGGTTTTTCTTGTTTTTTTCCCCCCTGGTTTTCTTGGTTTTCCCCCTTTGTCTTAAGCCTCTGAGAGAGGTTGCTGTATTTGTTTTGCATCTCCTTCCACTCATTGTAAAGGTGAGTGATATAGTCTGCAGGGAGATGAAGGAGCAGCAGCAACTGCCTCAGAAGGCAAAAACCCTATCTGGAAGTTATTCTAAACAGAGCAGATGAAGAGTTTCAATTTTTAATTTTCTAAGGTTTTTGATGCTTTCCTCTCTGTATTTTGCACTGTATGTGTTGATACACAGCAGACACAGACATGAAATTTGTGGTATCAGTCATGGATGCCAATAACACAGGATTCTAACATTTATTCTCTGTGGTGCTTGGGTTCAGCACTGCAGAACCATTCAATGATGAAAACAAGGCCTCTTCAGCTTGTTAACTTAATTTTGTGAGAAGAGCATATGTTTCTGATTTATCTCTGAAATATATAATTTAATAATATTTAAATTAAAACAAAGCTACACAGAAAATGAATTTTTGTAGTATTATCTTGTGTCATATTTTCAGTAGATTTGCCAGTTACTCAGACAAATTAGCAAGGTTCTACTGTAATACAAAAATCTGTTGCATGAAAATGTACTAGGAATGTGGGGTTTTTTTGTTCTGAGACTTTTGGTTAAGCCTCAGAGGCTCAAATGTATGTATTTGTGCACTTCGAAAAGCATATTCAAGCTTGTTGTCTATATCATCCTCTTGACCTAACATTTTTTCTTTCCAGACTTAATTACCTGTTTAGACAATGCAAGTCACTTTTCCGAACCAGAATTCAAGTAAGACTGATTTTTACCTGTTTCCCTCCCAGTCTCTTTAATGAACTAGTGTTTCTGCTTTGCTTTGTTACAATTTATCTGATGCAGCTTAAAAATTAGCCATCCAGAGAACTTGAGACACAAACCAATTAGAGCTGAAGAATTTTGAAATTTGCACTCCTCCTTCCTTCTCCTGTCTCTCCCATTTGTGTTATTTACATCCAGTATGCAGTAGAACCTCGTTAATTTGCACTGACACATAGGAGCTAATACCTCATTTCCACAGAAAGAACATTGCTTTTATAAATATATTATAGCAGGTACACAAGTTAATTACTGAAATTTGTATTACAGTTACCTAAGGAGCAGTAAGTCACGAAATGTGTTACAAATTGCAAACCCATTTCACAGTTTGGTGCTCATTAATGAGGTTCTGTGGAGACACAGAATGCTGCACATTCTGGTGGGGGAAATGTGTAACTTCCCTGTTGTCTCCTTCCCCATTTCCATCTAAAGCAAGGGCAATGTTTAAAGCTGCAGGCTGTCGTGAAGTATCTAAGTTTACTTTTTGGAGAACTTAGGCCCTGGCAACATGAAACATTCCAAAGTGCAATCTTTGCATTTCTCTTTAATTTTCCCAGGTTCCAAAATAGGGCTCTAGTTGTAGGTTCTGGCCTTAGTCAACATGTGACAAAATCTCTGAATCCCCATTTTCATGGAACCTATAGCGTTGTTTCAGCTGTTGCTGAGCTGTGGTGAACTCCACTTTACTTTTAACTCTTGAAGATGTAATAATTTCATGTGTGCAGTATGAAATCGCCCTAGAAGATGAACACAAACTTGCTCCAGAGGTTGCTGGTGTCTTGCCTCTTGCTTTTTATGAGCTAGTGCTAATTTGGCCCGTTTTTTATGATCAAAACATTGCCAAAAGCCATTACAAACTGGCATTTCAGATGTTGTATTTAAGGGTGCAAAACAAATAGATATGCAGGTCTCTAGTTCATAAAATAAAATCCATTAATATTGTTACTTATAAGACTTTGAATCTACAGGAGCCATGTAGTATTCACATTATAAAATGTTGGCTTTATTAGTTCATTATATTGAGACTGGAACTGTACTTTCAGCTGAGACTTGCTTTAAAACATTTTCAAATGTCTGTTTTCCTGTTGTGTACTTGTATTTTTGGTCTGATTTAATAGGTCTTCAATTAGGAGATAGCATTACATAGAGATACATGAATAGCAGTGTGTTATAAATCAAAAACATAACTTTTTTATACAGGTAAGAGAGTTTTAGGTGCATGCATATCCTGACTTGATATTTTGTTCTCTTTCAGTAAGTATTGTCCAGCTGGATGTGTGATTCCTTTTGCTGATATTTCAGGCACTATTCCTCATGGATACAGAGATGTAAGTAACAATACCACGGGCTTAAGTGAATTTCAGTAAAAGGCATGATGCCTCTAATACAAGTCAGTTGTAGTTGTTGGCATTAGTTGTGCTTCCTGGCTGCTGGGATTTGTACCTCCCAAAAGTGAATAACATGCTACTAATTTTTTAGCACTGGTGCCAAATGACAGGTGCTTCAGATGTTGCCATGTCCAGGAAGTGGGGTACTGTAGTGGAGTCTCAAATACTTTCGTAAGTCCAGCAGAGAAGGGTGTATCAATCAAAAGAGTGGGGTTTTTTCCTACTTCCTGTTTACTTTTGGTTGGTTTTCTCAGGCTGAGAAATTGAAATTTATAAAGAACCAGTTATTTTAATGATGTCCTCTTGTTTTTGGCACTGTAATGCCTCTTTCAACAGTGTCTTAGTGGTTATCTTAATTTTTGTTACACTTGAGAGATGAAATACTCAGATTTATGCTCAGCAGCTCTAAAGTAATTTGCAAAACAAAATACTGTAACAGTAGTTCTATAAATTGGTAATGAGCATCCTTATTAATGTACTGTTTACTTAAAATACTACAAAACCCTATACAGTATTTTTCTAATGTAAGCCTTTGCAGGTGAATTAATGAACTTGCCATAGGTTGGGAGGATGTTTGCTTTGTTTATTTTTAAGTGATTATAGTTTTGCTAGCTGTCTACTAAAAATTACATTAAATCCCTTATTTTTGTCTTAAAATACTCTTTTAATAAGCCCTTAGATCTAGCACAGAAGTAAGACAATGTAAAAATATTAGTAAGCAAAGATTTTAGTATTAAATACAAACTTAAAATGTGCCTGTCTGGGTTTTTTTTTTACCAAATATTCATAAATCACAGGCTACTTGCTTAAACAATCACCCGCACATAAAAAGGTCACCACAGTGTGTAACTGTGTTACATGTTCTGGTCCACAGTGAGTCCACATTAAATGGCTACAAGGTAATTTTTGTAGCTAGTAACAAGATGAAATTGATTCTCTGCCTCACAAATTTTCAGCATCTGTTGGATATCTGCTTGTTGAGAGTTTTTTGTCAAAATCTGGAATAATTGTTTTCTGTGGAGGAAAAGGAAACCTTTTCCTAACAAAACATAAAGAAATAAATGCCCTTGTGACTTTCTTTTTGTATACTTTCTTGCTCAAAAAAGGCACAGAATTTCCCAGAAGTCAGGCTGTATGGAAATAAATGAAATTGCTCAGCACTTTAGGCAAAGTTTCAGGTTGAGGTTTCTCATGCATCTCTTTCAAATGTATGGGAACAGGTGGCTGCTTTATAAAATATCCAAAATCTTGATTTTTTTTCTTTGTGACCCTAATGTCCACTGTCCTTGAGGGCTCAGAGCTCTCACTGCTGACATCTGGTGAGCAGGGAGGAGAGAGCTGCATCTCCTACAGAATCCCATGCTCTTACTTCAGTGGAGAGGGGAGCTGTGTTGATCCCAGACCTGCGGGATGTGAGCTTACTACTCTTTGCAAGCCTGAAGGACTTGGTGTGATGAGTGCTGCTCACTGTGGCACCTGAAATCCAGGGAAGTGTCACTGTGACATTTGTTAGCAGATTCTGTCATCCAAGGAGAGAGGGCAAGAGCATGATAGCCTGCAAAAACATCTTTTGTTACTGATCTTCACTGACTTGTACAACATAGATAATTGACTTTTTTAGGACGAGTTGTATGCATGTATTACTGTGGCTTTATGTGGATCAGTGTGCTGGATGGATGGTTAAACCATGATTAACCACAAGTTATGGTAAAAAATACAACCTCTTGGCTAAAAGCTACAAAATCTGCAGTGCATCACCCCTTAATTGTGAGAAAATAAAACTCTCAATATGCTTTCTATTAAAAGGTTTTCTATGTATTTACATCTTCTGTTGTCTAATATAATTTATTATAGGCTGAGCCTCGCTGTCTGGCTTTTTCAGACTGATTCACCTTGGTGTTGGTTTGAGGTTATTTAATTGCAACAGTTACATTCTAATTATATTTGGGTGAGGACGTGGTGAGATGTAGGGCCTTCTTCTTGTGTTTTTAGAAGTTCAATAATAAATAAAGGTGGTTTCTAAATAACCAAGATAGCAATTAACTAAGAATAATATTTTAATGTAATAACAACAAAGACTGTAACTGGACAGTGTAGCATTTACAATATGTTGTAAATTGGTGGTGTTCAATTTATTCACTTAGTAGTATGAAATTTTTCTTTCCCTCCCTTCTTCAAGTCATCATCACTTTGTATGGCTGGTGTTCATGCAGGCGTCGTGTCAAATACTCTGGGTGGTCAAATTAATGTTGTAATCAGCAAGGGCATTCCATACTATGAAGGCTCCTTGGCTAACAATGTCACCTCAAAAGTGTAAGTGTATTTCCTAAAATTTCCTTATCTTTAGCACTTTAGGTCTTGGTAATGTCTCATTGTGGGATTAATCTCACCTCGTGGAGCTACACGTTCCCTGGACAGGTTCTCTTCTCTAAGTTTCTCACACTTTTGCTGTAGTGAATTGTTTTACCAAATACATTTAATCTCTAGACCAGAAATTTTCATTTTCCAAATTCTGCAAGGATCTTTTACCCTCTTGGCCACAAATTCCTACTGGTAAATGGAAAAATGGTAATTTAATGGTGGCTTTTCAGTGTCAGGGAAAGAGTGTAGCTTGTCATTGTATATCAAGTCCTACAGATGAAAGCAGTCACAGGAGACTGATCTGTGTTGCTATGATTAGTTTAATTTGAAAAGAAAGCATTTGAATGAAGTCTTGCATCTTGCTAGGTAAATGTTTGTTTGAAGACCTTTTACCCAGTATCTCTGGACTTGGTTTTATTTGAGGTGTTTGTACTGAAAGCACTGCAGGATGTGTTAATCATTGTTCAGGCATATGTGCATAGGTTTCAGTGCAAGCAGTCAGACAAGAAAAATAAATTGAAGATAGTTTGTTTCAGTTTTTTTCACTGGGTACTGCAAAACATCTTTTTTTTCTCTGCAGGGGACCCTTATCTACAAGTCTCTTCACCTTTAAGACAAGTGGTAAGTGTGATCATGTGTATTACATATTACTGCTTTCATGCAAACTTTGTGAATAGAAATAAGGATGCACATATTTGATTTCTTAATTTTTGTTCTCATTTGTGAGACTTTTTTTAGTGCATTCCTCAATAATGTATATTTTTTAATTGTTTTACTATCGCAATTTGATGATTAATCATCACTACATTTATGGGTGATGTTTCAAGTAAGCCTTGCTTATCTGTGGAAATAGATTCTTTCAGGCTAATTAAATAAATTAGCTGTAGTTTTCTAAGTGGAAGCTAGTTTCTCTAAGTCACTTTAAATGCCATCTTTGAGTGGATATTGGAAATAATGTGAAGACAGTGGCCTTTCTTAGTATTTTTAACTGTTTTAATAACAATATAAAAACCATAAAACCATCACGTCTGTTTTTCATAAAGTTAAAAAAAGAAGAGGGGAGAAATCACACACATCTCAAAAGTAAGCAAATACTTTTCCTAATACATAAATAAAAGGCACACTGAATGGGGACATAAAGACAGGAATCTGATGGGCAGGAGTGTTTGGTGATGACAATGTATAAATAAGCAAAAATTAGAAAATATAGTGCACATAGTATTAAAATTATTTCTCTCTCAGATGCCTAGAAGAGCTGAGAGAAGGAATTACATGTCTAGGTGTCTTTATCCATAAAGAATATTAAACACAGTGATCCAGGCAGGGTTTTCTGGTTCTTTTGTCTTTCAGAACGTGATCTGATAGTATGTAAGTATGAAAGTAATGAAATGGCCTAGAAATTGGAAGAGATAGGATAAAGTGTGGACTTTGTGGATTTTAGTGACACCTGAGAAATTATTGAATAAGCTAGGGATAAGATGCAAGTCTAGATTAAAATGTCTGTAGTTGGATTGCCTAGGAGTTAGGTGAGGGAAAAAAACCTGTAGTATGCTCAAATGAGGTTTATCAGACTGTGGTGAAGGTCCTCGTGTGTTCCTGCTGTTGCAGCTGGTTTCATGATTTGGTATGAAATAGAAGAATGTGTTATTAGTGCTAGAGGCGTGGTCAGTGCACAGGGAGATGAGACTGCTTATACAGGAAGAACTGCCTGACTTTGAGGCTCAATAGAAATTACCTGAAGCATCACAGAGCAGAGAGTGGAATGTAGCAGGTATTTAGAGACTGAGGCATTTCTGTTTCACATTGGCAGGATGTTAGATGGAAAATGACAGATGAGGGAAAGGATTCCTTTAGTGAAGAGCTCCTGTGCTGTGGCAGGTGATGTACGTAGAGCAAAGATAATAAACTATTAGTGCCATCTCACAGGACAAGGGCAAGACTTTCTCTGGGATCCAGTCACACATGGGCTCTGCCACCTGTGCCTCCCTTGAGGGTGAGTGCCCACCTTGGTGCAGAGGGGGCTGCAGGGAGAGTGGGAGTTCGCAGGAGAAAGGAAACTAGGCTGGGTTGTTCAGCCTGCCTGCCTGAAGGGAAATATTGCTCACTGCTGATCCTTCTGGGGACTATGCATGTGAGAGAAGAAAACTGTTGGTATTACAGAACAAGACATTTACAGAACAAGAAAGGAGATGTTTTTTAGCCACCAGCAGAAGGCAACATGGGAAGAAACACTTGGTAAGAATGGTGACCAGAAAAATGTAACTAGTTTTAAGGATGTGTTTGAGTTCAAGGCCAGGATTATGACGTGACTTCCTACATGCTTTGGTTTTGTTCAAATTAACACTGTGACACTGGGGTTGGTTTAAAAACCCAAGAAGTTATACAGACACAAAAAAGGAACAAATGAATCAGTAGTCATTCCTGCATCAATCATAGATACTCTTAGATCATGAAGGTTCCCTGGTGCTTCTCGTTGAGTGCTCTGTGTGAGTGGTGACCAGGAGAATATCCACATTACTCTTGGAACAGGCACAAATCATGGCATTCTTATGACTAGTTTGGTTCTAGCATCCCTGTTAAGAAAGCAAAAGACAGTTTTTTCTGGTCTTGTTGTTACAGAATAATTTTAGATGGCAGTTTAATATTTGCTTAATATAATGCTTAATGTAAAGTTTTAAAATTCAAGCAATATAACTTCAGTTCTTATTTTCAATCCTCACCTTTTCTCTTGTTCAGGTTGCTATGGGACACTGGGGATGGAATCTGGGGTGATTCCTGATTCCCACATCACATCATCATCTATTCTTGAGTGGCCTAACGAAACAGGACAAGTAAACATTTGGAAACCTGAAAATGCCAGACTAAAAAGAATTGGACCTCCTTGGGCTGCTTTTATCAGTGATGAACATCAGTGGTTGCAGATTGACTTGAATAAAGAAAAGAAAATAACAGGTACATGAATCTGATGTTGCTTCTCAGCAGCATTCAAAATTTTGGTTACTGACATCCTTTTTTTCAGTTCACTTAATTACCATTACACTTAATTTGCTCCCACCTCCTAGCTAATATACTGGGGAGCCTGGAGCTGAAGAGGTGTTGTTTCATAGACATCTCTAGATCATCTGCATTGCTAGATTCCAGACATCTCTTCCACCAGAATTTGTTGAAGTGTTTCCTGATGCTTCCCTTTTCCTGCTCATTGTCTCCTTGGAGGTGCAGATCAGAATCCAGTGAGCTCAGCCCACTGGTACCTCTGACAGAGATGTACTGACTTGTGTTCCTAGGTTTTCCCTAGTGCCCCTCATGGCCACAGTGAATCTAACAGCAGGGAAAGGAGGATTTCCAGTGCAGTGTGAGGAAGCAGCAGACACAGCTGGCAGCCTCCCCTTCAGGTCCTTGCTTGGGCTTGGGCCCACAGCTGGGGACTGCAGCCCCCCTCCCAGCAGTCTCTGCCTGGCCTTACCTCAGCAAACAGGCCAAGCAGTGCAGGCTTAGCCAGCCAGGCTCTGGGTTTGGCCCTGCTCCTTCACACAGGGGTGATTTTAGCAGCTATCGTGATTTGGAGACACAGCTGGAGATGCTGTTTCCCAGGCTGCTCTGGATGGTTTGTTTTCTGTTCTGAGTTGAGCAGCCAGCTCATGGTTACCAATTCCTGTTGGTGCCCATTGCAAGTAGCACTGAGACGTTGGCATCTTGGGTTTAATCTCCAGGGTAGCTGTTGTACCTTCAGTGCCAGTGTTTAGTATTTCCTGGTGTAATTGTTCAGAGGTGATTTGCTGTTGTTAATGGGCATGTTTGTCATCTGATGTAAATCAAAATTAAATTTGATTTAGGTGGAGTGCTTCATAGAGTCTGGGGCTTTAAGGCTATTGTGAAACATGTTCCGCTGATCAGTTTGCGTTTGTCTCTTTCCAAAATGCCTGAGTTGGTCTGTGTAACCTCAGCTGCACACCCTGCTATCAGCAGCATGGCTTGCTGTCATTAAGCAGCTTGGATTTACTGGTGGCCTTTGTTATTACCTCCCTGGGGACTCTTTGGATTTTGCATTACTCCTCTAATTCCTGTGCTAATAAGCTTTTCCAAAACAGCTTTCCTGTGTGAGTTGCACTGCAGTGTCAGCTGTAGGAGGCTGCAGTTCTTTTGGTGGTGCCTTTAGGTTGGCAGTACAAGAGCGGGCAAGAGCTGTGTCAGCAGCTGGAGACAGGAGTGGGCTGTGGTCAAATAAAGGGGCTGTTTCCATCAAGAAACTGGGTGGGAGAATGGGCTTAGCAAGGTTATATCATGAAAATTAAAATACAAAGTAAGAAGAATGAGTTTACTGAGTTTCGGACCCTGGCACTTTGGATAAACTTCTTGCAGTTAACTGGACCAGTGAAGACTCTCCACTATGCAACTCCTGATTCAAAAATTGATCTGTTAATCTTTACAAAGCTTTTTGTCCTAACTGGGTGCCTCAATTTTCACAGGTATTATAACTACTGGATCGACTTTAGCAGAGCACTACTATTATGTCTCAGCCTACAGAATTTTATACAGTGATGATGCACAGAAGTGGACAGTGTACAGAGAACCTGGCACGGGTAAAGATAAGGTAAAAATATCACATACTTTCTATGTATGCTCTATGGAGATTTCACAACTGTAAATAGTTATTTTGGTATGGTGAGGAATCATTAAATAACTTCCATTTTTAGTGGTATTTTGGCTCAAACAGCAGATAAGCAGAAGAAAATATAACAATATGCAAACATGTAAGGATTTGAACAGTTCTAAGATACAGATGTTATTTCTATTACATTTGGGGTGAGAATATTCTTATAAGAAACTTATGTTGCCAGTGGTAGGCTGTCTGGTACTGCATCTCTTCAAGAATAATTCTATTTGTTCTAAAATAGGTTATACTTTTAAAATTAAGCTTCACTTTCTTACCCTCTTGTGGTTACAGAAAATAAATGTTACAGGTTGTATAATTTTTCATGTTTTCTAATGCTTCTGTCAATCTTAATTTTTTACCAAATACTATTAAGTTACTTATATAAGAGAACAACCTGTGCAGAAGGGGTATGTTCAGATTGCACATATTTTGCCACACAGAAAAAGTCCCTAATTTTAGCAGCAAGATAATCTTATTTTCCCCGTGTTCACAGCTCTGCAGTATTTTAATGTACTTCCCAGTGGTTCAGGTCAGATTTTCTTAAAGAAATGACAGGATTCTTAGTAATGTGACTGGAACTAGACTTTCCTTCTTTCTCTTAAAATACTTGGATGTAAGTTACTTTAGTTCTGTAGGCCTGTGGTATTACATACATATAACTGTAACTACTGGTCTGGTAGTTTTTTAGAAACAGGCTTTAAGGATGGTCACTTTGGCTGTCCTTGGTCTTCTCTTTACTCTGGGTTAAGGGTGTTGCAAGGTAAGATGTTGCATCCTGTTTTTGAAGTAAAAGGCTAAAGTCTGTTAAATGAAGAGATTTTTGAACACTGAACATAATTGCAGTAGGAAACTCTTGAGAGGGAGGAGGAGAATTTCCTGTCGGGTCTGAGCCTACATGTGAACTAAAGTGATTGTTGGTGTGAAGTGTTCAAGAAAAAAGGAAAAAAAACAGCATATTTTGCTAGTTTTGAGTGCCCTCTTCTGGCCATAAAATAAGATCTCAGCAAGCTGCCTAGATTTAGGCTTCAGTGTTAGTTTGATAATTTTCTTTGAAATCCTTTGCAGCTATTGCCTTGAATGTGTGAGTGTTGTTCCTCTTGCATGCTCTTGAAATGAAACAAACTGTGGGGCCTGAAATTACAGGCAACAGATCTTTCATTGCACTCTGTGTGTCATTTAAGGGACAGGGCATGAGGAATCATATGTACCCAGGAAATGGCAGCTGCAGTTAAATGACAGAAAAAAATGGTTCTATTTGGTTCAAAATAGCAGATTTTCTCTCTGTCTGCTATCACCTCACTTGATACAGATTTGCTTTTGGATGCATCTGCTTGCAGGCTTCTTGCTTTTAGCATGCCAGACCAGCCAGGAGGTGCTAGTCCCTGGTTTTTTGAAACATATTTGGAATTCCTAACATTTTTCAGGAGACTAGAAGCTTTTCCAAGATTTTCCTGTAGTCATTTTTGCAAATACCTTTTAAAGATTTGTCAGTACTCAAAAACTTTTCTTAACTTTTCAGGAATGAAAAAAGAGTAAATGCTTGAATTGGGGAAAAAGAACAAATCAGAGTTGCAGTGTTGGAAAAGCTTTGTTTAACAGCATGGGGGAAATGGCAAGAGTTTGATAATAAAAAGAACACGAAAGTGATTTTTCATTTGAAAGTTTGTACTAAGTTTGTATTGAGGTCAGAACAAGCTATTTCTTAATGCAAAAATTAGGGTAACAAAAATACAGAGCTGCAGGTAAAATTAAGTTACTTTTGTAACACTGGACATCAGAAGCTTGACTGATAAAGGCCTGGAGTAAAGATCTTTACTGTTAATCTTTCTTGAAGGTAAGAGTTGGCACTGATTCTTTTTGCCCTTGCTGTTACACGCTCAGAAACCTGACATGAGATTCATCTTTCAGAGTTGGGCATCTGTGTCCCTAACCTGTAACCTCTCCTATGTGTTGCTTGGGCAGACAAATGCACCTTCTTTTGGTGCTGGGCTCTGGCAGGCGCAGCACAAGCAAGGATACAGTACAGCAATTTGGGCTGGGTGCAACCCCTCAGGAAGTCACCTCTCTATTTTGCTTCTCACTTGCATCCTTACCAAAACAAAAAAATACTCTTTGGTGAGATCTGTAGCTACAAGTTTGTCATAAAAAAAAAAAAGTAGTAAGGGAAAAGTGGCTGTAAATTGGAATGCAGTCTGCTGTGGGCACATGAACTTCAACTACTTGGTGTTATTCATTTATTTCCAAAATAACATCATAGGCTTAGCCCTGCATTTATTTACTTTGTCTTCATTTGTTGCTACTGAATATGTTTAAGAACGAGAAACTTAAATTCAGAGCAGGGACTTGTTTTGAATGGATAGTTTCCTAGAATAATTATTTCAGACCTCTAGGGATATTCTAGACATTCTGTTCAAAAACTCAGCAGTGCCATACAGAAATCTCTTCTCTTGTGTATCAAGATTGAAACAGCAGTGATTTGTATTGATCAGAGATGTGCTAAAAGCTCTTGACTGCTCCATATTATGCAAACACATCAGCTGTTACACAATGCAGTGCTTGTCTTTAAGAATGGCAGGGTGCTTTATTGATTACCAAGTGGTGTGAGTGAGAAGAAAACTCTTGTAATACTGACTTTTTTCAGGCAAGTGCTACAATTCTGTTCTGTGTTGTGTCTACCATGATTTGCAGTGTCTGTATCAGTGCTTTCAAAAGAAAGAACTCATTTACTGTCATCCCAGTGGTGACCTGGGATGCATGTTGCATGTGCAGGGCCAAAGCCCCAGTGCTGTGCACTAACATGGAGAGGCAGCTCACTTCCTACCAAAAGACATGGTGCCAAACCGGTCCTCTTGAAGGAGAGGGAGAGTTGGAGTACTGGGCCAAGCTGCTGTATTGTTTTAAGCAGCTTGGGGGTGAAAAACCCATGGTTGGCTGTAAATCTGTCAGTGTGCTTACATTGCATCTCACAGGGACTCTGCTCGCTGCTTTTAAACTTCAACCAGACTCTTAGTGTACTGTCACATTTTGGTGAGTTCTTTGTGTGCAAGGATGGCAGTGAAGGACCAGCTTGAACTCATCCTTCACGCAGTGTGTGCCCTTCTCTTGCAGAACCTCATGGCTCAGTGTGAGACTGAGGAGAGCTTTCACATTCTGAACTCGAATTCTTCTATTTTGTGTTGTGGCTCAGCACTTGTAGGCAGCAGCCACGAGAGGACAGTGTGGTTACACACTGGAGGGTGCCTCCCAATGCTTTCTAATGAATACCAGCCTCAGACAGGCTGTGCTGAGCTGCTGGGCCCTGTGAAGGCACCACTTAATTCCTGCTTGCAGTGTCACAACTCCTTGCTATCCACATATATCTGAAGAGTAAGTGCAAAGTACCAAGAAGGACCAAGTTAGAATGACTCAGTGCCATAAACATGTGAGATGTGTGTAACAGCAGGCACTGCCTGGGGAGCATCAGTAGGATATTCCTTGGTGCCTTTACTCTGAACTGTGTAGCTGTGTGCATACATGTGCACACACCTTTCTTTGTTTTATTTAGTTGTAAATGTAATGAGGACAAGGATGTAAAGGGAGTGGATAAGTGCAGGCAGCAGCGCAGTTCTGGGGAGAATTGGATCCTTCACTGTTTATTCTTCCTAAATAAAACATCAAAATTGGTAGTACTTACTTAATTGCTATTGTATTTGTGGAACATAATGTTTCTCTCTTTTTTTTTTTTTTCCCTTCTTTTCTAGATATTTCAAGGGAATACTGAATTGTACCAGGAAGTTCGCAATAATTTCATTCCACCTATTATTGCACGTTTTTTTAGGATTAACCCCTTAAAATGGCACCAGAAAATTGCAATGAAAGTAGAGTTGCTAGGATGTCAGTTTAGTATAGGTAAGACAACTGAAAACTTTCAACTGTGCAAGACAAGAAGTGAAACTATTAAGGTTGTAAGTGAAATTACTAAGGTTAAAAGTTATATCATGGATATATTTTCAATGAGTCTGAAGTAATTTTTGGTTACATAATCCTTCGTTAACTGATTCTTCTTAGTTTATCCAAAAGTTATTACACTTAACCAGGAAAATACTGAATTTAGGTGTATACAAGGTAATTTACAAAATAAGCGTTTCAAAAGATGCCAATCACTTGTTTTCCATGTCATTATTTCATTGGGGGGGGGGGAGGGTTCCTCATTATATAACATGAACAAAAGCTTTATAGCAAACTGTTCCAGCTGTCTTCTCCTGAAAAGGAGATAAGGAAAATTAGTACTTCCAAGAACTTACCTTATAAATTCTTTTCTTCTGAAGGTCGTGCTCCTAAAATCACCTTGCCACCACCACCACCCCAGAACAAGAATGACGAGAAGAATGCTGACTTTGTGGATGACTTCATTCATTCAGTGAAAACTTCGCTGCAGACAGATAAAACAACTTTCACACCTGAAATAAAAAACACTACAGTAACTCCAAGTGTAACCAAAGGTATCCACCATTAAACAGTAGAAATGTTTGTAACTCCTTATAGAGCTTTGACATATATTGCTTTCTGCATTGAAATTTTCTCAAGACTTAAATTACAGCAGATGATCAATATTTTATTTCTAATATTTATCAGTTATTAAATACACATGTGATAACAGATGTGCAGTTTCATACTGCATGCAGAAACAGAACCGATCTGCCAAGTAATATATATAATGTAAATGTATATACAGTATATATTTTATAGATGTATGTTCCATCTTCCAGAACTTGTTCAAACTGAGTTCAGCTTCTAATCACTGAACAAATTTTGTCAAAAGGCGAAGTTGTAACTTGGACTTCCCTTCTGAATTAATCAAGTGCAACTGCTTTATTTAATAATTTCTTAAAGCAAAACACCTTTGATATAGCAAATCTTTTCTGGAGCAGTCTTTTAAACATGAAATTTGAAGAATGTCACCCAGCATAATCATTTCGTTTATCAAAGAAAATGGTTAGAAAAGGGAGCAAAGTGACTGCAGATGTGGGCACTGCTGAAGTGTCCTTTGGATGGCAGGGGATAGGATCACACACAGACTGATTGGGATTAACTGTTAAGGTACTATAGAATTTACTTCTTAAACGAGGTTCAAACTTACATGATGGCACTAAGGGATTTTCTGCATAAATAATAGAATACGTTGTTGTAATGGAGAAGCCATATATTAAAACAAACTGGTTGATTTTGATGAAAAATCCTGCAAAAACACCAGCTGTGCATGTTTGTAGAAGAGACAGATGTGAAGTTTGCACTGTGGGAGCATCCAGCAGAGTAGCTTAGCTGGGGGATCTGGTGTGATAAACACTAAATGTGAAAACTGTGTGCTTTACCCAAGTAATTTTCAAATCAAAAATTGATTTATGAGCAGCTCTTTCTGTCTGACACCACTTAATTTAATGGCTTTCAGATGTGGCATTGGCAGCAGTTCTGGTTCCAGTGCTGGTGATGGTCTTCACTACTCTGATTCTTATCTTAGTTTGTGCGTGGCATTGGAGAAACCGGTAAATGAATAGATGAGTGAAAGTGCTTTAAATGAATGTTAGCCTGGTGTGTGGGAGTGAAATGCTGCATGTATTGCTGTGGGAACTCTGTGGTCTGCACTTGTGGAAAGAATTGCATTCTCTCTGAGAAAAAAATTCACTTGACTAGCGAGGACAAAACAGCTTTTTGTAACTGTTTTCACTAGAAGTGCTTTGACTAAAAACTGGTTTCTCTGGTAGCAGCAGACTGGTGATGGCAAGCCAAGTTACTGGTGCTTATGCATTAAATTTGAGGACCAGTTAGAGCCAAGGTGATAGTAGCTGTGCATTAAATAATGCATCTTTTGATAAGCAGACTAGCTAAAATAACCTTTTTTCTTCTTTTTTTTTTTTTTTTTCACAGCAAGAAAAAAACTGAGGGCACATATGATCTACCTTACTGGGATCGTGCAGGTAACAGAATGGTTTTATGAAACCATTTACTCAGTGTTTTTTGTTCAATGTGTATTTCAGATTGCTGTTATGGCTTCCACTAGCAGAAGCTTCTCTAATGCTAACTGTGGGAGGCATATCAAACACTGAATTTCTTTTCTGGACAAACTTAACTGCACTCCTATTTCTCTGATTTCTTTTTTTCAGAAATAGTAAACACCGTGTTTCCTGTTAGAGCTGACTGCTTAAGGGGTTTTTTTGTGAACAAAGTAGAAAACCTCTTAATCATACAACATGAGGGGAAAAAATTAATTTCTATGGAATGGCTTTATACATTTGATAACCATTTATTTGGTTCTTTTTTGTCATGGAAAAAAATCTTTCATCTTAGTGTGTAAGTTCTGTCAAAAATTTTCTCATCATTGCCCTAGTAAGCATGTGGGATTTAGGTATATCTTCCATCCTACTGTCTTGTGCCTCATAAACTTAAGATCAGACAACTGCACCAAGCAGCTCTTTGCAATGGTCCTGAAACCACCTGTGCCCCAGGTGCAAAGGGCAGCTGCAGCAGTCAGGTTGACTGTGTGACCGTGCTTCACTCCTCTGGCCTCCTGTTGAAAACTTGCACACCCATGTGTCTGCTCACTGGCAGTCTTAAGTATGTCCTATCCTATAGACAAGGAACCTTTTAATCACTTTTATTTGCTACATGTCTGTTTCTGAGAGCTCACAGCTCTGCTGACCTAGGGTATTACTGAAAATAGTGATAATTGAGTTATTTACCTGCTTCAGCAAAATACAAGCTGTGCTGAAAAATATTTCAGTAGCTTAAAACACAGTATATGTACAATCTTGGGTGGTTTTTCGTTGTTTTTTTTTTTTTTAATCTGTGTGAAGGATGGTGGAAAGGGATGAAGCAGTTTTTCCCGACCAAATCAGCAGAACATGAAGAAACTCCTGTACGCTACAGCAGCAGTGAAATCAGTCACCTAAGACCAAGAGAAGTCCCAACAATGTTGCAAACAGAGTCTGCAGGTACTTTATGTGCCATATTTTATATATATATATATGTATGTATGTATGTGTGTATGACATGCCAAAAAATGTCAGGAACCTGGCTACATTTTGTTATTATCTGGTTTTGAGGGGGAACAGAGGAGAAATTAGTAGTTCTGTGGGTAAGCATATCTCTTAAAATGTAGGCATTTTCATGTCTGTTCTCTCATTTCACGTGACATAGATACATATTTGCCCAAGTTAATGCACTAACTGAAAGGTTCTTTATTAATTTTTAAACCTCATAAAGGGTTAAAGAATTCATTTGGTTATCTTTTCCTGCAGTGGAAATAATTTCATCACAGTATTTTTATCCACAAATCTGAAATGTGGCCCTTGATTCTCTACCCTCGGTATATGGGTTAAATCATACTTGTGATCTGGAAAAGGAGGGTTCATGGATTGTGGCACCTGCCCTTTCCCTGGTGACCCAGGCATGGGAGGAGAATGACTGCCTGTGCCTTTGGTTCTGTGCTTACCTGCTGGTGGCAGAATTGGGCAGATGTGCAGGAATTACAGCTTCACTGCAGGCAGAATTACTTTTCTCCTTTTGGCTGCTTGTCTGTTTTTTCTGAGCTGATCAGGCTTTTCACCTCCAGCTTTTGTGACTCAGATTATCTGTTGAGCTAAAACATCTCAGACTCCATGCAGGCTTCCCCCCTCAAAGGACGAACCCTCCACCCCAAGGACCACTTTTTGTCCAGACTTAGGCAGAATAATTTTATTTAATTCTAATTTAAAGAGAAGAACATCTCAATAAGATTTGTTTTCAGGCAGATATGCAGCATGGGAAATTGCAGCTCACCTGGGAAGAAGTATAAACTTGAGAAGTGGGGATGTTTTGGCTATCCAAATGGCTTTACCTATTGGGTGGAAAGAAGTCCTTTTCCAAAGAGACTGGCACTGGTGGACAGAGATGGACCACTGGTTTGATGTAGGATAGTGATCTATGGGAGCCTACTGACAGGCTGTATTTAATGTGATGCTGCTGTAAAACAATCCATTAAGTGCATTTATGTTTTGTTTTGTTGGGCCTTGCAACACAGAATATGCTCAGCCCCTGGTAGGGGGAATTGTGGGCACACTTCACCAGAGATCAACCTTCAAACCAGAGGAAGGAAAAGAAGCCAGTTACGCTGATTTGGACCCTTACAATTCCCCTATCCAAGAAGTTTACCACGCCTATGCCGAGCCACTGCCTGTAACCGTACCCGAGTACGCGACTCCGATAATCATGGACATGTCCAGCCATCCCAGCACGCCTCTTGGTGCTCCTTCCATTTCCACCTTCAAAGCTGCAGGGAATCAAGCTCCTCCACTGGTTGGAACATGCAATAAACTGTTATCCAGGACAGACAGTGCATCCTCAGCACAGGCACTGTATGATATACCAAAGGGGCAGCCAGGACCAGGCAGTGCCGACCAGCTCGTGTACCAGGTGCCACAGAGTGTGGCCCATCCCACTGTGAGTAAGGATGAACAAAGTTAGCTCATGAGTAAGGTACAATGATGGCTTGTTTCTAAAAGCCAGTTCCATAAAGCTCACAGTTTCACTTTTTTAATTCCATTGTGTTGGTATTGTTAGTCTTAAATAATACAACATTGAACCAAAAGATGTGGTATGGGAGGTCTGGGAAAACAGTAATTCTGCTTTTCCTTAGCTGTATGTACAACTACCAGCTTGTCTCCTGCAAAGCTGTGGACTTTTTTATTACTACTGTACAATTGTATGTCAGACATGAGAGAAGAACTCTTCATGATCAGCTGCAGTAGTTCATAGATGTGAGTGATAAATTGGGAGAAACAGTTTAAGTACAGAAGCCAGTTATTTCTTACTAATGGTACTGTTTCTTGGGGAAAAAAAAACCCACCTCAATACCCAAAGCTCTTAATTTCTGTGCAAGCACTACAGCTTCTAAAATTCCTCTTTTCCTTGTAAAATGTCTGCACAACTTTGGGCTTAACAATTTGCTATCAAGACTGATGGCAAAAATCCTTTTAGCTTCATGGCATAAAGTAGTTTTGATTCTGAATTACATTATTTCAGCTTTTGTTAACAGAATTGGAAATTTTCAGCTGTGTGTTCCTCAGAAGGTTCCTGCCTTTTTGGTTAGGTTAGCCTTCCAAAACCAGAAGCTGCTGTCTCTACAATCTCTTTTCTGCCTCTTTTCCTTAAGCCACTCAGTCTTCTTTGTTCCTAGGGATCCAGGAGGCACAGAATGACACAAGCACCTGGAAACTGCTTTTACATTTTACCCTGTACTGTAAGGGCCACTTGAATAGCATCTGCCTCCAAGTCAGTGGAGCATTTCCCTGATGCTCAGTGCAAGGAGTATCCAGGTCTTGCAGATGACTTGAATTGAAAAAGGCCCTGCCCTGCCCTCACTTAGAGTGTCCATTATTCTGTGTTCAGGTGTGAGCTTATACAAAAAAAGATCTGTACATACTTTTGTGAGTGCTTAGATAAGCACACAAATATTCTAATGGTGCACAGTTTGTGTTAGATATGCATTTAGCACATATGGTACGTTTTAGCACAACTGCCAAATTTAGCCTTAGGGCTTTTTTTATGATTGTTCTTATTAGAAGCATGAAAGATTCCAAAACCTTTGCAAAAGAACCAGTACTATTCCAAAGACTGTCCATTTCAGACATATTTATTGGAGTTTGTATCCTTTGAATGTTCCATTGTTCTGTACTATGAAAACATTGCAGTCGGTCATTTACTGGGATAGTGTCGACTCATTTTAGCCAGGTAATCACAAAATGAAAGCAGTCTGAATGGCATATTTTACCTTGTTAGAAAAAAAAGCACACCTTTCTTACCTAGGTAGGAGAAAACCCCACTATAAAAATGCTGTATTTTTATTCTAACAGCACTATTGGAAGGATGCTGAATCAATTTGTATGTGTGGGACCCCCTCCCTACACAGTAGCCCAGTTTTATGGACTTCAGGGGTTACTTGTGGGTTGTTTGTGATGCAATTCAAAGCCTTGTTTACTGCCCAGGTCCTTAAGCACCATGGAAAAGGTCTGAACAGAAACCACGGAGTTGTTCAAGGGGCTGCCGCCATGCCTTAACGCCAGTACAGCATCCTCACTTACTGCTTGAAAATCTGTTTGCACAGGGGCTGTATATAAACTCTGCAGTCAAAAATCACTTGTGGCCTGTTCAGCATCTAAAATATGATATTATATAGAATCATAGAATGGCTGGGGTTGGAAGGGACCTTAAAGATCACCGACTTCTAATCCCCTGCCATGGGCAGGGACACCTTCTGTTAGCTCAGGTTACTCAGAGCTCCATTGAACCTGGCCTTGAACACTTCCAGGGATGGGGTAACCATAATTTCTATGTTGACCTGTTCCAGTGTCTCATCACCTTCACAGTAAAGAATTTCTTCCTTATATCTAACCTAAGCTCCCCCTCTAACAGTGTGTACACATTTCCCCTTGTCCTGTCACTGCAGTTCCTGACAGGGAATCCCTCTCCAGCTTCCCTGTGGGCCCCTTCAGATCCTGGAAGGTTGTGATGAGGTTTCCACACACCTTCCTCTTCTCCAGGCTGAACAACCCCAACCTTCTCAGCCTGTCTCCATAGGGGAGGTGCTTTACCAACCTCATGGTCCCCTCTGCACTTGCTCCAACAGTTCCATGTCCTTCTTATATTGGAGACCAGAACTGGATGCAGCACTCCAGGTAGAGTCTCACCTGAGCAGAGGAGAATCCCTCACCCTTCTGGCCACGCTCCTTTTGATGCAGCCCAGAACCCCACTGGCTTTTTGGGCTGTGAGAGCACACTGCTGGCTCATGTTGAGTTTTTCCATCAACCATCACCCCCCAGTCCTTCTCTGCAAGGCTGCTCTCAGTCACTTCTCTGCCCAACCTGTCTCTGAGCCTGGGATTGCCCTGGCCCAGGTACAGGACAATGCCTTGTTCAGCCCCACAAGGTGCCAGCTCTCAGGGCTGTCCAGTCCCTCTGAGACTGAGAGCTTGCTGCTATGGGTAGACTCGCTGAGGGTGTGCTCAGTCCCACTGTCCCTGTCACCAATAAAGATGCTGAATGTTCTCCGAGTTACCTTAAAGCCCAGTTCTGCAGTTTCTGATGATCCATTCTCATTCATTGAGAATGACATTTTTTTAATTATTTAAGCCTAAATGTGAATGTAAGGATGGTAAATAAGACCCATTTGTGAACAGCAAATTCCTTCCTATAGTTGTACTTTTGATGTTACTGCAGCTTTTTCTGCCTGAAATAATAGTCTGCAATCTTTGTAGTTTTCCTTAAACAGGTAACTAACTGTTCTTAGCTATCAGCAGCAACTATGACTGAAATTATCTGAGCTGATTTTATTTCAAGGGTGGGAAGTTGTTAGTTTCCACTAGAATGTGACAATACAGCTACAGCCAAGTTAAGAAACCTTTCCATTTTCAACCTGTACCAGTTTAGGCTTAGAAAAATTAATCCACCATAAAAATAAATGGATGTGTCCAAGCCAGTATAAATACCACACCTGGATTTAATTTTTACTGCTGACCAGGAATGGTAGAACTGTGGATAGCTGAAGGCTAAGGTGGTGTAAGAAATAAGCATTTTCTCTACAGTGGGTTATTTTTTAAGCAAACATAATGCAAGTTCATTATCTGAGGAGCATGAGCTGTTAAAGAAATGGATGTTTTTAAAATTCAAGCCCCCTTCTGGGAGGAATTTGGTCCCAGACTTTGCTCCTGCTTCAGACTTTGGACATGTTATCTGCTAAGGCTAAGATATGTTTGAACATGTAACAGTTGGGTTTAATTGCATGACACACTAAGACTAGAATTTGCCTGTGTACAATAAAGCAAAGGTACATTTCATGGGTCTCTCTTATATGTGAAGACATGTATATAAAATGTATTTCAATCTTGTTTGGCTTGAGTATTCTCCCAGAATGTATGTTCTTACCTCAGCATGTATTGTAGTTGCTCAGTATTTGTATATGTTGCTAGGACTTAGACTGTATAAATAGTGAGGGGGTTTTATATGTTAAAAGGTATTTTAAATAAATTGTACATACGTATTAGTCAGTATGTTTGCAGTTAACACCTGCCTTGTCTCTCAGTTTCCTGGCAGCAGGGGGGCTGCTCCCCATCCCCAGTCAGCACCTCTGCACTGCTGGAGAGGCTGCTGCTGCTGGTGCTTTTTCCTCCTCTTCATGTGAATTCCAGTGCTACAGTGCCTCATACAAAGAACTCAGTCATACTCTTATGAGTAAATGTGGGGTGAGTGCACAGTGTCGTTGCTCTACCACACACTTCAAATGTTTCTTAAAACTTCAAAGAAAAGCACACAATTAAAACAGTTGATGCTGACCTGTGGGGAGATGAGCACGAAGGAGTTCTGCTGCACATGATAGTCCAGTGTCAGCTTTATGAGTTGTCTTTTCCTTAGGTAAGAATTGAAACAATTGTTGATATTGTAATCAACTTGCAACCAATCTCAACTTGGAGAGATGCACAACTATCACTTTTATGAAATCACATGATCAGTAACCAAATTCTGATCTAAAAAGGGATACAAAACTTGAAACTGGTGTCAGTTTTCTGCATAACCAGAAGTTCATACCGAGGCTGACTCTGGTGCCTTGAAAAAGGAAAGGAAGCATTTTTTCTGCACATGTAATTACAGTATTGCATGTGAACTGGATGAGACTCCTACTTATATTCTTGTTTAAATACCAGAAGATTAAAACAGCTTTAAGTGTCTGGTCTGCAAACTGACCTGAACTAGAGCAAGCACACCCCCACAACTGTATGATCGAAATACAGCACAATCAGAGTCTCCCTAAAACCAAACTCAATGTTGTGATATTTTAGCTTTTTTACCTTTGTACATGACTTGATGCAAGACAGAGTCCAAACTGGTCAAGATGCAGCTGAAGGGGAAGGTGAATGGCTGTAGGTCAGGTTGCACGCTAATACAATGCCACAATACAGAAAAGTTATTTATAGACTATAAAGTCTTACATAACTTTCTAAGTGCCTACAGATCACTTGCCTTGCTCCTGAACATGCTACAGCTTCAAAAGATTTTAGCTCTCCAAAACCAGCTTTTGGCATCAACAGGCTGAGTGCCAGAATCCATTCTGCTCAGGGTGGCATCTTTATTATGGACTATGCTAGTACATGAGGCTTTCTGGAACAAGGGAAAAGGGTTGAGTTTTATTAGTTAAAAAAAAAAGAATGCTGTATGTATAAGGAACCTGATCCCTATCTAAACCAGCTGATACAAAGGCATGAACAATTAAACTATTCTTTCAGAAGTCATAGAAATAGGTCTGTCTCAAGCCCTTGTACACCTTCCCTTTATAACCTCTCAAAAGTAGATTCAAAGTTATGGTCTGTACTGCTGTACCTTCAGTAACCAGGATTTTTTCCCCTGCCTCCATCAAAAGTCACACAATTACCCAGCTGTGAATGGGGGATAAGAAGGCACTGGATCATCAATAAAGTCACCTGCAGTTGATGTGAGCAGCTGCCTTTCTGCTGGAAGAATATCCAAGATTAGAATCTTGTTTCTGATAAAGAGGCACTTAGAAGTATTAAAAAGTTCCTCATGTCCTACTCATCTGGGTGGGGCAAGATTTGTGGTGTCCCTCATCCTTCAGCATAATGAATACACTTACCTAAAAAACTTAAGCTAGGAGTTATTTTTCATGTGTTGAAGAAATTCTAAATCCTTTCTAGTGCATGTGTAATCTCTTTGTACTCTTCCTATACTTGCTTCACTGAAGCCTGCTCACAAAGAAATACATGCTTTTTCCTAAAGTGAGGAGTTTTGCCAACTTTCTGGTGACCACAACTCCAGATGCAGAGGGGAGGAAGAATAATTTACTGAAACACATCCACCTCTGAGAAGAGCTCAGCTTCATGTGAACCTGCTCAGGGGAGGAAGGCAGGTAGAGGCCAGCAGGAGAGAAGTGGAACAACTGTCCCAACACATTCCCTATTAATGTTTTTGGAAGCTGATTGCTCTCCCTGACACCTGCCAGTGACTGCAAAATTTTGCAGTCCTGTTTTCAGTGGAGGTTTGTCATATCGACTTAGGGGGAACGGTTTAAAAGTTAAACCTTGTGTCAACAGTAAGTAACATTTCTTAGCTGCCAAAGTCATGGAAAGCAACCTGCTTTGCATTTTGGGAACTAAAGAGCCAAAAAGAAATTTCCATAGCAATTATTAGGAGCAAGTGAGGAATGGCTACAAAGAAGACAGAGCAGAGGGGATGTTAAATGTGTGTTTTGTAGTTCAGAATCAAAAGGCAGACAAATTTTGCACATTGCCTCTAAGAGGCAATAAAGAAAGTAATTAAGAGCCTAGTGCAAATAAACAGAAAAAGCCAGTGATATTTTGTACTCCTTCATATTTCAAAGGGACTGAAACCAGCCTTACTTTAAAAGTCACTTCTGCTCTATCAGAGTAAACTCTGTGTAAGGGAAAGATGAAAAATAGACAAACATCACTGTAAAACTTGGTACAGAGTTTGAAACCAGTGTGGAGTGTTACACAAAATACACTAAAAGGAAACTGACCAGAAAAAAATAAGAATAAAGGTTTACTACAGTTACCTACAGGTCAAATTCTACCATTCAGGCTAGGACAGAGCTGACACCAACACCACAGGAATGTGGGGTTTATGATGTCTTTCTTTGTTTTGCCTTAACTGCGATTCTCTCCTCTATGTTGTTCCATTTTCTTTTGAAAATTGAGAAATCCTTCTCTTTAGGTCCAGGGAAATCCATCTTAAAGCTCTACCCCACAGAAGATCCCCTCCCAAAGCTACAAAGTGTGTATGGGAACTGAATCAGGAATGTATTATTTACATTCATCACAGTCTAGTAGGTAGCAGTACCTTGAACAGGAGCTCATCCAGGCATGGAAACAACACCTGTCCCGAAGTGGTTTGTGATGTTCAATCTCCTGACACAGCAGTGAAACTCCTGATTCACAGGAATCTTGGTGAGATCTTGTTTTTAGCTCCTTTTGTGAACATTATTCAGTATCAGAAATAACGACATTGTAAAATACAAAAGTGTAAACTCACTTGTGTATGTAAAACACCTATGATGGAATATAGTTGGAATTCATTCAAGTTTGCATTTGCAGAACAAAAATTACAATATTCTACAGATGCTGAGACAAAATACTTCAAACAAGCCTCTGCTATTTTCTTCAGGTTTTACAATGACAATTTTAGAACAAAAATTCCAAAACAGAACAAAAATTAAATCCTGAAGTTCTTAAACCATCTGTATTAAAGGTAACTTTGTCCAATATTACTTCAACAGTTACCTTTGTTTCTCAGAATTCAATGGGATCAACATTCAGTACTTTGATGCAAAGAAAAAAGACCCAACATCCTAACAAAATTCCGGTTCCTAAGAGCAGATTATGACCAATGGTATGTCAATTATGTTTTCTCAGCAAAATACAAATAGCTTCTACGTATATTTTATAGCATTTTTCCCAACACAGCAGGGGAAGATGAAACTATAATCACAAAGTACTTGTCTTTGCATAAAGCAAGCAAAAATTAATGCTGATTACTAAACCAAATGTCTCTCATGAAACCAGACTGCCTCCACTGGCAGCGTTCTCACTCCAAGCAGCAGCAGATGCTATAATTCTCAGCATCAAAAGACTGAAATCATTACTGATTATTTCAAAAGTTTTAATTTCTTTGCATCTGTATCAGATTTTAAACTCACATGATAATGAGACAGTCACATGATATCCAGTACTAACACAGCTGCCTGCAAGAATGAGTCCCAAGATGATCCACTGCATCCCAGCTGAGTTCTCCTTCATACATGGGACAGTTTAAAAACTCTCTCTAGTAACAAATTGCTTTGTTGGTACAAGGTAGCTGTTTTCCCATGGGAACAGTGTTACACTTCAGGGTATGATTTTTTAAAAATAACTAGCTTTGAAACTTCACATTTTTTCAGGACCTTGGATGCAGAACATCTCAGAGGCAGCAGACTGACACTGAACTGTTCTGAGGAGTTGTATATACAATTTTACACTGTTTCAACAAGGTTTTTTTTCCCCTTTCATTTTGCATGGTAACACATATATATCTGACAAATGCACTATTTTCAAGTTCTGCAATTCAAACAGAAATATTTTCAGATCTTTGTTCACATGGTTAAAAAAAATCCTTATCTGGAATTCCTTTTTAAGTGTCTTCAGACTTAACCTCAGATACTTTCCATGTCTCCTAGCCATGAAGCTGCATCTAGAACTAAACAGAAATTTAACTTAAAAAAAAAAAAAAAAAAGTTGTTTTTCCTTAATTGATCCTTTCTCTACAAACACATGGACAAAGAATGTTACATGTAGTTAGATGCCATATGTAGTTCCAATTCAAGATAGCATTATTAAGTTTTGCAAAATGAAACCAAGCTCTTATTCTCACATAACTTGAGGGAAAACAGCATGTGAAGTCCTATTTTTCCTATACAACAAATTATATAAAAATACCACTTTTAATCGGCTTTTCTCTAGTACTCCTGCACTGAAGTTTATTTCCTCACAGCATTTACAATTCCATGGAAGCAAGTGGATTTTCTTCCCAGCTACTTGGAGGTTAATTAGAAAAGTAAAACTGTGACTGTATAAAATAAATATACAATGGCAATTGCTTACAAAAATCCCCACTGAGTCAAAAATTGCCTGAATTCTGAATGTGGGTTATTGCTGCTTAAAAAATAAAATTTTTTGCTTTCATATCAAATAAGTTCAGCTCAGGACATAGTTATACAAAAAAAAACACTTTATATTATGTATTCTGATGAGAAAATACTGTCTATTTTTTCAGTAACATAACTATTTTCAGATAAAAACTGTCTTCAAAAGGCCTCAAAATAAGGTCACCACCGACTTCCTACCCCTTCCTACTAGAGGAGGAAAGTGCTAATGCCTGGAAAATGTCAGGATCAATCCAGTGTTCTCCTCACAGACCCTTAACTCATGAGTGAGGATCACACATGTTACATAGGGACAACTAAATTCTGGTATGAGCCTGAAACTTTAAAATTATACCACTCCCCCACAGGAAAAGAATGTATTTTGCCCCAGAGCTCAGCATTATCAAATTGAAGTAATTACAGAAAATAATCTTTCAGCAGCTGAGAACACTTAAAATTACACCTGACACATTCATACTTCATTTTCTTCTATGGCATGATCACTGTCACCTGTTAGGTTGGTGTGGGAAGTGCTGACAGAAAAAATAAGTTTCAGGGTAAATCCCAAATTACAAAATTTAGCCTATTTACTTATGCTGTGTGAGACATTCCATTCCAATCAAAACCCCCAAAAGCAAAGAAATACCAAAATGCCCAACAGGTTTGTGCTCTGCATTCTCAATCCTCGACCTTGTTAGTTAAGACTTGGCTTTCCACTGGTTGCCTGAGGTGAAGTTACGAACTTAGAAATCTGAATGATTAATTCCTCAAGTTACAGCCTAAAACCCATTGGCACAACTACAGTTTATACATATGTTGAACAGTTCTTGCATTTAATTCATTTTATCAGTAATGAGAACATGCAGAGATAAAATCTTACCCATAGCTTTTCTTACCTCATCAATGTCATTCAGAATCAATTTTTATTAACTGCACAGCCAGAAATGACAGTGCATAAGGAAAGAATGATCACTGCTGGACTTAAAAGACTGAAATCTGACTGTAAGCACAGGTTTAAGGTGTAGGTGGTGACTCACTGATCATTCTTTTATTAGTTTTAGTGATTCTAATTTCAATTTCTGGATGTCCCACACTGGGGTGACACCACACAGGGCAGCAAAAGCCAGCCCATGCAGGCACTGCCATTGAATTACACAACTTGGAAGCACACCCTGCCACCCACCAGGATGAAGTGGGTGGCACTGCATTTCCTTGGAGCATATCCTTGGCACCCAGCACTGAATCTCTCCTTCCACCCAGCGCTGGGGACACGGCCCTGCTGTCCCCTGCTGCTGTGACAGATTTCCCAGCACAGCCTGTGTGGGGAGGAGGGTTATTAACAGCAGATGTTAAAATTGACCTGAGCTGGTGTGAAGACTCTCTCTGCACTGTCAAATGAGTGCCACATTTCACCTCAGAGCAGCACAGTGGCTCCACACTCTCCCCACTAATTAACTGGATGTGACAACCAGCGCTACTCCCTTACTTTATTCTCTTAACCATTCCTGTTTTCAGGTTCATTGTCTCTAATTATACAGCCCAGAGATAACCCATATCAATTCATATAAATTAATATGATTCATATAAATTATCTGAGAAGTCTCCAAGCCCTTTTAGCCTAATTTTAAACCCTGAATCCTCCAGTATTGTAACAGGTAACACAAGAGTCTTCATTACAGACAGGAACTGCCACAGGGAAAAAAAACGAGTAACTTTGGGTAGCTGGGTTTGACACAGTAGAAAGCCTCATTTTCTTCACAGGCTTTTTTAATTGTTTTGGTTTGAGAGTGATCATTTTAGGCACTTTACTGCAAAGTGACAACAGCTGCAATTGCATAGGAGTATAACCAAAGGGCCTCTTTTCATCTTGTTTCATGCTGTGTGGTTTTGTTCACAGAGTACATAGTACATACTCAGTAAATACTAGATATTTTGGTTAGAGCTCTCTGAAATACAAGCTTTCCATGGTATGAACTATTTTCACAGAATGATCTGGGTTGTTGAGATCATCAAGTCTAACCTATGACCTAACACCTCCTCATCAACTAAACTGTTGCACTGACTGCCACAACAAGTCTTTTTTAAAAACACCTCCAGAGACAGTGACCCACCAGCTCCCTGAGCAAACAATTCCAGTGCCCTAAAAGAATTTTTTCCTGATGTCTAACCTAAATTTCCCTTGGTGCAGATTGAGACTGTGTCCTCTCATTCTGTCAGCTGTTGCCTGGAGAAAGAGACCAACCCCACCTTTCAGGGAGTTGTAGAGAGTGATAAGGTCACCTCTGAGTCTCCTTTTCTCCAGGCTAAACAGCCCCAGCTTCCTCAGTTGTTCCTCACAGGGTTTGTGTTCCCAGCCCCTCACCAGCCTCGTTGCCTCCTCTGTATGCACTAAAGTGTCCCAACATCCTTCCCAAACTGAGGGCCCAGAACTGGACACAGCACTCCAGGTGTGGCCTCACCAGTGCTGAGTACAGGGGCAGAATGAGCTCCCTGCTCCTGCTGGCCACACCATTCCTGATCCAGGCCAGGGGCCATTGGCCTTCTTGGCCACCAGGGCACACGGCTGGCTCATGTCCAGCTGCTGTCACCAGCACCCCCAGGTCCCTTTCTGCCTGGGCACTGTCCAGCCACACCATCCCCAGCCTGTAATGCTGCAGGGGTTATTGTGGCCAAAATACAGGACTCAGGACTTGGACTTGTTAAACTTCATCCCATTGGATTCTGCCCATCCATCCAACTGTTCCAGGTCTCTCTGCAGATCCCTCCTCCCTTCCAGCAGATCAACACACATGCTCCCAGCTTAGTGTCATCCACAAATTTACCAGTGAAGGACTCAATTCCCTCATCCATGTCACCAATAAAAACATTGAACAGAACTGGCCCCAGCACAGACCCCTGAGGGACACCACTGGTGCCTGGCCCCCAGCTGGATGCAGCACTGCTCATCACCCCTCTCTGGGCCCAGCCTCCAGCCTCCAGGCCCAGATGGCCTCCAGAGAGCTCCTGTCCAAGCCAAGGGCTGCCAGCTGTTCCAGGAGTGTGCTGTGGGAGACAGTGTCAAAGCCTTGCTGAAGTCCAGGTACACAACATCCACAGCCTTTCCTGCACCCACCAGGTGGGTCACCTGGTGATAAAAAGAGATCAGGTTGGTCAGGCAGGACTGCCCCTCCTAAACCCATTCTGGCTGGGTCTGATACCCTGGCCATCCTCTAAGTGCTGTGGCACTCAGTACAAACTGCTCCATTACCTTACCAGGTACTGGGGTCAGGCTCACTGGCCTATAATTACCAGGATCCTCCTTCCCACCCCTTTTGTGATGGGCATCACACTGTCCAGCTCACCAGTGAGCCAGGACTGCTGGTAAATGATGGAGAGCAGCTTCATAAGCACATCTGGCAGCTCCCCCATCCCCCTGGGATGAATCCCATCTGGGCCCATAGATTTATGAATGTTCAAGCAGCTCAGCAGTTCTGACTGCCTCCTCCTGGATATCAGGGGACCATTCTGCTCCCTGACACCATTTACCAGCCCAGGAGGACAGCTGTCCTGAGGACAAGCAGTCTTTCTGTTGAAAACTGAGGCAAAGATGGTGTTAAGTACCTCTGCCTTTTCCTCATCTTTAGTTACTAAAATTCCCTTCTGCATCTAATAGAGAATGGAGGTTGTCCTTGTCCTTGCCTTCCTTTTGCTATTAATGTATTTATAAAAATATTTTTTATTGTCCTTCATAGAAGTGGCCAGATTGAGTTCTAATTGGGGTTTTGCCTCTCTAATTTTTTTTCCTACATGCTCTAGGAACTCCCTTAAGCATTTCCTCAGAGACCTGACCCTCCTTCCAAAGGTGGTACACCCTCTTTTTTTTCCTTAGCTCCTTCAAAAGCTCCTTGCACATCCAGGCAGGTTGTTTTCATTTGGTTCATTTTTCAGCACATAAGGACAGTCTGTTCCTGTGCCCTCAAGATTTCTGTTATGAAGCACACCCATCCTTCCTACACTCCTTTGTTTTTAAGGGCTGCTTCCCAAGGAACTCTCTGAAAAAGTCTCTCGAATAGGCCAAAGTCTTGCCTCTGGAAGTCCAGTGAGGAAGTTTTGTTGATGCCCCTCCTCATTTCACCAAATATTGAATACTCTATAATTTCATGGTCACTGTGCCCCAGATGCCCTCCAAGCACACATCTCCCACCAGCTCATCTCTGTTTGCAAACAGCAGGTCTGGCATAGTCCCTCCCCTGGTGGGCTCACTCTCCAGCTGTGACAAGAAGTTGTCCTCCACACACTCTAAGAACCTCCTGGACTGCCTCTTCTCTGCTGTGTTGAGTTCCCAGCAGATGTCTGGTAGGTTAAAGTCACCTACAAGAACAAGGGCTGTGATCTGAAACATTCTCCAGCTGCCTGTAGAATAAGCTGTCCATCTCTTCATCTCTTCATCCTTGGTTGGGTGGTCAATAACTCCCAGTAGGATGTCAGCCTTGTTGGCCTTCCCCTGATTCTTACCCATAGACACCAACTTTATCATCATTAATCTCAATTTCCATGGTGCTGAGAGCCTCCCTAATATAAAGGGCCACCCCTCCACTTCTTCCTGCTCTCCTGTCTCTTCTGAAGAGCTTCTTGTACCCACCCTGTGCAGCTCTCCTCCAGCTGTGTGAGTTGTCCCACCCCATGTCCATGATGGTGACTACATCACAGCTCTGCTGTTGCACCATGGCCTGCAGCTCCTCTTGTTTGTTTCCCATGCTGCATGCATTGGTGCACATGCACCTCAGCTGGGCTGCTGATTTCACCCCTAACTCAGGCTTCCCACCCTTGGGCCTGCTCCCAGACAGCCCAGCTGCATCCCTTTCCCCCTTCAAACCTAGTTTAAAGCCCTCTCAGTGAGTTCCACCAGTGCATGAGCTAAAATCCTTCTGCCCTTACCAGAGAAGATGGAGACAATCTGGTTCCACCAGGCCAGGTGCCATGAAAGGTGCACAATGAACCCAAATTCTGCCAATGTCACCAGCCCTTGAGCCACTCAAGTTCTCTTGGTCCTTTCATCCTTTGTCCCTGCCACCAAAGGCACTGAGCAGAACACCACCTGTGCTCCTGCCCTATCAAACACTTGACCCAGTGCCCCAAAGTCCCTTTCAATTGCTCTGACGCTCCTCTTTTCAATCTCAGCACTGCCAGGCTGGAGTATCAGCAGTGGGTAATACCCAGAGAGCTGAACCAGCCCAGGAAGTCTCTCAGTGATATCCCATACCCAGGCCCCAGGGAGGCAGCAGACGTCCCTGTGGGATGGTTCAGACAACACACAGGGCCCTCTGTTCCCTCAGAAGGGAATCACCCACTACCACTGCCCTTCTTTTCCTTCTGATGTCAGAGGTGGTGACCTGTCCTACAGATGAAGGGTAATTGGGAGGCTCACAGGGAAGGTCATTTTCTTCTACATCATCTGGCTGACCCTCTGGATCCAGGGGCTCATACCTATTCTGGAGTGGCACCTGGGTAGGTGAGAGGTCAGGAGGAATTTTTATTACCTCCCCAAGTAGGGATCCATTTCCACTCCCCTCCTCCTACTGCCTGACAGTAAGAGACAGGGGAGGCCTCTGCCCCATGGTGGGATTCTCTCAGGGATGGAAGGGTGAAACTCCACCAGTCTATTTCCCTTTCACTTTCCCTAATACTCTTTAGTCTTTCTACTTCCTCCTTAAGCTTTTTCATTCATTCATGAATGTGATCAAAAGCAAAACAAGCCCCACTCTTCCCCTCCCTGGCCTCCATAACCCAAGGAAAAAGCAAGACCTAAACAGAACAAAAAACGCTCCACAATCCCTCTTTTGGAAGCAAGAGACTACCAAATTGAAAGCAGCTGCCCAAAGCTCTCCCAGCTTGTAAGAAAATTATTCTTGGAATTGTAGGGAATAATGCAATTATAGAGAGCCCAGTCAAAACACCTTAGCTCAAAAACTACGCACCGTAGTCCAGACTGCACTGAAAACTAAGAAACTTCTACTTCATTTGGCTGCTGCTCAAAATCATATGGACTTGCCAGATCACATGTCAGGATATACCATCATCTTGAGCAGCTCAGCCAAATTTCTTAGCCTCCACACCCAAGAGCAGCAACAACACTTCTTCCCCTTCCGCTGCTCCCCTCTTTTTGTGGTTACAGGTTTTTCTCAAATCAGCTGTTTGAAATCTACTGCTCCCAGTGAGGATTCACAACACCTTCTTATGTGACAGAAGCAAATGCTCTCTCCTCTCTCAGATCTAACTCAAATCCACATTGCTCTGCAACTTCTCTTTATATTGTCAAAGCTTACAAAGCCCTCCCTTCCCTGAGCTGCCATCTTTGGCTTTACTCTTGTATGTGTTTCAGAGGAAGGAGATCTTACACTGCACTGCATCACCACAGTGACACCATCCAAACACTAATATTAATAATCTGCATGTGAAACAGCTGTTAATATAAAATAGATGCAGCATGTAACTAATTTTTCCAGATTCTATAGGTCTGTGGTCATGCTAATCTGTTTCACATGAAGGACTCATCCCTTTATTTTTAGATGAAAGCAAATGTTTGTGATTAGAAACAGAAAAACCAAGTGAGGCAGACAAATACTGGACATATATTCATGAGACTGTAAAGCCTGAAAAAAGCTTGGAAAAATTCTCTAACCGAAGTGCTACTGAAATATCCTGTAACACCTGATTAGTTTTTCTGTCTCTCTTTCTAGATATAGATATATCCATTTAATGAAATTTAATCCTAAAAGGAGCTGGCAACCAAAACCACTACAACAGTTTTGATATTAAAATATAAACGTCCCCTACATCTCCCTGTAATTTAGAAATGAGATTTAAATTGCAGATAAGTTTTTCATAATGATAGGATCTTGTCCATTCCAGATATTTTTGCCATTGTTAAAAGCCTATTAAAAAAAACTGTTAAAATATTAAAAAGCCTGTTAAAACTAAAGAACCTCAGAAGGTACTCCCACCCACATGTAATTGCCACCTTCAAAATCATAAACAAGCCCCAGAAACATACATCCCATTTGACTTATCTATTCTAGATCATTTTTACCATATAAATTTCTATTACATCTGTTAATCCTTTGTCCAGTTTTCCATTTACTAAATATCCATTCCCTCCCCCAAAAGAAATTGAAAAAATAATGTCTTCCTTTATTTATCTGTTCTAGGTAAAAAGATGAGAAAAACAAAAAAAATGCACTTTCTAGTACTAGACAGCATTTATGACATCATTAATTTCAGTTCACCAAACCTAAACCTCATTTCTGACATGCATCTTTCTTTTGTCGAGTGAAGGAAATTGCAAAATTTCATTTAGCTCAAAAGGACTGAAAATGCAGCAATGATGCAAGATGAGGCTTGAGGTAGCTGTAACAAAGGAACTAAAAATTTAATAATTTTGATATGCCAAGATGTTACAAATAATGACAGTTAGTCTTTTATGGCTTGGTGTTGTGGCCTTCACGGTGGTGCTGTTGACATAAGACTTTTCAGGTACAGCTCAGTGTCATTCAGCAATTGCAAACACAGACATTTTTGCACTGAGTTGTCAAGTGTACATAAGTCAGTCTCTCTGAGAAAAGAGCCCACTTACTATTAGTGAAAGTATGTTTGATAGATAAGCTAACTAAAATTCTAGTTTGGAAAGTTTTACCAAGGCCCTTTTTTTTTTTTATTTTGCTCTTTACTCAAGACATATAATTAATAAAATCAAGGCCAAAGCAGCCCTGTGCCAAAGACACAATACTACTCATAACACTCCAGGTATTCTGAAAGCAATTTGTACCTCAGGAAAAGTGCAACATCTCTGCTTGCTTCAAAACTCTGCCCTCCAAACCTTAGTGTTGCTTTCCCTGATCCAACTGATCTCCTAATAGCCAGGTTAAATTAATTCAAAATTAATTCAAAATCCAGGATATTTGCCTGGGCTCTGGCTCCTGCTGCTGTATGTTATCACAACAGACATAAGGGGACAATCCCCAGGACCTGGCACAATGGGGAGCAGTTGATGATGGCATTCTCCATCTTTTTGTTAGGTTAGGCCAGTCCTCCAGCCCAGCCTCTCACTCCTGTTCCAGCCACTGCATGAAGGTGAATAAGGCAGCAGCAGCAGCATAAACAAATCCAACAAACATTTTATGTAGATAGAGAAATATTCCTGGTGTGGGCACCTGCAAAGCCTTCTTGAGAAGGTACAGTTGTGCCAGCTCTGGCACAGGGCACAGCGTGGCTGCAGCGCTGGCACAAAAGGCAGCCTAAGGTGGTTGCTAACTCTTATTTTCCACCCTTTTGAGCAAGGCAGATTCTGTCTGCTGGGAGTAATAAATCAGAACTGCCATTCCCATTGCTCTGGTCTGGGCAGCACCATCCTGAACCACAGAGACACTGCAGAGCTTCTCAGAGCCAACAACAGAAACAGTTGGAGCTGAAGCAGCAGCTTCCAAGGACACTGTTCAGAGAGTACCAGAAAGGTGTAAGGCATGTTTAAAGCTGTGGTAAGATGAAAAATGAGGTTTTGGGTTTATAAACAGAGACTTAGACAACTTCTGGAAAAACAGAAAGACTTGTTTGAAGACAGCTCTTCTCTATGCAAGGGTTTGAAGACAATCTACATTTCAAGAGAAGAGGTTCCTGCAAAAACCTCTGGGAGATAATGGGCAAACACTACTTGCTGGGCTGTGTTTTCTAGATGACTTTTTTTCCTGGTAGATACTGACTCACTTAAATACATACTTAATTACTCAGCCTCCTTTTACTAACTTTTTTACCAGCTACTTAATGAAAAAATGAAATCAATGACAATTGCATCATGACTTAACCACCCCTATCATTTCTTGGAAGTCAGTTTCTCAGACAATGAAAAAAGAAAACCATAAAAAAGAAAGAGAAAAATAAAGAGGTTCCTACAGTCTGTTAGGAGTCAGAAAACATAAGTTCAGCTTTGTCAGGAAATCCCATCAGGGCTTTCCAGAGAGCTGCATGGGATTACATTTTCAAAAGGACTTAAAAGATTCAGGAGCATGTCCCTGTGTTAAAAGTGATTTAGACTAATGACCTTAAGCATTGTTGGATGCACAGCCTCATGCCCTGTCTTGTGCAACCCAGTGAGGGGTGGGGTTCTTCCACAGCTCCTGGCAGATCCAGGTGCAGGGGCTGAAATCCAGAAACCCAGTTTCTCCAGCATCAGGATGGAGGTGACTGGCCCTGAGCAGGAAGAGCAGAGGGGACAGGCACCTTTCCTGGGTCAGCACAAAGCATCCATGGAGAAGGACTGTCCTCCCAGGCTGGGCTGGGAACTAGAGCAGCTCCCCTTCTGCTGCTCATGGCTCAGCTACAAAGCAGAACTTCAAGGAAACTGCACCTTCTGTGCTGCAGACCCCTTCAGCAGGGCCCATCTGTCACAGGTCACCAGGTGCCCAGCCCCAGACACTCTCACAGGCAGGCCCAGGTGCCTTGGCAGTGGCATGCAGCCTCCCTGTGCCACATCCCCTTCTTCTGCTCCAGTCTGTGATTTCTTTCTTGTTCTAGTGAGAAGGTTTTTTAGGAGAGAGGCAAGGCACACAAAATACTTATGAAAGAAATTGAAAGTGTTTTATTCCACTTGCACTTTTACAACAGAAAAACTATTTTAAAAAATTCACACCTAACACAGTATGCTTGACCTAAATTCTTCAGTGCTGCTCCTTCATTTTGTGAGACTAGAAATAAGTCCTAAATGTGTCAAATTTTGAACATGAAACATGAACATTGATGAACCTATTCATGAGCTGCAGTGTATGCTTTAAATTGACAGATTATCTGGTGCTTTGTTTTTTATTGATGATAAATTAGCATTCTGTGTCATGTAAGAATTTGTGAACTTTTACATGGAAGAGAGAGGTAGGTAGGAATGCAGTTTTGGCCTAACAGTTAAATTAGTAGATGGTTCTGCTAAAATATTTTGCATTAATGGAGTTTTTAATTTAGGATTGCTATTAAACTGTAATTTAAAAAATGCAAATTAGTGACTGGATGCCCTCCAGCTCTCAGGTGTTTGATAAATCCAATAAATTTGGTCTAAACAAACTCTGAACTTCTAATAAATGCCCTGTATTCAACCACAAATCAGGTGTCAAATTGGAGTGAATACACTGATGTAAATTGGTTGCTTTTTCAACATAGCTGAAAAAGGTTCATAAAGCCCAAGCCAAGCCATTCAGCACATGTACGTGGCCCACAGGCAGATTTAAGCATCACGTTCTTCCTACTCAAGCTTTTTTTTGGATCAAGACCTCACTTTTTGCCCATCCAAAGCTCCATTTCAGTTAAGAGAAATGTTGTCTGGACTATGGGCTGAGTAAGAAATTGCTATGGACCCTGATTTCTGGCCAGGCATTGGTACCACATAATTTCTCTGCCATTGCAATTCTAATCTGCTGTGCTGGCTGTTGTTTGAAGCTCATCTTGCTTCTGAGGAAATAAATTTAGGCTCACACATCCATTAATGAGAATGGCACCTCAGGTAAGTTTGGTTTCAGATGATGGAGTAGCCCTGCCCCTCAGTTTGCTTACATTCACCAAACCTGACACTGAGAATGGTCCAGAGCTCAGGGGAAAGAGTGAACGGTCTGTGCTGCACCTTCTTTGTTCACTGCACACTTCTGTCTTTGTTCAGAAAGTCAGGTGAACCTTATTGCTTCTGAAAGTATGTTTTCTTTTTCCTGAGCTTCAAGTGGATGCCAGTTATGACAAAACCTGTCAGGGTTGCTACTGAGCCAGAAACCAGGTAGGCAATTCCCAGGAAAGGGTTACTCCCACCGCTCCACACCACGGTTGAAAGAATCACATGCTTCCTCCCCTTGAATCTGGCAACAGGGAAATCTGAGAGAAGGATGTTAAGATTTCACCAACAAAGTGTACATTACTTCCAGGAGAAGAGAAAGTAGTGATTAAATGCTCAAAAAGCTTTCCAAGGCATAAAGAGTTTTGAGGTCTGCATTTGCTGGCAAAACTCCTTTAACTGATTGGTGATGTTTCTGCTATTCTGGATCCAAAAGCCCAGCTATTTTTTGGGAGGTGGTAGACAGCTGGTGGTAAGAAACTCAGTTATTTTAGACACAGTCTTTGTGTGCATATGGAAATGCTTCCTTTTTTAAAACACTGTAAATTTCAGACTCACAATTTATAGGACTGCTACTGCATTAATTTGCTATGAATGCTCAGTTGAAAATGGGCCTTTTGGGAAGCTTATCATGATACTCCACATAGTCTCTGTGAGGGTAAGTGCTCACCTCTACCTAATATATTGTAGCCAGGATGTTGTATGAGTTCACCTTTCATCTCTCCCATGGAAGCTTTCAGAACAGAACCATGACAGAACATTTAAAACCACATCTCTATCAGCTGAGAAAGAAGAGAAATTTATGGTCATGGTGACATAACTCCTGCTGACAAAAGGAGTGCTTTAGTCAGCAGAGTTGCTGCTGTTGGGTGTGAGGGGCAGTTGCACCAGCACAAAAGCTCCTGTCAGTCAGGACGTGGCCCAAAATCCCTCAGAGGGCTGTGCTGACACAGGGCTGCTCCGCACTGTTTGTTTGCCAGTTGAGCACACAAACCCCATTCACTTCCACCTCACTGCAGCTCTGTGACAGCCCTAGGGGAGCTGAAAGGATACTGTAGGAAATACGGAAGGTGTAATTCCCTGCTGGCAGGCCCTCCGCAAAGCGCCGCACCCGTCTGACGCGCCGGTAGAGATTCCTGAAGGTCGCGAAGGCCGACACTCGCATCCAGATAATGAAGTCATCGTTGACATAACCATTGTTCCTCTCATCCTCCTCATCTAACAGATACACTGGTTTCTGCCAGTAAGGAGGTCTGGCCGTGCCTGCTCACAAAGAGACAAAGCAGGAAAGACACTGTCAGTAAAAACAGGGAGATTCTGGGCCTCACACAGAACATGAGCTGTGGAACAGACATAAGACACTCTCCAAAATTATATAGATGCCAGATAACAGCATCTCCAAGCATGTCCACTCACCTCAAAAATGAATTAACAGTTTAACACTACCCTGGGGCTGCTACACATTAGAACCTTCAAGCACAGGAAAAACAAAATGACTTGCACAAAAGAAAATACTGTTTATTCTGGATTCTTGTCTCTTCAGCAAGCAACATGCTCTCTATAATGAGGAGCTTGTCTTCATTTTTACACATTAATATATCAACCAGAAAGGCATCTTTTTGCAGTCTAATGGCACAGCCTATGACATTTAGTATTTTTTCCATGAAAACTCCTTAGGTAATTAACTCTTAGGTAACTGCACCCAGCACAGCACTGCCCTGATCCAAAACAGGCAGCTTTTAGCCCCACTTCAACAGAGATCAACCATAACGAGGAAACATAACTAGGAGACAGGTCCGAAAGAACTAATGACAAAGGCAGCAGCCTCTCATGTCTCACAACTGCCCAAGAATCTGCAAAGGCATGAAGGAAAGATGGGACATGCAATTCTCCTTCACAGATGTTTTCAACAGGAAAAAAAAAAAAGCAACTGCATCCCTTCTCTCTCTGGACAGGTTAAGCATTACAAGAAACTATAAAGAAGGGTGTTGAAGTGGGCTAACTTCAGTCTTCCAAAATCATTTTCTCTCAATTTCTGTGGTCACTGATTAAAAAAGTAAAAAGGTGATATTTTGGCTAAAGAGCCTTCTGCTCTCAGTCACCCTCTAAAGCTGCTTCTTCAACTTTTTTTGGGAGATATTTCTCCCAAAGGTGATTTTTCTCAGAATGGGAGACACATGAAGGGGGAGATAGGGAAGCCATTGAAAAATAAAGACCACCAGCAGAACCATTCTTACCTGCAAATGCAGAAGAGAGATTGTATGAATCAGGATTGCGAAATTTCACATTTTTATCTGTCCACCAACTGTTCCCAGTCTTCAACAGTGGCACTTGAATCACAGATGAGTTATGATTGTAAAATAGATCAATAGTATCTGCAGGGAATACAATAAGCAACATTTGTGAGTCCAAGGGTTGTTCTAATTGCCAGCATGACTAACAAAAAAGTCACATTGAAGCATTCTTCAAGTGGATAGAAAACCTCAACATCCTTTTCCTCCTGGGAAAGGTTTCATTGTGTGTACGGAGCACTGCACATTTCACAAGAATTAAGGTACCAGAGTCTTAGGAACTTCTGAAGTTTTAAAGACTGAACATTTCCTACCAATCCTTCTGCACGTTCCTCATGTCCATCAACTCCTGTGGGACTCACTTCTTTGCAAAAAAGAGCAGTTTTTGAGCTCTAGCTAGTTACAGAAGTTACTGTCCTAGTTAGTTTTCCCTAGAATTTCTTTGACAGCTGTCCCAAAACACGATGTGTTTTCAGGGGCTAGGGTAGAGGTAAAAGTGCAATCAATAGAATCCAGTCCTTGGGGAAAAATTTGCTTTAGTTTTATCCCAACTAGAACTCGATTACCAACCTGGACACAAACACTTTCTTCAATCGAAAACTCTTTAGTTAAAATTGTACCTAACCATGTCATTCAGTTTCAGAGGGTGAACAGCACTTGTTTTTATCCATTATTATTTTCCTACATAGATTAGTTTATCATTAGGCAAAAACAAGATAGGTCTCATTAACAGCTCTGTAAACCCCTAGGCAGCCAATGGGATGATGGGCAGGGACAATCAGACAACACAGATGGGGAAAGGCTGCCTTTTAGGAGACATGAAAAGCACAACTCAGCTGCATGAGCATTGATGAAAACATGCTTCTTTTGCTTCCTCTTACAAAACTTGTGTTCATGCAGCTCCTTAAAGCTCAAACACACTCTTCTGGGGAAATGATCATTCTGTGGCCCACCACACCCCCAGCTATTTGTTTCCATTTCATTAACAGAAGTTGCAATGTTCTGAGCTCTGCCTGCTCAGTTGCTTGTCTTGACTCTCCCTCACATGCTCCAGAACAGCATGGGCTGCACACAGCTGGGCTCTGCTGGCCTAGGTCTGAGCCCAACCCAGTAAATCACATTTCCAGGGCAGAAGGTGAGTAAGCAGGCAGATGAAAATCAAAAGAATCTAGAAGTTACTGAATGCAACTGGCTTTCTCAAGTCCCCTGGTGTGGGTGGCGCAGCTGCTTGGAAAGAGCTGCTGCCTTCTCAAAACCTGCTGCATAAAACAGGTTAAAAAAGGGGAAGAGCAGGGAGTGGTAGAGATTGGAGAACAAAAAAGATGGGATAGGGAGAAAAGTCTGTACAGGTCTTTTGTTATTTTTCCTTCCAAAGATACATTCTGAAATCTTCCAAGTGTACTCATAAGGAGATTATGCCCACTAGATTACCACAAAGATCAAATCCAGGATCAAATTAAGACTTTGTATGCTTCCAGGATTCTAAGAACAAAAATGAAACCACATAGATCCAAACTAATGTGGAGAACGTGGAAAATCCCTCCTTCTAAACACATAATTGTGGGAAGGCAGAATCTGGGCTCTCCCATCACTGTACAAGAATGTGATTTTTAGCAAGGAAGTACATTAAATCTGTTGTATCCCTGTTCCTTATTTCAAGAGGGCCTAAATTCCTCACTCCTGTTGTACACTCACATGGAAGAGGGCCTTAGAAAATGAGAAATCTCCCTCAGCTTCCAAACAAGGGCCAAGTAGGAACCGTAGGAAGCAGAGCCCCACATTCACCAGAGCAGCACCACCAAACAAAGCCTTTTTCCTGTTGAAAACCTTGGAATAGCAGCTCTCCCCTGGCCTGGGGTAAGGGAATAGTCTCAAGAGGGAATTGGTAAGGGGCAGAGGGAGGTGCCCACATACCATTGAAGATGCTGTTGGCGATGGCCCCGCACGGCGCCATTGGGGTCCCGTTGCGGTAGGTGCTGAAGGGCGCGCAGTAGCTCCGCTGGATCTGCATCCAAGGTCACACAACAGTCAGGAACAGACCCAGGGTTTGGCTTTAATTTGCTGGTGTCCTCCCATGCCCTCTTCTGAAAAGCCACTGAACAATTAAGTCTCCAGTACCTTTTGGTCACATTAGAGAGACATCCAAATGAACGAGTCTGTAGTTCAGGAACACCTTTCATATCTAGGCACAGAAACTTAAGGTCTTCACCAAATTGTGCTGCTGACTTGCAAGCTCCAGACTCCAAAAACAGGTTGGGGATCTGCTATTGTAAAATGGCTACAACTAAAAATGTTCCAGTGAAGCTTTGGCTTACCCTAGAACATCTTATTTTTCCTTCTTTTTAATTCTGACCTGCTCTGCATTAGATCTAGAAAACAACAGGTGTAGCTGGCCACATTACTGCAGTTCAACAAGGGCAAATCTTGATGTGTGAAGACAGAGAATGAAAAACAGAAGTTCACCTCAGCTTTATCACATCTTTCCTATCCCATTTTATAAGAAAATATAAATCTTCAGGTTTCAACACAGAAACATTTTAAAGTAGCTCCAATGAACTGTGTATCTCATCGGCACAAAAGCCAAAAGCAACTGCATTTGGATGCAAACAAACAAGCTGACAGGACACCTTGAGAGTTGTAAGAAGCATGTTATAGAAACAACAGATTTCCATGGCACATATCATAAACACTGAAAGGACAAGTGGACTATGTGTATATTAAGAAATGCTATTTCAAGCCAAAAAAAAATTTGCTTTAGATCTGTAAGTAAAAGAACCTGAATGCCACAATTGCATTCTCCAGTTTCCTTATGCAGGTCAGCTGCAGGTGACGCTGCCTACTCCCTCTTTAGCCCTCTGAATTGCATACTTAGAATGCTACATGATCACTTATTTCAGGAAACATTTTCCTGCTCCTTGCCCACTTCCAAAGCCAGATGGCAAAACTAAAGACTTAGAATAACTTAATTCCCTGCCCTATAATAAAAGCACAGTTTAAAATACCTCTGGCTAAGAAGACTGACAACACAAGAAGGAAAAGCTTTCTCTATATTTGAAAAAGGCAATGTATTTTTAATCAGCACTACAAGGTACAGGTTTGAGAACTGCAACACTGGACGAACATCTTTTATTTACCCCCTCTGAACCTTCCTCTCTTACTAACTTATTAGACATAATGGCCCTAACAAGCATAAAAGCCGGGACCAAACACTGAAAATCTGTACTTTATTATTCCCTAGAGCCACCTAAACACACTCATGGCTCTGCCTAGTTAGCTCTCCATATGGTCAAAGGCACACCTGCTGGAAGTGCCACTGATCTCACAAAAAAAAAAACAACTTACGTTTACATTTCGGCCCAACAGCTGCGCGTCACTTCTTGACATCACGTATCGACGGTGGTTTTGATAGAAGTTTTGCAGACCATAGTACATAAAAATGTCACCCTAGAATCCAAGGATAAATCCCTTCCATAAGAAGAGCTCATGAAGGCAATGAGAAATCCTATTACTTGCTAAAAAAGAGGGGAAGAGAGTACAGACAATAAAATGTCTGTAACTACACCCTAAGCAATACAGCGGTCATGGGCTAGAATCTAATTTTACCCTAACTGTAAGGTTTTGTTTTGGCACAAAATTAAACATAATTTAAATCATCAAACAAAGCCTAAAATAAAAATGCCTGTTTTACTCAAGATGGCATGGCTGGCCATGACCTTGCAATGACAGTGATATTGTAGAGACAGACACTCATATCCCATAAAAGAAGGTGCACAAAAACCTTCACATTAAAAGGAGAATTCTAGGCAGGTAAATCACACATGAAAGGTAATTATGGAACTATAAAAAACCCATTACTCAGTTAAATTAACTTCTCAACTCAAACATCACTGTAATCTGAAAAATTACAAAGTATTTTAACAGCCTCCTCAATATTGAAGAATCCTAAAGTGACTTTAAATTGCACTGTAATTTTAAGGGATCATTTATTCAGTACTAAGTATAAGATCTCTTTGGCAGAACATGAAGCATTTTAACAGTCTCAACAACACGACCTGGTAGTTTAATGCAGGAAACTAAGGATACTTTTTCCAAAAGAAACTTCAGAATCACATTGCTAGACTTGAATTATTTCAAGGACCTTGGGGATTAGCAGCACAACCCTTGTAAAAATGACTACAGGGGCCTACTTATGTAAAGTGGTCAGAGCTTCAGGTTTCCTTCTCACTTGAGATCTTAGCAGGGCAGCAACAGCCAACCCCAGGCCAAGGGCAGGGCTTTGCCACTGACTCAGAGAGATACCTCCACAATCGAACACCATTTCCTCTACCCCCTTCTTCTCCTTGCACATCTCCCAAGGAGCCTGGGCTTGGTTATAAATACCAAACTGAACAACAAAGGCAAAAGTGTAAAATTTTGAGCATTACATGTTCTGAAAAAGTACAAAGGAAATTTAGTCAGGAGCTCTACAGAACAGAGTTTGTGTCTTTTAGCATTTAGGGATATAAGTAACAGGTGGTACACAGCAACTTGAGTTGGTTTTTTGCACCCACTTACCAATATAGCTTCCTTTAGCGTGAAATTAACAGAACATTGGCAATCCTTATTCCAGTTAGAGGAATTTTCACGGAACTTTGAACAATCTGAGCATTTATCTGAATAATCTATCTGTCAGAGAAGTGAACAAGCAAACATATTGTAATAAAGGACATGCTCATAGGAAAAGGTTAGTGTTTTAAGTCCAAGGCTTCTCAGAGCCATTCTCTTTTAAGTGACTCTGGACTGCCAAAAACATTATTGAAAATGAAGAGGCAGAGTGAGGACTTGGCCACAATGAACCACAAAATTTATGCCTAGTTTAAGGCTGGCTTAGAGCCTTTAGATGATTGTTGCAGAGCTTTCACACCGGCTCCTAAGCAAAGGAGTGCTGAGTGAAAAACACTCCTGCACCTTGGGCTGGCTGACCAAGTAATGCCTGACAAATCCCCACATGCATCACGACCCAGCCCCACTGAACAGCCTGGGTGTCCTGCTGAGTGTTGGCTCCAAACAGGAGTCTATTCACAACACCACAGGTCTGAATAACCTTTTTTGCAGGAGGGATTTAAACATTAGGGCTCCTGGTATTTCAAGGTTTTGCCCCAACAAACATGTATGTTCTCATAGTGTTAAACACTCTCTGAGGGATTTGCTTATTTCCCTTCAAAACCCCAGAAAATAATGACAACTTTTTGGTATTAGCAGCCAGTGGCAGTAATTATCACCTGTATTTTAGATATTACCACCCAGTTAATCACCCAGTGCTCTGATTTTATTGATGACCAACTGCCTCTGAAGATTTTCAAAGGAATACCAGCTGCTGGACACATGTCCAAGGCATGAAGCCATTGCTATCATCTTTATTCAGAAGCAAAAATTCAAAGCCTTTTCCCTCCAAACCTGGCCTGGTTTCTTCTTTACAGAATAGCAAAGCAGACCACTCCCAAACCAACCTGTATTTCTCTGACGCTGTTTGCAGACAGGACAAGGCAGACTCCCACAGTGATGCAGAATGCCCCTGTCAGAAAGAAGCTGGAGAGCACAGATGCAATGGTGAGCTGGGGCTTCCAAGCTGGCAGCCTCTGCTGTTTGAATGCACTGTTATCTGGACACCTGGAAGGCTGGGCTTCTCCTTCTTTGGGAAGAAAACTTGTCTTGTTTTTCATTTTCTTCTTGGTGAGAAAAGGAATAATATCCTTGTGCCGGAGAGTATTTCAGCTGAGATACTGTCTTTATTGTTGGGAGACTGTATTGTTTGCTCAAACTTGCGTTATGGTGAGGAATTACTTATTAACTAGATCTCTCTCTTCCTTGTTTTCTGTATTTGTGCCTGGATCCCCATGATCAGCTTGTACCAATCAAATGATTGTGTACTTTGATCAGGGTGTCCAGTTCATTCATCCTGGAAAACCTTAAATATATTTTTCCTGCCCCACAGCTCATTAGGATTCGTTATGTCTTACTCATTTGCAGGGATACTGTCAGCGAAATCTGAATTTCTGTGTAATTTCAGACGCAGTATTTCTTCTCCCTTCACTTCCATAGCTGCCCAGCTAACAGGCATGGCATAGTGAAAGGAGTTCTGGTTGCACTGGATTCCACTGGGGAGGACTGCAGGTGCTGAGACAGCACTGGACAGAGAACATTGCTTTGGAAGACCAAACCAATTTTCTTAACCTATTACATTCATTGCTATTGACTGAGATGCAATTAAAGGTTGTAAAAAGCTTGTGTGTTCTTTATCTTAGAGGGACAACTAATTTTTAAAATATCCAATTTGGATCAATGGCATTCCAAGACACTGATGATTTCCTCATCTCTATTCATCTCATTCTCTGAAAAAGAATCCATCCATTCCCTGCTATCCACAATGACAAAAGAATCACCCAGACATCACCTCATTTTAATTTAAATTGACAAATATAAGAATACTTTTTTGCACACTTCAACCGTTTAACCAAAATAAAATCTCAGCATAATATACAGATAATTTATCATGTAAAAGCAAAAAGCAGTGTTTTTCCAGCTCTAGAACAGACAGGTGAAAAATACCTTTTTAACATGTTATTGAAACTCATACAACTTTTTTAAAGACCCCCAAGGGCAAGACCTAGATTACCACTCTCATGAGAGAAATACGTGTCTCATCTGGGACAGCACAGGGAGGGAACAGAAAACTGAGCTGTAGGTGTACAAAGACTTTCACACCCATGATTGCCCATCTTCAAAGTCTTACTAGGGACATATAGTAGTAAATCTAGCAGGTGAAAGCAGTGTAACTCCGATTCCAGTATGACATTTTTCCTGCAATAAAAATAATTCTAGAACTACAAGAAAAATTTGAGTTTTTATTAAAAGAAAACTCAGAAAAAGTTGCAATGTGCCTTCTGTATTAAGACCTCTGAAAAGTCAAAATTCAGTTGCAGGCAGGATAATAATAAAATGCAGCTGCAAATTACTTCCTTCTTGGTAAACTCATTAAAAGAGTCCCAGCTTCACAGATCCATCTCTGCACAGCTTTATAATACTCTTCTCCAGCAGGTCAATTGTTTCTTTCTTTATCTGAAGAAAATAAAAACCAAAGAAAGCATAAAAAGTTACTGATAATGATACCATTATTAATTTATTCAGGCACCTTACTATAGGACTAGAAATTAGAGATTCCTATACAAGGTCCTCAAGAACATTTCTATTTTTTAAAATACTCATCATTTGCCCTGCAGCCCTGAAGAGCAGAGTTGATAAAGTACACCACAGCAAAAATCCTGGGCTAGAGAATCCCTGCAGGACTTTGCAGAGTAACAAATGGCATAAAGCAGATCAAGGGCAGTGCACCTGGCACAGCCCTGTCAGTGTCTGAGATACCTGAATGAAAGTGAGCAAGAAGGTCAGCTCTGCCTGTGCTGCCTACAAAGTACTTTGGTTTATGATGCTGATATGGCTGTAGCTTATGGCTTATCTAGAGATAAAATAAATGTATTGCAGAGTAAATATTGACTACATATTTCAGAGGGAACAAGAGATTCTTTATCATCATGGTTAGTCCAGAGTTTCCTTATAGCTCCCTCTTACCACTTAGAAATAACTTGTTTGCAGGTTTTCTCACAGGATTATATCCTTCAGTGCCTCCACTTTGCAGAGAAATAAATGATGTACAAAAGCCTGGCTAGCCTCAATTTCAGACTGGATGTGCTACATGAAGGTGAAAACAATTGTCTTTCTATCACAAGTCCATTTCTCACAAACCTGTTCATTTTCATAAAATCTGAAACTTAAACTTTCCCAATTTTCAAATTTACTGAAGGCTTTGTGTATCTATTGTTTGCAGACAATACAATATTGGGTTTTGTCGAAAAAACTTCACTTGAATCTTAGGAACAAGTAATTTGAGGAATTGAGACAGCTCTGTATTGCCATCAACATCTGTACAAAAAGCTTTCAAAGCAGGAAGTTTGTCCTTTGGTCAGATCAAAAAGTATACAATCCATTTTTAGTTAGACAGTGTGCCAAGACAAAGTCTGATAAACCACTCACTCCTCCAGTGGTTTCTTTGGGAGGTTTCTTTTTATCTCCTTCTCTCTCCGTTACTTGGGATGAATGAAGTGGGACACAGAAACAGAGAATGAAAAAATCCAGCAGCAGTAACTTATGAGATGCTGAGGCAGCTGACAGAGCACTGGACCAGGGCAGCATCCATTGTGTGGGTATGATGGGATACAGAACTGCCACGTGGGAAGATCCACGTGTTATTAAATTCATATATTTATCAGAATATACCACTGTGTACATAATTCTCCACTGAACATCAGGTGGCTACAAAAACAGCAAGTACAAAGGACATGTGCTTCCAGCTATTCTTGCTTTCTGGTGTAAATGCAATTAAATTTAGCAATGTTGCACCTTAAGTATGCAAAGAAATTATTGATAATTGAGGTTTGCACTGAGGCCAGTTTGCTGAGTTTCTAATTTTAAGTGTACAATTTTGGCTCCATAACTAACACAGGTGAAAGAAATGAGTACATCAAACAGACAGTTTTCTGAATTGTCTTTGGTACTGTACTTACTCTGAGAAAACCAATGACTATTCACAGCATGTATTTGACATTTTCCTATATAATTAGAAAAGCTGACTAAGACTGCATTCCAAATTTGAAGCCCACAAGTTGCTAGAACATGCCATTGGTTTATATGTGGTGTTAAGATGCCTTATCACCAAAACATTAGTTGACATTTTTGCTGTTGACATTCCTCATAAATAACTTTAAGGAATCTGCCTGATGTCTGCAGTGTGATAAACACCTATCTGCAAGATACTACACTTATAAAGCTCCAGATGTCAAAAACCTTCCTTTATGATGTGTTACCTGAGCCCAGAGCAGTTTGAAGATTTTAATGTAATCACATATTCACTATTCTGTATCCACACATAAATAACTATTGCTTACCCTAACACAACTTATGATGGTGTAATGTTCTTACCTACCTGGATTTAACTTGAACGAAGCTTTAACTTTTTATGCTAAGATAGCCTTAGAATTTCACCTTAATAAAAGAGATTTGGAGTCACAACTTTTGCCTACATTTCTAGACAGACACACAGAACTGCTATGATGCTGCCTATGGTGAGCTGAAAGCTATTGCTGAGGTTTGCAATGGCCCAAAATGAAATACTGGCAACATAATTTTCATTTTTTGGAGGTGGATCACCTATGGTCTACTTTATGGATATGGACTTCAGATGACTTAAAAAATCCATCCCACTGCTATCAGTACCTTCTGCACTGCCTGTGATTTTGTACTGAATTGTCTGTCACTTCATGTTTTCTGTTCTTTAAAAAAGTTACCGGTAAGTGCCAGCACCATACAAAAAAAGCCTTATGTATTAACCACAAGAGGGAGCCTCCTGGCCTCCAAAAGAGCAAAGGCAGGTTTTCTTTGCTATTTCACTTCCTCAATGTATTTTTTTTTTTGTTGTTTTGCGTATGTGGGGCTGTAAAATACAGCACATTCAAATACTTAGACAAGTACATAGATGGATTAATGACTGATAATTTGTTTCATTTGTGAAACAGATTAATGTCTAGATGCAAAAGAAGTCCTTTTTCCTGGAGACTCCTTCCTTGTATGGGCCTGCTCTAAATGTACAAAACCTGAAGACACTGCAGGAAATTGGGAGCTTTCTAACAAGCGCTAATGAATGAAACTGCCTCTTCATCTGGCTACACATAGGTGATGCCCCACAACATACTGTAAATATAGCTTGTTATAGCAGGAAATAGAAAAGCTGGATTACAGAGCTGGAAAGAATTATTGGGAATTATCTTGGAAGGAGTGAACAAATGATGGATGGCTCTAAGTTTTCTGTACCTTACCAAAAAAAAACAAAAAGGAAAAAAGGACAAGGATGAAAAAAAAACCAAAAAACAAGAGAACTGTCTGTAGACTTACTCATATGATGCCATCTTGCTCTCAGGTGGAGAAACATAGATTTATTTAATTTTGTTTAGTTTTCGAGGAAACTTTTCACTGACTCACAGAATATGCTGAGTTGGAAGGGACTCACAAGGATCAAGTCCAAATGCTGGCCCTGCACAGGACACCCCAAGAATCACACCATGTGCCTGAGTGTGTTGTCCAAACACTCCTTAAAGTCTCTCAGGCTTGGTGCTGTGACCACTTCCCTGGGGAGCCTGTTCCAGGGCCCAACCGCCCTCTGGGGGAAGAACCTTTTCCCGATATCCAACCTAAACCTCCCCGACACAGCTTCAGGCCGTTCCCTCGGGTCCTGTCACTGATCAGTACCTGTGCCTCCTCTCACCCTCACAAGGAAGTTCCAGACTGCAATGAGGTCTGTCCTCACTCTCCTCCAGGCTGAACAGACCAAGTGACCTCAGCTCCTCCTCACATGGCTTCCCTTCAAGGCCCTTCACCACCTTGATCACCCTCCCCTGGAAGCTCTCTGACAGATTTGTATCCTTCTTACATTGTGGCACCCAAAGCTGCCCCCAGCACTTGAGGTGAGGCTGCCCCAGCTCAGAGCAGAGCAGGACAATCCCCTCCCCTGCCTGGCTGTGATGCTGTGCCTGATGCCCCCAGGACAGGGTTGGCTCTCCTGGCTCCAGGGCACTGCTGGCTCAGATTCAACTTCCCACAGACCAGGACCCCCAGGTCCCTTTCCATGGCACTGCTTTCCAGCATCTCATTCCCCAGTCTGTCCATACATCCAGGGCTGCCCCATCCCAGGTGCATCCAGCACCAGGATCCAACCTTTTTTAAATTTCACACAGTTGGTGATGCCCATCTCTCCAATTTGCTGAGGTCTAGGACTCTGTACAAAGTCCTCCTGCTGAAGGAACTTCATGGGCACAGGTGGAACATCCATCGAGCATAAACAGGGGAAACTCACAGCACAACCATAGAAGTCACAGCTGTGACTTGCAGCAATAAAAGAAAAATTCTTTTTCAGGACATAATTTTGAGAGCCAAGAGTACAGAGTTCTCAGTGAATGTGAACTTCTTTGTGTTCCTTTACCACTGAAGACAGCTTTACAGAAAGAAAACTTTACTGACCAAGACCTGAGAACTACCAACAAAAGTAATGAATACACAGAATATAACATATACAGGTGCTTATACAATACCTCAGGGATGTCCATCATTCTCCTTAGCTTCTGATCTCTCCAGTTCCAATCTAGAATCATGTATTTAGTGGAATTCAAGCACAGGGCATCTAAAAAAGCAACATAAATTTCACTACCAAGATAATATGACATGTGTTTATGGAAATGATTTTTGGCTTTTACATCTTTTGCTGTCTGTTTCCAAGGAAACTAATCTTTAAACACTTAAGTACTACATTTGCTGGTTGGAAATCTAATGCAATGACACTGCAAACTCCCTTAGCCACATAATCCCATGCCCTTTTGGAAGATAAACACAAAAGCAGAGCAACTACTGTTGCCAGACTTGTCAAGAGCTTAACATCCTGCCAGAAAGTAATTCCTCAAACTTCCTCTTGATGAAACCACAGGAGTTAAATTTCCACAGCTGATGTCACTGGTAAGTTACAAGGACCCTAACCTGAAAATTGATGTTATCAGGAACAGACAATGTTCAGCAATTTACAGGACAGGGTGCTATGTGAATATGAGTCAGGTCAGTGGTGCTGCTGAAGAATTCCTTTATCCTTCAAATAAATGGTTGTGTAAAAAAAGGTCCTTTCTGAACTTGCTTTTCAGCCATTCTCCTATTTCTTCCCTGGTCTTCTACATGACTCTCACCATTTTTTCCCATCATTTTTGATTCTTCTCCCTTCTCTAAGTGACCTGGCATTGCAACAATAAACTGTCAAAAAAGAACTAGAGCTTGGGATAAAATTTAGCACTTCCAAGGATGGGCCAGCCACAGCTTCTCTGGGCAACCTGCTCCAGTGCTTCACCACTCTCATGGCAATGTGCTGATGTGCTGAGGACTAACATTCAGTGCTGGTGGAAGCAACAAAATGATGTTGCTCCTGCACTCTTTTGGAAGGAGCAGTAGAGTCCCAAACCACTGCCAGTCCCTGACCAAGAAACATGGAAAGAATCACCTTATCATCTTGTCATTTTGTTGTTTCTTTTTCTTTGTGAACATATTGTTTACTGAGTAACTAAAAATACTTCAAATATGGGAAGAGAAAAGGAGATTTATATAGAATAATTAATTTTATTAAAGGCAAATGAGAAATAACATCAAATCAGCAAGTAGATCTTCCATCTACCCCTCACAAAAGTTTACACTGAGTTCAGAATGACATATGATACAGTGACTTCTGCCACTATTTCCTTTTGATCCACTTGCACTTGTTTGGTTTCCTGGAGCTTTAAATCTCACACTATGGTTTTGCAATTACTTTCAAGTCAGCATAAATCACTATTCTTGCCAAAAGAGGAAATCCCCCACCTCTGCCTGCTCATTACCTGATTCTGTGTGTGCACTGGTTTTGGTTTAATTGGGGTCATTTCACTGAGCTGCCAAACAGACTCTTGGGCTTGCACAGGGAGCAGGAAGGGGGAATAAGCACTGACTGGCAGCTGAGACATTACTCTGCCTTTCTCTGCTAATACTGGCTTATGCCAGCTTAAAGTCATCATAAAACAAAGTACTAGAACCTTGACTTTCTTTGGACTGACATAGCACAAGTGAAGAAACGGAACCACTGAGTTTAGTGTGGCTCTGTTTCTTCACTTGAACTATGTCAGCCAAATCTACATGTTCATGTCAGCCTAAAAAAACCAGCTGAAGTTTCACTTCTCATGGGACCAAATATAAAATACCTAGGAAGGAAATCCTCCTTGCTCTCCTACCTTGCTCCACTAGTGCCTTCACTCTCCCTGGAGTTCCAACCCCAATGTGGAACACGCCTTTCTCCAGCATATTAATTTGTTCCTGTATCTAATTTGAGGAGAGAAAGAAAAATCACAGTAAACCCATAATTGTTTTAAAATTTCTTCTTCAAGAGTTGCAAATAAATCCGAGATCTTTTCGTATTTATTTCTAGAACACCATCAAATAACAAATTATATTTGTCTTTCAAACTGTCAGATTATTATATCTGGAAGAAAGTTCAAAAAATATAACAAGCCAGCTGGGCATCACACTTCTCTAGAAGTTCAATCTTTTTTAACTTCAAAAATCTGCTGTTGCACCAACTATTTTTGGAGGTGAGGACAGCAAGATTCCTTCAGCTTTTAAACAAATTCTCTGGAATACTGAAAAACTTGAATTAACGCTGAAGTCCTTCAAGATGAACATACTGGAAAAAGGTGAAATAAAGCAAACGACATTTGTGTGTTTGAAAGCATTTAAATCAAAGGTCAAGTGTCCACTCATTATTCCAAACATCCCCATAATTTGTGCTTTTTAATGGGTATGGATACTGGGGATTCAATTTTCAGAATCTAAATGTGGGTGCTGGTACAGTTTGCCTCCACAGACCTGTGTGTGTGAATGAACACTTGACAGGAGCATGGAACAGTAAAACTCAGCACGTGTACAATCATCTCCATTCTGCACAGAGCTACTGGAGATGGTGTTAGTGAAATTCCTTACACTGCAGCAATGGGTTACCAAAGGAAGCACTACCTAAAGGAGGGAGTTTCATATGAACACTGTATGAAAGGCACTGCTGCCAAAGGATTTTAAAAGAAAATGGTGTCACACTATTTAGCTGTTTACTTGCTCTATTAAAATTCCCTACCTTTATGTGCTTTGCAAACAACTTGAGGACTCTGCAATCTCCTTTAAAGGCTGTCATTGACCTAGCAATAAAAAAAAAATGAACAATGAAATGCAAGAAGCAGGGGCGGGCTTAAGACCACACATGAAGAAAGAAGAATTAACTGGCATTTCTCAATATGTTTGAGACACACAGAGTCCCCCAGTGAACCCTGGTTGTACTCTGAACACTATGTAAATTCTTGTTTGCTACTCATCAACAGAGATCAACAACTGAGCAGATGCAATGGAAGATATCAGTAGGGGGCAATATTGTTTAGATAGCTTTTCAGATAATATTTAATATTATGGCCTGTGGTTTCACAGCTAGCAAAACTGGCTAATCACCAAATCCTAATTAATAAATAATTCATTCACTCAGACAGAGGCATTAATGAATATGAGTGTGTATGCACAAAAGGACAGATCCGTGTATGGACCTATCTACATTTTACTTTCTTCCTGCAGCATGGCTGCTGGGAAAACCTAGGTTTCCTCTGTCTTTACTGCAGAAATTGTTCAAATTCCAGTTAACCAAATTAATCTGTTAGAAACCTTGACTTGTTTTTCTAATGCTCCATTTTGGCACACAGTAACAACTCTATGTTCTGTTTTTATCAAACAGGAGACAACATATTCAGTATTTGTTGAATGTCATTTAAGACATCTTGCTCTGCATGCTTCTTGCAGTACAACAGATTTTTAATTTGCAAAGCCAAAGGTTTATCTACATCTAAACCACCTAAGTCTCAGGTGCTAGTCTCTACATGCACAACTGGCACTTATCTGCCTTATCTGTGCTTATATCTGTGTCATGGAATCAAATCTCCATCTCCTTTTGTGCTGACAGATAACCACAGGAAGTAGGGGCAAGACGTAGAAGACAACCATGAAATTTGAATGAGGTTTCCACCAATTCATCAAAACTTCTGGCATGAGAAGAGGGAGGATAGAGAAGGGGAAAAAATGGGGACAGGGCACACAGAACTGTCATCTCTGCCCAGCAGTTTTGGCAGCCTGAGCCAGCTGAGAACAGTGACACAGACCTGGAGGCCAGACACACCTTGGCATCTGAGGCCCTCAAACACCATGTTCTCACTGCCTTTGGTGCAAAGCCATGACTTCCTAGTGGTGGATCATGATGCTTTATGGGCTTACTCTGTGCCCAAGTATAATGTGTTCCATGTTTCCCCTAAATTGGTTACACTTTACTTTTGGTTTTTAACAAAAGTAACAATTCCCGCAAGTGAAGTACTGAGCATTACTTAGTCCAAAACCGAACACCACTCTCCCAGAGTTTAAAGAAGGCAGGGATATTGCATCAGTTTGAGTCAGTGAATTTGCTGGCTAGCAGAGGACAGTGTCCCAGTTTTGCCTTTTTGCCTGTGGTTCCAAGACAAAACTCCTGACCGACTGCCAACCTCAACACAGCATTTGCTATTGACATACTTGATGAGTTCCAAGCAGCGAAGGGCAGAACTGCAGAGAACCAGCATCACCACCGACTTCTTCTCCTTGTGGCTTCTCCGGAGCTTTGCCCACTTAGGACAGACTGCAATGGAAAAGCTCTTGTAGCCACACAAAGTACTACATGCCACAATTTTAAATTACTAGAGTACATGATGAATGGTAGCCAGCAGCAAGAACACACATGCTGACTCCTTTGAGGTCTGGGATTTTGGCAACACTTTTGCATTTAGTCATGGCTGAGAAACTGGAAAATGGAATGCCCAAAATAAATAAAATACAGAAATATCACATAACTGAAAAAAATAGATAAGCATTAATAATCAACAGTTTTTAAGGTGATGAGCCTATTGTCTTCATTTGCCACATATAGCAATTTGTATCAGAGAAAAGCAACTGCAAAGAAACATTTATCAGACCAGAAGTTCTATATAAATATACAAGAGAATAAAAATTCTCTTGGTTTGTGTCAGCAGACAGCTGCAAGACTTTTATTGTAAGATAATACATACACCTACTCATGAAGTGTCAATAAATTGCTGATAAATAATCCCTAGCAATTAAAAGAAAGCCCAGAACCTTTTTGATAAAAAAAAAAAAGTGACAGAGTAAAAAAGAGCCAGAAAAACAAGCCCTGCCATAAAAAAAAAAAAAAAATTAAAAGCTTTAAAGTGATTAATATTTCATAATAAGCAATATTTGGAGCTACATGTAAGAATGCAATAATATTGTCTTATCAATATTTTTCATACAACTTTTATCTCACCCAGATCAACATTTAAACTCACTTTCCTTCAGGTATGAAGAAAAACTGTGGGTAAGATCATTGGCTGTCAAAAAACAGGAATCTGAAAATATAAAGGAAAAAATATTTCTGTTGATGTATTTTATTAGCAAAGGGAGAATATATGTTTGCAGCATAACTATTAGTTATATTGATGAAATCTCAACTTCATAAATCCATCAGTAAGTTACCATTTCTGAAACAAAAATTAATGCAGAGAAACTTTATATGGATTAAATCAATGAAGGTAACATATCTGAATTGCAATTTCTTTTTTTCCTCCCAGCCTGAAATCTCGAATACAGGGCTGAGGTCCAGGTGTGATCACATGCTTTAAAGAAAGTTTTCATATCTCTTTGCCACAATGAATCGAAGCCTCAGCCAAAAGCCTTACACTCCTTGGCTGTTCCTTCAACGTACCTATGATAAAATATGTCTGTACATCCCCCAAATAATTCATACCATGTAAATGGAAGAATCTACCACTATTTTACTTGTCAGTAAGTTTGTTCACTTTCTGGCCTTTCATATTGTGGTAATCTACCTAACTATATAAACCCTAACAGCAACCCCTCCCTGCACTTCAGCACCTTCCTCTTCCTCCATTTCCTGCTGACCTCCTTTTCCCTGCTCACTATGTTAACCAGGAAGACTTTTAAAAGCTCTCTGTGGCAGATATGCCATTTGACTTCATATAATGGCAATGAGGATCCATAACAGCTTCTTTGGAGGGTCCTTTCTCATGTCTATATAGAAAATCAAAGTTCTTACAAAGGTGATTTAAATTCCATGCTCTGAAAACTTGCCACTGTTGTTAAGGGCTCTTTGCCTGACATAACAATGTGCTTCTGCAGAGCATTAACAACTCTGTCTTTAAACACTTACATATTTGTCATCATTTTGCATGAAGCACAGCCTCTCAGGGTGTCTATGGATGTTTGCTGACATATTTTCTAAACTAAGGAGGTTTCTTCAAAGACATTATTCGTGTTCACATGGATGGTGCACTTTGCTAATGCTGAGAGCATCAATCCAAAATCTTCATTGGAACAGACAGTGTGACAAACCTGGTTTGTAGCCAATGCCTGGCTGAGGTCCTGTCTTGCTAAAAGCTTCTATTTTGCACTGACTCCTGTTAAATCCTGAGACTGACATTTAGTGGAACCTGAGCTTTGAAGGAAATGAGTAAGTACAACTGAAGGATCAGCAGCTGATTTACTTTAAAAATCACGTTTAAAAGATGCACTTGATGCTGGTGGGGCAGGGCAGGGGCTGATCTTCTGAATACATGGTCTCATTAATGACTGACAGTTCAAGAGGTCCATCTGAAGGACACAGCTTCAGTCACTGACTCCTCACCAACAGTCCTGCAACACTGCAGTATTTACAACAATTTTAATAGAATTTTCAGAAATGGGGGGAGAAACACACAGCTACAGACTGCAGCAAGAGACCATGATGACTTTCTGACCAGCCCTGACCTTCTGCACTTTGTCAGTGAACAGGAACACACAACTCCAAAGTAGCTGCTTGTTATTTACTCAGTGCTTTGACGTGAATGACTCGACAGCTGTACAAGTTCATAAACTCCTTGGCACTCTAAGCCTTCAACTGCCAGCAAAAAAATTAAGGAAAAAATATCTGCATCCAACACATATGGAAATGGGTCACTTCAGTAGCCCAAAGGGCTCTTTGAATAAGAAAGAAACCAAAGCTATTTACTATTTCCTAAAAACCTTATATACCAAAAATTACTTAACACAAGCTTTTCAAAGAAATCTATATGGGACTTCTCCAGGTTTTCTTGATCCAGTAACAAAGCTGAGACTGCCCCACAGAAATAAAGGGTCCACCTAGAATCATGGGGGTTAAGGAAGGGCACATTTACCTAGAGAGACTGAATTATGCATGAAAAAAAAAAAAAGCACTGCTGGGCTAGAAAGCTTCTACACTGGACACAGGTCACTGACAGTTCAAGGAGTCCCAAAGGTGAGTGCAGGTTGGTCATCAGGCTGCTGCTATTCATGAGCCCTACCAACAAATAATGGGCAGTGTCTCTGTCTGCACAGGAGAGACAGAGAAGTTCAATGTTGCCATCATCTCCAATGCAACCTCCAACTGACAGAAGCTAAATCTGCTCTGTCCTGCTTCCTGCCTTTTCTATCTGGCTGTTAACTGGAGGCAGGATACAGGGAACAAAGAGGATCCTCATGGCTAAAACTTGGTCACCTCACACAACGACAAAAATTATCACCTCAATTCATGCCATTCTCTGAAAAACCACTGCACTCAAAATTTCATACCCATATGAGAATGATGCCTCATTATTCCTTTGTCTATTTCTGTCAGCCCCTTATTATGCATCTGGATTGACTCAAATAATCCCAGGAACAAAATGCATCTTTCATAGCATCCTGAGAGCTACTATTAAGAATCACAAAATTTCTATCAGAAAAGTGAGCTCCAGAAATTAATGCTTTACAATAAAAAGAGACATTTAAACAATGTTTCATTTCAATTACTCCAAGAAACCTCACTTTTATTCCAAAGAAACAAATGTTTCAACTTAAACAGGAAATTAATATACAGTGAAAAAGAAATATTAAAAAATATTTTCATTAAAATGTACAACTCAAGACATGCCCCAAATAGCTTCTTTCTTCTGCAGAAAAAGAAGTCAATAGTATCATGAAAAAACATTATTTTTATATTAAATACGGGACAAGCTACCTGACAGCTGTAATTCCTCTATTTCAATCACGGAACGGTTTTCACCAAAATGTTGAGTAAGCAGATTTTGTAGATCTGCAGGGACACCAGGTTTTGGAGCAGATTTTTGCAGAACATCAGAAATCTTCTTCTAAAAAATCCAAGTAAAATGGGTTAATATGGTATTTCTATATAGCTCTTTGGCTAGTTAACAACACTGCAAATAAATGTTCCTCCATATCTTTATACATTTATTTCAGTTTAATTATGGCTTAATTGGAAAATAACTTACAATGGGACAAGATTCCCTTTGTCTTTAGAGGGAATGCAGAATTCAGATGCAAGCTGAGATACTTGGACAAGATGGTCTGTGAGCCTGAACATGAAAAATCTTGTGCACTCACCTGAAATGCTGCTGTAACAAAAAAATAACCGAAAGATGCTTCTTGAGTTTTGCTATTGCTACCCTTTAGTATCAATTTTGAAATTGAGGCTTTTTTCATAATTTGTTTTAGTTTATTATTCTTTAGGCATAACAACAGGAATCAAGTGATAATATATGATGTGGTTGTATTTTGATTTAAACAGGGTAACTATCTATCTATATTTGGGAGGGAAGATGGCTAACTATATTCACAGAATACCAAGCCAGGATGATGAAAATAAGTTAAAACAACAAAGCCACAGGTCAAGCAGCAAGAATTCACAGCTGCTTTTTTCTCCTACACTTCCATTTATTTTTTTAAATTTTTTTTTTAAAAATACTAATTTTTATAGACTGAACATGAGTTCATAATGATTGTGTTTTACACGTCAGGAATGTTACCAAGTAACAGGTTTGAATTCTCACTGAATTGAAAGGAATGCTGTATTTTTTGCCATAATTAAATGGAACATGTGGGTAGAATAGCCCAAGGTTCCCATTAACTGATCTGCCAGCATTTAAGAAAAGCAAATTTTAAATATTTAAAAAACCAGCAAATTTGCAAGGATAGAGGCAGTCTGGAGAGAATGACAAGAATGCAATGCCTCTCTAGTTCTCACTGAGATGTGTTTAGTTTTTGAAAGGACAGCTTAAGGTTTCTCAGCTGTGTAAGCTAAACTGAACTTATCATCAAGGGGACACATGGTAGCTTAAGTCTAGAAGTGAAAAGGAGCAGAAGGGTGTGGTTAGGATGGAGCAAAAGAGACTGTATTCTTGAGGCTAAGTGGGATTTCAGAGAGATGAGGTGGGTCTGGAAGAATTTTTGGCAGCTTTGGAGGGATGGTGGGTAGGCTAAATTTGGTAGGCTAAGGTTCAGGACCGCAAAGATCAATGGAAATTTTGAAGAGAGGTATGGCAGGAATTTTAATGTCGAGGACATACCTTCTTCCATCCATTCTTTCCCTCACTCCATCCCAGCAAACACTCCCTCCTCTCTTCCACACCCCCACCACACTGTCTCTCCCTCTTGCCCAATACAGCCCAAATACCTCAATAAGAGCAGCATGGGGGGCAGAATGCTGAACAGGGAAGACCCATCTAGGGGCTACCAAAACAGCAAAGGCAAGGCAAGTGCTGCCTCTCCCAGCCATTGCCACTTCGGCACTGCCTGTTTCATCCCTGCTAAAAGCCACCTGTGGGTTTGCAAGACCACAGCTGAACCTTTGACAGCGGGAGATGTGTTCCTGCCTTCCTTTCAGTCCAGCTTTGGCCTGGTCCAAAGCTCTCTAGAGTCCCTGGAAGACTTTGCAGAGCACATCTGGCTGTTCCAGGTTTCTGCAGTGCTTGAATCTGTAGCATTCCTTCCCAGAATTCCCCTTTGCTTACCACTGCTGTATTTTCCTGCCACGGAACAAGTGCCTTCCCAAGGCAGGACCAGAGGCTGTGAGCAGCACAGACAGCCTCTGTGTGAGGTTCATAACCAAACCTCTCCATTGATCTTCCCAACAACCCCAAATGCTTTTCCCCAGCCCTGCCTCATAAGCTGCCTCCGAAATGACCCATGTTTGGGAACCTCTGATTTAGCAGACAGCAAGACAGAACTATCAGGCTCATTTTACTTGGTAAATCAGTGTAAGATGCTGTTCCACAGGGCCATTACATCATTCATTGTGCCACTTGGCTCCTTCAGAAAAATTATTGCCCTCTGGAGGAGAGAACCCTGATACAATGAGAAATTCTTTAGGAGCAAGAGTAAGGACACCTGAGCAAACTCTCTTCCTTCAAGGAGAGCTGTGGGGAAACGCTCCTCATGCAGGAAGTTTTATTCTTCTTCTTCCAATTCATTCCAGATGCTTAAAAACAAATGGCTTTCCTCCTTTTTCCTTACTTTTGGAAACAGGAGTTTGTTTGGAAGCCACAGATCAAATGTTTCCTAATGGGATTTTTTGATGGGCTGTGTATGTCAGATTAGTGGCCCACTGAAAGCAAAGGTGCAGTTTGCCTGAGAATGGGGTTTCTTGCCAGGTGTGTGTGCCAGCCTCTGCCATGGCATGCCTTCACTCTGGCTCCAGGGGAGTAAGGACTGCACTTACTCTGCCAGAGCAGAGCTGAAAGCATTGAAAGCAAAATCCCACTCTTCCCGCTTCCCATTCCCTGGATGATTAAGAGGGCTAACATAGCATAAAAAGGCCACCCCTCAGCCTTGTGAGGGAGCCAACTATTTACAGTCTGTCCCCCTACAGAAAGACAATTAACTTGCCTGGTGCCATATAATCTCCATTTAGACTGCAGGGTGTGTTTGTTGTTGTGGGTGAGGATGGAGCACGGCCAGAGGGACAATACAGAGTATTTATTTATATACTTATGCTATGAGGAGAAGAGTGAACAAGAACAGTCCTTGGCTCAAAAGATGTAACAGCAGCTGGAGCCTGACCACACTGCGGGAATGGGTCAGATTCTGCAGCAACTGAAGTTCCACCTTTCTTCCATACAGTCACCCTTTCCTGGTGGGCAACACTTGCAAGTGGGGTGCAGACACACACAACCCTTGAGTGGAATACAGACATAATGCCACAGGTCAGATTGGGAATAGGTATCTCAAGTAATGTTTAAAAATCAGGAATTTCTCTTACTCTCTACAAGAGGCTGCAATATTATGACCATGTTACCTCTCATCATCATGGAGCTGTCCTCATTCTGCACCCTGTAGTAGCATATAAACCCACTGCCTGGACCCCAAACACACTCAAGGACACTCATACCTTCTTCCTCCTCTTTGCCTTTACAGTGCTCTCTTGCTTTTCTTCAGGCTGACTTAAAAAACACTCTGTAGGCTGCAAAACACATTAAAAGAGAAAAAAAAAGTAAGGAAAAAAAGTCACCAAAGGAAGGCAAAGGAGGTAAGAGGAGACACAGAAACTATAACGCTGGGCTAGGAAAAAACAATTAAAACTGAACTTCCCGACCTGTAGAAGGAATCAAATCCTTACAGTTATATGTATATAAAGTAATTATGGAATTGGTAGAGACTGTTGTTTCAACCAAGAGAAGGAATAAAAGAAGAGAAAATGGAAACATTCAGGGTGTAGTCATAATTCTATAAAATGATGAAAAGCAGGTTTTGATACTTAAAAAAAAAATCAGGAGGAAAATATAAACAAAATCTACCACTAAATTTTATATTTTTAATCTCTACTATTGTGAATGATAGTTTTTCTAAACTTTGCCAGTATTATTCTAAAATAACTGGGTCTAGGTGAGCATCCAGATGATAAAAAATAACATGGAACTGGACAGGATTAATTGTAAACAATCATGCCCTGGAGTTCTTTCTACACTTGTAATGCAAAACTTAGGAAAACATGTTTCAAATTTGTCCTACCCCATTCTTGCTTTGTCTCCATATACCAGGCAGGGTCAAATACACACAAGAAAAATACATGGTGCATTTCAGAATAATCCAACACATGCTGCTATCATTAACCCTCTTTTGTGCCTGAGTGAACAGGCTGAATTGGTCCATTTGTACCAGAGTCCCTGTTCACATAATCCAGGGCTAGGATTTGTCCTCAGCCACCTAAAATTGTCCAAAACAGAGGAAGTGAGGCACAGACTCCTCTTGTTTTGAGTGTAGCAATTCTCTTTTCTTTTTCTTTCTTAGGACCTTCTACCTAATGGAAATGCACATTTATCTACATAGACACCCTTTGAAACTTAATAAGTGACTTGATGAAGAGCAATGGGAAAACAGGCTGAGCTGCAGGAAAAAGCACCACACTACTATGATGCATTTGGCTGGAAAACTCTGCTCTTGTGAGAAATGTGGAGAAGACTCATCACATGGAGCACTAAAAAGCTCAGGAACAGCAAATCCAGCACTCCTCCCTGGGGAAAGCCTGAAAGAAACGTATCAGCAGGAAAGAGAGCCTAGCTGAAAGCCAGAGAAGCTGTTCCTTTGTTCCCTTGGGAAGGCAGCTTCAGTCAGGCCAAGAGGGCCAAAGGAAAGCTTTGAAGTTCAGAGCATCTGGACCTTTCTGAGCCCTCCTTGCACTTTAACAGGAGGACACTTCATGGCAACTGGTGCTAAATGACCCAACCCAGCACTCTCCTGCTTTTCCAAGCCTGCTCTCACAGAAGCAGAATGAAGCATTTTTTGAGGTTTAATTGTTCATATTATGCCTACATTTTTCTTTTCCTCCCCAGTCCCCTTGCTAAATTAGCTATTAGAACAGGTAACCACTGTGCTCTACACAAATAAATGACCTCTTGCTTTCTGTGCTGTGATGCAGCCACAGCCAGTGCCCTTGCAAAGGCAGCAATAATGTATATTATGGCCCTGAAATTGGTTGAGGATTGAAATGAAACATAGGAATTACCAGAGAAGATTTGCCTGAGGAGCAAAGCACTCTACAGGTACAGCTGGAATCTAACACAGCCTGCATCAAAACCCACGAGAAGTTGTGATAGGGATTATATCTTGCCTCAACAACAGAGATATATCCCTGTGATTTTCTCAGGTAAAACCAGATATTATCTTCACTAGAAATGAAGGGAAGTGGAAACTCAAATTAACAAAATTGTTCCAGAGTTAATATAAGTTTTTTTGATTTATTTTTGGTTCATTGCTATTTTAAAAATCTCTGTCCTGACTCTGATTCCAGTGTTTTTAAAACACCACCATACATTTCTTCATCTCTATCCCAACCATTAGCATTCCCAGACATTGAGACTGAAACAGAGCTACCCCTCTGCTCTACTCTTACACATCCCAGCTGTCCATAGATACTTAAAGACCATTTGCCAGGTGTTTTAATAATAAATTTTATGTTCAACATCATATTTTATGCAGAGACCAAGCCTTTGGATTGCTTCAGTCAAGGGCTACCTACAAGGAATCAGAAAGTCAGAAAAGGGCCAAACTGAATCTCACCACATCTCAGTGGAGCTACCACTCTTCCAGCACACTGAAAAATGTCACTTGTTCACTTTGGGCCCATTTCTCCCTTCTTATACATCGTGAACTGCTTTACATAGCTCTGCAAACACTCCCAACTGGTGTATGAGAAAAGAATGAAATGTGCTACACAGCTGAAAAAATTTCTCTGAAAGAAAGAACTTCTCACTGCTAAGCCTTCATTCAAATGTTTGAAACTACCACCAAATGCCATGGCTTCTTTTTTGAAGGCAGTATGTAACCTTTTCTTTCAACAGCCACAGAATCACACAGCAGGCAACACAAGCACACAGCAGGCTTATAGTCAAAGCCTTGCCTCCTTAGAGAAGCACGTTAAAACTCAAAATTGCCGCCTTTACACTGCAAATACATATTTAAGCATAGTATATTATTAGCCCAGCAACAGTATTCATTATTCAGACATTAAAAATAATGACATAAAAAGAGAAATTTCATGGTGGTGGATGGCTGTAAACTTACATGTCCTTGATGATCCACAGTCTAAAATATTTCAGTATCTGATCTATGCTGAACTTCTGACCCTTATCCAGGCATTAGTTGCCTACCTACTCATGCAATAGTTCTTTGCATGCCATCCTTAAGAAAAGGTCATTTGCATGCTTTTCTTATGCAAGACACAAAGCAGACAACCAGTGGTTTTTGACACGGCTCCCCTGTGCTCTGTTTTTATGCTATTTTTACATGGAAATTCTTAAAATGCAGAAAACAGGAAATTTGTGCCGAGACCAGTGATTTATGAACTAAAAATGTCATAAATTCCTTGTTTGTTAATCATACACAGAACATAAAATATTTCCTGTATTATATTTCTAACATGCTTTTTTTCTTTACATGTTGCCAAAGTTACGGGAAATTCAAATGTAGAGTGAAAACAGTCTTGCATGTGTGTGAAAGTTTACATTCCAGGTCAGCCACACACTGACTTTTGGAGTTTGTGACAAAATAAACACATCACTGCGTCACTCAGATTGGAGACAGATCATTCACTGCACTGTAAGCCTGAGGACAGCCTGCAGACTAGGAACATGGATGCTCATAACTCTGTTTGGCTGTCTCGTGACAGGCTCTAAGGTGCCAAGTCCATTGCAGAACAGCTTCCAGCCTCTGAATAAAGCAGGCATGAGTAAAATGGGTTTTGTTATTTGCACCAGAACTACAAAACCACCAGCTTTCCATAAATAACTCTGATTTTGTATGTCTAAAAGATGAGCAATAACCCATCCGTGACTTTGAGCTCCCATAAAGCATTTCCCTCTTGCAGTTTCACACCTAAACATCAAATTACCTGATTCCATCATGCAGGCTGATATTCTCTATATGACAGAAAGACTAGAGGCATGTGTTCTGCTACAGCTGAGCAGTCCCAGGCTACCTTGGCAAGTAACTTGTGTAGGCTATCCTTTCCAATGTTCTCATAAAAAGGGTCAAGCAACCCTTCCAAACAAAGTGTCTTAACCTACTTCTAAATGCCTAAGTGAAAACAGTGATAAAAAGTGGCTCCATAAGAATTCTCACTCCTCAGCATCTGACCCCCTGCTAGAGCATGTACAAAGGCAATACAGCTTTCTCCTGTATTGCTTGGTTCTCTTTCCTAATCAAAACATTGACCTCATTCAGATATTTGGATCACTTCACCTTTGGTCTCTTTGGAAAGACATCCAAAAGCATAGTAATTGCTACCATGTTGTTTACACTTCTCTGTTACAAAAAAAGAACATCCCTGCAAATGGCTTTCACTTGGGCAATTGCCTAGGCATTACAGAGTGAATTTAATGTTGACTTAAGGGTCAAAATTAATATCCATAACCTCAAGGAGAGATAGCTTCTAATGTAATTTTAGCTCTCTGACAGCCACTCAGTCGATTCTCCTGGGTGGTATGAGGAAGGCAGAACAAATTTACCTTCAAGCAACAAACTCCTTAAAATCAGCCAACCTCTAGATGACTTTTTCCCTCAAACTGGGGTGATGCTGCCTGTTCCTTGGCATACTCCATGTCATGCTGAATAATACAGGTCCTCTTGGCATTAAATGAAGGTTTTAGCAGTGCAAGGGTAAGAAAACATCAAATCATGTAAACCTCAATTCTTTTTTGCTTGGACCTTGAACTGGGGACATGCTTAGGTAAAAAATCTGTACAAGTAGATATAGCTTTCCAGACTTTGTGTGTGCAGGGAAAGGTAAAAAATTGCATGAAAGGATGCTCAGTAGCCCCATCCAAGCTTGTACCACTGGACAATCACTTTGTAGGACAGGTCTGGCAATCTCAACTCACACAAAACCAGTGGGAAATTATTGCTGAAATGTGCTAGCATGTGATCACTTCCAAATAAGGCAACATAACCAAAAACATTTTAAAAAATAAAAAATAAATTGATACATGAGCAGATCAGAGAGAGTGAAGAAAACTGTCCCTTTACTGAAAAAAAGGAGATTACGTTTCCCTATGTGTAATCATCGTTGTGCTAAACAATTGCTTGATTTACAAACCTGCTTTCTTTTCTTTTTCACAGCAGGTTTGGAATCTGAATCTTGACTTGGTGCTGTCCTGTTCTCACTTGCTTTTTCAACAGCTTCATCATCTGAAGGATCTAATCAGAAAAAAGAAAAGCTCTTGTTACTGTTTTTCAAATCCATCTATCCATCTCTGCATTAAAAAACAGGGATAAAATCTCTAGCTGAAAGCTTGTCACAATAATACAATCTCATGATTGGCAATAAACACAGCTCTAACAAATACATTCTTCTTGCTAAGTTTGCTGATGTTTCTTTCAAAATAAAGTTACTTCCTCCTACTAAAACAAGTCTTGCAGATGAAGGAAAAAAAATCCAAGCCAGCACATACAAAAAATGCATTAAATCCCCATTCCAAGCTCCCAAATGCTTTACTGACAAACATTAAAGAGGAAAAATTACAAGACAGACATAATGTCCTATTGTACAAGAAATATTCACATTTTCCCTATAAGTATATTTCAATTGTGTTTCTTACTTCAGCAATAATTAAACAAAGGCACCACTCCCAAAGTTTAAGCAGAATGTCCACAAGACTAAAACACACTTATGTTTTAAAAGACAACTATTTAAATTCAGGTGTCTCTACCCATTCTCTTCTTCATCTCTTATCTACAGAGAGACTTTGGGGGAAAAATAAATGTGCAGTTACAGCTCCCTCCAACAGTGTTATAACAGTACTTTAGATGTATTCAAACACAGACACTTCTACTGGGGACTGAGTTACTTGCCTGATTATTGTCAGAAGCGTTATCATCCATCAAACTGAATTAATTCAACTTCTGTAATTTGAATATTTCTGCCCAACAGGTATTCAGTCATTATTGCAATCTCCTACATTCCAAAGTTGTGAAATCACAGCTTCAAGTTTAAGTTATTTATTTTGAAAAGAGAGGAATAGAAGGCTTTCTTAAGCATCACCCCAAGTACAGATGATATAGCTGTATCTATGCAACCACTAGTTGTGAGCAGAGTAAACTGATGGCCAGAGAACATGAAAGAGAGAAAATAAGTTATAGCTGGTATTTACAAATTCCATGCTGAAATAGCTATCTACTGAAAAAACCTAAGTGAAAGGGTATGTGAAAAATGTGCAAAAGAATTGAAGTGAAAGGTAGGTAAGGGGGTGAAAGGGGGGAGAGAAGAATCTCTATAAATTTACAAATGCAGCATTATATATTATGAGGAAATAAGGCAATGGCTTTAAAAATCCTAATGTGACAGAATGGGTAACAAAATGGGTACGTATTTATTCCTGAAAAGATACCATTCCATAATCTTCACTCCTTTTTCCCACCTTGAAAAGCCTGTGTAACAGTCAGCACCCTAAAGTTGGGTTCTGAAAGCTGTTAGGAGTTCAAGAAAGTTTAAGAAGTTGAAAGATAGTAAAGAAAATCAGTGAATGTTTTTGCAGGTTGGATGCCATTTGTCATGAAATCTTACTTGATATAGACTAGATTATTGGCAAACCACAAGAACTTTAGAAAGAGAGCAGCAATTGAAAAGAGAATTTGTTTTCTGTTCAGTACAACTAAGAGACTCCCAAGTGAAGAGGGTAGATAAATATGTTAATGAACTTAATTAAGAACAAAATAAATGCCATGGAAGAAATGACAGCACCTGTTTACACCTCAACATAGGATGAAGACATTCTGAAATCTTAAAATAGGAATTCACCAAGAAAAGCCCTTGCTTTCCAGCTCTAGAGCAAATGCAGGAATGTGTGAAGCAAGTGAACATTACAGCTCAGCTGACCTCTCTGTTTCATTCTCCTTGCAGGCACAGCCTCAAATCAGAGCTGAAAGGACTGTGGTCACACGAGTGCCAGAGCCCACAGAGAAATGATGTGCCCAGTCCTGCACAGCCCAACACATGGCAGCAGGTGAACAGGGCACAGAGAAAGCTCAAAGCTTGTGGGACAAAGCTTTTCCTTACATTACAGAGCAAATACCTTTCTCTTGAGGTTGTCCAAGTGCTCCTGTACTATATATCTGTCCCTGCACAGCAGCAGATCTTTCCTGCCTATTCCTCTCTGAAGTCACTGAGCACTTATGTCCTCCAGCCACTTTGGAATCTCAGATACAACACTTCATTAGAAGAAGCTGAAAAATCACATCATTCAGCATGCTCTAAAAATTTAAAAGCTGTCTTGGTAATTCAGTGTTACCACTGGCCATTACCATGGGCTTGTTTCCCTGTGGATCACCCTTCCTCTGGCAAATTTATTTTGCTGTATTTTGGTATCTCTGAGTCCAGAGATTCTGAAAGAGTGACCAGCTTTAACACACATCAGCTCCACACCCCTGGGGTCTTGGACACACTGCATTGAAGCAGGCTGTGGAGAGATGATATAAATGAAGTACATCAAAGAAATCAGAATTGCCTCCTCATCCCTCTTGCTCACTGTGCTTGAGCCCCAAACATGCACTCCAAAATGAATCTGTGCATGTTTCACTGCACTGAACTGCTGTGTGAGCTCTTTCCAATATTTCACATTGAAAATAAATGAGAATTGCATCAAAGAGATTCAGGGGAAGCTGCCTGTGATCTGCAAGCATTCCTTCTGAAATCCCACTTGGCATGCTCTGAAAGGCAAACAGGAGACGTGTAAGTCTTAAATAACCTCTTCTCTTTCTCACAACTGAAAGACACACTGCTAGCAATAGCAATCTAAAACTGGACAAATGGTTTCCATGATCTAAAATAGCCTGACAATGTGCCACCTGTTCACTGCTCATTTGAGTTTTGGACAGCATTTCATGGTGCAATGTCCTCTGCTCTCAGCAAGAACTGAGAGAAGAGGGCACAGACTCAGACTCAACAAATGTCAGTTCAAATCTGAGCATCTTTCTGCAGTACCTGAGTATCTTTATTTCATACAACTGGAGAACTTTCTATCTGTTCCAGAAACAATCATCCATGTCCCAGTCAGGACAGCAGCTTGTCTCAAGCTGTAATTGTTTGTGACACCATGTCAGCTCTTCTGATGACAGGAGCATTTTGTTGCAGGCATCGAAGTACCACAGGCCAGACTCTGCCAACCATGCTCACATTAAACTGTCTACCTTTCTCTGCAAAGAGTTACCTTGATGTCAGCGGGGTTATTCACAACATAAATCATAACTTGATGCAAATAAATGCAGAAGCTCAGAGATCACAAGCATGTCTGTAACAGACCAGCATTGTTTATTCTGCTTTGAGATGCTGAGCTTCCCAGGAGACCTCTCCCTGCCAGAACAGGAGAATTCACAAATCCTTCCTTAATAATAAGCTGGTGAAAATGCAGAACCTAATTGATTAATACAAAGTTGACTTTCATCTGCCTTGAGGTGCAGAGGAGCGGGCAGGCAGGTGCTGACAGGACACACTGCCTGCAGGGTGATGCTTTTGAGCACAGCAATTCTCTGCCTCTGCTTCCCTGAGACTTACAGCACTAACACAACCACAAGGTCATCCAAGGCATCAGAACAGTCGCAAAATGCTCTCAATATAGAAAAATAAATGGGAATTCCACAACTCTCCACATGTTTTGCTTTGGTATTACATCAGCAGCATGGCACATACTAGCAAGCTTCCCAGTCATTAAGTATTTATATTCAAACTCATTTTGAACCATGCAAAAATGGAAAAAGCCCTTTCTGCTCCACACATGCACACACACACGAAGACTTCTTCATTTATATCAATCACTGTTTAAAATCATCCAGTGCACTGGTTTCTAACTTCTTTTAAATTTAATATTAACATATGCATGTAGTCTAATTACATCAATATTAGTACTAATTATATACATTTAAACACACATATTAATACATACATATCTGCATGTTTATACACATTCACATAAAAGAGTACAGAGATATTTAGATAATTTAACAGGTTCCCTTTAATAATCACCTTTATTAACTAATATATTCAAAACTAATTAATATTTTTTCATTATTTACTACGGTATTTTTAAAGGCAAACAAGACCTTAATGATATAGGATGATATAGGATGTAATGTTTTGATGTAAATGCAATTTTGTTCATACAAAATAGCTCTATACATATATATACATACATATATATATTTGTATGTCTATATATTTGTATATCTATATATATACATATATATATACAAATTTGCATTTGGTAGACTGATTCACCATTACTGAGACTTCTGACCTTCACATGCCTTTTTCTACTCTGCAATTATTAACATAGGAGATACAGTGACAATGACATGAACAATTAATTCCTGTAAGAACCAAGGCTGACTGAAAAAGTGAAACTCTTCTAGGCAGGACACTTCCAAATGGCCCAAGATAAATAAAAAGTTACAACTGAAAATAATCTTAAAATTCTTTGGGAAATGCAGCTTGTGGTTCAAGCCAGCCTACAACTGAAATAAAGGCAGCTCACAGAACTTATGCCAGCCATGGGAAACTTGTTACAAGAAGAGAATATGAAGGAAACAAAAGGATCTTTTTGAGAGAGGAAGGAAGCAAGGTTCTTAGAACTCTTCATAATGTAGGAACAACCAACATGTAATTAAAAAGAAAACTTAGAACAGAAATATGTTGTTTTGCATACATACGCAAAGATAAGTGAGAGAATAACTTCTAGTGGGCTTTTTTTTTGTTTAGGTCTGGGTTTTCTTTCGTTCTGGAGATGAGTGAGATCAGGCATCTATTCGGTGTCCAAAAGGCTCCCAGTGACAGAGGTCAGTACAGGACAAGTTTAATTCTTACCACTAAATTAATCTCTGTGACAACATTTGGAGGGAACCTGTTCTACATGCCCAAAGGGAGAATCCCTCAACTTTCATTTGATGTATCTTCCTGCAGTCAGACACACTCTGGGTCAGAAATACCTGTTTTTCCCCTTATGCTTTCATCAGGGTTATGTATCAGTACTAAACTAGAATTACATGAGAACAAATTTTGTACAAAATTTATTATGCCTCCCCACCCCCTTAGTTGTTTCCAATTTTCATCCTTCTCTGGCTGTTCTAAAATTGTCTCATATCTGAAACCAGATTTTAAATAAAGCCTCTGTTTCCTAATTTTTAACAAAAAGTTCAGTACACTGTGGAAACAGGTTTTTTGTTTGTTATGCTCTTTTTCTAGTTTCAGATATGTTACAGGAAATTATGTGCTTGCCATTATTCTGTAGGTGGGCATAGTTCAGTTTGGGCGTGCTGTGATGGATTAATTTCAGGCTGCTTTGTAAGTGGTATTTTTATTTACTAGTTGATGAAATTGTATTGATCTGTGTTCATTAATCTGGGGCAAAATATTTTTCAGGGCTCCCACCACTAAATTCAGTAGATTGAAACATATTTAACACAATTAAAAGGCCAAGTGTGTTGGGCACATCTTGAGACTTTTCTTAATTGCCATTTTTCTTTGGGAGGAAGGGAGAAGAGGGGCAGAGATGAGGTTAGAGAAAAAAAACCTGAGACTTCCTTATTATTCTCAGTTTTGCTATTAAAAACTGGCCTCAATTTTGAATCAGATTAAGTAATCTCAAGGTCAATGCAATTCTTGGAACTTTTCTCACTACATCCCTCCTGCATGTCCCATCAGGTACACACAGTGCAAGGTCAGTTCAATTTCTGTAAAATGTAGCAGCTGTCAGCAAAACTGGTTCCCAAGTCCCTGTTCATCCTTGCTCAGCTGAGAGGGCTCCTGTTGCCAGCAGAGCTGTGCTGACCACAGTAGCTGGGCTAAAAGTGGCAATGAGAACATTTTTACACCACAGCCCTACAGTACCACTCCTCAAGGAGCAGAGAACACGGGGATCAGGCGGGTCCTGCCACGCTGCCCACCAGTACCCAAACAACAGGTGAGCTCTTCTAAATGCAACAGTGGGCTGGCTAACTCACAAGAGAGGATTAACACACTTCCCTGACAAAAGGGTAAGGGTCTGCATAGCAGTGGGAGAAGGAGGTACAGAATTCAGCATTTCACAGCAGTCCAAACCATCTCCTGGACAAATCCCAAATTACTCAGCTGTGTGTCACCAGCACAGCTAACCCCAAAAGGAGGATCTCTTTCATGTCTACCAGGTCAATCATCCCTAAATTCCCTCTCAGTAGGCTTTGACTTTTCCTGCTGAGAAGCCTAATAATAGCTCAGATACCCTGGAGCCCATGGTGCAAAGCCAACTGGCCAAGCAATATCTATGAAGCTCCTTTGGGGACTTTTAGACCACGGAATGGCTAAGAATGCAAATTTTATTATTAATATGGTTCTTCAGATGAGTTGCTGGCTATTTATCGTGGCAATATTTTAGAAATTTCTAGTAAATGAGATAAAAATGTTAGACACAAAAGCAATCTGTCCTTGGGAAGATCACCACATAACCATTGCATTAAAAATAGCTACAACAGTGTCAGCACCTTTTTATTTTCTCAGATTGCTCTGGCTAAATTAGAAAGGGTCCCCTGGCAACTCAAAAAAATAAGTAATTCTCTCCATCACAGGCATGCATCAAGTGCAATGAGTGGCACAACTGAGAAATCCAGATAACACATTACAGAAAAAAGTCCCCAAACAACAAAACCTCTCCTTATCTCCTTGAATAAGGATTAGTTAAATAATTTAAAACAGTAGAGTAAGACAAGATCTAGTCTTCGAAATCAGTACAAGAACATATACTCACAAGAAATGAGAAAATAATATTTAATTGTATCAAAAGATATAACATTACTGCTTAATGGAAAACTTAGGCAATTTTTGTAGTTTAGCTTCTGCAAAATGGGCACATGAATCAAATGAAGTGCCTTCATTCATAAGGCCTTAAAATATTTGGGTCTTTTGACCATTTAGAACTAAAGAGGGACACTGATGCACTGGTGCCTGTTACTGCCACTAGGAAGCACAAAGCTGCACAGAAAGCTCTGTTGCAGGTTATTACCAGTTAGTAACCATTCCTCTGACTTTATCAGCCTACTGCAACAGAGGACAGAGCTGCCTCTGTGCTCAGGCTGAGACAACCTCTAGAAGAATTACACATGGTACCAGTGCTCTGTCATCCCAAACCATCCACAGTCCCCATGGTCTGGGCAGTTTTGCCTTCCAATCACTACAAACTAAGGAATCCTTTCTCAAAACGGGCACATTCCAGCAGAACAGTGTGTTTTGATGTCTGGGAGGATGCCTCAAACTGCAGACTTTACCTCCCAAGGTATTTGAAAAAAGGTATTTCCAAGTGTGCTTGTGAGACACAGCTGAGGTGCAGACAATGTAGGAGTCAGCACAGACAGAGTCCTACCAAAGAATCAAATGAGTCTCCACTTTGTCCCCATAGGTAACATTCAGGTAGCATCAACTTCTTCAACTCCAGCCAGGCTAAGCCTGTGCCAAGCTGCTTTGTAGGAATTCCTGTAATAGTTCCAAGGACTGGCAAAAGCTTGTACTATAAAGTCAAAGACAACATTCTTCTAAAAATGCAAACCCTTTCCTGGGGCCATTCAAAAGGTATATATATCTAGCACAAACAACTATTTTTACCTGATAAATCCTATGACAGGATATTCAGTTTAGGTTCCTCTTCTTTAAACTGACAGAAAATTTAAATTAAAATCACTGTCCAGTCAAGCAAAAAAGAATAGGTCTTAATGGAATAATATCAAGTTAATTTTCACTACACTCTGACATAATAATCTTTTTATTTTTTTTAATCACAGACATAACTATCTGCAATGCAAAGGATTTCCCACAATACACTTCTAACAACTACATCTCCCTTTTTTAAACACTTTCTTTTAATATTTAGAACAGGTACTTCCAAACTAATTTTTGACATGACTTGCTGACTGGGAGTGAATTAAGAGACAAAATAAAGAGCATATCAGAGAATAAGACAGAAGAAATTCTCTGTTGTATACATGTGAGCACAGGAGAATTAATTTCATATGATCAAGGCTAGGCCCAAATTGTAGTATAGCTACAATCTCACCCTACTACATAATTTTTCATTGTTGTATTTTGCCTGTAAGACAGAAAGATGACAGAGAAGCCACAGAACATGACTGATCAGAGGTAAAAAGTAGGCCACTCCCCTTTTAGTAAGAGTAACTTTTTCACCTACTAGGTAAAGGTTGAATATGATATCCTACTTATGCCTCAGACAATGGAAAACAGCATCACCAAGGTAAGCAGAGAGAACTCAGTATTCATTTAGTCACTGGAGTTTTAAAACCCATGATAAGCAAAGGACAAACATGAAGATTTGACATGATAGGAACATGACAGGTCCTTTTACTGTTTGCCATCCAATTTAATTCTTCATTATGAGCTTGCCAAAATAGAGCAACCAGGGACTTCAGCACAGGGTACAAATCAGTTCCATTGTTTGTACCCTTCACCAATGGTATCATAAGTAAAGGCTGAGATAACATCCACAAATCACTTCACTCTGATCTTTTTCTTTTGTTCTCTGAAAAACTATCCTTCATGCTGAAACTTCCAATAATCTCCTTATAACTCCAAGTTTAATTCAAAAGCATATTTCTAGAGAGGTGGGGAAGTGGGAGCCTGTTTTGTTTAAGTAGCATGGGGTTTTGGCTACTTTCCAATCTACTAGATGAACATTACAAATGTTAACCTTGTAAAAAGAGCTTCTTTTTCTGATAGATGCCACGCATTGCACACCATACAGTCAGGTTAGAAACCATTCAAAAGGGTGCCAGCAATCCTGTGCAACAGTTTATACTCATAAGACAATGCCTTCCAACTCTGAAAAGCAGAGGAACAGGGCAAGCCAGGATACAGCTGACCACACTGGAAACTGTCTGAGCCATTATGGCTCACCATCTCACCCTGTAAATGCTCCATGGGATATTTAAACAACTACAAATGTCTAGGAATTTGGGGTTAATCAAAAGAAAAATCAGCTCACACATACTAGTTACAGAATGTTTAACTGTGTTGAGCGAGAATCCCATGAGCCTGGCTTGAAATACGTCCCAAACTCTACACAGGCATCTGGGAGAGGAAACTGCCTGGGCTCTGGAAAAGTCAGATCCAACTCATTCCAGAGGAAATGGTACCAAAGAAAGCTGGGCAGTTAAAACTGTCAACAAATAAGCAGAAAAACCATTCAGAATCATAAGGAAAACACAAGTTAAAGCTAGGCACAAACTAGGGCCAGACTCTACTGCATTTTCCTCTTCACAGTGCAGACAGAAAAATTAAAGTCATCCTAAAGAGAACTTGAGCGTATACAGCTGTCAAACAATACACTTGTCCATCCATCTTGATGAACACATACAACCACTTTTAAAGCCTTTTCCCCTTCCTCCAGGAAGTTTGCATCACGGGGGTTGGTCATGCAACATTTAGATCCCTGTACACTTGACCAGCACCACTCTATAAAAGCCTCCCCAAAGATTAACTCCCTGCCCAAAGCCAACCAGTGTATTATTTGTATGAGCAAGAAACCACTCCTTCTCCACAATATTCCTATGGGAGAAGTGCATGGCCCAGTTCCTGACAAAGTATGACTACACCTGCGCTTTAAGACCCACCAAGCACTGTGATTCCTACTTTTTCTAAGAACTACCCATCTATCATGTATGGAAGCTTGTGTTTACTGCAGAGGGCGAAAAGCTGGTGAAAAAGAGGGTGAAAAGTATACTCCTCATGCTGGGGAGGAGTATATATTCCATCCTTTATCCTCATCACCTTCTTGCTCTGAATGAAGGGATCTGTGGTGAATTCAATACCTTGGCACTAGAGAGAGGAGCTGGCAGTGGCACTGTGGAGCTGGACGTGGTAGGGTTGGTGTGGCTCTCATGAGGGTACCACCCTGGAGCACAGAGAGCACAGTGCTATCCATGTTTAGTGATGTTGGTGACCTGTACATTCAGAATTACACAGTGTTAGTATGCTATTCAATATACACATATCTGGAGGTGGACTTGATCCTTTTTCAGGTCCCCTCTGCAAAATCAAACAGCATTCTTCATTTGTTATAATATTAACTTCAGATAATCGTTTATTTGTGTTAATGGGGAAGAAATAGGTAAACTTGGAGTAAAGATGAACTTGGATAAATCCATAAAACTACTTAATGGGTGGGGTCTAGCTTAGGTCTGACTATGAGCAAGTTTTAGCCAGGAATGTAGCATGGTACCAGATGTGATATTTCCCTTAATATTGCCAGTGATTTGTGCTTTTTTTACTGTTCTCATTACTGGGAAGCAGCTGTGGCTCACAGCTGCAGTTCTTGCAGTGAGGGTAAAACAGAGAATCTGGCTGATCCTGTGCACTTCAAGCCTATAGATCATGATAAAATTACACAGTGGAACTTGCCAAAAATAGTAGGCTGCAATTAAAAAGGATATATAGCACACTTCACAAAAACTTAACAGCACAAATTATTGTTCACAGAGACACACTGCTACTTTACTGACTACTGATACCATTCCCACCTTTTTGGCTCATGGATATTTTGCAGATGCACACATTTGTAGTATGCAGTTATCACTGTCCTGATTTTTCTCAGGTTTCTCTGAACATGGAAAACTTCATGCATGCATATAATGTAGCATACACTCAGACGGATGTCACCACCAAATAATACATCCCACTGAAGAACAACACTGCAAACAGTCATTTATCCCAAATCTCCTACCCATCTTTACACACAACATAGAGTTGACATTTTGAGCTGCTCTGATTTCTGCAGCTTTTTTTATTTAGAAGCCTTCATATGACATAGAAGCATGAGCTCTCCATTTGACAGAGTATCAGGTTGACTCATATCAAGTTAAACTCTCCTTCAGGCTAAGAACAAAATACCCTGACATGTTGCCACACAGAGTTTAGAGTGGCAAATTCCCCAGATTATAAAACATCTGTTTAAAACCAGCTCCTTATCTGAGGCACAAGGGTTATGTTTCTATGCCTCTTATTCTTTGCTTCCTCCTCCTCTGCATATACTTCACATTTCTCTGCAGTTTGATCTCTGATATTGCAGGTTCTCATCCCCTTTTAAGCTATACTAGCATCTCAAATTTATACAGTACTGGAATATACATTTGTGGATTTAACTCACTTTTCAAAAAAGTCTTATTATAAGAGCAAGTTAAAGGAAGGGTAATTTTTTTATAGTGAGAAGCATTTAGAGCAATACTGCACACTCTGATGCATTTTGAGAGAAGGAAAGGCATCGGGCTTGTCATCTATGTCAGTGCTCTCTATTTAATACTAACAATTACAATGCAATCTCTCATCTGCACAGGCCTTCTGTGAATTGGCAAGCAGCTCATTTGTTTAAATGATCAAATAAAGCACATTATTAATCAATCAGTTCTAACTACCAGGAAAATAAGAGCTCATACCTAAATTCATTTGCTGCAAGCAGATGGTGGATTCCTTTTCTGTCCCTTTATGCTGCAGTCCTGTTCCCTTAGATCCTCTCTCTACTAAGAGGGGGACATACCGGGAGGTCAGTTTTCTGACAAGGTCATCTGCCTTCAGAGTATGAAGAGAATTGCACAGAAAGTGGGTTGGGCTATATTTAGAGTTTGGTCCAACTCTGTGCCAAGGTCCCCCCCGCTGTCTCTCTCTTGCAGCACCGTCTCAGGTTTATTCTTGCAGATTCTCAGCCCACAGAACACACGAGGATAGGAAAGTGGCTCTGAGATACTGCTGGATCGAGGTTTTTTGCAATTTGCTAAAAACAAGTGGATCGGCAGTTCAGATGAGAACTCCTTAAATCCCTCACTCTTCCAGTCCTTATCTTTCTTTATTTAAGTGGATTTTCCCTTTTCAGTTGAATAAGGAGAGGAAACTGCCTGGGATAGAGCAAAAAGACTCTCCTAAGCTAAGGTAAGGTTGCTTCGTTTTTCTACTGTCATTGTAATTACAGAGCAATTGCTGATTTGGACCAGATATGCTTCTTCTGCTACATCAGTTCTGCATGTCAGCATTAAGGGAATTTTTGGATAATGCAATTTTTCATGTAAAAATATCAATTCTCATTATCATTGTCTATAAGAAGTGGGAAAATAAAAGGGTATCAGCATGTGCAATGGAATATACACTATCTGATTTTTACCTGCTTAAATTACTGTAAAAAGCACACAGCCATGCCAGTAGACTATCATCCTGAAAATGAGAGAACCCCAAATGTGTGGCTATATGCACATAGATTACATATACCTGCATGCATTTGTCTGTGCTGAGTGATGTTTCAGCCACATTATTTTGCACAATATAAGGAAGCACAGCAGCAAGTTTGCAGCTGCAAATGGAACAGATATAAGTTTTAAAAAAATAATTAATTAATTAATATGTTCTCAAGTCCCTTTATAGTTCCAAAGAAGTTGATCAGCTCCAGAGTACAGGCAACATTACAGATCATATTGTATTTGGTTTCCTTACCACTGTATGCTGTATTCTGGTTCAGCATTGCTTCTCTTTTTAAAAACACATATGGCTCAACAATTTTCCTCAGCACCATTTTAACTTGTTGTGATTCTTAAGGAAAAAAAAAAAAATCTCTGGACAGAACACATCATTGCATACCTGTCTGTAAGGAGATCCTAACACTCTTCAGGTCACATGGGCATCATGATACTGTAGTGTGGATCCAGCACGAGGAGAATGTTGTCATGTAAAGACATTCTGGAGCCATGGATTTAGCACTGGACACACACACGCTTTCTAATGCAACATGACCACAGCAAGACCACAGGAATGTTAGCATGAAAAAATTGAGTAGGAAGGTCCACTTGATCCAAAGCTCCAAATACTGATGGGACAGCACCAAAATATTCTCCACAACATAATCGCTGCATAAAAACCTTAGCAGAAGCAACTGAAGAAAGGCAGATGGATTCTGGATTAAAAGTAAACAAAGTGCAAGAGAGGTCACCAAGTCACTGTGAGTTCAGCTAAGGTGACTGGGTGAATTCCTGTACTTATTTCAGGTTGTCTTTTCTTAATATAGCTGCTGGTTAAATGATGTCATGCATTAGGATGTAAAACATTCTAAGTTGGCAAAAGTCTTATCTGTTGAAAACCTCATTTTGCTTACTCTCAACTATGTATAAGATCTTTTCCTCCTCTGCCTCTGATTTTGCTTAGGAATTTATGCTTGGAGTCTTGAGTGTTAAGTTTATTTGACAGAAGTCACAAACATCATCCATTTCACACAAAATACCTTTCTAGTAGTCCTAAGACTCTTTAACAAATTAAAATTATGGTAGCATGCCATGGAACCAACTAGGCTGTGTTGCATGTGATAAGTCATTCATCCAGAAGGTTTATGTTGTGACAACTTGAAGACAAGGCTGTTAAAGGAGGGTTACTGAAGTGCTGCAAATGCATTTATTAAATTTATTGGCAAGTTAAAGGCATCACAGTAATAAAAGCATCTAGTGCTGTCTAAGATCCAAAAAATATTTTATAAACAGTAGTTATACACTGATAGAAAAGGGGAAAAATGTGTCTTTATAAATTTTAAATGTTCAGGTTTTGCCTAAAGTTGCTGCTTAATGAATCAAAAAAATTAGGTTTTGTGACACTTTGTGGTAGTAATCTCCATTTGCACATGGGAAAATATTACTTACTCCCCCATCAATATTAAAGATATCAGAGATGTAGGGTTGGTTACAAAGAAGCAGCAGTGATGTGCCTGAGCTCACTAATGCAGTGTTCCCAAACAGCCCCTGGCAGATGGACAGGAGCACTGCCATGTCACAGTGGCAGACAGGGACTGGCTTGTTTTGAAGGAAGGGTCATCACACCCTCCCCACAGGAGCTGAGCCTAAAATGTGTCTGTCACCCAAACTGGTGGGAGGTTTGTTGAAATAGGGATGACAGGATGACAGCTGTGGAAAATGGCAGCATGATGATGAATATGAGCATGACATTACCAGAAGAAGCTAGAAAGAAGCACATTTGAGTGAACAGGCCTCATATTCTAAGGCAGACAAACCTCCATCTGTTTCTAACCTCTTTCTGGGGCCAATCCTACTTGGTGGGTTCTTCCTCTTCCTATTCTCTCCTCAATAAAACTCCATTAAAAAATTCCAGCACCATGAGCTAGCTTTGTCTTGCTATGGTGTGGTCTTCAATGGGCACGATATGTCCATTCTAGTGGAGACCACCATGGAAGTGAAAAAAAAATTTAAAAATATAAATTAAAAGAAGAAAATTTATCTTTTTCTCCTCTCATGTAAGAAAAACTGAAACCCTCCATTCTATTAGAGAAGCTGATAGAGGTGAAACCCACCTTCCTTCCCTGTGGTAGTGGCATGGCCATATATATTGAATGACATGTTCAAGGCTGTGGAGGTGGAAGAAGGGAAAGCTTGGCTGATGATGTATGCTGCCAGCTGGCCAGGCAGAGCTCCAAGAGGACATTCACTCACTCCTTGCTTTGGCACTGTCCCTCTCAGCTGACAGGTGTGAGCAGGGCCAGAGCCAGATGGGTAAATCCAAACAGCACCAGGGGAATAAGTCCCACCAGCAGTCACATCCCCTGCTCTACTCGCTGTTTTTACCTTCTGCCTTGGGGGCTGTCTTTTGGTGCAACCAAACAACAAACAACCCTGTTGTTTTCTCCCTCCCTGCCAAGCTGAACAGACAGAAACAAGGTGGGATTTTGGGGAGAGTCAAAGCATACCTCAACTCATACAGAAAGAAGGACCTTTAACTTAAGAGGTCCTGCCAGGTGCCACAGCACCAATGCTACACGGCTCTGCAGTCAACCTGCAGGACCCAAGACATCCACCACCATCAATGCATAGCTGGTGCTGCAGCTGGCATCGAGGCAGGGACACCCCAAAGGGGCTTGGAAGAGTGTGAGGAGGGTAAAAGTGGCACTTGGAGTCAGTCTGTGAGTACTTGGGTACAGCTCTGTGTGTACACCTGCATAAGGGAGGAACACAAAATCTGGTATGAAAACAAGTGGCTACAACTGCTGAAGGAGCTCTGCCCTAAATCCTGCACTAAAATTTTCTTTCAAAACCTTTAATGACTATTGCCACAACTTCTGAATATACTTTCCAGGAAGGGATTGATGATGATATGCAAATATATGCTGTATAGGAAAGAGAGATATCTATAGACACAGAAAAATCCCAAAACTGTAATTAAGCAAACAATTAATTTAATAATTACAGTCATTCTGCTAAACAGTACTTTCCCCTGAGACTTACTTGCAATAAGGACAGGGAAAGAAATCAAAGTTCATACTCCTTTGTCTGACTTGCTTTCACAACTCTATCTCTCAAAAATAGGAAGGGAAAATACCTAACAACACAATCTTTCCATAAGGTGCCCTGCTGGTAGAGTGATATCTCATTGCAGAAAATAGTCTGCCCTGAGGAAAGGAATAGACCCATCATCTGCATTTTTTTCAGTCTGATGCAAGTGTTGGGACTGACTGAAAGATCTCCAACACTGATTTTCACATTTTGCATTACAGAATATTGCTTTTAACTGTGGCAAATTGACTGTTGCCTACTCAAAGCACAATAAATCTTCGTGCTCACAACTCAGCACAGTAAGGCACAGGACAAGAAATCCACTGAGCAGTGAGGTACTCTTCAGGCCTGCAATACCACACTGCTTGGCAGCTGCAAGTGCCAGCTCTAAACTCAAGAAAACTGCAGGCAGACCACAATCTGCTACACCCAGTGGCCTACTTCTCACCCACACAACTTTATGGTCCCACTCAGTACAATTTTCTGGCTCTCAGTCCTTACTTTGGTGATTATCCAGGATGGGTATACAACTAATTCACGTGAGAAGATGAAGGTTGTCAACTTTAAAGCAATTTCCAATGACAATCCCACCTGTGCAGTGCAGTATTAAGCTATGCATGAAGAAACAGTTAAAATTTGGATTATGTAAAACTGACACAAATTTCTTATCTTCCGTTACATAAGCCCAAAATTCTTTCAATAGCAATAAATTGACAGTGACCACTACTGATGCTAAAATGCCACAGAAAGTAATCCAGCAACACTTGAGTTCTTCTGTCTCAAACACCAGAGGGCAAAAGTGCATATAGACAGCTGCAAAACAGTAAATTACAATTTTACATAAATTGAAACATAGTCCTGTTAGAAGAAATCCTTGGAGGTGAACTTTCTCACTTTTCACTCATTACCAGCTTTTCAGTACACCAATCTGACCTGCAGGCATTCACTTCAACAGGAGAACAGAGTTCAAACCCTAGCACAAATAGCATTGAAAAAAAAATAATAGTCAGTGTTTAAAACATGGCTGTATTTTAGCACAGTCCTCATGCACTTTTCTTAACCACTAATAGTACTGTGGGTGAATATAAGAAGGAAGGACCAAAAAAAAAAAATCTCTAAATGGATGTAAAATAATTTAGATACTCTCCCTAAAGAAACAATTTAAAAATCATGTACTAAGTACAGTAAAAATAGGCATTTTGCACCATCTTGTCTGCCTTTAAGAACACTCAATTTAAATACCAAATGAGCAGCAGAGACTCTTCCTGTCACTGTGTTCTTTTCTGCTCAGACAACGCTTAGAGATGTCATCCAATATAACTTGATGTATGTCCCCTCTCACAACACCTGCCTAAAAGAGGGGGAAGGCAAGGAAGTCCCACTTGGGAAGAAAGTGAGGCTGCACAGGATGAGCTTGTCAGTATATGAGAAAAATGGAGGGTTGGGATGACGTGTCAGGGCTCGTGTGCTCGAGCACCTACTGGTGGTGTGCAGTTCCTCTCACTCAGCCAAGCCAAGAGGCTGCACATTCCTTGCTGTACATTCACCCACTCACCAGCACCAACCCACTTAGAAGGAGGGACGAACAGGCTGTGATGGAGTTTCTCAACACAGACAAGCAAACACCAAGAGGTTGAAATTATACGACCTTTTTTTGTAACTTGAGGCTCTTGAAGGGGGAAAAACAAAGCTTTTGTTGCCCCTCACACTAACTTTCATCTGACTTCCAGCTGTCTGAGGTGGACAGCATGTAGTCTAATTATAGGTTTATTGAGTCTTCCCAGAGACTGGCTACTTTCGTGGGCAAAGAATTTCACAAGTCTCTTTGGGAGCCTGGATATTCCTCCATTTTAGACTTCCCTGTCATAAATGTACAAGGTGGGTTTCCCATCAAGTTTGCTCCTTGACACAAAACAAAAGGAAGAAATGCCAGGCTTCATCAAACAGTACAGGGTATGGAGTGATCACTGCAGAAGGCACAGCTAGATCTTCCTTTCCTGTGACATGTCACTTAAATAGAGCTGCTAATACTGAAGACATTTTTATCGTTGGAATACTGATGTGCATTATTCTTTAATAATTCATGATGTGCATGCTATGCACTAAGCAGTCAATATTCTATTTTACAATTGTTGGTGAAGTACTACATAGATGAGCTGTATTTCCTTTGTGTAAATGCCCAGTGCACGTGGTCAGAGGGGGGAGTTCCAGAGGATTTATTTGGATGGAAGTCAGGTGCATGCATTTGCTTTGTTATACTAAAGAGATTGGGAGTATGCATTGATGCATTGAGAGGGACTGCTTAGCCTTCAGCAAACCACTAGCAAACCTCAGTTTGTCTTACTGCAGAAAAAAACCCAAACAAACCCCAGATGTAAAAATATCCCTTAATGGGGTTTGTTGGAGCCTAAATAACATATGTAAAGTTCTATGGGGATTCAGATGATTAATATGAAGAATAAACTTGGGGCTCACTCTATCAGAGCCACAACTCAGTAGGATGCATTTTGGTTCTGAGCTACAATCTCCAGGTTCCAGTATTGACAGCCACAATCATGTCTTTGTCATGTCTTTGCTATTCAGCAGCTTCTGGGAGAGTGCCCCTGACACAACACAAGAGAAAGATACGGGTTAGTCTTATCCAGAGGGTTTCACTACTGCATCCAGCTCAAGGACAAACTGCTGACAGACTCTGCAAAGCTGGGGCCAGAATATACACGGGCTGGGAGAGACAGAAGCAGTGCTTTATCTAGGTCCTGAAGTCTGAACTCCGGAGACAGACTCATAAGGCAGATGTCCTGTGGTATCCTGTACCAATTCACATGATGTGATGTGAGTTCTTCCTTTGAGACCCTGTTAGGAAATGCAGTCTCCACCTTGCTGATTTACTGCAGGACTACTGATAAGGAAAGCCCTGTGCAGCAGAACACTACCCACAGCACAACAGGGATGAGATAGGCAGCACATCTGCAGAGGGAGATCAGCACCTTAGCCAAAGATACAGAAAACAGCAATTGTAAAAGATTCCATGTCTTACAATACGGGAAACAGCACAACCCTCACATCAGAGATACTTTGTCTCTCACTGTTTGCCTTTGGGAGCAGAAAGAATGGCTATATACAATTAATGATCTCAAACACCCCCAAGCATAGCAATAAAAAACCCCAAACAATATAGTAAGTACTGTCATGGTCATTTTATCCTTTTGTTTTTGTTTTAAACTGAACTAATTACTTTGCTCAGCAATGGTCAGGACTAGAAGGCCACACCAGGACTGTAATGAAGGTATAACCCTGGGGAACTATTCTGATTATAGTGAAGGTTTCAGCTGACTACATTTTAATTAATCCAAGTAGTACAGTACTCTGAATCCCCAGATATCCCAGATCAATTCGGAGACTAACATGACTCGTTTTACAGCACACTTTAACATTGCTCTGATAAATTCTTCAATAGTTCTTCTAAGTCTCAGAGGTAATCTAATTTCTCTTCTATTTTTGTTTTAGAGGCTTTCAAAAGACATTTCAACTATATATCACTAAAATCATGTGGCTGTGGAATGCCAAATATAGTATCAGAAACCAAATATCTCTTCAATACTTGTATTAATTAAAAGCACAAAGACATTCCTAATTACAAAAGAAGGGTTTTTTGTATTGATAAAGCATTTTAATTTAAAATAGCTCTCTATTATAATAAAGATGAGCCACAGTAGCATTTTGTGAAAAAGTTCAGCAATGTACTAGCATAATAATGTGAGATAACATGACAAGATAAAAGCAGGATGTTCAAGGTTTAACACATAGGCATTTTCTGTCATATACATTTTCTGTCATATCCAGGCTTAAGGGAGTCATGCCTAAAGTCTGACAAAACTTGCAGAGAAATACATGGCAAATGAAGAACCAGATCCCAAAATTAGCAAGTTTTGAGTTAATACATCATAAGACCCATAACATGATGTTATTTATATCTTTAAATTCAGAAAGCACACAAATTTTCCTGTGCATTCTCCTCTGCATCACGAATTCACCAGTGTTTTGCTACTGCATGGAAATGAAAACTGCCCCAGTACTCTCCCTGCTTCTACTGAGACACTGCAGTTCCCAATATCAGTTAAATGTTGACCTGCAGAGGTGGCTGCACACTGTCCCCATCCAACAGCGGTAGCAGACACCAAATCTTCTGCCAAGAGTGATGTAAAAACCAGAAAAAGTTCCAGACAATGTGAAAGGACCAGGAAAACCCCTGAAGACAGTATTCAAGCAGCTAAACCCAAGAGAAGGGCAGCCAGCACATACCACTGAAGCCAGTGGCAGTGGTGGCAGGAAAGGGAAGGAGGGCAAGAGACGCAGAGCTCTAATTCTGAGCTGGAACACTTCTCCTTGTTGTCATGCAGAAAATGCTTTGTTTTCTGCAAAACCCAACCCTCTCCCCTTCTCCATGGGGTGAGCTGCTGCACCCCCTGCTCAGGGTCTGGACAGTCATGATTCCTTGGTCCCTGCTAGAGGCACTGTCACACAGGAGTGGAAACACACTTGCTCCTGGCAGCTCCTACCTGTGTGAAGTGGTACCAAATCCCTCCCTGCTACACCACCAGGCCAAATGCAGCCCAACTCTGCCAGCTGTTCATTGCCGTTACCTAAGTTTTTTAAAAGACAGGCACTTAAGAGGCTGGGGGAAAGAAAGAGAAGTAAATTCACATGTCCCTTACCCCAGTGATTCCATAAAGCTGACAAAACCCAACCCAACCCAATTAAAATAAAGTATGAATTAGATTAGTTTTCCAAGGTGAAACTGTTCTGTGCAGGACAAAAATGCACTTCTCACTTCTGTGCAGGAGCAATGAAGTAAATGTGATTTAAGAGACTAGTAATGGATTTCCTTTGACAACAGGTGAGGTACAGAGCTATGCTCACATCTCCAGCAAGGCATCTAGTTCATTATTTTCTGTTTGCTTCTGCTAATGCAACAGTACCACAGATTTTCCATTTTACAGTTGTCATTACCCCAACAGTTACAGTAATAATTTGTAACAGTAAACAATCACAGAATTGGGTAAAAGCAACGGCATTCTCCAGAGCATGTAAAATTATTCCAGGCTGGAAACCAGTCATTCATGCTTAGCAGTAATTGTTTGTGAAACCAATGCTTGAAGAGCTTGGACTGCAAACCTCAAAAAGGAAAAAGCATCAAATAATTCCTGCAGAACAGGGCACAAAACCTGACTTTTTTATTTGGAGAGGCAGTCTCTGCACAGATTTGCAAGCTTCAGCCATTTTAATTCTTTCATTTTTTTTAATTTTTTTTTTTTTTTTTTAACACTGGACAACCAACTGAGTATTTAGTTCAGGTTTCAGAAAAGCTTGAATGATGCATTTAAAACCCCCTGGGTACAGCACCACTTACACTGTGTTCAAGCCAGCAGGAAAGGAACAGCTGCTATTGCTCTCTCTGCCTCAGGGACTGGGAACCCTGCACCAGGAATGTGTGAGAGTACCAGCACTTACATGCTGCAGCCTCAAGTGATCTAGAATTCCCCTCCTAACTTCTATTCTTCACTCATGCCATATCTTTTAACTGCATCCAAGGATGTGGAAAGGTAAATAACACAGTGTACTTCACCTTGGGCTGACCCTAAAAACTGCTTCAAAACTGCAAGCTTGGGAAGATCATAGGCAGGACCTCAGAAGGGAGCCCAAAAGAGCTTAAGTTTACAAAGCTCCATCACTCCATGGCTCTGAACAATACTCTGTCTGACAAAAAAAGGTGTAAAAGAGATAGGTCAGAAGCCTCCATCCTGTGTAGAAGACAGAAAACATTCAAGAGAACAAACAATTCTCAACTTCCAAACTGAAAATGGGAAGCAGAAGTGACTGCAGAGGATTTTAATTCAAAAAACCACTGCTGGTCAGGTTTCTTGGTCAAGACTTGTGTTAGCCTGTATTTCACTAAGCATTCTTGTAGTCTGCTATACAAGGGTGAAAAAAAGTTCCTTCTGCTGTGTTCTTATGTTCAGTTGTGGGGTCATTTTTCTGAGAGTTTTGAAGTGTACAGAGCCAGGAATTGGACACGATCATACATCCATAGATCTGTGCTGAATTCAACATGGTCTGCTACAAGGTGTGAGCAACTCGCCTGCAGAACAAACAGGAGTCAATCCCAGTCTGTCTCAGATGGCTCCCCTCGTTCCTCTCAGGAGGCCCAAAGCAGGCAGCTGCTCCTCCTCACTGGGAGTGCTTGCTGTGGCATCCCAACAGATTAGGCTCCATTCCCCATGAATCTATATGTTATTAATCTTATCTGAGGCAGACAGTGCTGACGCCCAGCTTCCTCAGTGTCTGGAGGAATACCAGCTGTCTCCAGCTCAGCACAAGGAAATTGAATCTCTGCATGTATCAAGAAGAAATATTTCTTAAGGATTCAGAATCCTTCCCCTCTTCTTTTCCCTATGCACTATCAAAGCAACTGCCTGGGATTCATATGCCACTCCATGGCTCTGCATGCCCAGGAGCAACACAGTCCTCTCTTTACCTTCTGCTTGCAGAATGACTGTGCCACTTTCACTCACACCAGGACCTGGCCCCAACAGCCCATCCATTCGAGGTGTTTTTGGATGGGCTATGCAAGAACTGTCTTTATTAGACCAACAGAAGGCAATGCCCAGACTTTGCAGCCAGTGGAAGACAGGGCAGCACACCTCTCAGAGCACAGGAATGGACACTAAAAAAAACCTTCTGTACTCAACAACTCCTTAAAATGCACCTCTAAGAAGTCCTTCATGTTCTTGGTTCTAAGGCTGAACAATTTCTATGGTTTTTTTTCATCAGCTGTGGAGCATTACAGCCATGAGATACCACACATCTGCTAGTGCTGTAAATAAGACAGTTTAATAAAAAAGTTGATTGCTACTGAAAGACAATCAAATTGAGAAACAACATCTAAGCTTGAACTTAAGAACTGGTTTGTAAGGGGTAGCAGGCACGATTCATATCCATCAGCCCTTTTTAGAGGTGAACTTAATGAATTTGATGGCAAATTACACAAAAAAAAGAGGGAAGAAATGGATTTTAACTGACTTACAGAGCTTTTGAAGTCTCTAACCATCTCAAAGATATTCTCATGGTTGTGTAGATGTGGCACAGACTGGTACATTACAAAAACATGGTTTGACAGGTAGATTAACTCCAAAATCCAAAAAGCACTAACTACTGTAGCTAATTTTGGATCAGAAACTTGTTTCTTTGACCAGTTCTGCATTTTAGCCTGCAGTCCAGCAGTAAGTTGGTTTATGAAAGTCAGATTAAGACACATATATCTTGCATATCTTATCCTCTCAAGAAACTCAGGGGTCTCTACTGTGTCAACATTATGTGTGAAGAAGCACTGTTTTTAAAACATTACACTCTGGGGTAAAAAGTGATTTTCAATCAGTTATCGATCCCCTAAATCAGGAACTGAGACTTTGCTAGCAAGTGGAAGAGTTTTCTACAATTCAAAAGGTTATTAATTAATTTCAAAAGTGATGAAAGCAACCTGAAATGGCTCACATTCATTTTTACTGCTTTTTACTGTAGAGAGTGACACACCATGTACAGGTCTAATAAAACAGACCAGTTGTTGTTATGAAAAAGACACTAATTTGACCCACTGTTTCCCACAGGTTTACAGCACTAATAAATCCATGTTTGTCTAATTGATCTATAGAACTAATGACCAGTAAGAGTGCAGTAAGTGGTTGATTAAAGCAATAGAATACCCCATTATACAGATGTTATTGCTGTTATGTGTGGAGGCACTGTGTGGTAAAAGAGTATTAACTTCAAAAATCATGCTCATTTTACACAGTTGGGCTCTCCAATGAAAGCTGGATTTGGATCATGTTAGAGGAATAACATGCTCTCAAATGTTATTTTATTTTTTAAATTGGTAATTATAATGAAACACTCTGGCTGAATAGTATTACCCTCACCCACTTACACCATCAAAACAAGATGTCAAATTTACTTTTCCTAAAGCTTGATTTTGGCAAGGCAAGTGATCTGTACTCTCAGGTACTGTTTGGAAAGCGAGATTAGCAGATTGAGCCATTTACCCCCTCAAATATTTCACTTTTTACATTGCCATACTTGTCACATAACTTCAGCCATGGCAAATAAAAATCTGTCATAAATCTGGGTTTGACAGGGCTCTTTATGCCTCTTGGAGCAGGCTGATAAGTTTTGTAGCATAAGCCCTGGTATGAAGTACCTGAAAAAAAATAAAGATTTCCAAGTAGAAAATTGAAACATATTATATCTCCATACTCAAATTCCACGAGGCAAACCTACTCACATATATTTACCTGGCAAATATATATGAAGGTGCTTTGTCTGTTTATCACTGCAAGAAAGGAAGGCTCGATAAGCATTTATATCTCAACAAATTAGCTTCAGCCTATAGGCTTCCCCACACTCATATCTGGGTTTGACTCTTACAGTCACCTATGTATTTCTTTTTAGATACTTTCACTAAGCCTTCATCACAAGGCAATGACAATTGGTTCCCATTAACTGATTCCAAATTAACCTGAGGTCTTAAGAATCTGATGTCTCACTAATGTAGAGTTGGAGCCAAGATTTGCCTGTTTATACAGGACAACGTAATTTAAATATACACTAGTAAGAGAGTTAGATTTTAATCATGTAAGACACAGTATTTGTCCAAGCAAAAGCACAAGGGGAATACACTAAAAACCAAAAGAAAATAAACCCCCCAAAATGTGGCTGTTGAAAGAAAATTATAGTTGCATCTCATGTTAGAAATGTTGATATATGAGTTGAGAGCTGCTGCCAAAGTTATGGTCATTCTGAATACATATTGGTTGTTCAGCTTCTACTCACAAGATTTCAAGAATAAAACAACATATAGGTTTGCATAGATCTGATACTTCATGTAAAACTAAACAAGTTGTTTTGTTAAAATCAACCACCATTCTGCATGTGTTTAGAAAAAGTCACATTTTTCAGGAGTCTTTTAATCAATTGTAACAATTTATAAACCCATTTCAAAAATAAATATTTAGAGGTCATGTAAGCAATGAACTCAGAGAATGGCTGAGATCCAAGCATTGTGTAGACTGAATGACATGATCCTCCAGACATTCTTCTGCCCATGTGGTGCCATCAAAGAATTTTAGGGTTTTTTTTGGTTTTTTTTTAAACATCATGACAAAAATTAGGAAGGAAATAGAGAGACATATGAGAACTGTGAAACAAGGCAGGAATAATCCAAGAGGGGTCATATCCCATCACTCAAACATAGGCCAGCAGAAGGGAAGGAATTCGAGATAAGAAGAAAAATCAGAGCAGCAATGGCAGCCAGGTCTTTTCATGGAAAGAGCTTAAGAACAAAATTAAAACAAAAAAACAACCCTCACATTTCTCTTCAGACATCAACTATTCTCTGTACTCTCCTCACCAGTTTGGACATGACTTTTACCAGGAAACCATTTCCAATTGCCCATTTGGACTGTGAGGTGTTTGAGGAAAGCACTGAGGACTCAGCTGTCTTGCCAACATTAAATGTGGTTGGCAAAATACTCTGCTCCACTAATTATTTCTCCTCGATCAAAAAGCTTCCTGAAGGTCATTAAAGAAAAGTGAAAGGAGAAACAATGCCTCACTGCTGATAAATTATCTGCCATTTCAGACCACTGGAAAACTCTAGAAAAGTGCTGCCTCTCCTTCAGTTTAAATACAAGCACAAGAGATTGAGGCACCTTGATTTTGACAGCCATGCAAAAGACTCTTCTCTGGCCTGGCCACCAACCATGCCAGGTCTCTGTAGCAATTTGCAGCAATATCCTTCATTGGATTACACTGCTAAATTAGCTGCAGATGCTTCTGTAGTCAAACTTTCCTTAGCTTTGTGCTTCAGAAAAAATGAACTGGAAAAGTCTACTTCATTGGCTCTGTATCAGCCACAAAAGACTGCATGAAACCATGAAGTCAAGCTCAAACGCCCCTGGAGAATTCTGGAGCATCACTGTCATACCCTGATTTTACAATTTCATCCACTCAGCTGAAAGGATGTTTAAAACCAACATTTCTGGGGACAAAGAAAATCTCATTTCATTCTTCTCTCATTACTGAAGTGTGGCCGAAACCTATTCTCAGAAAAGCCAAAAATAAATAAATGCTGGTATATGCAGGGAAGTTCTTGCCTCAGAAGTGGAATTTCTTACAAGAACTGTTGAACAGCCGAAGATATAGGAAAGAACACTATAATTTCTCTCAGCTAAAGCAATTGCTAACATGATTATATCATCTCCCTTCAAGGTTCATTTGCACAAACGGAGGTGAGCCAATTAGTAACAGACTAAATTATCACACGCCATAAAATTCTCATTCTGTAAGTGCCACACACCTGAATATCATCATGAAAGCAGATCCCATACTCAAGGTAAAAGCCATCTAAGGCCTTCCTGTAAACACAAGCTCCATTTCAGACCCTGAGATGCTGTTTCTTAACAGCATGACACGAGCCATTGTCCTTACAGTGAGTCTGTTTCTGAGAAACACCACTGCACTTCCACGCCTGACTCTTCTACTTTCTCAGGTTTACTTCCATATCTGAAAAGCTTGCTCCAACTCATCCTATACCATGAGCTAAAACCCTAAACATTAAACCCTCACTTCTTCATTTTGGGTTTAAGTCTGAGATTGAGAATCTAATAAAACTCAGGATATTCAAACTATGTCCTGAAACTACAAAATACAGTCAATTTCCCAGTACCTTCTGTAAATATACTGGAAAAAATACTACAAAGCTTATCAGAAACAAAAGTCAACTTCTCTACAGAAGAGTAGAGTGAGATGTCAGAGGGCAGCCACAGCCTCTAGTGAAAACAGATATGCCACAGCACAGAACGGGAAGATGATTTTTCCCAAATCACAGGCCAAATTAAATGGCAACTCCAGGAACAGTATGCAAATATTACTGATGTGGTAAAACATCTGCAAGCCCATGTGTGGCTCTTCTGCTTATTTACGTGTCTCTACATCTAGTTATTTTTCACATGCTGAATATGCAAGACTGAACTACGCTTTTCCCACATTTGGGAAGTGTTACACGTAACTGCTCGTTATTTTCATAGACTGAATTACCACCAGAGTGGGAAACATACCTTTGAACAGCCTTCATTCACCTAAAGTCCTGTGTCTTTATGCTTGCAGTTATCATATTTCTCTTAGGGTTACTAGAAATAGTATTTCTCTTAGTTCTGAAAACTCTTTGTGGTTAAATAGGGTAAATCCTCCCTGTCCCTTAGTACTTTCAAGGTTGTTTCTCCAAGTGCCCACTGTGCTGAACTTGGGTTACATCACAAAAGAAAAAGAAAGCCAGCAAGCATCCCCCGTGGTGTTGGTGGCACTTAGGGAGGGTCAAACAGGCAGGGAAGGAGAAGGTGCTGTACTCCTCCTACCTCCTGCTTTCTATGGGCAATATCCCCATTTCTCAGGACACTCTTGGTGACTCCTTGTCCCACGCAGAGCCCACAGTGCAGCTCCCAGTGCACATCCCTTTGTCTTTGCTTCTTAGGGACTCCAAGATTTATATATGACAACCACAATATATCTGTGTGTATGTCTGTGTCTGTGTGTTGATCCCAGAGTTTTTGTCTTGGCCCACAGCCATTGAGCCAAGGTTTGACAAAAAAGCCGGAGAAAGCAAATTCCTGCAAGTTCTTACAAGTTTTGTGAAAACAGGCAGGAAGGCAATTCTATAATTATCTTAGTGAAAGGCGAGGCTGGCATGTGCAATCTCAGAGAGAGGGGAGCATCCCAGTAAATTCCTCAACCATGGGAAAAATATCCACTGAGACTCACAGTCAACCACTGGACACAAATTTATAGGCAAGTAGGCATGTTCAACCCCAGTGTTCAGAAAACTACTCATCTGGCTAGGCAGGCACTGCAAAACATAGTAATTTGAATGATTTATTCCATTCTTTCTTCTAAATCTTTCCCAGCATTGGACCAGGAGGGAGCAAACTGGTGGGTGACACACATTTGCTAGCACAGCAAGGATCTTTATAGAAGCAGATTTTGTATTTTCCAAATTAAACAGAAAAAACGCCAATGACAGGGTGTGGTAAGGAATCCTGTTTGTTTCTAAGCCTCTTTTCAAACATTTTGCATGCATGTACATTCAAATACAGAACAGCATCTATTCTGAAATAAGCACCAGGGTAGAGCCAATGCATCTGTCTTGGGGTATCTAAGTTTACTTTTTCAGGTTCTGTATTTCAGAGCACAGATATCTATTATGAATATTTTGATCACACATCCCCAGTCAGCACTGGCTGTGACTGCTTAAATAAGAGGGGAAAGGGGAAGACTGAGCCCATCATCACCCTTATTCAAGTCATGCTCCTTTAGCTGCTCACGAGCAGTTCAGCTGCACAAACCAGGCTGGCAATGGCCCTTTACTCGGGCTGTTTACTGCTCACCCTGCTTGAGATGATCCAGGGCACTCACAGAGCAAAAGCAAGCCACTCACCTGGGAGATCTGCAGGCAATTGGAGGAAGCAGGCTGTGACCTTTTTGGCCAGCAAAAACCACAGCAGGAAGATGGTGCTTGTACAAACCCTTTTGTGCAACATAATACTTCCCTGCTGGTGTCATAATGCAAGGGGAAACTATTTCCCACTGCAGTTTACGATGTGAGGATGTAGCCTCAACACAAAACGGTGCATGAATTTCCAGGCTACAACAGTTGTGCCAGACCAGACATGCACACTCTTAAGGAGTGTGCCTCTGGGCAGGCACATATCACACACGTTGCCCACAACAGCAGCAGTGGTAACAGTACAGGCAGCAGAGAATGGAGGACAGGAGACTCAGACGTGGCAGCACTGCCCAGAGGGTCTCACCAGTGAGTGAGAACTGAGCTTTGACACATCTTCTCTTGAACTTTCATAGTCCCAGAAACTAAACTGTGGCAGGAGAGCTGTGGGCTCCTTACAGCTCTGTCCACCTAACCCAACTGCATCAAATCTTGGTACCTAATACCACCATCTTCTCTCCATCCCACAGATAGCTTCATTTCTTCCCTCCAAAAAACTTTGAATGTTATTTTTCACAAGTCAAAATTACCAACACCGATAGAAATATTAAATCTCTGTTCTAAAACTTATTTTTAAAAAGCTTTATGATTGCACTAAATATATCTCTATCTACTCCAACTCTCTCCACTCAATCCCTATCTATAGATCCCTTAATGAGATTTATTCAATTTATTTTCTAGTTTCCCAGGTAAACTAGGGAAACTTCCCCATGAGAGACCTTCAACCTGGACTTGCACAATCAGCATAGGAGAGGTCAGTGAATTGGCAATAACAAAGTATTTGAGAGCCAGCAGCAGGGAGGGGGAGTTCAGATATTCAACAATAATGTGCTAACACAATTGCATCCTTCCTTCCACAAAGACTCCAGTAAAAGAAAAAGTTTCAGAAGCAGATCCTTCACCGTAATCTCCTAGATTGTTTTGAGCTGGTTACTCAAGCACAGTTTGATTTGCTTGCCTACATCTGCGGCTGGCACCCACAACAAAGACAAAGATCTGGCACCTGAGGTCTAGAGAAGGGACCAAAATACAACAAGTCCTACAGATCTGTGAAGCTTGTAATAGGCAATCAGGCAAGGACTTGAGTTTAAGCTCTTGTCCCTGGTTTTCTGTTGCTTTCACATTCCCCAAGTCAACAGCCACTTCTTTTAGGAATTTGGGATGAACGTGCATATCTTGCCAGCTTTCACTGGCAAGTGAGATGTGCTCAGTTGGTCAGAGCACGATGCTAAGAGCACCCAGGCTGTGGGTTCGGTCCCCTTATGGCCATTCATGTCAGAGTTGGATTTGATGAGCCTTGTGGGTCCCTTCCCACTCAGAGCACTCTGGGATGCAGGACTTTGGGCGTGTCTGCCACCAACACCATGGGCACAGTGCCTCCTCCACAGCCTGCAATGGGGAAACCATTTCAGCAGAATTACTCTGCCAGGGCTGAGTCTTACTGTCAGTGACCATGGGCTACAGGGAACCCCTGAGCAAGTCAGATCCCTGATGTCAGAAAAAGTGGGCCAGGAAGACATGAATGGGAGGTAAGGGAATGGCAGAACACCTCTCCCCAGTAATATGAGCTTTTGAAAAGGCTGATGTTTTGTCGTTCTAATTGGGAACGGCGGGAAGAACGACACGGACTCTCAAAGGAGTCAGATCAGGAAAGAATCTCTAGTTTATTGTTTCAGTCATGTTATATAGACTAGTTCGTCAAGAGTACAGAAAGGAAACTCTTATTGGTTAGTAAAATACTACATTACCATCATTGGTCAGTGGGGTTTACCACCCCCTGACCTTCTCTTGTAAGGAAAACACGGGAATCAGAAAAACAGCACCTGCAGGCTGTTTTGTGTCTTTGAGGATTGTTTTGAATCCTCCCATGAATTTCCCAGGCTAGCTTCTCAGGCAGGCCTGTCAGGCCATGGGCCTACAGCCTGCTCTAAAGCTAGCATCCACAATGTTTGACATAAAGAAATGCAAGGCTGAAACATCTCTTTCTAAAAAAACCCTCCATGCATGGACTCCTGAATAGCAACACGAAACTCCTGAGTGGGAAGTCCAACAAAACACAAACTTAGCACAGGAGAGAGCCTTGTTAGCTCACCAGTACGTGGGAATCTATATGAAAGGAAAAAGCAGCAAAGTATTTTAAAACATCAATTTAAATCCAGAGCAGCTCTGCCTCCTCAGTAAGGCGTCAGTAGTTGCTCCTGTTAGTGAAAGGCTGTAAGTGGTAATATTTCAGGCCTATTCTTCAGCAGTGCTCCAAAACTGCTGGCTCTGAAGCCAGCCTGCCAATCAGCCACCTTGCTCTGTTTGCACACAAACCCAAGTCGAGTAACCTGAGGAGACATTAGCAACTCAACACTCACCACAGTTTCATGCCGTGGTCTGACCAAGTGGCACAAGCTCTTAACCACAGCATGCTGTGCAAGCTAATCCCTCCTTGATATTTCATGTCAGCTCCCACTGTGAATCAGCACAGAGAGCAGTGGATTTTGGCTTAACAAGTGGACTCAATTGCACTTGTACTTTTTGGACTGAGAGATTATCATTCCTACCTACATGACACAATGATCCTGACTGCAGTCCATCAACATTCTCCAAATAGTGTCCTAGCAGAGCTAACGTGCAGCTAGGGGTGTCCCAGCTGAGACTGCCTGAACAGCTCAGCCATTCCCTTCAGGGGAAAACACCAAAGGAGCTGATGTCATTTACACTTTACCTGACTGTGTTGAGCAAACTTGTTGGCAGCCAACCACAACACAACAGTGACACTCTAAAAGAAGTGTTCAGGACATGTTTTTCATTACCACAGTCAATCCAAACACAGCATCGCTGCCTCCACCTTATCCCCCTGTGCAAGAACTTCAAAAGCTAAAGCAATAGCTACATGTGGATGATGAAAACATTCCATTGGGAACTGGAATATGCTGAACACTGCACAAGACCATGAAGTTAGATATTTTCTGTATCCAGAAGTGGTTTTTCATAACATATTAGACTTCCTAATTTTTATACTTCTTTGAAGTTCAGGTCCAGAGTGAGGTGAGGCCCCAAGGCAGTGAGGAACAGAAATGTGTGCAGCCAATATGGCACAGGGTTTCAATTCCTTTGACTTGCCCATCCAGAAAGGCCAGATACTTTGAGAGGTACCCACAGCATTTACACATCGGTGGAAGCTGTGGATATAAATCTGTTCCCAACAAGGCTGCTTCTCTCCCATCTAAACTGGAGCAGGTCTTTCAAGCACACAGAAAAGAGCAAAACTTTTGGAGGCATGACTGTTCTTGATGGATGTGCCAAGAAACTAAGAGCTCTGCAGTTATGGAGAGAGTCAGTTATCTGCAGACAAGACACTATGCAGGATCTCTTCTAAAACAAAACCAGTTACTTCCTCCCAACTGGTATCTGAAATCTGCCAACAACCATAAGAAGAGTACTCAAAAGAAAAAATAGGGGAGTACAAACACAGGGATTAGCTAGAAAAATTGACCATCTTTTTCTAATTACCATTAGTATTTTTAATTGCAAATTGAATCAGAATACATTCTCCTAGTGATAATGTGATTTAAGCAGTCTGTTATTCAGCATTGTGTTGAATCAATATTGTGCAAAATGTTAACCTCCATGCCAAGTTCATCCCCCTATCCCATCCCCAATATACTTGTTCCAAAAAACCCACTATATTTAATCCCAAAGTTTATAAAGCAGATAATGAAAGCTATTGCAGTCAACTCTAGAGAATTACTTGCCCAGTTTTCTTGAAATCTCTACGGAAACTCCTGCTGGTATAATATTTAAGACTTTAGTCCCTAAAACAACGTTTTCCATATGACCTCAGGCCTAAAGCTACCTAAGTTGCATCAAAACCACTCAGACATGTTGATGTTGGCATCAGCTCAAATTCTTTTAAAATACAGTTAAGATGTGCAATAAATAGAGAACAATGAAGTCACCACATGAGAAAAAATTTCAAAAGCTACTGATCAGAAAAAGCGAGGCACGTCTTGCACAGAAACACGAGAATCATTTCAAAGAGTGGCTGAGTGCCCTCCTTTCTCAGAGCTTGCTCAGCCATCATGCACTTCAAAGTACTGCATGTAACCCTTCAGCTCTGTCAATATGCTATAGATCATGGATGGAGATATGGGTTAATATATAACCTGAGAGAGGTGAATATATTTGAAATTCCATCTGCTCCTCATGAAAGGAAAGAATTCTTCACCCTTACTTCAGAGTGCAAGAAGTTACCAAATGCCCCTTGAGGACGATGGCTGCCCTTCTGAAACAAGGCCTCCTCCTGCTCCCCCAGCAACAGCATCAGCTCCAGGTGGACTATATGGGCTCTCCATGGGATCTTCACCTTTCAATAGTGGCTTAGAACCAAGAATGTTACTATTGAAGAACAAGGGCGGAAGGGCTGAATCCCAAGATAAGTAAGCAGCAGGGCTGACCTCATCTGCTGCTCCCTAGGGCATTCCATTTAGGATCGCATGAAGTTCCTGAAACAGCATATGAAAACCAGACACTGAGGTTTTACTATTCATAGGCAGGAAGTAAACAACATTTAGCAGGAATTAAAACCACTTATTCAGAGAAATTTAAAACACAAACCCCACATACAAATCATGCTAGGGTTAAAGCAGTACTTTGATCCAATGAGGGAGCACAGGAGCAACAGGCCACAAGAAAATCACCACTTGTAGTGCACGTACACCTGTGAAAGTATAGAGAGAACAAGAGATGTAGGTATCCAATGTTCTCCAAGAAACATGGCCACTACATTAGAATAGTAAGAATTAGTTTGGTTCAGACCCAGAGAAGTCAGTAGAAGAAAGACAGCAACAAAAACCTCCAAAACAAGCAACACATTTCACTGGGCAGAAAATCAAGCACCTGATGAGCACTTCTCAAAGTCCCCATCCTACATGTATGTTCTGCTGAAAGAAACCTGTGTGAGCTGTCAAAACATTTCAGCTATTGTTCACTTTGAGGTCTGTCCCATGCAGACAAGTCTCATCCAAGTTTCCCCCTTAATACGTGAAAGAAATCTACTCTATAAAGAATGTATTTAAATATTCTCTAATACTAAAGATTATCCTTCTAACATGCTGCAGACATTCAGGGGATATTAACTAGGAAATAAAAGGTTTGAGAAACATCAACAATACAGAAAAAAAAACAGAAGATATGTATGATGGGCCCAGAATTTCACACCTATCACTGCAGCAAGCCACGTTCTTTTATTCAGATCTTGTCACGTTTTTTTCTGCTGTGATGACCTTGAAGACATGCATCTCTAGGCCTTAAATCACAGGCACCTCAGCTGCCTGAGCCACAACATTAAGACTCATAGATGAAGGCAGCTGGCATTGCTCTCCATTCATATAGCCTGTGACAAGCTCATGTGGACTGCGCTGCAAACAAGACAAGTCCTGCATTGATCAATTGGTCCCCTGCCACCAAACTGGTCTTGAGATCAAGTTAAACCAGAACAGCCATATCAGGAGAACATCACAGAGCAACCATTCCAAGGAAAAGGCATTTGCTTGGGTTAAACAGATTTACAGTGATCTCACCTAAATATTTCTCCCCCCAACACTCCCCACCCCAGTGTGCTGCAGTTTGTTCCAAGCAGTTGAGGACTACTGAATACTCAGTACTCTGAGATCAACATTTTTGTGTTTTCTTCCCTTAGAGGCAAATTAGCAACTGAGGAAGAAATAATTTTAAAAGTACAATACTCAGTGCTTATATAATGTCAGCATCTCAAAGAGGTGCACATACTTTTCAATGTAGTATCAATTGCAATTCTAGAAAGCTGGACATGTCTCTACTCAGCCTTTCACAACAGACACCAGTTTTCAGGAAAAAAAATGTTTTTTACAGTACCAAAAAATCATACTCTTTAGGACCTTAGAAAGAAGAAGCAAAATATATTTTGGTCAATTGCATCTAATGCAGCCAAAGTCTCACACCCAGCTAATAAAAAATCATTATTGTGATGTAGCCAAGCTGTACTACACTGATATCTGGGTATCTAGGTGCTGGAAGCACCTAATTCATAAAAATATGGAATTCTGTTCAAAAGCTGATAGGACACGTGAATCTCAAGTGACAGGTATGCCACCAGAGTACAGAGAACCTCTTGGGTTTGAGTGCACACATTGAAAACCATAAACATTTACAGTAGGTTCTGCAAGAGAATAGACACATACTCCAGGGCATCCCAAGGCCAACTTGCTGCTCTGGCTCCCTGGCTTTATAATTCTACATATAACTGAAATAAATCCAGCTAAAAGCATCATTGTGAAAAGTCAGTGTACTCAAAAATTGCTCCATTTACGTGTTCTCATGTCCTAAGAGATGGGCATAGAACACAATAAAAATATTAGGAATTGGGTTTTAGGAACTGCGATCTCACAGATGAGAACAAAACAATTTCAACTGAAGTCAATGGAATTATACCCACAGACATGAGATCACAACGTGGCACTCAAAAAATACCTTCAATCATAAAATCCCCAGATGCAATGCCTGTGGCCAACATTTATATTAGCCACACGTGCATTACCCTGAAAGAAGGTTTTAATTATTTTTATAGTGAGATAATGTTCCCTTGACGATCCTAAAGTCTAGTAGCATGTAGCAATTAAATTTCATTCTTGAGAAGACAATAGCAAACATCTGCTACTTTGAATCAATACAAGAATTAGCAATTTTTCCATTTCTTCACAGTAACAGTGACTTTTCCACAGTACCATAAAAGCTACTGACAAGCTACATACAGAAATTTGAGGAGAAAGCAGGGGAAAGTCTTCTCTGGGGCCAAGTGCAAACTGGAAGTTTTACACTTTGCCAGTTGCAAGAAAAATGGCAAAGAAAACACTTCATTCTGTAATAAAGTATCAGCTAACACAGTTAGCAGAAGGAAACACATTCTTAAGCAGCCAAATCTGACTTTCATTCAATGAACTAAAAATATATCTAGAGAGGTTTGTTAATATGGTTGACCTCAAAATTTGGAACTTCCTTCCTTCCAGATGCAAAATAGCTCAAAATTATGCATTTTCAGGTAAGGATCCAAGGGCCCCTCTGCTGTCTATTCCCCACAGAAGTTAATCACCAAGCACTACTGAACACAGTCAGTGCTTGAGACTAAGGAAACACTGTTATCCCCACATATGGATAGAATATTGAGCAAATAGTCTCTTCTGTGTTTTCTAGGATACAAGAGATATAAGAGAATACGCTTTTTCCCTACCAAACATAGTTTTGACTTGCAGTTGTTTGACTTACCAAATTTAGAAGATTAGCCAGCCTATTAGGACAAATTTCTGTGATGAGCTGATTTTACATGGCCAATGATGTACTGATCTTACCCTGTCAGGGATCAAGAGTGCCAGCAGGATTCTCCATGCTCAGGGACACCAAGGGATAGAGCTCCAGCAGCTTGGGTGACCCTTAACATTAATCCAACATAATGTGCTTACAACACTCCCAAGTACCCATGTATAATAATCTGTCAGATTATTCTCTGTTCTGTAGTTTTTCCTCCAGATAATTTACAGGTTTGGATTGTTTCTTAAAACTTCAGGAGAGATAGTGAGTGGCCAATAGCTCCCCTCAGTTTTGGCCATGTTTGTACAGTTCAGTAAAAGGAATTGCTCTGAAGTGGGCACAGGTTTTAAATTGAAAGGAAATTCATGAGATCCTACCCTTGGTTGTCAAAAGAATTCCTCCAGCTGTTATTTGTTTTGATATATGTGGGGGTCTATATAAAACCATTTGAAAGCAACAGTTTCATCCCAAACCAGAAATGACACTTCTTTGATTGGCATGGTGGTGAGGAATGTGGAGTTATAAATCATGCAGTCATTAGGAATAGCAGACACCTCAAATACAAAACCTAAATAAATGGACTAAACTTTTCTATAGCCACTGGCAAAGAAAGTGAATATAATTATGTAGGAACAAAGCAACAGTACAGCTATCACTCAGTGCATAAGCCCTGAGCAATTCAGTTTCGTTATGCAATGTTTAATTCAGAGGAGTAAGACAGTCCCTCCATCTGAAAACTTTAGTCCAAATCAAATTAAAACCCCAGGAAAATGTAGCAAGCAGTTTAAAACACATTCTAAATAAAACCACAGAAAAATGCATGTCTGTCTTAAAAGAGATGAGGATGTATAGTTCAACAGGTTTTGTTTAACTGCTTAATTTTTGAGGCCAAGCCTCATTTGAATATTTATTTCATTCAAACTACAGATGAGGAAAAATCTAATCACACAGTCTATAACAATCTTGTGTATAGCTAATGTTTACTTAAAACAGAGTTGCTTCACTCTACGTTTAACTTGCCTTTGAATTCTATCTCCTTAAGATGCCTTTGCAGTAAAAAAAAATAGTGAAATTTTCAGACTGACTTGAGGTTAGGTGTAAAAGGGAGCTCTTCACAGCTGGCTCACAGTAACACCCTCTGCTGACTCCTTGGCAACAGCTGTAGAGATCCACCACCTCTGTCAGCCATGAAGAAATGAGGTAGGGGGAAAAAGCCTACAGGTTAATGTGCTGGGGTTTTATTTCATTCAGAGGTGACAAAGAGAACAGCTCATTATGTCTAAGACAGCAGACAGCTCTGACCTGCTTGTCACATAAAACCAGTAAATTCCCTTCCTAAGGAAGTAGCGCGTACCTACATAAATTGTAGGCTGGAAACATCTTGCATCACCATGTGAGAGGACTTTTAGGTCATGTAGGCAGGCAAGTGCATTCAGAGCCAGGTAGGCAAATGTCTCATTTATGTTTCAAAAACTTAAATTATGTGGTATTTCACAAACCTTTTTCTACTGCAACATCTTAGCTGGTTCATGCAGTTAAAAGACTCCAGGATGAAACTGTGATATTGTGAAGGAAGTAAATTGCCATCCATTTTGTTAGGAAGGATGATGAAGACATGAGAGGAGCACCCACAAAAGCAGTAAAGAAAGGTCTACCATATGTAACTGTACCACTCTGCATCACTGCGAAATCTAGTGTAAAACTGGTTCTTGTTTTATCCTCAGTCACTCATCCTGCATCTGGCAACTTTTCCCATCCTTTGTGAATGATCCTGGTCATTCACAACTCTCTGACACCTCAATTTTATTAGCTCAGCAAGCCTGCTGGGGGTCTTTACCGTGCCTTTGACTTAGATAGGAACTTTTCTGTTGGTACAAAGCAATCCTGACTGAAATCTTCAAATAGTGCCAATACATATGCTTATGGCTAAATACAATAAATGTGAAAAGTGAAGCAATACAGCAGTGAGATCCATTACATGTTCTTGCAGTGACTAATAGTTTCTTTTGTGTTTCAGAAGATTTTTAAGAGTCAACTGAAGCATGGGAAAATATTTAATGTGATTTTCCAAAGCACTGTATTTCTGAAGCTCTGCCAGTCATGTAGTAGATTGAACACAGCATTACAAAGTATTCTCACATGTAACCACAGGGACTCTATGACACAGGTTATTTAAAGCCTTGTGAGACTCATTTACAATTCTAGGTAAAGCACATTTCTGAAAGTATTTCACTGGCAACTGTCTGAAGCTGTGTTTCAAAAACCAGAGTACAAATTTCATAGCCTCTAGCCCCAGCAATTCACATCCTATAAAATATTCAGATTTTTTATCTTTTGCAGAATAGCTTGAATCCCATGCTCTTGCAAGACAATTTTTACATTTTTTTTCCCCTAAACAATAAAAATAACAAGAGCTGTTAGCAGGTTGGAAGAGGGTCAACAAAACTATTGTCACGGGCTTTTTATTTCCTTTCTTTCAACCTCCATGGGGAGTCTAATGATCAAAACTTAGCAAAGTGCATAAGTATGTTGTGTAACAGGATTGTTAGATCTCTTGGCTTCAAACTAAAAAGACTATAAACCAAAACTCCTATTATGGATATTTCTTGATGTTTGGTGGTCTGTTATGCATTCCCAATATGGATAGTAATTTTCATCCTCTTGCCATTAAAATTTTTGATTAAAAAGCATTGCTGCAATACTTCCATGAAAATACTGTAATTTGGGAATTTTTCTTTTGGAAAGAATGTAACAGAATAATGAATGTGTCTATCAATTCCATTCTCTTAGTTAATACCAAAAGTGGAAGGGATGACTTATAACCACTTGCGTGCTTTGGCTATCACATTGACAAAATGTGATAGGATCATGGAATCATTTAGGTTGGAAACAGCCTTTGTGTCAGACCCACTTGGAGCATTTGCACAATGGCAGAAGCTCCATCTACTTATGCCCACAGAGACCTGTCTGAATGGACAGCACAGATTCACAACAAACATCTGAAATAAAGCTGGGTCTTCCTAGAAACATCTCAACTAACACTTCACTGCTGGTCTCCAAGAAAAGGGAAAACTGACATATCTGAAGCATATTTTGTACTTAAGCTTAAGCAATTCCTGGTTGAAGCTTAAAAAGCTGGTTCTGATCAATGAAGTTCTCTGTTTCTCTGTTAAGGAATGCCTTGCCTTTCTCAGTCTGATGAGATGGCCAGAGACTTGCCCCCAGCAGAGCCAATCTTTCCAAAGCTTTCCTTATTAAATGCTTCATCTGCTTGGAAGATTTTTCTGTACAGTAACCCACTGCTGTGGATTACAATCAGTGACCAGCAAACTGTTTTGAGCTTCACCAGTGTGACTAAGAAAGGAATCCAGCCTGAGTGCCATTAACACCATGAGCCAAATCTTAGTCACACGAAATTCAATGGCAAACTTCCTACTGATTTTGTGGAATTCAGAACTTACTTTCTAGTCACAGGCACTTATCTATTAAAAAACACAGAAGGAACCTGACATTAGATTTCCTCAATATACAAACTAAGGTAAAGCTTTTTGCTACATTTTCACAGCGCCTAATGTTGAAACTTTTCTTACAAAATTAAAATTTCAAATCCTTCGTATTTCTTATGTAGTATTCTACCTTCCCACCCTCAATTAGATCTTAGACCCTCAAGTAGATCTTAGCATCATAAAACAACACATCACATGTAAATACATACCACATCAGATACAGCAGACTTCTCTCAAAGAATGTGAATCCACAAATTCTGTGGTCAGTTGAGTAGTTTTTCCTCTAAATAGCTAAGTCAGCCTTTCCGCCAATAAATGTAAAGTAGCGTTTTAGATCTTTACATATAACTTAAACATTATTTCTTAACTCCTCAGAGAAAATACAGATACTTAGCAAGCTTTTTTTTTAAAAAAAACAGACCCAAATCCCCCCAAAATCAAAATGACCAAAACAAGAAACTCAATCAGGAAATTAATTAAGTTCCTAAATTTCTGCACATGGCTGGACTTGCCTCAACAGGATTTATATGCATCTACACAGTATACATGAAAGTTAGTTAGATAACCTTGTAACTATAACTGCAGATTTTACTGTGTATTTTGAATAGTTATTTGTTGCTAATATTTAATTTAGCTGTCTCATTTAGATGCTTCTTTCTATGGCTTTTCCAGAAGAAAACAGAATTCTTTGATTTTGGCTATTGGCCCTGAAAACTGGGATAACTTATTTCAAAGGCAGTCAAGCTGTGTCTCTTTTGTGGAGAGACAGCTAACATCAATTGTACACCACAAACAAACCAACTGACCACTACTGAGTTCATAATTTCTCATATTTTAACACACTGAAGGCAAAACACTTCAGGTAGAATATCAAAAAAAAACCCCAAAAGTCAACTTGCCCCAATCAGATGCACTGCATGGTTTAATTTTGGTACTAGTCAGAGGTAACTGAAGTGCAGAAGTGCTTCAAGCAAATTTTAAATTATGCAGGTAAACTGGGAAAAGATGACCAGAAAAGACTAAAACAGAAATCAAGCTAACCATGTATAAAATTAAGATAAAGCACACACATGCCATATTATCCTTAGAAAAAATTCAAGTGGCCAGATATCTGTAAGAAGCAGTGCAGGTTTTCAGGAGCAGTGGGCACTGTCATTAGGTGAGTCCTTACTCTGCACTTCCACCTTCCACAACCATTTGATGCACCAGAAGATGCTGGGAGCTTGCTAATCCAAAATCCACAGAATCATCAGAGTTAAATTAGAGAGTTGACTAACATGACAAGGAATTAACCCTTTAAATAAGATGCTGTAGGGTTCCTCTGCAAGGGATTTCTTAAGTGCTGTAAAAACAATGCTCTAAATTAAGCTTCTATTGCTAGAATAAAAACAAATGCTGCTTCAGTTACCAAATTTAATGGTTTTATTATCAGTGTAAAAACAGGCTTCAAAATAACACTTTTCCAGAGGTCATGGCACACAGATTCTAGGCAATCCATCATCAAAACCCTTCAAAAGTAGGAGCCAAATTTAACTTCAGCACCTGATAGGATAGTATTAAACAGACAGACTGGCACTAAAGTATTCTTACATAGGAGCTTACACAAAGCCCTCAAGAACGTGTGTTATCATCAGACATACTTAGGCAACTCATGTGATCTCAGCAAGCAAGCATGGGTGAGTTCACCTCACATGGCACTAAAATCAATGCTACAGATTTACTGCTCCCTACTTCTAAAATAATGATGAAAGCCATTCTTCTTCCATATTACCTCCTCCACCGAGCTCTTCAGGCCATTGTCTTCTGCTAAAGACACAGAACTTCAGCCTTGGCTGTTTATTTGCACTAAAACATAGAAAGTGATCCATCTTCTGCAGCTTCTAGCTTCTTCAAACCTCAATTTAGATTGTATCTGCCCCATCAGATTTCCCATTTGGTGATATCTGACTAATTAGTTTTATTTTCCCCACATAAGCCTGTGTTTTCCATCTTTTTCCTAACTGAACTGCCACAAGTTTTTCAAATGGAGGAAAAATCAAGCTAGAAACTTGTTTCGGGGCAAAGGAACTGCTTTTAATTTTAACTTTTAAAAATGCATAATATATGTCATCCAAATGAGCAAGATTTTAAAATTCAAAAGAAAGTAACTGTGATTAGCAGATGGTTCTACAAGAGCAGCGGTGAATAAAACCTAGCCACTAGGGAAATTCTAACAAGCCAAACTGACCACTGAAAAAGGAAAGAGGTGCTGGCATCCAGCTGGAAAATAAGCACCACTTTGTAAAAGTTTGGGTTTTTTTTAAACAATCATTGGAATTTATTGTCAGATTTTATTTGCATCTTTTGCACGGAATTTTATGATGGTGTCTGTCAAGAAATGAAAGTTGTGATATAGTGTTACTAATCCTCTTATCCAAGTATTTTGGACAGTGATTACAGCATTATGAGGAGCACTCAAAACTCACAAAAGGCACAGGGGCATAAGAAGATTACTAAAGGCCATCCTTTCACTGGGAAATGAAAAGGCTTCACAGAAGCACAGTCAGATGTCACTGCTTGCCAATGCTGGAAAAAGTCAGTTTGGCCATATGATTTCCCTCACTGCCTATCCATACTCATATCCATATCTCAAGCTCCTTGAGACACTAAGGGCTGTGCTCTTAGTAGATAAAAGGGCAAAGAAATGCTTTGCCAACCAAAGGTATTTACAGAAGAGGGAGCTCGTGGTTTCTGTCACACCTATTTACATCAATATGCCCTCATGGCTTGTTTTCTTTTAAGATTCCATGAGATGAACAGAAGAGATTGTTCTTCCTGTATACATATACAAGACTTAAGTTTCTAAACTTGAGATGTTGGTTTTCTGAGCATCAATGTGATTAACTCTCATTTAAGCTAGTAGAAACTTGACTGAGAGTAAGAATTGACCCAAACTCAAGTTACAGGAGCGGCAGGTGGCTCATCTTTTTGGATGAGCCATTTCTCATCACAGATGTAATCTGAAGAGTATTGCTGTTGTTTTGTTAATTCCTATGCAGTTTATAAGCCACCTTTTGTATCTGATAAGAACATGTGGTCTTGAACCATTTAAAGTTTTCCAGGATTTGGGGTTTATTACTGCTGTAAAACATTTCCATAACAGACTTCCTTCAGTTGGTTTTCTGTATTTATTTTATGCTTATTATGTTGAAATTGATACTCATCGCTGCCATTTCCTGACAAATTATGAAATGGGCTTTCAATTAATCAGTATGCTGTTTTTATTGAGAGAGATCCTTCTGAATTGCCTCTGTTTTCTTTTATTGGCAAGTACATCTTCTTTCCATGATACATGTTGATGTTAACTGGTATGAAAACAAAGAACTCAACTTCTTCAAGGGATATGTTACAAACAGACTGTGAGTGTAAATCAATGCAATTATATGCTGGCAATTAAGAGGTTAAATAAATTCCCAATTTAAGAAACAAGGTGAGAAGATTGTCTGAAGACACTTGGGGCCTGTCTTTCCAGGAGCCACAGGTCAGCAGGGCACCCACTGTCACACGGGATAACCAGGTGCCACACAGTACCTGGGCCCTGTGGGGCTGACACAGTTCAATGCTGCTGCTTTTGCTATTTACAACTTGATGTCCCTGTATTCCCAAAACTTGCCTTACAAACTGTGTCTCAAACAAATCACCTTGCTTGATCCTAATGCTATAGGGTGGCATTTAGGATTGTGATGTAACTTTTTAGCAGAATCTGTAGTCAGTGGTGGAAACCAAGAGAGCATCAGAGTGAAAAATGTTTTGGCTCCTTAACTTAAATGCTCACGTCAGCTCAGCTGAGTTCCCAGATTCCCATTTGACAAAAGACAGATTACATAAGCAGCAATAATTTTCCCCATGCTTGGAAAGAATTGGTCAAAATGCTTAGCAACTCCACACAAGTGCAGCAGGCTGCTGCCTGCAGTGCTCGGTCAGAAAGCAAAAATACCTTTTGGCAGGACTGTGGTCAGCCAGCCCAGCCACCCCTGCGTGGGCCCAGGGATGCCTGGCTGCTCTGCTGGCCACCACTTCTCCTCTTCTCCCAAGGGAATGTGCTGGACCAGCTGAAAGCATCCTGTGTGGCAAAGCCAGCTTGGGAGCTCTGGCTGGGGCCAGCCTGGAGGTACCCATGGTTAGGGTGAATGTTGAATGAGGTTTATGGAGTTCTTTGCCTAATAGTAAACTAAACGTTTAAAAAAGTCACAGACAAATGCTCAATGCATCTCCTAAAGTGAGGGGGACTGGCATTTGGAAAATTCACCTTTGCATTTGTTTGGAATTTATTTTCATGCTCTCTGTGAGGATTGTTTCGTCTGATCTCAAGTGCCTCTGTTTTGTGCTTCCAATAAAGATGCCTTTCATTCTTCCTCTAAATTATACTAAATGCTCAGTAAGAAGAGCAGATGTTCACCAATTACAGAAAAATAAATTAACTGAAAAGGAAAAGAAATCTGGAGGTGGGGCAGGGAATTTTAGTTGCCAGGTAACTCTAGTATGGGATAATCTGCTACATTTTGTAAGCACAGTCAAAGGCAAACAGAGGATCCCAAGTGGTACCCTGCCCTGGGCTGATCCCAGGCCATCACTGGGGCCATCAGCCCACCAAAGTCCCATCTCTACAGGCCCAGAGGAGCACAGGGGCACAGTGACAGTCAGAAAACTAACTAAAGACACAAGGGCAAAGGAAGGGGCACCAGGTCTACAGTCCTTTCCAGGACTGAGAGGAGAGGAGCTTCAGCCCAAGAGTCCAGATCTGAAAGGCATCAAGATGAGTCAATGCCAGAGCACTTTTTGGGGCTATCTGGGCAGGCGTGTGAGGGTCTGTACCTGCAGCTGGAGCGGGTCTATTTGTCTGGGTGCCAGCAGCTGGGAGCACTGCGTCCAGAAGTGGCTGCTGGGCAGACTCTGTGAGCCCAGCAGATGAGGGAATCTGTGCTGCCCATCTGTGTGGACATGTGTGTGTGTGTATAAACAAAGACACGTGTATACATATAAAACAGACATATTCTGACTAGCACACCCTTTCCTATTCAGGCAGGGAGGGGCTGTGTGTTCCCTACTGAGAACATGTTTTCAGCCTTGCTGCTGGCTGCACCTGGGAGCATGGGGCTTGTGCAGCACTATCTTTGCCCTTACATCTACTAAGGGATGACTTCAGCAAGGTTAAGAAAGCAACTGAAAGCAGCAATACCCTTTTTAACTGTTTTTAATTTAGAAGCCCCTAAACACTGTCCATTAAGAAGCAAATTGAGCTAAACAGACAGGTGGGTGTTTTGTGTATCCGTCTTCCAAAAATAAATTTTAGATACCTTGTGAAAAGGTGCCACCCCCATACCAGCCTCTGGCTGTGTCACTGCTGTAACTAAAAGGGTTGAACTTTTGTTATTCTCAAACCCAGAATTCTGCGACAGCAGAAAATGCCTTCACATTTTTCTTACATGCACTGCTAATAAACTTGATGAACAGGTCTACCACTTTCTCATGACTCAGCATCAGACAAGATTGTTTTGGTAGCTATGGGCTTCTTCCCTTTCACTATTTCTTCCAATGCTGATCTGTATTTTCAGCTATTTTAAAAAACAAAACAAAACTAAAGCTAAAGAAAACCCTGACAAGCAAACAAATAAACCAAAAACGCAAGGCCAAAGAGATGCAAAATCAAAACAGGTTTGCTTTACTTGATCTGGCTAATCACAACAAAGCAACATAAAAATTCTGGCTTTCTTCAATACTATATTCCACCTGAATGCCACATGCAGGGGGTAAGAGAGCCTTGTGACACTTGCAGATACCTCACTGTAGTCTCCTGTGTGATAAACAGACCCATGTCAGTCAGTAAAGTTGATTCTCAGCGAGCCAACAGGTGTCATCAAAGTAACAGGAACCCGTAGCAGGGAAAAACTGCGGCTCAACTGCGGCCAGTGTCAGTGTGTTCTGGGCTTGACTCATTTCTGGTTATGCCTACACACTTCAAATTGTCAAGTTCATTTTGAAAACCCTACAGATTCCCCTAGAATTATTTCTGTAATAGCAATAAGTGAAAGCTGGAGTACTGTGAGATTTGATTACAATCAGTGTGATGAAAATCCCTCTAAAAAAAAAAAAAATACATGAGGAAAACAAAGGAGAGATGGTAGATTTTGGCTATGGCTTCCACTGCTGTTGTTTTGCTGCACTTTAAGTAAAGCTACATTTTTAAACATTGACAGAGCTCAGTAAAATTTAGTAGCTCTAACTTATAGTTAATCTTGGTTAGATTCTCCATTACCTGAAGTCTTTAAATCAACTTTGGGCGCCTCCTCAGAAGATAAGCTGTAGCTCAGCCAAGTTTATCAAGCTGTATAAAAAACTACTAGATTAGGCTCTCTGGTTTGTGTTTATGTAAGATTGCAATGATGACATAATGAATCTAACCTTAAGCATCCACTAGGCTATAGCATATCCATGTATGTGGGAGCTATTGACTCTAGCACACCTAAGGTGGGCACATAAAATATTATATGACAAGCAAGAAAAAATACAGTGCAGCTACTCCAACATGGACAACTTTGGTGAAGTATGGAAAATTACTGCACATGCTATTATGCTGGAAATACAGTGCTGAAAGTAAAACTCACATCTTATAACAAGACAAACAACTACAGAACATATCTGTCTTACCAGTGGCATGGCAACTGTAAAAGAAAACACACACACTGACCTGAAATAGTAGCAACTTCTTCCCGTTAAGAATATTGCTTATAAGGGAATGAGCTAGAGACAGCTGACCACATATTCATAAAAGCTGTGTTCTGTTTCCAGAAAGTGTTTCAATGCCTTTACAATTTTTACCAAAATAAAAAGAAACCGAAGCAACCAACAACAACAACAAAGCAAACAAACAATACCCAAACAAAACCCCAAAAACGAAACAAGAAAAACCAAAAAAAGTCAAGAAAGAAAAAAAAAGGAAAGGTGTGTTTGTCACTGATTTTACAGTCCCCAAGTACATGAAGCTAACAAGCTGAACATATACACACTTCAGGGACTTCTCATAATCCAAACCATCCAGTTTCCAATTGCCTCAGAACGTGCTGATAAAAACAAACTCCCTTGACCAGACCCTGATCCCACAAGCTGATCTAATCCTTACACACAAGCATCCCACTCCTTTGTCTCACCAAAGAGACAATGACCTGCTCACACAAGTAGGCTGACAAAGTAAAAAAGGAACAGCTGCATCTGCCCAGCCAGGGATTAACTGGCATTTCAGCCCTGTCTGTCCACTGAACAGCTTTCACATTACTAAGATTCACCAATTTAATGCCATTAACTCCAGTGAATTTTTAAGAAATGCTAAACACAGTTGGATAGACCTGTAAGAAAGGTTGTACCAGGTTGATTGGAGACTCCTTCCTAAAGAAAATCTTGCACAGGATGTTTCACAATTGTGTATCAGGTATTGTCACTTAAAACTGCTGGCAGATTTCAAGAGAGAGAAGTCCTGAAAATAACAAACTCCTAAAAATCTGGTAAAAAGATCAATGCAGAGAAAGGAGATTATAATCAGAGTGTGTAGGGGAAAAGCCCCCAAATATGAACTGTGCCGTTGTCAGTCTTATTTGGTGGTACGGCACCAAAACAGCTTCTGAGTGGATGCAGCAGACAATGGCTATTGCCCAGTGTAAAATTCAATAAGGAGAACAGTGTATCTAAGCAGAAAAAGACACACATCTAGTCATTATCCTATTTTCAAGCCACAAACAGTTTGGGTTTGCTTGTTTAACAGTAATGTATTTTTCTATTAGAAAATAACTATGTATGTATGTTCGCAAGTTCTCCACATCTGAGCAAAAACTCAAAGCAGAAAATCTTGCCTAGAATCAAGTATCATTTACAATCTCCTACAATCAATATAACTGTAACAGAAATAATCTTACATGCCACTGGACTTTTATTGTCAAGGAAGCAAAAATAAGAGCTAATACATATACTCACATATACCACTCATGTCTTTACTGTGACTAACACAAAAGTCTGATTTACAAGTACTTCATAAATTTGTGAAATCTAACATGGAAACTGTTCTGCAGCTCAGTGACCTGTTGGAACCAACTCAAGTGCTGTGCACACAGTCCTTCACAGCAACACAAGTCTGTGAGCCACCAAATGGGAAGGGAAAACGGCAAAACAACAGGCGTGTTTTTGAATTTAATAACCAGAAACAGTTTGGACTGCTATTCTCTACCCAGTTCACTGACATTCTAAGAGCTCCCATTTAAACATCTAGAATAACTTACTTCTCATGACTACTTAATCCAGTTCTCTAACCTGAAAGTCCTAACAGTTGCTGCTGTTTGAAGCATCCAGAACATTACTTGCATATACTTTGTAAAAATGGCATTTGCTAGTAAAAGCAAAGCTTTTAAATCTTAAGGGAAATAGCCTTGGGGTTTTCCCCTTCTGAGAGCTTAAAGTTTTATGAGTGAACCTAAAGGACTGCCAGACTTCTAAAGTGACAACACATTACGAAAAAATTTCCTATGTGTTTTGCAAATTTGAAGTCAGCCACATTTCACAACTGACATCAGGGTTTTTAATATCAGCTCTAATGAAATATAATTCTCCAATGACATAACTGTGAAGTACAGCATTTTCATTTCACTAGCTGGCAGAGAGGTTTTGGCCTTATTATTATTATTTCTTATGTAGCGCCAAAAGTGTTCTAGGCCCTGCACAGACATGCCTGAATTAAAAACATTTTCCTTGTATCTGCTGTAAACCCAGAGACCACAGCGTATTCAGCTCTACAGAACAGGTCACACATTTTCACACAACTGCTATGGCCAAGTCATATGGTAGGACACAGGAATAAGACAAAAATGTAAGAAATAGCTTGCCTTCATCTTCTCTACAGTTTCACTTTCACTAAATCTCTTCAGGTAGGATTGGATAGTTTCTGGTTTGGGAGAATATCACTGTTTATTGAAAAAAATCCTACAGCCAATGAAGAAATTCCAGCCATCATCACAAAAGCCTGAGGGGAGCGGGGCGCAAGCTGGGGATTAAAATGATAGTCTTATTTTTAAATCAGGTTCTTCCTGAGGTCACAATTCCTCTGCTGGATGAGAGAGGTGTTTATTTTAGAACTGATACGTGCACAGCTCACAACAGTTTAACCACACACCAATAAAAAATAAAAAGCTCCCATTTGCAAATAACTGAACTAAGGATTTCACTGAGAAGAGCTCTGCCTTCCTTAGACCCTGAAAACCCAAGAAACAGGGGTGAGAGAAAAAGCTACACTTCTCCCATCAGGGCTTCACCCCCTGATGACAGATGAAATCCAAATATGGAAGACAGCAGTCAGAAAGAGAAACTTGTCTATTCCAAAGGCCCCCAAGTAGACGGTAGGAGCATCTGACATAAGCACTTTGTTCTGAATTTGTCATGGGAACAAGCAACAACAATGTTGTACTTACTCATTCACCAGGACATTGCACATCCTGCTCAATGTACATCTCTTCAGATCTCCAATGGTGTTACTTGGGAAAGAAATTGCCTCAGTTTGGCTGTCACCTGCATGTTGTGCTTTGGGACCGAGCAGTGACCCTGGTATCACCAAGTGCTCAGGCATACAGACACTCCAGGGACACCTCCACACACAGATCCAGCTCCAGCTTAAGAAAGAATCTGCAAGGGGTATCTCATGGCATTGTTCACAGTAACAAGTCTAGGCCTGACCTGCTAAAACATACACAAAAGGGATAAGCCATACTGACAGGTACAAAGGGGATGCCTCCGCTGCAGCAACATCTCCTAGTGGCTGTCATGAGTGGAAGGTAACAGGACACGGTGTCTTTGCCACAGGGCTGATGCACACTCAGCTTGAAAAAGAATAAGAACCAGCATTCAGCACATTAAGTTGAAAGGTGGAGAGAAAAGCCTCCAAAAACATAAAGGGTAGATGTCTGGTAAGAGTTAACAGAAAGGTTCATTTGTTGGCTTCTTGTATAAGTCTTGAGATAACACCTTGGAGTCATAAAACACAAATGCACTAGATCAGCAGCAATTTCCCCTTTGGACTGGATTCTAATCAGGGTATCTTGGTACCCTTGACCTCCTTTTGCATCTTTCTGAAATCCCAAAGCACATTTTAACGGGGGTCTGCAGACCCTGAACTGCAGCCTGAACATGGTTTGAACTCTTATTGAACCAATGACAGCTGCACACACTTCCCTTTGAGGCTACAGCAGAAGATGAAAAGAAATAATGTTTGATTTTTCTACTTTGGAGGGCAGGTGAGGAGAAGAGTCCACATAATACATTATGGTGCAGCTTGCAGTGGTGGTGGCTGTCTCTTTTGGTGCCTTAGCTCATTTCTGTAAAGATAAGTATGCAGAATGAAGTAAGCGTTATCCTTCAGTTTCTCTAGACTGATGACAAACATTACACTGGTCTCCAACGCTGATGGAACACAAAAGAGAAAACACAGAGCATGACTTCCCAAAAACGGACAAAAACTTTGGTCCTCTCTGGAGGATGCTCTGGGAAGAGGCAGAGAATAAATGGGGTCAGAACAGCCTTTCCCAGCTCCTTGCAACCAAGCGTAAATCAACAGTAACAGAGATGTTACCTCTGAGGGGTTGTGTGAAGCTTGCGGCAGACAGCAGCAAAGTAGGAGAAAAACTGCAATTCATATCTGCTCTCCATAGCCAAGAGATCACAGTCAGGACTAACACAGTTGCTGGAAGTTTTGCATCAGAACAGAGAGAATCAAAACCATGGAAGGATGGCAGGGTTTGTCCCACTGTAAATGCTGGCATTTATAACGGAGAACAAAGTGTCACCAGATGCCCGTTGCAGACACTCATGGTTTGCTTTTCACAATATCATGTAACAACGCTTTGTACTAAGATTTCACACAGCAGTGGTTCTTTAATTCAAGTAGTTACATTTTCTGCTTGTAGGAAATGGTCTCCTTTGACCATACCAAAACAGCTATTGTCCCACCAATCATATTGCCATAATCAGCTACCAACATTTGTTCAAAAGGCACTGCCATTTCTTAAAAGCTCTTACCTCTTTATTTAAAGGACAATGAAAGCCTAAAACCGACAGAATACTCTTCCCCAAAGACAACACCCCTTTCATCAGGCACTGAAGCAATAAATGGCATAGGAAGGAGAAAAAAAATCATTAAATAGTTACATAAACTATCTAAAGCCTCTGTGTATGAACTCAAAAAATACCATTTTTCACACAGTTCTAGAGTCCTAATATGTAAAGTTATACTAAAGCAGTATGAAATCATCTACATCTTCCACCCACACAAACAAAGCAGTCCCCCCTCCTATCCCTCCACAGCTTCCAGCCTCAAATATCCTGGCGTAAAATGATCAGACAAAATAGGTGACTTATGTTTTTATTGGTTCCTCCAGACTATGACGACATTTCCTAAAACACTGAGCCAGGAAACTATTAATGTCTCTGAAAAAGTGTAAAGGGTCAGGCTATTTCAAAGGATGTTTTTGCTAAGAGGCCTTTGTTATAGATGTATAGGCCACTTAAGGTTTGATTAATAATAACAAAAGTATTCCGCATTCCCGTAACATTTCTAGCTCCAAGGTATATTGTGAACATATTTGTTACATTGTGTTACAAATATATTCTTGTATTTCTTGTGTTATGAAAGCATTACCCCTCTTCACCCTTCTGAGAAATAAAACAAGAAGGTTAATAAACTTGCCTAAGATTTTGTAAAGTAGTATATCCATTCCAAGATCAGAATTACCCACAATCCGTATGTGCTCCTAATCCCAGGCTGTTATTGGAGACAGAAATGAAAAGGGTCTCAGTTTTTCACCATATTAAAAATGAAAGAGCTGGAAGATTTTCTAGATTTATCTCAGCTGTGCTGGCCTGCACTTGGCAGCACAAATCAGGTCAGGCACTTGCAGGTGGAGTCAGAGATGCCTTAAAAAAGCTTTGTGTGTGTTATATACAAGCACTAAAGCAGAGCAGCCAGCACTGTAACAGGAGCACAGCACAGACTCATCAAAACTTTCTCATTTTCTTAGTGCACGCTACATGTACACAGCTCCTTGTTTTGGCTGCTTTCTCAGTAGGTCTGGGAAATATCAAGGGCGACACAAAGGACTTGCACAAAAGCCTCGGAAGTAAAGATGCTCCAAAGACACCACCACTTCTTTTGTGGCCAAAACAATTTCACTCAAACCCAGTTCTGATCCCGACTCCTCAAGAATACGTACATAGGTCAGTTCCCTAACACAGGAGTGCAAAATAGACAGTATGATGCATTTTACACAGGAGAGAGCTGAGGCATCCTAAAAGAAGTACAAGTCCTCTGGTTTTACTGATTAAGGAACTTCACTCATCTGTCACTTCTCAAACAATCACAGTCGGGTGAGATGACAAACGCTGCAGGTAAAAATCCCACTATTGCACAGTGCCACCTCCTGGGCAAGCAAGACCCGAAAAACACCCTCAAGTGTCCCTCCTCTCCTGCAGCATCCAACGTTTTAGTGTTGCCTCCCAGGCTCTGGCAGACCAGGGATTACCTCTGTTCTCAGAATGCAGGACATGAATTCACGGAAAGAAGAGCCGAGATTGTTTACAGCTCTCCCCACAAAACATGAGCTGCAGCAATCCCACTCTTGAGCGAGGCTGTATCTGCATAGGCAAGCACCACACAAACCCACAGGATCAAGTTCACTCTGGGTTGCTGGCTAATCACAAATTAGCAATCAGGGCTTCCTTTCAACATCCAAACAGGAAATGGGAGTGGAGGAAGTAAAAGCTTAATAATTTCTTGCATGTTAACAAGTTACATGAGCTGCTCCAATAAAAAAAGCTTTGCTAAGTGAACTTAAACCTAGCACACAGTCTGTCACAAAATGACAACCATTTATCTTTAAAACCAAGCTGTGTATTTTGGAAAGACAACGGATACAGACATTTAAATCAGCATAATTTAATTTCCAGAATAAGAGGACATCAAGTAGTGATCTGAAGTTGAGGATCCTACTTTATTGTAATCACAAGTGTTGAGACTATAACCCCAAAATAAACCTGAGGTGGTAATCTTGGCCTCTCTCTTGAAATTTAGTGAAAAAACGGGATTAGAAGAACAACATTTTAGTTATCACAAAAAACATTAAATCACAAGTCACAAAAAACATAAAATCCGTAATGGCCTCTAACAAAAGAGCAAGAAAATCAGGCCTAATGTTAGCTCCATTTCTTTCCACTATCTTTTAGGGGTACTGTACTCTTTGGCTGTGCACACCCTGTAGAGTTAAGTGTCAGGAAAGCTGGGAAATAAAGACCCTGTAAGACACTGAGAACCCTAAAATGCCTAAAGGAGCACAGGACTTTCAGGCCTCCATGTCAAGCACAGCAAGGAACATCTCTCCATCTTTACATTACGAGATCACAGCCCCTGGCAGTTGGGTAAAGCCTGGCCCATAATACACTCCTAATTTGGTACTGTCTTCACAGCAGGAGGAGGGAAAACAATTTCGTGCAACTGTTGAGCAATTCTCAAGAGTTCAAGACAGATGAAAGGCCAGTTTCTTGGTTGCCTGAAGATATTAAGACAGATTAGGGACAAAAGTAAGATGATTTAAATGGGTGGATGTAGACTGATGTTTTTGAGGGAACTAAATTGCAAGGTAGAATTCCTTGTCTTTTATGGATGTACCCAACAACAACAAAAAAATATCTTGGAAGAACTCCACAGTATAGAAAGAGATTATTTCAGTGGGCTTTATGAAGAACAGAACAGAATCAAAGGAATTTGGAAAAGAAACCCTGCTGTCAATATAACCTCTACACAATCTCATTATCTCCCAAGGATGCAAGCAAGAACAGACATATAACACAGATAGTTACCATGGCCCACAATAAACTGGCTACAGTAAATAAGGAGCTAAAACTGCGTGGGTGCATGCTCTGCATTATGGAGCATGAAAGTAAGTTTTTTCCCTACTTTCAGCAGTAGAGACATGGGCACTCATTTTTCTAATGCAGCATTTACCACGAAGCACTGCCTACCATAAACCACTTCAATATACTTGTTACACTGTGCATACAGCTGGAAATGCAGACCTTGGTCTGGACTCTTGTATTATTGTTCTGAGCAACAAAAAAAGGGAAAAACTCTGTTGTGAAATGAGGGAATGTAATGAAATCTGAATTTCCATCCTGGATCCTTCAGATTGTTTTCACAGTAGGCATTCCCTGTTTCCAAGGTGACAGGAGGCAGAGCAGATATTTAATCAGCCTGGGTTTTAGACCACCCATTTGCAAAAACTCTCCAGAAGAGTTTTGAAAGCTGGAAAGCAAGGAGTCTGTAAGACTGCTGGGTTTGGTCTTGGGGTTTTTGTTTTGTAAGGCGTAATTATTGGTAGGTATTACATCTGTCACTGGCAACACCGATAACTCCTACAGTATTTGTATTGTTACCTTGCACTTCAATAATCGTGGTATCAGCTGTGTCCAAGAGTTTATTTCTGTGGAGTCACTAACTAACCACTTTTTTTTTAGGATGTTTGCATCCAGGGCAGAAATGCCACTTCCTACTACGTGATAAAGACCATGAGGACTTTGCAGGACTGCCACCTGCGCCATTGCCAAAATGACGGCATCTGCCAGAACATTCAGGTTTCCAGTCTGTGATGCTCCAGCAGGTTAGCTGATCTTCACTTAACTTCTGTAGTACCAAAAGGTTCTCCTTAACCCAAGACTTCCAATTTTCCCTCCCTCTAGTTCCAGTGACAGAGGTAAGAGTTTCCAGACAAGGTTTCTTTGGTAAGGAGTGCTGATGAGCTCGTACCTGTTTAGCAGCTATCACTCTATCAACAATCCACTGTCAAAAAATGGAGGAGGAATGTGCCTGACAACGTGAGAGACAAACTATGATCTGTGTCCTCCTTGACCTACATTCATGTAACATTCAAGGCTCACATGTGCTACTCACTTAAGTGTCTAAAGGAAGGTGGTAGTGACCAGTTTCTCTGGATCAGACACCAGGTAGCTGTTAAATAATATTAAGAATGATTTCACCATGAGATGCTTGTACTGGATCTCACCCAAAACCTTTTTATATTGCATATATTACTGTTTTGCTGCAAATGTGGTCTCAAAGCAAAGTAAGAACTTTGATGAATATATGCATGAGATCATCCAGATGAGGAGACTGTATGTTTACAAAGGTGTGGAAGCACTTGACAAAATAGATTATCTTTTTCAGTCTGTATTCCAAAATAAAGGTTTTCTTGGATGATGAACTCAGGAGTTCCCTGAGTTTTGTTCATTGAGGGCAACCTAACGAGTGGGACATCAGGCTTGAGGCAGCATGACCAAAAAAATAACAAAATTTTAAAAAAAATATCAGCAGGACAGTGCAGAAAAGCCACAATTTGAAATTTTTCCTGAGGTCACATACTTAGCAGCTTTCCAGGTTAGTCTCTGGGAACCCCTGACTCAGATGCTGAATTTTCATGAGGAATATAATTGATCCTCATACAGAGTTTTCCTCCTCAAAGTCTCCTCCTCCAAAGGTTTTCTTTTTTTGTGATGACTGCTGGGCTCTGTGTTACACAAACAGAAGAATGACAAGGCAGGAGCAGACATGCTAACCTTTCAATTTATATGGTAGCTGTAAATGCCTGTATAAGCTCAAAACAAGTTAGTCTTACTGAGGAGGCCTCCAGCTCTAGAAGGAGCTCATATATTTAGGTGGTGGTAGAAGGGGCTCTTAGTGCTTAAATCCTCAGTAGACTTTTAAAGTTTATTTTCATAGTCTTAAGGCTTGGGAAGGTAATGATAATTTGTGGTATTCTCTAGAATACCACTGTCATTGTGGTCTTGTTGAGCTATTTGCATGATTTGGTTCCTCTGTACCACAAACATACAAAAATACGAAATATTTCTGCCTTGCATCACCTCTGCAAGTGAGAGACTGCCTACAGAGGGAAGAGGAGCAGCTATGGAGATGACTGCTATAAAGGATATCAGCCTCCATTTACACCCTTTCAAGTGCAAGTGACAACTGTAAACCGTACGTAAGATTTGAGCACACAACTGTGCCAGTTAATAATTCACTCATGGAAAAAGATAAAGAAGATTTTTGGTTTGCAAGTGTTCTCCTGCACTTAAACTTTCTGTGCATATTTTCAAAGGCCTCTCATTCCCGGCTGCACACATATTTATAAAATAAGAGATGTTAGCAACTTGTTCTCCAGTTTGCAGGGATGGCTGAAGCTTACTTCACTTCTGGCAAATTAATGGAGAACATCTACCTTACCCCTTTGGTACAAGCAGATACAATGGAGAATTCTCTTCTGCCAAAAGAAACTACCTAAGGAACAAAACAGGAGTTTTTCTCAGCAAACTTTCTGACTTTTAATTCAGATGTTACGAGGGGAAAAGCCACCAGTGATATGGAGAAGCAAACAGATAAAAATCTCTGGAATGTCCTCTCTGCTCAGAGCTCTGGAAAACTCAGTTATGCAGGGAGACCTGGCGTGAGCCCCACGCTCCCCCAAGACGCAAGGGACTCTTTGAGGCTGTGAGAGCTGCAGTCCCAACCAAAAAATTTCTTTTGTCTCTATTAGTCTGGCAGACCTGACAATGAACTTCTCAATTTCTGGGCAGGGAAAGCACGTGTTGTGTCACGCACTCCTGTCATGCTGGGTCACAGGGTACTGCCTGTGGTTGAAGGACTGCGTGACAACAAGAAAAGCGTTCTGGCATGGCTGAAGCACCCTTGTTGAAAGTCTCCTGTCAGTAGCAGGCATAACTGAGTGGCAGAGATCTGGCTTAACTAAGTAAACTCCATTTTGCTCCTCATCCCACAAGACAGGTGTGGCTGCTTGAGAAATCAAGGCTCACGCTTCCCCAAGGCTCTGCCCTGCCTCCTTACAGGGAGGAGGAAACCCAGCTGCCTCTGTTGCAAACTGGGAATGGTCCAGGTTAAGCTGTGGGGTAATGTGAGGTCAAAGCCTAGTGTGATGGTCTGATGTTCACTGCATGCACTGTGCCAGGAATGGTCAGTGAGTCACACAGCTCTCAGGAAGGTGCCTGGTCCATGTGAAACAGAGACCCAAGAAACACCACTTGCTTTTAGTTGAAGATCAGACAGTGAGGACATATGGCAAGTTTTCTAGGAGACAGCCAGCCAAGGAGGCTGCATCTGACCTGTGGTCTGTTTAAGAAATAAAGCCTCACTGTCTTCTGTGTTTTATCTCATTCTGATCATGGGTTAAACGAGGCACTCAGTCTATTGTTCTTGCCACGTGGTAAGTAACTAGCTACATGTAAACAAAGTAATTAAGCTCCATAAGGAACTGTTTGCCCTTCAAAGCTGAACTAAACATTGCATTTTGTTTTGGGAATCCAAATATGGTAAATTATGGACAGTTAACTATGACCACGGGATTGTTTCTTGCACAGAAAGGGCTCCTGGAACATGCAGCACATACTGGAAAATCACCTTTCCTCCTCTTTACCCTGACATTAACATCTAAAGACCCTGCTGCGCTCACTGCTAGCTGCCTTTTGCTGAGGATCACCTTAGCATAACTAATTTATGATAATTTATGATAATTCTTATCACAATTTATGATAAGAATAGGGAGGGAAGTTTCTTGGGCTGGCACAGCTTGTTCTAAATCCCTGCTCTTCAGCTGTAAAACCACCAGGCTCCATCAGCACCCCTCCAGGAGAACATCTCTCAGTTGTTAACTCAATGTATTTGGTAGTCAGACAGTTCAGAAGGGATCAGTGCAGCACAGAAATACACACCAACTCATTATTTTCTTCTTAGCTGTACTCCTGTTGCACCTAAAATCCCTAATCAATATCAGATTGTCAACTTGCTGAACAGAATATGCACAGAGGAAGAAAGAATCCCATCCCAAATGTCTTCAAGACCAGAAGACTTGACACTTTAAACCCGACACACATCAAATGCAAAAAACCCCAATTGTCCCACTGCTAATATGTGTACTTGTTCAGCTTTGTAGGCTGAATTTATATATTCATAGAATGCAGCAATCTAGCATAGACAAGGTAAAATAAGAACCACCAAAATAAAAACAGAAAGGAAACATTACTAAATCCATTCAGGACTATTAAAAGCAAAAGTAAAAATGCATAGCACCCATTATAATATTCACTTTCCTATTTTAAACATGCAGTTTGCTCCTTTGCAAAGGTTTAACAGATATCCCCAGTTACACACCTGCACTGCAGCTCTCTGCTGTGTCTGTCACCATGGGACAGAAGCACCTGAGCTGAAGCAGGCACACAGCTGAGGGAGGAAAACCAGGAGCTGGGTGGAAGAGGACACAGTGGGGTGTGCGCTGAGCCTGGTGTCAGAGAGGTCCCAGCACACCAAGGGGAAGGACACAGCCTGGAAGGTGATGACAGATTTCTGTTCCCAAAGATCACACTAGAAATCTGGGAGTTAAAACCACAGTCATGGTGGATCTTCTTATTTGCATTAGTCACGCTCTCCCAACAAACTCTGCTATGTGGTATCTCTGCTTACACTGCCTCAGAAACATCTCAGCCTCCTGATGAAGTTACTAGATAAATGGTGAATTTTGAAATACAGAAAGACAAAGGTTAAGAAAACAAACTGTCTTACTATTTACTGCAGTGCTGCAACATGCACATCTCCATCTCTGCTGAAGGGTGAAAAACACCATTTTGTGCAATAGAATGGCAAGGACAGCTGTTGGGAGGCTGAAATGGCCTGTTACGGTGGTGTTATCCAACTGACATGTAGCTGTGGGAGACTGGGACATAGGCTGTGCAGGTGCTCTTTCCACTATATTAACAGAAGAAGCACAACTTATAGTAAAAAAACAAAACAAGAAACCAACTAAAATACTCTAATTCAGTTCATTTTATAAATTCTGGGTGCCAAAATGGGAGGCAGGATCAGGATGAAAAAGATAAAAGTAGCCTTAAATTTCTTCCTGAGATTCACCCACCCTCATTGATATTACTGGCCATCAGATTTTTACAATTTATCTTCTCTATTCCTTGCAAATACTTATGGGCACACCTTCAAAGTTGCCCATGTACAGTGGAGGATCTCTGAGCATCCTATGTAGGAGGCAACAGTGCCAGGAACACAGAGAAAAACATTCAACTGTTTCTAAATCAAAAGTCAACAGCAAGTGCTGCTTTTCTGCTCCTCAGGTTTCTACTTTTTTGACTACTGAAGGGACTCCTTCATTCAATAGAGACAAAAAGGCCTAAAGCTGCTTCTTGGGATATATCATAGGGTGGGATAAGTTGGGAAGGGAAGCAGGCCTAGGGTAGAACTTCTTTGGAGGCACATAGGGACCTGGAGAGTTTGGGACTCATCCTATAGGAAGATCAAGTTAACCCAGAAGAAACAGAAAGCTGTGAAGGGCTGGACTCCAAAGCCAGGGTTGAGGGGGGCTAGACCTGGGACAGACTGTAGGACAATAGTTGATCTCTAGTCTCAGTGAAGCTGGTGTCCAGGGAAAGGTCCAATTCTTCTTACAGCCAACACAGGAACAATATATGAGGTCTGCAGCTTTCTTATAGGAGTGTAATTGGAGTATAGGAATTCTGATTGTGAAGGACTTGAGGTTGGGAAGAAAAAGGAAAGCGGCTTCTAGACCCATGCAGTGACTTGACGTGCCAAAGCTCAAGCTTTCATCAAATGGGCCAACTACTTTCAGCAGGTTCTACTTGTCCTTCAGACAGTTCATCATCCATCCTTTCCAATACAGCATTTCAGAGGAAAACATTGTAGGAGTGCAAGTCAAGATGCACTCTTCAAAATCTACAGTGTAGTACAAGCATTAGGTTTACCCTTATTCCTTACTTAAACATGGTGTTTCTCTGCCTCCTCTAACCTCTGCGCCCTCTTTCATTATTTTATTCATGGCTCCATTAACTGTATGCTCAGTTCTTTCTGTTCTACCTTCATTCTCTCTGGTTTTCTTCCTCGTCACTAAAGCAGCCTTTTCATCTTGCATGCTATTTCCCCACAACAAAAATCATAACATTAATCTGATTTCACATGTGTAGCACAATTGCTTTTACTTTTGTATTCTGCACATTTGTCCTTCCATTGTTACTGTCCACAAGCCCTCTGGAACAAGGCTTGTTCAAATTTGAACTGTGTTTAGCAAAGCAGCACCCAGATGGTCTTGACTGGCCCCCCAGCATGTCCTGGACAAAGGCACTTAATAACACTGGTTTGTTAACCTGCATCTTACACAGCCACCACCCTGTGCCACCTTAGCATTTGAAGTTTAAGTCAACACATTAATGCTGCATCATCCCCCAGTACAGTACCTGAGGCAATTTTCCTCATGGTCACTTTGCCAACAACTTTTAAGGCGGTTGAAGAACTCTACCTGAGAACCCAGGCAACAAAAAACCCTGCTGTATCAGGGGAAACTCTTCCAAGGTACAGAGCAAATGGCCTCTACTTTCCATCCCTAAGACACAAAAGGCACAGAGCTTACCCTGCCTTTGCCTGTGCAGGTCAGAGGGCTTGGGAAGATCTTGCATCCCGTGGTGTGGAACATGGCAGTAAAACCTAGAAAGATCATTCAAACAAGGTAGGACCTGGGCACCCTGTTTCTCGTGGCACTATCCTCAAAATACACAACTGCTACCAAACATTACACTATAAATTTCCCACTGAACCCAAAACGCACTTGACAAATACCCAAAAGAAAAATAATAAAAAATTTTTGTATCTTAAAACATACTGACTGGGTAAACAAGACTGTAGCTGGGTTTCTGTTATGTCCTTCTTCCCTATGTGCAGGCTGAAGCAGACAAATGTTTCAGCAGACACTGCTGCAATGCACTCCTGACCCATGGGCTTGCCCTTCCCACCCCTCAGCCTGGCAGGAACAGGGCAAGGCCTGAACACGAGGGTGGGTCCCTGCTTATGCTTAGAAGGTGATGACCCACGAGCACTCAGCAGATGCTGAGCTGCTCAGCCAGCTGAAATAAATCCTTCCCACACTGTGCGGACACCACACACAGCTACAGGTACAACTGTCAGCTTTTCTTCAGGTCCTGAGTGCCTGTTGGACCCTGTCTGTAGCGACAGAATAATCCATTCTCCATCCTCCATAAGTTATGATCCTTCAAAACTTTTTTTGTAGGTCAGTTTACTCTCAGATAATTATCTAAAGTTTAAATGAAAAAAAAAAGTCATGTCCAAAAATGGTCCTCTCCAGCTCCTACTGCTAGCATTTTAAAGTCCATCTGTCCATTCAATTCCCACCAGTCACCTTCCCCATTACAGGGATACCTGTGTGCTAGAATTCACTGTGTCATTAATGTGACCAATCGAATTACCCATTACATTAATACTTATTGCATTATGCTGCATTTGGCCAAAACTATCATTCATACACGTGCCTTTTATAACTCAACATCTTTGGCATATATAAGTTTTTCAGTGTATTTTTTATACTGAAGTTTTATGACAAAAGATCTCTAAACCTACATATATCCTACCTACCTGTATCTGTAATAACAGTCTTCAAAACTCTTCAAGACAACAACTGAAAATCTGTAACCTGTAGAGAGCCTGCAACACTTCAATCCCATGCAGAAAGTAACTTCAATGCTTTAATGCTGGTAAGCAAACACAGGAAATAACCACCCAAATAAAGATAATCGAGGGCCCTTTTTTTTTTTTTTTTTTCAGTTAGCACCTTAAACAGTACAATGCTTTAATATAAGGAGAATTCAAATAGTTAAGAATAATTTTATGACAGAAGTTGAATACAGGAGCACCTGAATTCCTGACTTATCCTAGACTGAAGGTCTGACACATCCAGTCAGCAAGTCTGGTTTCCAATGACATCTTTGCATTTCCAGCCCAAGCATATACTGATCTATCACTCTACAATAAGGAGGGAAGATCCTTTTCAAAGCTTCTGACATCTGAACTGCTTCTGAAATAAAGATTTACCACTCTAGTCAGAGCACCTCAGATGCACTTACTCTGCAAATTTCTTCTTATAAACCACACCATTAATAGGAGACAACTAGTAATCTACTGAACTGTCAGTAAGAGAACCAGCAACAAAAATCAGTTAAGTGCTACTGTCTACCCAGTTGTTCTAGTTAATTCTTGTGGTTTTATCATCACTGTGTTTTCTCCCCTTCCTCAGTGCCTGAGAGAACCAACAGATGGTGTTTGGCTATTTAGCCATGCAAACACAGCAATGACAGAGAATATGCTTGAAAATTGTCTGAACTATTATAGAGAGAAAAAATGGATTCTGCTCCTCTTGAGTAGCCACAGCCATTACTTGTAACAGGGATATGCAAAAAACATTAAAGTGCATGTATGAACCCTTACTTGATGATATGCTGTAGTCCATTACATCTAAGGAAGTGTTGTTACAGGGAATACTAGTGAGAGTATTTTGATATGGGCCACAGGACTGGCTAACACCGGTTTCATTGCTCAATGTAGCATATTTTTCCTATTATGTAATGCTTATTGGAGGTATTATAATGATACATAGCTGAAAGCCATCAGTAAAAGCTTTCACAAGGGACCATGCAGAGAAAATTGATACAATGATAAAGAGACAGCACTTGATTGTTTTTCCTTATATTCTTTTGTAGCTTTTGGTGGCTGTTGAATCAGTATGTTCTGATCAGATCCCTTAACCTCACCTGCCACCTTTATGATACCATTTGTCAGACCAAATTTAGAAAACAGCTGCTGGAAGAAGGCTGCTGTCTCATCACTTGTGGAAAGTCACTAAAGAAGGAGGCAGCAGGGGGGAGGTCTCTGTCAGGTCACTTCACATCATTACAAGTTGTACAAGCTCCATCTTTCCCAGGATGATTTGTTTCAGCACATGCAGATGCCAAAATGGTTAGAAAACAGACTAACTAGCTGGGGCAATTATGGGGAAACCTCTCAAAATATGAAACCATATTAGGTGGCCTTTTATTGACTGTGCATAATTTCAAGTTTATGTGTCATCAGGGCAGACTTGCAGAAATCCTCATGAACACAGTGTAATCAAGCCTTTATTAAAACTAGACAGACGTTTTCACCACCAAAGCCAGGATTTCATTAGGAACCTTTCTCTGGTTACTCTGTTCAACTTTCTACATTTACAGAACCCTGTCAAAATTTCCTCTTAAAGATTTAAGACTGAATTAACTGATACTTTCCAGGGCACTATTTATCACCAAGAAAAAGTACACTAATTTGGATAACTTAGGGTATTCAAATATTATGTCTTTTCTTTTGAGAAACTTCAACTGTGCCGGTGAGAAGCAGACAAAAAAGAACTGCTTTCAGTCTCAATCTCAGATATTAAACAACCATTTAACTATTAAAAGGAATAAAGTGCAAAGCAAATGAAAGTTCAGAAAGTAGACAGTTTCATGTCTCAAAATCCTTCTGTCACAGACAGACCACAGAGGTCTAAGAATCCACACCAAGTGGAATTTAAGACAATAAACAGGTTGGAATCATTATTAAAAATTCATTTGAAATTAAATAAGCACTACTTCAAAGCAGCTGGCTACACAGTTACTCCACCAGTTTATTCATAATCCCATTTCTTGACCGAATACTCTAAATTCAATACAATTATGAAATGCTGAATTGCATGTAGAAGTCTGCCTATCAGTTCTTTAAAATACCACAGTGAAAGGATGTATATTCTAACCTCACTGTGTAAAATATAATTTTGGAACCCCTCTATAATTCCAGGATGAAATCACCACAATTGGTCTAAAAATGCAGTATTTTAAAATCTAATACCTCATATTTTGGGGGAAAAAAATACTTCAGCAACTGCAGATACTACTGGAAGATACTTTGTATATTGCAAAGAGAGAGTGAAAGGCATCTCAAGTATGTTTATCCTTAAAAACAAGATTGTAACCTAACGGGGAAAAAAATCCATCAGGTGCTTAAGCCAAAGAAAACACTCAGTTACAAGTCCCAGTCCATTCTGGCACCAGGTCACTCTTGACAATGCAGGTGCAGACAGAACGTGCAAGGTGTAGGATGAAAACAAGTTGCACACTGTCCCATACAGTGGAAAAGGGTAAGACAGAACTATGTGCTGATAACAAGCCCATGAACTCATTGGTTCCAGATGATTCCTCCCCTTCATTTGCTTCTTCAGTGTATTCTGGGCCACTAGAAAGGCAAGTTCCTTCAAGGAGAGATCTCAGTAAGGTCATGCCAAACATCAAAGGCACCAACAAAGATGACACACAAACAAATATGTGAGGGACATAAAAGAAGGCGAGTTTGGAGCAGCTGTCAGAATAAAGGAAGCAAGACTGAGGCTGGGCAGAAAATAAGAGATCAGAGAAAGAAATGCTGGCAGATTAGCATCAAGCTGAGCAGTGAAAGCAAAAAAGGAAAATTGGTTATTGCTCTCCCCTGGAACAGAAAAGCAGTCAGGCTAAGAGGAAGAACTTGGTGAAAGAACACAACTGTCACTATAATATTAGCCTTGCCAAAACTCAAAGTCCTTTAAAACCGGCAAAATCTGTATGTAAGCCAACAAATGAACAGAAAGCACACACTATTTATCTGGCATATTTCTCATATTTATTCTGAGAAAGCATGCAGGATGAAATGACAGAATTTTGTCCTCGTGTGAATTCAATCAGAGAAGCTGGAAAGGAGGAAGAAGCTGAAGATGTTGCAAGCGTAAGGGAAGAGAATGCAGAGCTCCCACTGCATGTAAGCAACTAACAGGGATCCAAAGACATGTCTAGACACACTGCAATAGCTCTGTGAGGGTCAGGTATGGGAGCAGCCCAGCTGTGACTATGGAACATAGAGCAGTTTATTAGCTCATATACCAACCTTGTTAGTAATCCACCTGGTGAGAGTGCCTCTCTAAGTAGCAAAAATGTGGTGTAAGAGTATGGGGAACTTATTGCTGTGGGGGATAAATGAGACCCTCCATTCCTATGTGAGGTTTTTTTTGAAAGAAAAAACACAGCTTCAACTTAGAAAGAATTTTCAAACTACATGTCTTGGATTCACTCCTTGAAGTCTGACAACAGCAGTTTTGGCTGCAAACCATTCTGGAGTTGTTGAAAATAAGGAATACACCAACTCCGAGCTACTAAATCATTCTTTGATTTTCTCATTTGTCAATCAAACAAATTAGAAGTCAGGCTTCCAACCTGAAATCCTTGTCATAGTTACAGCAACCCCTATTTTTAGGGGTTAAATAAATAAATAAAAATTATATCCACCCAGACAATAAAACAGGATCATGAGTTGAAGTCAAATTAGTACCATAATGAATTCTAGATCAAGGAACTTGAGTCCTGAAGTAATCTCTCCTTTCTGTTCACTCAGTCCTCCAAGCAACTACATGATGCCTAGCACTGTGGGTTTGGGGGCATGGAAAGCCACTCCCTGGAGCTTGCCCAGCTTCAGCTCAAGTACAAAACCAAATCTTTTTTTAACAGTAACCACTTCAACAAAGTCAGGATGGACATTGACTCCAACAAAGCCATAAAACAGCCATACTTACATGAAGACCCTGATTAATGTCTTACCATGTCCAAGTGCTTTAATAAAGTCAGGAATTGAGATGTGGACCCTCACATCTGGGTAAATGATGACTGTGTATAAAATGGAGTTTGCATCCCATCTGCCCTACAAACTAAAACAATGTGGTCAGCCAGTACTGATTTTTGCTGTGCTTGTAGTTTAGGTAAATCCAATGTAGCTCAAGACTGAGAAGAGGTCAAATCCAGATGAAGATTTTTAAGAGAAAAGAGCACACGAGAACTACAGATCCTCACACAATGGAGATTTAATTTGTGCCATGGAAGCCCAGAGAGAATTGATCAGTCAGGCTGTCTAAGGGTTTTGGCATTTTAATGAACGCTTCACCCATACTCTAAGCTATTACATAGATATTCTCAGAGCTATTGGAAGACAAAACTGATGGAAGGATGAATCATCATTCTGTATGGGCAGTGTCACAGAGCTGGTAGAAGGCTGAACCATGACCTCAATTTCACCCTCAACTCCAGTCCAACCTATGTACCCTAACAAAAAGGCAAAAACCAGTATTAGAAGTGCAAGCAATACTTCAATAGATGCTCAGACCCCAGTCTGAGATACATCTGTTCTGTGAGGAAGACAGGGAGGGAATTAAATAATCAGCCTGAGGGAACACTCCAGTACTTCTTCCATAACTTATGTACATGAAGTCTTGAAACTTTCCATTGTCTCAGGACTCCAGGCAGTTTACACCATCTTATATGAAAAAAAAAATCTGCAGTCCACAATGAGGACTATTTGAGCCTGTAGGTATTGGTGTTTTAACATATAATTAAAATGTTGAACTGAAGTGAATTTAAAAAATGTGCTGTGAATACTGTGGTGCATAGGTAAATATGAAATATATTGGTGAGTCTTGTTTCCCAATGTAAAAGCTATTCTTTTCTGTTCTGGGGTCCAAAAAATTGTCAATTTTTGTGCTGTTCTACCTTGTGGCAACTACACACTGTAGAATGTTAGAAATGAGGCAACTGAGGTCAGGAGCAGTCCTTGTAGATGAACTCTATAGTCATTTAGACTGAAAGAATATTTATTTTCAGCTCCTACACGGGCATTCATAGAAGTTTTTAAAGGGATCAAAATGTCCCATTTGCATTCCCCTGAGCTGGTATAATATAACTCAAGCATAAAGTCATCAAAATTTGGTGTCAAGAAGTAGATGTTTTGTAATTTTAATTGTTTCCTAATTAGAGACTATAGGGCATGTGTGGTTTATAATATTACATAACAAAAATAGCATTCATTTTAACAATTGTCTAAATGCAGATTTAAACAATTAGCCAAAATACTGCCTCAAATATTATCATGTCAAATTAAAAAAAAAAAAAAAAGCTTTTAAAAGCACTCAAATGCAGTTATAGAAGGAAAGCCATAAAATCCTATTTTAGTGATGTAACAAGTCTAATCTGAACCAGGTGGATGAAACATCAATCCTAGAATGTCTTTATTCTGTGGGTCTATATAAAAAAGAGATGAGAATGCACCTAAATCTACACCAAAATTCAAAAAAGTAAGTTTTTTAGAGAAATACAAGGGCCAAATTAATGGAAGACCATGTGGACAGGTCAACTAATTTTGTCTCAACACACTGCTCAAATCATCAAATTCTGCTTTTCAGAACCCTGTCCACCAAATACACTCTTCTTTTTGTCCCTCCCAATTTTTACCAAACACTGATGTGTGAGAGCAGGACAGGGCGAGTGAGATAAAGATCCTCAAGACAGGCAGTTCCAACCACAGGCCGCTCTGTTTTCTACAACTGCATAATAGACCTCAATGTTTAAAATTTTACTTAATATATCACCTATTATTTGATATATATATATATATATATATATGTAAAAAATATGCATTAATAGTAAGCATTATATCCTCACATACATTATTCCAGCTTGCCTGGAAATCTCTCAACGCACATTCCCTTATGCTTTCTGTGCTTCCATGCCCAGTTCCACTGAGCTGTGTACTGTAAGCTATAAATTTTCTTTCTCTCATGCTAAAGGACTCCTGTGTTTCTCCCCTGTGTTCCTGCACCTTTACCATTTTTTTCCTTAACAATAAAAAATAGACTTTTTTCTTCTTTTTCGATCCACATAGTAAAGAGGTGCCTATACACCTATTACGTGCCAGAGCAAACAACACAGAAGTAAAGAACTAGGTATTCTGTTTCTGGCATAAATGACAGCCCAACTGTTTGGGCCTTTGTTTCTTCTCTAGAAGGAAGTTGGATAGACCTTAGTTTCTTTTTTTAGGTTGCTTTGTTTAGTTCTGTTTTTTCAGAGTGAGACAAAGAAAAATCCATAGTTCTGTAGTCCACCAGTGGTGTCAGGGTAGTCAGCTTGCTCCTAGGGATGAGAAGAATCATAGGACAAGAAACAGCTAGTGACAACTCATCACCAAGCAATAAAATTACTGATCAACATAAAAACTGGCAAAGTTTAGAGTTTGGAACAGTAAGAAAAGCAAAGCAGGAAATATAACCATAGAATGGAGGACCCCAGCTGGAGGAAGACAGAGACAAGTGACAATACAAAGCTATACAGCCCATGGGAGATCACCAAGTCTGGGATTAAATCCCACAAAAGCTTCCAAAACACACTTAGGTTTGTTCACAAAAGCTGATGGGTGTATGGGAATTATGAATCTCAAAAAATATCTTATTGAAGCAGCTGCTTATTTGAGTCAAAAATCTGGAAGTATAGGAATCAAATGCCTGCCAACAGAAATGTCACACTTCTCCAGCCCAAAGAACACTGCAACCTTAAAAAAAACCCACACTGGGTTGAAGTGCCTGATTTCACTTTAAATATCTGAAGAGTGGGAAAGAGGGGGAAAAAAAAAGAAAAAAAAAAAAAAAAAAGAAAAAAAAAAAAGAGGACAGGGCCAGTACAGCAGTTGGGGCTGGAAAGCAAAGCAGAGCAGTGTTCTAGTTTTAGATGTGCAGTACACAGAATTGGCTGAAAATAGCCAGGCAATGATGCCTGTTGCATTCTGGAGATTAGGATCAGGCAAAGGCTTTATGCTGGTTGCCAACATTTGAATAGTTTTGAGACATTTCAGAAGACTACGTGATTCCAGAAGACCTTTTTTGTTTTTAAACTAGAGGGTGCTTTTAATAGATGTTGAGTACAGTCAGGCCTTGTTTGAGAAAAGCACTGCTTATCTCAAAATAAGCAGGGTCCAGACAAAGTGCTGCATCGGGTCACTGCCTCCTAACGAGACCTTCACTGAGGAGCTCTACCCATAGTGTTGAATAAATGTTGAAAGTGAAGGCAGAACCTAACTGGTAGCAAAAGGTGTTAGCTAAAACGTCAGGGCAAGGGCAGTATTGGATGGACAGTAACTCCAGGAGAAAAGCAGTGCCTGAAAAGTGTATTCCTGGATTTCAAACTGTGCATATCATCTGCCCTCAGCAACTGCAGCTTTGAGCAGAAGTGATGAGGGAGTTTCTGTTAGCTCTCACTCACCTAAGCAGGCTTCTCATCACATATAAGAGAACAGTCACAAGCACTAAGGGAAATGTGCTCGTGTTTTGGCCAACAGGGCACTAGATTAACAAAAGATGATTGGTGTGATTTAAAAAAACCTGCACTCCATTCTTTCTGTGAGCAGTGGCAACTGGATGGCTACTGGATTCCAACCTGAATTCAACCAAAGCATCTGGAAAACTGATATGAGGCACAACACTTACTCCAATTTGACACACAGTAGTCAACAGCTATAGAAATCCTTTTTTCCTCCTCTTTCTCTTTCCCCCCCACCAAGAATTGGAAATTGTGACTCACTAGCTCTGCATCCTACAAATCCTACCCCCTGCAAGGAAGTTTAATCATTCACATCCACTCCCATCAAACTGCAGTCAATTGAAAAACTTTTAGTTTTTAATGGAAACTTGTGATTTTCAAAGTATTTTCTCCTCATATTGAAGGAAGCTCTTTAAATCTCTCTCCTTTATTACATGCTCCAGTACACCAAGCAGTCTGAAGACAGGGAAATGGATTAGATAAATAGAAATATTTTTGTTATGACCTAATTTAAAGATCTTAAAAATAATATGATAACTTCAAAAACTGAAAGGCATTAAACGGCTTAAAAATATTGCAGAGACATGAGAGTGCAAGATATCTGGCAAGTATTGATAGAGTAACGTTTAACTTGAATGAGAAACAGGAGGCATTCAGAGACACATGGTTACCATTCACATAAATTTATTACCAGGGCATTTCTGTTACTGTAATACTCTTTATACCAGGAGCCATATGCAATGGCTCAGCCTTTTATGTGCCATGTCCGTTTATGTCATATTGGTGAAAATTAAAGAAAGGTTTGAATTTGGAATTTGCTGCCCGCCAGTACAATATAAAAGATCACGGTAGTACAGCTTCTGCTCTTCATAAAAGAAATCAACAGCCCTAGGAGAAAGCAACCTTGCAGATTTTTACAAAATTCACAGTAAACAATAGAGGAGGTGGCTATAACACAAAATTATACTTGCCCCATAATACATGCAATTAACATCAGTCTAGTACACTTCAAATTGCAATTTTAATAAAAATGCCTAATGTTTCTATCAAACTAATGAATGCACTGCTTCCTTGATTACCTTAATCAAGGTAATTGGGCACTGAAACTTCATTAGCATTGCTGCTTGTTCTACAGAATACCTTCAGTAAACCACTTTTTACCACACCATCAGTGGTTTTCAAAGCAGACACACATTGCCATCTCTATTGCAATTCCCTTGTTAATTAATTTATAGTTAATATTTTTTTCCATATTGCATTCCTCCTTTACAGAAGCACTTGGGACATCACAGCAGCCTGAGTAAAAGACTCCAAATTATAAATAGCAACAACTTCTCCTTATCAGGCAGTAAGTGTCTAGGACCCAAACAAGGTGAAGTAATTTGTAAACTGCATAAATAATGAATTGTAAGAAAAATTATGCCAAATCGTATCACAAACTGTTTTTCCAGTGTGTGTCTGGCTCCACCTGTACACCAAATTCACTTCATTAAGATATGATGGGAAGAACTCCTCAGGCACATGTTGTTCACTACCGAGTTGTTGATTCTCATGTATGATGCCTGACCTCCTCAAATTGCTCCTTGGTTTGTTGCCTTTATGGCCTCTCTTAAAGTACTTTACTTTAAGAGAAGAAAAATATTACACCTAAATCCACAGCAAACACCACTGCCCCAACTCGAAGCTGCATTTGTTTTACCTCTTACTGCTCCTGTAAGTTCCGTTGCATGTGTCTGTATCTTTGTACTGTATCTGCACTCCCTGTCATCTCTCTGAGCTTATTTGCACAGCCCAATACTGCACTGTAAACCCCTGAATTTACGCTTAGTTGGCTGCTGAGAGAAATGTGTTCCTTTTTTCTAAGATGCAACATGCCAGTGTGGCTCTTTACAATAAAGCAGGGATAGAGGAGTTGCAACAACAAAGCAGAACCCCACAGGATGCCTGGCACAGTGGACAGCGCCCAGCCCAACACCTCTGAGAACTCCAACCTGATATAGTAACAAGAAAATACATGTTATAATGGCTTGTTCCTTTTTTTTTTAACACTATGCAGCCAGAGAAAGAAGCAGCAAGGCTACAGCCAAGGTTGAATCTAGACAAAACTCTTCCCATAGGTAAAGGGAGATGGCTTATTAAGAAGTGTTTTATCCTATTTTATCCTCAAAAGCAAAAGAACATTGCTGCTTTTTTGAAAGAAAATCAATGTGTCTTCATGTAATACACTTCCTCCCCTAGTTTCCCTGACAATTGCTTCATCAAGACTGTCCCTTTTCCAGTATCTTTCTACTAAAAAGTTTTCTTTGGAGAATAACAGTGCATTTTACAGATGGAACAGCTTGTTTTGCATCTTTATTTGTTAAAACAAAAACCCCAAACCCAACAACAAAAACAAAAAACACTCCATAGCAACATAAAAGAAAGATTTTTTTTTCTCAGAAGAAGCACTCCTAACATGAAAAAAAAAACGCCTCACGCACACAGCAGAAAGATTGCTGATTGTCTCACTCTGCTGGAATGCTTCACAAAATCCCTTATATCCCCATATGGAATAAAAAGTCACAGCAGTTCTTGACACTTCACCTATATATTACGAATACCTCAACTGAGAGGTCATGTAAATTTTGCTCTCAGTTCTGCAGTGTGCTTAGGTCTCCCTATATTATTTTAAGGCAAATTTCAGAACACAGATTCCATTTAACCAACACAGATGATCACAGTGGAAAGGAAAGAAATACATTGATCATTGATAGCATTTTCTAATTTCTCACATGAATTACACATTTATTTCCATGAAATTTCAATGGGCTTGATAGCAAGACCACTATGACCTAAATGCTGTACACCCAATGAGCACACACCACTCTACCCCACCCCAGTAGGGACAGGCTTCCAACCAGGGTTGTATCACACTGAAATACAACAATGGCCACAGACTGTGCCTCTCACAATGTGTGTAAAGTGTAAGGGGACACAGCATTATCTAAGTCACTGGGTGTTACAGACATCACAAATGCACACAATGGCTAATCTTACCTGTTTACATGGGGGTTTTCATAGCTACAGTTTAATTCCTCCTCCTCAAGGACATATAACAGGAAGCAAACTTTTTTGCAAGTCAAAGCAGTTGGATAATTTTAAGGGCCTATTCTCTCAATAAATACAATCATCTGAAATTGTAAAGTGAAATATTAAAAAGAAATGTTCTGTCCAGCTTTCCACATTTATGGAGATGGCTGCTTTTTTCCTCACCAGCATCTGAGCAGTTGACAAGTGAGAACTTCAGGAAGCCTACAATGTTGCCATGTAAGATGTTACCTCAAACCTTTCCCAACAGCTGAAGCACAATGTAGGCTGACTGCACCACAGTAAAATTGCACAAGAGATTAAGGATGCATCATTTGGGTAGGGCAATATAACAATTTCACACCACTTGTAACCAATCTCTTGCTGCTCCTGTTATGCAATTAATGCCATTCACACATTAACAAAGAAAAAAAAAGCAAAATCCTCAAGGCTTCACTGCTTTTCCTTAATGTGAGTACCCTGTTGCTTTGTTATTATAAAGACGTTTCTATTGGTATGGATGACAGATTGAGGGTTTATAAATTTCTAATTCCCAAAAGCTGCTTTAAAGCTTTCATTTCACAGATTTTTTAACTCAAGTTCCATATTAGAAGTGGGGATTAGTGTCACTGTTATAGAGATTACTGCACATTAGTATAAAGACTTACAGAATTTTGAGCCAGTGCCATTGAAACAGAGCACTGTGCTGTATGGGAAACTGTCACTGCACTTATAATAGCTCATAATATGTTCAGAAATGCAACAAATCTGAAAAAAAAAAGTCTCAGCTCTAATTCATTATGTTCATATACTTAAAATAATGCATGCAGTGCTTGATAATCCTTTGCTCCTCCATAAACACGGTGTAATTTTGACATTTAAGCAAAAAGACTGCTCTGATTTATTTGCAGATTAAGTTGTATTTTTGTGCTAAATGCTCAGCTGCTCTGCCCAACAGACCAAATCATGACATTTGTTCATATATGGTTATTCTCAGTTAAAAGCTCTCTCTCCATCTGCCTGGAGGTTTATTAATAACTCATCACCATGGAATCACAGCATCTTAAGGAAAATAAAACACAAAGATAGTTGCTAGGCTCTCCAGCCTCTAGGGATAAAAGGGAATATTTCTTGAAGAAGACGGGGAGAAACTCTTTTGGTGCGTTTACTTGTCAGCCTTGAGGGTGAGGCTAAGCCAAGAGATGGCCCCCATACTGTGTTCTGAAAGCTGCAAGTATTGTAGGCATCACTCAAACATGTCACCCATGATCCAATTCTCAGCACTAACACATCAAAAATAAATATCCAAAAATCCAAACTGTGAGGGAAACCTAAGGAAAAAGAGATTGGGGTGAAGGAAAGCATCAATTTCTGAACCACTCCCATTTAACCCTCAAAAGGACTCTGCAGCCACATGGCTGTTGTCCCCAATCATATTAACCAGACTAAGCTGTTTGCTAACATGCACAGAACCCTACACTGCCATGCTGTAAATGCATCTGACATTAGTGGGGAGAAACAGAGAACAGGTCAATGACACATCCTCTAACCAGAAGAGCTTCAGCTGTTCAGCACAAGTATTTTCAAATGTACTGCATGTGAGAAGTGCAACCCTTTACCTGTAACACTGTACCCATCAATACTGAGAGAGATGTCCCCATGGTTCTGACAGGTTCATGCTCCAGAAGAAACAGGCAGTCTGCACTCTTGTAAACATTATCTGCTTCAATAAGTGATGTCAGCTCTAAATATGCTGACATCTTCAGAACATTAATATAGGGAAGCATCAAACCTAAATGCAGTAAAATACATATAGCAGACAGGGTTTGCTTGCAGATCACATCCCTTTTCAAAAAGCATGTACTGTCAAAGGTTGCCACGCTATTATTCCAGGAAAGAATGTGACTGCTAAAGAAAATCTGTAAAAAACAACATATATAAAGCAGGGTACGAGACTGTGCTTCCTACTTACAAATAACTACAGTTAACTGTAATTTAGTTGACTAAACGTTTTCTAAGGCCAAAAAGCAATGAAGTCAGAAGTCACACCTTTAGTTGGTATGCTGCTCTGATGAAGTGTCTCATGAGCAGGAAAGCTTTACAGAATCATTATGTCTTCTGTCAGGGAGAAACATCCAGCCGTGCAAACTATTCAGTCTACCCTCTGAGAGAGGGAAAGTGAGTGGTTACACCATTTCATTCCCTCTTCCCTGTTCAGATCAGAATGAACATGGTTGCAGAAAGAACCATAGGATGTGGCAGATTCATCTCCAGTGCCACCTCCATAAAGTCACAGTACTCATTCATGTCTTCACCTGTAGAGTTAACCCAGCAAAAAGATTGTATGGCTCAAGACACAGGGAAGAGCAGAAACACCAGAGCCTTTCCCATTGAAGGGCTGTCATGACACAAAAAGCCACAAGCAGCAGGCCTGCCACACTCCCCAAGAGACACTGTCTTAGCTCCATGTATTTCCTCTCAGAAGGGTTTTCACTCATGAGTGCTATTTATTCAGTATTTCAGAAGAGAGGAAACTGGTTTTTATCACATCTTTTTCATACTCATATTACTGGATACTGAAGCAGAAGTCTGTCACGTCCATTAAGTATAAGAGGCTGTATTTTGATCTCTCAGGTGGCCTCATGTTAAGTTTCAACAGCAGTTAAGCACGGGAGGAGACTATTCTTCTTGACCTTCAGCTGCTTAGCTAATCAACAAGAAAGCAACAAGAAACCAGAAAATCTCCTTTTTGCTAGATAGTTTTAGTTCTGAGAGGCAATGATTCTGGAAGTGTGAAGCTTTGTGCTACTTAAGGTCCTCCTTTAGGGCGAAAAAGAAGCATAGGTCAAGGTAAAAATGTCTGGAAACAAAAAAAACCAAACCACCCTGATCTAACCCTGCCTTTCAGGGTGCATTTTATCCATCTCTGTATCCAAAACATATATAACTAATTCTATTTTCTAGAACAGCAATTGTTGATTGATGAGTCATCTTTCCTGTAAATTTATTTTTTTAAGTGATTTTGGCATTGTTCCTTGAAATTCCTCTCTGGCTATGTAATGGAAATTTTGACCTCACACTCTGGTTTCTTTAACATCACAGATACAGAGATTATGAGTTTAGGACGACCAAACAGTTGAATAAAGGACGCAATGCAGAAATCTGTAGCTTGAAAAGCAAGCAAGCTGTACTAAATAAACTCGCAAGTAAATATTTAACTGTGTGGCCATTAGGTTACGTTCCTAATAATACAGCAACTCACTTATTATAATTAAGAATTCATGAGGGAGGCGGTTGTTTCCCTCTTTCCTCTCCCAAAATTGGTTATGTGGTTGAAGCTGCTGGCAAGTGAAACGCACCAAAATATATCAAAGTTTAATTTTTTCCTATTAATTAGCAACTCCCCATATTACAGTTTCTAAAGCATACTGCAATTAGTAGTCAGAAAATACAAAGTAGAAAAACGTAAGTCAGAAGAGAGTAGAAAGAAAACAAAAGCACCAAAGAATACATTCATGAGACGTAATTATTGCAGAGGGTAGCATAACACTCTTCAGATTGCAATCATGAAGAGCAGGGACTTCTATTCCGTGTTCTCCCTCCATTCAGGGGCAATGGAGAAAGTACGTGGTAGCTCAAAGTCCTCAGCTATGATGAGTTCAAAACATAGGACAAAGAATTCAGAATTCTGAATTGCCTTTGTCCCACAAGAAGAATTAGATGAATCTTTATAACAAGAATAAAAATGAACACATCTGAAAACTACTCCGCTTGATCTAAAATATCATTTAATAAATAGAAGAGAATCTCCTCCTTCCACTCAGCCTGGATTCAGCTGGCAGGAAAACTCCATAGCTCTCAGAAACAGTGTGTAAGCACCTGCTGGAGCCTGGAGCCAGCATTTGCAATCAATCAATTGCAAATCATCATGGTAAGCTAAATCTATGAAGTGGCACATTCATGGCTCATGAAGGCCAAGCCTATTGAAAATAAATTTACATGCCTGCCTTTCAGTTCTTAAGTGGGATGGCCAAGGGACACGATAACGTGAGCTTCAAATTATGCATTCCTGGAAAAACTCTAAACCAGATTTCTCAGACAACAGTTATGGTCTCTGGTAATTCTTCATGGTTATGCCAGAGGGCATCCCAGTCCATCCCATCCATGTTTAGCTTGCTCCACCAATCAGTTTTCATTCAGGCTGAGCAAAAGGAACTGTTATTTGAGAATGAGCTCAACCAGCTTCTCTAACCACAGGGCAGCCCACAGCAGTCTCTTCACAGGTTTCAGTAGACACTGAACAACTTAAATGGTAAATTTAAGATTGCAGAAAGATTGCAGCATATTTGAAGCTTTGAAGACAGTCAGTGCTCTTGCCCATCAGCATGGCACTCTGAATGGAAATTGTGGCACCCAACAGTAAATTAGCTCTGCCTAGGTAGGCTGGGACTCCAGACAGCTTTGCAGCTGCTTTGAAGCTCATAGGAACATGTTCTCAGTCTGTTGATTTGAGGGAATGAGTTAATGTGACTTGTACAAGTGTAATGGCTGACTGATAAGGTTTCAGAAAACACTTGCGATAAGATGCTACTGAAAAAAAAAATAAAAAAAAATCAATGTTTTGTAACATTCCCAGCTCTTATCATAACTTTAATGAGGTTGAGTTCTCAAAAGAAGACAGTAAAATTATTTGTTTTCTTACCTTTCTAGTCTCAACTATCAACCTAACAGCTGGTAAAACTCATTGTTATTAGCAAAAAAACCCCAAACCAACCTTCAGATTTTCATGTAGAGAAGATCTATAAAAATACAGCTCAAAGTTTCTGAGAACAGGCAACAGCCAAGTTGAAACTGTTTCTACATACATTAATGGCTCAGAGATGGCTGTAGATTAGTAAAACAAAGCCTGTGACCTAGGCTGAAATACCGAGTTTTAATACAAGCTAGTACAATTCCTTTACATGGAATCATCAGTGGATGCAGGAGAGAAATGGCCAAAAGTTTTCTTATTACATTGATGCAATTTTAAAGAAAGCATTTTCAAATTCTCCATATCATTCTCTTCAGCTTCACAGGCAAACTTTCACTGATGCAAATATAAGTTGATACTGGGGGAGATGGGTGTCCTTTCTAGACACAAACATAAAAACATCATAAGAATAGTTGGGCAGAACATGGGAAAAAATATTTAGCATCTGTGTAGTTCCTTCAGCTGCTAGAGAAACATCCACCAGATGTTCCTAGATGTTACCTCAGCTGCCTCCCAAACCACTATCACATCTGCTCTCTTCCTTATTGAATACCAGTGGTAACAGAACTAATGTTTCACTTAACTCATCTTTGTAAAATATTCTCAACAACCTTGAGGAACTCCTTTTTAAGGAGTTATGCTACCCACAAAAAGCAAGGTAAAAATCCCCTGTGATTACATGATTGAATTTCCTGAAATTCTCAAATTATTTAACATAGAGGGGATACCATTATCTATGCAAAAGTATTATTGGAAGTGATGATGTCTTTTCATAAACACAAGTATTGAAGCAGCAACAGAAATAATGGTCCACAAAAACTACCAGAATTAAAGAGGAAAAAGGGAAGGAAGAAACCCCATCATTATTAAATGCACTTCTTTAGTAGGGACACCAAAATTCTTCCACAAGACCTTCCTTATATACCTAGAACTGAAACTATTTCCTGTGTTCAGCTACTGAAAATTGCCCCTTGCATACCTTTGTGGTATGCAAGATTTGCTTACACTTAGCAGCAGTGGAAATATTGCACTTGTATCCCGTAGGGAAGAGGAAGAAACAAAAAAATCCCAAACCACCATAAAACCCCATGCCCAAAAAAATCCCCAAACACTAAGAGAAAGACCACACAGATCAAAACATCTTAACGTTTTCTATTCTGGAATTTTAAAAAACTCAAAGTTACACATAAGCAATAAATAGCATGATCTAAAATAATCCAAAGGGAGTATTTTTATAACACTGTTAGTGTAGTCCAGTTTATCTATTGTTTTAAATTATCATAGTTTTTAAAATGTGTAAGGAAGTAATGACTACTTATGCCAAACTCTCTCAAGTTATTCTCCAAACTTTGTATTTTCAGCCCAAAACACTTTTCTAGTTATTTTCCAGGTATGCTGCACTATACTATGTAATGTAGAGAAAAATACAATAAAGACATCAGAAAAGCAAAAAATGTACAAATCCATGTTACCACTATGCTCTAGCTGATACCCTGCATGACCCTGAACAAATCACTTAGTCGCATTCCCACCAAAAATGGAGAGGGTTCCAGACTCTGAAAAATTACTGTCAGACCAAAAAATGTTTACAGAGCAGCTTGCAATCATCAAACAGAGGGCTCTGCAAATGGAAAGTATTACAGCATGTGGGATGTTCTAGCCATGCGTTTAAAAAAAACCCAGAAGAGCAGAAAAAAGAGCCTTCACAATCATGACTAGACACATGCTCCAAACAGAAATGAAACTTCATCTTCTCTGGTATAGCTCTTTGATTTTTCATTACTTATACTTGATAAATACTATGTCTGTAAACAAGAAAAATAAATCAGAAGCTCATCCACACAGGTTCAAATAAAAGCTGCTGAAATACTTTGCTAACTGCAGGCATGGCAAGGTTCTTGGAAAGAAGCACTATCTAGTACTAGATTTAATTCCTATAGCTAAAAGCTGAATTTCCAGGTACCAAGGTATTTTCCACAGGTTTCAGTCACCGTTATAAATTGAGGGACAAAAAGAAAATAAAAACAATGTGTCAGGTCAGGATGCAACAAAACACCTACTAACCATTGATTTGACAGATGGATGAGAAGCTCTTGCCTTTTATTTGCACATGAGAAATGAATGTTTATTTGCAGATGAGAAATTAGGATATGTTTATTTGCAGGAAGAGAGGGTATCACTATTTGAAAGGAGCCCAGAAAGTTTCTTTTTCTTCTCCTCCTTGGTAAAATTTGGATCAAGAAACAACAAAACCAAATGCTACTGTTTCCCAGTGAAATACTCGTTCAAGCAAACAAAGGAATACATTCATTATTACAAAGGCCTGCATAAAACCAACTCTACCTTGTTTCCAAATGCATAGGACAAGCAAAGCAAAAGGCTACTACTTACCAAAAAAAAAACCAGCAATACCTTTCATTCAACATGTAAATCTAAACAGATAACAGACATAAGCATTTTCTCACCACGTGTGAAATTAATGATCAACCTCAATAATTAAAAGCATCAGAGTGCTGAACACCCGTTGGTTTCTCTGAGCATTCATCCATACTGCACATCTGACAGTGGTTTCAAAGAAATCTGGACTGAATAACATGATTCAGATGAGAAGAGACTGACAATAAACAGCATTTTAGTACTGTTCAGTCATAAGCCAGCAAGCTTTAGTACTGCATGTCCACATTAGGAAAAATGAAACGGCTTCTTCCGAGAACAACATGCTGGGTCTTTGACCCATGTGCCTGCATTTTTCCCCCTGAAACCAGGGGAAATTTGTTTTCCTGATTTCCCTTGTTCCTTACAGTCATAGAGAATCAATGGTAACTACTAAAAAAATCATAACTTTGCTTTTAAAATCTTATTAAAAAAATCAATTAATTACTCACTTTTATAACTTAAAATAAAATCATTTTATGATGTTGTTGTTTTAAAAGAATAATGCTCACACATGAACTAAAAACAAAGACATAAAAGACTTTTCTCAAAGATTACAAAGTGGAATGGATGGCCTAGGATCATGCAAAAGCCATTCAGTGCAAGTATGTCCTGATGCTAGCATAAATGATCGGCCTAGCTGTGGCAAGGATGCAACTACAGAGCTCTGGGAAGAAAACACAAAACACAGTGGCCTCTTTCACATTTTATAGGGGCCTTCCTTATCTCCCTTCATATTCCTAAAGGAAAAGGTCTTTTGGTAGTTTCCATATCCACTAATTCTAATTCACTAACTCTTCTATAAAATGAAAGAACAAACACTCTAACTAGGCTCGCCACATTTCTCAAGTCTTCTAGACTATGGTGGGCAGATGAATTTATCCTGCTTCAAAAGAAACTTCACAAATGCAAGTATATATCACAACACACCATTAGCAGATGGTGATTACAAAATGTGTCTGAGGAGGTTTGGGTATGCTAAATCATACAGTTCATAAGAAAAGACAGATTCCTATGGATATGTTACCACAATGAGGCACAATTTCCAAAATTCAAACCTGAGAATAGATTTCAGAATAGAATTTGAGCAGATTTGTCAAAACCAGCAAGACGTGACAAAAAAAGGCATGACTGTAGACTTGTCCTGTTCCTGTAATCTTTCTCTGGCTGTTATAGATGACATACAGGACTAGGTGGCCAATGGTTTGACAATACATCTGCTTCTCAATGTCCAGTAGCAGCCAGATATAAAGAAGTGATGCCTTTTCTTAGACAGTCTATCCATGCGACTGATGTTATGATTTTTTATTACTTAACTTTTTAACAGCAGTCCTTTTGTTGTTAATGAATGTGATTTATGCAAATCTTATCAACCACAGATACAGATTTAAAAATTACCCTAAATTACAGTGCTGTAATGGGACAGTGTTGACATGAAACTCAAGCAGCACAGGAATTTCCAGAGGCAGGATACCTAGAGCCAAAGTTTCATTTCAGCTCTGAAGCAAATTCCCGATGCACCTTTAGGTTACTCATCTCCATTTCCTCCTCTCTAAATCCTCTCTAAACCTGCCTCCCAGGATGGTGCTGGAAGTTTACTTAATGAGTGTGAATCATCTTAGCACTGCCTCCTGAAATCCAGATGTAATCAATAATGAGCCAAAGCTTTCCTTGGGCAAAGCTGCATTTGAGGAAAAGTGTGCCTTCCATTATGCCTGTCAGGAGTGGTCTCACAAAACAGCAAAAGCAAAGCTGTGCTGTATCTGCCAACAAGTGCAGCAGTCTGCCTTTAAGTGTGCAGCCATGAAGGCTGCTTAGCTTTCCTAGAGCCACAGTCTGACCTGTGGCATCACAGCTTCTCTGCTAACCAGTTCAAGCTAGCAGGGCGTGACACAGCAGTCAGGTGAAAATCTGTGTGCACCTGCCTTCGCAGCCTCCAGATACACAGCAAAGACATCACTGAGCATGCATCCTCTCCCAGGAGTCACCTCTCCTCAGAGGATATATCTCCCTTTTCCTACACACAGCCAAAGGGTAGGTCAACACTCCTCAAACTCGCCTAGCTGCTTGCATGATCATTCTCTAGTCATCTCCACCCAATACAGATTAGCACAAATGAGCTCCTTCAACTTTTTCGATTGTCCTGAGCCTGCTTGTTCTGACCAAAACAAGCCAGGGAACAATTGCAGCTGAGAAAGTGAGTATGAGAGGGCAGAATTTTGCAAAAGACGTGGTAAGTTCTTGTATGTGACCAGCACACCATTAATCAATGCCCAAGGGCTTGTTCAAATTATGCAGCTGCCAGATGTGCTCCTCCCTGTGTCATTCACAAGACTCCAAAACCATGAGACTCCCTGTGTACCAGATTTGATCACCTCCATCTCTCTGTTCAAGTACTTTTGTATGCTGTGATCCCAGTTGGTTTTGGCATCAGTATCAAGAAAATAATTTCAGGCACGTGTTCTTGAAGAGCCTGGATTTTTATGTAATACTAAACAGCTTTACATTTTAGAGCAAAAGGAAGGGGAAGCTACTGGAAGTATTGTAACCACAAAGTGTCATTAACTTTCCATCTGGTCAGCTCCTGGCAATTCCAGAGGTATCACAGCAGGCATGTTCATGTCCCACATCCCTCCATGTTCGTTTCTCATGACAGTCATCTTCACCCCCTTAATGTTTTGGCCATAAGGATCACTTCAGCATATATTGCAGGCTAAAGATCCTCACAGAGTATTTGCAGTCCTTAACTACAGAGCTGTGAGACAGCTTGTGGATGAATGTCCAGTTTTAATGACAAGATGAAATGATGGAGAAGCTGTTACTACTCCCATAGGCAAGCTGTCCCTCTGAGTTCCAAGACCAGTTTCTGCAAGTAAGTGCCAGGAGAAGAGCTGCCACAAAAAAAATAATTAAACCTGCATCAGTCATTTAATACACAAAAAAGAATTAAACTGTTGTCAGTCTTAAGTTCCTCAAGGTCTGGCTGTTTCTGTACCAAGTATATTGCCAGATCCACTAAAGAAAGTGACAACAAAACCAATGAACATGCATGAATGTGCCCAGATACACACAGTGCATGACAGCCACCTCACTCAGATCTCTGGGCAAGATTGATTTCAACTATGTTAATTACCATCCTGGAAAAGAGATTGCATTCAGGTGTGTAACCAATAATAAAGAAAAAAAACAAAAAAACAAAACCCCAAACATATATTAACACAAGACAAAGCATGAGCATCTTACAAGGGAATTATTTGAAACCTACCACTTATTTAATTTCATTTCATCAAAACAAGACAGGTAGTCTGCTCATAAGCAAATGTTGGCTGTTTTTACTGATACTGTTTCAATAAGGACATTACAGGCCCACATAACTGACAGCAAACTAGGGGCCCAAATGTTCAAAGAATTAATGCTTTCACCTTATTCTAGATGGTTTCAGTTTCAGTTGGCAATTTTGCCAGGTCAAAAAAAGAGCAGATGAATCGTTAGTAAACTCATACACACTTTCCATCCATTTACATTCACTGGCACCAAAGCGTCAGAAGGGTATGAACTCCTTTCCCCTTTTCCCTTGAAGCAACACTGTCTCCAAGCCTCATTACCTAAACTGAATATAGTTCTAGGACAACTATGAGCAGTTACACATCTAAAACCAATATATTAGTCAACAACTGACTATATTAAAAATGTGATACTCATTTGAGAATGTCCTTACAAAAAACCCTAAGAAATCCCATGACTTTTTATGAGTCTTTTAAGCTGTAATCAATTTATAGCATAGAAACTGAGTCAGCTGCTATATAATCAAGGCTCCTCATGAGAAGTACAGCTTAGCAATGACTCAACGTGCATTGTTCTCAACCTGCATGAGCCTGAAACACTGCAATCACTACCAAGAGCAGCTCACAGAATCTTCCCACTAAAATCCACAGGAAGGTATTTTCATCTTCCCTCCCAGTCAGAAATTGCTTTGTTAGAAAATGGAGTCTGCCTTCCTTTGCCACAGCTACTGCCTTCTGAACACAATTCCCTCCTTTTGATATTGCTAGGTAATTAAGTGCCTCCAGTATAACTGCGACACCTCCATGCCTTTATTCTTGTTCCCTCTCCAGTTTGCCATCAGCCTGTGGGGGCCTTGCTTGAACTAGTATTGACACCTCCACAGAAAGACTCCCACAGCCCTGAAATGCTGTTCTCTTCTTAACATGCTCAATGAGCTTGGCAGGAGAGATCATACTCAGACCCAGCTTTCAGTTCTCCCTTCCTCCACATTCTGGTGTGCTTTGGCCCTTTGCCCACAAGTCCAGATCAGGAATGCTGGCAGGAAGGGATGTTGCTCATCGCTGCAGAAGACCTCCTCTGTAGGGAAATGCAGAAATCCTCATGTGCAAAGCTTCCTTCTGCATTTCGAAGAGACCCTGGTTTAAGGAAAGGCAAATATTCAAATGGGAAACAAGCAGAAAATGCAACACATATGAGTAAAAACTCATGTGCAAGAGAGTTCCCATTTCTAGCAAGTAATTATTACCTGCAGTAACAGGCAGTGCAGATCCCACCTCTCTCCTTTTCTTTGTGTCTGTGGTCGGGTTTTTTCCCTGCTTTCCCTCCCCCCTCTTTCCCTTTTTCTTCAATTATAGCATCAAAAGAAAACTAAGACCTTTTGGAGACATAAATGAAGCAGTCCTGCACTAGAATGGCATCAGCATCTGGACAACTGGCAAAATACAGTTCAATACTAACTGTACCTATTTCTCAACCCCTCCACCCCCACCCCAACAGCAAGCATGAAGAATCTTGCCTTTCTTCTTATTTACCAACAAGAATTAAAGCTGAGAGTGTTCAGAAGTCCATTTCAGAAGGTTTTGCTCTGGTTACATTACAACAGATTGCTTTGATCTGGGGGGAGGAAGGAGGAGAGGAGCAGAGAACATCTTAAGTTCACAAAGCTAAAAGCCAAGATGCACAAAACCGAAGCATTCCAAAGTTAAAAATAATCATCTTTAAACTGCAAGAGCAGAGCTGCAATTTTGAGCATGACATCACGGTTTATGTGGGGCCAGCTCAATAAATCAAACTGTGCCTAATTAGAGATCATACTGCAAATCTACATTATTTGGACAAATAATTAAAACAGGACAGTCCATAACACAAGCCAGATATGTTTACTAAAATATGTTTTTTTCAAACTTTTATGTTCACTACTGCTCACAAAGCTTTTCCATTTAGTAAATTATAGACCCCATAGCTTTTATTTTAGGCTGACTTCACTTTCAAGGAATTCTTCAATTAACTTTACGTTGCTTCAAGCTCTTCATCCAATGAGAAAACAATCTGTGGTTTCTGACTTCTCCCAGTGCCAATGGCTGCCCTCCATGTTTGACTTGAAGACTTACTGTCTTTTTAGAGCCAGGATCTGTTTGTCTAAAATCAGCCTAGTTGTCATAGTATTTTGACAAGTCATATATAAAAGGAGAACAAACCTTTGTGGTGGGTTAACTGCTAAGAATAACGAAGGTTGTTCTCACAATCTCAACAGATAAGTGCCAAAATTAAAATTAAAATTAAAGAACATTCAGCAATATACCCAGAGCTGAAAGCCCTGACTACCTCAGTTGCCCTTCTTTCCCACCTACTCCAATCTTTCCAATTTCTACTTTTTTCAGTTGTTTTTCTAAAATGTGTGCTTTTTCTCAAATCTAAAAGCTACTACATACTCAAACATTTGTAGCATAAAAAAGCCCCCAGTGCTATCAAACATTACTATCTGTAGATGGTCAGGACGCCTCTGGAATTGCTGGAAATGCTGTGGAGACTTTGACTATCAGTTACTGGGTAGATAATGTCAAATCAAGAGCCAAGGAGTTTAATAAAAAGCATGAGCTGAACAAAAGGGATAGGATTCATTCCCAAACTGCACATTCTTCCTCCTTGAGAAAAGAACTTGAGAAATTTGTGTGAAACTTTTTAATCTCAGAAATAAAAAACAGGAGAGAGTTGGCAGCTCTCCTTCCTCTTCCCTTATGCTATTTGGCTTGGTTAATGGACCAATATACAGATGATTAAAAGAAGTCTGAAGACAATGACTGAGAAGCAAAATGTTTGACAGTCTCAACAAAAAAGGACTATACAAAAAAAAGAAATATGTCTATTAGTGCACAATTACTTGCACAAGTTTTTTTATGTAGAATGTTAACCAAGCACAGATATGGAAAAAGTATCATTCACTTCTTAATACACAGATCTTTAGATAAAAAAATCCAGAGGGCTTTAAAGGAATCAAAACACATTAAACATTAAATGTACAGCACAGCAATATTTATAAAAACATGACAAATGAGTCTCCCTCAACCAGAGCCACCATGATCAGCATATCCTTAAATGGAATGTACCTTTCAGACCTCCATTTCAATTCTTTGTTACAATAATTAGCATCAGACTTGTAATTTTTTTTTTTTTTATTTAAGATTGTCTTTGTGGCCAGAAATATTATGGCTGACCTCCGTTAACTGCAAGCATTCAGAGCCATAGCCATTCCAATTCCCTTACATCCTCAGTGTGCAGCAACAGATTTCTCAGGGAAAAAAAAAAAAAAAAAAACCAACAAAAAACCAACCCTGTAACTATTTGGACATACTTCTGAAAGCAACAGTGAAAATTAAGAAAGCAGCCTTCCCAAAGAAGTATCTATTTTTGAAATGTGTGCTTTTAAAACACAATGCTTATGGAATGAACTACTTCAGTTCTCTTGTGTAAACTTGTACAGATTGTTTGCTATTGATCTTTTGAGTCATATTTTGGCAGTTAACTGGTATCCTAGCAGAAAATATAAGTACTGCAGAACAAGTGATGTAATCTACATCTATACTTCATTTTTTTTTCATTTTTTTTAGTTGAATTTATATTTCAAAATAAATAATCTGAACTGCATACTTCATTTCTTCCCCAGATTTAATATGAGATTTATGGTATTGAAGACCTTCAGAGAAGACAGTTTGTCTGTAGGAATGTGGCTCCTTTAAGTCACAGGACAGAGCTCAGATCAAAGAAAGCAGTGTTTCTATCTGTACTCAAATTAACTCTATTGACTGTTTCCTTAACTGAATGACAAAGTGACCCTATAAAACCAGTGCAAAACCTGATCTCAAGGAAGCGAAATCTAGGTTTTTTCCAAGTGTATTGTTCTTTCCTCCCTGTCCCCAAGCTACTGTCCATTCAGAAAACACCAGAGAGAAGAGAAAAAAGAGAATTACACTGTAGCAAGGCTATCCACATGGCCCAGGCCTGTGCTGTGTGTGCAGTATATACACATGCACTCCATTCTGATGTGGCCCAGGGGCACAACATCCACGTTTCTGGTCCTTTGTGGAGTACAACTGCACGGTACTTAGACACAAGTGGAAAGAGCATAAGGAGGTGGAGAGCTGTCAGAGAGAAGCTAATGCAATACTCCAGACAGGTAATTAAAGCTGTGCTCAGCCTCAAACTCTCAAATATGGTAATTCTTTAATCAACAAAAGAGATTGCCAGGAAAGGACAACAGTGAGTGAGAGCAAGTGCATAAGCAAGAGCGTGTGCAGGACATGGAACATGAGTGCTTTAGCCCTTTCCTCAGTGGTTTCTTCCACTCAGAACCACTACCTAAAGGCCTGAATCTCATCTAAGTCTGCTTACTCGAAAAATAAGAACACGGTCAAGGCCAGTATATAGAGAACAGTGTATATATATATACACACATATATATATATGTAACAGTATAGGAATCCCACCTCTTAAATCCTAGATCAATGTTTTCTTACTTCTCTGAAGCTGTGATTGATGCCAGCTTTTTCACACCTTTTCCTCTCTCTCATGCCATCGAGTGCCACTACTTCTCTACCCTACTATCCTTGTCACACTGCTGCCCACCTCTTCCTCGCTGCCACCTGAGATCCAGTTTCATGGGGAGCTGTAAAGATTAGGACAAACACCAGGCACCCACCTCTGGGCAACTGCAAGCTTAGTCTCTAAGAAACACAGCACCTCAACTTTTCATTCGGGAGCATCTCTAATGCCCCTTCATACAGAATGGCAAGGAAGGAGCACATTTAAAACTTGAGAAAAATTTAAATTAAAGCAGCTTGCAGTGACTTTATTAGAGGCTGAAGCCCACGTAAAATCTGTTGGAATAATAAGCAAGAGATTTTTGCCTTACATTACACAAGAGTCATCTAGATGACTACAGAGGGTCCTTCTGACTAAGTTGTGACAATACATATGCTAGAGAATTTTAAAGATCAGGGTTATTTCCCAGTATGAATTACACTATTTCTTGTTTTACTTTTCATCTTCTAAAATCAGACACACCCCAAAGGAATACATATTATGCACAGAGAAGCCCAGAGCTTGCCTTTAGATACTGTCCAAATGACATACTTTCTGACCAAGGAGCTGTTTCCATTAATTCTCTATTAAGAATCACAGGATTCAAATTGTTGATTTCCAGCATTACCTCATGCTGGGCCTCTAACTGATTAATTAAAACTGTATATATATATAGGAAAAAGAACAAAAAAGTAGAACTGCAGTAGTTTGAACCAAGAGTGTCTCTGATAAAAGAAATGGGCTGCTGTTCCAAACTCCTTTCCATAGATTGATTGTGAATTGTAACCAGACAAGATCTCCTTTTTCAAGCTTCCAGAAACTGACAAACATGTCTACTGCACAGGAAGTCATATTTATAGTTTCATTACTTTCCACAATAAACCAATTCTCCTATAATCAGAAGTTGTCTCTAGGCTTGCTAAATGAAAGATCTTTTCCCTTGAGATTGAAGCCTCTTAAAGGGAAGCTCACAAATCTAGCTAGTAATGGCTGTGGAGGGAAAAGCACGGTCCAGCACAGCCCCCACATCATTATTACACAGTAAAGACATACCAGGCTTTATTATTTCAAAAAAGAAGAAACAACTCTAAAATCCTTGTATTGCAATGTGTGTTAATTACCCTGTTGAATTACCATTTAATTTTTGGTGTATGTTTAGCTGACCTACTTCTTACTATTTTAAATTCTTGAATATAGACAGAGGAAGAACTACTACAATATAAGCCTCATTATATACTTGGGCAAGGCCTTTGAGCATAGAGGTATTCCACAAGAAATCTGAAGCAGTACACTGCTTCATTGAATGGAAATACATGTCAAACTTCTCCAGATTATTACAGGTGACAGTTAATAACTTGCTTGTACATTTTTACTATCATCCTGCATATAGAAAATTATTAAGAAAAACCCAAACACCAACTTGAAATTTTCAAACTCTCTTCCAGCAACTGTATCAGAGTATTTAAAAGGGCACAGCACTAGCTTTGGCCAAAAATTCCCCCTCCTCCCTCAAATACAGAGAAAAAGAATACCATTTTTTTAAAGGAATATAGAGAGATTAATACTTTACCCAAGCAGAAATTCTTCAAAAACCAAAAAATCACCACAAAACTCATTCTTACCTAAAATTGGAAGAAAAGAGAGAGGAAAAGGTAAGAAAGATTAAGAATCATTCCTTGGAGCATTACACCTTCAAAATAGAAAGAATTTCTGAACAAATCTAAAGTAAACAAGTTACACAAGAACAGGAAATTGCAATTTCTTTGAAACAGTCATTAACCTTACGAGGGAAACCACTACCAATATAAACAAATAAGTAATAAAGGAAACCATTTTACCAGAGGGAAACCTGTCTTGAAGCAGCGTGACAAGGGAATATAAAAACACTTTGCCTGAAGTGATGGGTCTCTAAAGAAAACTGGAGGAATTCCGTAGTAAGGATCATGCAGATACGAGCTTTAAATAGGTAATTTTCAAGGTTTCAGAGAGGAGGCTGTACCACAGAAATTTAGAAACTTTTAAATACAGGACTCAAATTTAAACTGAAAGTAATCTCATACTGTTGTTACATAAAAACAGGAGGTTTTTGAAGGATATCTACCAGGCTAAATAGTTTTTATAATTATAGCTTTCCATGCCAAATCCTTGTTATTTATAAATAACTACAGTTAAAGTAAGCACAAGCATCATGGTGATTATTTCATTATATTAAATTGTAATCAGAAATTAGAAAATACTCATGAAAAAGAAAAAAAAATGAAAAATCAGAAAATTAAACTTTCATTAGAAGATGATGTTTTTCAAAAATTTGCCTAAGGAACATGCATACAGAATTGAAAACAGATCTAATACTCAGAAAGTAAAATCATTACTTCTAGATAAAAACTAATTCTCAAATCTGAAGTATTTTTTACTTTCATTGCTTGCATTTCTTAAATAGTTGCAAGTGAGAAGTAGTCCTCTTGTATTCATTCCAGTGGAAGAGAAGAAGTTCATAGTGGTGTAAGAAAGTTATAAACAAAATAAATACTGAAAAGAGAAACATTTTTTTTAATTTCAGATTTTAAGTCAACTATCTGCAAGTAACAGCATTTCAGACTGTCCTTATTTGTTCTTGTTTATTACACTGGTGCCCTTTGTGGCTTCTTGTATTTTAGCAACTGGAACATACACAGTAAAGCTAGCAACACAACAGAAGTTTAGCAAAGGCAGACATAATTTGATTTCAAAAAACCACCATAGAAAAGAGCCAGCAGCTCTACAAACAGTGGAACCAATGTGGTTTGGCTTCCTATGAATTTGTGTCTTATGGGGATTTGAAAAAATATAAGTAGGTCCACAAGCTCATACCAAGATCTCTTTCTCCTACCTGGGAAGCCACTGGAATGAAACTTGCTGAAACTTATTATCATCAAAATCTGTTTCTCAGCTGGTCCATCCCCAACACTGGGAACGACTGTCTGAAAAACAGATCAAAGTCCTTCTTCCCTAGAACAACAGGTCAGTGACAGAAGTATCAGATCCACTACTTTTATACAGGTTCATTCTATTTTTACTAATTGGCATTCAACTAAGAAAAGATATTTTCATATCTGAATCAGCTTCTAAAATACTACAGCAGTGTTAAGTTTTGTGACTTCTTGTTATCTTGTTCGTGCATTTAGGAGACTCACTACAAGAGAAAAACCTTTACAGGATATTAAAAACAAATCTCCAGTCAGCACATTCCAGTATTTACATACAAGGGGGGCTTAGTAAATTCAGAAATGGAAAATATTTGTTATAGAGATCTAAAAGCCAAACACACCACCTATGCCTCATCACCCGCACAAAGCGAGTTGTGTCCTATCGCTCCTAAAGAGATTTGGGAAATGGAAATTTCCAGTGCTAGAGAAGTGGCAGAAAATAACATGTACAAATTAAGAATGTCACAGGGTTGCACTCAGGAAGCTTAAGAGGTTATCTCTGGAAACACCTTCTCAAATGGAAAAATGGTGGCGGCAGCAATCATGGGAGATGAAGGAAAATCAGGGCTATCTATAAACAAGACAAACTCACCAAACCCCAAGAGGAAATTTAGAGCAGGAATGAAGGAAGATCTCTGACAGTAACATTACGCACTTTTCTCACATTGTTAAGCCAAAGAGCAAGAGGGCACTGAGAATCCCTCTGAATTACCCTGTTGCTATCTACCTGCAGGAGCTCAGACAAAAGGCTCCCACAGTGAGCCAGGAGTCGGGCAGCAACAGCCCTGAAAGGGTTTTAAAGTACAGACAGCCCACCACCAAACCAAGGCTTTGCTTCTGAGAAACAGCTGACAGATATAGAGTCCCAAATGAAATGCAAGAAATCCCATCACAGAGGTGCTATCCAGGCCTTTCTTAAAAGCCAGAGGAGCCAAAAGAAAGGCTCCAGGCAGAGACCTCTGCACTGCTGTTCCACTGCACCACAAGCATGGAGCACCTCTCCTTGACAAGCGATGCCTTCATGGCGCAACCTTTAAGAATCATGCTTACCTGCCAAGATCATAGTTTTTTTCTATTCCACTTGTACTACTCAAGGGTGGGGTTTCTGTTTGTTTATTTGAGCTGGTTTTTTTTGAGATTTTGTTACGTTGTGGGTTTGTGGTTTTTTGGAGTTTTTTTTAATTTATTTTTTAACCCTGTGATTCTTCATATCCTTCTGGGATCTTGTAATATGAGACTGTTGAAGTGATGAATGGACACTAGGAATATCCAAAACCTGAAAGCAGACTTGAAAATGCATTTCTATGCACTCTCCCTGGAAGAGAAGGTACCAAACCCCAAGTGAAATAGTTTGCTGCAGGCTTCCTATGGTGCTGGTACAACTAATGTACTATCAAAGGCCACAGCAAGAAAGGCATACACAGCAAAAAAAAAAAAATTAAATCCTAAATCTGCATTGTTTTGGAGACTTCAAAGCACTTTTTCTGAATATGTTAGACTCTAATGTTGTCCTTTTGCACCCCCTTATGCATGGTGATCTTTGGCCACACAGAAGAAAATAACAACTGAAATACCAAGATGACCCTAGCAAGCCTTTGAGAAAGGTACCTCACTGCACATAGAAACATCTGATGGGTGACCATGGTGTTATCAGCCAAGGTCTCTGAAGCTTGACCACACACCACAAATGCCAAACAAAGCAGAGCATGTGCAAAAGGCACAGTACGCCTTAGGTAAACCTAGATTTAAGTAGCGCAATAAATAAGACTGAGCTACAGTTATAGCCATTTAACCCACTTAGTTATTTTGGCTTGGTACATTTGCTATCTGGCTGCCTGAACCAGGACACTGCTGCCAACATCTGTTTCCTGCCTCTTGGGTCCTTCCTCAATCACAGCTTCCTCTGGATTTGTGGGCTTGCCTGAGCCAAGGAGCCAGACACAGCTTGCTCTATCACTCTGTTTGCTGCTTTGTGCAGCAAGAGGCAACCCCAACCTGATGAACTGGAGGGTGGTGATGTCCTGACTCATAAACCTGCACAAGTGAACGTACAGGTTTTGCAGAACAGTTACCTTTTACACTTCTACTTCATTCAATGCCTTTCAATTTTGAAAAAAAAAAACCAAAAAAAACCACCCAAGCATTTTAAAGCCTCATGTGATTAATTTTCTGGTTGCAAGCGTGAAAGAAGAGGGGTTTGGACAAAAAGCAAAAAATCAGTTCTACAGCCAAGGCACTGGCTATTTCACCAGAATAAAACAAAAGCCAGAAATACCATTTCACTGCTCAAACTGAAAGACAGATTCTAGAAACACAGCTTACATAAAGGCACGTGTCAAACAATATGCTTCTTCTTTGCCTAAACACCAACTCACTGAATAAAATCTATGTTACTCTTTTATGTAAACAGTTCCTTTAAAAGCAGGAAAATTAAATACAGACATTAAGCTGAACATGAACTTTTGCCATCCCTATTCAGGCATCTGTGTAATTATAATAATTAACTCCATTAGCATACGCTGCAATGTACGGAAAAATGTATTCACGTTGCATTAGAGAACTTTTAGATATTTTAATGATGTGTTTACAATAAGAATTTACTCATCTGGTGCACCTTTTGAGACTAACAGATCATGGGATGTTTGTTTTCCTTTAAGTTATGTTTGCAAAATGTAACCAAAGTGCACATAAAATTTTATCTCAGGCATCAGTATAGCCTTTATTAGAAATAGTTGAGCCTTTTAGAACTAAGTTGGGTTGTTTTGGTTTTTTTCTGGCTAATTATTCACTTTGACCATTCTTTTCTCTTAAGGCAATGCTATTTCCATGAAATGTCACTTTTCCACTTATCAAGGTTGTTTACATTCTACACAAATGTTATGCTCTCAAGCTTCCATTTTTGAAAAAGTCAAAAAGTAAAGGGGATGATGCTGTGCTTGTAAAAACATTCTTTATTAACAGAATGAGTCTCAAGGCATTTTAGGTTTCCCACAAGACATTTTTCTGTCTATCATTTTAGAACTTTTTCCCACACTTTGTGTTCCTGATATAGGCATTGGCAGGTTGAGAGATATGAACTGGCTGGAAAATGATAGCCTGCTTTCAGCATATTCTTGTACAGTTAAACATTAAGCACTTTTTGCACAAGATAATTCAGAGAGCAGTTCACACAAGAAAAGGTGACAGTTTCAGCTGAGGAAAGCTGAAGTCCTGAAGGATGTCAAAGATTTTGTGACAGTTCTACACAGAAAACAAAGGAATCTTGAAAAAATAATCAGCATTACTTGAAAATTCTACACTGACTTCATTCTGGTCTTTTAAAAGAGACTTGAGAACACGTGACAGTTAAAGGACACACATACACAAATAGCAGAACAAATATTGTCTGCAGGCACACTGAGTCAGCCCTCAGTAAAGGAATGACCAAGGCTCCAAAGTATATCAGAGAACATGCCCATGCTTCCTTATCAGCAAGATGAATTTCTCAAATGCTTCATTAAGGAATCAATAGGTGAACCTAATTTAATGGGAACTCTTGCACCTGCAGCCTAAGGAAGCTTCAAAAACCGGAGACAGCAGCAGAAACTTGCTGCTAGTATTTTGTAAGCTTTTATGTGTACAAATACACAAGAAGAAAAAGGAGACTACTGACAGACAGCGACTGACTCACGGTCCTATTGCAAAGCTCACTAATGTCAAAACACTATCACTGTTAAACCCATGAATGTGAAAAAGACTTCAGCTAATAAAAATCAGAATCTGTGTAGGATAGAGAAAGTTTCTAAAGCTGTCTGGATCACAGATATCTAATGGCACTTTTCATCTAGCCTTATGGTCAGCTATCTGCAAAAAGCGTATTGAATGTTTCACAAACAGAGTTTAAAACAAAAGTGCTTCTAATCAGATCTGGCAGGAAAGGGAGAAATGCATACATAGAATGAGGTAAGTGTGATCTTGCCCAGCTGAAGAACAGGGAATGGCAGAGCTTCAGGCCATGACTCACACAGACACTAAACAGTAGAGAGCTACAGATAATTCTCAGGTAAACTTTGCATGAGCCACTACGTCATCCTTCTCTACCCTTCCTGCATTAATCATGTCATTAGTAACCTGACGCAGCCCAAGAAGAATGTCTGATTTACAGGGAGCAGAGCAATGCTAACAGAACAAACCCTTTGGCAGGTCAAAAAAGGAAAGACCAACCTAAAATTCACTTTAGTTTGAACCACACCCTAAAAGAACATGGAAACTAGGAAAAAGAAAAAACAAAAAAATGTATCTTCCCACCATGAGATTACACACTTCATTAAAAGTTCCTGATGAACCAGTTACTTAAGAGTACAAATACGAAGGATTTGCAAGAGTGCACGGATAAAAATCCAGCCCAAACATGTACCTAAACAAAGCAAAGGGGGTGGGGGGGAAACCCCCAAGCTTTCTTTTGAAGTTTTCACCACAGTTACGTAATTTCCATGTAAGTCTAGATGTTTTTAAACATCTTTTATAGTGTACAGTTGGGAACCAAGTGTACAATGAGTACAAAGTGTACTGTTAGGAAAGAGTCATGTCTCAGCTGGGTATCTTGGTTACTCTGCTAAATATAAAAGGGATAAGGGGAATCAGTGGGGCAAGTGAAAAATGGAAAGTTTCAGAATTTCTTCTAAAAATTATTACTCAGTCTAAGTTGACAGCAGTCACTTCTATAAATGTGGCTATAATCTACATTACTGTATATGGTTACTTCACTTCAAATATCCTGTAAAAGTAATGCTTCACTTGAAGGGCAGATCACTACCATTCACTCTGAAGCAAATAAGAAACCCTGTAGATTGACTTACAAGCAGAATGGAATTATCCTTAGTTTCTTGAAACAATAAATTATCACCCAAAACAAGGTGTGCAGGTAGTAGCAGCCGCTGTGTTAAAACTCAAGTACACAAAAAGCATTTCATAGTAGGAATTTCCAGAAGAGCACCACAGAAAATGTGTGCTTAAGTCTAAGTGTACGGCAAACCCAGTTTTAAGGATGCTATTTTGTTCAGTTTGTCTTGGCTTCATCTGTTTCTAAGTCTTCCTAATTGGACTGTCCATTTTCTTGATACTTCCTTCCCATTGAACTCTCCCCTTTCCCTCAGTTTCCTCTCATTTTATCTTAGGAACAATTCTGTGAACTACCAAATTCATTTCTTACCTTCGTAACTCTGAACCACGGGGTTGCAGGTCTACTTTCCATCTTAGAGCAAAGCTCTAGAAACTGAAATCTCCTTTGTCTTTGACCCCCTACAGCAGCTGAGCTGAAACAGCCAAAATGGGTCACCTCAGTTAAAACCAGCTAACCATTTTGTTCCTACTCATTATTAATGGCATGCTTTTCACAATATTAAAAGTAGCGTACAAAATATGACCAACTGTATAGCTAAAATGGTAGCACAATAATCACAATATTATTGGAATGCAAAATAACAAAGAAAATGCACTTATCTTCTCAAACCAGTTTGGAAAGTTTCTCATCATGCCATGACATTAGCCCTATATCTCTTAATAAAAATTTTAAAAGAGATATTTTGAAGGTTTTCTAAACTTACGTAAACGGCATGTCCCTTTCCTGGTTTCTTGCTTTAAAGTCAACAGTAACTTGAGAGAAGCAAAAAATTCTTTTGTTCCTGGTAGTTGTTCAATGTCCCATGCTGCACAACACAGAAAATTCCAAATCTGAAATAGGCAGTAATCTGCCTTACAACTTTGTAATCAGTCTTTCTGAAAGTCAGGTAAAGACTATGTGGACACAGCAAAACAACTCTCAGAAGAGTGTCTACATTGATAAACAGAGTTTGCCAGAAAGCAGTAGGTGTTTGTGCTTCATTCAGCAAAAGTGTTAAGGACAGCTTCACAACTTAGGTTTATTTTGGGAGGAGTGGGGATATCTGGCTTGTCTTTTTTAATTTAAGACCTGAAATCAAAGGAAAGATTTAGAGATACAGTGCCAACAGTTTAATGAATATTCTGTAGTGTATATAAGCACCCTGGGGAAAACCTGCACTCAAATAAACAACAGATTCCATCTTCCCCTGCCCTAAGGAATATAAACCAGGATCACAGTTTACACCTAATTCAATAGTGGCTTTCAAAACAAACATATTTCAGACACATCTAGCAAATACTCCTCTTCCCACTCTGCATCCAAAACTTTCTCTTGGAAACAAAAGGCCTCTTCCTTGACAAAGATTTCAAGGGTATCTTCCAAATCTGCCAACAGCTTGCATTACATAGTACACCTAAAAATTTCAAACTGCCCTTTGTCCCCTCTGAGAAAGCTGTCTTCTAAATGGCCCACACACACTCAGCAGAAAGCCAAAGCTCACAGAGACTCTTTCAAATACATCAGGTACCCATCCCACGGGGAGAGCCTGTGCGTGCCTCCACGCACACACAAAAAGGTGAGAAGAGCTTTCTGCAGTGCTGAATATCCCACAAGATCTAAGGACACATATCTGGGTCCTTTGAGGCCTTTCCTGTAGCTTCCTCTGTGGCACAGCTTCCTTTGCCAGGCTGAGGAATGGCAAGGAGGAGGAACACTCACAGCCCACTAAGGCTGCACACCTACTGAAGGAAGACTGCAAGCTGCACTTTCCCAAAGGGAAGGTGCAGAGGAGCTTGCATGGCTATTATATACCCCTTGGAAATGCACAGTTTTCTGGTGGTGGGAACTGAATTTTATACCTTCTGCCAACTTAAAAATCTATCCCTAGTGAAGAAAAACAAAACAAAAGAAACAAAGCAGACAATGGCTACAGAAACTCCAGAGGAATGTAATGACTATAACAAAAGGCAACAGAAGCAGTGTGACAAGGGTTTATTAATGGGTCAAAAAACAAGCTCAAATGACTCAGACACAGAAGTCCCAGCAGGACTTCCTAAAATCTCCTTCAGAGATCACAGGCCTTTATGCAGTTTGTATTCAAGCTCTCTTGGGATCAATAAAAAGAAAGCTCTATCTGGTCTTTCACCCCTCGATCAGTAGGATGCCTTACCAAAACAGGGCAGCATCACTACGCCCTTTAGCAGAGCAGAAACAGGCTCAGCAGAGTCAAATGGTACCCTCTGAAAGAAGGGCAGAGTCAAAGCAGAGCACACATAGCTGCTACCAAACTGCCACAGGTGCAATGCAAATGGATTTCTTGGAGCCAGTGTAAGAATTCCATTAAAAAAATGGTTAAGAGAGTTTGTACAATTACTACTCAAAAAGCACATAAATAGTGTGGAGAGAGGTGACAACAGTGGAGTGATTTAGGTATTTTATTCCATTTGTTCAAGGAAGGCATGTCTAACCACCCTAAACTACAGCCTTGCTCTTTGGAAACACTACCTAACCTTGCCACTATGGGGACTTTCATGCACCCTATGAATACTTTCATATTTCCTTTTAGTTTTTAATTCATATGTAGGTGTCATTCCAAGTACGCAACAGAGAACTGGTTGTTGTGATTTTGAGCATTTCTATGTTTCACAGGTAACAATTCACAAAATTGACACCTTTAACTCATCTATTCCAGGCCTTATCTCAATTATCCAACTTTAAAAGCTCAATAGCATGATGGTAAAAACATTAATTTAACAAAAATCTCAATTGCTTGGTTTTTAAAGAAATTCCACCAAATCAATTCAGAAATCCTACTCTTTTCACCAACAGCTACTCTTTTCACCAACAGATCCGCAGATTTTTAAACAGAGCTTTCTAAGCAGTAAGGCAATATATTCCTTGATGTTCTGTGTCTGCCATGGAAGAGTCTTTGATAAGGACAATCATAACAACCTGGTTTTAGTTTCTTTCAGAATACCAAGAAAAGTGCCAAATTCTTCTATACATGAGGAGGCAAACACTTCAGCTGGATGTCTAAAAATGCAGGAGAAAGATCAGAATATGCTGAGATCAAAAAGGGACAGTCACAGAACTGGCTGGAATTACGGACTGAACAGAAACAAAATCCACATTTATTAGTCAAAACCAACCCAACATACTTTGAAGAAAAGTACAAAACAAACAAACAAGCCTCCCCCCCTTAAATAACATATTTTTTACATCACTGTTACAAGAAAACATGTTAATTAAGTTCCTTGTGGTAGATGTTGAAAAGCCAAGGAGACAGACTGATGGACTGACATAATTTCTCATATCTCCCATTGCTAGAGAATTTTGTAAGGTGAATATTTACACTGCATCTCACAATTTTTTTATTTTTTTTTTAATTTAACCAACAGTTAGTAAAACAGGATTCTGGTTTTCTGTCCCTCCTGTGTCTGAATCAGTAACTGTTTGGCAATTAGAAAAACTTTCTCCCTTATGACTTCCAGAATTAATTACCTGCTTCACTATCAAAAATTCAGAATTTAAAGAAGAAAGCCACTACAGACCCAAAATTTTGTGCCTGTAGCATTTAGAAGCAAAGATAAGTAAAATGTAAGTGACAATGCAGGGCATCTGTAATTTTAAAAACTGAAACGTGTTTCTTTTGTTAAAAGGTGTAATGGCAGCCTTTCTGGTATTTGTTATCCTTTTAAAATAGCCAATAGAAAAGTGATCAAAAGGCACATTACCTGAAAAAGTTTGAGGCAGATAATCATGGGAGTACTTGAGATTACCTGACATTGAAATGAAGACAATTCATCACATCCAAAAAGCAGTGGGAAATCACCACAGCCTAGTAGAACTTTAGAAATCTAAGGGTTCAAGAAAGAGTTATCCAGAGCACATGAGCTAACCCAGACTAACTGGTGCCTTCTCCCTCTACTCTGTCATTACCCATCAGTAATAGATGGTTTAAGACTAGAAATGTATTGTGTGGTTTTTCACTCTTGGCAATAACTTCCAGAAACAGCAGACAAATCTAAAATATAATTCAGTTTGAAACAACTGTGTGTGTATATAAAATGAGTGTGATAACAGTAAATAATAAAAAATACATCTTCCTGCATCGAAATAATCCCATTTTCCTTCCCTTTCTTTTCTGTTACATCCTTCGATCATCTTCTAAAAACACAGACCATACTGGTTTGTTTCCTTAGAACATAGCAGGGCTGAGTTCAGTTACAGTCAGGTCTTCTGTCCACTCGCCTGCCTCATGCACCTCACCTGAAGTCCTAGGTCCTAAATCTCAATAAAAAAGCCCAACCTCTGCTATTATACCATTCAGCATTCCCATGATCCCTGGCCATGAGCTACAATTTTCAAAGGGCCCTTCAAGGTCAGTGACCCAGCTTCACAAACAGGAGAATTTCCAAAGAGGAAATTACTACATGAGTTCCATCAGCTAGAATTTGTTCACTCCCTAACAACATAAATGAATCTTTTTTAAACTACAGAAGAATATAGAAAAAAAGTACAGAAGAAGCAAGTTTTTAAATGAAACAAAGATCAGATGCTAAATAGCAGTGCATTATTTTAATATTCCTACAGGCATCTGCTAGACTTCATTTCAATTAATCATATTAATGTGCAACTTTTTAATGGTAGAATCCTTACAGAATCTAGTCTAACTCTTAATAAATTATTTTATAAAAATTTATCAAGCTAATGCTGAAATAAGGACCTCTGCAATCTAAAGAAAAAAAAATCTCTCAAGCAATATTTACTTATGCTTGTTTAAAAAATAATCTTTTATGTTTGATTTTTACTGCAGGTTCGTACTATAAGAGGCACAATTCTGGAGACAACTAAGGAAATTTAGGGAAAATATCCCTAACTATCAGTGGAAGAACTCTGAACTGGTAGGAATAATTTTTATTTGCATGTTTTTACATGGATACTTCTGAAAAATATAAATAAAATACAAGTTTTGTCATATCTGAACTTTTCAGTACAATGAAAATAATAAGAACCTGTACATACAAGACACTTTTGCAGATATCTTGGTAGACTGACTAGTGAAAAATGTTAAATCTTTCAGAAGCCAATTCTTTTAAATTCTATGCCAGGTAATGCATTAGGGAAAAAATGAGATTTTGTTTTGCTTACTAAGGAAATCAGTTGATTAAATAAGTGAAAAGCACATCAGATATCAAATCAGTCTTTGAGCATAAAGTAAATGGGAAAACTGAAGTAAACTTGTATTCCTCCTTCACCACTTTTTCAAGTCAAAGATACCCCTTAAAATTGTAAACAAAACTATCAAATATTACATGAAGCCCCCATATGTTTAAAAAGTAGATTCATACAGCCAGCAATATCATTATAATAAATACATGCAATGGTTACCACAATTGCTTCTGCAATTTGTAATTAGAGCAACAAGCAATGTTTTTTCTGGACTGAAATGATGTTTCTGTAAACATATTCTGGAATTTCACTGTTCATTTAAATTAATATGGATCTTACAGTAAGTGGCCTTGGGAGAAAGACGATTTCTGATGTGTTTGCATGAAACACATACCTTCCTGAAACACTTCCTGTCTTGCACCCGTTTTTGGATATTATCACTGTTGTCTGACAAGAATGAGGTCAGCTAGGATTTGTAGCAATACTTCACAGCAGCTGTCCGGCATTTCTTTGAAACTCCACAAGCCTTTAACTCCTTAACTGCCTCACCAAACAGACATTGAAGTCTTGCAGGAACACTGGAAGAATAATGACTTTTCAGGGTGCTGAATGGTCTCAAAGGGTTTAACAGAGGAAAGGAAAAGACTAAGCTTTTCAGGTAAGCAAAAATGAGCAAGGTCATGAAGAGGGACAAGAATTTAAGAAGTGTTACCACCTTTGTGGCAGCCAGGCCAAATCAGGGATGGGGAACCAAGACAACATGATATATACAGAAGAGACATACTGTGTTTGCAAAACAGCAGAGAGACACCCAGGTTTAACACAGTCAGGTTTATCAGCATTCTCCCATAGAGAGCCACTTGGCTGACTCTCAGCAAATAAAACTGTCCATTTGCTCAGTAGCACCAATAAAGCTGCACTAAAATTGTATAAGCAGCAAAGAGTACTCTGAATGTGCACAGAACTTAGTTATAGGGTTCTACTTCCATCCCCAATACCCTCACAAAACTTCCTGATGTTTTAAACTAGCTATGTCAGGTCAGGCTGACTGTCAGAAACCTTTTAAATTGCTATCGGAGGAAGCATTTACATAATCACTAGCATAAACTCAGTAAATTAATCAATCTCTCAGTAGCAAAAATTGATTTGATCTGTATCAATCATGACCATATTTCCATTAAAGAGGCAAAAATCTGCACCCATGTAATGCTGTGGGAGGGCAGACAGAGCCACAAAGATACAGGCTTAATGGCATCTGGCATACAAGTTGTTCTTGCATAAAAAAGAATGTGTTTAATTATTTTTAAGGTCCACTGCTGGTGTAAATTTACTTGCTGTAGGTTTCCTGAACTGCACTGGCCATGGTTTCCATTTGAGCAGGTTTAAGATGATACAAACTTACCACATCACCAAACTACAGTTTCTTTGCTTTGTTGCTTTTCCACACATTGTGTCAGAGCTGTGAGGAGACAAGAACAGCTCTACACCACATTACAATCTCTCCAATTCAGGCACCAGAAAAGGCTCTGAGGGAACAGCAACTAGGAGTGCAGAGTGTTAAAAATGCTCAGCTATGAGATTGGTAAGAGACTGATCATGCAGCACAAATATCCTCATAAGAGTGATATCCACAGCTTCTTATTTTCCTTTTTTATACTGTGTTTACAGGTGTTGTACACATCATCCCCCTTTATGTACAGTGATCCTAGTTTGCATCTTCTCCCAAGAGCACCGATGACTTTATGATTTAAACCGTAATTTAGGGTTGGCATAGTTTTAAAAGCCCAGCATTCCTCCCTAGGCTCCATACTGCTCACACTTCGCAGGGTTTTGGCAGCAAGCGACTTAGCTCATCTGTTATCGGACTGTGAAACACTCCAGAATGTACAACAGATCTAAGAAAGCATTTACAAACTTGACTTGGGGAGAGAAAAAGATTTAAAAGCGAATCTTTCACAAAACTGATTCTGTGTTACAAAAGTCTCTGTATGCCTTTGGCAGCTTCTGTTCCCACCTGAGGCAGGGCGTACCCACATGTGATGTAGGCTATACATGTGCGTGCAGGTCTGCAGGACAACCCCTGAGCTTCCTTCCAAATGGCAACTGTTCAAGAATCAGCTTTCAAGAAGTGCCACTGTGCACCTTACTGTGTACAGTAGATCAAGCTAAAAGCTGAGAAGCAAGTCAACACACAAGAAAATAGCTCAGCAAACCAAGCCAAACACAAAGAATGAAAAAGTAAGCGATTTCCAATCACCTCACCTGGCTCATGAATTAAATGAACAAATGCTCAGGAAGCAAATAACATTCAAATGAATGTTCCTTGTCCTATCACGACCGTTCTTGATGAATTTAGTTACAATGATTAGAGTAAATATGTATTTAATTTTATTATACATAATTGAAAGAAAAAATAGAGGGAACCAATTAAATTATAATAGAACAGAAATATTTTGGGGTTTGAAACAAAAAGCTCACATGTTCCTGGAGACTCATCCAACAATTCAAATTAGTCTTGGGTACCTAACAGTCCAAATACAAGGAACATATTCTTTAGGGACAAATTATCTTTGATGAAATGGGGAAAAACCGCCCAGTCTTATAGACAGATTACATGATTAATTTTAGCTTTTGCTTACTGATGAATCATTTACTTCATCTTAGTCTAGCTTTAAGTGCCTATACTTGGCCATTCCATAAGCATACTGTGAGGCTTATGCACAAGTACCTTAGTGCTAAAGGGGACAGGGGTGGAAGAGAGGAGAACATGGGAAACCAGTTAGGGAGGCTTTGTGTGAAAACCCAGTCCAGGAGAAACAAAAGAAAACACAATAAAAGAAACTCTAAGAGCTCCAGCTGCTGTACCTGATACATGCAGGTTGATTTAAAATGCTCACACAGCCTTAAGTGAAGTATCACCTATCCTAAAAGGCTTGTAGTTTGAGGCATGTGAATGTTCATTGGTTCATCCAGTTGAACAAAAGCAGACAGGATTAAGAAGGAAGTCTGAATCATTTTGCCAAATCTAACAGGAAAGCAACCCCTGATGGTTTTGGTATGGATTCTGCTCTGGAAATATAAGAACCAGGAAATATAAATAAGGAATGAAAAAATCACAAAGTCTTATGAGCACTGCAAAATAATTTCCACAGGAATGCAGAGGAAGTCTCATCCCTTGTAATACCTTAAACTAGATGGAACAAAATACTGGAAAGTAACCCAGGGAAAAAACTAGTACTGGCAAGTAGACAAGCTATATGGAATACATTTTTTTCTTGCATCTCTGACTTCTATTAACATTTCTGTGGCTCTTGAGGCAGCAAGATAGGAGCTTTGGTTTATTCTCCATAAACACAAGCCAAAAGCCTCCCACAGTTCCATTTGGTAACTTCAGCTTAACATGGTCAAATATACACAGACTTCTGACAATGATTCAATTTCCCACTCAAACATAAACTATGCCAAAAAACACCCAAGATTATTTCAACTAATAAACACTTGGTTAAAAAACATGTCAAATCAACTTGGTCTTTACATCAATTTAAAAGCCTCTTACCACAATCATTGCCTGAACCATAGTGTGCTGCAGGAAGCACCAAAAGAAAAAAATGACTGATAACATTCTCATAGTGTTCCTCTGACTATCATCATTTCTGTGGTTGCACAAAGCTTAGGACCCTGCACTTGGAACAGTGATTCTCTTGCTCCTGGCTTGTGCTATGAAAATCATTTTAATGATGTCAATGTCCTGACTCCTGAAGACTAGGATTTGGGACAATTACTGTGCCAAAATTTAGTTCTTAAAACTAAATAGATCAAAGTCCTATATCTTGTCATGGTGCACAGTTTCAAAGCCCTCTCAAAAAGCTGTCCTTTGATTTAACCTTCATAGACATCTCTTCACAAGAAATACAGTGCTTGAAAATATGTACAGTTACCTCAACTTAATACAGATGCTGTTCAGCAGCATATTTATTCTCTTTATAAAACAGTGGCATTTGAACTTCAGATTTTTCCAAATTCCATCCAACTCTCCTACTAAGTTTGTGTATTGAGTATTAAAAAGACAGATGAAGCAAAAAATAAAAATTTCAACACAGGGACACAAATGAAGAGCAAGGTAACTTGTGATATGCTGGATATATTATAGATCGTTAGAAATTGTGTTCTCCAAATGGTTATTCTTTCCAAATTTTCACAGTAACAGTAGTGCAGAAGGCGTATCTGTATGGTTATCTCTTGCTCAAGAGGCTTCTCCAATGTAAGTAACACCTCTAACAGATCAATCTGATAAGCAATTAAAGAAAAGTAAGACAAATTTCCGCTAGACAGATGAAAGGAATACAGCAGAAATGGGGAAACCATCCCCAGTAGCCATTGTAGCAGCTAAAAGCTGGTTTTCTTAATCAGGACTGTGGCACATTTGAGAGGCCATTCTGCCCGTAAGAGCAAGCCTTCTCCTCCACAACTACCATTCTGAAGCTAATCTGGATAGATAAATAAATACTATATTTGCTCAAAACACTCGAGACAAAAGTTCTTAGGCAACCCAGTTCAACAGAAAACACGTATCCAAACACAATGTCCTGTTTCCATATGTATTTTCTCCTACAGAATGGTGGGTGACATGAGCTAAAATTTCATTCCCACTGAGAGATCTGTTGACTACTCATGGAAAGATGAATCACTCTTCTCAATGGAAATAATGACTCCTGACAGCAGTTAACTTGTGTAAAGTATTGCATAAATAACTTGTATAAAGGAAATGTATAAAGTATTGCATGGGCAAAGTTAGCCTGACTCCACACTGCAAATAAATAGGGGATTTCAAAATGTATTTCACTCCCTGGCTTTAAAAGGTACTGGAGAATTAATAGTCTAGAGTCTCACCTGTGCTGCAGGAAAAATGCATCAGGAAAGCCAGAGGCTTATTTAGTTCAAAAACCTTTCTGACAGCGGCCAAAAGCAGATGTTTGCAGAAAGACAGCGATGGCAGTGATCCTTCTCCTAGCATGCCCTCAGCTGTCACTTAAGGATTTAAGCTGCCTTCAGAAGATCCTTCTGAACTACCACAACTAAACTGTTCCTCTGTGAATCTCCTCACTGAAAGCACTGACACGTCTGGCCTCAGCTGTGTCCTCTGGCACTTACCTCAGAGGTTGCTGCACATCAAAATACTTGACTTTGTTTCAGTTCGGTGGCAAATTGATCCAATGAGTGTCCCTCATCATCATGCTATGAGCAAATAACTATTTCCATTTACTTCATGTATACTGCTCAGGATTATCTGAGTCCTAAATCACGTCTCTTATACATTTTCTTTCCAATTTGAGCAGTCATGGTCTGCTTGTCCCAGGAGATAAGAGCATAGGTAGTCTGGTGCTACTTTACATTTTATGAAGATAGGGAATCAGCTGCATCCCATACCCAAAATATGTCTGCACAAAGGCATGATGATGCCTTCTGGTTTAGCTTATCTGCTGTGTTAAAGCTCTCTGGCTTCTGAACACTGCTAGAGACCAATTTGAAGCACTCCCAGAACAATAACAAGGGATCCCCCACAAGCCCTCTTTGCAGAGTATCAGTTGCTAATAACTGCCTTAGGACGTTTTCTTAGAGACAGAAGTACTTAATTAAATAGGCTGATAAGCCATCTATTTTCACAGTTTTCTGCTACAATTCTGACACTTAATTCTTAAGCAAAGCAAACTCTGGTATGTTACACTGAACAAGATTTCTGAGAAGCAACACTGAATCCCTTGAAAAGGAAGAGTGCACAACAGGGAAGGAAAAGAGGCTTTCATACTTCAGAGAATAGATACTTAACCAGCCAATCTGCTGCCACACCTCATGGAGAAATCAGGGCTTCTCCCAAGTGGGAATCCACCTTTGGAATTATGGAAGTGCCCTCTGAACACCAACTCCATCCCTCTTCACTGCCCACAGCCAGATAAGCTGGGTACATATGCAAAGCTAGTGTGAAAACCTTCCTGCACAAGCATTTATATTAAGAGATCTGATTCTGGTCATCCTTTTTTTACAACGTGGCACAGTCTCAGCCCTTGCAATTCTTCCTCACAGTGGACCAAGTTTGCATACGAGTATGCCTAGATAGTTTTAGAGACAGATAATTTTATGTATGCAAATACATATGAGCCTTATTTGTGTCCCATGATAGGGCACAGAGTTACTCAGAGCCTTCCAGATGCTCTGTCCAGTTCACCCTGCATGTACAGCTTCCCTAGGCAAAGATGACACTCCAACATGGGTGACATGACCACTTCCCCAAAACATATGTTTTGTTTTTGCTTCTTTACTCCCTCCCTTTTTCCCCTTCATCCTCCCAGGCCACCCTCCTGTCCCCAAGTGCCAAGGTCAGCAGGTGCAGAGGAGCTCTGTGGGCACAGCAGCAAACCTGGAGGCAGCTGGGGCAGGAGCACAGCAGGGACACATGGGACCCATCAGAGCAGTGCTGGCAAACACTGCTGCTCCAGCAGCTGGACAGTGGCCAAACACTGCCTTTGCTGGACCTGCCAGAGCAGCAGATGACCAGGGTCCATGCCTAGCCATGCAGCTGCAAATTGGACAAAGCTGTGCCTTACAAGTATCATACAGGCCCTTTGGGAAGGCAGCCTTAACTCTCCACAGGGTTACATCTTACACAGGTGGCCTGTATAGCTTCATGGGATACTGGTCTTAATATTTTTTTCAAAGCTTGCTCACTACATTTATTACTGTAGTACTGACTAAGCCTCCGAACTATTTTTACAGGCCCTGAACAATAGTAATCATTTAGGATCAAGTTCTGCTTGCTAAACTGAATTGTATCTAGTCTAGATCTTAAAGCCTCACATCTCTGACAATCTCTGTTGATCACAGAACATAAAGGATATCAAATGGGATACCAATGGCTTAACAGACATTTGAAGAACACCAGAAAAACAAGAATTTGCTATAAGGCTTCTTCACTGTTCTGATCCCAAAAAAATGCAGTGCATTGCAATTATCTCCTTAGCAACAACTTCATTTTGAAAAGCACGATGCAGTAAGGTAAAGAAGATCAGGTTTCTGAATGATTTGTCAATTTTTTCAGTGGCATTTAGGAACTCTGTCTAGGACCTAGCAGGACATTATGAAGCTGTATATATCATGTTCAAATAAAGCAAAACTAAATCTGGAAAGTAGCAAAAGGCTACTTTCATTTTATCCAAAAAAGACTGGATTTTACTTAATTCATAGGAGAGCAACTTATTCCAATTTAATTCTGTTTTCTTAAACAAGAAGCACTAGTATTTACTGTTGAAGCCTTTGCCTGTCACCACACACATTTTAAATAAATCACTAATGTTAAAGAAATGGGTACATTTCAGCAGCTCCAATTTGCATGAAGCTGAAACTATGACCTAAATAATCTCACTATGTAAATGCTCTGAGGATAAACCTACATAATTTATCTTAAGCTCATGCAAAACCAGAAAATTATGAAGAACAGTATTCCTGACATTATTAAGGCTGGTGTTAAAAGCCACAATCTATGCTATATTTATCATATATATGAATTTCTACCATATTTTTTCCTTCAATTTTAGCCCTAAAAACCAAACCATTCGGTTTTACTTCTCAGCTATGAATATATCTTCCCGTCTTTTATCCCAGTAAATTCTATGGTTTGGTGGTTGTTACGGGTGTTTTGGGGGGTTTTTTTGTGGTGGTGGTGGTTCTCTGGTGGGGTTTTTTTGGTTCATGTCAGGGGGTGTGTGGCTTGGGTTTTTTTTTTTCTTGTTTTCTTCTTTTTTAAGGCTCTATGACAAGAAAATGATCAAACCTTAAATTAAACATCTTACTATTTCTACATTTGTTTCTTTAATTAATAAATAGGCTTGTGTTAACAAGGGACCTTTAAAATGCTACATTTTGAGACTGTCCAGACTATACTTAAAGGAAAATACATGTAGTCAGAGTTATACGAGCAGTAAGAGTCACAAAATATAGTCCCTAACCCTGTAATCCAATATTGCACATGCAGCCCCACAGACTTTATTGGGCCTATCAGCACAAAGAAAGCTTGCAGAATCCCACCATGTGCACTCTGATGTTTATTAGGTATTGGGTATTAAATGATACAGGACATATTATCTGGCCTTTCATTCAAAAGTATTTTACATCTGGAAATTTAACTTAAATTTTGGTGTCAGAGAAGTATTAGGACCTGTGATTGTTCCTCAAATAAAACTGCTTGCACATACAGAAACATCTAGCTATTCAAGGCTAGTATCATCTTAACCAAGGTAAATCCACTCTACTGTTAACACTTTTCAAATACTTATTCACCCAAACAGAATTGATTTGAACAGAGCACTAAGAAAAGTTATCCTCTTAGAGAAAGAATATAAATACTATTAATGCATGAGAACATATGATCACAACATACACAACCTGCTGTGCATTAAAATGACTCCTTTACAAGCACCCCAGTAATCAAAAGGGGGAAAGGAGGTCCACTTCAGAATTTATCTTCTTTTTTTCACGCTAAGCAAATGTTCACAAACAAACTTACAAGTCAGAAGACCAGGCAGTATCTTTTGCATATATTTATATGTACTATATCTATAGGAGAGATGTCTGCACGTTCAGATGATGAGGTGCACAGGCACTGTCAGAAGTGGCCTGCTGATTTAATGTATAACAAATTAGCACTATTTATGTGCAGAAGAGGCATGGTGCTCTCAGAAGCTAAATACTAGCTTCTGATAAAATTATTTTGGTGAAGTCTTGCTAACAGCAAGCTAAGGATATGTGCCTGCAAGATACAACTCATTGCTTCATTAGGAAGGACTTGCACGTTAAATGCAAACATTTGGAGTCACCTGTTCATGGCCTCCTCAACACACCTAAAAAACTGTAGACTTGACCTCAGCTGCCAGGAAAACACCAGTAGAAATGTAATATAATTGCCACTAAGACCAAAAAAGCAACTTCAGCAGGGCTGTCCTGGCAGATCACCCCACATATGGTAACTGCTGCTCAGGTAGCAGTTCGTTCTGCAGTGTTCTCATTAAAATTGCAGAGCTGAACACTGGCAGCAGAAGGGTCCCCACTGTGTCCCCCAGGTTCCACCTTGCTTCTGCCTACTTCCACACTCTTTGTCACTGGCCACCAGGGGCAGGTGGACAAGCTTTCTGCACATCTCCAGCACCAACACACACGTAACAAAGCTGCACCAAACTGTAGGACAACTGGTGCCATGCTGGGCAACACAAAGATTCTGCTTTCATTTTATGTTTGATTCTTCCAAAAGCATAAACAGGTGTTTCAAGTGGGGTTTTTAGAGAGGCCTTTAGAGGAGTGTGGATGGGGAAGAAGGCATCCAGACCTTGGTGTTCCCTTTGGACCTCTCTGAACATCAGACTCTGGCAAAATATTAATAGATGTGCTCATTAAATCTGCAAGATCTGTTTCCTCCACTCTCACTAGCCACTGGGCTAGCAGCAGGCCAGAGACATATTTAAATTGAGCAAGTGGAAAAACGAAGAGAGGAACAAACAACAGTACGTGCTCTATGCCACAGGCCTTGCCCTTCCCCAAGGGCTCGGCTACAGTATCATCAAAACCACGATGAAGTCACAGCTTCATCCACAGATCAACAACTTTTGCCTTTACAAGTGAACCTCATGTGGCAAAACGGTGGGGTCCTTATGCAGCAGTGAAAGGATGATATGGGTTTTCCCTACCTGCCCTACGCCAAAACACACATGAACATTGAGAACATGAGGAAATGGCCTCAAGACCAAACTTCCAACATAGGAGAAAAAGAAGAAGAAAGCACAGCTAGTGACAGAGAGGAGGGATATTTACCTGGCTCACTGACCTCTATCCTACTTCCTTTTTACTGGGAGGACGCATTTTAACTTCACTGCTTACAAGAAACTTCCTATTAGAAAGCTGAGGTTTCTAGTGTGTTTTTATTGCATTTTCCAAAGCTGCATCATCAGAGCAGAGCCTATTCCTATGGGAATACTGTAAGGCATTATAATAAACAATGAATGTCATGGCTAGTAAAACATGTAATGCAAAAACATACAAAATTTAATTTCACTGTGTGTGGTTACTTTTCAAATTCTGTGCTTTTCACATTTTCCTGGCAGACACATATAGGCACAGTCACTAATTAATATGAACAATATAAAAAAATATCAGCCACCACTGTAATTTTACTTTCACTTATTTAAGGCAATAATCAATTATAATGAAAAAAGTCTAAAAACTAAAAACAAACTACAAAGTTGACCTGAGAATCTACAAGGAAGCTCATATTTCCTGCGTTCATTTGTGTGGAGGTGAACATGCAGTAGATTATTTAAAATATCCTGCTGTCCTAACATCAACAGAACTAGAGGTTAATAAGAATAAAAAGAAAGAATAAAAGACAGAGAAAACAAAAGAAAAATATTTCAGAACAACAAAAAACAGAAATACACATTCCTATCACAAAAAGGTGTTTAGATTTGAAAGACCAACACAAGACTTACTTCCACTTCCACCAAAGGCTAGGAATTAATGTTTTCAAAATTTCTTAGGAGCACCTTGTGACCCCAGGGCACTGTTACCAAAATCCTGCAATTTTTCCATAGGCATCACAAGAGTCCTATGGCAGCATATGTAGAGCTGGATAAGCAGAATACAGAGCAGTGCCAGTCAGCACTCCTGGCTCAGAGGTGAGGAGGGAACTTCTGCCATTCATCCCTTCCCCTCACCAAACCCCCAAACCTAAACCCTCTTAAGTTCCATAGACAATAAGGTATAATCTGCATAGAAAAGTTAGAGGACTGGAGATCTGAGAGAGATATTATTTCATTAAACTCCTGGGAAAAATATTTCGGATATTTATTCAAGTTTTCCTCTTGAATATTTAACAAGGAGAATGTGAGCATGGGGAATGAGCTGAGGAATCTTCCACGGCCGTGCATGTGTTGTTATTTTGTAGCTGCAGCTGGAAGAGGAAAACACCAGAGCCAATTTTTTGCACAGCTAAGGATTATCCCAGTCAGAAAAAAAAAAGATGTTAGCCTGCTGTTACATACTGAGGTATTGTCATGAATGAGAAAAGCAAGCACGGAGAAAATGAAACAATATCACACTGGGTTTGTATTACAGACTATAAAGAAAACCTTGGTATTGCTCTGAAGTACCAAATCACAGAATGCAATAAAGATCAAAGCTTTAGGATATACAAGAAAAATCCAGTCCACAGCTAAAAGCAAACCCTACTATCTACAAAAAGGAAAATTAAATTATTTCATTTGTGATCAGACAAACCAACAAAAGATTATTGTCCAATTTCTAGGTAGCAGTAGAACACAGTCATTAGTGGAGATGGCATTAAAAAAGTTTGTCTTAAACCAACAATTAACAAAATATCCCTAACCCACCAACTTGGAAAACCTAGGTCAAATGCAAGCCTGAAGTCCTACCTAGCAGCCACAGATGCTTTGTGGAAGCATGACAAAACCAGTAAAATGCTTCAAAAGAGAAACACAATTCTTAACAGCTTCTAAGAGTTAAGAGCTCTCTGCTATCAGAGAGCCTATAAAAAATTGGTCTGAATGATAAAAGATGCAGTTCACTAAGCAAACAGACACAAGAAATAGATAAGAAAGAAAACCCAGGCCATAAAGAATAAAAATCAATTTATTTTCCTGAATGCTGTCTAAAGGTGGAGAATTCCAGCTTAGGGAGAAGTTCACAAACATTCAAAGCTTAGCTCATATGTGCTCTGTGTTGTTTTGATGCAAAAGGAGATAGAAAGAGATCTTTGGACAAATCAAACCAAAACCAAGAAGCAAAAAACCAAACCCCAAAACAAACAAGCAGAAATGAAACAAAAACAAAGAAATAAGAAAACAAAGATGTAAAATTTCTGTGATGGGAAACTCATACCTGGACATTTCACTGAACACAATAGCCACAAAAGTAGATAAAACTGATAAAAAAAGTCAATCGACTCATTCTTACACAGAACTCTTGTACATGCACTGCTTTAGACAATTATTTGGAGTAGAGCAACCACAGAGCATAGTGGGGGAAAAACCAACAGAATTGGTTTTTAAAAGTTACTTTATTCATTACTTTCTTGGTAAAATTAGGAGTATCTGTGGATTCCCCCACCTCCTCCTGCTCCAAACAAGGCATCTCCTCTCAGAGCAGGCTGCAAATGATCAAATCAATGGAATAATGATCTTGATTGTCTTAACCAGCTCTCCATAGACATGAGTTCACAAGAGAGGCAGCTTCCTCAGACATTAGTAAAGACCTTTGATCTGTCTTTGAAGAAATTTTTCTCAGGATATTTAAAAGTCTGTGGTTTATTTTCATTGTGGAGAAATGCAGCACTGAGGTGAACACTCCCACACAAATGTCTCAACAAATCTATGCTTGTCAAAAATACCCTTGAAGAAAATGAACATATATGCACTTTGAAGGTGAACATTTTTATTCAGCAGTTCTCCCTGAAGCCTCTGCTGCTTATTTCATGACTCACGGATGTAGGACACTCCATAGAAACACAAAGCAGACAAAAAACCCCCATGAGTAAACTGGAAATGGAGATGGCTGCAAGGGTTAAGAAGCTTTGGTCTCAGATACCCAGAGCAATTAGTGTGGGGTGACAAATTAATTTACACTAAATAACATACCTTAGATAATCCTTGCTTACTAACCATGCATTTTTATTGAAAACAAAAGCAAGATATTTTAAAACTTTGTGGACTTCCACTGCGCTTTTGATGAAAGTATCTTATAAAGTTTACTTATTTTGCATTTGCCATGAGCACCAAGCACAAGAGTATTACACAGATACACACTTGGTACACAAATACATTATTTCAAATGTCATATGTATGTGCATGAAGACACACACATGCACTCTGAAATACAAGAATTACCACTGGTTTCTTCCTTTTCTTTTGCCCACAGCTGTTACAGCTAATAACATCGTAATGTTGTATTTCTTCATTTAGGCTCTTTTTGAAGAATTGTGATTATAGGCTGCTTTTCAAAGTGACCTTGTACCACATTACCAGCCTGTTGAAGGGTACAGAAAATGACTATCACAAGCACTCTGACAGAGAAAATCACCTTCTGCCAGAAAGGCAGGACCTTATTACAGTAAACATCACTGAAATGGTGCTGGTATGTGCAACTGTGTATGTGTAGAGAAAGTTAACCACTGAAGTCAGAGGTGTAAAAATGGCACTGGGCTGAGTAAACTTCCTCTGCCTTTTATTCTTACAAGCTTCTCTTCATTATATTCAGGTTTAGCATCTTAATTATTTTGAGAATTATTTCTAAAATGAGATCTGTCATGTTGCTAAAAGCATGGGAATAAAAATATTCAATTTATAGTGGTTAAATCCTACTTCTATGATCAAAATAGAACATTAAATATTCCCATTTTGGCAGTGATAGGATGTTTTGGGAAGTGAGAGAAAATACTATAAAAACAAGATTTTTATTTTTTTAACCTGCTATCACAAAACTCACCTTGAAATATTTATAGAATTACCACACAGTGGTGGTACTTTGGCTGCATCATGTCTGCTGAGGGCAGCAAAAGAAGTATGAGCCTAAACTATATTGTCAGGAAGACAAAAATAAGTTGCTTTTGTAGATTCCCATTTACCAAAATCATATTGAACCCAGGCAAGAAAGGCCTCATCTGCACCTAAGCAAGCATGGAATAAACAAAATTGGATTATTTAGGAGACTCATGCAGTAAGAAACTTTTCCTGTTTTTTTAAATTATACCGAAACATGTACTTACACAAAACTAATGCCACTGCTGAGACAATACTTTCACACAGCTTCACACTGTGAACCTACTAATTAATTTACTAAGTTTCAGTAGAGAGAAGGAAAGCAAAAGCCAGAAGCATAGATATTCACCTGGGAGGCACATGGATCTCATGTGATAGAGTGAGAACCGAGATATGAATGTATGAAGTAGATCAGATTAATAAACCGTAAAACATAAAAGCCAGGGAAAACCCTCAATAGTTTTGAAAAAAACACCCTCAAACAAACCACCTCAAAACAAAACAAAAAACCTTCACTATTCAGTAGACAGAAGGTGTGTGACTTTCCACACAGAAAATTCTGGTCTATCCTGAAACACAAAACTTAGAAAATTTAGGTTTGGGTTTTTACCTTTTGTAAAATAACCATATGCAAGACTGAAACCAAACAGATGGAGACTCCTTCTCTTGTTCTAAAATACCTCACTTGAGCTACTGCCTGTGGGATTTACAGTAACATGTCATGCATGCAAAAACCTATTTGTTTCACAAGTCTGAATATCTTACCCTCCAGTTTCATGAATGTCTCCATGACAGATGAATCTGGGAAGGGCCAACCAAAGTTCCCAGTGTTCCTCCCAGGGACAGCCTGAGCTTATTTCTCTGCAGCAAGGAGGCTGCACATTTTGTCCAATGTCTCACCAGGGGTCCCAGCCAAATCAAGGCCAAACAGGGCAGAGAGAGGGGAAAAGGCACCTCTACAAATTTCAACAATATGCACCTTTCTACAAAAAGCATCTCTACAAATTTCAGGGAAATTGATGGCTACGGAGAGTTCAGAGATAGCCACAGTGAGGAAAAACTGAAATTATCAACTGAAACACTGAATTATCCAGCTACATAAATGTCTACAGTCCAGGTAGTTTCAAGATATTTGGGAAAAGGATGACTTTGGACACACAGTTTCTAAGACAGGAACATTTTTGTTTTATGTAGCACTATTTCATGTTTTTGCTTCAGATACTGCTGCAATTACAGAGCAATTATACAATGGAGTCAATTTACATCAGCTGAATAATAAATAACAAACCATGTTTATAATAGTAATAAATATTAAATTCAGTAGGAAATTTAATATTAATAAATATTAAACTACAAACACTGTATTAAATAATGCTAGCTATTTCTTATGCTCATAAAAAGAGAAAATTCTATTCTTGGAAAGTAAATTTATATAATTGAAATTAGAGCAGCTGAGTTTTATTTCTGTTTACTAATAAAATTCTGTCATACAGATAGTGCAAGATCCACATATTTTTGTTTAGCAAGAGAAGCGGATTGAATGCCATTGCAGAGCTTACCTCTTCTAACGCTTAGACCTAGCTGATGCTATAGTGACATCTCATCACATTTTTCAGCAAAAATGTTTCTTGAACTGATCCTTGTAAATAATCCACTATTAGTGTCTAATTACAAAATAAGTATGAAACATTTTATGTTTCATGGTACTTTAGAAAGAAAGATAAAACAAACCTAAACCCAAGGGAGCATACAGAAAAAAACCCCAAACCCTATCAATCTTAGAGGCAATTCAACTAATTGTGTAAAATTCCCCTCAACCCTCTATTCCCAGCAGCAGAAAGCTAATGACATTCTAGGTATTTTACTTTTGATTCTTCCTTAACCTTCAGCACCCATGAAAATATGGGTTCAGAAGGTTGATGAGAAATTAGATATAATTGTCACAAACACAGCAGCAGCACATTGAAGCTACAGTTCACCTGCAGCTTGAGAGTCCTTCTCCCACTGCAATGAAACCCTTGGCTTCACACTGTGGCCTCATGGCAGGGGCAGCATCTCACTGAGAATACAAATAATCTCAAGCATGTCCAGGGTCTCACCTACTTGCTCCAGGAACTGTACACTTGTAATGGTATAAATATACTGTCAACTTCCAAGACTACCATCAACTTGGTGAAATGCCAGACCACAAACTAGGAGAGCTGAATTCCTGCGGAGGAGAGAAAAGAAGGGTTTAGCAGAAGTTGTTTCAAATTATTACCAGAGAGAAGGACAAAAAATCAGTCCATGTCTCAAAGTACTGATTCCTGAGCTGGAAGCTTTGTGGCATCCAGGCTTTCATTTCAAATTTCAAAAGACACACCCAGTTTTGCCAAAGAAATGTTGTGTGATGCATCAAGGAGCCCAAACTCTTGATTTTCCCATGGATCATCACAAAGAGGTCTTCTACCCAGCTATCTAAAGAATCCTACTTAAAACAACACTTGACATCTTCAAACAGGAATGTACATTCCTAACCACATATTCCTAATGTGAAAATTTCAAATTTGTTCAAGGTGAGCATATTATGCTTTCATGCTGTGCACTGTGAATGTGTGTGCCTTAAACTGCCGAACATGTGGGAAAACACCACCTGAGACTTAGTAGGAGATGGGGTGAGATCAGTTAATCTACAGAATGGGCTTAACTTGAGCTCGAGGCCACAAAACCAAGAACTAGTCACATGGCACTTTTCTCTACTTTTCTCCTGGCACAAAATCCAGTGGTGGGAGGGATGTGTGTGTGCTTATCTGTACATCTGTAGCTTGAGACATTACAAGAATGAAGACTGGATCACTAATTCACACACCAATAATGAAATGACAGACAAGTGATATAGATATATCCTTTAAAAGAACCTGGTCAAAACCTCCCACAGAGACTCAGCCTTTTAAAGATGACTGTAAGCCTGCACAGATGCAAAATGGACCTGGGAAGATCTTAGCTATCACACTCATACATCCTGCAAAACACTACAGGATTGGAAGGGGAAGGAGGAGGAGGCAACAGATGGTGGAAATTTCACATTACCTTTACTGCGAGCAGAGTACCATGACAACCCTAAGATGGTTCAAAAGGCATTTTACTGTCTCAAAAGAGGCTCCCTATAGCCAAGGGATGAGGAATCTGGCTTGTGGTCAGATGAACAGAAATGACAACCAGCACAAAAACGATGTCCAGTTCTCACCCATGCACTTTTCCTGTCTGGGAGCGTTCCCATCCTTGGCTGAATCCAGACATTCTTCCCATTTGAGTTACTGCTGTTCTTGCAGGATCCCCAAGAGCTTCAGAGACCAAAATTTGACAAGATCCTGTGAGTGAGGAAACAGGCTGCTAATTTATTTTCTTTCTACTGCTTGACTTCCTGCAACTCTGCATGCCAACAGATGCATCAGGAAACACAGGTAAACACTTTTGCATCAGTCTTCCCAGAAAAAAATGGCTTAATCTTGTCATTTCCCTGCCAGGATGGAAACATTCCAGATTCCCTGAGTGAAGAACCTGTTAAAGGTGTCTCTTTTCACTAAATTACCATCCTATGCACCAAAACAGCACAAAGTCTACTGAGAACAAGAGCACAGTTCAAATGAGATAGCTGGTCATGGCACAAACCATCCCTCTGAACAGAACATCCCGCTGGATAGAAGCCACTTCAAACAGTTTTCAGGAAAACACTAACACAGTCTACCCAAAAGGCTGTTTTCTTTGGAAGTAGGGAAAATCTACCACAAAGCAACATATTTCCACTTAGGGGAAGAATGAAAGTCCTAAGCACATTTTGTCAGAAGACACCAGTTCCAGGAAAGCCTTAGTGATGCTGTGAAATGGCCATATCCTGGGATTCTAATTATTAAAAAGACTTTTTCATGTTTTACCCCAGTTCAGTAGCTGCATATGCTGGCCTAAAGGCCACACCAGAACTGCAAAAGAAGAACAAGACAAACCTTCGTGGGACCCCTTTTCTTCTTGCCCCAGTCCACACTTAGAGTGATGGGAGGAGGATTGTAGACCTCTTTCCAAAACACATCATGTGCTTTGCACTCACCCATTACATTGGTATGCCAAGCAATCAGATCTCAATGCCTTTTAAAAGTCAGTCTGTTGGTAGGAGTCCTATCCATTTCAGCAAATCGAAAGCACTGCCCTTTAAGGGATACTAAAAACCAGAGTGACATAATTCCTTGCTTAGTCACAGATTTTTGGAAGAAGCAGCAAGTTCTTAACAATTCTGGGTCCTTACCCTAGGATTAATGGAATATGAAGTCCTGTTAGGGATTTTGTTAGCTCATAAATCAATCACTGACTAAAAATGAAAACATTAAAGGTGAAAATAGATGCCAAAATATCTCTTAAAACACTAAGATGAAGCTATCTCTGAAGGATATTTCAGTCTTTCCCACAAAAGTGCAGGGATTTCAGAACCACCTGCTAATTCACTGCTGCCAAAGAGACAAATGCAGTTTAATTTCCTTCAGAATATGATTGAGAGGGTGGAGACCAATCACAGAAACATTTGGTCCTTTATTCACCTGTCTCTCAAAGAAAGTATATTTTGACACTTCAGATGGCTTGTTAATCACCAAGAAAAGACAATACCTCCTTTATATGTAGAAGGACAGCATTTAGTTCAGAGATGAGCAAGATCTTGAAAAAACAGAACAGAAGAGAAACAGTAAAAAGAACACGAACATGAACACTATAAATAGATGCAAACTTCACTGAGTCTCTAACTTGCAATTAATTGATTTACCAGAACATTTCAGTGTAACCCAATCTCATTCCTCTTAGAATCTGGACCCAGCCTACCAAACTGCACAAATCTGATGAGCTTGGGAACCATCATTGTTACTTCAAGCAAGATTCCAGTGCAAAACCTTCTGTAAGACAGGCAGCTCATAATGTGAAGGAAAGCACAACAGTGCAGAACACAAGTCTTGTGCTATTCCATTAGCACAATTATGGAAAACTAATCTCTGTTAAATACCCACAGCATAGTGGTCTGTGATTTCAAGAGATGTCATGTGACTTCATGACCTCGATTCTCCCTTTCAATCTTCTTTTAATTTTGATGTAAACAATGGTACATAATGCATCTTATGAGAATGCTGGCAAGTATCTTTGCTTCTTCTGTTTATATAGGTACAATCCCTGCTGTTTAGTAATTGAGCCAAAACAGATGAAAGATCACAAGCTCAACGCACAGACACACAATCAACTCATTTTTAGCAATTGTTGTTTACTGTTTTCTAAGGCAATTTATATTGTCATCCTGGTGATACAAAGAAAAAGGGCTTAAACTATACAAAAGTTTGCCACAAGATGCAAGAGTCAGCTCTCCAGGAGAAATCACAGAACCTCTGTGAATTACAAACTCTGTTACAAGAAGGAACACTTTTTTGTTTTTTGCAAGACAGCTTTCTTGCACACAGACGCCATCATTATAGAATGTAAGTGTTGGTTGAGACAGATATGCAAAAAGACAAATTTTACATTCATGAATTTAATCTTAAGAACCTGGGCTCACTGTTTTGAGTGCCACAAACAACATTTATGATATCATAAATTTTATGGGTCAATTAACATTTTTACCTTGTGGAAAAAAAAGCCATTTGGAAACAAAATAAAATGTTGCTTACCATTAACCCTTCAAGAACATGGCAAGAGCTGCTCAAAACAGAAAATAACCCAATGTACCAAAGCACACTGTTAAAAAATTTCAAATTATGCTACTTCTGTCTTAAATGTCTCATTACAGTCATTCCAGGGTCTAATAATATTGCAGAAAACTAGCACCCTCTAGAACAGAATGGGTGTTTTTTTCTGTTTTGTGCCATGGTGCAAGAGCATGAGTAGCTGATATTCTGAACAAAATGTCAGGTATGTTTTGAAGGTGAGTCCCTTAGGTGGTGGCACATCCAGGGAGTCTGGCAATTTGAAGGTGGTAAGGAATTTCAGGGGAGGTGGATGGAATGTGTGATTTTGTCCATTTCTGAGGTCCTGCTTTGCTTGCTACACCAGCAGTTTACACTGTGCATTTGAAGATTCAAATTGCCCTTCTGTTACACATACCTACCTCCTCTGACAACCACATTAGCACCTTCTGTAGACCGACAACACTATAAATAATATTGCCTATCAGTGTACAGGTAGTAAGAAAGTTTAAATAAATCAACTGAGAAATAATATGTCAATAAAGCAGGTTATCAATATCAGAGTGCTTGAGCCCCTTGTCAGCTACATTCAGGTACCATTAAAAAAGTGCTTGAAGTATACTTTAGTATTTCACTTCAACCTCTGACAATTCACATTAATTGCTTAATTTGATAAAAACTTGCATTAGCAGATTCAATAGTAGGCACTGGCATTCAGGAATGCCAGAACAAAACACAGGTGAAGTGTAAGAACTCTCAAGAAGAAAAGGAAAAACTCCATCCTGGGAGACTGAAAAGATGCCACTCTCCATAGGAGCACAGCCTGTTTAGCAAGTCAGCTGGCCTTCCCAAGGACCAAGTGCCTTTTGCCAGTGCAATAAGGACTGATCTACCTGACTGTGAAGTAGACATGACAAACCTAAAAGGGAGTTACAGTTAACTCTCTGCAGTTATAAAAACTGGGTGGTGGCACATGGCCTTGAAGTCAACAGCATTTATATAGTGCAATAGTAAATGCAGGGGAGGATGTCCTTCTTGGACTGTTTTTCCAAGTTCAGGATTTCCAGGCACATCCAGTTCCAAAAGCCTGAAAAGGTATGAAGCTCTTTCTCATAAGAGAAAGAGCTTTCCCTTTCCTTCCACAAGAAATGCCATATTGACATTTGCTGTCAACAAGTCTGATAGTAGCTTGATGTCCAGTTTATAGCACTGCTGCAACTTGCATGAATGAAGGGGATTTCTTGGACTGTTTATGCATCTTGCAGAGTCCTGTGCTTGTGGTGTCAAAGCCCACAGAAAAGCTCAGAGTACATTCAGGTTACTTGATTAAGCTCACAACTCCTGCATTTGAACTTAAAAGCATGAGCCTTTAACTGCACATAAAAACCAAGTAGGCATTCAGTATGTTACACTCAAAGAAAACCAACAGCCTTCTTCCCAAACTGTAAGCAAGAGGCAAAAGGTGAGTATTCTAATAAACACACCACAGTGAATAAAGTCTGCATTTGACTGAAAGACCAGGATGAACAGCAACTAAAACTAATCATCACCAGCTAACATTGCTGCCAGCCTGCTATGAACAACTCTTGGTTTCCTACATGCACTATAATAAGCTCCCATCCTAACCTGATGTTGTTAATGCTTCACAAAAGAGTTTCCAGTGCACACTGCCATGCAAATCTGACATGCCTTAGTTTTCTGAGACCTGGAGAAACAAGTTTTTCTTATTAATGAGTGCTTCAAATCACGCTAGAAGAAACCTCAACATTATAGAAAATGTCACTTTCTTTTTTTGTAATGTTTTTGATCAATTCACCCCACTCTCAGTCATTCATTATGAAGCAAAAGCTACTTCCACCTCCTCTGTTCTTGCAGAAAACCAACAAAAGGAAGTGTTCTTAGCATTCAGTGGAAAGTTACCACAGTTAAGGATTGCAGTCACAGAGTTTAAGATTTAGAGTCAGAATCTGGTGGAAGGGAGTAGGGGAGGAGGCTCCTAAAGAATTTTATCAGAGAAAGAATTGAGGCAAAAAATCAGCCAGGAAATCATCTAATGCCTATCATAGACCATAATGATTTTTCTGGACTTTTCAGCAATTAGTTTGGCAGTTAAATAAGAAAAATTGTGCCTTATTTGGAACATGTTGAATTTCACCTTTGAATCACACGATCAGTCTATTGTTTGCTAGATGGTACCCATGACCACAATTTTCCAGCAGAGGTGGACTATAATCCATTCATTCCTTAATCTGAGTGGCGATAACCAAAACACGAGTTCCTGAGGTTAATCAATATTTACACAATGTTAGTCATTTATCTGCAAAGGCATTAGAGTATGTTTCCTTAACAGTGGCACTTCAAAGGGGGCCTAGCTAGGAAAAGTCTCCCTTTTAGCAGGTATTAACACCTCTAGAGTGCTGGACTCAAGCACTAAAGAAGCAGCAAGGTTTTATACTGCATGGTTTTAAGAGTGGACAAGCCATGATCTGCAAAGGGATTTGGTTCTGGTGGTGGTGTTGGGGAGGGAGCATTTACAGTGCTGCTCACTTCTTGCAGTCTGGGTGTGTTTGTTAGTCCCTGTATTTTGCCAAACATGGATAATGCAGCCTGCATAGCTCGTAGTAGTGGAGAACTGCTTTTGTGCTCTCCATTGGAAAGACAAAGGAAAACAAAACACAGTACGGGCTGGAACACTATGAAGTGGAACAGAAAGATCTTCCTAGAGAAAAGCTTTGGAACCTAAATCTGCCTCAGCATAGCAAATACCTACCTGAAAGGTGAGGAAGGCCTTGTCACAAAATAGAAAATGTGGTTTGTAGTATGCACCCAGCACTGCTGCTAAAGATGATGCCTTTGAAGTATCAAGGAGGGAATTGTTAAAATGGTGTAAGACCAGTAATGACTCACTTCACTACACACATCCAGTAAGGATCACAGCCCAGTCTGTTGGTTTGCACAAGGTTGTCAGCTTTTGTCAAATGACAAACAGCCTTGTGCGGACAGGAGAACTACCATTCTGGAGGGAATAACACCCACCATCAATTATAGTAATGGTTTTGTAGTCTCTGTTAGCTAAAACAATTACTTTTCTCTCCAATTTCCTTCAGCTTCAGAGATATAAACCATGCATTCCAGAAGTAATAGCAACGAAAGCCCAACCAGACCAAAGCTGAGCCAGCCAAGGGCGAAAGACCACCACAAAGAAGAGGTTGGTCACAGTGGGAAAGGAAATGCACAAACATGGCAGAAAGAGAAGGATGATGTAGCCCAAGCCAGTACCATCCTGAGAAGTCCAAAGGCAGAGAAAAAACCAAAAAGTTCCGTCAAGAAAAGGGAGGATCTCTCTCGTGATGACTTGCTATTTCTTCTCAGTGTCCTTGAGGGTGAATTACAGGTAATGAATTGTCCTACTTTATATTCCAAATTAAAAGACACTCCACCCTCCACCCCCATTTCCCCTCCACCCACCACAAACACATGCTGCTTTTATGTTAAGGGAACACCTTACACAGTCCAATACAAGACAAATATGAACTGCAGCATACAAAAACACCCCAAAAATGCAGCTATTATAGCTATCAGACAGGAAACATGATCTTTATACTACAAGTAACTCTCAAAGCAGACAACTCATAAAACTTTCTAGCTGTTCTTCCCCCTTTTAAGTCTCTTGAATACAAAGTATTTGTCACTGTACAGCTGATATGAAGAACATATTACAGACCTTTAAGATATTTTACTTAATTATGTCTTATCCTCCCACTCCTATGAAGTCATGAGCTTTTACTCCCTACGAAACAGTATGTGCCACTTCACAAGAAGTAACTCAGTTAACAGTATTCTAACACTTTTTGCTAGAAAAATCAAAATAGCCATTTTATTTCCCATAATACAAAGCAAAAGTGTTACATGCCACTTAGCCCACAAGTTACTGGATTTTAAGAGTGTTTTTCTACCTAGAAAAGGAACCATCTGTCAAGTGGTAAATGATGCCTAACCTGGTCAAACGTAATTTCAGGAAGTGGGAACCAGATTTCCATTGAGTAGGGAAAATATTTCTGTGGCAGGCTTATTGCACAGAAGCAGTGACTTTAAAACTACTCAAGGGCAGAGGAAAAAGCAAACTGGCTAAAGGGGACTAAATGGGTGTAGCACATGGTGTCAGAGTTTATTACCTAGACAGTACCTGGGTAGTTCTATTCTTAACATATGTGTGTATGTTTATGTAATAATACAGACATGCTTAACAAAACACACGTGTGATATAAATATTTAATAGCTGCACCAATCTTTGAGGGTGGATCCAAGGCAAACTTCTACAGATTGTTTCATTATGCAAACAGAACAATTTCCATGTTTGCAAAACATTTCTCTCCTGCCCACCTGGTCTTTCTTAACTTAGGTTAAAATTCAGATGTCACACACTTTTATATATTTACTTATATTATACACACACTCTTCATTACACATGCATCATATCAATATAAAAATATTTAAATATATATATATATACATACACACACACATAAATACACACACACACCTCAATTATTAAAGTTTAAAGCTGGAATAGGGAAATGAGAATCTGGAAGACAATGAGACTGACATGAATGTTTTAAATCACATCTGAAATTTAAAAGGAAGCACCACTATGAATGAAAAATATAGGAAGTCTTCTTTTATCTGTTATTTTCCACCTCCTGTAATGCCAAGTCAAACAACTGAAGATCAGCTGTCAATCCAACCATAACTAAGTTTTTAATTTAGATGTCATTCCTTTCCAAATTCCAGAACATTCAAGGTGTACAAAGATCACCCTTCTATCTTTTTTCTGCAATGCTAAGGATTAGAAATAGACTATTTCGTATTTTAACACTTGTTTAAACAGTTATAAATGGGGATACAGAAGTCTTCCAGCCAAAACAAGTCAGACTAAAGGTGTTACTGTGGCCTGGTATATCCTTCTCTCCAATTCCCTTCCTTCCTTCCTATTCTATCCTTCTAGGATTAGCACATACTTGTTTTTAACAGAGATAACTGCAGACAGCGGATTTTTGAGACAGCTCATGTAGTTTGTATCAGTGCAATGGAGGCAAGGGGCAACCTTCACCACCAGAGGATGTGGAGATGGGGAAAAAAGCCCAAGAGGAACACATCTGGAGTGGGTTTAAACTACTGAACCCATCTACATCCATAATATACCGAATGTACAACACTTTCAGGCTTCAAGAAACATCCCACTATCCTGCACTAACAAGTCAATTTCTAATAGTACAAGCCAAACCTTGCCCTGAAACTTTGTCTTATGAATGCTACACATTGGTCCAGAAACAGTAAAATTATCTAATCATTAAAGAAGTACCTCAGCTTTGATGAAGGGTCTGAAGACCTTGGAGTTTATGCTGAACTAATAAAATACAAAGACCAATAATTCCCTCATGCTTTTCAACTGTCTTCACATTACTGACTGGTTTGAGTCACTTTATATATACAGTATTATTTTAGAAGTTTTTCAGTTTTCTTAAAATCAAAAGCAGAGAGCTAACCTGTAAACACATATATACAGTTTAACAAGATAAAGCCTTACTTTGTGTTTTTGCAGGCTCAAGATGAAGTTATAGGAGTACTTAAGGCTGAAAAAATTGACTTAGCTTTGCTTGAAGCACAATACGGCTTTGTTACTCCCAAGAAGGTGTTAGAGGCACTCCAGCGAGATGCTATTCAAACAAAGGCTGAGCAATGGCAAGAAGATATCTATGAAAAGCCTATGGGAGAGGTAAGAATGAGTAATTGATATTTAACCATAGTTCCAACTAAATTCAACAGAAAATCTCTCACCCACTGCTGGAGGAGGAGGCAAATGAGCTCTAAATCTGGAATGGAACATGAGAGTGAGAGCAGAACAAAGCCCAGGGTCCAGCTGGGACCGGAATCTAATGATCCTCACTTATACTTCAGACTGGGGGCTTTATACATCAACAGACACAATTTTTTCTAATTCAAACCATCTTCTTTTTCTTCTTCCCTTTCTGTAATCCACATTCCCAGCTCATGCAAGCAGAAACCTCACCAGTCCCACTTGTCTCGTGGAGGCCCATCCCGCAGCAATGACACAGCTGTGCACCTCTGCATACCCCTGGCTCCCATTAATTCAGGAGCAGTCATGGGGATACCTGCTTGGTCTGCAGACTTACTATAATGAGCTGGCATTAGAAACTTCATCCAGGAAGAAATCTAATATTCTCACATTATACCTAAGTAACCTTTAGTTTAATTACACTGCAGCAGCAGCTGCCATACTTTTTGAACAATGTTATCTGATTTATTTCTGCCCTAAAATGCAAATCACTGGATATTAAAACACCTTCACATCAGATTGTGGTTTTTTTATCCCAGGTAGCTGTTTCCAATTCAGATGAACGTTTTTTAACATACTGTTCAGTACAGATAAACATCACAAAATAAAAGCAGAAATTATGAATAAAATTCTCCTACCAAGTGGTTTTTTCCAAGCTTTTTCAACAGAAATGTACCTAAGGACACAGAGATAATTCCAGACAAAATTATGTCAGGCAAAAGGTCAACTCTTATTTCAGAAGCTCAGAGGTTAAAATCTCTGGATATAATCCGAAACAGATAAAGTTCATCTGTGAAGCTTAATTTATTTTAGAACACTGTGGTATTATGTCACAGAAACTTTGAGCACAAATGGAAATGATCTGAGGAGAAGTCCAAAACAGTTGGAAAACATAAGCTCTGTCTGTTACTTTGTGTAAGTTTATACATACTCTTTTTCTTCTTACACTTAATGGCAGAGAAATAATTTCTAGCACCACTGGATCTGGCAATTTCAAAAGGCAAAGGTAAACATCCTGAGAGCAACTGAAATGGGAGAAGGACCACTGCCACTTCTTGGTCTTGGTAAACCAAAAGATGCTATAATAGACAGGCATTCCACAATTTCAGTTTCAAAATCCCCCTGAATTATGTCAGAGATCCATTTTGTTGGGTTTTTTGGGTTTTTTTCTTTTTTTTTGTATTTTTCAACCACACATAAAGACCAAAGGAGAGGTGGAACCAGCCACAAAGTCGAGGAACAGACCATTAAAATTCCCCCCTTTGCTACTAAGACAATATACCTTTATATCTGCATGTGCATCTCACCCTCGAGAGTTTTGCCTGGTAGCTCTGAACACAGAGACTATCTTCCCAAAACTCAAGTGAAATTACAATTAATTTCAGAAGGCAGCTGAAAGATTTCCAGTCCTTTACCATTTTCTCATAATTCTCTTACCTATTCTAAACATAAAGTTTCTTGGCAGATTTGATTAAGAACGTAGTGGGAAAATTTTGTGACTGGACAACTTTACTCACTGGGAACAAGATTAATAGGTGAAGAAATGTAGCAAATTAGAAAGCAGTATTAACACATTCTCCTCTGCAAAACCTACGAGAAGTGTGACAGACCAAAACCATTTCTTCTTTGGCCATTAGGAGATATTAAAATTTTTTTTGAAAACAGGCTTTTTCAATCAAACTTGCTCTACAGCTATTTCTTTCTGCATCCTAAAAAACGTCAGATAAGATTACTGTTAGCACTCACATTTGAAGGACATAAAATAAATTACAGTTTTATTTTGGTTTTGTTTCTGACTAAAAGGCCTGAAAAAGTTTTCCATTTCTGCGTGGTTTATAAACTTAGATGTAGTCAGTTTGTGTGAAAAAAATCTGTCTTTGGATCAATCATCACTTCTCTTGAATACACAGTGAAGTGTATTCAACATTCTAGTAAATGCAGAATAACAGTATAAGAATAATTCTCCCTGGTTCAAAAATAAACAATCTTTTTTTAAAGGAATTCAAAAAATCAGAGATGGTGATGTAGGGAAAGAGATAAAGATGAAAACGCTGCAGAATTTGTGGGGTCTTTTTCTCTTCATGGTATCAGAAAGCAGATTCTGGTTTCTAACTCCCAATAATACAGCCAAAGATTAAAAAAAAATCACGTGCCTCACTGTTTGAAATAGGACAAACCTCCTACCACTTTGAGAGCTCCACTAAAAGAAGTGAAAGGAGAGAAGGCCTGTATTTTGCATCCATCAAGGATAATTAAAGATTGAATCCATTTCTGAAATCCCACTGTCAATCACCTTGGGGAAAGATGCAACCTCACCAGTATTTTAACAAAGTCTGTTTGTGTCCTCACAACATCTGGTAAATGTTGGTCAAAACTTTCCAAGGACCACAGCTGCAGGGCACCAATAAGTCAGTCACAGGAACAGACTGAAACAATAGCGCTGACAAGGTGGCATTCAGGAGAAGACCACCAACATATCTGCATGGAAATTTGGCACGGCTAGGGCTGAAAAAGGCAGGGGAAGAAGTGCTCCCATAATCTCTGGTAATCCTAAACTCAGGATTGTACATTTATAAACAATGATTTTGAGGATATTATTAACAGGAATAATACTACACTGAATTTAGGATAAACTGTATGTAACTGATGTAACTACACTGGATTTTCTTCTGGCACACCACCAAACACAAAACAATTTAAAAACAGAAAGACAAAGAGTTCAGTTCTGATGTAATGGATATGAGATACACCATCCTAGTTTGACTTCAGTCAAGAGCTAGTGGCAAAATGTAGTTAAACTATTAAATTTGTGTGAATTTTTAGCTTGCTCAATTATTCACAGTTACGTAAGGCTATGCCTCTGATTTTCCATTGTATTGTACAGCATGTTCAAGTATTAATTCTAGCAAAAAGCCCATATGGTTAGCAAGAACAAAACAACAAATCACTTAATTAAGATTTTTATCACTTTAATTTTCAACAGAAGACATTTATACTGCTGCTTATTAGCCCTCTGTGGTTTTTAGCTAAGAACTGTGTAGGCTGAGTAAACTTGTGTGCATGCATATAAATGGATATTTCTGCATGGGCAGATCTATCATTTGGCCAGAGCAATCTCAGGAACCAGGGGCTGTTGGAGACGCTTCTGTGTGAGGATCTCACACCAACGGGGGTTCATAGAACTTCTCTCTCTTCTCTGCTGGAGATGTGGGAGTCAGCCACAAGATCTCACAGGGAAAATGCAAGAGTCAAATCTGCTCCCCAGGGAGGTGCCCTTATCTTGCAGAGGGACACAACATTTTCTCAACAAACCACACGGGCCAGCAACCAGTCCCAGGCTCTGCCCTGTGTGGTCCTGCAGGGAGGGAAAGGTGTGCTGCACAGGGACACACTGTGTCACAAGGCCAAATGGCCATTCCTGTTATGTATCTCACATGTAGATCTCAAGTGTGTGCATTAATTGTGATGTAGGATTGCTGTCTCTCCAGTTCTCCTCTTTATGACCCACCTGTACCAGGAGACAGTACCAGCACTTCTTCCCTTCCCTCCCAAGCTCACACTCTCCACCTTGTTCCCAGCCAGAACAGCCAAATGCTCACAGGAGAAATGATCTGACAGCATGCTTAAAAGAAACAGAAAAGCATCTTCTAGTCCCAGCAACAGGAGAAAACTGCAACATGCAAACTGCTTTAATACAGCAGCTTATTAACTTTTCTCTTACTCTTTCATGTGAGCAGGTCTCCCCAAGACACTACTCTTCTTTTTCCCATTTAAAATTATTTGTTCCAACTCCCTGCCTTGAATACACACCTCACCCATTCCGAACACCAGCTTGCAATCCAAAATGTTGTAATCTCAACAATGACAAATGTGCTACTGTGAAGTGTAAAGTATGGAGAGCTGCAAAACAAAACCCTGGAATTAATAACTTTTATTTTTGCATACATGCTGCATTACTGCTTGAATTAACTTCTTGTAACCATTCAGCAAGTACTCTAGAGCAAACAAAATATACAGAACATATGAAACCCTCCTGGCAGGTCCCAGATTCTTGACACTGAACCGTGCAAGAAGCAGAATTATTATACACTTGGTTAATGTTGCTTGGCTGATGACTAACCCTCATCTCAATCAAGCATTTACATGTTCAGATCATCTCATTTATGATCAGCTTGTAACCAGAAATGTCAGTGCTTTCTTATGACAGCAATTGACATATCCCCTCAGATTTTTTACATATACCTTCAAAGTGGTGGTCCAATCCACATAAATGCCTTTCCTTTCTTAACCCCACCCATGCAGCCTGCCTGAGCTCACACTGAGGGCTGAGACCAGCAGGCACTCAGTGCCTGCTGCAAGGCTGATGCCCAGCTCGTATCAATTTAAACAAAACAGAGCCATAGTTGCAAGCAGCACTACACCACAACTTTGTCAAAAAATCAGGAGCCAGATTGCTTTCTGACAACAGTGTATATTCACCTGACAGTATCATATTTAAAAAGACAAGGATTAGAAACTTAGGTGATGGCACTTCATTCATCTGTAATACCTGCTCCAAAAACCCCTCAGAAATCTTGGGTGGTGGGAAGGTTGATAAAACATCTTTCTGGTAAGTTAGAAGCTAAATAAAATATTTCAATTTTTAAAATTTCCACTTCTGGTAAAATAAGGGAGAGTGTGAAGAAATTAAAATGGACAGTTTTCCTCAACCTGACCTTTTAAGGCAATCCAGTTTTCAACTGCTTTAAGAGATATAGAAAGCACAGCCAAAAGATCCCTGTATAAGGCGACTCTTGGTTACTAAGAGAGATTGCATATGCAAGGGTTTAGGTAAGAAATGTTTTTCCAGGGGAGGTCCTGGAAATCAGGATCATGATTCCAGAAAGCAGTCACCTTGCCAGGGTAAAACATACAAATTATTAGTCAACAAGATTAAAAAAAACCCTTAATGATCTGCTGTAAGAGCACCACAAAACATCACCAAAACAAATAATTACAGGTTTCTTCCTATTTTTTCATCATGCATGAAACAAGCTCAGCTATGTTACAACAGAAAAGACTCTGTAATGCCGTAAGCATAAAGTGCAGAAGTTTTAAAAAGTGGTACACATTTTTGTTGGAATATTTTGGATTCAAATCATCATCAAAGCCTTGTCAATAGCTCCTTTTTCTTCATTCATAGCAGTATCAAAAAAAAGGTTAACAATTATTTAGAAAGAACATAAGACAATATATACAGCTTCTAAAAAAAGCTGAGATAAGCAGGAGAGATTTGGAAACCTAAGCAGAAATTGATGATATCCTCACTCATTTAAGAAACTCATGTTTAGGCATTCCAGCTCTCCCTGTCATCATTTCTGTTGGCCAAATTGTAAATAAACATGAGGAAAAGATAATTAATCATACGCCCTGGAATTAAATTGTCCAAAACAAGCAGTGGCCCTAAGAATCTAAAATCCCCATGTTTCTTGTGGCACACAGAATTCCTTGTGGGGGAAACATCAGAGAACCAGAACCAGCTTTGCTTCCCACACTGCCAATTTGTGAATTCTTTCCTATTAATAGAGTGAAACACTACAATCAGATTGACCTACTGCAGTTAAAAGGAGACACTGGGCTGTGAGCTCAAAATTTCTATTTTCCAAAAAAGACACAAGGATTCCTATGTTGACCTGATGAGGGAGGCAGTCTCCAGAGGGCAACAAGCAGGGAACAAAGTTGCTCACGAATACAGACTCTTCCCAGGTCTTTTGATGGCCTCCAGTGATCCTCCCTGAAACTTCAGCTAGATCAATAATGCCCTAGAAGGAAAACCATGCATGGTTACATACACACACTTGCACAACTTGGTCACATACTGAACTCAAAATTGTAACAGAATCCTCAGAATCACAGTTTTCTCTAAGTTTGTGGAGTTATTTTAACAGCATAAGTCTAGTAAACAGTTATGCCAATACCTCTGTAGTTTAGAAAAATAAAAAATTGATTGCCAAAATCTAAACCAGATTATTTATATTAAAATATCACTATATAGTAATATTTAGAAAAATTTAAAGTTTTTCACTGGAAGGGTGGTCAGGTATTGGAATGGGCTACCCAGGAAAATGGTGGAGTCACCACCCCTGAAAGTATTTAAGAAAACACTTAGTGCTATGGTTTAGTTGACATGATGGTGGTCAGTCAAAAATTTGACTCAATGAGCTTGGAGATCTTTTCCAGCCTTAGTGATTCTCTGATCAGATGTTAAGACGAAATTCTTGAGGAAGGAAGAGGAATTTTATGCTCAAACAGTGCTATAAAGGTGCCATCTGAAAGGCAAAGACCTCCTAAAAATAACACATGAAATCTGAGGAACATAACAGGAAATGCCACCATTAAAAAGAAATACTTCTAACTATTAAAAAATTCAGCACTTTCTTATTCTAGAAACCCAGAGCCATGCTCGGAGTAAGCACAAGAGACAGGATTGTTCTGCACTCTTGGCACAACCATGCATTTACTGTGAAATTAGAAAACTGCTTTTTGATTTACCTCTACCTTACAAGAACAATTAAATGCTCTTATTTCCTAGGCAGCTATAAGTGAGGCAGCTATTTCTACTCAACCAGAAGTCAAGCATCTACTGTGTGAAGCATTGGATGATGTTTCTTCTGCCAAGACATCTGGTTCTCTGCCAAAATGATCAATGAGAAAAGCACAACTTTGGGAACAGTAACTGTTAATTAGTTTTAAAAAAAAGTTAAGGATCACTCATGGCAGGAGGAAAGGAAGGTGACTGAGGGTCCTGAAAAACAGTACCTTATAGTTCTAATTTGTTGGGATTAGACGGAGAGAATTAAACTGATACCAGATGACCTCTCTACTAGGTTTATTATTACTATATTATTAAGCTGCTCTTCTTAAAATTCTTTTAGTAGTGAAAGCCCAAGAATGCAATAGTTTCAAAATGTTTCAGGAGTTTTTCCTTTTTTTTTTTTTTTTTTTTGCAGCTTGATAAAGTTGTAGAGAAACAGAAAGAAGTTCACAGAAGAATGCTGGAACAACTTCTAATGGTAGAAAAAGCACACAGACAGACACTGTATGAACTAGAGGAAGAGAAGAGGAAGCACAGCAAATATATGGAAAAAAGTGATGAGTTTACAAACTTGCTGGAACAAGAATGTGAAAGGTAAGGTTACCTCTTACTGTAGTACTATGAAGTATGTATAATTTAACATTGCATCTAAGGATTTCTCTGCTTTCTTATTCTTCATACACTAAAAATCAGACATATTTGTGGAATTGTATTTTGAGGGTTCAGCTGTAAAAACATAACTAATGACTTCTAACAAACACCAATATCTACATCTCCATCAGCCAGCAAGGTAGGTCAAACAGCTGTCAGATTCCTCAGCGCTGTTGCAGGATGCCAAGGATGTTACACTGCAAAGAATACAGGGAGCCATGCAGATGTGTGACATTATAACCAACAGGAACAGGTGAACCTTTCAGTGTGTTTTAGAAGCTTGAACATACTACAGTGTGTAAGGAACAGAATATGGCATCAGGCACGCAGCCCTTCATGGCAGAAGAAAAAGACATGAGGAGAAAGAGATATTTGGACAAAACATAGAAATACATACAGAGAAAGCAAAGGCAGAGGATAATTTCCAGAAAGCTTTGAAAGTAAGGATGAAAAAGGTCTCATATCAGGGTTGGCATAAAATCCATAAAAACAGCTTTACTTTTTAGGGGTGACCTGAAAGTGCCACAGCTTGTTCAAGCACAGTGTTATAGTTTCAATACCAATTCTCAGAAGAATTAAGAATAATTTAATGTCATTTACCATCTTTAAAAGAAGCCACTTTATACTGTGACTTCTCTGAATCTGCAATAAAACCAAACACATCCTAAGGAAAAAAAAATATCAAAGAACATTTCCTATTCCCTGTATATCTAGCTGAGAAGATAGGAGAATATTGTCTCAGTTTCCTTTCACTTAGGAACAGATGGAAATGTTTGGGTGTGAGAACGTCAAGCCTATTCTAAACTCACATTATGCATAGATAATTCTTCCTTTGCTTGGTCTGTGTAACATCATGTCCTACGTATTCTGGCAGCGTTCACCCCGTGTGCTGCACCTCTCTCCTGCACATCTATCAAACACCGGGCACGCAGCCGGATTTACGGCACTCAGCTGCTGAGGCTGGGGAAGAAAACGCTTTGCTGCTCAGAAAAATGTGTACAGATGCAGGCAAGCATGGGCACACAGAGAAAAGCACATACTAGGAACTGTTCTTGGGAACCATCATCAATCAGGAACCAAACCCTAAGATCAAGGGAAGTTTTCATTTCTGCTCTCTCCTCAAAATCGGAGATATTAATCTCCTAGAGGCAGAGCTAGACAACTCCACTTGCCTTGTAAGAGTGGCAAGATGTTACATCAATGTGCTCACACTGTGAAAAGCTGCACAGAGGAAAAGACCAAGTGTTGGAGTAATTTTTGTTTTTTAAACAGGATAGGCATGGGATTAAAACTCCCTGCCCCTCTTCTATATCCCTCTATCCCTCTCTGCTCCATCTCTACTCCCATTCCCAAGAAGACTGTAAAGCATTTCCCACTATTGTCTGCTACTTTTAGTTAGGCTGCCTGGAAAATGGTGGGAAGAGGGGGAATGCTGAGGTGCTTAAAGAGCCCTTAGAGGATATAATAATAGATTTCAGATAAAGCCCCAATTTATTTATTTTTTTTTCATGTATTTTATGTGGAAAACCTTAAGGGGATGTGATGTCACATACTGAGCTGATTCCAAATTGTTTGCCAAGTAATGTCACCATCAAGATCTCCACACAGTTGCATGCCATAACAGAAAAAAAGAAAGAAAATAAAAACCCAACAAAAAAAAACCACAACCAAAAAACACTCACCAAGTTAAGACATAGCTCTTCCTGCATGAGCCTGCCTGACATGGCAAAGTGACCTTTGCTTCCACTTCAAAATTCTTACTCCAATGTACATTTTCTCAGGATGCAAACTTTGCATTTGGATTAAGAACAAATATAACTCTAAGAAGTTTCATACATAAAGAAGTTACATTAATTTTTGCTGACCCCCAATACAAGTAAAAAAAAAAAAAAAAGAAGTATTCACCAATGAACTTAATTTTTTTTTTTTAGCCAGAAGCAATATCCTCTTCTATATGATGGCTATATTGCGTTCCAAACAGTATTTCGGGTTCAAAGCAAAATCCCTAACTTTCAATCAGCCAAAGATGTACCTTGTTTTATCAAAGAGCAAGACTACAGTATATGCTAAAGATATCCTTGGAGGATATATAATGTATATAAGCCAATGAAGGTACATTAATAATATGTGACTATGTGATCAAAAAGAAAAACACTTAGAAGTTATGAAGTTATGAGACAGTGATGCTGAGATTCTGAAAACTACTTCTTATGGCAAGAACAAAGAAATTATTAGTTAGATCCAAGTCTCACACACTGTTTTGGATATATTTTCAAATAAGGCAGAAAACCCACTTCCTCTTGCCTGTATGTTCAGGAAAAACAGAACTAAAGAATTTTTAAATGTAAATTTTAGTGATGAATTTATCAGATGATCGTGTTTTACATAAACTAGACAACCCTTCATCTCTACATCCTTTATATTGCCTTATGTCCTTCATCAACGGCATCTCTCATTGAAAGAGTTAATGTTTGGATTGTGCAAAATATAAGAGTTTTGATGATTCCGTAAAAGCTCTTCACTTTAACCATTCAAGAATTTGACTTTACAGTAAGGCAACAAGACTGTCCTCAGCAATTGTACATTGTTAGATTTGGGAGGCTAAGCTAATGACAGGAGCAGCGAAAATTTTCTAGATATGAGAACCAAATTAGCATTCAACGCTAAACCCTTAGGCATTATAAGCGTTTTTCTTGTTGCCAGCCAAAAACTAATCCTCCATAGTCCTGCTGTAGGTCAGAAACAAAGACTGATCTTCAAACTGAACAGTCTCATTCCTTACAAAAGACACTTACCAGCAAACAGAATAAAACTATGCTACTGTCATTGTAGTAATTCATCTTCAGTACCACTTTTAAAGCCAGAAACGAGCCACAAGCCTGACAAATCCCTAGCATATGAGGAAAAGTTCTGTGGAGAAAAAGAGACCAATGAACAACTGGAAATGTCCTTCCTGCACTTCAACATGAACGATTCTGTGTGTGTGTATGTGCAGACCAGACAGGAACACCAAGACAAACAACCTGTGCATGGTAGTGTAGCATGTCAACAAGTGTCCAGAAGGGAAAAATTTGTTGTATTGTTGGAGCTTAAGAAACAGCAGCACCGAAGTTCAGAGGAATGTAAAAAATATTAAGTCCAGAAGCTGGATACAAAGACAACTAGGTGCACCTGAAAAATCATACCATAAAAGCTACTGGCCTTGTTTAGATGCTCTTGCATTTCATGGGGTTGGAAGATGGAGGGCAGGATTAAGGACCATGAAGAATACTTACTTTAGATTCTAATGCAGAGTCCACTGTATCTTCCCCGAGGACGTACGCATTTGTCCAAAATCACTTATCCACATTCCATATTTTTGCAGCACAGTTAAATAATAAAAGCTGCTGCTTTAGAAAATATTTTACAAGGGTAAATTATGAAACTAGGTTTTCCAGATATGCGTGTTCCCAGTTTGAAAATGTCTGCCATATGTACATAAGTATTTATGCATTTACATAGTACTCTCTACCCTACACAAAAAAAAAACAACCCACAAAACAAAAACAAACAAACAAAACAAAAACAAAACGAGCAAAATAGTAACATGTTTAGCACTTACACTGCCCTTTTCCACTGCATATCTCCAGGAACTTTAAATATTATTTAAGCACAGCTATTCCCCATTTTCCATTTACTGATATGAAATGAAGGTGTGAGGAAAATAAATCAATCGCAGGTACCTGAGGGTTAAAATGGATGAAAGGATGAAATGTCCCAATGTATATATGTGTTCCTTCTTCAAACTTTCTATATCCTATACAGTTTCTCAACCATACAAAGGGTGAAGTTTTATTACAAAGATACACCCATTGACAGGTGAATGTTATTCAACAGGACAGGGGAAAAAGGGGGTTTGCTAATAAGCAATTTAAATACATTTTTAAAGGCAGTTATGATGAATTTTCCTCACAGAATTCAAATATTAGCACAAAACTCTGCAGTTTGGTATAGAAGGAATAAATAAGAGCTTAAGGTAAAGGATCATCTACTAACATGAGGGTCATTTTTTTAAAAACCTAATCTGCAGAAGTCTCACACCTGTAGTCTTTCTCGTCTGACAAAACACTACAAAACACAGCTTTTTGCTCCAGCTGCTGCCACCCTCAATGTCAGTCAGTTAATACAACAACCGGTTGAGTGATACAGGTTGGAAGTGGTCTCTGGAGGTCTCCAGCACAACCTGCTGAGTGCAGGGCAAACTTCACAATCAAATCAGGTTGCTCAGATCCTTGTCCAGCTGACTACTGAAGATCCCCAAGGTCAGTGATTGTGCTGGCTGCCTGGGCTCCTGATGCAAACTCAGGCATCTTCATCAAAAGACCCGTTCTCTCAGTTTCATTGTAGGCATCATTCTGGTGTGGCTTCTGCACCATGTTCTGTTTATTGTTCTCAATAAAAGCTTACTAACATCTCTTCTGGCCAAGCCCTGAACTTAAACCATCTTTACTTTCTCTGATAATTTGGCTGCCTTGGGCACAAATGAGCTTTCACCATTTCCTTGCCATCTTACCCATACGCTTTCTGTGACTCTAGCCTAGGCTCACTTCTCTGAGTGTTCCAGAGTGTACTCTGAGTTGGAAACTTAGCATTGTCCACCTCTGCTCTGTTCAGAGCACTCCACAGGTCTTATTCTTAGTGTCTTTTCTTCATCCATTCACTCTCTGTGCTTCTCCTCACAGAAACTCTAAGTCAGGCATCATCTCTATGAGGATGTCTCAGGTGCACTCCAGCCATCACTGTAACAAATGAATTTCACCAGATGAGAAACCTGTCATCATTCCCAAGTCCATGAGAAGAGAAGGGAATCAGTCTTTTATCCCTTAGCCCTTGGCTTCATACTTACAATTCTCTAATACCTCCATTCTTAAAATTGGGGTAACTGCGTATCACTCAGCCTTTTGAACCTGAGCCTTCCTACATTTAAGTCTCACAAATTCTTGTTCATAGTACCTCCAAGAAAAATAAATATTAAAAAACAAAGGAAAAAACAAGCCAAACACACACACCCAAATAAGCCAAACATATCTCTTGATACTTCCAAATAAATAATTTTCCAGGCCCTCACTTTAAAAAATGAATCATTTCCACATCAGCTATTTCTGCCTTCTCTGTATCTTCCTTGGATGAACACTCAATACTGAATTAAGACTATGTTTTTTCTCTTGTGTACCTTCACAGTACACTCTTACACTCTAATGCAATGTTATTACATGGACTGATCAGGGTTTGAGTGGTAAGAAAGGTAATTTCATGAGACTGAGAGCTCTAGGCAAAGTGTTTTGGGTTTATTTTCAAGTGTCATATGGAAGTAATTGCTACCCACAGTAGATCAAGTAAACAGCGCTTGAAATTCAGAACAGGGTATCAAGGAAAGAAGGAACCATTTTAGCTAAAAAGTGAAGTGTATTAGTTGCCAGCACAACATTGCTATACTTTATTTCAAACACACTTACACATTGGAATAATGATATTTTGCATGTCCAGTTCTGGAAAATTCAATATTCTGGAAGAGTGGGTATAATTAATATTTGTTATATTTCTTAATGAAGCCAATTAAATATTATAAGAAGCAGGACCTTATCTCTGCAGAGAGCTGCAGTTAAAATAAACACTGTCAATTTATTTATTCTACACGTGTTACCAGAGGTTTTTAATTTCATGCACACTGAACTATTGTTGTAGATTGCATTGTACTCAAATGCAATCATTTCCTTTTAGCTTTCTGGCAATGAGTTATATGTATTACATATGCTGAAGACTATGTCTTGAAAGTTGTGAAATGGATGCCAGATCTGTGTACATTTGACCTTTTTCATGGGTATCTTGTGTTCTGTAGGTGAATAAGAAAGACCCACCACAAGCACAACATTAATATTCTTATTCTACATTACACTCCAATGGGACAGTCCCACTAACAACACCACTGAGGCACAAAGAGACTTGAGGAAGTGATGTACACAGATTAATTACCTCATGCCTGTATGCGGAAAACTATGTACTGTTGCACTACATAACTTTCAACAGATGTTGTGAAATCAAATCTTTGTCACAATTCAAGGACTCAAAGATGTTTACAGGCTTTGTGCATGATGAAAGATAAAAATACCTTAAAGCAAATAAATAGAATTTAGGGTTAAGATCCCAAAACTGTTAAACAAGGTCATGTTATGGTTTTTTTAATGCAAAAGTCCAAAAATAAATACAAATAGAAAGAGGGTTCAGCATGAATGTAACTGAGAATTTCTCTCTACATCAGTGATGCAATTCAAAATTATTCCACCTACTGTCATTAGCAAAGAGATGTGAAATCTAGATGACAAACATTTCTCATGCAACTCCACTGACACTGGTGGAATGACACAGACAAATAAACTCATACTAAGACTTGCTTTTAATTCTGAGCACGTAGCATACCTGTTCACTGTTTCAAGCACAATATCACTATTAGCAACCAATATTATCATTGCACACTTGGGAGGATGGGGAGGGCACAATGAATAACCTTAGCTAAAGGACATTCTCCTACACTGCTACCCTCTCTCCCCTCGTGTGTGGGGAAGGTGATGCTCATTGCCCTCCCTGCAAAAGGACATAAATTCTGAAAGGCACAACTGTGGGAAGCCACCCTTTACCATCAGGGTGGTGGCCCCTGGTCAGCACTTTAAACCCTCATGTCAGAACTCAAAGGGAAGGATGACCTTTCTAAGCTGGCAAGTCTCAGCATATTTATGGCTCTTGTAAATCAACACCTAAGCAGTGACCAGCATGGGCGATGAAGCACAGGCCAAATATGTTCATGGGGAGGCACTGCCCTCAGTAATGGGGCACTCGCTCCAGTCACCAATTTACATTTCCAAATAAGACTGAGTGCACCACTCCATGTGTGGCACAGCATAACAAGTCTAATCATAAGCAACAATAGAAGCAGATGACTGTACCAAGACCTGTGACCAGAAAAAGACAGGGTGCATTTCTGATTCATTGCAGGGTGGGGCTGTGAGAGAGGGAGAAATTAGCGCAGGATTTTGTAACTGTAACTTTGAAAAGCAAACACACAACATCAGTCAGACAGTAAAACCCCTAAATCATTCTCCAAGATAGAAAACTTACATTCTCATAATTTTCAAAAAAAAGTCATTGCTATGGGAAAAGATCTCCTCCTGTTTGAATGTGGAGGAGGAGAAATCTCAATGAAGTTAAGATCTTTCTCGTGGAAGAAAAATTTAAGTGACTTACATGTGCTATAATTAGTTTCATATCTTAAAAACAGTCAGGAGAATATGGCCATGAGAACTTAGAATGCAGGTCACACATCAGTTACCAAGACTTGTGATCTAAACTCAACCAAGTTTCCCATGGCATGCTGAGAGCTTCAATGCATTTATGCCCAGCTAGAAAACCTCTGAGTATTGTATACATACATGAGAGAACCATGCATGGGAGACTGCAGCAGATTAAGAAAAATCGCTCAGCCTCAGTCTTTGTGCTGAGACAGTATTGACAGAAACAGAGAATAAATAAAAAGATCAGAAGCACTAAGTCTGTTAAGAACAGAGATTACTTGAAAAAATTGCTAAAAATAAACACCAAAATCGTCTCACATGGCAATTTTGATTTTCATGTATGTACATTATTTTATTTCTTGAGCCTGAAATACACATTTTAGAACCTTTCAGAAAAAAACCCACACATCAGGACAAGGTAACACAACCTATTTAGAGTCTGAAGATCAAGAATGTGAACGCATTGAGAAACTATGTTCAATATTTGTATCTTTCTACTAAGAAGAGTGGAAAAAGCCACAGAAATTATCTAAATGTTTGGGAAGGACATACTGAACTCTGGTTTTTAAAATCCGTGATTCAGACTCATGTATGTTTTGGTGTGTGTAACGAGGCGCAGGTCAGGTTGATAGCTCAGAGTAGCAAATGGGAGTAGATATAAGAAAACCTACTGGAACATCTTATGTCTCCCTTGTAACAGAGAGTTGTTCTCCAAATGCAGTGTTTACAATTTTACTTCTCATTTCAGATGTCCAACATACAGAAAAGTCCTAATTTCCCTAGAAACGCTCTATAAAAGTTGCATTCTCATAAAAAAAATTATACTTTTCTATTCATTCAACAATTCATTCTCTTTAACAGCTTAATACAGTACCTCCTCTACTGAAAGACACTAAATACTTGACTAAGACTGAAAAAGAACCCTAAGGCACCCACTTTGGTACCAGAGAGATCCATACCAGATAAAACCCTAGAAGGAGAGTTTGAGTGGGCTGCAGTAAGGCCTGCTGCTTCAGGACAATTCTGAATGGAGAAATGCCCACTTCCCTTCTGTGTCTCAGCTGCACACCCCTTAGGATAAAATCTGACACAGTGGCCTTGTGAGGTGCAACTTGAAGGAACTCCAAAGACTGAGCAGGCAGTGAATTAACCAGGCCCTTCATGTGCCCACAGAAAAGCTATGATGGGAAATATGGCTGGCAAAAGCTGAAGCTTATACAAACATTCTGACAAGGGAAGGCTCCAGCACTAAAGACCCTTGAACCATAGCTTGATTATGGGCAACAGCAACAAGCAGATAAAAAACCCAAACCCAAACCCAAACCCAAACCCAAACCCAACCCAACCCAACGATGACTACTGAGAGATGTCAGGGGAAGTATTCTACCATAGAAAACTTTTATTTCTTTCCCTTCCCCAATATAGGAGATTAAAAGTCCAAAGGGGACAATAACACTGAAATTACTCAGTTAACTGATTTATGTCTGCCAGATTTGGCCTAGCATCAGTTACCTTCTCGCAGACACTGCCTTTGTGTTGGAGAAGGGAAACTCACTGATGCCAGAAACAGGGTTGTTTTCAAATGTGTACATGAGCTTGATGAGACATACCTCGCACAGGTCTGCTCTCATTCTCTGACCAAGGTCCACTGAGTATCTTCAGCAGAAACAGCATCCAAATTAAAGCACTGCAAAAGCACATCACTAAAGCTGCTCTTTGCCTTATTTATTTCCTTGCCAACACCTTCCAAGTCCCACATTTTGCTTGAAATTACATGAGCTCCTTAGAAACCTGCAACTTAAAATATAGCTCTTCACTCTTAAAAGCAGTCAAGGTCTTGGCTTTTATATGCTACTGGGAAATTCCTCAGCACTTTGATTCACAGCATCTTCAAGTCACGGGGGAAAGACACATCCACACAAACATTATCAGGTACTAATAGGTACTAAATCCTGTTTTTCTTAAACTACCCTTCCACTTCAGTAAACTGTAATATTTACTATCTCACTTACACTTCATGTGTACGCATGATCCTAGCCTCCCTCCTCCGCATCCTCTGAACAAAACAAGAGAACTTTGCGGAAAAGTAAATAAAACCTAGCAGGAATGGAGACCATGCACCCTCCTCTCCCTTAACTCTGGTTTGTTTGCTAATAATATCAGAGTTTTCAAGAAACTCTGAGCATTGTAAACCTAATTCTGACGTATAAATTTACTACTATTAAAATTACTTTTAGGAATGTTCAGATCCTACAATTTGCATTTAAGTCATCAGGAAATTGGGACATAATTTATTAAATGCTTAGACTAGATTTCACATGTTTCTCATTTCAGAATTTCATCTTGCATCCAAATGAGGAACTGAGAAGTAAGACCCACTCCCTGAAATCCTAAAATTCTCCCTTTTTTTCAACAGTCTTGCCAACTCTGGATGCCTTTGTGTTCTGTCAGACAGGAGAATGAGTCAGTCTGTCCCTAACTGGCTTTGTAAAAGAGAAATTGAGAAGTTTGACGACATATTTGGATAAACACACTCAATGGATAATGTTACTTAACTTTTTATATCTCTAAGTTTGCTATAAACATCCAAAATCCTTATAGGCTAGATTTAAGTATAGCCAATAAAAACTATAGGTTATAAATAAAGGTAATGAAAACCACTCTATTAAAAGTCCAAGGACCTTGTAAACATGCTTATCAAAGCTTATCAAAGCTTCACCACTGTAATACAGCATCACATCCATAAATCCATGTTATTAATTGTTAGTCACCCAGAACTCTTACTGAAATATCAACCCTATATAGACTATCCTTGGTTCAGAACCCAGTTTTCTCATGGCCTCTGAACACAATGTAGCAGCCAACACTAGCTCTGAATGAAGAACCAGTGAGTAAAATCAGAGTTTACACAGTTCAATTATCCTGAAAAGACAATGAAAACTGCTGTGATCATCTGTATGTGTTTTAGGTCTCTCTGAATGCAGCATTTGTCCTAGAAATAAAGGATGATTGAAATATACATAACTGAACCTACAGAAGGGCAGAAATGCTGAGCTGATTTAGCTTCCTAAACCCTCAGTTTACCAGAGGGTAAGAAGGTTTATAAAACCCCTTTGGAATGCATCATTTCTTGCAACAGCAAATGGCCAACAGCGTGGTGTGTAACTCAATAGTTTTATCAAATGAACATATCTTACAGATTCAAGATCCTGATCTCTGTGAATTCCCATCCTCTTTAGCTCTGTATTAACTTCAGATGCAAAGAAAGAAAAGAAGGCATTCCAAACAGAGCTTTTACTAGTTGCATAACACAAAACATTTATTTTACATGAATCAGCCTGTTTTCCACATATGCTTATAAGGATTATCAAATTTTAAGATTAGTTTGGTCTAAATTTCTTGTCTGCAACCAATCTTAAAATTCAGCTAATTCCATATAATATCAGATTTCACTGCCAGCATTTCATTAAAGTCTGTCATTTAACAGTTACATATGCAAAGATCTGAGTCTTAAAACAGTACACACAACCTTGCCCTTGGGTATTCTGATTAGTAAATGCAAAGACAGGTGGTTTTATGATACACAGCAGATATCCAGAAAATTTCTTGGAGAAAACTGAGAAGCAGCTGTTCATGATTAAAATAAAAACACACAAAAGAATTTTCAAAGTGCTTGGAGTAAAAAATTAGCTTTTTAGCCACCTGACAAGACTATCTCCATGGCTACATCTTTGAGATAGTTCTAGTACCAAAACACAGATTCTGGCATTACAGTCATATTTCACAAAGTAGTTGAGAAAATGATGCAGAAAGAAAGAATTTAGTTTTATTAGACTGTGAAAGACTTTTGGAATAGGATGCACAACGTTACCTAAAATAAAACAAAAACAGGCTACTGGTATTTAAGCTTAAAATTGAGATGAAGACTATTTAAACTTTACAGAAAGTTGGAAGGTGCAGATGCAAGCACTGTTCTTGACAACACACCAATTAGAGATGCAATCATTAAAACTCCATATTCTTAGAAATAAAGCATTAAAGTAGCTAATGATGTTTGATAGAAAATAGCAAAGCTCTGTCTAACCAAAGAGCATTTCAAACAAGCAGAATTAAAAAAAAACAACTACAAACCAAACAGTCAAAAAACAAGGGTGAAAGGGCTCCTATGCAATTTCAAGAATCCAACAGAAATTCAGAAATTAGTCTGTCCAGTTGTAAATGTGGCCATGGATAGAATGTGGTTTAATACTTTTAAGCTATATGAGAACATCCAGAGAAATATTATTCTACTATTGATAACTATTTAAATCAAAATTTGGGAACAGATTATGCTAATGTAGGAGCTGTACAGCTGCAACAAAAAAAGAGAAGCAGAAAAGTGGAGCCAAGCAAGAGAAGTATATTTAACTGTCTAAAAGCATATCCAGACTTTCTGTGTGCTGAAGTACACGCATAAACAGAAAATCTTACAAATGCTGGACTACTGATCATCAATCCAAAATAATGACAAGGGCTGAAATCAGAATCTGGAGACCTTTCTCCTCTGAACAATGAAGTATAAAATTAATTTGGTTAATTTGTCACAACCTCTTTTTTACTTATATTTTTCCCTGACAGCATTGGATTCCAGTGTTTTAGAAAAGTCAAGGAAGTTTCCACATTAGACTCTTTATGGAGAAAGAGTCTGTGAAGCCATCTGAATTCAAACTGCTAGTAGAAAAAGCTTTAAATCAAATCTGTACAACACAAAGCAACAAGTTTACTAGCACTTTACCAGGACTAAATGGTATTTAAGTATTCTAAAAGAACTTGCATGAAAAACTGATGAACTATTAGCTGGTGGGTCCTTAAAGCTGACAGGGAAATGGGAGGCAGCATTGGTTTTTAACAAGAAAAGAAACTATAGTAAAAAAGAAAATTGGCATGTATCTGGTGAACACAAAAATTTCAACCCAGCTGAGGGAAAAGCAGAATGATGTGCCAAATCTGCTTTCCTTCCCTACCTGTCCTCAAGTAATGCTTTGCTGCTCTATCTTGTTAATCCTGGTATCTGAACTGAAGCAAGAATAACTGAGCTTAGAGGAGTTAATTTACCCCTCTCCCAGTATGGATATGTTTCTCTTTAATGTGCATAAAAAAGCCCTTGAGGGTTTGACTATTTACATACAATTGTTTGAAATAGATATTTACAAAGGCCAATTTTAATTGAGCTTTTTAGCCTGTGTGCCTATCCATCATCATCCCATTACTTCATCCACAAGTTAACTTGAACTAAAATGCAAGAAAGAACCTTCTGAATTACTCAGTGTCTACTGGACTCTTGAACACAGGTTATCTTTTAGTGTCCAGGGTATTAAGCAAGAGTGTAGTTTGACCTTGATAAAAGTAGATTGCAGAGAACCTTTGTGTTCCTCCCAAGTGTGGAAAGTCTGGTAGCTTGCACATTATTGGACAATAAAACAAATCCAGTAATGAAACAAACTTCCATAACTCATTTAGTTTCACTATACAAAGAGGCAGCTTTTTTCCACAGCAAATAATGCTGTTTTTACAAACAGTTACCTATCCTTATTCCACCCAAAGATACCCTATCAGAAGTTTGATTTGCCATTACAAAAGCCGAATATTTGGATAGCTGTAGAGTATCACAGCCTTTGCTTTTTCCTTCTTTTCATTCTAAAAATCAAAGAATGAGATCATGGGAACTCATGCAGAAGTCTCTTGAAAATATCTATAATGAAATATACAGTCAAATTTTAAAGCAGTAAGTACTAGCATGTGGCATCATCGTTTGAAAAGAGCTCAGGCATGCAGCCTTCATCCTCCTAGAGAGTCACAGCCAGACTTCCCAATGAAATAAGGCATGCAGCAGTTCATAAAAATAATGGGGAGAGGAATAAAGATGCTGAGCTCAAGGGAACAGTTAGGCTTTTAAAAATTATTCCAAATAAAGCAGAGCTCTCCTGCCTCCAAGAAGAAAGGGAGAGGCTGTTTGTTTTTAAAATACTAAAAATATCTTCAATTACCTTTATTTCAAAAAAGGCTGGAGAGAACATATCACAATTCCTCTTCAAATGAATGCCCATAAATAAAAGAGAAATTAGACAAAATGTATATGATGAATATTTAAGACACTGAAATATCTTCAAGAATTAGGACAGAGGAATACTTGGATCTCAACACAAGGTGACACTAAGACCAGGAATGCAGAAAAAAATCAATCCTGAACCATCTGAACACCATTCCACTTCCTTGTAGCATCCAGAGCTATACCTTAATTATTTAAGAAACTTCTCATGCTACTTTGTTTGTTCAGCTGTTATAATTGCAGTGGGAAAGAAAAAGCTGATGATTTGCTGCATAACACTCAAGAAGCCTGTCCTTACTTGACACAAACTCCTCACTTTCCTGCATAAAATGGAATGATGATGCTGTAAGTCATTACAGGTGCCAAGCCTTACTCACTGTCATTGCATTCAGAACAAATACATAAAACAAGAGAGTACAAACAACTACATGTTAAAGGAATTTGTAAGTACTTCATAAGGTATATACTAAGCAAACATTAATATCCAAGTTTTGTGCATTGGTTTCTTTTATATTTTTAATATTTATTCTATTTGATCCATCTGTTCTCAGATACTTCAGTCCTTAGTATTAAAACAATTCAATTTCCTTTTCTGCTCTTGTCATCAGCTCTATAAAGAGTACATATTTTTGCAGTCATTACGGCAAAACATGTAGCTTTGGCTGCAGCTCAGAAAGAACCCCAACCTTCTCTTCCTATTTGGATTATGCTATTGTTTCTCCATTCTTACACGACATGATCTTATGACAGGTGAATCATAGCACCTTCTAGTAAGCCTAACATGGGAGCAAGTTCTGTCCTCCTACTGCTCATGTCCCCCCTCTGCTTTTGAGCATAACTGTAAATTATGTTCAGAAACCAAAAATGCACTCTGTTCCATGTTTGGCATTAAAGGCAGCATTCAGCCTACAGAGCTAAAGTGGGGGACTCTGTTTTGATGCCTCCAGTTTGTGGCTGGTGCCCAAGATCCCACTGCTGTCCATGGAAACATAGCTCCATTCAAATGACTAAAGACAGGCATCTTTAAACACACTAAAATTCCGCTCCAGAAGTGATGACTTGTAGATAAGGTAGCTAGGTCACTACTCCTTTCCATAACCTCTCTTTGATTAAGCAATTTGCTGGATAAATCTGTACTGGGCTCTTTATTTATACCACAATCACCTGCAGCAGTTTCTTGTACTTCTCCCTCGTGTGCAGGTATTAACCAATGTCTCTGACCCAGCTTCTGTTTCACATCTACAGCATCTGCCCATTCAGACTTCTTACCATTCTACTTCTGCCTACACATTCAGACTTCACATTTCAGTTTTAAGGAAACACCCTCTTGAAAGAAAATCAATTCATCAAATTGGGAGAAAAAATAAGGCAAACAGCAGAATCACAGAAATATCTAAATATTATACCTTTCATAGAAGTCCACTAGATTGCATTTTGCATTCTGAGTTTGGACCAAGTGGTATGTGATAAGCAGATACACCACATATGGGGGAATTTGTGTCAGTCCTCACTAGGATACACTTGGTAGAAAAAAATAAAAGTTAGGATATTGGTGCCAATGCCCCATGGTTAGGAAAGAAAAAGTGAGAAAGAAAAAAGTTCTTTGATTACTGCTGTCTTTTCGTATTACTCATGTAGAGATATCCCTATTTATCAGCAAAGGAAAAATATATAATGACATTTTCATGGGAAGGGGAAAAAATACAACCCCTATTTGATTCTTAACTGTTTGGCCAAGTTTAGAGTTACAAAATGTGTTTACATTAAGAACCTGAGGTTTGTTTGAATGTTTACTTTATGAAAGTTCTGAGTTGAGAAGCTTGCAGAGTGAACTGCATGATACTGTCAGTGTAAATTACAGGTTTTGTTTGCCACAGCCCTGTGCAATGAGCAGCTGGCCAAAAGCCAAACAAAAGGGCATAATTTAAAACACTCAATCAGTTATATTCTGAGACATTTTATTTAGTGTTTAATAAGCTCCCTAGGGATGGAGAAATTACTAAAGCACATTGTCTTGACATGAGCTAAAATGGTCCTCTCTCGTCACCACATTTCTGGGAATTTTGACATTAATGTAGTAGACGAACGTTAAGTCCATATATATACACATACACACATATATACACGCTCATATTTTTACACATACTGATATTGAGATACATTTTATTTTACAGATCTGCACATCTGATATTATTTATTGCTCTCCACCTTTCAACTGAAACATCCATAGCCAGTGAAATTTCCATACCCATTTACTCATTCAGTCATCTACTCTCGCTCTGCATGATTTCTTGTTTCATATATTAAGAGAGAACACAATCAAATGCATCACACACACAAAGCATCACGAATGGAGAGTGAAGGCTGTTCAGGAACTGCTCTTTAGTTTACTTTGTATTATGGAAAAAGAAAGCCTTTATTAATATAAAAACAGGGTAGCTCCAACACTAAAAGTACACCAAAAAGGTTGTTTTTATTGATCTTTTATTGATAAAGAGATTATGACATTTCAACCAGAAATTTCTAAGCCCAAAAGTTTAGGAAATTCTGCTGAGCCTTTAGATGCAAAACAAAGGCATTGAAATGGTTGATGCTTGTTTCTGAGGAGTCAGCAGCATGCATGAAAAAGAAGGGAAAAACATTATTTTGAAATCAAACTTATTTCTGATTAGAAATCAAAATGAGACATTATTATAGAACAAATTATTCTGTCCATGCTTACCCTACAGTTTGCCTCCTACACTTCTGCTATGCATCCTATGCCAAGAGTCCTGATATTATGCTAGAACAAGTGTCCTAACATGCTTTACAAATCCTTTTATTCTCTGCTTCCAAGTCACCATGAAATAGCAATGACTGCTGTTGGTGCCCTTAAAACACATGAATCAATACAAAAAAATTAAGGTATTTTGAATTCCTGGAAGGAAGCGAAGAGAAAGGAGTTTGTAATGCCTATTCCCAGACAGGGAGGAATCAATCAGAAATGTAAAATTCCTGTCCTGGTGACCATAATCTCAAGTACATTTCGGTTTCAATTACTGTCATCTATTTACATTGTTGAACTATTTATTTCATTAGTATACAGGTAAGGTATTTTTGCACACTTTAATTTCTCCACAGTAATAAGCTAACATCCTAGGAGTTTACATCTTTTACAAATATACAAACATTCTGCTTAAAAGGAAATGCTATAAAACAACATCAGAAGACATTCTAGACTTTAAAGCCCAAATATTTACATAGGATCTCTACTCTACTCATGTTGCATCCTTCTCTTAGAATATTTACAAACTTCAAATTATAATTTGCAATAAACCCCCAAAGCATTAGATTTGCTGTCTCTTTAGTTTATTCAGAGAAATCTCCAGAGTATGCAATTCCTAATCATCTCTAGGCAAAATTTCAACACGGAAAACAATCTACAACAGCATCAGCATTCCAGACAGGATGGGGAAGTAAACAAGAACCCTGATCTCCAAGACCCATAGAAGAAACTCACCCCAGTATACCAAACCACCACAGCTTATATTTGACACTGGAAAAAACAACTCCAACAACACTGGATAGAAGGATTTAAAGAATTTTGAGTATCAAATCTACTCATATTAGGAGCTGCAGCTGAGAGAACATCTCATCTTCTCAGCATTAGAAAAAAGCAGATTGAACCCCACCATGATATACAAATCCAACTCAATTTGCAGCTATGCTCAGTTCATACCCACTGCTGTGCACCAGCACAAGTTAGACATGCAGAAGTCAGAGCTACACGTCTGCTGCTTTTCAAATATCCAAAGCTGTACTTCAAGAAGCAAATAGTTCAGTAAAAACAAGAGTGACTTTTTACAGGGCAACTAATTGCCAGTACTCCTGGTAAGAACAGGATCCTAAAGGTCAGCTGATCTAGAGAAGGATTTATCATTTTATTAGGAAAAGACAAGTTATCGGTGGATCTTATCTAAAAGTGGCATAAAAGCACAGATTTCAACCTTCAGTCAGGGAGGGATGACAGAAGTGACAGCCTCTCCTCCAGGATTCACTATATGGTGAGTGAAGTAAAACGGAGCAGTAGAAGTTGTGTTCAAGTCAAGAAAAGAAAAGGGAAAAAGGATGCTGGTGTGATGGCTGATCCAAGGAAAAACTCCAATCAGCTGAAGCGTTTATGAAATAAAATGCAGTTCTCTCCTTAACATTAGTTGCTCACAAACTAAAACATGACCAGAGCAGCAGAAGGACCAAATTTCTTTAAATGCACTCTTCAAACTGATGCATAATTAGGAGGCAGGGCCTCACAGAAAGGATACACGTCCTTGCATCACTGTAGTCCACACATTTGCAGGATTCTGCTTACATGGAAGTCATTCCACCAAAGTCAATTTACTAAACTAAAAAGCCAACAATCAAACAAAGTAACCCAAACAAATTACAGGGCAATTGAATGCATTTGCATGTAAGTAAAGTAACACATACAAAAGCTACCAAGTAGAAAATATTTAATAATTTTCCTAAAACTTCTTTAAAAATATCTCCTCCTTCTTCCCAAACAAACATTAATAATTTTTGTTGCACATGTTCCTCTCTCCACACAGTTAGAAATTGTTTTCTTCCTTTTCAACTCCAAAGATTTCTATGAATTTCAGATGCATTTTCGTGGCTTTTTGCTAACATGGGTGACCACCAGAATAACATAAATAGGTTGCCTTTGAAAACATTTGCTGTACTTCATTTTGCTGACAGTATTTGTGATGTCGTTTATTCTGGTACAGATACTAGCTCAGATTTCTGAGTTTTCTCAGAATCAGTTTTCTCAGTTTTCAGAGTTACTTGTTAACACAAAACTAATTATGGAGGCTGCTTTAACTGTTTTGGCTTTTTTTAAAAAAAAAGCTAGAGCTGGCTTTTCATCTGTTTTTAGAAGTTTAACAGAGCATACTTTCTGAATTTAAATAAAATTGGTAAGGCATCTGTAGTAGAATAAGCTACAATTGCTAGCATAATGCAATCAATTTACCAGTATTTATAATCTCACATAAAACTTAGCATCTCAAAATTAAACCACTAGGCCATAAAATCCCAGAGCCAGAAGAGGTCAGAAGAGTGAACAAAATTAAAATGTCATTTAGTCACTTTTCCTTTTCCATGCAAGGACTAAGATCCCCATGGAATAAGGGCCATAACAAGACCAATCAGTTGCCAAGTTACAGTTCTCCAAGGGCCTCACCACTCTTCAGAAAAGAGGCCACATTTCTGAAGGCAAATGTGGTGGGAGACATTCTCCCAGGGTTTTGAGAAATCATTTCTCAATAGAAAGAAAACAGACTGATTTCCTCCTAAGCATTTTCAAGAATATATTATTTTGATTGTAGAGTTTTCAGCTTCAGGCCAAAGAGCATTCCTAAACACACATTTCACATGTCATCAGAAGCTCTACAAGACCAGGTTTGACCTTGACCTTCCCAACAACACTCTCCCTTGAAATGAATTATTCAACTTAGGGCACAAAATTTACTGAGAAAACAGAAAGAACTACCCACATTCTCTCTCCACATCATGTACAGTTTGAGATTCTGCATTTTGCTTACAATTGTGCACAGATGTATGTGTGAGTAGAAACCCTTCTCTAAAGTCAGCAGGTTACCTCAGTATGTACTGCACACTGGAAACACTATTTTGGATGATGCCTGTTTCCAAGGACAGCTATTCTACTCATTAAGCAGTACATCTTATGTTGCATTAAGCCATAAACATTCTAGCTAATTCAATATGGTAGGGGAAAAAAAAAAAGGCACAAAACTGAATATTAAAATAAAAGAGGTTTTCAATTCTTCCTCTTTTAAAATGAAAATATGAATGAAGGTTGTTTTGTCTATTTGCATCCAGATTTCCCCCTCTATTCCTTGGCTGAGGCTCTGAACCTCTCCTATCACCTTCCACTCCCTCAGAGAGCAGAGAAATTATGAAGGCACTGTAAGGTGAAGGCCACATATAGAAAACCTGAATAAATGGAGCATATATTTTTGTCTTTAAATAAATCAATCCCTCAGAAGTTAAGTGTACCAATTATGTGGCTAACATTAGGGCAACAAATTTTTCCTTGCCTTCCTATTGCCATATGCCTGTCATTTTTTTTCCTGCATTTTCCACTCACTGTTTCAAACATATGTTGCCACTTATATGCCAAGAAAGGAATCTCTGAATTACCCCCTTCGAGTATGATGGAATGGCAGACTGAATGGAGCCAGAGAGAGCACCATTAGCAGTTGTTCACACTTCTGTTTTCTCTTAACTTCCTCTTCTCCAAAGTTTATTCCTCCTATGCAAGGGGACGTAGAACTATAAAGCCATCTATGACTCATGCTGCAAAATATAAAGCTGCAGCCATGTACTGGAGAAGCAATTTTTTACCTTTTTTTTTTTTTTTTAAGGCCACCTTAAACAAACTTCTTCTCCTTTCAGTTTCCAGATGGAAGATTCCTTTGTGAATCGCTTACCCAAGTATTAACATGGGTGATCCAGCATTCTTTTCTTGTAAACTCACTGCTCAGTTTAGCAGTGGTTTGCTGTCTCTCTCCCTGCAACTCCTGCTTCCCAGGGTCAGCCTGGGCACACACTTCACACTTCCAGAGTAGTGCACCTCAAAGAACATCTATAACACTGTGCATGCCCTTGTTTTTATCATCAAGAGAAGACCATGAAAAGCTAAAATCATGCAGATAATTCTTCAGAAAGGCGGGCAGAAAAAAGAGTAAAAAATTAATAGAGGGGGAAAAAATGGCTGTTATCCAATAAAAGAGAAGTAAGCAGTTACTTTGGTATCATTAAACAGAAGTAATTAGTCCATTGAGAAATATTTTTTTAAGCAGGTTTAAAATAACCAAGTGTCTCCCAAAGGAGTCACCCAATGACAAACAGCACAAAAGCAGATATGTTGGCCAGCTTCAAGAGAAGTTTCATGGCATAAAATGTATTAGTGAACTAAATTGAAGTAAAATAAAACATCATTATTTTCTTCTCTGGTGCTCTTGCCCTGATTATCAGCATCACAATCACTACATGACAATACTTGATCTTTTCTTTTTCTGGTTTTGTTTTCCATTTCTTTGGTTTGTTGATTTCAGGCTTTTGGGTTGTTTTTTTCTCTTGTTTGGTTGGGGTTTTTTGACTGTTGGTTTGTTTTTAATGTGAGGAGATGCAGACAGAGGTTTCCAAAGGAAAAAAAGGAAACCATGCAGTCAATGTCAGAAAATTTCCTAAATGCATAACAGAGACTAAAGAATAACCTTCTATCTTCCACTTAAATTCTCAAGAACGTAATGAAACCAACAGAGATGCATAGCCTGAAACCTGGCATTTTCTTAATTTTGCAAAGCCGCTGTTAATTACTTAAAGAAATGGGTTTACTTAAAATTTAATTACTTAAAGAAATGCTAAGAATGGGAACTATCCAGCACGTCTTACTTTTATTTACAGTTTTGTTATTGAGTGACTCTTCTTGCACATACTGGGTTATTTTTACCTGATTTTTAAACCTAATTTTCATCCCAGGTTTTGATGTTTGTTACTTCCAAGGTGCCCTATGAAACTGACTGCAATTCATGTAGAACAATGCTTTTCCTTACATTTCTGAGTAGTATTCAGGATTAATTCAGAGAAGCCAAAAAGCAGAAAGGTCATGTAGCAAGCTTCACTGTCAAAAAGAGAAATCCTACAGGCTGATGCTTCCCTTCCAAAACCTGGAAGGTGTTTGTGGTGGTGTTTTCTTAACACATCAATCACATGTATATTTAGCTCTCCAAATTAACTAGTAATCATTTGTCCCAGTGTCTGCTCCACCACTGGCATAAATATCACTGGGAGACTGAAACAGAAAAATGCCTACATGAATAACTGTCAGGGAGAAAATGTCACACAGGCTCATCCTCCCCACCCAACTTTCCCCTCATCACTTTTCTAAACAGAAGTAATAATAAGTAAAAGGAAAGCAAGTTGATAGGATGGCAAACATCACCTATTGCTCATCCAATGGAGAACAGCTGAAACTTGCATCCATAAAAAATTTGCATATTAGCTTTATTAAGTCTACTGAGCGCTCATCCACACTCTGTCCTGGGTATGTATTTCCAAAAAGCATAAAGAAGTACACTGTCTGCTGTGACTGGACAAAAATACAAGGAAGTTTTAAATTCTGCTGTACATGCCTTGCCTTTCACTTGAGGATCTACTACACACACTTCTGTCCCAGTGGTCCTTGAAGGATCAAGGAGAATATTTTGAGGCCAACGCTTCCAAAATCAGTATCTTGTTTCAAGATTTTTATGGGAGCACTGTCCATCTGAAACTGATGTGGTGAAGAACTGGTGGGACTCTGTGAAATGACCAAATTAAATTTTTTATTTCTAAGGATATGTTGGGACAGGCACAATAACAAAAAGAACTTGTCAACGAGTTCCCACTATTCAACAACTATACCTCAAAAGCAAAGTCAATATTGATGGATTACTCATACTGGAGCCTAATGTAGTCTGGGAACGGCACAAGAGGGAAGAGAGGAACAAAACCCATAGCCTTGGGTTCACTCAGCATTTTCCCTGAAAAACACCTTTTGGACACATACCCAAAAGCTAACTAGCAGTTTTAATTTGAAAATTTGGTGCAATTTTTCCCTGAAGCCACATATAAAAACTGCATTAAGACAACACAGGCAATCACGTGTAGATCATCATAACATAAAGCTCAGATTTTTTAATGTGGGGGTTTTGTTTTTTTGTTGTTTTTTTTAATGTGGTCTCATTTCTCACAAAGTAAGGAGTTACTTGTTCATTTAATTTATTTAATGAGGTTTATGAAATCCAGGTTCATTAAAACTAGACTGAGATCACAAAAAATACCACGACAATCAATAAAAGACCAAACTTTGGTATCACTTTCATGTAGCTTTAGAATTATAAGCTCTATATTATACCTTTCACAAAAAAATATCTTATTAAAAACCAGATCACTTATGAACTGGACCAATTAAAATCACCAGACATATTTTGCACATATGGTCCTTAACAAGTGAATAACTCTAAAAAGTGCTTAAATTAGCTTAGAAAGACAAATTTAATATTTCATAACCAAAAAATTTTATTTCTGGTATTTTTAAGTGGATCATTTTTCAATAAATTAAAACCACAGACTGGTGGAAATGGGTCTATCTCCTTTGAATTCATTAACAACAGGAATTACACCACATGAAAATTCAGCAAATCAGTCTATAAATATATTCATAAAACTCTTATGGTTCTTTTTGTTTGCTTCAATACATTTAAGTGCATTTACAGAGAGATGATGAACTCATTAAACCAATTTAAAAACCTTATTTTCTTTAGCTACATCCTTCCCAAGTGAATCCTATCCCCAGGCTATTATTTCACTTCACAGCTGTTGACAGGATGGTTAGGAAACGGTTAATTCTGCAAGATTATGTCTACCATATGCAACTACCATTCAGCATCCCACCCTAAGGGTACAATCAACCAATAAAGGCTTTGTTCTGATTATGTAATGCATGCATTTGATATCCCCCTTGAGAACTCTGTTGGATATAAAGACAGCTATAGCCTAGTGACTTGGCAAATAAGATGATGTAATATTTCTCTGGAAGTAAGAAAACATCTGAGCATGCTCACTGTGAAGCACAGAATTCAGAAGCCCGAGCACTTCTCAGTCTGAACCACTCAGCCACTCAAGAGCTGTGTCTTCCTTCATGGTTTGCTTCCGCTGTAGCACTTACAAACTTTCTGACACCAAGAACAGAATCACAATTTTCTTCCAAACTAGTCATACAAAAAACCACACAGAACAACCCAATTTCATTTGAATTTACAGGTTCTCAAAAAATAGAATAAAATTCTCATCCAAATTGCATCTATAAACAAGAAAAAGAAATTGTTTTCTTTAAGCAACTTTAACAAATGCGTATGCCCAAAAGGCAGCAGCCAGAAGAACAGATTGGTGCAATTCCTAAGGGAGAAATTATATGTGGAATTCCAGCTTGTACCAATACACCCATAGCTTAAGACTTAGTGAGGTATTTGCATTCAAATGTTGCACATGAACACATTCATTCTACATTCATTGTTCATCAAAGTAGAAGCAATAATAGCCTATAAATGTCATAAAACCATGCACACAAACATACACTTTATAAGGACTGTCACCTGATGGGGTTTTAGATATAGAAGCTTTCATAGTTCTGGTCAATGAAGAAGTGGTTTTTAAAAGAGAAGAAAAGTTTAGTGGAAGCCAAATATTCACCTGAAAAACGATACAACAAAACAATAAGGTTTTATAATCAGCTGAGTAAAATCACTGTCACTTGAGAAAATACTATGAATAGTGAGAGAGACAGAACAATGTCAGGTCAGAAGAATGAAGACAGACAGAAAAAGATCAAACCCAAAGCTCTACCAGAAAACAAAGTGAACATTTTTCATTCATTATGAAAGATGTGACCCTTTTCTCTGTCCTCAATGCCATGCAATTGACAGCAACAAGTTGGCCCTATTTGAAACACAAGATTTCTAAGTCCATGTAGAAATGCAACACCCAGGCATTTTTATTTCTAAACTCAGATTAACGTCTAGGTGAAAAGCACACATTTGTGATTCTGTGTGGATTACTTTCCGATTCTGGAGCTCTTCCCTTTTCCACTGACTTCCCTCAGAGAACAGAAGTGCAATCAATGAGCCTCCCTGCATTCCAGTACAAATGCTAAAAATACCTCTAACCATTCCTTCCCAGTCACTCCACTGGACATTGGCATCTTCACATGGTCCTCCCTTCACCTTCCAATAATCCACTAATGGATTCTCTTCTTCCAACATGACAAACTGGAAACTCACCTGACCAACATTAGCCTCTTTTATTGGTTTTGGCTCCTAGATGCACATAAAAAACACAGAGAGGCACAGAATAGTACATGAAGAGAATAGAAAAATACTTGTTAATAGCTGGTGCAGTAATTAAAGAAAAAAAAAATCCCAAACAAACAATTTCACAAGGTGATTTGTCTCTCTATTATACTGCAGTTATGAAAAGAAACAAATTATTGATTGTACTTGCAAAATTATTCACAAACATGATTCCCTACTTCTTTTTGTATTACCTATGTTAATGCTATTTCCTGAAGCCTGTAGGAATTAACTACCAAAAATGGGCAGCTTTGCTGTTTTAGGTAAGCACCTGAAATAGAGAAAATACATACAAGAAAGCCCAATATTGAAGCAAAAGTAATGAGTCCCAGTTTGACTAAATGACCCAAATTCTATGACATCAATACACGTGGAACACAGACCAGGACATCATTTAAAGCTAAGGTATCACAAACAGCCCTCAGTCACTCATCCTAAATATTAACTAGCTGAAAGAAGTCAAAATCCATTAGAAGCATTGTTCATTGAAGTTCAGACACACCCAGAACTCCTTTGTGTAAAACTTCATAAACTTCTCAGAGTGATTTCCAACAGATTTGGAGGCACTTCAGAATTCCCTCCAACTCAGACCCTGCCCTCCAGGAGCAAAGCTAAGAACCCTGATAAGGGTTTCCACAAGCCCCTGAGCCATGAGTGTTTCTGCTCCAGGGATACCTATGCCTACCACAACCACTCCAAGAACTGCAACCATCCGTCACACTGACTGCTGAGAAAAATATACTTAGCAACATTTCTGGGCATGACTTGCTTTGATTTACATATACACAGATAGTTAAAAGTTAAGGCTCCACTTAGGTTCCCAAGCCCCAAGGTCAAAACAATTTTATAGCTCTCAAAGTGTTTATTCTTGTCAAGCTCTGTATGACCTTATGTCACTCTGGACACATCTTAGGCTTCTAGCAAAATAACTCCTCCTATTTTGGTAGTGTTGGATTCATGTATGCTCCTCTTTTACTCAGCAGCAACATCAAGGACTGACTTGTTTTATGTGAGAATAAAGCAAGCACTGATTTGTTTTATGTGAGATTGCCTCTGCCCATCTACTATGGAAATTTGAAATAAAAACAACTAAAATCAGAAAAATAGAGTAAAGCAGAAAAGAACTAACAAACTTCAAGTGTCCCAAACTTGAATCAAACTAAGACATCATGCACAACCAGATCTGTATTTAACCAGTACAACATACATTAAGAATTCAAAAATATAATTGTTCTTTTGCAGCTTTTTAGTTCTAGGCCTCTATTTATTATAAATGGAATCGAGACATTTCTGTATAATTTTAAAAGTTAAACAGAAAAAGGCTGCATAAGTACTATCATAAGTACTGCATTACAATAACTAGAACCACTTTTCTCCTCTGTCCTTGCTACTGGCTAGAGTTATGGACAAATATTTACCTATACATATAGTTCTGTATTTATTGGAGAGGGGGCAGAGGGGTAAACAACCCAAAGATCTACAAATTTACAGTGCTTAAATCCTTGTTCTGTAGAGTCATCTAAAGGTACTAAAGTCTATGTTCTTTTGTTGAATCCATTTAAGAAATGAGCTTATTTTTTTCTTGAGTAATAGTAGTCTGCTTCTAAGATAAATTATTAGCAGTTCTCAAATTTACTATGAGAATTCACAGCAGAATATGCCACTACAGATTTCACTTGCATGAAACTGTATCACTACAAGAAAGAACCCAATACATTGCTCTCTTTAATCAATTCTACACAGTTCATCATGACCACACACTTTGTAAGTGCAATTTGTATGGATTGCAACTATCTTTCATCTAATTAATATTAATCTTCATATTAGAAGCTCCTGAGTTCACTGGCCAGAGCAAATAGAAGCCAGAAATTATGCTCTGTCAAAATGCTTTCAAATCAAGCTACCCAGGAGAAACAATGTTAAAAGGTACAGAAGCTTCATCCTTACAACTAAAAATAGGTAACTGATAAAAACAGGTTAAAAATAAAGTATTCAACAACTAAAAAACTCCGCAAAATAAAGAAGACTATAAAGCAGTGGGAAAGCTTGCAGGGAAGACTGTTTAAAGAACATAGGATTTTAGGGACTAGAAGAAAATTTTGCCTTTCCTTCAGGTGAAGGAAGAGAATTTTCTTAAACCACTTTTTTTGTGCCTTAGTTCAGTTTTCAAGCATGAAGCAAGCTGTAGACGATTCAAGCTTTTAGTTCATCTCCTAAAAGACTTTCTTAGTAATAGTCCATCCTGTTGACATAACACCCGGAGACATGAGATCAATAAAAGTGTTCCCAGATAATGACACAACTTCAATATTGCCGAGTTGAAAGTAATGGTTCCTAAGGCTGATACGTCTCATGCCAGCTGCTGTAAAAAAGCCAAATTAATACCCTTTTGTAGTTGCTCCCCTTCCTCACTCCAGGGTTTTGTAAAATTTTTGTTGCAGACTCTGGAGCTGTGGAGTGTCTGAGTCTGCTAAATACATTTCCCCAAGCCCAAGAGACTCCTTGAACAGTACCTGCTGTGGGCAAGACTAACACAAAGAGCTACATGTGACTACACCCTAGGAGGTCAAGAAATTCTGTAAATACTTTTCCAGACCAGAGAACTGAACTGCACAACTAAGTCACATTTCTAAACTATGAATCCATCAGATAGCTCAGCAATTCTGAATCCCAAAGGGATCAAAGTTTTACAAGCTACATTACATCCCTAGGAATCCGCAATCTAAAACAGCCCATATAGGATACATTTGCCTCTGTGTTATTTCAACACATACTCCTTGAACAGGTACCAAAATCACCAATAACTTGAAGCACCGTGCTTGAAAGAGGAACTAACGTATAGCTACTGAAATTACACAGAATAAGAAAAGCCTTTTTGAATGTATTTCTTACCAGGAATCCTAATGGGGGGATTTATCAAGGCAGAAAACATGTCTGTTATTACACAGATTTTGTAACATAGATGCAGCATCTAGAGACCCAAAGAAGGGCCTCTGCACCCAAGAGCATGTTTGTATTTTTCTCTGCTAAAGCAAACAGCCCAACAAAAAAATACTTTCTCTCCTTGCAAATTTTGCCTTCCTTAGCATCCATACTCATCCTTCTACAGCCTTACCCCCTTTTAAAAAAGCTCTTTAACAGCTCTGTTTTCACTGGGTTAATCAGTAGGAGGCAAGAGAAGCCTGTTCAACAGAATTATAACAATGACATGTAGGCTTCATGATACATTTTAATTCTGGATTATCTCTACAAAAAAAAAAAAAGCATGACAGCTTTGTACTTCACTTTGCATAAAATCAATGGCACCAATGAGCCTTCTTCCAGCTCCAATGCTGCATTCAAGCCCGCATTCACCTAATTATGTGCCTGATAGGCTAGTGCTCCCAAAGTAGCCAATGGCCTCAGGAGGCTCCTGTAAACCTGCAGTCCACAAGAAATGCACTGAGTGCTGAATTCCTTCTACCTGTGTCCTGGGCTTTTCTCTGCAAGCCACTGGTGGAACAGCATCACCCAGAAACAAGTGCAGGAACAACAGCTGTGAAGGGAAAAGCCTAAGCAAAGAGATGGTGCATGATGTGGAGGAGCTGAAAGATCCTGCAATAACTTGATCTTCTTTTTCACCTCATCAAAACTCTGAAAGAAACATCCTCCACTGGCACCATGTTCAATTCATGGCAGTGTGAAAAACTGAGTCAATGAACCTGCGCAGTTTTTATTCAAACAAGAATTATACTGCTCTGAAAAGGAGTTGATCACTTTGAATAAAATGACTGAACCCACAGCTTAGGTTAAAACATTAAAAAGAGACAGGAGTCATGTGGAGCCAGACTTGATGTTCAAAAAGTTTCAGCCATACCACTTCCCTGAAGTTCTACAGAAAGAATCTTGCTTTGACTGAATTCAAAGGCAATGGATGAAGAAACAGTGTCTATGTCTTTTATACATAGTCTCTATGTCTTTTTCTGCAGTTTAATAACTAAAGACAGACATTTAAATATGTTCTACTTCCAAGCATGTTTACAGACATGAAGCTGAGCACCTTCCAAGGTCCTAAGTCTTTACAGAATTACAACTCACTTTTGCTATTGCATTAATACTGAAATGGCTGTCGTGCCTCCAGAAATAGCCCAACCAGACAGGCACACTTGTGCATGGGGGTGGGCTGATAAAAAAATCTCACTACAGAACCCCCATCACTAACAAAACAAACCTCCAATCCCAAACTTCTTAAAATACACTCTTGTACAGAGCTTTCAAGAACTAAAGAACATTATCTAATTTTATCATGGAGAGAAGATTACTTGGCTATATATGGTTCATACAGAGTAGGGGAAGACATACAAATCAAATTCTATCCATCCTTGTTCATGGTAAATTCTGTCATGCAAAAAATTGTCTTTTTCATAAAAAATTACCTTGGTCCCATACACAAAATGAAACCATCTCACAAGCAGATATGAAACGCTTGCAAAGTTCTCATCAGAAGCCATTAGCAGTTGAGAGGTGCAGTCATCAACTTCCCAATACAGCACCCAACATAAAGGGATCTAATTATTCTTAACACTTGGCTAGGAATTTTATTTGTATCTGCCAAAAAAATGGGAGAATAATGGAATCTGCAAACAATAGGAGAGTTTGAAAAAATATCTCTCCCTCCTGCCAAAAAAAATTAAAACCACAGAATAAAGGAGATACAAATCTCTTTCCGCCCATGGTCCATAGTAAAAGTCACATGAATCTGAAAAATGTTATCTTTAGAACTTTCCCCTGCTTCTGCCCCTTGCCTTCCATATCAGTTTTCAGTACATTTCTGACTGTAAATAAGCCATAATAATCTCCATACTTTGCAATATTCAGAAATTAATCTATACATTAAGATATGAAACCCTGAAACACTTTACAGATGAAATCTAAGAGATCATCAAACACAATACTAGGAGAAATAATAAAGATAAATTAGAAATTTTTTGAAGGATATAATAATCTAAGAAATAATTAGAGTGAATCCTCTTTCACTGCGTAATGTCCAAACTCCCACAGATTTCAGAGACAAGGCTGAGCACACAGTGGAGAAAAATCCTTGAATTCACATGAGTCATGAAAACATTAAATATCAGATCCCATTTATGAAAGGCAATAAAATTCAACTTATCAATTCTGCTTATGTTTCAGTTTTCCAGGTATCACATGCAAAACTTAAGCAGACCACCTCCAAAAAAGCAAAGAGTTTTAAGTAATGTAAAATACTAATAAAATCTTTGACAGTATTTGTACTTCAGTAGATATTTATTTTTGGAATGTGAAAGTAACCTAAGGATTTAGACCCCAGGGAGAATTTCAAAAGCCCAAGCTTCAACAATATCTACACAAAGTAAATGTGACCAAGTGCCTGATACAGCCAAGCATTTCAATATATCATTAAAATCAGACTTCTGCTGAAATCCTTTCCTTTTTCAACAAAAATACACAGGGCTATGTTTTAAGTGCTTTGTTGAACTGAGGCCCAAGTTCTAATTTCCTTTATTTATCTTTGATATAAAATGGCCAAAAGAAGGGGTCAAATGCTGCAATAGGTTACGGGTTTAAGGACACTGGAACTGCTGCTATGGGAAGACAATGGAAAGAGAAGTAGTTCAACGATGGAAGTAATGGGAGGAATTCAGATAGTTTAAGATAAAGTCTAAACAACTGCCTCAAAGTCTTTTAGCTTATTTGTCCTATCTTCTCCTTGCCTCACATAATCCTCCATCTTCCCAGGGTCTATTTTTCTAAAGTAAAATCCTGAAAGCATGTGGGCACAAATAACACAAAATGATAAGCACAGGCTAGAAAAAAGTCACTGCAAGCAGCTGCAGAGAGCCCTGCATTGACAGGAGATGCCCAATGATTTAATAAGATTTTCTTCTGGTCTCCAGCTTCTGCAAATCAACAGTTCCTTCTGCTGTCACAATACTTGCAAATGCACCAATTCTGTGCAAAACTATGTGTAGTAACTAAGGAAACAGAATTCATTTTCAGGGAGCAGTAGAGAGTAAGACAGGCATAGCTGCCTGCCCAAAGGTTTTTTTTTCCCCTCTTCTGTGTAGCTCACCAGTGCCAGGATTCCACCTACAGATACTGAAAGAAACTGTAGAAATGCAGTAAAGGAAGGCTTCTTTGCAACACAATTCATTGCCTCAGATAAAAATAAGCTTTTCATGTTATAGTAGTCCAGAATTTGGAATTCTTAAATAATATATCCAAGCCCTTGACAGGGCTTGGGTAGTACTGTACAATGTCCTTTAAGTCATAACAATATAAGAGAAGGAAGTCAGGTCATTACACTCAGCTGATGTTCTTTGATAAAGTTGATTTGCAGAAGGTCACAGATGTGTGCTTTTGTATTGCGGAGAGGAATTAATTAAGAAACAGTGAGTTTGTATTTTGGCCATCCCCAGATGTAAACACAGACTTATAAACAGAAGGACTTGCATTCCCTATTCCCAGACTACCAATAAACTTATCACCAGCACTATCTGAGCTGTGTTCCTTCCAACTCCAGAAGAGAACTAAACTGTGAGGATGAATTTTTGATTATTACCTTTTGAGAAGTGCTCCTCTTCAAAGCTGCTTATGGTCGAAAATAACTGTTTCATGTGGGAGAACAAAAATGCAGGCAGTTTTCATACAGACTACAGAAACAGGGTGTGTGCAGGTGAAGGGAAAGTTGCAGAAAAAGAAAACAATTGCAAAGATAATGGAAGGGAAAAAAGCAAACCCAGGACAAGAAACAGTAGTTGTCATCCCTAAGGATTTATATATTTATGCTTGCATACGCACATATATGTAAAAAAGAATGCATTCACATTCAACTCCTACCTACCTTCCACTTAATAGCTTTCCTGGCACCCCCTGCAAATCAGAACTAGATACAGCAGTACTGCCACAGCCTGTTCGTAGACACTACCTTGCACCTGCAGTTGTCCTGTCTTACTAAACAGAGTCCCAGCAGAAGGGCTGAGTTTGTAGCTGAAGATATTTCCCATACCAAGGTCACCTAGATGGGTTTGTATTTCAAATGATCTATATTGGTGTAATACTTTTGAGAAAAACTAGAAAAACTGTTAGCCTCCAAAAACATTAGCCAAGGAACTGAATAGGTCAGTATCAGCTAAAGGACAGGTCATTTTGCTTTTGTCTGGATTTGATTATTAACTCTCCCTGGAATAGCAAATAAAATATTATCCTGGTCTGTACATTGGTATATTCAAATAAGATGTTTTCTATCTCCAAAACCATTTGGGAAGCGTTAGTATCAAATAATTTCAAAGTTTTCTGATGAGGCACCCAAATCTGAACTTTCTCAGAAACTTACAAAGAGGATACAGCAGGATCATCCATACAAATAAGCAGCAGAGTTCTGAAGAAGTTTTTACCCAATAACCATGCAAGGGGTTGCCTGGAATTTTCCAACTAAAGAATAAGTACCTTTTCCACACTACACTCAGGGTAAATATATGCAATATAGCTAGTATATTTCTGTCTTGTTAATGAAATGCAAACACCTTAATCACCATTTGTCTTCACACTTACAGACAACACCCCCAAATAAGTAACTTCCCTTATTGTTAGCATTATGCTCAATATAACAAAATACACTAAAAGCAGGTAGAGAACAGCTTAAGCTATAGAGATGAAGACTAAAATTCAAATGCTGCAAATAAATTGATTGTGGATGCACCTACTACTTTAATAGTGTAGAATGCCTTTCAAGTGTCTAATTTACCCACCAACATAAAAGGAGTATATTTCACTGACTCCCATTAATGCTCAGTGGATTTTCAATAACAAATTTTGTGCCCGTTTCCAGTATTTCTTCCTTCTGTCGTCAATGTTTATTCAGGGTGTACACTAAAGGACAGGGAATACAAGAGATACATTTTAAGTTCTTCAATCTAAATCCCACTTTTTGGCTTTCTGCCTCTTTCTTAAATATTAAAACAAACTACTCATTTCTTCAAGACCTTCTTACTAAATATAGTTGCTTGGACTGCTTAATTGTGTTAGCTGAAACACAAACATACAAAAAAGGAAAGGGGTTTGTAGAAAAAACATTGAAGAGAAAAAAAATCAGATTTCATCTGGCCTTCCCATCATCACTTAAGAGAATTGTTTTGTAGTTACATCATCAGGAAATAAAATACTATCCTCCAAGGACCCCAACTCTTTACAGAAGGAAAAAAAAAAAAGGAAGGCTCAAAGTTCATATCCCCCCTCAGAGGAGTTCAGCTAAAGTCACATTTTTTGTCATAATAAAATTAAAAGAAAAAAAAATAAAAGAAAACCAGAAAAAGCTCCCTTAGAACAACTAATTAAACAACATGAGTTGGAATTTAGTTTTCCGTTTTCAAACTCCAGGCAGCGGGACTAAGTGGAAAACATTGTACCTAATCAGAAACAACCTCTAACGACTTCATTATCAGCGCTAGAGAGGAACTGCCCTAACCCAAACCTTCCGCGCATTCTTCTTGGCCCTGAGCTGGTGGACAAACTCAATGTTTCACACAGTGCTGGGCTCAGCCGGAGCCAGCACCCGGGGCCGAACTGCCAAGGGCAAGCTGAGCTGCCCGGGGCCGAGCTGAGGGGGAGCCGGGTTAACCAAAGGGAGCCGGGCAGCCCAGAGGGAGCGGGGCAGCCCAGAGGGATCCGAGCTGCCCAGGGACGAGCTGAGGGGGAGCCAGGTTAACCAAAGGGAGCCGGGTTAACCAAAGGGAGCCGGGCAGCCCAGAGGGAGCCGGGGCAGCCCAGAGGGAGCCGGGGCTGCCCAGGGACGAGCTGAGGGGGAGCCAGGTTAACCAAAGGGAGCCGGGTTAACCAAAGGGAGCCGGGCAGCCCAGAGGGAGCCGGGGCAGCCCAGAGGGAGCCGAGCTGCCCAGGGACGAGCTGAGGGGGAGCCAGGTTAACCAAAGGGAGCCGGGTTAACCAAAGGGAGCCGGGGCTGCCCAGAGGGAGCCGGGCAGCCCAGAGGGAGCCGGGCAGCCCAGAGGGAGCCGAGCTGCCCAGAGGGAGCCGAGCTGCCCAGGGCCGAGCCGAGCCGCCCGAAGGGAGCCGAACCGAGCCGAGCCGCCCGGGCAGCGGCCGCACCGGCGAGCAGCGGGCAGCGCGCGGGGCTGCACCGCGCCTTATATGGCAAGGCGCTGACGTAATGGTGCATAGGCTCGGGCCGCCCGCGCGCCCATCCCTCATTGTTCCGCGGGAGCGCTGGAATGCTCGCAGCAGCCCCGATGGCACCGCGCAGCGCCCCGCAGCACCGCCTCACCCGGGATTGCTATAGCCCGCCAGCGCAAGGTAAGGGAGAGGGTGGGAAGCAAGCTTCTTCTGGAAAGCACTGGCGCTTCTGGCTTTTTCCTGTTGAGATACCTTTTTTTTTTTAAAAAGTCACTTCCAAAAAAAAAAAAAAAAAGAAAAAAAAAAAAGAGGGGTGAGGACCGAAAAACAATGAAATACCCCTAAAGAGCACCAGGAGATCTAGAAGATGTCTGGTGGATCATATATAGGGCGACTATTTCAAGCGTTTAAAACTGTCTTTAAAACAATTCCTGCAGAGGCAACAGACGAGGAATTAATGTAACGTTAAAGAAGGAAAGAGTTATGAATTACACACACTTTCCAAATGGTCGGATAAAATCATGACTGCATTTAAAGCTGTGGAAGGAGTCCAGAGGTATTGTATTATATTAGGTAAAGCTACTGCCTCTCTTCCTGCTGCATTTACATGCATATGCTAAATATTAGTAGACATGTACACACGCATGTCTCTAAGCATTTACTGTACTTTTGGACAACTTCTACTGTAGTTTTCAGAGCGATGTATAAATTGCCACAAACATTACTTTGCAATAAGATTGTGCTATGTCTGAAAGAATTGCAGCTAGTTCAGTTACTAACAAACTTTTCAACTCATACACGCTGCTTCCCTCTTCTGTGTCTTGCATGCAAGTGTCAAATCACAAGAGGGCAGAACTGTCAAATTTTGATGAAAAAAAACTTTTAATCCTGGTCAAACACACGATGAGTGTCAGGATCAGAAAGCACACTGCTCTCTTCAAGGCTTATTCTGCAAGATGCTCGACAGTACCGCAGCTATTAACTCCAGAAAACAGGGAATTAAAACCAGCTCTGATGAGGCACAGAGCACCTTTAAAGATTAGACTTCCATGTGCTTATAATTCCCACCTGCATAGTGTGCAAAATTACACTGTCCTCTCCGTTAATTAAGGGCCAAACCCTGGCAAATCTTTGTTCATAGGATCAGCTGCAATTAAGTCAATTGTACTGTCCTACTTGCAAATTGGAACTATGGAGCACTGCTGTTCAGAGTCCTATGTGTAATATAAAATGTTAGAAAAGTTAAATCTTAACACCTTTAATTTCGAACTCTTCTTACAGGTAAAACATGTTTTTGTAGTATGTTCTTCTTTTCCTTAATACAAAAAAAAAAGCAATTTTAGGAGAGAAGTAAGAGTTCTTTTTCCCTTTATTTGTTTTAAATCCTGCAAAATCCTTGTTCAGCTGGTACCAACATATGCATTGTTGTAGTATCATGCATACACAGATTTAGAGGCTGAGCCAAAATATCTTGTGTGAACTTTTTCATAACTTTTCTTTTTTCTTTAAACATGGAGTAAATATGAAGCAGTTCTTTTCAACATGCTTCTAAAAATGTAAATATAAAGAGACATTTCATTTCAAAGATAATTCTGGTATTTGTGTATTATTGACCTGGCAATTAGATAAAAGTCACATCCATGTTTCCAACATATTCTTTTTTGTAACAAGCAAAGTTTATATCTCTGTTGAGAGAATCAGGGAAGAGGGCACTATATAGTGTATATATAGAATGAAAAGAATCCTAGCAACCAGAACAAATGTAATTTCACAGTACAAAAACAATACCCCCTATCAGTATCCTGAGTCCCTTAAAAAGTCTTCTGCTCACCATTCTATCATATCTGCAGAGTCCTCGCAGTTTTAAAATCATTACTTAATTTTCTAAATATCCAGTGGCAAGTTATAAAGTAGAAAACTTAGCTACGTTATGAAGAGATGTGTTAGGAACCAAAGTTAAATGACAGTCTTCAAAATGTGTGTCTGAGTAGAAAGGATGAAGTGAAGAAGTCAAAAAAATACAGTATGGCAAAGCAAAAATATTAACAGGAATGCTACATGTACAGTAGATTTGATAAAAGCACTAAGTAGAAAAAGAAAAAGGTCTCCCCATAGGTAAGAGACAATTTCAGCTGCTCCAAATCCGACCAAGAAGGGTGACTTCTATCACTAATTACTGCTTCAGCAGTATCTAAAGTACCATCTGTACTCTGAACTTCTAGCCTAAAACAAATAATATCTATCAAAAGCCAGAACTCTACTTCCCATAGACTGTCTTCCTCAGATTAAAAGGAAAAGCATTCTTCACTTAATACTTACAGGACCAATTTTGCTCTCATTTATACTGGTAAAACTCCAAAATTATTAGATGGAGGTATAATGATTAAACTGTCTGCTGTTTTCCCTTACCACCGCCTCTGTACTACATTCCTTTATTATATCAGATTTCTTAACATATTTTGGGTATTAATTGATTGGTATTCCTAATTTTAAGTTATTAAAATGCTAGCTTCTGTTAATTAAAAGTAAAAGAAGACAGTGAAAGAAAAGAATAATCACGTAACTCAGTCTTAAACAATTGTATTTCTTCATCTAAATTTTTTTATAGTGATTTTTCACAACATCCAATGTAAAAACATTTTAAGAACAAATATATCCTCCAGAAATGAAAGTCAACTTCCTATCAAATTGCACTGACCCTTTGTTCCTTTCCCATCACTTCCCTTTCCTCCACTGACAAACATCTGCTGACAGCAGAACTATTAGAGATTTGATCCACAAGACAAGGGACAGTTCAATTCTCCATCAGGATCAGTAAAATCAAATTATTTCTTCATTTGTGCTGAGCAACAGAATTTTCATACTATTTACCTAATACTATGATGAATTACCAATTTTGCACTTGTCATGGGATTAAAAAAAAAAGCCTGGTTTTACTCCCAGTAAGTTTCCCCTCTGTGGCAGATCTTAAAAGACTGCTGCTTTTCTTCAGGAGAAATTCTTTACCACACATAGTTTGGCATGGGCAACTGAGCAACTACAGCTCCTCTGGACCTTTCCTATAAGCAGCTGTTCTTAAATCCTGGGTGTGGTACTACCTGAATAAAGTTCATTAAAAAAGCAATTAAAATACCTAAGTCAGAGAATCCTAAGGAGTTTACAGTGTAGGAAGATATATCTTTAAAAATCATTGTATAAAACTGTAGTTCTCTCTCATTAATACCTTCCCTCATGCCACTCTATCTTGTCACATAGTTGATTTGAACTTAGAAATTGTCTCAGCAATAATTTTTAATTGCTTAGGGTTTTTCTTTCATGCTGAATAGATTCTGCCTTGGCACCCTTAGGGTTTAGGTTGAGCTTCATGATGCAGTTGAAAGCTTGGTTAGTTCAACCATTCACCAAACTGTATTACTCAGCTCCAAGAAGGTAAAAATCACTGCTGAAAAATTCTAAATATAGTGCCCAGTCTTGTGATTCAAGTGAAGTAATGGACACTTTGACTCTTAACACCTCTCAGTACATTATGCTGATTTTGAGGTCTGCTGTGTTTTCTGTCAGCAAGACAAAAATCCCTTTGATTGCATATCCAGTGCACCATGATGTTCCTGAAGTTCAGTAGCTGCACTCACACTGATGCACCAGTGGAGCACTCTCAGGCACTTACAGCTCACTCCTCCAGTGTTCACAATTTCTAGCAGAATGTATTTGAAGATTTTCTGAGGCAGTCTGTAGCCACCAGTTAAAAACAGTATGAAAAACACCTCCCAAAGCAATTGTTCCTCACCAGGGCTGATGTGACTGTGAAGAGGTGAATGCTCATGCTAACAGTGAATGCTGGCTGAACACCCAGCAACATCATCGTAGAACTCTCCTTTAATAGCAATATGGAAACATTGGGGGTGAAAGTTCAACCCAACCTTGCTATGCAACATTTCCACACAACTCAAAGCTATAACCTTTGTCATTGAAGCTGATAAATGCATGTCCTTTTTGCCTGTTGCAGAAGTGACACCTGCTGCAGCTCATGGTGCACATGACGGTGAGGTAACACAGCTGCTTGACTTCAGCCTCAGGCTGGGCAGGTGACACCAGAGAGTGGCTGCTGAGGCAAAGCAGCAGAACTTGAGCCATTCTGCTTCATGCTTTTAAAGAAGCTGAGAAACCAGAGCCCAAAACCACCTAGTTGCTCATGTCCGAACTTCCCAAAGCTTTACAGGTGTATGTCAGGTAGCGTACACAAAGCTCTAGTGAACATGACTGAAAACATGGATGGGAAAAAATCCACTCTTGACAAGAGAAACACTCATCTTGCATACATGTCAGGGATGTGAAACAATACATCAGACTTCATTATCCTTCATAGATTTCCAAAGGCCTGGGAAGGAACACAACTGCACTTAAAGGATGGATAGAGCTCTTAAAATCTGCCTTAAACCTAATATTCAAAGCATTTTCTTTCAAATTCACTGCAGACAGCTGATTTAAAACTTTGTGGTTTTTTATGAGAAGCACAAAGCTTATCTAGTGTTTGCATAGCAACTATCACAATGACAGAGTAAGAGAATGAAGAAAATTTTTAAAAACTGAAATGAAGCCGCATGATGCTACTGCCATAAAAAAACCACATAAAACTGGCTGCTTAAAAATAGAAAGTAATGCACTCATAAAGCTCACATGTTAATTACACGTTGAATTTTAGCCCATGGACAAAACTACCTAAGAGTTAAGTTTAAGCTGACTGAATTCTGTCAGCTTTCAATGGATTTAATCTTTTTTTGGTGCAGCTTTCAGTCATTAAGTCTAATTATGAAGAAAATTAAGAAATTTTATCACATGCAAGTTTGGCCTACCTGAAACTAACGTCACCCATCACATTCCCAACATGATTCTATTATACTTAGCCACAAAGAGGTTTCTCAGAAGAAGCCTAATAAATGCCATAGTTGTTTTTGTTTTCAACTTCAAAATGCTACCCCCTGGTCAAGTACATTCTACACCTCAGAAGAGCCATTCTGTTACCAAAAAAAATATCCACACCAAAAAAAAAGGAAAGTCATTTGTATTGCTCACTTGAACCTGAGGGTGTAACAATGCCACATTTGGGGCAGCCAATCCCTAATCTAAGTATCTGAAATCCAGTATTGAACACACTAATATGGATGTAGGAAGGTGTGGGAAAAAAATGCAATGCTCTAGTGTTAATGCTTAAATCTGAAACATTTTTTCTTAAGTTGCAAAATGCTATATACTGTTTCATGTAAAGAGAAAAGTTTTTTAATTAGCAGCCAAAAACTAAATTCCCAAACTAAATACTGAATTGTCTTCAATGAAAAGGCCACCAGGAACCTTGGCAGCCCTAAAACCTGTAAAATCAGTGTTTCTAAAAACATAACTAATATATAAATGAACATGTTCATTTATGTGCATATGAGTAGGCAGAGCAGGGGGATGAAAGCCTCTGCAGCGATGTCAGCAAGTAGAGCTTCACTACAGGCCAATTCCAGATGACAAATAGCTGCCTACGAGGGTGGTGTGGGGACGACACCAACCAGTGGAGAATGCTTTTGGACACCAATATTGGAGATGTGCTGGGAGATTCACACATTGGTTCCCTTTTGGAAAAGCAGCAGACAACAGCTGACAGGAACAGTCAAGCTTGCATAGGTTGCTAACCCATACAAAGGAGGAGGGAGGAGGATGTAGCCTGGTGTACAAAGGAGCAGCCACTTTGGAAAGGATCTTCTTGCCCCTGCTTTGTTCCCACCCGCCACCTAGAGCTCTATAGGATTACTGTCCTCTCTGTAAACAGCAAAATTTCCCTGTTTCAGTCAGGATTAACTGGGTGGCAGTAGTCAGAAATTGACATTGGCAACATTTTATAGCTTGTAAATGACCCTCTCATATATCCAGATTAAAGCAGTTAATTAAATAATTTGCGAGTTCTGTCTAGAGAGAACTCTTATTTTCAGCATTTGAAGCCACATTATAAATTAATGATAAAAGCTAAAATGTATTACATCAGAAACATACTGTACATGAAAGCATGCTACAGCTCCTTCATTTTCAGTGACATCTGAAACAAGAAACTATAACCTGAATACCACAGACCATCAGCCAAGAGGCAAAGAAAGAGATCAAGTAGGGCATGTAGCCAGATGTCACATAATGATACTGAGTTATAAATCAGTTTGGGGTACACTAACAAGGCACAGAATGTTCAACTGAATTCACAGTTCCTTAAAGAGCAAGGAACACAAAGCCTTCATATGAAGCCACAAGGGAAGCATATATGCACGTGACCCTGCTCCTTCCTAAAAAAGCATTTTCCTATGACAGTTTTCAAAAAGCAAAAAACACTGGAAAACAACTAAAGATGGAAAAAGTAAGTATCTCTCTTGGCTTTAGGAAATCTGCTCATACCAATTTTAAGAGTTTACGAAATCATTGATCACAGAAATGCTAGAACTAGTTAAATCCACTTTTTTTTTCATCCCAATAATTTAGGGTTTTTTTCCCCTAGGAAATAGAGAAGCTTTTATTTTACAAAGCAAGGAAGTTTCTCCAGCTGCTGAACACACATTCAAGTAGCTAAAAAGTCCAAAACACCACAATCACCCTAAACACTGCTATTGGCACTCTGAGTGAACCTACAACTAAAGGATCCAATTTCTTTTATTCTAAAGCAGAATATTTGATCTTTAACAAAGTGAATAACCAAGGCTGCAAAAAAATGGAAAAATCTTACTTCAACACATCGTAATCAACAGACCTGAGAGTAAAAAATGTTCTTCAGTTAAAGAATTCATCACAGGTGAAGAAGCTTCTTAAAGTATCATTTACTATTGTACTGTGAATTAAATCTGTGAAGTAAACCTTGGTTAGAACTATAACCATTAAAAAAAAAATCTCAAACTATCATCTTTAGGTCTCTCATGTAGCTTCCTGTCCTATAGCCTAAAAAAATGTGTTAGTCCTCTTTGAAGAAGATTAGTTTGGAGAAGCCATGTAAATTTAATGCTGAACCAGAGCACCTTTGCTCAGGATTAACATGTTTTAGACAAAACCTGTATTGACACTGCACCTTTAGATAATTCACAAAGTACTCCCAAGTCTATGTGGCCAGAGGCCTACTGGGAGAAGAGAAAATACAACTTCCAAACATTTGGCAACAGATAACAAGAAAATGTATTATCTGCCATGTCGCTAAGTCACCAAAGCTACAGAGGTTCAGTGCCTAGAACTGTACCCTGAAGCAATTTGTAATGCATAAGAAAATGTTCTGATACAATTTTTGAAGGTCACAGACTGCACACCAGAAAACTAGCAGGATTCTTCAGCTAAAACTGAAGAAAACTTGTAGCTTTGAAGTTTAGCTACTTAACCCTGCCACAATGCATTGCTACCATCTCTCTCACCTGTGCCTCCAACATGAAGTGCTGGCCAAGCCTCTCTTAGATAAAATGGACATCCTCACATTATCAGGTCTATGGGAAAAGATGCATATTTGCTTCAAAATGAAACTTCTGTTTGATATTAACACTCTTGCTGTTAACATTATTACTTAAAGTCTTGGCTACCAGAAAAAGTTGCAAAGGTATTAGCAAACCTGACAAAAGCCTCAACTGCACTGCTTCATGCAACTTAGCATCAAGGAAAATTTAAATACCTCAAACTAAATTTGCAGTAACAATTAAGATTTAAGTTTTCTGACAAAACAGAAGAAATGGGATGCCACCCAAGCCCAGTTTCAAACACTCAGAGTTTATTAAATACGTACACAGAGTTTCTTCAGGAAATAAGCACACCAGAAAAATGGCTTACTTTTGTCTGAAGATGTATGTATATAAGAAAGATTTATGGGTATAAACAGAATAGAACCCTCAAGAAGTAATGGAATTTGAATCCTCCTGCAAAGCACTGACACCACCTATACAATTTCTGAGGAATGTTTGTCTAATTGTTTACAGCCAGCTTCATTCCTCCAAGTAATGGCAAACTCTCAGTCGTCCCTAACACTGCCATTCAGCACTGAAGTATCTTTATTTAATTTACCATGTTTAATCTATGTCATTTAAATCACAATTTCAGCATAAATTCTTGTACACTGAGCATGAAGAGTTCATAATAAAGTTTGCAGACAAGTTCCATCTGTCTAGAAGCAAGTGGCCACTGAACAGCTTATCCAGGGCTGGTAGCATGAGTAGGATGCCTTCAGTTCAAAAGAATAAGTGATCATGGCAGCATGGAAAGTTCTAAATTTTACTACTGCTGATGACTGATAATATAAGGCCATGGTTAGTATAAGAGATAGGCACTGTGCCTACTCTGCCCATGGATTAAAATATAGCCCCAGACATTTATTTTTATATAAAAAGTGTGTTAAAATTGTTTTAGAGAACATCCAGTTCCTGTAAATGTTATGGGAAAATGACATTTACAACTAACCGGTCTCCTCTGAGTAACATGAAGTGGCGGAGTGCCATTTTCTGTCATACCAAAAATATTAACTAATTGAAGTTAAAAAAAGTTTGTATAATTTAGATCCTTGCACAATTATGCCCAATTCTGGTCAAGACAGCAGCACCAGCAGTGCCTCAAGTGCATCATATACCAGAACAGCACCTATTTTCTCAACTGGGCCCCCTTAAAAACATTCCATAAAAGAGGTCCACCTCTTCTACACGCTATGATGTATGATGTTGCATACAGTATAAAAAAAAAAAACTTCACAGGATTTATCTGTAGAAATTGCTTAAAGAAAATTCAGACTGTTCTCTTATTATAAAACAGTATCATTAAATTTAAGTGTAAATTATGACTTAAGGGTTACAAACTTACACCGAGCTGAAGCAACTGACTCTTTCTGAGAAACAGAACTCCTGCAGACCCCTCAATCAACTGAAGGATGCAGAGTAAACAGCAAAGACAAAAACACCTCCAAATATTACTCTTGCATCAATAGTAAACACAGCAAAGCAGTGATTGCAAAGTAGTATTTGCCTTCCACAAACCAAACACACATGGCTGGGATCATCAATTTAGTAGCAGCCTCACCAGAACTATCCACAGCTTGGGCAAGCTGCGCTCCCTTGTTTGTGCCTGATCTTTCCATGGGGAGTGGGGGTGAAGACAGGCAGAGGGCTCCAAAGGACACTTTTCAGGAGCTGAGTTAATTCCTGTAAGTTTTCCACTTGGAATCCTAGCAGGACACTGCAATGTTATCGATTCCTAATACTGACACTCTGAATAGAAAATGCAAACCCATTCACCTGCCTACAGGGTAGGGGGTGGGATCAAGCCCTGACCTGTTTATCTCTGCAGTATTGAGTGTTTTATCACACTTGGTGATTTTAAAAACATCTCAGTAACTGTGGTCAAGCAAAAACATTCTTTCAGGAATAGCACTTAAAGTATACACTTAAAACTCTGGTTCATAAAGACACACAATTTAACTTGTTAGCATGTAACATCAAATATAAAATGCAATCATTTCAATGACACTGTTATTTAAAAAGCACAAATCATAAAAACCAGTAGTCTTGGTTTATTTCTTGTAATTAGTGCATTTAAAACCTATTTGAATTGATAGTAATTCTCAAAATCTGTTACAATAAGTTAACCCTGTTTTTTCATTCCAATAAATCTGAGGGTCAGGCACAAAATTTCACTTGATAAAGATGAAGACAAGACAGAAGCAGGACCTAGATTAGTAATTGAAAAGTTCTGCCTCAGTCTTGTTGCTTTGACCCCATACCACATCTCTTGTGGCTCATCTTTCCATTTCCTTCAGTAAGCTTTCCATCTGCAAAACTATAATTTGCTGGCTGACGTAAATTTGAGGAGTTCCAAATTCTGGTGTTGCATCTAAAATTACTGGCTTTATTTCTTACTTTACAGACAGTATGACAGGAGACACTGAGAGATGGGGAAGGAAGGGGAAGGTGGTAAATATGAACTATGGTAATATAAAAAAAAAAAAATCCCAAGTTACTAACTAACAAAACCTAAGTGCTGTTCCTGTGAGCTGGTATTACCAGCTCAATACCTTACTGAGGTATTTAGATTCAGAACAGAAGAGGATTAAGTCATGCTGTGTGCACAGTCATATGGCATTAAAATGCCTACAGTAATAGATACTGACTTCGAAGAATACCTGAAATAGCTGTTAAATCTAGAAAAAAGAAAGAAGAAAGCAGAGTGCATCTCAAAAGCAGTGACACATCAGAGTCCAGCTCACACTTGATTGTGCCATGTTTTCTAATAAGCTGAATGCTGGGACCCAGAGTTCTTAAGGCTAATTTCATGTAATGCTCATTAATATTGTGGTCTTCTCAGGTTAGTGTTCATTTAAAACGCTTTCAGGATAAGCAGTCAAGTCAAAAACCAAACAAAAAACCTGCCAACAATTTAATAGGACAATATCTTCTTCACTCCCACCTAAAAATCCCACTCCCACCTGCCCATCATAATTTCAAACACTGTAGATGGCTGTCATTAGAAGACTAGAAGTTAACATCTGAATTAATAATTATCATACTGGCATTCAAATCCTCACTGCCAGAGAAAGCATTAATGCTTTTTTCACAAGACTGATGTTTTGATAGGTGACTTCCAAGAACATCCAGATAAGGAAAAAATGTAATTCAAGACAAATTTTTTTTCTTAAATGAGGTTTCATTATAAAACAAAACTGAAATGCAGTGCTGAAGTGAAATTACTTGAACTAGAAGTTAATCTGGTCTTAAATTAACCAATATAAATCTGTTAAATGTTTCTCACGCCATTTACTGTCACTGAATTTACCCAGGATTTCGTAACATTTATGAGTGCAAATATCCTTATATCACCAGTAAGAATATTCAGAAGCTTAGTAGTTGTGAAATCATGCTCAGAAACATCAGTGCTCCAGAATAATTAATTTTTAAAACCATGTATTATCTACTTTTGTTTACTCAGCATCACAACTAAGTACGTCTGGTTATCCATGTGAAATTTTGCCCGTTAACCCAGAACTGGCAATACCATTCATCTTCTATGACTTTTATTAAGACTTGTAAAGCAAGTCAGCATTTTAAGCATCAGATAAAACGATAATTACTTTGTGACAGCCTATGGAGTAATAAGAACTCACACCCCCCTCATTAAAAGTTCTCATTTTATAAAATGTATTTCCTTATTGAGAATTATAGAGACTTACACAGTCTTTTCAGTTGAGACAGCCTTTGTGGAGATTTGCATCCTAGCATAAATGAATTCTTTGAAATTTACAGATGTAAATTAATGTAATGGAAAACAAATTTTAAAGTAAGTATTCACATTCTGTTGGGAAGTGCTGACTGATTCAGATGAAGCCAGCAGATTACACAACAGCTATGGTATGTTGTTGCTGCTGTAATTTCAAAGGCTTTTGACTTTCTTTATGACAGGGGGAAAAGAAGCATTAATAAAGATAATAGAGAGCCATAAAAAAAGCTGCAACATATGTCTTCATAAAAACTGCACATTGATAAATAGAACTAAATAGTAGGCAAAGAAAAAATAAAAAAAAATACATAGCCACCCCAAGACCAAAAATACTTTAACAAACACAAATTTTGTTTCAATGAACTGTGGAAGGTACAGACTGGTTTTCTTACAAAAATAAGTATGTAACTACACTGGTGTCAAAAAATTACAACAACTTGTAAGATTTACCAGAAATGATGAAGCATGTTTCTTCTCTCATTAAAGGCCAGACCATGTCTTATTGCTAACTGGGAAGAGTGCCTCAAAGGAAGAGGCATGACTTCATCCACATTTAAAAGATTTCAGCTTAAAGCTTTTATTTGCTTTGTACCAGGGGAAATTCAAGCATATGTCCAAAAACTTTAGAAGTAAGTCTCCCTCGTGTAATAACCTGTTGAACCTCTCGTAAACCACGTCTTTCATCTGGGCAAGGGTGAAGAGCATGACCTGGTGAAAAATATGTATCTTTATGATTTAAAAAAAAATAATCACAGAAATTAAAAATCACTATAATTTCTGCAGAATGGTCTGATACAGATATTGACAATATGTACATTAAAAACTGTACACTTCAATGAGAGAAAAGACAAAAGCTGAGCTTTAAAAACCATCATCTGTTTCATTTGCATCCTTAGAAGACAGCCTTTTCTAAAGTTACCACTACAACATTGCTTAAACAAACAAAAAAATTCATAATTTTTATTCTTATTATTCAAAGAATAATGATTCATTCCAGAACAAAAATAAATAAATAAATAGAATAAAAAATTAGAAAACAAGAGTGTTGCAATTTCAACCTCCCATACTTTCTTTGGTTTCTGTGAAACTCAAAGGAAGTCACCCCCTTAGAATTCTGTAAAAACATAAACAATCTCCTGGGTCACCCCAGGAAAATGGAAAGTCCCTCTTAAAGACAAAATGTTATGACATGACAGGACAGTGAACTGTTATGGGAGTCTCCACATCTTGTAGAGAATGCAGTCATTATGTTGCCAAATTTAATGTAGTGTAGCTGAAGCTATATGCACTTGGAAAAAATAAGGAAAAACAAGACAATACAATTGAATGCAGGGCATTAACACCAAGAAGCTGTAGCCTGCATACTGAGGGAAACAACTACAATAAACAGAGGAGAGCTGAGAAATACAATTTCTTCCAGGAAATAAAGGAGCAGTTAACTGGTATTGCAAATAAGTACAATATTAAGCCACAATAAAGCAATAATTTATAACAGAAGCTCTGAAGTAATAAGACACTGCCCTGACTCTTTTTAACTACCTATCAGTCATTTTCATAAAAACAATTTTCGATGTCTGTTTTTGCTGGCCTCAGTTCAGAAAGGGTTGTTGTTGTAGTCCTGTGAAGTCAACTGCTTAGAGTTGTGTGTAAGTTGTGTCTAGGTATATAATTTTTAAATTATATACCTACCTTTCCCTAATACAAAATTACATGATCATTAAATTTAGCTGGCAAAGAAAGTGATAAAAATATTTTATTGGCTAGGGGAGTGCCTGTTCTTTTTTAAAAAATCATTATTTATTTAAGCCAACTTTTTTGACCTTTGTATATTTTCAGTAAAATTGCTCTCTCAGATACTCTGGATGCTGTTCTTCAGGAAGACAGCATTTTGGATGATGTTAACACAAAATAATTTTACCCTGTCACCAAAGTCACTAAGTGCTATTATCAGTTCAAGCATTTCTTCAAGCACATGACTTTTTAATTCAGATAATATATGTAACAGTTGACCAACCCACAGAGCTTGGGTTCCAAAAAATCCTGAACAATATTAATTTAAGAACACAAGCAAACAAATAAATGACACCAAAACCCCCAAACATTTTAGGGTCCTTTTCCATTCCTATGTGCAAATATAGTCACTGTCACCTACTGAACCATGAAACGGGAACCCAGAAGCCAAGAAAAAATCTTTGCAAATATTAGCAGACTCCAAGCTGACTTCTTACAATTTCAGTCTTTATCCAAAAAATCACTATCTATTCAGCAGTGTTGAGGGTATTTCCTATATAGGAATATATGACTAAGCATACAGTTGTCAAAAGCAAGTGAGTTAACTTAATGACACAGTATCAAAAAATATACCATGCTTAATACATTCTTTTTTTCTTTCTGGAAACACATTAAAATCCCTCAACTCCCAGTTGCTGTGCTATGCTCTTAACTTCAATCAAGAGATTTTATAGAAATATTTTTTTAAAATTAAATAGATCTCAGTCATTATAAATATTTGCTCATGAGTCTGTTTTAATCTTAAAACTGCATTTTTACTTTTGAATGAAGGAATCACTTCTAAACACAGCAAGTCTTTTGGCATGACCAAAGAAAAATTGCCTTGACTGTCTTGAAAATCCTTACACAACAGTCCAGGTACCAGTAATATAGGGAATTTTGTTCAAATAGCCCATGCTACACAGACTTGACCAGACTTGACTTGATTGTCAACTAATTTTATTCATTATTTATGCACAATTATCTTATTTTAATCTTAAAACATTTATACAGCATCTCTATGAAAATTACAACCATTTGTTACTGTGTGGCTAAGAGCTTCTTCCCAAAGCAATTTAGAGGCATGACTTGCTGGATCATTAGAGCTTCATTTGGCCAGAGAGATATCAACTAGTTAATATGGAAGTGTTGGGTAAAACACTGACTACCTAAGGTATTAATGACCACAGCTAAATCTGCCTTAAAAAAATAAATTACAGTGAAACAAGTAAAATAAATCAAATGCTAGTAAGTCCAAGTAACCATATTAATATGTCTTAACTTCATACACACACAAAACCTGAGTTCATTCCAAATGAAATTGTTAGTTGTGCTTCTGTTATGGTTTTATAGCTATGGCAACGGTAAATCATCAATTGAACTTCACTACTAAAGCATTCAGAGGCAAGGGTGGGGAGGGAAAAAAGATTTTTATACTAAAAAGAATTAGAACTGAAAGCAGCACTGAAAAGTAAACTGACAAAAGTTTATATACCATGAACACAGTAAAAAGCTGCCTTTGAGTTAGTGCAGTCCTCCCCCCCATTTATTTGTTCTGTCAACCGGCAGCATTCTTTCAAACTCATTTCACAAACCTCTCCCTCTCCATTTCTTTATTTTCATATCTGTTTCCCCCATTATGTTACTTGGCTGTCGTACAGAACTTATGACTGCTTCAAGTCTTTGATTTTATGGCTACTTCCCATTCTGCTAATTTTTCACACCAAGCATTTCATTACATTCAACTTAGTGCAACTTAGGCACTAAAGTAGAAACAGTAGGGACTAAGAAGATGCTATAAGAAAATCCATTTTCATGGATTTCTATACAACATCACCATTAAATCAGACAAGTCTGGTGGACAGTTGTACAATGGCAAGGACTTCCTCTCTCTGTGGAGGAAATGACATTGGTTCCAGAAGGGATGCTGCTGAGGCAGCCAATTGCCCAGGAATATATGCCTTCAGTCAGCCAACAGCTAATTGAAAGCTGTGCAAAGGAGGCCCTTATCTAAGCTCTTCCTGAACTGAAAGGGAGGCTGCAACAGGAACTTGTCAGTGGGAAGCTGTGAAGACTCATCACTTGGACATGGACATCACAGTAGTGACCCCAGACAGATGTGGAACAGGAATCCTGTGTTCCAGCAGCAACTTCTAGACAGCTGTCATCATATTTCAGAGGGGAAGAAATAAGGATTAATGGATGCTTAAACAGTCATTTTGTACAAGTACAGTCATGATAACCAAGTCATTTCTTTCACATGATCTACACAACTGAGCCTGTACCATTCTTATGAACAACATACAAATTCTAATTCTTTATTACTTCAACCTAGGCTTTTCAGATTTTTGTTTAATACCAGAATATATTTATCTTGACTGTGGGAAAAATATAATTGAAAGGAGGCATACGTGCTGACCAAACCTAGTCATACTTTAGATGAACTACACAAGCATCTCCTTGACAAAGAAAAGTCCACAAAAGGGCCTAAGAAGTTGAGGTATTTGGATATTTCTTAGGATCTTACATAAACAAATGCACAACTTTATCCCAAGTCTCTTGCTAATTAAGTATTTTGCATCCCAATAAAGACTGAGTATTAACATAAACTTGTAAAGCTAATGTTGGAAAATCATCATGAAAACCTTCAAGAATCATGTAAAAGCAGGATTGTACTGAGGCATATCTGCAAATCCAGGCCTAACGCACGTTAAGATACTTGGGCTTTGTTAAGTTCAAAAGACACAACTGAACACCTGCTTATCTGCTGACTGCATTTTTGTGTGTGTGTCTCTGTGTGTTTATTAGGAAGTCACGAGGCCTAAGGACAGACTTACCTAATTTTGCTCTGGTGTGCTGCTTAGGGATTCACATTAGGCAGCCTGGCTAACTGACCGTTGTGGCTACATTTCCTTCACATGCTCAAACGTCCTTAAGGTTTGATTGTAAAATATCAGGATGGTTTATAAGTAACAAAGCTAGGAGGTTTATGATGCTGTAAATTCTATCTGCCCTTGAGGGCTGCACTGCCCTAATTTCTCAAGCATTATAAAAATTATATTTCTAAAAAAAAAAATAAAAAAGCACAACATACACAAAAAACCAAACAAAATCTGCATGCACATACCTTGCCCCAGTAAACAGCTGATAGAACTGCAGTTCCAGTGCAGAGTAACAAAATAGTTTTGTTGCACTGATCCTTGTCAAAAGCTGAAAATGTAATCAAAGATGCACAGTAACTGGAGTTGCTAAGTCTAAATGGTCCTACTGAAGTGTTCATTACAAAAGAACTTCTGATTAGGAAGTAAAGCCAGTGGGCACTTCCAAATGGTGCTGCAAGCAGAGGTCTGCTGGTAGTTACAAGTGTTTTTAAATGCCCGCTAAAATGGCTACAAAATACAATATTATTTCCTCCCACAGATTGAAAAAGCTTCTTGAACAAGAGACAGTATATCAGGCAAAAAAAGAAAAGGAAAACAACAAGAAAATAGCTAAACTGAAAGAAGAATTAACTAAACTGAAATCCTTTGCTTTAATGGTGGTGGATGAACAGCAAAGACTCACTGAGCAGTTGAATCAACAAAGTAAAAAAATTCAAGAATTAACCACTTCTACAGAACAAGCACACGAAAAGCTGACTTTTGCTGAAGCAAAAATTCAAGAAGAGAAACAGAGATCCAGCAGGCTGGAGGCTGAAATTCACGCCCAGAGCAGTAAGATTTCCCAAGACCAAGAAGCAATGATGGCCAAACTAACCAATGAAGATAGTCAGAATCGCCAGCTCCGGCTAAAATTAACAACTCTCAGCCGGCAAATTGATGAGCTGGAAGAGACCAACAAATCTTTGCGAAAAGCAGAAGAAGAACTGCAAGACCTAAGGGATAAAATTAGTAAGGGAGAGTGTGGGAACGCCTCGCTTATGGCTGAAGTAGAAGAACTACGGAAAAGACTGCTGGAGATGGAAGGAAAAGATGAAGAGCTCATAAAAATGGAAGATCAGTGCAGAGAACTTAATAGAAAGTTAGAAAAAGAAGCATCACAGAGCAAGAACCTAAAAGGGGAAGTTGATAAACTTAATAAAAGAATTATGGAGCTGGAGAAACTAGAAGATGCTTTCAACAAGAGTAAACAGGAATGTTACTCCCTGAAATGCAACCTAGAAAGAGAAAAAATGTTAACAAAGCAGTTGTCCCATGAGCTGGATGGTTTGAAAGCTAGAGTTGGTGAGCTTGAAGCAATTGAAAGCAAATTAGAAAAAACTGAGTTTACACTTAAAGAAGATTTAACAAAGCTGAAGAGTTTAACAGTGATGCTTGTGGATGAAAGAAAAACTATGGGTGAAAAAATAAAGCAAACAGAAGAAAAGCTGCAAGCTGCAACTTCTCAGCTTCAGGTGGAACAAAATAAAGTGATGTCAGTTACAGAAAAGCTGATGGAGGAAAGTAAAAAGGCACTGAAATCAAAATCTGATGCAGAAGAAAAGATGTCCAGTGTTACAAAAGAAAGAGATGAACTGAAAAACAAACTGAAAGCAGAAGAGGAGAAAGGAAGTGATCTTGTTTCCAAAGTGAATATTTTAAGTAAAAGACTTCAGTCTCTGGAAGATGTTGAAAAAGAGTTTCTTAAAAATAAACGTAAGGAGAGTACTAAATCTAGCACCTCCTTGCAGCAGGAAAATAACATAATCAAAGAGCTTTCTCAAGAAGTTGAGAGGCTTAAGCAGAAGCTCAACGAAATGAAGTCCGTAGAAGATGATCTTATGAAAACTGAAGATGAATTTGAGTCTCTAGAACGAAAATATGTCAGTGAACGGGACAGAGCCAAGCTCCTCTCAGAGGAGCTGGAGGCTGTGAAAATGGAATTGGCGAGGTATAAATTAACAGAAAAGGCAGAGCCCAGTCAGGAGCGCCTTTTTAAGAAACTCAGAGAAGAGGAAGCAAAATCGAGTCACCTTTCCAGAGAAGTAGATGCACTGAAAGAGAAAGTTCATGAATATGCGGCAACAGAAGACCTAATCTGTCACCTGCGAGGTGATCACACAGTCTTACAGAAGAAACTCCTCCAACAAGAAAACAAAAACAGGGAGTTAGCCAGAGAAATGGAAAGCCTCACAAGAGAACTGGAGAGGTACAGATCCTTCAGCAAGAACATCAGGCCCGGTCTCAATGGAAAGAAAATTCCGGATGTGCAAGTTTTTTCTAAAGAAATCCAAACAGATCCAGCAGACAATGAACCACCCGATTACAAAACCCTCATGCCTTTAGAGAGAACGGTCATAAATGGGCAGCTCTATGAAGACAGTGATAATGAGGAGGAACAAACAGTGTCTTTCAAAAGCAACTCCTCCACCGCAAATGCCGCAAACAAAAAATTATGGATCCCTTGGATGAAGTCCAAAGACGGCCATCCTCAAAACGGAAAGATACACACAAAGCAAAATGGAAACTGTGCGCAGGCTGGAGATCTAGTGCTTAGCCATACACCTGGCCAGCCTCTTCACATAAAAGTAACTCCAGATCATGGACAGAACACAGCAACCCTTGAAATAACCAGTCCTACCACTGAAAGCCCTCACTCCTACACAAGCACAGCAGTTATACCCAACTGTGGCACTCCAAAGCAAAGAATAACCATTATTCAAAACGCCTCCTTAACACCTGTAAAATCAAAAGCAGGAGAAGGTTACGTGACCCCAGAGCATGTAATTTCTCCTATTACTATGACTACTTTTGCAAGATCTCAAACTCCTGAATCATGTGGTTCTTTAACTCCTGAAAGAACAATGTCCCCTTTGGCTTTACCGGGCTCAAGTTCTCAGGAACAAACACTCACCTCGGAGCCTTTGGAAATGGGAGCCAAGCATGCTGTTTTTAGAGTATCCCCAGACAGGCAGTCATCATGGCAGTTTCAGAGATCTAACAGTACAGGATCAAGTGTAATAACTACTGAGGATAACAAAATCCACATTCATTTAGGAAGTCCTTATGTCCAAGCTCTCACCAATTCCAAGCCCATCAGCCCTTGCAATGCAGTGCAAGACAACAGAACTCCAGCACTACCTAATGGCCTACCCACAAAGCCCACCAATAAAATCACCAGCAGTATTACTATCACACCAACAGCCACTCCTCTTCCACGGCAATCACAAATTACAGTAAGTAATGTCTATAACTGACCCCCATCCATGCTGACACCCTTACCAGCAACCCATCCTGTTTTTCATCCCAGCAAGAATTATTTGGAACAGCCTCTTTACTTTGGGAAAGATCTGTGCATGAACTATACAACAGCATATGGAACTAACGTTAAGTTTTGCCTGCTTAGTGTTACCAAGTGTGCACTTACTGTATATCTTCTCATCAAAATACAGTTATGTAAAATATTTAGTCTTGCACTTGTATAAATGCATCTTTATGTATTGCCATTTTCAAAATAACTCACTTTACTTTTGACTGCAACTTGCCTTGGTAAAATATTTTAACATTACAAAAAAAAAACAACCAGTAAATAAGTGATTATTTTCATCATTGCTTGCTGAATATTTTTTGTTTGTTATGTGTGGTTTGTATTTTTTCTGCATGTATGATAGAATTTGAATTAAGCCATAATACTGCCTGCTAACTTCAGAAAAGACTTGTTTCATTATCTTCCCTGTTATTTCCCAATTCCTTCCTTTCCCAGTTCTCCTTTCAGGTAATTATCACTACATCACACACAAAATATTATGTATTGTATAACAGTGTTTGGTTAAAACTCTTTTTAAACCCTCCTGCAAACTTTGCTTGTAAGTAAACTGAGTTCAGAAGCTTGTATCACTCCCCAAACAAGGGTCTTTTTCCAATACAACAGAAAAACTGCTGTCATTTAGGTATGCTGTAAAACAAGGTCCAGCAGCATTTATATTTCTAAACGATAATTCAAGAGAATAGATTTACATACAATATTCAAATTTCATCTAAACTCCTAGCAATCAATTTGACAGACAGTATACATCACACAAGTACACTGAAAAAGAAACAAGATTATGGTGTACCTTCATGTTTTTCACTTCATAGACAGAGAAAGCTTGGAAGAAGCATTATGAAGCAGTAACAGATCAAGTCTCCAAACTTGATCCAAATGCAGGGCTCTGCGTCTGGGATCAACAGGGGTGCCATACAGAATGGACAAAGCAGGTTAAGGTACTTCAGTGACAATTACAGTATTTGTGCCTAGCAAAAGGACAGAAATGTAATGTGCCAAGCAGTCAATTTTAATTTCCCATAAAATACTGTTAGTGGTAGAGCCCCTTCACATACAACGTAAATCTGTCCAGAAGATCTAGAATGCACTTTCAAACTTCTGTTTTTCACAAAAGCTGTATACCCCAAATCTAAATTGTAACAGTTGTTCTTATTCTAAAAAGGTAATTGGCCATAAATTTGATACTTTCATGGGGTGGTGGTGGTATGTATTATTTTTTTAAAATATTAAAAATTGCAACCTACTTATCAACAAGGAAGTTTACAAGTAAGCAGAAAGTCCCTACTCACTAAACCCTTATCTTTATTCTGCCTATATTCCCCAGAGGAAAGAAATATTTCTGCAGTATAACTTAGCAACGGATTCAGCAAAGAACTTTGGCCTATGATTTCACATAATAAGGGGACTTCTATCATTTTAAGTCCTTTTGATTGACAGAAAACTAAATGTTTATAACTATAGATAATAACTGATTTTAGAACAATTTCTACTGAAAAACAAAGTCCACTGCCCATATACACTTTTTTCAGTAAACAATGGGAAGAAAAAAAAATCAAATTATATCAGAAATGGATAATAACATATGTATTACAGTTGAACAGTGTCAGTTTCAAAAGAAGAAATTGTGTGTGGACCTGCACAACCCCAGCTTATATAATCTGAAGTTATTAGGCTTCATAAAAGGTCCTTCTTCCTTGTTTTGTCTCAGTATCTCCATGGCTGCACAAGTGAGCTCTTGGGTCACTTGTGCGTGGGTCAGCGGGAATACATATTCTTATTCTGCAAATCAAACTTCGACTCACACCAACTTCACCAAAAGTTACTGATGAAGACAGCAGCCAGAACCCAAGCAAAGCAAAATCGTAATATTTTTAGAGCGTGTTAATTAGATGAACAAGTTAGCTAATCACATTCAGGCTACACATTCTTTACTGCAGGGCTCAGTTAAGAGCCCAAAAATCAGTACCTTCAAAATACATTCTCTGCACTTCTGTTCTTTGGGATACTGCATATCCTGCTATCTATACCTAAGATCTCTGCAGGAACACATTACAAGCATGGTACTGAATAACTGTGTCTGAAGTAGCCACTTGCCAGCATACTAACAGACACCAAATTCTCCAAAAATTAAAGGACTAATGTGTGTCTTCCAGAGGCACTAAAATTTTGTTCAGTTAGACCTAAAAAGCTTGTAGGGAAAAAAAAAAAAAATCAGATCTACCTTCAAAAGTACACAGAAACGTGTTGATCATTAACCACCTGGCCATCTATTAGAATATCTTACGAAAGAAAACTACAAATAAGGGCATAGCAATAAGCACACACAGTCCTTTGGACAATTACCAAGCTATTATGAATAAGGAAGTTCAGTATTTAAAGCTAAGATCTAAAAACAAAACCTAGATGAGAGTTCACACCATTTCTACGTATCATCATTTAACAGGACAGTACTTCAGTCCCTGTCTTAAACTCATAATGATTGATCAGTACCTGTCCAATTAACAAAAGACAAAGGAAGCAACCACTCATGATCATTAACTCCTAAGTAAAAAGCATCAGCACTGCCTGAAAATGAAATTGTTACATTTCCTGAAAATACACCATGATTAAGGAATTACATTCCCCTACTGATGAAACAACCTCTGTGTAGATTTAACTGACTTCACAGCAAAATTTTTCTCAGTCATTCCAACAGATAAAAAAATCAAATAATTCTTTTTGCCTGAAAATAAGATTTGCACAATGAAACAGGTCCGTTCTGTTTGAATTCCCAAGATCAATTTCAAAGCAGAGAAAATAAACACCTGGATGTATTTGCAGAGAGCTGAAACTTAATTGTTTAAACAGAAAAAAGTTAACTGTAATTTTATCATAAAATAGCAAACAGAAAGCATAGCTTTAGGATTTACAAATTAACACTGAGTTGTTCAGATCAGCACTCCATATTTCAGAATATTTCCATTTTGCTGAGTGGGAATAGCCACCTGCTTCCTTGGCAGACGATAAGAAAACAGCAGAACAAGGAGACATTTTAATAAGTTATCTGCACATTGATTCAAGCACTCTGAACAAAAACATCAAGCACAATCACATTAAAATTCAATAAGTAAGACAGCTTCTATAGGAATTTCAAGTACTCTCTAAGTGGTAAGTATTGCTGTTAATTTGGAGGCTGAGACACTTTTGCTTTCAGCAGTTGCTCAAAAGCCTAAAGTCTGACAGGTATGTAATGGTTCATTTATATGTTAAGGGTGAAATAAGGTCACATAGTAAGAAGCATATATAAGAGGGATTAAACTGTGAAAGAGAGCATAAAAACAGTTTTCAGCAGATCATAATATCAATCCTTCTCTTTTCCAAAACTCTTGGCAAGCACCTCTAAGGTCTAAAAATCTACCCTTTCCCCTTTATGTTTAGTTCCCATCAAAAGAAGGGAGAATTAAGTGATTAAAAAATGACAGCAGTTACCAGCCCACTTTCCTTCATCTTTTTGGGTTTATTTCACTAAATGATCAAATGAACATAAGCGAGGACAGCACCAAAGCTTTGGTGCTTGGCATTTTTAAGCCATTCTTTTTATGTGATTAAATTTCTCAGAAGAAATACTTGCAATTTTTGTCCTTACACAGGGAGGATGGATCTGGGGAGGGAGGGAGGGAGGGAGGGAAAAGGAGGAAAAGGGAAGAGATTACTAAGAGATAATGGTAATCTGAGACCAAAGTGCCCATCCATCAACTATGAGGTAGCATTTCAAGTTACTCAAAGACCTCCTGCAAGCCACTAATTAAGAAATAGAATTGACAAAAATTACAGGAGCAGACTGCTAATCTTCCTGATCCAAAGCACCGTAGCCAATACAGTGTCTGGGGACAGTATGTAAGGCTGTAATAAGAAAAAGATCTCAATGTAAGCATTTCATGCAAGGATTAGGAAGGCATGCTCCCCACACTAGGGAAAAAATAACCAGAAACAGAATTGTACAGCTCTATTTTCTGAATAAGATTCAATGGATGCTGCAGGGTTAGATGATGGAAAGGGAGCAACCATCTGCAGGATGACTTTGTCCCTAGGAAACAGATATTGAGGCAGGCAAAACAAAAACTGACAACTGCCTAATCTCCAGGCTTAAGGAAAGACTACCAAAACATTATGTTACCAAGAAACAGAAGAGAAAAAGATCTTATGGTTCTAATACAGCACAAGTGGGTGTATAAAAACGTTTTTAAAATTAACACCAAGTACTGTAAGTGGGAAATTGCTAAAAAAAAAAAAAAAAAAAAAAAAAGACAAACCGTAAAAATTTAAGCAGCATGAAGTGATTTCACAGATCTGCAGCCAGTGGCCCAAAGATGAAGCTGAATTCTCTCCGTGCTGTAGCTAGCACATTATCCAATGACCCACCATACAGTGGGCATTCAGAAAGCCTCAAACAGCAGAGCTGCCAACTGAATGTGATTCTCTTCTGACCACAAAGCAAAGTATCCTTGAGAAACACTTTTTGAGTACAAGTGGAAAGACCTCTTTTAATCAATGTCTCTTCATCTGCCATGCAGTGGTCTGACATCACAGAGTCTTCAAATAGGGATGAGCCAAAGAAGCTCCCTCCCTTTTTTCTCCCCTACAACACAAATTACAAAATTATGCTTTCAGTTGTGCTGTCACCACTGTGGTGAAGGCAGCACTATGAGCCAGGTCAAGAAACTAACCTGGATTTAAAAAAACAAAGAGCCATACTCCACAAATCCTCATTAAAGCAAAACAAACCAAAAACCAAACAAACAACCTCAACAAAACAGGATCCATTTCACAGCACAGCTTTATAAAAGAGCTACATCAGCATAACTGAATGGACAAGCAAAAAGGAAAAAGGAGCATTTTATAATGCAATCACTGCTCAAGTCCTGGTCCCTCACCATTGTCCGAAGAGATAAAATATACTTTAAATATACAACAAACATTCATCAGTCCCATTAAAATAATTCTGTATCTCTCTTGGGAGAGAAGTTAATCAACTTGTGCAAAAACTGAACACGGCAGCTTTGAATGTGATTAGTACCTAAATTTTCTTATCCTTGATTGTCTCATACTCAAGCTACTATAAGTCATGTTTTGTCCTGAATAAACACCAATCTTAGCTAGATAAAAGGTAAAGAGCCTTTTACTTTAGTTATCATTTTATATAGATTAGGAAAAAATATACATACTGACAATAGGACTTCGATTAACACATCTTTTAATGCAGCCTCCCAAGAGGAAAACAGCCTATTCACAGACACAAAAACCACAATAGTAAAAGCAAGGGGATCTTTTTCCTTCTCCATGCATAACCTCTGTAAACCTTTTCAACAGAAATTTGCTAACATTGGGAAAACATACTCAAAGTTTTTAAACAGATAATATTGATAATGAAAAAGTTTCCACATTAAAAGGTGTGTGTGGCTATAAGTGCAGTTTCAAACACCTTTAAAAACTTCCTTAAAAATACCCAAATGTAAACATCCCTACATGTCCCCAATCTGTACAGAATGATCCTCCACTGCCCAGAATCTAACTCGACAAATGGCAGAGCAGCTTTAAACCAACTGGACTGCTGGTCTCAGCCAGGCTGTATTCTCTCCAGCAGAGAGACTAAGTGCCAGCACTCCCCTGTGCGGGACACAGCTGCTACTGCAGCGTGTGCAGTATTCTAAAAAAGCCATGCACTTCTGTTCCTAGGGACCCCCAAGTGCCCTACCAAGAGCCTGAGACCCCTTGGACTTTCATGGAGAAAAGGGAAGATTAACAACAAGCGGTGACAATGCTGATCAACCATACTACAGGAGTTAAGCCACAACATAACCTTACCCTTCCCTGCATTTTGTCAATTATCTACTAGAAATGAGTCTTCAAGTTATCCAAAGTTTAAAATAATGTCATCACACTTGCCAGTGAAGACATTTCCCAAGAAAAGCAAGGCACGTAACAGAATTTTAGAAACTGTAATTACATCTTCTGCCTCCAACCATTCTTTTCCCCACCATCAGAAAGTAAATTTAAACTCTGCATTCAGGAAATCAGATCACAGGAACACATTGAAGTGCAAAGCACATTTAAGCATTAGTGCAAATTGTGCCACATACATGGAAATAATTTCTAATATTAATACAAATTTTTTGGTTAAATATGCCATATTACTGAAATCAAGAGGGCTGTAATAAAGTAAATATCAGCAGAAGAGTAGAAGACACATAAAATAGAGCTTAAAAAGGATCTCAGGACATTTTTTAGCCTACTTCCTCACTATAACTTGACTTAGAACCTTCCAAATTACAATAATTCCAAGTAACTGGTTCATACAGTTTAAAAAACTTCTGCAATGACAACTTCACAGTTACCCAGCAGTCTGGAACAGGGCTGAAATACCCTTGTCATTAACAATCTTGCTAATTTCTAAACTAAATTTATGTTGCTGAAATTGTACTTCAGTATTCTCTTTCCTGTCCCCCCCCCCCCACTGGACTTTGAAAATTATTTTCTCTGCAACACATATTAGAAGACAATTATCACATCTCTTCTCAGTTTTGTTTTCTCCAGATTAAACAAACCCAATTGCTCTCCCACTTAATAGCTCAAGTAGTACGACTCTAGATTATTGTAGAGTCATTTTCCCTCAGCTGAGCTGTTTATAGTGGTGTGACAAGGCAGTGAGCCAAGCCAGACACCAGCCTGGCTTAGGTCTTATCCTAAGTGAGTTAGTAAGAGTCAGGATTACACTGCTCCTGCTCACACATCTCAGTATAGTCACACACAGGTGTGCTGCATAAAAGGGAATTCAGAGCAACTGAGACTTCTCACTTCGGATTCCTAGAAAACAAATGCCAGGATCTAATGAAAGAAAAGTAAAGAAAAGGAAGTCCTGAATTCTCTGTGCTGCTGAGGATGCCTAACCAGAAATTTCAGCCAAAGCTGTCTGGCTTGGAGACCAAAGGGAATATTCGAATTTATCACTTAATCTTAACTCATTCTCACTTGCAGACCTGGCTTTCATTCTGACTGCATTCAATCATCTAGGAACAAACTTAAATCTGGCAAGAGGCATGCCTTGTGCACATACAAACATGGACTGCTGAGTAAAGGACCTTCAGCACCATCCCCTGGACACTTTCACTAAAGCTGCAAATGATACTCTTGTTACTCAAATTTCCTAAACCAAAAATTTGAGCACAGAGAAAGAACCTTGTCTTAAAGTTATTTCTCCTAGATCAAGTGCTACAATGACATAGAAAAAAAAGGAAGAAAATCTACAGCATAAATACTACATGCTCCCCATTTAAATGAATAAAGTTCAAACAGGAAGCAAAGCACACATCATACTTCAGAAGGAAAAGGAAAGGATTAGGACCAAAAGCAGGAGAACTACTTCAACAGCATAGAAACAGAACTATTTCCTCTCTTTGATACTCCCATACACACTTGCCTTAGCCCACTCCCTAAAGCGAGCATTGCATCGCGTGAAAATTCTCTCTTTATGTGCACACCTTACAGCAGCTTAAGCACTGATCTAGTCAACTGACCCAAAATGTTCTGTTTACAGCTCTTATCTGAGATTCATAATTTGTCAAATGCAAGTTTTAGAAAATAAATAAAGTTTAGTCCTTGATCTAGCTACATGTATGATTGAATTCAAAAAGCTAAGGGTCAATAAGTGTTTTCCTTAAATTTAAATTATTCATTCTTTCCTCTCTGGAATTTATATCACAAATGATGAAAAATAAACAATTTTTAAGTGCAGTATAAGGAGGAAGAGAACTAGATGGGCAGTTTGTTAAATCCTTGCCTGCATCAGAATCACATCATTTTGAATTACAAAAAAAAAATTTGCTTGAAATTAAATCTGATGGCTCAGAAGGCCACATTGTCAATGGTGGTTTTAATGAGCTAGACTAAACTGAACTCAGTAAAAGTCATCAGCTAAACTGATGCAAACTATAGGCCGGAGCACAGGGATATTTCAACACCTAACTTGTCATTGATTCAATAAAGATGCACAAAACCTGTAAAAATCTGGGCCCATGAATACCTTCCTGAAGTACTCACATGGCTGGTCAATCAACTCCAGACAATACTGCAACCACTTTGTAACTTAAGGAATCTCTGGAACACTTCTCAGAAAGACCCTGAACCAAACAAAACTCTTAGAGATATCATCTCACTTTAGTATGCAAGATTTTACGTAAATATTTTTATCTATTCACCTCAATATACTTAGCAAATGATGGCTAATGTAATTCTTTGTATAGCAGGGAAACAGACACATTTTCTATCATCTCTATAATTACATCAGCCAGCAGCATTGCCAGTAATAGTCCACCCAAACATTTTATTCACAATACTGTGCTCATGTACCAGGCCATACTACATGGTCAGAGGCAAACTCTTCCAACTCATTACTCATAGAAAGCCACATAGCAATAACACAATTATCCCCTCCAACATCAATTCCTTTCTTAACACAGCACCTTCAGTAACAGAAGCAGAATGCTTTCTGGTTTGGGACCAAAGGATGAATTCTTTTTTTTGCTTCCTTTCCTACTAACAATATTAATGTTAAAATGTCAGTCTACAATAAAAATGCATGTTAATTTCGTTTACTCAACATTTAACGAGTAGTTCCAGTCGGGTTTGAGTGAAATAATGGGATGCAATACAAAAGGAAATCTTCGCTGCCATCTAGAGGTAAAATCTTGAAGGAATACAAGGAAAGAAAAATGCATCTCATTTTTCCTCACGCACTTTCAAAGCCAAACTCCTTTCGATGCATTAAAAAAAACCCAAAGTGCTACAAATTGAAACGTACCGATTTTAAAAATAAGAACAAGAAAGATGTTTTAGACATTCAGACTAGGTATCTCCTCTTTGGTAGTGACCAGTGTTAAATGCCTCTGAATGTTAAGTACCAGGCACAGAAAGTAGAAAATCCAGCCTCTGGCAGCCTGCAATTTACGGCTGGAATCTCCACACATCTTTGTGTTTAGCAGTCCTTGATGGATGCCCCGAATCAGTAAAAATTCTCTCCAAACCAATTTATATCATCACCTCAAAAACTATCTGTCCCAATGAGTTTTACAGCTCATTGACAAGGGAAAACACTTTTCACATACTTTTAATCCACCCCCAATGGGTGCCCTCTCACTAACACTAGAGAAATGCCCTATTCCCCATAATGCTACATTTCTGCTGTTATTTATTTTTCTCACCATCATCTATTTTCCAGTCTTGAAAAGGTTTAGTATCTGTTATTAATCTTCACTCAGAAGACATTTTGTAATTGACAGTCCTTGCCACCTTTTTTGCATTTTGGCATACCCCTTCTTGAGCTGTTTAGACAAAACTCAGCAAAACATCCACAATGTAGGATGGTTTGGATTCACACACTAAAAAATGATGGAGTTTGTTCTCTTCTATTCTTTTCCTAGTAATTTCTAACCTGTTACCTTTTTGACAACTGCCAGTTGCTGAGCAATGAGGATGATTTACATGGATTCCAAGATATGGTCTGTGTTCTGAATCACAATAAATGTCACTACTGTACATGAACTAGTTTTCCCTGCATATATTATTTTTCAGTTGTTAACACTGAACTGACACACATTTTTTACCCACTAACATGAATTACTGTCAGCTCTTGCTTTTAATATTCTCCCTGCTATACCATATACAAATAATAGCAAATTTCAGTATTGTCTTCTTGTGCAGTTTATGAATATGTTGAGTATCAGAGGTGTGTGTGAGATTCAGATGCTATCTCCACTATACTATTAAAAACTAGCTCACTGCTCTGTTACCTATCCATTTGCCACTTATTAACCTTGAGAATTTTCCTTGTTTTCCCACAGTTTGCACACAAAATCTAGTCTCACAAGATTCTTTTGTTAGAGACCACTATCAAGGAATTTTTTTTAAACTTACCTAGGTCTTTCCCTCCCACATGGGTCTCATCATTAAACAATCCAATAGCATGTACCTATATAACAATATCTGACTAACAGACCTGAATATTATCCCTGACAAGAAATGTGGATGCTTTCACAAAATTAGAAGCCATATGGGCAAACATATTACTTAATTGACATTTCTACACTTTGATCAGTTCATTTTTAAGTCTTCTTTACTCTAAAGTGCCATTGCACCCCTCTAGCATCACCGAAAATTTCAGGGGGGGATTTCACATCACTAGCAAGGATTCTGCAATTCTAAAAATCATCTCCTTCAGAATTCTTAGAAACGTGCTACACTGTTCAGGGAGATTGTTATTATTTTGTCTCTTTGTTATCAAACCTCAATTAAGCCCAGGCTGATTTTTTTCCTTATTCATGATCCATTAAGCACATCTATGACATGCAAACTTTCCCCAAATTCCTCCACAGTGAACACATGCAATGATCTGATGTTGGTTCAGCTTTATTCTATCAAAAATCCCTGTCACACATAATTTTATACAGGTAAATGGCAAGCTGTTGATTTGAGACAATTTTTATTTTTTTAATCAGCCCAGACAGAACATTATAGCAACTAGGAAGTTTTCTCAAAATCTGCTTTGATCTAGCTCATTCTTATTCATAATTAAGTCACCAGAATTCCAACACTGTTTTCTATTGTCCTCATTTGAACACCATTTCCATTTTCCTTTTTTTTTTCAAAAATACATTAAGTGAAGTTCTTTTACCCTTAGCTTGACTGAAAAAGGTATATAAAAAAATGCTTGTGATGCAAAAAGGTTTTCTCCTGAGTAGCATGTTTAATCCTGGTTTCAGATAAAGGTACTTTTCAAACAGTCTTCTTGCCTTTACAGTTCTTCACCTTTTCAGTGCACATAATAACTTTTTTAATATTTACATTTTTTGTAATTAAATATGACTGTCATCATTCTAGAGGGAGAGCTGTCTCACAAATACATTACTTTTGTGTACAGTGGTGACTGTCAAAGAATGATCTCTCACAGTAAAGTATGACCTGGGTATTGCCTTCTACTCAGGACTGAATCAAGACTTGCTTCTGCATGTGGAAGTTTCTCTGATTATTCACCCAGAGAGCCCACACAGTTCAAGACTTTGCACTGCATCACTCACTCAACTCCTGATAGTCAGCTGACAGATAGGAAACACCTCTTATTTATACTCTGAGTTTCAATCCACTGAGATTCTTTGATATTCACCAATCAAGTAGGTAAATTAAATACAAAGCTTCTGTCTCATTACCAACAAGATAAAGGAAGCTTAAACAGTTCTGAGAGCAGTGCATTCAAGTTTACAAAGTGGAAAAAGCACTAGCAAGCTAAAAACACCACTTGTTTCTCCTCCCTAATACATGATTTATTTTCTCGATTTCCAGATTACCAATACGTTCCGTCGTTCAATTCCAACTCGGATCCCCAAACCAAAGCCTGCAAGCACAACCAAAGCACCTGTCAAAATTCCTGCAGGACATCTCAACAAACCACTCCAAGACAGCCCTTCTGGAAAGATACGCATTGTAAGGACTGTGTCTAAAGCCTGCCTTCAAGGTGGAGGGAGAAGGTAAATAATTTTCTGTGATCTATGACATTAAAATGGATTTAAACCAGCTGAAGCTCAGCAGCAATTGTTTCCACTGGGGAAAAAACAGAAACCATCCACATGGTCAGCACATCAATGGTCACCAATCACAGGACATCAGGACAGCCAAATTCTTAGGAGCCAAAGCTAACTGCATGTCTGCAGGGACCATGCTCTGCTCCATTTTTTTCTGGTGCAATTTCAGATTTTGCCACTCACAGTGCAGGAGCACAAGACACAAATAAGTTTCTACTATAAATTCAGTTCTGACATGTTCTACAATTAACAATAGTAAGGCTATCCCAGTAGATTTATAAAAATATGGTCAATCACATGAAGAGAGGTTGCAGGTGTCACGTTTTCAAAGTTGGTTTAGCCAAGAAGTGTCTCAGTATGGATATCCTAAGTTCCACATTAAGGGTGGAATGAAGAAAGGCATGGAGAAATCTGCTCTTGTATATTGAATCTTGTATATTGTATCTTGTGTATTGAATGTAGAGAAATGCAGAGCTCCTTGCTGTGCCAAGCATCACTTTAAAAGCATGATGTGAAGATAAGCAACCCTTTCCTGAAGGAGTTAAGTAGTGTGATTATCTCCACTGCAATTCATGCAGATGTTATATTAGGAAAACAGATGTGAGACTCAGGATGGACAATGTTTGCATCAGTTGTATAAACTTTCATCATTTGGACTACAGTATTTAGATTTCAGTTCACTTAAACAGTATTTTAGAACTGATTAAAATTAGTATCAAGCTTAAAAATAAGTTATGGCTTACACAGAAGTGTAACACTATTCTTGCATTCCTCCACAATTTTGCCCTTCCTTTCAACTGCTCACATTCACTTAAAATATGTAACTGGATTCATTGCTCCTAGTGAAGGGGGTATTTTTAACTGAACTCTTTGCACAAGAAATTCTAGTTCATCCATGAGAGAATTTGCATTTTTGATTTTCTTAAAGCAAACTTCTTTAAAAGACTTCAAATTCAAGGTTTCCCTTCAGGCAACACACACACACACACAAAAACCTCAAACAAAAAACACAAAAACATGAGAAGAGACTCCATGCTTGTTTCCAATTTTCTGAAAAATAGCAATTGTTCTGCAAGAAAATTTCTCACTGTTCTGTAGAAGGTTAAGAAAGACTAACAAAATAATACTACTACTACAGCAAGGAACTCCCACACAAGAATCCTGTAATATCAGCTAACACTAGTTACTGCTTTAAAATATAAAAATTAATTTATTTCTCTGGTATTAATGTCTCCCTCATTCTTCTTCCCCTAACAGAGTGCATTCCAACAGTCTAAATGGCTCAACTGATAATACGTGGGAAAACTCCTTACACATTGGTGTTTCTTTAAGAACTGCCAAATCCTAGTTGCTAAATAAAGCAAAAGCTGGTGGTGATCACAGTGCCATAGCCAGAACTGCAATCCTTTTGCTGAAGCAAAGAGAGATTCTGATGCATTCAGTTACCCAATTTTTCCCCTTTCATTTTGCAGCTAAAAGTTTAACTTAACCACTGAGACAGTACAACACATTAGCACTGCTGTGTGACTGTTTTTGCAAGAAACCTATGCCTTCCTCAACAGCTTCACAAGAAGTTCTCCAGAAGTACTTAAAAAGAAGTTTTAAAAGATCAGTCTACCGAAAAATTATTTTGGCTGTGTCCGACGAGACACACCTGCGTTAACATGCAGACATTACAGAATGACTCTGCCACAGTAAAAAGGAAAGGCTTCCCAATTTATTCACTAAATCTTCAGCTATCATGCTGAGAGTCCATATCATGTATGCACAGACCCCAAAACAGCTCACAGAAGCACACCATTGCAATTGCAGAATGAATGTACTTGATGTGAAGAAACACAGATTTCAAAAAGCAGCTCTCAGCTTGGCATGCTTATCAGAAAGGTCTTCAAGTACTGACCAAGTTCTATTACAAGGAACAGCAAGCCATTGATGAGTCAAAAAAAAAAAAAAAATACAAACCTCTTCATACAGAGTCCAGCAACAGACCTCAGCCCTGATCAAGCAACAGCGCTCCCACTGAATATACTACAATGAAGAGTCTGCTTCTCAATAGCTGTAAATCACACATTACAAATTGATGTTAACTAGCACCCTTCAGTACTCAGAAAGAAAGGAGAACCCCTGGAAAAAGAAATCAATTCCAGCAAATCCTTTGCTTTAGAGCCCACACGGAACGCCACAAGCACTGCCAGATCATCCTCTGTGGTCCCATATTATACTTCTCATCTATTTGTGCTGCTAACATACAAGAGCTCCTGTCTTGCATGAAACAATTAATTTCTACCTGTGAGAGCCATGCCCATCATAGGTAGATCCTGCTTAAGGATCTAAAACTGACAAATGGAGATACTACACTCCTATGGGATTAAGGGTGATACAGGAAGCATGGAGAATGAAAGACAAGGAGTGGTTACTAAAAAGGAGGAAACTGGAAGAATTTCTGAAAAATAGAAGCCCATCCCTCTCCCTCAAACTGACTGGGAGAGGAGGCACGCTGGCTACAGGCAAGATCTGGACATTTATAGCTCTGTGAGAATTGCTCTTTTCTGTTCATGGAGGGAAGAGGAGAAAGTTGGTGTCCTTCACCAGTTCGAAATAACCTCCTCCAAATTCCTTATTCCTTCCCTTGTAATTCTGAATGCAATATAAAAATCTCATGAGAGAATAGACAAAGTTGTGACACAAACTGGAAAAAAAGGAAGGTAAGGAAGTCCTGCAGTTGCATGACATGGGACGTGTAACACTAAACTACGCTGCTAAACAGAGAATAATCCCTAACCACTCCCTCCACAAATCTCATCTCAAAGGTTTGCTGAAGATGTTATTAGGCAAGATTCTTTAATTTTTGTCATGTGAAAAGGTAAAAAAATGGGTAATCCCTTTACCAATTTCTTCCTTGAGTTTTGTGGGCTTTTTTTACACCTATAAATCACTTGCAGCAGGGTAAACATTCATGACTTGAGGTGAGAGTAATTACCTCTAATCTTTAATATGGACTCTAAAATAATGACTTCCAATGACATGGCCAAAAGTAAACTTAGAATTACATATCCATACACTAGAATATATATTTATATATATTTTGTGTTTTCATACTCTTTAGGTGGAGCATATGAACAATTTTCATACTCATTTTAAAAGTAGCCTTTTCTAACTAGAAGTGGCTAAAATCTAAAACACTTTTGAGAGTTGAGTTCTGATGAATATTTTGTAGGTCAGAGCTTATTCTAGGGTTAAAGGATGTGGCAAAAGACCAGTATTTCAAAAGTACATTTTGAATTCTGCTTTGCACCTGCAGTTATGGCAGAGATGTTATTTTTAAACAAGTCAGCAAATGAGGTTGGATAGTATTTTTTTAACAAAACTTGATGTTTCACAGAAATAAAATTGACCAAGTCTTTCAGAGGTGCTCACTAATGTGCAATTATTTTCTTGTATTGCTGCCTACATCATACATTGTGAACCCCAATTTCCTCTTTTATGCCAACTGATTTTAAAGCATTTTACAGTATCGATAAGATGCTGTACAAATTAACGTTTGATTTTACCTGTTTCATGTGAAAAATAGCTACACAAAATAAAAGTAAGAGATGTTTTATGTTTACTGATAGCTTGTGTCAACTTCATCCAAAAACAGGCTCCATAAAAAGAACCTGCCAACAAGTTTACAAAGGTGCGCTGCAGACAGCAGAGTACCTGGTTTGCACAATACTCACCTGTAATCACTACTTTCAACACACTCAGAGAATGCTCTTGGAGTAAAGTACACAGTATTGGGTTAGACACCTCCAGAGGTTATTTTCCACCTGAATTCTTTTAGTAGCTCAAAAATACTGTTGCAAAAAGCCCAAGTTTTTCATAACTGGAAAAGTTATCATTCACAGTCGCACCTCAAAGTCAGATGGTTCATCCATCATGTCAAAAGTTTATAATCGAAGTCCTGGCTCTGTATCCAGTTTCAAAAGGAAAGCTGCCAACTTGTAACAGTCAGCTAACCACCCACTCCAAATGAAACCTGTGGTGGCAGAATGTGCAGGTAGGCTCTTAAGAAAAATTTCTAATGAAGAACATTTACCACGGGAACTGGGACTGCTTAAGGAACCCACATGAGACTAAAAATAAAATTAAATGGTCAGAAGCTTAATTAGGTCTTGTGAGCCCTCTTTATTACATACATACAACTTTTATATCGCTTCCTCTCTGACTATTCTCCAAGTGCCTTCTCAAAGGAAATAAGCACCAATTATCAAGACACTCAAAATAACTGGAGTCTTTGCAGAGGTGCCGATAACTCCCAGTAATTCCCTACCCCTGCCAATATTGTATTAAAGAAGAAATTTTAAAAACAATCAATAAAATAGGGCACTACAAAGTCTAGAGTCATTTTAGTTGCTTAGATCTACCTAAATTTTCATGCTAAATGTAAGCATTACAGACAAAACATTTTACAGCTTGTGGTTTCGAGACACATTGAAAAAATACAAGTGTACCAGCCAGGTATCATAACCATCAGGAAAAATGAGACAAATCAGTCACAGCACCGTACTCCAAGAAGCAACGCCTGGAGAGAACTTTTTAACTCCTGCCCTTTCACAGTAACACATGGCAAGGGTGATGCGACACACCCCAGTGAGCACATGGGTGATGCTTTTCAAGTACCACAGATACTTTTCCCTCCAAAGGCTCTACTATGAATTTACTGTTTCCTAGGCCTTACAGAACTGTAAGTGAATTCACGCCGGTAATGGCAAACACAATCACAGACTATTCTGAGGTGGAAGGGACCCACAAGGCTCACACAGTATGCAAAATACTTTCGTCAAATAAACTCTTGGGAAAAAAAAGACAAGTTTGGAAGGTAAATGAATGCAAGGGAGAGCTGAGCCCTGAATTCAAAGCAAGAAATTTTCCCATTCCCCTTGCCTCGCTTTTCAAACTTGGCGTAAATGTATTTTTGTTAAGCGAGTTCCTGTTGTTCCCTAGGTATTGGTATTCTGGTTTGCCGCTCCATCGTCTATCCCAGGGCTCAGATCAGAGACCGGACATCACCTCGCTGCAGAGATTCTGCTTACAAGCAAAGCCGCCCTGGGTAGCAAGCAGGGAAAAGCAGGCACGGGGGAAAAGCGAGAGTGGAAAACCCGGAGAAGTAAATTAAAAGCAGAGAAAGGAAAGGCGGAGAGGGGAAGTGGAAAAAAAAACCCAACAAAATCCAACGAAAAGGAAGGAGAGCAGGAAAGGAGGCGGAGGGGGAGGCTGGCTCTCAGGCAAAATGCTTCAATCCCAGCGTGAGGAGCGAGCTCCAGGAGAGGAGTACCTGGAGTGCCGCCCGCCCCGGTCTCGGTGTCCCACCACGGCTCCTCCAGCGTGTCCCCCATGCCGCCACCGCCGCCGCGCCTGCGCACTGCCCGCGGGCCGGGCCGGGCGTGCCCGCGCTGCCGGACGGGGGGCGGCGCTGCCTTGGGCACGGCTGGTACCGCGGCTGACATCGCGTCTTACAGAACGGCCTTTTGAGAGAGAAACAGGCCTTTAAATGCATGCTGGGGATTCTTTTATTTTTTCCCTTTCTTTTATTTTTTAGTGGAAAACATAGAAGTGAGAGAAAGAGGGAAGGAATTAAAACGATTATCCCGTTCTTCACAACACTCGATTCCCTCAAGCCGGTTTCATACTGTAAAATATCTACTTCTTGGTTGAGGCAATTCACGTAATCTTTTCCGAGGAACAGACTGCAAAAGGGGCGCGTTACCTTGGGAGGAGTGTCCGCGGCCCTTTGGGGCCGGCGCCTGCAGGACAAGCGTGCCTATCCCGTATCTCTCCCCGCAGACCCGTGTAAGGAGCGGAATTGCTCGTAAGGAGGCACTGTTATTCCGTGTATAACCCGCTCCAATGGTTTTCCGCAGCTTCCATTGAAGTATACTATTTTTTTCCCCCTTTGAGAATGCAGGTGGGTAAAGAACGTGCATGACAGAGAGCATATAGTGTTATTCTGCCCGGGGTTGCTAATGGACTTCACCAAGTGATTTTTAACCCTTGGGAACTGAAATCTGTGAATTTCCCCGAGTCGCGGAGTACGTCCAACCTGTGGCACGTTAAACGCTGTGGGGGAAGTCGCTTAATAATCAAACCTACATCTGGCAAAGCAGTTCAGCTTGATGAAAACCTAAAACATTCAAGCCTCAGGCAGAGCCGCCGCACTGCCCAACTCCAGCCGCGCTGCGCGGCCGCTCCCTCAGAGGCTGCGGCTGCCGCCGCCCCGCCCTCCGCCCGTGCCAGGCTTCCGCGCTTTGCGGCCCGCGCCCTCAGCCCGGCGGCGCGGGGAGGCGGGGCGGGAGCCGGGAAGGGGACAGGCTTCGGGAGGAGCGGCCCCGGCGAGGAAACACCTCCCGAGCGCGCTTTACGGCCGGGCGAGCGGGCACGTCAACAGCTATGGCGGAAGGGGAAGAGGCGCCGCCGCCGCCGGGCAGCTGGTGAGTTATGGGGGCGTGGGCGCCCTCCCTCCCGCTCTCCTCTGTCCCCTCCGCAGCAGGGACGAGGGGAGAGAGGCCGGAACGCGGCGCCCACCGCCGCTCTCCCCCCGGGACCCGCCGCGCTCGGGGTGTGTGCGGGGTCGCGCTGGGAGCCCGGCAGAGCCCCCCGCAAACACCGCCGGGCTCGGCGGCTCCGGGTCCTCAGAGAGGAAGGGGCCCGTCCAAACACGGGCGAGACGCAGAACGAGGGCCGTGCCCAGCCTGGAGCCATGCGGCCGCTCCAGTTTAAAATGACAGCTTTAATATGCGGTAGGAGCTGCTCCAGGAGTCTGCCTGGAGTGGAGTTGCTTTGTTCAGTTCAGCTTCCCCTTTCGCTGCGTGCCTGCTCGCAGGAACAGGTGACAGCAGTTGGGTCCTGCCTCGTTTTCTGAATGGTTTGCTCACCATCCTCCTTTAGCACAGCTATTACTTATAATGGATTTTACATTGAACCTCTAGGACAAGAATAGAGGCTATTTCTGGAGCGTTTATAGGATCGTTTTGATGGTAAAAGTGATGTGATTTCAGTATTTGTTGCATGTGTATTCACTCAAGATTGCCGAGGCTAGAATAAACAGTGTGTTTAAACACTGAAGCTATTCTTACTGTACCAAACATCTCCACTTGCATCTTCACTTTGTTTTTGTCTTTGCGCTTCTGCATTGCATGTGATTTCTTTCTGTGGCTCTGTGCCACACCATTGCTCTTTGTCCTTTCCACGTATATGCTTTTCAAGCAATTGCTTTAAAGACCAGCATTTTATGATCACTTCCAATCTGATTTCCAATCTGGTTTTGGTTTTAGGCTCTATTTGACGTAGCAGATTCAAAGTTTCCTGCAGGCTGAGCCTAGCCTTCTTTGTGCTTAGTTATCTCCCTGTAAAAAAGCCAGAACACACACACAGGTGTAGGTAGAACCTCTTCTTTTTCTACATTGATTCTACAAATACAGCTCTTGGTTAAAACAACTTAGTATCATTAACTAGAAAATTAAAGGTAGTTGTTGTCATTTTTTATTCTTGGTTTGGTTTTTTCTATTTTAGTTACAGCCTCAGAATTTATGAAGCTCTTTCTATAAGTACAGTGTTGTATAAACATTATTTTTAAATACAGACCTGACTGTTGGGCGAGGAATGGGATCTCTGACAGTACACTCCTGACACTTTGAAATATAACCCTGGACATTGATTAAGAACCACACCTCAAATACCTCTGGAAAAAAACACTTCAGATGACTTCCATTACTAATATTGGAATAATATTACTGTCTCTCAGATCACAACAAACTTCTCTAGAATTTCTGTTAAGGATGAGGACGAGTGTGTTTCCAGACACATCTCAAGGCACAGCCTGTATTGTTGATATTCTCATTGTCAGCTTCAAAACTATAGTAAATTTAATATGCTGATGGTACTAGAAACTGCAAACTTGAAGGCGTTTGCTAAAACAGAAATAAGTCTTCATGGGAACAATTAAAGATTTTTATGCTTAAATGCTACATTAATATGTGACAGCACATCCTGTTACTAGAGCTGTGTGCTGTGAATTACAAAATTGCATTCCTTATTGCTTGCTTAGAAACTTCATGTGGTGTTTTGGGTTTGTTGTCCTGTTTTGTTTTTGTTTAAAAACAACAAAAAAAAAACAGTTTCAGTGCCGTATTTGCTTTTTCATTTGTGGATTTAAAGCATTGTCTTGTATTCATATTTCAGTGCTGTGAACAGTTGCTGTTGAAAGAGCTTTTTGGTGTAAATTACTACACTATCATATTTTGAAGTATATAGAATTTCAAATTTTAAAAATACCCAAACATATAATGGTATATATGTATGCCTGAGCTCTCCTGGGAGCAAAACTGGCCGTGCTGATTCTGTGTCCTCCCTTCACTTCCTTAGGAGGATTAAAAGGCAGATGGAATTTAGTGATCAGATGCTGTTGCAGCACCTTGAGTGTGTAGAATCCAGTTGTGCTCACTAACATTAAGTTCCGTTTGTTTTCCCTGTGTTAACTTGTCATGCAGTGCTAGTATAAGTGTTTTGGATGAAAGTATCACAAACTAATTATGAATTAAACCCCTCAACATCTGTACTAACTGCTTGGTGTTTTACTGAACAAAAAAAAAAACCAGGGAACTTTGCCACTGCTCAATAAAATAAAACTAAAAAGAAAACCCAGCATCACCACCACCCCAAACTTACATATAGAGAAAGATGAGTGTATTTTTTTTTTTTTTCTTCAGTAAATACAAGAAGTTGTTAACACTTGTTAACACTTACAGGAAGTTGTTAACACTTCTGATTTAAAAATTAGCAAAATCAGATAGACCTTGTTTGCTAAATGTTTCTTTTGAGCTATTTGGCATATACTCAAAAGCTAATTTGAGGACTTGCCAGCACTATTTTGTTCTGGAAGACATATCTGTCCAAAGCTAAGAATGCTGTGAAACACAAAGGAGACAGGCTGCTTTCAAGCTGCTGTAAAATCTTCTTCTTTTTTTTGTCTGCTTATTTGTTTATTTTAATCATAATTTCAGTCAATGCAGTACATCTAGTCAGTAGACACAAATAAGATGGTCTGTTATTAGTTAAAATGTTTCTAATTGGAAGTTATAGATTTTTCTTGCCTCATTTTCCAAGGAAATAGATTATTTGGACCTTATTTTTCTTGTTCAGACTTTCAAACAGGTTAATGATTATGAACTAGCTTCTAAAACCTTTTTGTGGATGTTTGTTTAATACTCAAGCTTCAGCAAACTTGATCAAGTACTAATTTTTAAGATCTGAACTTGGGAAATAGGGACCTGAAGTAACTAAATATAACTGTAACCACGAATGGGATCGTTCCTGTGCATTTACCTTTGCATTGGAATAACTCATATTATGGGTCCCAAAATCCACTGCAACTGCCTAAGACAACAGGGTGACAAATCTGGTTTGCGTATATCTTTCCCATTCTCACAATTTGGCTAAGTAATACTTGGAGCCATAGTATTTATTTTGAAAGTCCATGAACAGAAAAGTCCTTTCCAGTTAAGCATGAAGTGGAAGAAAAAATGTCAGGGAATTGTTTTTCTCCAGAATTCTATTGGAGAATAAAAGATGGTTCAGTGACATGCTGGATACAATGGATATTTTGAAGCAAATGTGACGGATTGATTTTTGTTTCTTTGTTTTCAATAGAGAACAAACACTCATTAATTTCAGTTCAGTATAGCTCTTGTTGAGGCTTTTTCCTGGCAGTCAGGAAAATCCTGAATTAAAAGTAGGAACTGTAGTAATGGCTTCTATAAAATTATGATATTGATTGTAGTATTCTTAACACCTTATGTAGTTTATTGATCACTTACTATTATCTTTTCCCTGCTGTTCACATTCCCACACTTTTAATCCCTTCACTAGCATTTATGAGTGATTATTACCAAGTATCTCAGTCTTACATAAATAACGTATATGATAATAACATATATAAATAATACTTAGATAAAATGGCTTAAGCTGAATTCCCAACAGTTGATCAATTTTCTTGCTGCCAGCTTACACATCTTAAGTTAAAAAAGGTCCTGTTTAATATCTGTGAAGGCAACTGCTTATTGATTATAATATATCACCAGACTGGCATGAAAGAGATCCTTCTGTAAGTATGGAAATTTACTGCAGATACACTAGTAGGAACATTTTGTCATTTGTCATTCAGTCGGAACTTTAGGACATTTTGAACAGTATATCATGTGAGCATTTACCTTTCAGGCCATGGCTTGGGTGTATGCTGGAATTCAGCACATCTAACTAAAAATTTTGGGTAGCACCTAGAAACAGGCAGTGAAGCCATGGCAGAAAATACAGATGTTCACGTCTGGAGGAGTTTGCCCATAGGCACAAGTGCTGCTTTCGGTTCCAAATAAGTGCAATAATTTTCTGTGTGAACAGAAGACTTCCTAGCTGCTCTTCACTCATGAAAGACAATGATACAGGTTGTAGTTTACTGGAATACTTGTAGAACAACTGACAGAAATAAGGTCAAACACAGTAAGTGGATATGTTCAAGTGTTGAAATCACTTTCATGTTTTGTACTTTGCAAGTTAGCTTGAATAGAAAGTTTATTAGAAAATAATTTACTTAATCTTTGAAAAGTCTTTACTTACAGGCTGTGAGCAATCTTGCAGTTGATGGAGGAAATGAGCTCCTAATTGAATCATGGCAGAACAAAGCATTTTTTCCCCTTCTGTTATTTCATTTAACTCCTTGCTGGTAATGCATCACATCTCTTCATGTGGCAGACAGGCATGTCAGTGTCTTGCTTTGTGAGGTGAAGTAGTAAAACTGGCATTTGCTTCTCATCTTTACAGTGTAGAAAGTGGGGGTGACAGCACTTGGAAGTAGTTTTTGCAAATATTTTCAAGCAGCAGAAGCACACATTTGCAGATAACACATTGAAGTTGGTGTTAACTCATGCACAGCTTCTTGAATGCTGGATACTAGCAACTGGGAGAATTTAATCCTCGTTGGTTTCTGAAACATTCTTTGCCAGGTGATTCTGTAATTTGTGTAGATGTAGTTTTAAGTGTTGCTTCAAGTAAAAATTACTTTTTTATTCTCAAAAGAGGTTCTGTGAGTGACATAGAAACGAAATTTAAGTATTGCAATTTACGACCTTTTTACTTGGAGTGGAATGTGCACACAGCTGTTGGATTCATTTCTACATACCTGTTTAATACTTGGATACAGTTGTAGCAACTAGTTGTATTTTGTGTGCTGGAATTCAAGGCCTGGCTGTTGCTCTCCAGTCTGTTTTTCATACACAGTGTTCACAGAAAATACACTATGTGTAAGAGTACATCATTCTCTCCAGCTGATGTTTGATGTTGGCTTCTGTTGAAGCTAGATCATCCTAGAGTTCATATAGTTCTGCTGAGGGCTAGGAGGTATCTTTGTGTAAATGTCCTGGGAATACTTGATTTTTATTCAGGGCTAACTGATCCACTCATTTAGCTTTTTAGGCATTGACCATTACTTATACAAGTGGATAATAGGATAGATGATGGAAGGGCAAGTGTGCTTCCATATTCTGCTTTCCCTCCATTTATGTCTCGGGAAAGGGACTGGCAACCTGTAGCCCTATAAAAATTGATTTGGGGACTTTTTTCTTTTTTTATAATATTAAAAATGAGAGAAAATAAGGCAGGTCAGTCTCTTTGTGATCTAGGCTCTTTTCCATACAAATTTGCAAAATTATTTGAAGAAAATAGAGTTGTGCCCCAGTGTGTATTTGAAATATGATTTAAAATGCAAACCAAAAACTAGTGACAAAGAAACTGGCTGATACAATGTTTACTCTTCAGACGTGTACGTACTTCAAGAAGTCTTGAGTAAAGCTAGCCAAATATCTGCATACCTTCTTCCAGGTCTGAGATTTTAATCTATTTGTCCAAAAGGATGGCATTTAGAAAATCAGAAATATGTGTGTTGGAAGTTTTCAGGAGACCAAACTTGTGAACTTGATATCAAGGAGATAGTTGTGGATATATGGAAATGAAACTAGACAAGAGTTCAACAGCTGACATTCTTTTTCTGTGCCTGTTTGAATTGACTACATAGTAGTTATGCAGTAATTGAGAATTATACTGGTAACACTTTAACATCTGCTACTTCATGTGTATAAATAGATGTGTTATTCACCAGGAGTGCATCTTCCTGCGTGAATATCTGTCTCGGAGAAGCAATCCTGTTCTTTGTTCTGCTCTGGCTGTAAATGCCTTGGATGTGTTTAACTCACCAGGTATCTGAAGCAAAGCCTTTCTTAAGGCAGGTGTCAGAGCAAGTAGAGAAGAGTTAAGAGGATACAGCAAGGGACAAGTTTTGCTCTACGGGACCTGTGTGTCACTGCCATTGCTGTTTTTCCAGTGAACCTGTTTTGCCACTGCTCTGCTACATGATATTGAAATCCTGAAATCATCAGATGTGGTTCTCCCATTACTGACAGCATGGAAACATTGAACCAGTCTTCAGAAGCTATCAGAGAGATTGTAAAGTAATCATTTCTGAATGCTGAATTCCTTCTTATCTATAATGCTTGTGAACTTTTGCTGTCTTACTACAGCAATCGTCATTAATGTTTGTCTTGTCAATTTGTGTATTTTGCTACTCTCTCCATTATTAACATTTTTGTATGTTTTAATTCAGACTTGTGCATATGTCCACACTTAAAATACTAGAACTATATAGTTAAATAAATTTGAGTTTGACTAAAAGGTCTTTTCCCATTTCAGGGAAAGGTGAGGTTAAAAGCTGACTGTTCTAAATATTTGAAACAAGTGTTCTGTTTTCTAGGACATCTAATATTTTATTTAAAATAACTCCACCATCTAATTTAGGTGTAATGTTTGCTTTGTGTGTGTGTGAAAACTTGCTGAAATTGAAAGTTGCTGAAAGTTGTAAACTGCAACCGAATTTGCATTTCTATGATATGTTTTACAACATCATCACTTAATGAAAACAAAAAAACAAACTTCTTTTTTCTTGTATGTAAATTGAATGGAATTACAAGTTGAACAAGCAGCCTTAAAGCAGAGGAATAAATAACATTTTGCAAGTATTTCTTTTAGTAATTTCCAAGTTGTCTTACACCTTTGCATATATGTGGGATTTGCCTGACAGTAGCCTTCAGTCTGTATAAACATTGAAAAATAGTATAAGTGATTTTTAAAATTACATTTCATTATTTTAGGATAAAAGACCTTGCAGATGCTTTAGAAGAAGGAGGTTGTGATCTTGAAACTGTGAGAAACATCATTCAAGGAAGGCAATTGCCTGCTGATCTAAGGGCCAAAGTCTGGAAGGTAAATATGAGCTTAAATCAGGAAGCGGGAAATACTTGAGGTTGTGTTTCATTGGAGGTAAAAGATTTAATTGCCAGGCATCTCTACAGAAGAGATGTAGTACTGGAATTTTAATATGCATCTATGTTGATTCAGTTTAAGAATAGTTTTTTTTGTTGGTTTTGGGTTTTGTTTTTGGTTTTTGGGTTTGTATTTTTTTCCAAATTACGGAGTTCAGTAATTGAGCAACTGCAAAAAGACACTAAAATATTTAGAGGGCTTTCTATTTTTGTTTTCAGATTGCACTTAATGTTGTAGGAAAGGGGGACAGCCTAGCATCCTGGGATGGCTCCTTAGACCTACCTGAGCAGAGTATAATTCATAAAGATTGCCAAGAACTAATTGGTAAGTTCTGTTACATTTAGATCATCAGTTTGAAAACTTCTGTATTCTCTGTTGTCTTAAGACTTTATTTCAATTAAATTATCTAAATGATGTTTACATTTTGGAGGAAGCTTTGAGGAGGAAGATGAAAGAGCAGATAAAAATCAGTAAGAAACTGTAAGAAAACAATAGTATCTTACCTGTACACAGACTTTGCTGGGGCTGACATCATGGGAGTTTAAAGTACTACCTTGTAAATGATAGTTTGCATAGTCAGAAAGCTTTGTGAGATGAAAAAATGGTAGCTGTTTTCCAAGCTCCATCTTTTAAAGCAGACATTCTTTGTATAGTGTCCTGCAGGTTTTTAATTGTGGAAGGCCTGGTTCTTAATCTGGAAACCTGCTGTAGAACAAAAATGCGTATAACATTTGAGAGAAGAAATAAATTAAACATTTTGGACTTTAAAAACTATTTTAAAGAAAGATACTTTTTAATAGCATTTTCAGCAAAAATGAAGGGCTGTGTTTGTGCAAGCAGGGTGCTGCCAGGACAAAGGAAATAATACTCTGGTGTGTTTGCAAGGAGGTGCCACAGGATCTCTTAGCAGCTCATCACAGAACTGGTCGAATCCCTGCCGTGATGCAACAGCATTGATATCAGTGATCACTTGGTAGAATCAATGCTGACTCATAAATCAGGATACATCACAGGAGTTGAATAAAATAATTTTCTGTTTTATTACCTATCACTTTATTTGTGTGCAATTGAAAGTTAAGGCAGAGGATGGAATTGGTGCATGCATAAATACCTTCCATTTCTGAAATGCAGTTCTACAGTTTCTAGCCCTAAAATCTAGTAGGACTTATTTTCCTTCTCTCTGTCCTGTAAAGGAAAGAGATTGGAGTGGAATTTCCACTCTCTCTGATTTAATCACAGTGTCTCTTCAGGAAGATGCAAAATGTCCTGATTATATTCATAACATATAAAATTAAGCACTTCAGTGTCTGATAGTTCTCCTTTTGTATTTATTGGCAAATATTTTATGATATGTAAGGACTTAAACTGATAAAGGGAACAAATGTAAAGTTACTTCAGAAAGACGGTTATATGGAGACTTCAATTTTTTGTTGGATTAAATGTCTCTATTTCAATGTTTTAGCACAGCAAGTAATCTCCAAATTTAAAGTATATCCTCAGTTGGCATGTGAGTTTTATGTACTGTTTCATTTTTTTGAGAGGCAGAGAAAAGGAATACCGAATACTGATTGGCTTTGATGGGAAAGTATTAAAGACTTTCATAATAAATGTGTAATAAGAAATGTGAATTATAAGTTAATGCTAAAATTTAAGTCTGTAAGCCTAGCTGATCTCAAACTTCTAATTTGGATAAATTCATATGTCAGTCAACTTTTGAGGAATTGAAGATCTGCACTGTGGGTTGATCTGTGTTGAAATTCAAATGAATTTCTTGTAGACTTGAGCCTAAATTGTGTGCTAAGCACATCAAATAGAAGAGGAATATTCTGTGCATTGAAAGAATCCACCTTCTTTCATATAGATCTTGGAAACCCCAAACTTCTTTCATCCTGTTTTTGTGGTATTTAAATAATATTTAAATGTCTTATCCTACTAGGTTTATAAAATCACTTGTATTATGATACCTTTTTTAATGCCTTTCTATAAGAATTTAATCCAAATAGCCAGTTTTTTGTTTGTCTGGTTTTGTTGGATTTTTTTTCCCTGATCAGTCCCTATTGGTGCTATGTGTGCTATGACATAATCTCATCCAATTTCTTTGAAAAGCCTTTAACACAATTTATATTTCTGTGCCTATTTCAGACCAGTTGTCAGTGCCAGAAGAAGAGAAGTCAGTATTAATTTTGGATATTGAGTCTGTTATTACATTTTATTGTAAATCACGCAATGTTAAATACAGTTCTTGCCTCGGCTGGATACATCTGCTCAAACCTCTGGTGCACCTTCATTTGCCCCGCAGTGATTTGTACAACTGCTTCTATGCTATCATGAATAAATTCATTCCAAGGTAAAACTCTTTCTTTTCCATATGTACTGTTTTTATTGGCAGTAGCAGTATTCTCTGAAAGATGTCCATGTTGGTTTTGGCTAGAGTAGCATTGTTTGTAACCATATTGTCAGATTCTTTCATATGATTGTAAATTTCAGTACCTGTTGGTTTGAAATCCAGGAGATGATTGGGTTGCTTTAAGATGCAAAGAGCTAGCATGTGACTCAATAAGGCTTTTAAAGAACTGTTCTTCCATGCAATATCAAAACATTTGTTTATGAACTAATTCACATAGCTTATGTGAAAGTGGTTTTTTGTTCCCTTTCCTAGCATTTTTTGAATCTAAAATACTTCTATCCCTTCAGAAACAGCAATTCATAAGCACTAATTAAGTCTCAAAATTTCTTTAGAAGTAGTTGATATTTTTTCCCTATGTTCTTTTGAGTTGGGACTGAAATCACTTTTTTCTAAGTTGCTAGATATTTTTAATGACAAATACTACTTTTGAGCTTTTCATGCTGTTATGTAGGTGCTCTTGCTAAAGTAAATTTTTTATGTATGTTGGACCACTATGACACTTCAGCAAGGGTGAATAGTCTGTAGTTAAAGATCTTAGTCTGATTGCCTGGAGAGGGGATTCCAGCCTGGCTGATGGATAGGTGCCCAAAATATGAAAAACACATGTTTGCTGTAGTGGCAGGAAGTATTTATCAGTCCCATCACTTGACTCAGCTCATGTCCCTTTCTGCTCTGAGACACTCTTGGGCTCTGTGAGCTATTTGGGGATAGTGGCATTATGGTCACATAACTCATGTGCTTTCAGAAGGCTTTAGAAGCTTTTAGAAGGCTTGCAGAGTATTTGAGCTTCTCTGTAGGAATCTAGGTGGTGTTTCAATGAGATGTAGACCGTTTCCTGGTTGTTTTTTTTCTCTTCAGTGGGAGAATGAAAGCCATAGAAAGGCAATTTATAGTAGATCAGTGAATTTCTGCTCCATTGGTCCCATGCTTGCCTTGTTTTGAGATTTAAATCTGTTTTAAATACTTCTGTATTATATAATCTGTCAATATTGACAGTATTTCATTCTACTGCCTTGTTAGTTTAGTGGGGGTTTCAATGTTTGTGGGATTTTTGTTGGTTTGATTTGATTGGTTGGTTTTTGACTCTCGAGGCAAGTTGATTTCATGATCAGTCCATGTGAATTAAAAGAGCAATGTACAGGAAATTACATAATCACAGATAGTAAAGAATTGCTACTGTAAGTCTGGAAACTGCAATATTACAGGGGAGTTTATTATTTTCATTGCTACTTTTTAGGGATTGTTTTATGAAGGGAAGACCCTTTCATCTATTTAGGCTGTTGCTTCAGTACCATGAGCCTGAACTCTGCTCCTTTCTTGACACCAAGAAGATGACTCCAGATTCGTATGCACTCAACTGGGTAATAAAGTGAAAGTAGGGAAACATAATGAAAAATAAATTTCTGTTAAAATTTAAGGGTTTTTTATGTTGTCAGTTTATGGAAGAGTAGTACAAGCAATTAGGACTGCATGTATTAAAATAAATTGCATGTTTTAATGTAGTATGGGCTTTTTGTTGTTAGTGTTTCGCATGAGGTACAAGGTCTTGTTAATGTCACGTTTTTATTGTACTGGATGAGTCCTTATTGAGCCACTGATGTTAGGAACTTCTTGGACTAAGGAGGAATGATAGCAGCTGACGTACTCTAAAAGCAAGAAGCCCTGATGTTAGTTTTGATTGTGGGCAGCTGTATGTTATAGATATGGGTAAACATCAGTCTAACAGGTCTTTTAAAGCTAAAGTATGAATTGTTTTTAAAATCTCGCTGCTAAGAGATACATGTACGTGTTTTAGAATTTAGGCACATTAATTTTACAAATTTTAAAGCATTAGTCATTACCTCTTCAAAACTGCCTCAAACTGTGAGTAGTTACAAAAATGCTTACCTCAATAATTTTTTATAAAGTTTGTGGAGGAGGACTACAACAACATTTTTGTTTCCATGCTACTTAGTATATGCAATACAAAATCATGATACTGTGCTTGCACAGGCAAAGTCTGTAATTTAATAGAGAAGGCTTTGACCCATGAACTCTTCTAGGTTCTTCTTTCATACTCATTGGCTATGGAAAACTTTTTTCAACTTCATGTATTTTCATTTAAAGAAGACTGAAATGAATTATAAAACTGTGAGGTTTGTATTTGGGGGTGGTTTTTCTTGAGTTTTTTTTAAGGCTGCTGCCAGTTGTAGTGTAAAAATGTGTCTAAGAAAAATTTTCATATTCTCAAAATCTGCCTTTTGCCAGTCTTACGAGCCTTCAAAAGAGAAATCAGGCCTTTTTTTCCCACTCAATTTCCATTTTTTAATAGAATTTTCCTCAGTAAGTACAAAATTCTTTGAAGTTGTTTATTAGAATTTTGGAACCTAATGTGAAAAAGAATCTTCTCTCAGAAAGGTGGTAGAGAAGCAAGCTGGTGTAGCTGCCAGTCCTCAACACCATGCTTCCTGGTGTACAATTTTAGGAAAAAATCTTACATTTCATTTTATACAATGAGATTGCAGTAAAATTCTCTGTTTCATCTGTGAAAAATCTCAGTCTGTATAAGTGTATCACTAATACTTAGAAATATATAAGCAATGTACAGAGACCTGCCATTGTCATCTTCTTCATGGACATTTTGTCTTCAGTTGCATTTGAGTCAGAATTGAATAGATCTTTTTATCTCCTGCTATAAAACTATACTAGGAAGTGTTGAAATATTCCATGATAGTGTTTTAAATCAGATACCAAGCTTTTGAAAGCTATAGCTGTGTTGATACAGAATTTGTGTGCATCACCAAGTTGAGTAAGACCCCAGTGAAGTCAGGTGGCATACATTTCAGTTAGGTGAGATTTTAAATGTTACCTGGCATGTATGGTAAGAAGTTCCTACCTTTTATCTGCTTTGAACTTTGTATATCAGAGAGGATGTATTTTCAAGTGGGAGCATGGGAACAGGCAAAGGTTTTCTTAAATGGTAATGAAAATTTTCTGATGCTTGCAAATGTTTAATTACTCAGTTATAAACCATCATAATGTAATGCTAAGTAAGTGATGTTGTCAAACTAATGTGCAACTATGTTCAATTAGCCCAATTCTACTGTGGAAAATAAAAATAATTATGTTTGCAGGATCCTTTCAAAGCTCTAATTGCTATGCTATTTGAGTAAATATATTCTCTTATGATTGTCTTGTTGGTAATTGGTATTTAGCACTGGCTGTGAGCTAAACAGTACTCCAGCTTGATTGTGTTATCTGTGGTTGAATTTGCAAGGCTGGCAGTGTACAGCCAACTTTGCCTTCACACTAGTCATATTTATTCACAGATAATCTGTAGCATTGTGCACTGTTTCCATAAAAATATTTTAGAGGTTAGAACCATCCTTCAGTATGCTGTGCAGATGCAGGCTTTATCATAATTTTGTTTGGTTTATTTTCTTTTAGATATCGTGTATCTCTGTTAAAAATGTTTCCCTGTAAGATTGTTCCTGGTAATTGCATTTTCTCATATTATTTTCCAAACTTTTAGCTTGGAAGCCTCTTCTCATACTACTGTTCAGCTGAAGTCACTCAGGCAATATGGGATGGATATCTACAACAAGCAGATCCATTCTTTATTTATTTCTTAATGTTGATCATCCTTGTCAATGCAAAGTAAGTGTGTAGTTAATTCTTTGGGACATTCTTTGCTGACATTGTTTTAATCCAGGTTTGTTTCTTTTTGGTTTTACTGACTTAATCTATGCCTGTGACTTTACTGTTTTCAGAGACGTTATCTTAGCACAAGAATCAGATAAAGAAGAAATGATAAGTAAGTACTTCTCTTACATAGCTGCTAGTGAAATATTTATTATATACTCTAATTCCCATTTATTACTATTTTTTGTTGCTAAAGAGCTAGATTATTTCCATGTGATTTTTCTCATTAACAAATCTCTTCACTCATTAATTCCTTTCTTACTGTTCTTTTGCTGCCCTGTCCTTGATCTTCTTTCCTCATTCCTTTTAATACTCCCACACCTAGTTTTATACTTCAGTAAACAATCACCAGAAACTGGTCTTTCTAAGCCCAAAGCAACAGCTGTCAAATCCTTCTTTAAATCTACTGCACTTGTTGCATTTTCTGGATTGTCTTCATGCACACTTAATCTGAGCTTAATTCATTGTTTTTATAGAAAATGCATTAAATTTCAGTGGAAAATGTAAATAGCTCTTGTCTTTGAATTTTTTTACAAACATAATGCAATGTAATTAATAATCTCTAGTAGTTCAAAATGAGAGTGCTTGGAATTTTGTGTCTTTGCCATATGCTGCAGAATTACACCCTTGGGTTTTCCTGGACAGAGAACAGTGCTACTGATTAAGTACTCATTTTAAAGGATTCTAGAGGTCAAGCTCTTTAGAAAAGTAGCTAAATTAGAATTAGAACTGAAAGCTAAAACTATGCAGAAGTAAGAATGTGGTAAAAAATCATTTGCATAGAAGGTTCAAACATCTAGAAAAAAACATAAGTTTTCTATGAATACGAGTATTTCCTGTATCTCCACTTTTCATCTGGAGAGTGGATCAATGTTCATGTTTAATCAATACACTAGATTGTTATGCCTTATTAAAATAAGTTCTTTTATGATCTATGTTGCTTGATTTCTGTGTCTGAATAGTGTTGCATTTATGTTGTTTATTTGTCTCAGAATCCTTAGAAACATCACCAGCCAATCTCGATTTAGAGGATATAGAAGATCTCTTCTCTTTGGCACAATATTACTGTAGCAAAACTCCAGCTTCTTTCAGGAAGGTAATAAAAGTAATTTTGAAATTCTCTTCTTTTTGGCAAGTGTTTAAGCTCCTGCTGCCAATAACTTGGAATATTTCATTGTGATTTTCTTTTTTTTTTAAGCGATTTTTTCATGTTGTTACTCTGGCGGTATTTACTGTTAGGACCTTTGAAAGATAAGGTTAAGTGGAATATGTTAAGAGAGAATCTTCCTTGCAATATTCTCACTTCATGGCTGATAACCTCATTTTCCAAAGTTCTTGTAAGAACTGATGAATATTGACATGAATATGTCTGTGTATATTGACACAACTGCATTGTAGTACACTGCACAGCAGTGTTAGCTGTATTTGTAATAACAAAGAGGAAAAAGTCTCTATAGATAAATCTATTATCACCTGCACTTTTTGCAGCTCTTCCTTACTCATGATATCTGACTTAGTTAATGGATGAAATAAAAGTATTTGATAGCCAGTGTCCTCGGCTTGTATGCACTTTGACTGATGTGTGTAGACAGGTATGGGAGGTTTTTTGTGGGGGGAAAAAACAAAGCAAACAACTAAAAAACAAATACCAGAGACACTGCATCATGTTGGTGTGGTCAAAGTGGTGAACAAACACGTTTGTAATGGAAGCGCAGACCTTGCCATGATGCTCAGAAAGGATCTCTGATCAAAAGTTTTATTACTGTATGGACAGGATACACACGTGTGGAACTTCATATTTGCAGCTTAGTGGATATGGTTTTATTTTAAACTTTCACACATAAAGACAATGGCTTCAGTTAATCTTTATTTTTCTTGCCTTATTAGGACAACCACAGTCTTTTTGGCAGCAGTTTGCTGGGCCTCAAAGATGATGACACAGACTTGAGCCAGGCTCTCTGTCTAGCAGTTTCTGTGTCCGAGATTCTGCAAGCAAACCAGCAACAAGGAGTCAGTATACTGCATTTACCTTCCCCTCACTATTTTACAGAAAAGGAAAAGACTCAATCACTAACCATTAGTTTTAAGTGCTAACAACACAAATGAGTATTTGCTATTTCAGGAAAAATATTTTGGTCTTGAAGTTTTCTCCCTTGTAAATGATCTGCTGCCTTCAATGCATTTGTGCTGTAGGAAGGAGCATAGTGAGCTTAAGACAGCTGATTTGAATTTGAGGAGTGTGAGCTGAAAGTACTGTCTTGCTAATTTGAATTCCTTTCCAAATGTAGCTACTGTAGAGGAAAATTTAAAATTCACTACTCAGTACCTTTGAGAATAATGCTGTTAAGGAATATATGTCTTTTGTCAATGAAGGATTTAAATGAAAAAAAGAAAATTGATTAAACTTGTTTCAGTAGAAGTTAATTGGAGACATAGATTCAAGGACTTCACAAGAAATATGTAAGACCCATATATGGATCATAATGTAGTTAGATTACAGTGTTTCTTATTGGCTACTGACTTCTTGTAGAAGTTTTGTCATTAATAGTTTGGGGTTTTTCCCTGTCCAAATAAAGTTAAGCATCTGTTTATATCCTATGCAAGTTGGTGGGATATAAACCCATCCTTATATGCTGTGCTGGTTTATAGTGAACTCTTGGATTGTCTCATGCCCCCTATTTTTCCTCTCAGTAGAAGTTATATAATTGCACTTGGATGATCCTTTCCCATGCACAAGCTGATTTATTAATGGAAAGCTGATACTAAAATACTACTGTTAGTCTGGTAACAGACTAGACAAAGTTCAGATTAACCAAGCGGTGAGGTAAGATAGTTTTGAATAGCTCTTAGGCCCTCTGAGCAGTTCCTGTAGTACTGGAATTACTATTGGAATGTAATTGAATTCTGTCAATAATTATGCAATTTTAAATTTTAAAAATTTCTCTTTCAGGAAGGAGTGAGATTCTTTGTAGTGGATTGTCGTCCTGCAGAGCAATACAATGCTGGGCATTTATCGACAGCATTTCATTTAGACTCAGATTTGGTTTGTATGCTTTTTGTTTCTTTACGGGTATTTGAATCCTAACTGAGATAGAAGGGGAGAGAAATGCCTGCCTTGAAAAATAAAGTAACCTTAACTTAGGCTCTGGTATGTGGACTAGATGCAGCGTCTAGCTGTGTGATGATAAGTTTTCAAAAATTAGCTTCTCTAAAGGAGATGATAAAACCATTATTTGACTGAGAAGTTTAGCCCTTAATGACATTAGAATGTGGGATTCCAGACTTGCTGTTCTTTGATTAGGAATGGAAACCCATACAGACTAAACACTATACATTGCTTGGAGGAGAAATCTCTTTTTAGCATCCTATTTTCCAGTGAAAGGTGTAATTAATTTTTTAAAAGAGCACTTTTTTTCTTTGTCTCTTTTTTTGCCTCAGCCAGTCTTATTACAGTCTGCTTTTACAGGGCATATATCTTGAAAAGATTTTGGTTGCTTCTTTAAAATTTTTGCTGTACAATACAAAAGTGCATTGTTTTTGGCACTGAGATGTGCTGTGGATGAATAACTTCAATAAAGATTTTGTACTTCCTATTTGATTATGAATTCCTAATTGAACGTTCAGTCATAATTTTTCTCTGTCCTTTTTTCCCCCCAAAATCACTCCCATTTCAGCAGTGTATTCATCATTTCTAGATTAGCACTCAACTATGTTACTTTAAGCAGTCTATGGAAGCTGTATGGAATGATTTATTTGGATATACACTATAAAAGACTATTATACCTTAGTTAAGTTCAATCCTGCATCTAATATCTTTACCTCTCTAATAAAAATGATGCATTATTCAGTATTATATGCACATATGTAAATATAATATTAAATATAATTACAGAGGAGAGAAGAGGAGGCTGAAGGGCGACTTTAGTGCTTTCTATAACTATCTGAAGGAGGCTGTAGCAAGATGGGTGTCAGTCTCTTCTCCCAAGTAAAAAGCAGTAGAGCAGGAGGAGTAAGTGCATCATGTTGCATCAGGGGAAGTTTAGATTGGATGTTAGGAAAAATTTCTTCCCTGAAAGGGTTGTCAAGCATTGGAACAGGCTGCCCAGGGAAGGGGTTGAGTCACCATCCCCAGAGTTATTTATTACTTGTAGATGTGGCACTTGGGGACGTGGCTTAGCAGTGGAGAGTTGGCAGGGTGAGGTTCGTGGTTGGACTCGATAACAAGGGTCTTTTCCAACCTAAATGATTCTTTGATATAGTGTGGTTTTTAACCACATTAATCATTTAGGAAAAACTTGCCCTGTCCTATGTGGGTATTCTGCTAGCCTTAATTGAATGTCATATTCAATTTAAATTATTTTAAATTGAATTAATTAATTTTATTCATTTTAAATTATTAAGTAGTACAAATAGTTGATGGTATATGAAAAAGGAGTCCATGGAAACAAGTCTTAAATTAGATGTGATCAGTTCATATGTATTCAAATTGTATATTGGAATTAATGGTCCTTCATGAACCATGGTGGATAAATTCCACCAAGTTCATCCTTGTTTTTAGAAGTTCAATGCTAGGAAAATATTATAGGGAAAAACCTTTGTGATGAGAAGTCATTAATGGAATTTCAGTGCATTTCATATTCCTGTATGTGTCAAAGTACACAAAAGTTATTGTAAGGAGAGACAATGGGGAAAGAAAGCACTTTGGAATCCATCTCATTTATAGTTAGAGGAAGTAGTGAGATTTAGGACCTGTGTAATAAAGCAGCAGCCTTTATCTCTAGGAAAACCCCAGTTAAAATTCAGCTTTACTTACTGATGGCTAGGTTGTGTACTTGTGACTTTGTCCTTCATCATTTAATCCACTGTACAGACAAGATAATGGGAGCCCCTTCTGGCCCCTCCCTGCCCCCCTCAATCCAGTTACACGTCAAAATTCCCTTATGAGTTTAAATAAGTACCTTCCCCACAAACACAGGTTAAAATTTTAGCTATGTTGAGAAAGTCTTTGTTTCTCCATCTCTTTCACATAGAACTTTTGTTTTTGCATGCATAGCAGGCCTTCATGTATCCCAGCCTTTACTTTTTTAGAGTACAAAGAATCACAGATACCTCCTTGTACTCTCAATTGTAATTTCTGTTTGCAAATCTTGATAAGTAAATGAGAAAAAGCTTAGTGGGGAGGCAACAAGAGAAAGACTTTACTGGCATCTAGAAATTATAGGTAATTGAAAAGGTTTTGAATCTCCAAAGTTTGAATGTGTTGTGCCCAAGCATGTGTGAATATGGAAACAAGTCCCGCTGCTGTATTACCAAATTAATGCAACATGAAGGTTTCCAAGACTTATTACTAGATGCCTTGAGAAGTAAACTAGCAAATGTTAGCTATATTCTTTTTCCTGGGGGGAGCAAGTGGGGTGAGGAAGTAAAGGACCATTCTCAAGTGTTCTTTATGTAACATGAGGTCTCAGTGTGGTTCAGGGTGTATGTGTGTGACTTGCACAGTGCTGATGTTGCCTTGCTTGTGCTCAACAAATTGTAACTATTCTCAAAGTTTGTCTTCTTTCACAGCTTGTGTTACAGTATCTTGGTGTCAAACACAATTTTTTGTTTGTTCATTCCACAGATGCTTCAGAACCCATCAGAATTTGCACAGTCTGTAAAATCCCTGTTAGAAGCACAAAAACAATCTATTGAGTCTGGCTCCATAGCTGGTGGGGAACATCTCTGCTTCATGGGAAGTGGCAGGGAAGAAGAAGATATGTATATGAACATGGTGTTAGCACATTTCTTACAGGTACAATTAAATTGCCACTGATTTAAGAGCTGGAGCAAAGGGTGTCTGTATGTGTCATTGATGGTAAACAGCAAAACATTTTCTCCTTAAAATCTGAACTGGTTTTTGCACTACTCAAGTTCACAGTTTTTAGTAAACAAACTAATCCCTGTTTCATTACCATAATTGCCAAACTCATTCCACAGGTTTTTGCTCTGATCAGAATGATCTTTTTTGTTGCAGAAAAATAAGGAATATGTTAGCATTGCCAAAGGAGGCTTTATGGGTAAGCTTATTAATAATGAACTTTGACTTGAAAAATCTTGATATCTTAACACTTAATATTTTTGAGGCTTTTGCTAAAAACTATCTAAATGAATAGAAACTAGGTGTCATTTGTCAGGTTTTTGTTTTGTGTAAGTAAACACTGTGCACTTATGCATTTGTGGCTATCTCTTGGGGCTCACCCAAATTTCTGAGTGGTGAAAAATTAATGCCAGAACTGGGGAAATTCCCTCTTCCAACTTGTCATTATTTATGTTTAAGCCACTGTAGATTATAGATTCATATGAAGATGGAACTTCCTAATTACTTTTAACTGCTGTTATGATTTCTTAAATCAGGAGTTCATAATTCTGCAGTTGATGTTGCTGGAAATAATCAGGCTCTACAACAGTAGAGATCTGTGCTACAATATGACAGTAGAGGTATTATTAATCATATGTGTGATATTATAAGAGCTGTCTCTAAGATCAAAGCAGTGATTTATTTTTAATTGCTGCTGTATTCTAAATGTTTACTAAAATAATTAGTGTACTAGGTAGATAAATAGGCATTAGATAATCTTAATTCCTTTGTACTGTAAAGAAAAGCTGGGGATTGTTAGAGTGATCGCTGAATTTATCAATTTTATTGAATTGTGGGGGAAAAATTGTTACTGATTAGTCTTGGGTATATACAATATTTTCATCAACAGACTAAGTCCAGTGTAATTCTGGTTGTTTTTAATGGCCTTTTAACAGCTCTCCAGCAGCACTTAGCAGATATCAATGTGGAAGGACCAGAAAATGGATATGGCCACTGGATTGCAAGTACCTCAGGCTCAAGAAATAGCATAAGCTCTGTTGATGTAAGTGAAATTTTAGCATGTTACAGTGGGATGGGAACCCTAAATTTACTGAATGCTTTCTTCACATTCCTTGTTCTAGTCTGTAAAATGCATTATTGCAAGCCATGACTGTTTTCACTTGTGTTTAATTTCAAGCTATGATCACAGTCTAGTCAGTGGTGATCTAAACATTTTTATCCTCTTGAGGGAAAGAATTTGTAGGTAAGAACTTGCTGTTGTCATTCTCCAGCAGAATACATGTAATAGACAACTCTTTCCCAGGCTCTTACTCTGGGAATAAGTTACTATAAAGTAGCATACAATTTTGCAGCAGAGCTCAAAATGGTATCTTTTCTACAGCTGATATATTATGTGTAGAATTTAGCTTTTAATCTAGATGCAGTGTATCACTAACAGGATTCCTTTGTCTAGATGTCCATAGCAGAGTGCTCAGAAATGTAGTCTGTCAAGCTTGCTTTATAGGATGATATTTTCCTCAGTCACATGTCATTGCTGTTATTTGATAGAGCTCTGAAGAAATACTCAGTTGTGTAATTAAGGTTCTACTGAGTACCAAAAAGTAAATTGCTGTTCTGTAGTCTGTTTCCTTTTTAATAAATTCTTTGAGATGAAATAACATACTTTTATATGATTAATCCTGAGAGGAGTTACTTTTTCAGGGTGATTCTCCAAATGGTTCAGGTGATGGAAAAGGAGTGAAGTCCCTAGTGAATAAAATGACGGTTGCTTTGAAGACTAAATCTGTGAATGTGAAAGAGAAAGTTATCAGTTTTATTGAAAATACATCTACTCCAGTGGACAGGTGCGTCATTTATCTCACTGTGCGTTAGCTGGGAGAAGTTTATTTCATGTGCCTGTTCTGTAAGTGTGAAAATTGCGCTAATTGAGAACAAGTTGCCTTAAAAAACTGAATATCAGTTTTTTAATTCTCTAACCCTACCCTTACTACACATTTTGTCATGATCCAGGGAGTATACTGCTGTTCTTTAATATTGTAAGGCCAGTGTGGGTCCCTGTTGCCTTGAATGCTTATCTAGAATTTGTCATTTAATTCCACTTCTTATAATGTGTCAGTTTTGTGTTCAGTCTAAAAGTGAACAATGATTTCAGTTCCTTCTCATCCTTACTCTAATGAAATAGATCAAAGACAGCAGAATTCTGGATAGGTTTTTTCAGTTGGTTGGTTGATTTTGTTCTGTTTTGGTTTTTTTCACCGCTGCATCTTGCCAAATTGAGTTTACCTCTTTTAAAGATCCTAATTTTTTTCAAGTCCTTGTGTAAAGCTGCTTTCCTAACTCAGAATCCACCCTTGTTTAGTTTTTGTGTCTTCAGGAATGAGAATGTGCAAGTAGATTGAAGAACACTTTCAAATTTGGAAGACACCATTCCAAATACATACCTTAACTAAATACAAGAATAGCAGCTTTCATCTGTCAGAGCTTTAAATAAAACACCTGCTGTAGTTCTTTAAAGTATTTGAAGATGAATGTTGAATACCAAGACACTGGTATTCAGGAGTCTCAGAGATCTAGCATGTGTTTATTAGCAGGATTTAAAATATCAAAAGAAGAGTAGTTTTTAATAGTTTTGTTCCTCAGATCATTCCTTCTGTTTGTTTTGGAAAATGTTTTTCTAAATTACTTTTATTACTTTTATTTCACAATTAGAGGAAAAAATTCTTAAGTAGCATTTGGTAGTAGCTTTTGCTGTGTGAAGAATTAAACTTACACATTTGTGGTTAACACTTAGGGCTTACCCAAATTTCTGAGTGGTGAAAAATTAATGCCAGAATTGGGGAAATTCCCTCTTCCAACTTGTCATTATTTATGTTTTAGCCACTGTAGATTCCAGATTCATATGAAGATGGAACTTCCTAATTACTATTAACTGCTGTTATGATTTTTGAATCAGGAGTTCATAATTCTGTAATTAATGTGAAGATTTAAACTGAAAGAGGGTAAATTTAGATTAGATATTAGGAAGAAATTCTTTACAGTGAGGGTGGTGAGGTGCTGGCAGAGGCTGCCCAGGGAAGCTGTGGCTGCCCCATCCCTGGCCAATGCTCAAGGCCAGGCAGGATGGAACTTTAAGCAATGTGGTCTAGTGTGAGGTCTCCCTGTGCAGGGCAGGGTGTGAAACATGTTGCTCTTTAGAGTCCCTTGCAACCCAAGCCATTCTGTGAAATCAATTACTGCTTGCATTTAAGCCATAATAAATTAGCATAAGAAATTCATCTTTCAGTAGATTTTTTTTTTTGCAAATATTCTTTACCTCATGTCCAGCTTTCATGGAGCCTTGTTTTTATGTACAAGCATCCTCCTTGAAGAAGGAACATTGCCAGTATAGAGAATTTCAGCTATTTATCTAGGTTTTTCCTTTACATTTTTTTAATTCTTTTGTTCTGTCCTCTGCCCCAATATACTGTAGAATACCTTTCAATATTTCCTGGCCAGACAGAGCAAGCATGGAGCGGTAAGCTTGATAATTAAGCAGTCTGACTAAAACCACCTTCCTTGTATTTAGCATGGCATCACAATGTTTGTAAGCATTGGTTACACTGACAAGATTGCTTGCATATTTTGATATTAATTTAATTTTTGTAAATATATTAAAACTTTCTTTTTACAAGCACTGGTCAAGAGACTAAAGGAAGAAAAAGAATGTATTGGCAGTGCTTTCTTAGTTTCTGGTTTGTTATTTCTGTTCTCTTCCTTACTATTGCTTTTTATAGATTTTTTTTTAACCTGTCATTTCCTATGTACATTTTATTAGTTACCTGTAATAGTAAAAGACTGAACAAAATTCAGTAAAAAATACTGAACAAATTATGGCTTAAGGTTCTAACAAGAGAGACTATAAGTATGAAAAGTAAACTTTTCATAAAACATCATCAGAACTTAGATATGACAGGGAACCCATATGGAAATTCTGTCTGAAGTCTCAAACTTTTATGCTTCTTATCACATGGTAATAGAACATGCTGAAAGAAATAGACATGCTCATTACTGGGAAAAGAAAAATTGAAAGTAAATATGCTTTTGCAATTCTGTCTTATCTTGCTCACATAATTACTGCATTTCATGCAAACATGGAGGCCCTTCACGTTTGCCTCACATACAGTGTCTTATAATGATTTCAGAAATAAAAATTGCGAATTGAATTTTTATAAAATTACTTGTGGTAATTGAAGAGCAGTTCATGCATAATCACTTTGGAACTTTGGTTATGCTTTAGGAGTTCTGTAGCTTTTGACCTTCTTACACTGAAATGCATGGAAATTAATCCTAGATGAATTATGGAAAATTTTAAAACTGGATTTTCAAGGATTTTTGACTAATTTTTCTTTCAAGTAGTTTGCACATAATTTGAGCTGGGATTCACCCAAAAGCAGGTATTGTTCATGTGAGCAAAATCAGTAGTAATGTTAACCAGTATTCTGTAAAAGAAAAGCTATAGGAATGGCCCAACAGCACACATAGTATGTTTTGTTAATTTAGAAATACTAAAGATCATGGGGATTGTACCCCACTTTTTGTTGATCTGTTTCTAGAATATGGTAACAAATATTAAAATACCACATTAAATATATGGTGACTCTATAAGTCAGAGATGTATGAATCTGTATTTGTAACCAAGAAGTTTTGATGTATTGAGATTTTGCTTTGGTTATTTTGCATATTCCTTTCACTCCTATTGCACATCTTCTTTCATTGGGTAGATGTAATAATAAATTAGTTCACACTGTATATCCCTAGAGTATTTTCTTAAAATTAGGGTTCTTAGAAACCTAGAATGGCATTTTTTCTGTATCCATTCAATTAGGTCTACTTTGTGCTTATCACCAGGATGTTTCATTTGGTAGGTTTGCCACCAAAAGACATTGCATTTAATTTGTAACCATGTAATGATAGCCTTCCATGTCAACAGGTTAAAGAGAATAAATTTCTAATTTAAGATATTACCAGGCTTTTATAAAGTAGCATTTTACTCTCTTGTTTACTCTCTTGTCCTGACTAACTTCAGTTGATAAACACTAGTGAGATCTGCTCTTAGATCCTCTCTGTATAATTCAATTTGACATTATTTGAATTTGCTGCTTCTTACTCAATTGGTTATGTTTTACTAAAGCATATTTACAAAATAATATGTATTCCATATGGAAGCACTGCCCTCTTGAATTGTCAGTGTCATTGATGCTTATTGTCTTAAACACTAATGAGCATGTTATTGTATGTTTAGTTTTGTGCCATTTTAGACCACATTTCTGTTTGTTTTTTAACTTTTCCTTATTTTGTTCATATTACTAAATTTTACCCATAGAAAATGTTGTTTTCTTTTCTAACTTTCAATTCTACTTTTAGCTATCCCTAAGTAGTAGCATTAATTTACCTGTTACTAAACCTGTTCCTTGTCTAGCTTGGTTCTAAGGTAGCATGTAAACTGGAGTTTGTGAATGTACTTAAAAAAGGAGGCAAGGCTTAGTGTTGGTAGGAAACATAAATGCACAATATGGGGAAAGGAGGTTATTGAACTGGAGGAAAGAGACAGGCAAGTTTTTTGGTTTTGTTTTGAGTGTTTTAAAACTGCTAAGCACTGCCAGTTCTAAAGGCTAAAATTATGAACTGGTTGGTTTTTTCAGAAATTGACTATATTGTTGCTTTCTGAACTTTCAGGTTTTTTGTCTTATTTTTCAGGTATTCTCTACAGTTCAGTGCAAGAGCTTTTAATTCAGCTATGACCATGTAATTGCAGCATTCTGAGCTGGAGCTTTAAAATATCTCAGGACTTGCGCTGTCACACATTAAGACTCAGTTGTCTGTGTCATTTGATATGATCTGTAGAAATAATTTAAATGTGATTTTTGACATCAATATCACAATAGTGCTGGGATTGTAGCAATAGGAATTGTTTGAGTAAATATTTCAACATTTGACTCAAGCTGAAAGTAGTGAGCAGGAAGTCATGATTTAGACTTCAGTGGATGGTTTGTAATAACCCCACTGTGTAGTTCTTAAGGCATTTTGTTATCTTTTAAAGAATTAACAAGGAAAAAAATAACTTCCAGACATGTTAGTTAAATCTTTGTTTTTTGCTTCATCTGAATTTGGCATTCTTGTGAAGTTGCCCTGATTGTCCAGTTATGTTTTAGCTTTATGCTGGAAACTTAGCATGTTGTCAGTTTTCAGGTCTCTAATGTGTGTTGCCATTTGAGAAGGTGAGCAGAAGTTGGGGTTTTTTGAAACAAAACAACCTTTCTTTCCACTTTCTTTGTTACAAGAGTCAGCCTCACAAAGCGGCTGAACTATGCTTCCTCTAACCGAGTTGCTTGATGGGTCACTCACATCTTCCTTGCAGGCAGCTTCATAAATTATCTTGTCTGTTGCACAGCTGTGTTTACATTTTGCTAATATGTTACTGTGGAACTCAGACCGTCAGTTTGAAAGATACTTTTCTTCTCCTGTCCCATGCCCTCTCCTGCCCTTTTCATTGCCAACAGACATGTCAGCAGCAGTGACAGAGTTGGAAAACCCTACCGGGGTGTGAAGCCAGTATTCAGCATCGGAGATGAAGAAGAATATGATACTGGTACAGTAGAAGATTTTCCTCTTACCTAGATTATCTTATTTAGGCAAAATTATTAAATTGGACTAAATCAAAGAGTGTCTCTTACATCTTTGTCTTGCAGTATGATACTTGTCTATTATTGTTGTACATGTGTGTTATGGTAATGCCTAGGACCAGCCCTCTTCAAATACATAGTAGCAGATTAAATGAAAAATAATTTGTGGTAGGCACCAAACAGCCAACAGGAAGAAATTTAAATAAGCAGATATAGTGGATCTTTTGTCTTTACTTGTTATTTCTGTAACAAAGATCTTTTTCTACACTGATCTTGAATGCATAAACTAGCAATTGTGCCTTTATTACTCTCAACATTAAGCATGTCTAGTATTGTCAGTTAGTGTAATGCTCTGAATTTCTGAAATATAGTTGGAGCTAGACTTTAAATGGCTAATGTGTGCACACCTCTCCAGCATTTCAGACTTTGCTTTTCAGCACTGAATCTATTAATAATGGATTCATCTCTTGATATGCATGCAGGTTGCTGTAGGAAAAAACATGCAATTTTTATTTAAATTTTTTATCTAGCTGAAAAACTGCAGGCAAAACTAGAGCACCACACATTTCATAAAGGTTTGGAGGTTTTTTGAGAGCAGTTCTAACATTAAAATGGTGCAGACCTACTGCTGTTCTGGTTTTGCTCTGGTAGTTTTAGCCCACTGCCAGTCATCATCTCACAAATAACTCTTTTGTGGCCAAAAGGCATATTTGGCTTCTGTAGGAGAAACAAGTAACTAGTCTGAGAATCTTTGACATGCAAAAGAAACAATTCAGAAAGATTAATGAGAGTCAGAGTTTTAAATAACATGGATGACAAACAGTTGATCATTATCTGCAATAAAAATTTTGAAGGAGCAAAGTGAAATTATCAGGCAGAAGCTTTAATGCTAACAAGATTTTTCTCCAAATGCCGTGTGATTAATTTTGCACAGTTCTGTGAGCATCCATAATAGTGTTTGGCAAAGTCTGTGTAGATTCAGAAAACCAGCTCCCCCAAGACAGATTGTCTAGAACACATTTTCAGTAATGGTTGTTTGCTAAGTTCTATTAATTATTTGCTTTTCAAAACACTACTACGCTTGGTAAGTAAGTAGAATCAGAGTAATTTGAGTAAGCAAAGCCAACACATATGAAGTGAAATATATATAATCTTGATGCAAAAGAATGCAAAAAATGAGCCTGTTTCTGTATAATTTGTTTTGTGAAGCTTTAGTCTTTGGGGTTTTTCAGTAGTAAGTAATTTCAGACAGCTGTAATTATTGCAGCCTGCTCTAGGTGGGTCTGCTTGAGCAGGGGAGTTGGACCAGGTGACCTCCAGAGATCCCTTGTGTCCTCAGCCATTCTGTCACTCTGTGGCACAAGGGTGGATTATTGTTCCATTTGTTGCAATTCCATTATCTATTTTTCAGTGAAAGCGTTTTCCAAAGTGTGTTTCAAATTCTGAATTGCATTGAAGTAAATAGTTTAACAAAGTGTAGGAAACTGACTTTGAAAAAGGCTCTTTAAAGAGCTGTCCTGAGTTATTTCTGGGAGTAATTTGTATGGAGTTAATATAGTTGATTGTGTTAGATAACTAGATTGCTTAAATTCTTTTAATGTAGCACCAAAAATACTCTGTAAACACAATCACCACCTTTAGACATAAAAGCAGTATTTTGCAACTAAGTAATAACATGTGCAGGAGTTTTGGGTGTTTCACAGAGGTCTGTGCTGAAAATTTAGGGTTGGAATATGTTCTTAAATGTCCTTTAAAAAGGATGTGAGGCCAAAGATGGCAATTTTTGCTAATGATCCTAGGTTATTTGAGATAGTGAGGTCAGACTGAGTCTTTTGCTAATCTGAATGACTGGGTAATAAAATGGCACATGAAATTCAGTATGAATTTAATGCAAGAAAGACATTTAAAAAACCCCACCCACTTTTAATTTCAGATCCAGTTGTGGTAGAATGATTTGGCTGTGTCCAGCAGCAGTGGGTTTATAATAAGTAAGCAGTCATTAGCAGTCAGAAAAGGAAATCAAATCCTCAGAAATCTATGATTCACCCACACATTAAATATTGTGTGTCTTCTGCCCTTGATGTCAGAAACAATGTTTGAACAGGAGAAGGCTCAGAGAGGAGTAAGAATGGTGAGGAAAGATGGGATATTACTTTCAGAAAAGGCACAGCTGAATGTTAGAAGTTTTGTTATGTGAAAGAGGCATTTCAAGGGAGAGAAAGTGGTCCACAAAAATAATGCCTGGCCTTGAAAGGGATCAACAGGTGTTCATTTCTTCTTGTAAAAGAAACTAGAAGCCACAAGAAGAGAGTCTCCTGGACTGAAGTTGGCTTGGTGTTGGTACTCCTTGCCACAAGATATTGGTGGTTTAAATGCAAAGGGTTTATATGGCTTCGAGGAAAGTCTGGACAAGTCCACGTGAAAGAAACCCATGAAACTTTACTGAAGGGACAAATCAGAACAACCTAAGATAACCTCCTGAGCTAAAGATACTTTTTTGTTGAGAGAAAATTAAGAGAGAAATATCAGATATGCCTTTTTCTTTCTTTCCTCTCAATGATTCTGTATGGTTAGGTACACCTGCTTTGAACCAGTGTAGCTACAGTGGCTTAAAGCATATTGAAAAATTGGCTGATGGGTGTGAAAATGCTTGCTTTTTTTTATTTTGTTAACATTTTTACCCCCCTCCATTCAAAACAGATGAAATTGATAGCTCCTCAATGTCAGATGATGATCGAAAAGAGGTTGTCAACATCCAAACGTGGATAAATAAACCTGATGTGAAGTATAACTTTCCATGTAATGAAGTAAAAGAAAATGGACATATGTTTCCCAGGTACTGAAATAAATCCTAAGTTCAATGAAAACATCCATCTTGATATATATTCTAAAAAAAAAGTGTTGGTCACTTAATTTATCCATTATATTAAACTAGGAAATGGAAGTGTGAACAAAGTGTTAACGTATTTGCATTCCTGTATTTGCAGTGTTATAGAATGGAAATTATGTATAAAACCTGGTGTAAAGTTTTGCTTTGAAGAACAAGATAGTAAGAAAACTTGAAGGGGGAGACAGGGGCTTGGAGGTATTTGCCATGCTCTGTGCACCAGTAATGCTGGGGTGATGCCATGCTTGTTTTCAGAAATGGCCATGCTACAGCACTCAAGGAAAATCAGAAGTATTTTGTAGAGCTTTCTTAATTAGATGACAGTATTAAAACTACTTCTTAGATTTGGTAGCTGTATTATCTAGCTCTCTCCATGTAGTTTATTCATACAAATTTCTAAACAGTTGATATTTAATTCATTAAGAAAATTAATAGGTATTTTTCTTTTCTTCCAGTCATCTCCTAGTCACAGCAACTCATATGTACTGTTTGAGGGAGATTCCATCAAGAAAGGGACTGGCTTACATACAGTCTCGACAGGCACTCAATGCTGTAGTCAAAATCACATCCAAGAAGAAACATCCAGAACTGATCACCTTTAAGTACGGAAATAGCAGTACTTCAGGCATAGAAATTCTGGCAGTTGAAAGGTAAGCCATCTCAGTAGCAGAGGTGTAAGTGGTAATGATATCCAGGATGCTGGACACTGGAAGTCAAGGGTATGCTGTAATTCACAGAATTGAGTTCAAAAGTAATAGTTTTTCTTTAGGAACGCATAATTCAGATATGAGCTAGGAAAAAAAGATTTGCCAGCAAAATGGTGTTTGAGACCCAGAAGAGAGGAACTGCAACTGCAGTTGTTAGGGATGGGATGTGTGCAAATGTTTTCCTTTTGTAATAGGTCTTAAGCAGAAATTAAGTGAACAGTTCTCTGCAGCAAAAATATGGATTTGTGAAAAATGGGATTTATAAGTATGGTCATTTTACTGTGGAATTTTTTTATTTTTTTTTTTTTTTACATCTGACTCATATTGTCTGTGCAATGTGCAAGGAGTCCAGAAGCCTAGACTCAAAACTCTAATTCCCTGAAACCTGATTCCTGGAAATTACATGTAGGCATGCTCAGTATTTGCATGCTTAAGAGGGGGAAGGGGTCAGATGGAGCGATGTATCAGGCTTTTTTCCACTGGTGTAGCCTGCTGTTTCTTGGCACTCTTTTAACGAGGTTGCTGATACCAGCTGGATGTTTTCTCATCCTCTTCCTTGGAGAGAACTTTGTGCAGTGGATGCTCTGTTTTCACAAGAGAGGAGGGATGAGTTGGAACTGACTAGAGACATTCTATGCCTGTTGGCTCCTTAGGTTTGTAGTAGGTCAAGAAAGATAAATTAAAATTTTTCAGGGAACTTTACTGCTTGTTGAACTCATTACCGCCTTGTTGACTGGAGCAGATTGATCTAGAGCTATCTATAGGAATTAAAAAAGCAAAAACCACAAAAAACAAAATACCACAAAACAAAAAACAAGCAAGAACTGCTATGCTTCAGTCAGACAGTGCTGTCTATGTAGAGATATTTAATGGCCTGACCTATCCTGTTGTCAGTTTTTCTTTCCAAGATGGCCTGTGAAGTACTCAACAGTTCTAACTTCACAAAGAGAAAGTTTCATAGTGTAATCAGGAATTGAATGTTAATTTCTTCGTATTTTTTTCATTTTAATACATTCCCCTCTTCCCTTCCTACTAGACAGAGGAAGAATGAGAAGAATTATGGAATTTATACTCAAAAATTTTATAGTGAATTAATGATGGCTTTTTCTAATTTTTCTTTAAGGTATTTGATTCCAAATGCAGGTGATGCTACCAAAGCCATAAAACAACAGATCATGAAAGTATTGGATGCCTTGGAGAGTTAATAACTAAAGACTTTGTAGAGACCAGTTTATAAAGAAGAAGCAACCAAGATACTGTATGTGGACACAAGCTGACTGTTTCCCAACTGAATACTAACTTAAGAGAATTTTTCTGTTTGCTGGTGGGAGTGCCTGAGTAGCAGGCTTGAGATAGGGTAAATTATTATCCATTTCTGAACAGGATTTTTGTTTGGGTTCTTTTTTTTTTTATTTTTGTTTTTTTTATTTTGGAGAAGTGTTTATTATAAAGGTCAGTTTGTTTCATTTTAATGCAGCCTTACTGGGAGTTATCTGCATCTTTGCAAGAGCAGATGCAGCTGGGTTCATGTTAAGTGTGTATTAAAGGAATGGGGGGACTAAGATACAGAGGAGCAGTTGAAAACACAGTGGTTTTTAAATTGTTATCCCTTGCAAATAAGATGTCTCCATTGCCTACAGTCTAGAAATTTGATTTTGCCTAGCTGGTAGTATCAAAGATTAATTAAAAATTTAGCTTTTTGAGCAGAGCAGCTAGAAATCTTAAAAACACAATTTTCACATTAAAAATGGTTAAGTCCAGTTTGGGCTGCAGATAAATGGAAAAAATACAAGCAATTTGTGAAATTAAGGGTTTTTTAAATGTCTTACCAGCTACTAGGCTAAATAACTGGAACTGGTGGTAAGGATTGTTTTTAAATACTGAAATTACCTGTAGTTTTTACTACAGCAGCATGATTTTTTTTTAATTATGCAAAATTTTACATTTCATAGGTTGAGGCTATTTCCCTTGTAAAAATGAGTGTGTGCACTGAAATGCATGTGTCATGACAGAATATGACAGTTAAAAACAAGTTGCCTTGCTCCTCAGAAACAAAATATCTAAGAAATTTAGATGTTTAAAACCCTTCAGTTCAGCACAAAAGTGAGTACACACTGACCAAAGGTGTGTTCAGCAAGAAGATGAATGCACACAAAACCAGGGAAGAAATTCCAGTGCTGGCTGCCTTCATTGATTCAAGCATTTGTAACAACTTCTAAATTAGTAAATATTTGGGAGATGGCAACTTATATAATTGTTCATCATAAGCTTTCCATTTGTTCAAGAATTGTTCTCTTGTTCAAAGCTCAGTACAGGAATGTTCTTATGGACAAGGCAGAGCATCTTTGTAGACTGATGGTAAATCACCAAAAACTATAAAGATAATGGGGATTAGTTTTGCTGCATAAAATCTTCTGAGTACTTGAATCAAAGCCTATGATTTGGTACTTCATCAGAAGGTAAAATAAGTTAAACTGACCTTTATAAAAAACATTTATTCTAAGTTATTTTACTAGGAATCAAGCTAGGGCACCTTAATTCTTGAACTAATTTTTTTTTCTTCTTAGTATCTGAGTAAACACCAATAGAACTTGAACTGTTGAGAATATTTGCATGAAATTGCACCTGGGCCAATGCTCATGTATTTATAGTTTTGCCCAGCAGCTGTTGTATTACATTTTCCTCTTCCTAATCCCTTCTGAAAATATCCTCAAGAGTCTTTGACTCTGTGCCTACTTCAGCAACAAGATTTTTTCATGTAAAGATGTTTGTGCTACTGTTTATAAACTACAGTTGTAAATAAACCAGTACAATTTGAACATAACTTGTTCTGTCAGAAGGCATTTAGTTGCATACTGTGTAAATTCTCTGAATCAATTAAAAGTTTTTCCTAAAGGTGTTTTGTAAATGGAAGTGAATTTGATCTTTGGAGTTGAGGAAGCTGATTATGGATCATAGGGAGCTACTGCCATGACTTCTTAGTGTAAGTATTTCAGAATTTAAGTTAATTTCATTAAGGACTTTTGGGGGAGCATTCACAGAAAGATCAAAGTGAATTAAAAAATAATCAAGTTATAAAAAAGGTTTCTGCATAAATTCCAGACTTCTCAGCATTGTGATTTTATTATGAAAATGTTTACAGAATGATACAACGTATTTCTCCTCCTCAGGAGGGGGAGAAGTGAAAATGATACTCAGTTGTTAAACAGGTGTATTTGAGTATTAAATGTGGAATGTGGCTAATGTGTATGCTTCACTGCGAGGACAGCAAATACAGAAGACCTTTCTTCAGCAAGTAAAGCAGCAGGAAGTCAGTTCTTAGGTCCCTTCTCTGTAGAAACATACAATCCAAGCAATTTTGAGGCTAAGTATTTGTAAGTTTTAGGGAAATGTACAAGTTATCAACAGACCTCTTAGCTTAAAAAGCTCAGCCCAAACTATGAATAATTTCAATGGTGCTGGTGTATCTCTACCCACAGTTTAAGGGCCACTTTTGCCTTATAGTGTACATACCTTTAGTTATTATTTTTGTTATAAAGCTTGTATTATTAAGCAGAAATTTTAATTACAGTACTGCAGCAACATTTTTTGAAAAGAAAACCCCAAAATGTTGGTATGCTACTTCCTGTCCCTTTTAGCTCTGAGGATTTTTAATTTTTTAATTTTTTTTATTATTATTTATTTTAATTTTATTTTTATTTAATTTTTTTAATTAAAATTGGGTCTTGTTTTATTCTGCATGCACCACTGTCTGTATTGCTGAATATAAGGTGACAGTTGTTATGATGCAGGAGTGATAGAAATGAGGAGTAGGAAGGAGTCTTGGAGTAAAACTTCGCTGCAAGTGAAACATTTGTGTCACAGTGAGAGTTTGTGCTTCTGTGCTCACTGATGGCTCTTCATTTGTCTCACTAACTCTTTTAGATTATGATTTGTATGAGAATTTGTAAAGAATTTTACATACTGTTGATTGCAGAGTTGCAATTTTTAAAGCTGCCTATTCTGTTAGCCCTAATACATGGGTCTCACCTGTGATTGTATCTTTTCCTTCCAACTACATGTCAGCTGTAGTTTTAAAACTTCAGGTACTGCCAAGTAAGCTTTTTCAACATAGGCGATGTCTACTGAATGTGTGAAAAGTTTCCTTTTAGGGAAGGAAAAGGGTGGTACTATGTAACTTGTTCTACTGGGCATACCTAGCACAGTCAGATACTTTTGTTTGGAAGCTTGAAGAATACATTTTATCTCTGACCCATGCAAAACTGGATTTTAGGCCTGTGCTTTGCACCTTGAAAGGATGACACTACCTAATTTTTTTAAATTTTTTTTTATTATTATTTGGGAAAAAGTTGGGAGACAGCTGTTCTTTGCACCTGGAGCCCTGCAAAGTGTGATATTTGGGGGAAAAAAATTACAAAAAAATCATACATGTTCTTTTTACCACCATGGGCATATATAAAAAAGAAGGGAGGGAGGCCTGCTAAGGGCTGCTGCACTGTCTGTTCTGCCATCCTTTGGCTTGGTCAGATTGGGATGAGTGGTTCTCTTTACTGCTCCAAGGGGCAGGTTGAGCAGTTCTCTGGTTGAAGGAAGGTTTGTAATTGTTGCACACAGTAGTGGTTATGCACTTCCATCCTTTCTCTCTCTCCATGTTTCCTGAAAGGGAAGGTGTGTAAGAGATTGATCACCCTGGGTTACCCATTTTATCTTTACCCATTCTGTTGTGTGCTTTCAGCTTACAGACATAATCTTGTGTGAGAAATATTGCTACACAACATAAATCTACAATTCTACAAGCATGCTTCTAAAAAGCCCAAGGCTGGAAAATATGTATGAGACAGCAATGTCTTGTGCTGAGTAAAGGGGAACACTTGGGGTTTAAAGCCAAGGAAGAGCAGCATGGTATTTAGTGTGTAGGTTTCAGAGAATTGGCAGTCTTGGTCAGGACCTCTGAAGCTCATCTAGTTCAACTTCCCTGCCAAGGCAGGGTCACCTAGAGCAGGTGACACAGGAACTTGTCCAGGTGGGTTTGGAATGTCTCTGGAAAGGGAGACTTCACTGGGCAGCCTGTTCAGTGCTCTGCCACCCTCAGTGTAAGGAAGTTCCTCCTCATGTTGAGGTGAAACTTTCTGTGTTTTAGTTTATGGCCATTGCTCCTGTCCTGACACTGGGCACGGCTGAAATGAGTCTGGCACCACCCTCTCGACAAACGCCTTTGAGATGTTTATATGCACTTGTGAGATCCCCTCTCAGCCTTCCCTTCTCCGGACTAAACAGGCCCAGCTCCCACAGTCTCTGCTCATAAGAGAGATGCTCCAGACCCCAAATCATCTTTGTTTCCTCCACTGCACCCTCTCTAGTATCTCCTTGTCTTTCCAATACTGAGGAGCCCAGAACTGGACACTGCTCCACATCTGGAGCACTGTGAAGGTGTTTGATGTACCTTGGGAGATGCCGTTCTTGTACAGAAGGACAGGGACGTCCCAGGTGAATGGGTTCCCTGTAAACTGGTACAGGTCCCTTGTGATGAGCCTTTAGCTGGCTTAAGGCTGTCAGGGGTTGTTGCGCAGGGCAGGGCAAGAGGCTCCCGGCACAGCCGGAGCTTTGGAGGGCTCCGCTGTTGCTGCCGGCGCTGAACGGGGAGCGCTGCCCGCTCGCTGCCACCCTCACAGGCCGGGCAGGGCGGGGGTGCTTCATCCCGGCGCTTTGCCGCTCCGAACGCGGCTCCCGGCACCAGGCGGGGCCGGTCGAAGGCCTCCTGAGGGCGGTTCCGAGCAAAGCCCGGCCCGGGCCGGGACTGCGAATCCCGGCAGTCCCCGCGGGCCGCGCCCGCCCGGGCGGTGCCGGGAATGCGGGCGGCCGGCGGAGCCATGGCGTGTGAGTGGGAGCCTTTCCCGTCCCTCTCCTCCCGCGGCCCCGGCCCCGCCCGGCCGGGAAAGGCTCCGCGGGCCGCTGGCCCGGGTGCCCCGCGCCTCCCCGGTGGGATCGGGAAAGGCCTCGGGCCTGGCCGCTGGCACAGCCTGTGGAGCCGGGCAGGGAAAAGGGAGCTGCCCTGGGGCTCCGCCGGGCACAGACCGGGAGACAGCGCTCGCCCTGCAGCGGCCAGCTCCTCAAGAAACGCGAACAAACCGGGCGTGCTTCGCTTCAGCTGTTAGAAAACAAAAGCAAGGGTGTTTTGTAATGTAGTGGTGCAAATGTGAACCATCATTTTACTCTGATGCGCTTTTACCTGGTTGTGGCCTACGTTGCTTTAGGCTTATCCTGACAATTGCTTTTAAAGAAGTTCTTGAGGCAGCTGGTCAAGGCTGGGAGCGAGGTCTCTCTCTACAGCACTGCTGCACATTTCTCTGCATTTCTGTTACTTCCACATCTCAATGTTTGTAAACGGAACTGTGGCACAAGTACATGTGTTCTGTTAATGGCTGAGCTTCAATTTTGCACCTTATCAAACTCCAAACCTGAGGCATATATTATATTTATAGGAAATAATATTATATTTTATAGGAAAATAATAATAATTACCCTAATTACATTTCCTGGGGTTTTAAACATTACGGGGTTGTTTTTTTTCCTAGTGCCTTTTTTTTCTTCTTGTTTTTTTTTTTTTCTTTTAAGCTGAAATATAAATCTTTGAGTGGCCAACTTGTCTGAACTAAAACACATTCCACAAATACTGAGAATTTTTGACAGATCCCTAGTATGATTATCTCGGTGGGTCTGGAACCTATGGTTACATCTATTCAGAGTACCAGATAAGATTTGTTTGCTCAATAGAGCCAACAGTAAAAGTTTCTCACATGAAGAGTATCAAAGGGAGCAGTTAATCACTTGCTTAACCTCTAGAAATTAGCTGCTTAGCTACTGAAGTGAGAATTAAGTAGGAAAAAAGATGTATCTCAACTGCTCCTGACCCAATCTCATCTTCACTTGAATCAGTTTCCAGTTTCCTGACCACTGGAACTGTGTTGCTTCCAGCTTTGTCTTTTTCTTATGGTGATATTTGACTGTATGATGGGGGAATTTTTCAGACAGGAGAGGTACTATGAAACTGGGATACTTTTATAAAGCCAGAGAGGATCGGTTGGTTGTTTGGTTTGTGTTTGTTTTAAAGGAAATAGTTTTACCTGATCAGGGTGTGTTTTCCTACAGCCTGGGGTACCCAGAGATTAATGGAAGAAGTCCAAGGGGTGTGCACAAAACTTGGTTACTTGGAGAGCCTGCAAATGTATATCCTGCTTAGTGGGAGTAGAAGCTGTTGGTAACACTTGCAACTTGTCCAGAAACTAGTTTGCTAAGAAATTAATAGGAGAGATGTTAACCTTTCTTGGTTTTTATAGCCATTTCCCAGACTGGGTGTGAATTGAGGGATAAAAGCTAACAGTTCCTTTATTTGGTGCTTTTGGGATTATCCAGTCCTTTTGTGCCCTAGTGACGTTTTAGGAAACGTGTGCAACAAGATGGGTTCCCACAGTCCGCAGCAGCCTGGGAAGGAAGGGCTGGGGGGACCTGTGCTCTCCCTTTCTGTAACATGGCTCCTTCCCCTAGAACATGGATTGGTGTTGCTGGCATGTGAGTTCTGTGATCTTTGCAGGGTGGTGGCCATGCATGGCTCCCACTGGCAATCCTGGGTTCAGTGCTCTCCCTGCATTACAAGAGACTGTTTCCAGAGTGAGAGATAGGCTGCAGCCTGAGTTGGTAGTGGTTTGTGCACGTTTATATATTAACTCATTTGTTTCCTTCAATGCTTATTACTGAATTCAAATTTGGAAGAGTTTCCTGGAGGAATTCTGATGAATAATTTTTTTTCTTTTCTGCCATCAGCCTTCCGCCTTGCTCTTATCCAGCTTCATGTATCCGCTGTTAAATCAGATAATCTCCAACGAGCCTGTGGACTGGTGAGGGAAGCATCAGCTAAAGGAGCAAAACTTGTGGCTCTACCTGTGAGTAAAGATCATGGCACACTTAGCCCTTGTGCTTCAAAACTTCTTTCTAGTGTTATTAATGACTATATATTCCTCTTCCTCACTGGATAGCTTAGCTGCTGTATGAAGATTCAAAATAGCACTCAAAACTTAAAAATCCCAGGGGTTGTATCTGGAGTGCACTAAGAGGTGGGGAATGAAAAGGGAAACAAAAAACAGGTTGATTTTTTTTGTAGTGTAGGATTCTGGTAAAATTTTTGCTGAGATTAATCCTAGGCAATGCCATCATTGATATACTCTGAATTCGGGTGAGTGACACTGCAGTTTGAATCTTTGCTGAAGAAGTGTAGAAAAAGGCAGTTTTCATCTAAAGAATGTTGACATGAAGGTGAAAGACAGTAAACAAAAATTCTTTGCTGTAAGCATTCTAGATGCATGAGAAGCAAAATAGACTTAAAACGTATTTCCAGCAGGTCATTTGTTGTTGAATTATGATTGACACATTTCTCTTGTGACTTCCATGTGTGGAAACATAAATAGCCACTTAAAGTGGTCAACCACTTCTGACTTACTTTTTGAACTTTAGCCATAATTCAGCCACTTTGGTGAATTTTCACAATGGGTGTGCTGACAACAGGGTGGTCTTTCCAGTGCAGCTTTGAGCTTTTCTCCTCTCCTCATGGGGTTGTGTTACTCTTGTTCCCTGCAGCATCTGACACAGGAGTGCAAAGTTCATCTCTGTGTGAACTTTGGCTCTCAGTTTTACACACAGAATGTTTTCTCTCCTGATGTCGTGAGGGAAGCATTGAGCAACCTTCCCAGCTCCTCTGTGCTGACATGGTTCTTGTGTTGCAAACGTGACCATTCAGTGATCTGCCCGGGCCTCCTGTGTAGAGATTACCTATTATTTACTGGTTTCATCATGTGTACAAACATTGAATTTTCCAGACTTATTTAGCTGAGATACTCACTTTGCCAACAGTGATTTATGCTTTTAGAATAGCGGTTGTCAAACATGGGCAAGGCATTTCACAGACTTTTGGGAGATAGGTTTTGTGTTGACATTAGGGCCTGGGCATGAAATAGTGTCTTCCCTCTGTTGTTTCTTTGGGGGGTTGTTGGTTTTTTTTAATAACTTTATATAAAGAAAAGTAACTCATACTGAATATATGAAGATGGAGGCAGCTGGCTTTGCTTTCACTTCTTTGAAGTTCAGCCCAGATTTCAAAAACCTGGGAAGCTCATTTTCACGGCCTGCAGAGACTTCCCTTCCTGCTTCTTCCATCTACAGATTGTGCTGTGGATTTGCTGGTACCTGCTGGCCTAGTGCCTGTATAGGGGAAAAAACCCTTTCCATCTTGGGTTCATTTATTCCAGTTCAGGAGAACCTACCTCAGTTGTTAAGAAGTTTGCTTGAGCAGATAAAGCAGAAATGTTTATTGTGCTAGTCACAGCTTGATTTTTTTTTTTCTCCCTTTTCCTTTGTCGGGGGTGGGGGTGTGTTTGTCACTCCTGATGAGCAAAGGGAGCAGTGGAGGTGTCTGGGCTGGGAGTCACTTTCTCACAGAAGAGAAGTTGCTGCCACAGTTTGATAGCCTATCTGTGGCCTCCAGCTGTATTCCTTCAGGGGACAAAAAAGTGTTGTGTGGGGTGTCTCACATCCTCTCAGAGCTGGCAAGTGTAATGCAGTGTGAAAGTTCCTCTTATCTTGAGCATCTCAAATAGCACTAGCCTGCCTATTTTAGGTATCTAAACTACCCTGTTAATCTGACTGTGTAAAGACAACATGCCTGGTTCTGAGGGATGGCAAATCTTTAACTAGGGGACACTGTTCAGGTTGTCAGGAAATAGTGTTTAAAGGATTGGTTTAGCAAAACAGTAAGTAATTTTGAGAAATGCATGCTTTTGCAAATGTCCTTTTAAAAATTAAGAAATTATGGGCTGAGGATGAGCATTTCACAGTTTTGAGAGGATCTTTTGAGCTTTTAACTTGTCAAATGAGCTGTGTGGAACTTGGCTCCTCATTCTGATGTGAGCATCCCTTGTGTTCTAGCTAAGCCCAGAGCAGCAGTGAAGTGCTAGCCTTACAGCTTGCATGATAGTCTTAGCTCATGTTCTGTTTGGCAAGCACTCCACAAACACACCTGTTGTATTTTCAACAATTGTTCAAGTCTCTCTGGCCTTCCTGGCATTTTCTGGTTCGTTTATTGAGCTGCTATAAACTAAACTCCTGTAACCAAAGGTTGTTTAAGAACATGATTAGAGAGGAATTTGAAAGGTTAGGTATGTCTCATTGTAATGGTGTTACTGGATTTTAACTTTTTTTTTTTCCCATCTAATTCTAGGAATGCTTTAATTCTCCATATGGAACCCAATACTTTAAGGAGTATGCAGAGAAGATCCCTGGGGAATCAACACAAAAGCTGTCAGAAGTTGCAAAGGAGTGCAGTATATATCTCATTGGAGGTAGTTTACTCTTAGTGACCATCTCACTGGGGGAAAAATGGGAAATGTCTATTACTGCCATTGAATCAAAATTACATCAATAATACAGTGGGGGAAACCTCTGTTCTTGCCTTTACAAAGGATCCATTCCAGAAGAAGATGGTGGAAAGCTCTATAATACATGTACTGTCTTTGGGCCTGATGGTGCTCTGCTGGCAAAGCATAGGAAGGTAAGACAGCAGAATATTGTTATGAAAAGTTTTCTCAGCAATGTTGCACAAACTATTTCATCTGTACTTAAAGATGATATAAATTAGTAGAATCTTATAATAATAAGTTGTGTACCATCACCCATGAAATTTCATGTAACTTTTATTTGGGGCATGTAAATACCACTTCAAAAGGTGGTCATAAATTTGTTCTTATGAGATAAGGATGACAAAATAGTGGAAGGTGTAATTGGCTTTCCCCATATGCTGGGAAAGCCATGATAAAGAATGAAACCTGATCCAACTCAGATATCTCTGTACCCTGGCCTAAGTCTAAAACACAGTGCCACTTGAGTGGGATCAGGATTTTTCCTCAGCTTCCTGATGGATTTAGTTTTTATGTTATAATAAATACTGTTCTTTACATACTTCGTAAAGTTTGTGCTATACATGTGGTTAGTGCAGACATGCGGAGTCCAAGTTAAGCTGTCATTGCTGTTTCTGGTAGATGTTTGCTTGTTGTCATCTTCCACCTCAACACTGCTTTGTGCCTTCTAGAAAACTGCCTCCCACTTGTAACTCCAGAGTCAGTTTCTCTTCATGGGACTGTTGTATTCATTCTTATCCCCAGTTCTTGTTCATGGGAGAGTGCACACAGGGATCACTCCATGAGTGAACAGCAGCTTATTTCTTTCAAGGATAAGCCAGAAAAGATAATGCAGGGTTACATGGAATAAATAAGGTGGTGCAAAATCCCTTGGTGGTGCAGGTATTAATTTATTCTGTTTGCTGATTCTTCATTAGCATCACTTACTAGATCACCTTGTGCAGTTCTGTGTTGTCTTCCACCTTCCACAGCAGTGTGCAAGCCCAGGAGTTGCTCTTGGAATGAGTACAGGCTTGTGCAAAGTATGAACAAATGATAAACTAAAACCAGCTCTGTTGTTAGGAACAGTCAGGAACACTTTCCATTGCAAGGGAGGGTTAAAGGCTGCTGCAGCCCCTCAGGGGCATCTGCATAGCTGAAGTCATGGGAACTTTATGGCTCGGTGAAGGTGTTTTCTTGAGAAGCTTAACAGGAATGGGACTCAAATGTTAGAGACAATTCATTAAGTCAAGACATCTGTCTGTTTTGCATGCATTTGCAACTTTAGACATGTGTATTTCTGTAAAGAAGAAAATACTTTAAATCATCTTTGGGGGGTCTAATAATGTTAAACAATGTTTACTTTGGATCCTAACAGAAGAGTAGTCTAGATAACAGTAGAAAACACATGCCTAAAGAGACTCAAACACCAAGTAGAGAAATTGTTAGTAATTGTTATTAATCATAGTATAATTGCAGGTTCATTTGTTTGACATTAATGTTCCTGGGAAGATACAGTTCAAAGAGTCTGAAACACTGAGTCCAGGGAATAGTTTCTCCATGTTTGACACACGTGAGTACAAGACAAGCCCTCTCTTTTATGGAGCTCTACTACAGTAACACTACAGTCACTCTGGAGTTCTCTTCCCCCTCCTCCCTCCCAGCAGTGGGTTTTTAGACTATCAGATTGGGCATTTGATAACCATGGCAAATATAGATTGCTTCAAGTGTTTGGGTCACTCCTGACACTTTTAAAAAGGCAGTGTGGTTGCAAAAGGACAGAGGAGTAGAAATGATTGAAACATACATCACTCCACTTGCCTTAATTAAAGAAGGGTCCTGTTGATTTGTTAGAGAGATGTGACTGTATGTTTTATAGCAGTTACAGCTTGAAAATGGTTCTTATAAAACATGGCCTAGAAAAGAAAGTATGTAGCAGCCTTCACCAGTACATTGCTTCATGTGAGGATGATATAATAATGCAGACAATTAACTAAATCAGGAATCCCATTTCAACCTTCTTGTGAGTCAACCACCTCAGATAAAAAAAGCAAAATGCCTACTCCTCCCTGCCCCATATTGCTCAAAAACTGACAGTGTCTGTTTACTGAGCTCTCTACAGAGTCTTGTCTGCCACAGTCACTTTCTCCTCCTTGCAATGTGCACGCTCTAAGAAAGTACATGATTGTATTTTTACTCCATTAAAATACTCCCTCCGAAAGCAGGGAGTGTTTTCTTTTATTGAAAAGAAAATAATTGGAAAAATTGCAGCTAAATGAGAAAGGAACATGTTACACAAAGATCTGATACAACATGACTTTGTGGAAATGGCTGTTCTGAAAGGCTGGGTAAGACTGCTTCTCACAGTCTTTCTGTCATCATGAAGCACGAATTCTCCCCCACCAATAGCCAGTGCTTGTTGGACACACATTTAAATATAGCTCCTCCTGTTGCTGTGGGCCATGTAAAGTAACAGTTGGCAGGATGTCCATAGAGAGTCTTGTGATTGTTTTGTGTACTCGTGCTAGTGATGTGACTGCTGTCTCTTGTGTTTTGAGAACAGCATACTGCAAAGTGGGCCTGGGCATCTGCTATGATATGAGATTTGCTGAGATGGCTCAAATCTACAGCCAGAAAGGTGAGGCTGGGTCACCTAAGGGAACATGGGCAGCACTAAGGCCAGGCCTAGGCAGGCTGGTTCTAGGTGGTAAGTGCTGGGTGATCCCTGTGATCAGGCATTCTTATCACTGCCCAGTAACACAAATTGAATCCTGTGGCCAAGACTTTTACTCAGATAAGTGACTTCTCTCAGCGAGTAAAGTACCCATCACTTCCTGGTTCACATATGGTGGTGGAGTGATGGAGTTGGGGGTACCCCACAACAGCTCTTGGCTGATGTAACCTGTTACACATGGACAGGCTCTGTTTGGTTCCATTTTGGGCAGAGGCTGGGAAGTATGGAAAGAAACCTCACCCTGGGTTTCAGTGTGAAGGGCCACTCTAGGCTAAGCCATCTTCCCCTTAATGATGCTTGGGTTCTAATTGTCTCTTAACAAAGGTTGCCAACTGCTGATATATCCAGGGGCTTTTAACATGACAACAGGACCGGCTCATTGGGAACTCTTACAAAGGGGACGGTAAGAACACAGTAAGAGCTTATCTCCCTGTTCTAGGGGAGTTTTGGTGCATGGAACTGAACTTTCTTGTGTTCCAAATGACACCTGTGTGTCAGAAGTGGTGCTGCAGGGCCACTCTACCTTTGGAGCTGTACCATCCCTCAAGCCTTGCATGGGACACCAAACTGATTTTACTGTCAAGGAGAAAAGCAGGAAATTCTTGGCCTTAATTCCTGCCAGTGCCTGCTATGCTCCTTCAACAGCCCTTTCCCATGGTTGTATAAGCACCCTTCACACACAAATTCTAGAGAGAACTGCCAGTAACCATTTGGGAAGTGCTCTAATTACAGGTAGAAGTAGACTCAGAGATTCCTGAATGCAGTATTATTTATTCATTTGGTCAGCTTCAGTCAATTTTGCTACATACTGAATGAACCTGTGAATTACATTATATTCTATGTACTAACTCTGGAGCCAGGTGCTAGAGATTTCTCTTTCCAGGCTCTTCTTTCCCTGACCTTTGTACCATTCACAGTTTTGGCTAGTCATTTAGAGGATATATAGCTTCTCCTTCAGAGTGGATTCTTTCTCTTCTGCTTAATTAAATGGTATTATAAAAACAATTCTTATCACTTTTTCCTCCCTTCCTTCATTTTTCTGTGAACACAGAGCTGTTGATAATCAACTCTATGTAGCTGCTGTATCTCCTGCTAGAGATGAAAAAGCATCCTATGTTGCCTGGGGACACAGCACTGTAGTAAATCCTTGGTGAGTTCAATAAAATAAACACCACCTATTTTTGGTTAAAAAAATACTTCAGTTGCCAGTCACACTTCAGTCCTACTTTTTCATCTACTGTTAAAAGTGCAAACTCTTGGTAGAAAGCACATGAGACTTGAGCCTTCATTTTCAAGATTATAATTTTAAACAGCCAAACTGAAAAAACAAGAAGCAAACTAGAACTAGTTTGAGTATATATTCACTTTGGTAGTAAAGATGCTACTTAGTCCTAGGATTTAGCATTAGTTGAACTGCTGGCCTTGCCACTTTGTCCCGAAGTTCAGTCCATTATATGCTATGCATATGGTAATACGGTGCAAAAACAAACCAGCTTAAACAGCTTACACAGAACTATCTCATTTCCTCAAAGAACAACACTGCTTTGACGTAAGAAAGAACAAGAAGAATGTCTTCAGCTAGAGAAGAGAGATTCTGACTTGAGCAGAAGTCACACAGGTGCACAGGAGGTAAAAGTGACCAAATCTTTAGGCAGTTGTTTTTCTTCCAGATAAATCTACTGATAGTTTGCTTCTAGCTGTTTGCACAGTAAGATAATCTTTGTCTATGTCTTGAGCTTTTATGTGCTGAAAGCAGTGACAGAACACTTGGGGGAGACATGATCACGTTCAGTAGTTCATGCAGTGTAAAAGTATACTGTTAAAAGCCAGTAGGATCCTCAAAGGAGAAAGTGTACATCTTGGTCAGTGTGGTTGTTCCTGTCTGCTGGAGGTGTGTTGCATGCTCACAGGTGGTGGTTCTCAGAGTGGCTTTTACCACAGCTCTTGATCATTGAAAGACACTTACGTTGAGTATGTATATATTACATATAAAAAATGCCATATATAAAGCCTGGAAGCCATTCCTGTCATGCCAGAGTTATGGATTATGATGTTATTTTTAGGACAGCCCTGTCATTACAGCTGTAGGCATCAAGGGTAGGAACTCCTTTTCTGTACAAACAGCAGCAACTGGACTGACGCCTCAAGACCAGTGTGTTAATCCTGTGAACAAATGTGCTTAATTTTGCAGGGGTGAAGTCATAGCCAAAGCTGGGGCTGAGGAAACAGTTGTATACACAGATATAGGTAAGGGAAAAATTGTTTTGGTTTTTTTCCCACTGTTTTTCTTGAGTACACATCATGAGAGACACATCATGACACTGAGGAGAGACTGCAACTACAGATGATGCAGTATTCCTCTGCCTTGTCCACCTTTGCTGGGTTAAAGCAAGAACCAGCAGCACTTGGCTCTACTGTTCTATATACAATACTCTACATCTGTACCCTTCTAGTTCACTTCCTTAGGAAGAAGGTGCCACCTTAGGATAAAGCTGAGGCTTCCTTTAGCCCTGGCTGCTCACTTGCTGTGCTTTACCACCCCATTCTCCACCAAAGCTATTTTCCCTCAGAGCAAGTAGGGAGCTTTCTTTTTTGGCTGCTGTTCTCTTAACTCTTTTCTTCTCCCCTGCAGATCTAAAGAAACTTGCAGAAATACGTCAACAAATTCCTATTTTAAACCAGAAGCGTTGTGATCTCTATGGTGTAGAGATGAAAAAGTGAAGCTGGGTGAAGAGGGAAGGTTCAGCTGTCACAATGGCTGTTGCCTTCATCTTTGGAAGGATTTCCTTAGTAGTTGTTCCACAATTTACTGCCAAATGTGCCGGTTAGGAAACCATCACATAACAAAAAACTTGGTGTAATTCTAATATAATTGAAATATAACTTTTGTATTTCCTCTCATACTTAAATATTTCATAGTACTTTGCAGCTAGGATAAAGATGGAGATGAAATCAGTTCAACACAGCAGTGATTAACATTGATTTTTACACATCATAATGTCTTAGTTACCTTCTGAGGGCTGTTTTGTAGAACACAGAAATGGAATTCTTGTTCTCTGAAACTCTCTCTCAAGTCAGCTTTGAATTTTGAATTTTTCAGTGAATTATCAGAAAATCTAGAAGCATAATTCTTCTCACTCTGTCCTTTTTAGATGTACGTGACTTAACCTAGGTCCTTGAATGCCCTACTTCTAACTTGGGAAGCTTAAAATTTAACACACTGAGCAAAACAGGCCGAATTCTGCTCTTCACTACACAAGACACCGCAAGAAGCTGCCAGACAGAGCTGCTCCTATAGAATATGTAACAGTTTTTGGTTCATGTGTTTGTCTGGATCTGTGTATTAAATTCTCCTTATGGCAAATCTTGTTCATTGCTGAAGTGACATGGGTTACTGTGTTGCTAAAATAATTCAGACGTTGCCACACCTTTGCTCTCCATACTGCTTCCTTAACAGAATGTCTGAGTGGGCTTTAATTCTGCTGCCTGGAAAAGGCTGAGGGGAGTCAGGTTGGAAAACCTGTTACACTAAGTCCTTCTGCCCACGGTCTCCCAGAAGACTGCTCAATGTTTGAATGCATTATTGCTGTCATGGGCAGCTCCCATCCACTGCAGAGAAAACTTTCCTTACTGTGCTGCTTTTGCTGGAGACAAACTGTGAACAATAGCTTTAAAATGCTGAGAACCAGCCAAGCATGTTCCACTTTTGGTTTTGGGTTGGTTTTTTGTGTTTTTGTTTTTTTTTTTAAGGAAGACATCTTTTAATGTAAAAAGCATTTACAAATTATGCTTTTTATTCCTTGGGATGAAAATAAGAAGCAACTTACCAGCCTTCACTGATAAGCTTTTCGTTTTCCAGCAGCATAAAACAACCCTAAGGCTAAAAGTGACTTCAAAATACAAAAATGGGAAGGAGAAAAGGTTTTATCTTGCTCTAGCTAACCACATTTCCCCCAAAACCATCTTACCTTTTATTCATGTTCAGCAATCCTCCTCTTCCCACAGTTTTTTGGTTTGGTGGGGTTTTTTGTGGGTTTTTTTTGTTTGGTTGGTTGTTTTTTTTTTTACATTTTGGCTTCTCTGCAATGAGCTGAGTGTGTGTTCTATAAACAAAAGCTCAGCCAAACCCAGATACATCCTTTCCCTCAATTCCACTTGGTGGCATTCTGTATCAGCAGGTATTTATGGTCTACACTTTTCACTGCATTTTGGTGTACATACTGCACCAGAACTTTTAAGAAACAAGCCACAGAGCACAAGGTGAAATGAAGGTTTATTTGTTGAAAAATAAATATTAAAAAATTAACAATTTACCACTTGAGCCGAGTCTCCTGCATTAGATTAGTGCTTCCCACATACTCAACAACCCATATCCATGATGGCCATTGCTGGGCTCCAACTTCTAAATCATAACGATTTCATCTCTTTCCCTCCCCTTTCTCTACTAGTTCAACACGCAGGAGTAAATAAAAACTACCTTTGGAGGATTAAAGTAGTGCAGGACTCTCATGGGCTGACCACTTAAATTTGAGAAATGCAAAGTGCAGTTTGTGGTCTGAACTCTCCTCCCATGGAATCCCAAATGGAGAGGATGGATGAAAATCTATTATTACAAGCTACTTTGGTGAACTCAGCTGAAGAGCTGACATGAGCTCACTTCTTTTCAGTCTATCAGGACAACTTCTAAGCACCTTGTTTTAGCAGGGTATGTAGTAGGGTCTCCAGTGTGCTGCATTCAGAAGTGATATAGATGGGACTATGCATTTGTGAGGCTTTCATTGAAAAAAAGTACACTGTCAGTTCTTAGCCATAGTACTCAAAGCAGTCAATACTCAACCTTTGTGTTGGTAGAAAACAGGCACTTTTAAGTATCCATACGACACATGTGTACCAATAGTCTCTAGGTACAGGAATCAGTAACAACCCTGAAACAGTTCCAGAATTTCAGCCTGCAAGAATTTAAATTATTTTTAAAGAAATGGCAGAAAATTGGGCAGTGTTAGGTTAGATTAGGTTAGGCTGTGCTGGTTAAAGCTGCATCTAAGCTTCTCTTGATAGTTCCAAAGTTACAGTACAGCTCTTCAATGTATGTTAGATCCCTCTTCCTTTTCCAGCTGCAGTTAGATCCTAGTAATTCAAGTCACAGCTTAGAATCATGGAATATGCTGAGTTGGAAGGGGCCCATCAGGATGAAAGTCCATCTCCTGGCCTTGTGCAGGACATCCCAAGAACCACACCATGTGCCTGAAAGCATTGTCCCTGTGAACAACAGGGACCATACATGATGAGAATTAACTTGCTAGACAATTGTACGCAGAAGCAACTTCACAGAGTATCCTTCTAGGATACACAGGCTTTATCCAAGTCTTCAGTACTAGCTTCCTACATAATTTCAACTTTTTTATTTTTTTTAAATAGCAGTAATTCTTGTCTCGTTTCAAAGTTCACATGCACACCTGACTTAAAATAAAACCTCAGCTGGATCAGCCCTTTCATCACAGGGATGCATCTGCATACACACATTAATAGGATCTCAGTTACTCAGATTCCCAGCCTTCCTGACTCGACTTCCTTTCCCCTGTAATCTTCAGCTCTCAAGACTATACCCCTGTGGGTGACAGAAGCAAGCAGAGATTGCATTTGTTGATTCCACGCCTCCTCCTCATTCCTTCTTAAAGGTTGAAGTGAGAGATGATGACAAGGACTCAGTTAATTTTTAGTTCTTCCTAGACTCAGAACAAGCACAGAGCTCACCACTGCAGAAAACACCTTCATCAAAACCTGTTCTTATACATTTCAGAGCGAGATACTTGAAGGTAGTATTTATTTTTTCAGTTTACAGGTGATATGTCATTTACAAAAAAATTACAGACAATGCATCCTTTCAGTGCAGTTTCAAACTAGTTGAAGAACAGGCAAAAAGTCTGTGATGATTTGGAATGCTAGTAATTGACAGCACATGCTTTTTTCCCTTAACTGATTGGGTGGGGTAAGGAATGGGGTACAGATGGGGTGATGAGGAGAAAATGCCAATGTAAGTAAGGCCATGCGAATAAAAACTCCTCAGAGAACAGGACTCATCAGTCTGGCATATTTTTGTTCTCAGGTATTGATGCAGAGATTGGAAGTAGGAGGAGACATTTGACTCTTGTTATGTTCAGTGCCCCTAGAAGCTGCCAGGACCTTCCCATAGCTTCAATTCTACACCAGTGCTATGATTTCAGGTCACCTAATGAGCTACTAAAATAATAATTAAATCTTTGTGTCTACTCTCCACCATTTGAATACTCAACTGTAGTTGCTGGGAGAAAGGAAGGTCAAGTTGAAAATGTAAGCTGCTGCTGTATGGTGGCACAACTACAGACCAAGACAGTTTGACTATAGCATCATTCATTTCTTTAAAAGGTTAAATACATTAGACAATTCACCACGAACAAATCTATGATTTCAGGATGGAAAGAAGCCCAAACTAGTGTGTCATAAATTAAGCTACATCATTTGCATGAGGTTTGTCCAGCCACATCAGTCCAGGGAAAGGGAAGATGGACTGACTGACTTCCACACCAGAAAGATCAACGCAAAGCAAGAGGGCCCTCTGTGAAGTTCCTAACAAGAGGAAAACTATTTCATAATTTGCCTATCTACTGTTTGCAGCACAATTGCTTCCTTCCTACAGTATTTGTAATCTTAGACAAGACAGGGTCTACAGAACAAGGAAATGAGTGCAGATTCCAAATCCATTATTGGAAGTTTGAGCCTATGCTTTGTTCCTTATCTCACTTAATCCTGCCACGGGGCTCTTAAAAGGAGATCATAACCCAGCAGTCTCTAGTGACTGAAGAGAATGTAGGTAGTCTATCAGCTGCTACATTTATGCAAAAGCTTCAGAGATTACAAAGACTATATGCAAGCATGACCTTACCTTTTGGAGCTTGACTCCCAGCAGCGCTTTCTGTTCTTGAAAGTCCCTCTGAACCCTCCAGAACAATTTCCCGTGACATTCAATTAAGGACTCCTGCACAGGAATACATTCTTTCTTCCAGTAAAGCCTACGGTGAAGCAGTGTTACCTGACCTCCTTCCCCAGCCAACCTTTTTCCTAGCTCTCCTATGCAGTACTCTAGGGCTTTCTGGGGTGAGTAAGGACTATCAAATTATTTCCCTAATAGCTGCCACAGGACTATTTCTAAGTAAGTTATGCAGAGGGTGGAAGGGGATTTAAGGGAAGATTGTGCATGCTTGCATATATTCACAGGGATCCTCTTTACATCTACTGACTTAAAAAAACCCTCTATTATTAAAGTTTGAAAATTAATTTTTGCAAAATTAAAATCAACCCTCAAGGATTAATTGGATATAAAAAAGAAACCTATTTTACAGCACTGACTAGTATTACCTTTAAAATCAACAGGAAAAACCCCCACATGCTGTAATATTATTTGATAAAGCAAAAATCGCCCACAACATAATCACCCAAAATGAACCAGTGTGAAGTTTTTATTTGCATGGCCAAAATATGTTCCTTTGGTTCCCCTGCAACTTTATTTCCCTTAACACACTCTAAGGATTTTGCTGCAGAAGGAACACGATGCAGCACTGCATACTTCCTTGAACAACCACTCCCACAACACCTAAACATTTAACAGATGTAGCAAATGACAACACCACGAACGGGAAAAAACTAAGTTCCACCATTCAGCATGGTCTGCAACAGCGTCTTTAGGGCTGGCTGAAGTGGGCAACTTCACTTTGGAACGTCATTTCCTCCTTGTTTCTTTACAGTGTTGGTGGTTTCAATCCATACTTCTTTGCAACTTCTGTCTGGGCATAGGCAGCATCACAGAGTGAGTAGAGGTGGGCCATCTCCATTTCAGATTTGGCCAGGTTGATAGCTTTGTTGAACATTTCAATGGCTTTATCCAGATTACCTCTGAAATAAACAAAAAATTAGCCCAGTTAAGACTGCTAAAGTAATCGTGTAATCTCTAAAACATCTTTTTTCTTTCAGGACTTTCCACCATTAATAACTTAGGAGGACTTCACAAACCACCACAAGAACTTGTGGTGATGCTGAGTAAACTCAGAGTTGTTACCAAGCCTAAGCAATTAGGACAGCTGTTAAACAGTCTTTCTCTTGAGAGCTCCCATGGGTAGTGGTTCAGGATAAAATGTTCTCCAAGCCAAGTTCACTACAAAGATAATGCTGGGCAACTGAATGAAGTCTCATCTCCCCTGAAAGGACTTAGTATACAAGAGGAAAACTTGCACAGACAGAAACACATCATTTAAATAGGAAATGCTTGCAAAATTTAGTATGGCAATAGTTTAATTGTCTGACCTTTAGAGGACTAGATATATTAAAAAGAGACTCAACTGTACTGTCAGCTACGCCCCAAACCTCTGCACAGTTTCCATACAATACAAACTGCCCTGTGGCAGTGCATTCCTCTTTCCCCCAATAACTGCGAACTGGAGTCCTGTTGGCTGCAGGAGAAAACAGCACAGGACCCTCAGTACAGACAGTCCAATGTCCAAGGACAACATTAGATACACACAAAGCCAGGTAATGATTAAGGAAGTCACTTTAAATGCAGAGGGGATGTATTTAAGCATACACAGACTCATCTGCATATTGTCCATTAAGTATGAAATTGGTGATAAAAGTTGTCAGATCATAAATCACAATTATGCCACGGAGAATGGAGAGCTTTACCTGAGAGTTACAGAACAGAAATCAGGACTTTGGGTAAGAGCTGGCCTTACAGGACACCAGGGACAAGATCTCAAGACTCAGAATCCATGAGGAAATTTAAAGAACTACTGTAACTTCAGAAGTAACTAAGAACTCTTAACACTGCAATTCAGCATTACCTTTGCACTTCAATCGTTCCCATGGTCTCATATGCAAAATCACATTTGTTATCAATTTCAATCGCCTTGCTTATGAGTTCTAATCCTTTGTCTAAATCTTGCTTCCACTGGAGCTGAAGTAAACTACAAGAGAGAGAAAATTTCAAACAGGCTTCATATACTCCTCCCAAAACCTTCATCATGGTAAGCAAAACCATCCCATATGTATAATGCATTTAATTTCTAATGCAGGTACACAGTAACTTAGGACTTTTAAAAACACCTATATGAAAGCCACTTTCAGTAAATCACTTTACTGCTTTAATGATTCTAAAGAAAGGCAAATTTTTCCCAAGAGGACTTGTTACATGTTGTTTTATGAAAGAAAAAACTTCAACGCAAAGCTGAAAGTAGTAGGGCTAAAGGAAAGGTCAGATATACTTCAAGCAGATACTCAATTAGCAATGAACACTGATGAAACTTTCCTGAAACCAATTTGCAGCTTAGTCAAGACAAAATATAGAACGACATTTAAGAGCACAAAGATGCTTTCACAAAGTTATTTTTCCTGGCTAAACTTCTAAACATAAAACATTCAATTCAGGTTGATTCATCTAAATATACAAACTCCTCTTGACCAAAAGGACTGCAAATTCAATACATACCCTTTATGAACATATGTAGTGGCATTGTCTGGTTCAAGGTCAATGCATTTATCATACATTTCATCAGCCTTGCCAAACTGCTGTTGATCAGTTAGTGCCTGAATCAAAAGAGAAACCTGTTTGTCAATAAGCAACCAAAGCGTGCACTCTGCACTTGGCTAATTCTAATTAAAACTGTATCGACAACCTGAGATTGGATGTAGCTCATTTATGGTAGAGCAGGCCAGGCACATCAGTTACCAGAGTTAAGTTTCAAAATTGAGGCTTTTTTGAAAGCTTCTGTGCTTTAAGTGCACAGATTACTGACCACACTGTCATCTGTAAAGGGAGATCCACAAGCAACATGCTGTGTGCTGTAAATAAAAAACATTCTAAAAGTCTGTACCTGCAAGCTTCATCTATTCCTTTTTCAGATATACTTCTGTCAGAAGGAAATGTATATATGTTGCCAACCTACTTAAAATCAGAATGTCTCATGCTCCTACTAAAACCAGTTGTATGTTCTTAGAGAAGAAATTACAGTCTCTGTTACAAGTGTACTCTGAACAGCTGTTCTAAACCACTACATGCCACTAATAGCAGAACAAAAATGTCACCCTAGTTCCACACATCTGACTCTCAAATTACCCAGAGAATCCATGGCATTCATCAGCTGAGATGCCACATACATGCAGGAAGGAGGGAATCATGCAGGAATAACCTCTGTCTCCTAATAACCACTCTTAACTCCCATTACTTATATCCTGCTCCACCAATTCTCCCTGTACTTCCTCTGCCCCAGAACAACCATAACCATAAATGCAAGTAGCTTATTCCGGGCAGCATTCTCTTATCTCAGAACTTAGTGTCAAAAATCTTCATCTGTTATTTGAAGAAATATATATCCAAGATAAAAAGTACAAAAGAATGCAGCATTTTCTTAGAGCGACAGAAAAACATACCTGAGCATAGAGTGCATAGCCCTCAGCACACTTTGGGAATTTTTTAATGACATCTTCAAAGCCTTTCATGGCTGCTTGCACAGTCAAAGCATTACTTCCTGTATAAGCCTGGCGATACTATTCCAAAGGGAAAAAATTAAGAAAAATATTACACCATCACCAGACTAAAAGAAGGCTGATCAGACCTCTACCCACCTCCCCAAGAGTTGCTTGCATTGTAATAATTCAAAGTTATTTTGCATAAGCTGAGAGGATTGGGATTGTTCAGCCTGGAGAAGTGAAGGCTTTGGGTGTTCTAATTGTGGCCTTCATATATCTGAAGGGAGCCATGAGAAAGATGCAGAGGGATTTTTTACAACAGCATATAGTGACAGGACAAGGGGAATGGATTCAAACTAAAAGACAGCGAGTTTAGATTGTATATTAGGAAAAAATTCTTTATTGTAAAGGTGGTGAGACACTTAAACAGTGCCTAGGGAAGTTCTGGGTGCCTCATCCATGGCAGTGTTCAAAATCACGCTGCATAGGACTCTGAGCAACCTGGTCTAGTGGAAGGTGTCCCTGTTCATGACAGGGAGTTGGAACAACATGATCTTTGAGATCCCTTCCAACCCAGGCCATTGTATCATTTTGTGATAAATTCCAGGATGTGACAATCGTGCACATCCTACCAAATCTGGTTTTGGGCACCTACCACATGTTCAAGTGTCTGGACTTGAAGAGGAAAATGGGTGACAGAAGAAGTCATAAGGCCTGATAATTGTGATAGCCTCCCTCTATTTCAAATGCTTAGAAATTCCAAACTTGGCATTCCTCTTTGTTCACACCATGCAAAGCTGTCCTGACAAGATTCTTGCACACTGAGTCATTGTACTAGCTTGAAATAGTTTGTTTCCAATTTTTTGATGATGACCATTTTCTACAATAGTAAAGCTTTATTAAAGTCAATTTTATGTGCTCCAATTAGAATCAAGATTTTTGTTCCTCTCCCACAGAACAGGAAAAATGTTCTACTGTTTGAACAATGAGTGTTTCAGAAGGAAAGCAGCAAACCCATACTCCAACTGAAGAAGCTGCTGCATTATTCCTTTACCTTATTATTAAAAGACAGAGATGTATGTTGCCCTACTTTCCCATTAAATTGGAATAAACCAGAGAAAGACAATGTTTTTCAGAACTCTTGAAAGCAAAAGCACCCAGACAAACCCCAGCACATTACCTACCAGAGCGAAACATTTCTGTGCTTGCGCCAAGGCAGAATTGGGTCGCAACCGGATACATTCATCAAAGTCTTCCACAGCCTCCTCAATTTGGTCAAGCAGAATTTTCAGCTAGACAGAATGAAAGAAAATCCTATTTCTCTATTTCATCTGTCACTTCACTATCACCTACATGGTAATTCAATTAACACCAGTTACTCATCTCTAACTCAGCTGCAGAACTGTCTAGAAATCTACAAAACCCATAACTACAAATCACTGTCATAATGTATTATCAGTGAAATTCTGGCCACTTCAACAAGCAAGCAATGACTCTGTACAGGGATTGAGAATGCTTGCATTTAGACTGTTGTCATCACTATGTCAGCATTATGACCAGTCTCCAAAATTATGCCAGATTTTCTCAAGTTGTTTTGCCTCTCTGTAGTCAGTATCTGTGGACTAATTGGATATTGAAATATTTCAGCTTTTCCAGCTTGTATTTCAACTTTTTTTGTTGGGTTGGGGGTCTTTTGGTTTTGTTTTGACATTCTTACTCCTCCACAGGAGCACAGTTCACTTCATCATTCTCTTACTTTACTGTGAAACTACTGTGAAACATGAATTTTCAATCTGTAGAAAACTTTCATTCCCTTCAGTCAATACACAGCACCATTTTAATTTCTGAGCACTGAAGAGATCTAACAAATTCATGGAGAAAAACCCTTGATCCATGGAAGTGTTCATTACAAATATAACTTCCTTATAAATATGACTTGGCCCATTCTTGGCATATTCTTGTGCTCCTTTTTTATTTCCAGCACCATTCATCTTACGGGTCTGTGGCAGCAGGTTTCTCTAGGGCTAGAAATCAGTCAAGAACACAGCAGTGTCAACAAGGCAGAGAGGGATGAGCTGAACAGATCCAAGCCCAGGGCTGCAGGTGTTACCAGGGACATGTTTCCTCTGCTGTAACAAAGCTTCCTGCTGTGTCAATGCTGCTCTGCCATCCAGGCCCCTTCACAGAACAGCTTTTATCTGCTGTAAGTGTACACAAGTTCCAACACTTGTAAGTCTCAGTTCATACTGACAGAGGGCTTTCCTATAGCTATAGAAATAAACTGCTTCTGCCTGACCTGAACCTCCAAAACAGACTCTGTGTTTATCCCACAAAATTCCCAACTAGGAGTTCATGTTTCTCTGCCACAAACAGTATCAAGTGTCTCCAATGACACCATTTTTCCTTTTAGTATACACTGAAATAGCCAAGTGTTGGGACCAAATCTCTAAGGTTTCTTACTTGTCCTCGATGGTGGTAAACATCAGCATTCTGAGGATCAATGCCAGCAGCCATGTTGAAGTCCTGAGTGGACATGGCAGGCTGCTGCTGCTGCATGAACATACTGCCCCGTTTGATCAGAGCGTTGGCTCGCAGCTGCAAAACACGGTCAGGGAAACATCAGCCACCCCAGTGTTTCTCCACATTTAAGGCTTCATTACAATCACAGTAAATTTTTCATTTGACTAGTTTCTCCCATTGCCAGGTTTCAATTATTCTAAGCAGAAATAAGTTTCATATTGACCCTAGAGGAATGAGCTCCCTTACATAATTTCAAAAATGTCAGCCTACGCTTCAATCTCAGTGGATTTCCAAGCCCCCCAACAGAATCCTTCTCAATTCCTATGTTTACAAATACAGCAATGTTTTCTGAAGCAGCTGAATACGCAAGTGCAATTAAGATTTTTCACTTTTTCAGAGTGGATAAGCCTCCAATTCATTCAACTTCCCTCGTTCTTTAGTTTGTACTACTTATCACCTTTAGCACCTTTTGCACTATTCAGTACAGCCCTCTCAAAAATCAACAAGCCCTTGAAAAAAAAATTTGTCAGTAATAAAAGACTAAATAAACCAGAATATCCCCATTAATACGTCTGAAAATTTGGACAAACAACTTCCTGAAAGTTTATCATCTAACTTCTCAATCCCAACTACAATCCAGCTGTGACAGAGTCTTACCTTCACATTTGCATCTTCCATGCCGATGACCTGATCTAGGTCTGGTTTGGCAGCATTTGCATTGCCAATAAGTAAGTAGAAAGTAGCTCGCAGAAGCAAAGCTTCTGCCATGTATTTTCCCTTCGCTTCAATTTCTTTTGTGGTTTCACTGATAATTTTGTCATAGTTCTCTTCTTCCATATATTGTTTTGCTCTCAAATAGCCAGAGCTGTAAACGATGTAAGAACAGTTGTATATATACATGCATTCACTGAACACTGCAATTTCCATTCAGATGTTTCATCAGATCATTACAAATACTAACTTGTGCTATACTTTTACAACACCAGCATAGTCCCATTGGAACATCCATTCCTGGATGGAGTCATCTTAGATGGAAAACAATTTACACAAAAACTGGCCAAATTACATTGGAAATAAAGAAGAAAAATGTTTTAAACATGTGAGCTTCATTTGTCCCTTGAGGGTTTTTTCACATGAAAAACAGCAATAATCTCTGGTTTAAAAGAAGAGGATGGAATTCATGGACAGGAAAGTGTAATATTAAACTTAGCAATGTGCAGCTTGTATGTGGAAGAAATTATTTAATAGTAAAAAATTGCAGCACTGCCTTGTTCTCAACTGTGTCCTGGATTCAGTGAATCTGCCTGCAGATCAGGACATTCTTTCTTACTTTAAAAAAAAATCATAATGCTGTTTGCAATGGTTTCCAAACTGACAGGACTGCTACCTTCCAAAAATAATCTGGAAAGTAGCTTAGTAAATTAAAGAACCATTTATGTGGTGCTCAGGCTCCAATTAAAAAAGTACAAAACAAAACCACAAAAACCAAGTTTTTCTATGCCAGAACAAACTTTTCACTTATGGGCAATTTGATTCCAGAAAGATAAAATACCCTTTCAGCCTCAGTTGCTGTAAATGCATATTTTCATTTAAAAATCCCCTTTTCCTAGCTCATCTTCTCCCTGCCAGTCCAAAGGCTAACTTGCTCTCTTCCTTGGAAATGCTCCTTCAGTGTAAACTATTTCTTTCTCCCAAAGCATCGTTCAGCCCTCTCCAGTTCTTCCATCTCCTATGATTTACTGTGATACATAGTAAATATTCAGCATATTTTCCCCATTTCTCATTGTCCTTCCTCTGCTTAGTGCAAGTTTGGAACTAGCCAGTCAGCTAAGCTTTCACTTGCAATACTGATATCATTTATATCAAAACAATCTCCATGCCAAGTACTACACAAACAGCAGCACGTTACACTGAGCAGAATGTTCAAATCACTGAAAACTTAATTCCAGTACCAAACAATTCCCAACTGTACTGTACACTCACTTTTCTTTTACTTCAGAAGCCTCTCCCTCCTTGTCCTTATCTTCATCTGATTTCTCACCCTTAAGCAAAGGTTGGGAAATTATATCATCTGTGAAAGAACTGAAGTAGGATTTAATGAATTGTGGTGAGGGCATCAGAGGCTCCCGATTCTGAAACAGAGAAATTCCAAGAGTAATTCCAAGTCATTAGGTGGTAAGATCAGATGGTAAAGATGGAAATGGACAGCAGACATGATTATTAAAAAGAAATTGATGGAAGAACCGATGTATGACTTTCACCATCTCATTTGATAGCCTGATGTTTTGGATTTGCCATTTTGATGTTTAGGGATTCTTTAAGCTTCAGATCACAAGGCAAATACCCACCACTAGTGAAAACAAAGTAATGACAATGTCGGGAGCAGGGAGATTGTATCTTTCCACATATGTGGCTAGAGTCTAGGAGTGTCTAGGAGTCTTAAGATATCATAAGTCATTGGGTAGATGTACTAAAGTGTGCACATAAACAGGGTTAAAAATGTAAGCTGGTGATTTAAGCATGAGCCTAAATTCAAGCAGATTCTGGATGGCAGTTTTCTCTTTTCTCCAACTTGTCCAAGAGAAACTGCTGTCATTGCTACAATAGAGGGAAGACTAATGAGGCAATACCCTAGTTCTGTGTGGAACTTGGCCCAGATACCACACATTTTACTTCAAGTCCCAGAAGTAACACCTCTCAGGTAATGAATCTTTTCTACAGCCAAAAAATATTTCTTGTTTAAAATACACTGTACACAAGAATTACGATTCAATCTCTCCTGCAGGAGAGACACTTAACGCATTCCTCTGAAGCAAACCTATCTTCCATCCACCCCACTCATATCACTATTTGTTCTTACCTCTACACTACACATTTACATGAATTTCTGTAGGAAAGAAATTCAGCATCTCAAAACCAACATGGGATTTCAGTACTTCAACCATCATCCAAAACACAAGCAAAAATGCTTTAATAATAACCAAGAATGTGTTAATATCTGTCCCAACCTTTTTGTAAACCTACAGCCACTTAAAATCACTGCTCCTGGCTACCCCTTTGCTTCCACAGTTCTCTCTTCTGCAGTTTCCAGCCATTTATGCACAGATGTCTGTTACAACCCACCCAGTTTCCATGAAGCTGCAAGTTCAGAAAAGCCCTATGTAGGGCAGCACACCAACTTCAGGTGTCTCCTGAATGTCATAACAAATTTCATTATTAAAGGGAAACAACTGCTAGAAGTACATCTCTTTTCCCTGCTGAGGTTCCAAAAACTTTGGAGAGGTCCCAAAGGAAAATAACACTGGTACAATAGCAGCTTTGTAGAAACCAGTTTGTGTTGCTTCTTACACTTGAGCTGATGAAGACAGTGACTTGTTTACAACAACTGACAGCATGCCAACAACTGACTTTTCAACAATTGGTCAGGTGAAATAACAATTAGTGAGCAATATCACAAGTCCTACCTTGTACTTCTCTTTGGCCTTTTCTTTTCCAAGGAGTTTAAGAACTTTATCAGCTAATAACATACTTTGCTGGTTTTGGAAGGCTTCTAAAATGCAGACCGCAGTGACATCTAGGAAACAACGTACAAAAGTGAGATTAAAGGAATTCTGATAGTCACTGAAGTACACTGTAAAATGTGCCACTGAGTACAATGAGGCACTGCCAAACTAATACACATCCTGTTCTCAGGCAAAAGCCTCTGTTTCCAGTTTGCTATATTTACTGTACTTTTCAAGACACAAATTTGTATCCAAAATGATCTTCCTGGGATAAAAGGACTTCATGACAGTGAATGAAAAAAAAATACATTTATTTTTCTGTTTATGCTTTTATCTAGAGACAAACACACTTAAATCAACACAATAACATCATTTTGAAACTTTGAGGAGAGTAATTATGTTCATACAACGGTCACATTGAAAGTGCTAACACAGCTTCTCTTCTGCGACTGGTCTTTATTTTCTACTTCTAAAATTCACATTCAGTCCCATCACATCTCACTTACTCCTCAGTTTAAGAAATCTGCCTGAATTCTATCTCAAATTTTTCTGTTCACCTCCATGACTTTGGAAGGGAGCAAGGAGAAATACCTTGCTGGCCTATTTAAAGTGCCAGCCCCTATCACATGGCTCTCATTCACACAGAGAAAGAAACCTCTGCAAATGTTAACCCACAGCTGCCCGAGTGAAGCTTCCCAGTGTGAAATGCATTCTTACCAAACACAGTTTCTCTGGATCCTCCACTTAATGCAATGCTACCATGGGTTTTCCCTGTTTTGTTTTCATTTAAACATTAGTGAAGATGAACAGAGCCTGGACTTGAAATTCAAGTGTACTGTCTGAATATGCTTGTAAAGTAAATAAAAGTCTTGCCCTGGAGTTTTAGTATATTTCTCTAATTCTATACTGCTAGAGGGACTATTAAATCATCACTTATACAGAAACTCCCTGCACCTCTGGCATGGTCAGGCAGCACATCAGAGTCCCTGGGAAAATATGGTACCCTCAGAAGGAATGTGTTATACAAACCCAGCAGACACGCTCTGCCCAAAGACTGCTGCACTCCAGGCTTGGCTGCAGCAGCAACATCTTCCCAAACTGTACTGCCAGGGATCACAGCAGGAGATTTCTGCTGGTAGTGGCTGGAGTTTTGAAGTTTATTTGGTTTTGCTTTCCTCCACTACATGGGCATACCCTTCCTAGAATTTTACTGGCCATATGTGGTTGGTAGGTAAAAGCAGCAGGATTACAAAAAAAAAGTGTAGTTTAAAAAAAAAAAAAAAAAGCAAGAAAGATTCAGATCTGAAAAAACTGCAAGCAAAAAAACTAATAAAAATCAAGGCTGAAAATAATTGTCACTAGCATTACTACTACTACTAACACTAAAAAGAAGTTATATTTAAAACAGTCCTACTGTCACAGGGACACTCGATCTTTCTTGGGGCTTTTATCACCTGGCAGCTACATAAGGTTTAGATTTTATTACAGCACTCTGGAAGTGCAGCTGGTACACAGTGGTTGCAAAGAAGTGAACTAATGAACGAAGCTGTTCTTTTCTAGTCACTATGGTCTTAAAGGACATAAAGGCATTATGCCAGGAGATACACAGATAGATGAAATTTCCACATCTAATTTACCTTCTAACTTGGCAGACCTAATTCTTAGCTGTTACACATAATGAAACTAATTTAACAGTAAGATTTGTCTGCCAAAGCATTGCCTTATTTTCTGTCGTTCTTTGATAATAAGCACAGCTGAAAATTTCATTTGTCTTTTAACCCAATATCAGCAGGAATTATTTCACTTGATGAAATCCATATGGGTAATTTCAAGCAGTGTACTGTAGCTCAAAAGTGCCATGAGACAACACATCTGACCCGTAGTTCTTAATTTCCATGGCTTCCCAGTGACATCTTCCTGACAGTTCAAGATGTATTCTGTTTAGGAATAGCATTGGAAGGACATTTGACAGTAATTTCTTCTGTATTAATATTAAAAAAAAAAAAAATCAATCTGTTCTGGTTTTCATAAGCTATGCACCACAAAAAAAATGCTACTGAAGCTGTTTTCCCCCTAACAACTGTCCAATGCATTTAAATTACTGCAATAGTTTTATTTCTGACCATGTATCTCAACCTGCAAAAACACCCTCATTTCTGTAGTAGTATAATTTCTCTAAAACAAACAGAGAAGAAGAAAGTCTCTTTACTGCATGGAAATAGAACAACTGTTGTCCTGGTTATCCACTCATCATGTTAGATGAATTCTATTCTAAAGTTTCCAGGAAAAAGAATACCTTGAGCTGCTACAGTAGCATCAGTTTCTCAGCAGTCATTTCAGATGTGAGCAGATGAGAGCTTGAGAAATGTGAAAAGGTTTCTTCTGACAGAAGAATATGTATTTGCAGAAGCTATGATTGGTTTTAAATACATAATTCTGTATTACTGTAGCTACAGAAGTAAAAACAAAGTATTCCCAGAAGTTGCCATCTCCAAAGCTCTCCAAAGCAGCAGAGCTAATTCCACTTTTAAGTATACACAGCATGAGCCACTCACCTTCTAAACATTCCTTCTTATTGTCTAGCTTCTCATGGGCCTTCGCACGTCTGAAGAGAGCTTTGACATATTTAGGGTTAAGCTCAACAGCCTTTGTACAATCTTGTGCCACTTCTGTCCATTTTTGCTGTGGACAGAAAAAGAGCTCAGTGAGAGGGGCCCCACTCAGCTCCCTGTGTTGTCTTCCCACAGCCAGCTCCAGGGTCACGCGTACCCAGCGTGTGGCTCCCGGGGCTCTGCTTCTCCCTGCTTGCCTCTGCTTCTGCAAGTGCCTCAGGGAGAAACTGCCTGGGCACCACTGCAAACCACCTGCACCAGAAAAGCCACACAACACAGAATTCCCACAAAATATTACACCAGACAGTGTACAAATCCCATGCAAGAACATAATGAGTTGATGCAAAGATGCTTGCAGGAGGTAACATTGGGACTGAAAGACTGGTGTAAAACAACTAGAAGAAAAAAAAATGGAAATATAAGGGAAGCAAACAAGTTCACCAACGTGATAAAATCTTTTTGGTTTTTTTTAAAGTTATTTCAATTTATCAAAACAGACTTTTCTAATGGAGGGACCACATACATTTAGGATTCACTATGGCATGAATTTGTGTTAGACAAGAACTAACTCTAACACCAGATGTAAGTACAGTCTCTCACTTGATACTTCAGACTGTACAAAGCCAACTTTTCCACTCCTTTATACAGCTCACCAACTCGACCTCATAAGCAAATCCATCATACCATAATAAGCAACACTGGCTGACTTCTAAAATAACACCAAGTATACTCAGCTGTCGAATAAATGTTACTTCCCTATGTGCAAAATTTAGGTCTTGGCCTTTACCAGGATTTCAATGATTTTGTTGTTTAAATTTTGAAGTAGCACCCTTCCAAAATATTTGGCCTTTCACCATTCTTTCATGATTAAATAGTCAAGCAGAGAGAAATAAAATCAACTCATATACAAGAAAATTGTTCCAGAGAATAAGAAATTAAAACTTTCTGCAAGTGCCTCAGGGAGAGGCACTTGCAGAATTCCCTATGTGCAAAATTTAGGTCTTGGCCTTTACCAGGATTTCAATGATTTTGTTGTTTAAATTTTGAAGTAGCACCCTTCCAAAATATTTGGCCTTTCACCATTCTTTCATGATTAAATAGTCAAGCAGAGAGAAATAAAATCAACTCATATACAAGAAAATTGTTCCAGAGAATAAGAAATTAAAACTTTGTCTTGGAAGAACAGGATGCATGTGAATTATGTAAGATAGACTGAGTGTAGTTAAGAGAAAACAATTTTATTTATATGTAGAAAAGTATAGTGAGCTGAAAAAAGCTGCAACAGCATCTTCTTGTGAAAGCAGATGTTATCACTTGGGACCTTTCAGTGGATGAAAGTGACAAAATACAAAATTGATAGTGATACTTTTTACAATAAACACATAATTATCTTTAATTTCCTACCAGTTGTTCATAGGCAGCAGCTCTGTTTTGATAGAAGGTAGAAAGATCAAGGTTTTTCTCAGGAGGACACAGGCTGATAGCCTCAGTATAACACTGAATAGCTAGCTCATATTTTCCTGCTTTAAAGTATTTGTTTCCTTTGTTCTTGGCTGCTTGGGCTCTACCAAGAGGACTCTGAAAAAGAAAGTGAGAGGTCAGCTCAAATTAAAAAGGCATCACAGCACACAAGCTATGCACTTTAGGGCTCATCTTCAAAGATACAAAAATGGACCTGAGTTGTGAACTGTAGCCCAGACTTCCGAAAAAAACTCAATGATTTCAATTCCTGGAAACACACAAGAATTTTCTTTTGCAAGTGTATCAGATAGGAGACAACCTTTTCACAAGATTCACTACAATGGTAATAAACAATACAGTGATTTCTGTTTGGAAAGCTAAACAGATTGTAATCTTTTACATGGCTGGTGATCAGAAGAACCAATGAGGTAAGTTGTTTCTCCGAAGGCTAAATGTGAAAAGACAACAAAGCCCTCAAGCAATTCAAACACAAGAGTTTCCTTCTGAAATACATACAGCCTGTAAGACCAGACGTGATTCATCAGACTATGAATTAAATATGGAAAACACTTTGTGGAAAGACCTACTGAGCAAGACAAATAAAACCTGTGAGGAAACCAAAGCTGGTTTGCCTTTCATAGAAATCAACTTTATAGCTGACTCCTCTACAGCTCCACATACTCTACTTCACACAATGACAAGTACTGGACCATCACCATCACTATCAGGGGATAGGAAACTGCTGACTGGCCTGAGATCCTGCTAAATGCATCTTTATGTTCTGCACCACATGTCAATGAGCTGTATTTCTGCAGAAACTAACACTGAAACTATCTGAAACCCCTGGATTTACAAATCAGTTATCAAATCTTGTGGTTTGTAAGGAATCAGACGTAAAAATGCTCTCTCTACCAAAGGGGTATGACCCACATTCAAATAAGAGCTGCAATAGATTCTAACATTGTTTTTTCTGGATTTCTGCTTCTCTGTCACAACCTTGCTTCATGGACAACATTTTGGGGCAGTTCTGCCAGACCAAAATGAACAAAAGTATGAGCACACACGCCATTCTACCAACCTTTCTGAGAAGGGAAAGGCTACAGACTGGGGGCAGAAGTGCCTTTAACAATAGCTGCAGGATTCACTACATATCACCTGCACTTCAGATCATTGAGGATTTGCTGCGATTGTCCCTGCTGCTCTCTGAACATACTTCTGCCTCCTCTACCCACCTATCCACTGCCAGGGCCAAACTGAACAGATACAGACAACCAGACAGCTGTAATACAAATTTGAAAGCAACTTTGCATTTCAATTGCCCATTCCCCTCAATGTCTGCTCTTTTCATTCCAACCTGATCATTTTTTGCATCAAAGTGATTTACTTTAAAACTGAAAACCCAAGGGGAAGCCAGGACTTGCTCTACAACCTGTCTTTCAAGGCCTATATCCCTATCCTGGAAGAATAGAATCAGATGTGTACTAGCCTCAGTTCCTACATAAAAGTAGGCACCCAAATAGAACAAAAGTATTTTAGAGGCATTCTCCTAAGGGGAGACTTACAAGTGGAACCATATAAGGGAGAGAATTTCTTAAATATCCCTACTGCCAGCAAAGCTCTTCTCTCACAAGTCATTAATCCACTGGGCTCACAGGAAATCAATCTGCATCATCTTTATTGTTCACAGGACAAGGCAATCTGCAAGGCTTTCAGATTTTTCTATTGTAAAGCTTCAAATTTACTTCGACAAAGACAATTAATTTCACCTCATACACAGAGTGTAACTCTATGGAACTCTAAGCAAAAAATAGCAACTATTTTTACTTAGAAACAAGTAACTCTGTATCTGATAAGTTGTTTCTTTAAAACTTAACCAAAGTCTCAAAAGATTAAATTTATTTGGAGTCTATCCTAAATTTACCCCCAAATGTAACAACGCATTTCTTTTAACAAAAGTTACGGCTATCCATATGCTGCAAACTTAAATGCATTCAAGTCAGCTTGAATTTTCTCTTGTACATTTCTAGAGCAAACCACATTAAAAACGCCTATGTGTAATAACCTTACAAAATTCAGTACTGTTGCTATTAACTTGGGTATAAAAACACATGATACGGGCCATGTGTTCCCAGTGTGAAAATGATTTAAGACTGCAGAGATTAAGCCTAACTGCAGCTAGGTTACTATGTTATGAGCACTGCCAATTGCTTCACCCCAGGATCTCCTATCCCAGCATGTGCCCCAGGCTGAGCAGTCCCTGGGCTCCATCCTCTGAGAGCCCTGCCCCACAGACCTTCAGTAAAGACACAAGCTACGGATGAGGACTGCTGGATAACACCCAAGTGCAAAGGCTGCTCTGGTGTCAGGTGTGGGAACTGTATGTAGGCTGGGCCGTCATTGGTGCTCTGCTGGCTTTTGGGAAGCATCAAGCCTTCAGACAAGCCTACAAAGTGCACACAACAGTGATCAAAAACTTCAGAGACTACAGACATGACACTGAAGTAGTTAAAATCAGTAACTCTGTAATGTGAGTAAACTTTTAGTAACAGTTGCAGGGTCGAAGACCACACAGCCAATCATACAGAGATGAATCATGGAAAGTTTGAGGAGTCCATGGTTACCCCCTGCTGCACCCATTGCAAGAGGCAAGAAATGTGGGGGTAAGGAGTCAGAACTTAGAGCATAACATGCTCTTATGCAATGAAGTCAGCAGTAGCGCCCAAGGCAAGGAAGAAATCAACTTGTTTATGCTGTCTTAAACTAGACTGTTTCCTCTGACATGTTTTATCTCTGCACCCTTACTCGAAGTACTCTGCTGTAGCCCTCAGTATGCACCCAAAACACCACCAAATCCAATACATGTTTTTGTTTGGTTTGGTAGGGGTGTTTTGTTGTTGTTGGTTTGGAGGTTTTGGTAGCTATTTAAAAAAAAAAGATATTAAAGAAGTCACATCACATTATATGCTGCAATACCTTTTTGTGATAGCTCAAATAAGAATATGAAAATCAATTCTTCATATAACATCAGTTTTTGAAGGTGTGTAAAGCCCTAAATTTAACCCTTACAAAAATGTTAAACATATTTTTAAAAATACATTCTCAATTGCTACACTGGACATACAAAAGATGCATACATAAGAAACTGATTATGCAAACAAACTTCATGTACCTCATGCACAAGTAATCAAAAGCCTCATTCTTCCATTTTCTTGCCAAAGTAATAATTCTAGACATTATTTTCCAATTTCACTGCTTCTCCTCACCTGACCCATTGCCATCCTATGTGGCACACTGGACATTTTTATCCCCAAGGTGAAGCTCCATATAGAGCAAGAAAAACTCTCCAGTTTGTCATCTTCTGGTCAAAGAAACTATGCAACAACCAAACCAGCTCAATAAAATGAATGTAAGTTCATACAGCTCAACAAAACAAATAACTCAGAAGTTATTTGCAGCTACAAAAAATAACATCTCAGTACTTAGGACTGCTTTCGGCAACTGTTCGTTAACACATCTTAGAACAGAGCTTAAGCCTAATGACATTCGTGAAACTGAGTTATCAGTTATCCAGGTACCTGAACATGAAGATTGGTAACTCACTAAAGAATAGACAACATTGACAAAATTGTCTTAACTTCTACTTTAGCCTCAGCAAATGTGCCTTCCTCACAAAATGTTCAGAAACTGCATGCAAACAGCAACTTCACAGCAACAGACTGCCAGCTGCAAGAATAATAATGCTTAGTAACTCCCAGCAATGGCAATATTGTTAAACTCGCAGTTCAGAATCTTATACATTTGAGGGACACAGTTATTCAAAGCAGAACAAGAAATTTCCTGCCAGCCAATGATGACAGTGATTCACAACAGAAGCACGAGCAGAGAGTTTCAGCATTTTCTTTTGGTTGAAAAGGATTTCCATGAGCCCTTGTCTGACAGATGACATGGAGGGTGACCACTGTTTCAGCCATTCTAATTCAACCTGAAGAAAAATAAAGCCTTAGTCTAGACCTATTTTTCATCCTTTCCAAGTGAGAGAACCCTCTTAACGAGAGGAGGTATCAGGAAAGAAAAAAACCTGTTCTTTTCTGAATACCTATCTTTCCACTAATTTATTTTTTTTTTTAAATAAGGTTCATCTCAGGTCTTTTTTCAAACAAAGGCATTAACTGAATGTAAATGGTTTTAAAAGTCTCTTTAGCACTAAAACCACTATGAGAAAAATTATGTTTACATGAGCTTTAGAAGTAAATTAAAAGCATAAGCAAGGATATATTACACTCAGAAAAAACAAAACTAAGTTTACAGGACAAATTCACAATGTTCTCAGTCAGTCACCTTACTGTTAAATGAATTTGCCATCCACACCTTCCATGAACAAGCCAAGAATCTAACAATTGTTTTACTGGTATTGTACACATATTTAGGAGTTTTCTACACCTGTCCACTCCTGTTAGCACAAAACAAAAGACTTACAGTATGTTGATAGTGAGATTTATTAAGCAACAGGTGCACAGTACAACAGAAATTACTTTTTAGTTACTTTGCTTAGATCAGTTTAGAGTAAGTACCAACGTGAGTGTATCTAGACTAAGGGGCTGAATTAGTTCATATCCTGATCCAATGTGATGGCAGTGAGAGGTAGCGTTCAGCAATTGCTACTAAAACAGATTCTGGAAAGAAGCCACACTAGTTGGCCACTGATCCTGATATGTGGCACCACAAAGGCCGAGGAGTTTGTCACGTTCACCCATCACTGCACTTAAGGACTGTACCCAGCTCACAGGAAAGTGTGTGAGACAGGGAACTGCTGTGGATCCTGATGGCTTTGTCTGCAATATACAAGGCCACCCAACTGACCTCCTCTCACACTGAACACAGGGTTACCCGTGAACTTGCTGAAAGAGTTAAGGGGTCAGATCTGGACTATCACAGAGCTGCAAAAGGAATTGATTCCAACTTCAGAGGAAAAAAATACTGAAGCAACCAACACATTACCTCACTGACCAACCAGTGCTCACTCCTGTAAGACAAGGATAGTATAAAACCTGCTAAGAATTTATCATGGAATAAGTTTTAAAAAAATTAAACAATTGGGCACCAACTAAAACAACATATGCAAAGCACTCCGTGTTTTAGTTATTCAATACTCCCCACAAACCAGGAGAGCACTTAAAAAGCAACTACTACTAAGTGACTCAAACACATTCCATCTAAATTATTGAAACAATGACAACTGTCATTAACAGATGCAATTTGGCTTTACAACCATTGAGCCATCCATAGATGCAGTTTTATCATCACCACTTAACTGGTCCAATAATACCAGTTTACTGTACTGTTAAGGAGCTGTGCTTACAGGAGAAGGAATCTCAAAAGTAGTTCATCTTTCCCAATATAGCACCTGTGCTAAGGGCTTCTGCCAACACAATGTCAGTCACAGATCACACACTTGGCCAGTGCATTGATCCTCTGGTGCAGACACAGCCTGGGAAAAAAATGTGAGGCCTGTGCAGCAGGTAAAAGAAATGCTTGAACTGCATGCAAAATAGTAGCAAGTCTGAATAAAGAACAGGGAAGATATTGGACTTTACATATTTTTATAGAACAAAAAAAAAAATTTAAGGTTGTGTCTTCAGAAACAGTGACCAGGACATCAAATGGGTAAAGGGGCTGTTTTAATGAAAAACACAAAAAAGTATAAGTCCTAAGTTACATTTATGAGTAAAAAAGATAGTTAGCTGACACAGCTGTTGGTAGCAGATTCATTATTGACCTATGTGTTTTCCAAAAGATTTTCCTCTTGTATTTCAACTGTGAAATGAATTACTGGCTCTTATTCACTGTGCAGACTTGTATGTGAAATCTAACTGAGTTTCAAAAAATACCCCAGCACATTAGAAAGGCAGATTAATACAATACAGGCAGTCTTACAAGTGAAGCATCTGCAGTGGTTGTATTTTCGATCATGGGTCTTATCACTACTATCTATAACTAATAAAATATGAGAGGATACATGAATTCTACATGGCATCATTGCTTTGGATTGAGTAACAGGAAGACAATCCTGCACACACACACAAAGCAGTCATGGATATTTGCAGACACATTTATTTTTCTGATGCAGCCATATTTTGACCAGCTAGACAATTATCTCATGTAATCAATCAAATCTGATAACTTTTGCAGCTTTCCTAAGCAATATCTCTCATTTCTCTACAGTGTAAGCAATGATACTCTTCAAGAAACTTTGCATCAGGTCATACCTCTCAACTGACTCTTAAATGCACAGAGCCTTCTGGTAGTTCAATTTGTGGAGCAACACAGAGTCTTTTAAATCAAATGCTATGTAAGTATTTTAAATGTTTTTAAGTGCTTCCTTCCTACAACTGCAGAATGACTACAAACCCCTGGATATTGCTGGAATTCAGAAACACAATCAAGAAACCCAGAGTGAACGCACTAACAGGGAAGTCACTGCAGCAAGACAAAGGTCATGAACAGCCTGCAAAACAGAGCTCAAACGCAGCAAGCGCACTCCCATAAATACGCCAGATGCTGCTTGCAGCCACGAGCCAAAGCTACCACAGTAAACAGTCTGAATTTGTCCTCTGTACACAGCTTGATCAGGACTGTTTGGTGTTCAGGAAGGAACAAATCACTGCATTCAAGTAACTGCCTCGAGGTCCAGCATAGGTTTTACAACTTACTGTGCTTTCAGGAATGCCGAGAGCAGCTATGATTCACTAGCTGGGGAAGTTGCCACCTTCCTCACCACTCCCATGTGTGGCTGCCACTGCCCGCCCAAGTGTGTCAATCTTCATCACTCAAACCATCAAGGTTAAAACTGACTTTTGCCATTGTCTGAGAGGTGATTTTTTTTCTCTCCTGATCGTTTCAGATGGGAAGCTTAAACTGCCTGACAGTTCAAAGAATTTTGGGTGATACACAAGAACAGGAGAAGAAAATGCAATATGGGATATTCTCTCAAATCAATTTGTCAAATCCATTACTTTAAGCATGCTTGTCAACTGCAACCACACCTCGGTAATGCTGCATGACTGGCAAGGTACATCTGGGACTGCAGATGTGCAGAAAGTGCATCTTAGAGACATTTTTTCAAATACAGATATACAAGAGATCCATGGATCCGACCTGGTCACTGATCTAACATGTTGTCCTTGAGGTTTTGCACAGACCATTTGATCTGAAAGTTCTTAGAACACTAATTTACAATAGGATAAATGTATGTTTTGAGGGAAGCCTACTCAGGCAAATTCTACACTTTAAAGTCTCTGCTGCACAAACTGTGTGGCTTCTATATTTTCATGGAACATACTGCATCTTAAAATGATCTTGTGTTTTCTTTCCACACAACAGATCACAGACTTCCTTTTCAAAACACTCTTCCTGGAGGTAACTTACAGCTATTCTAGACCTCAGAGGCAGAGGTACGTTCCCCCCTCAGCAGCACAGATCCATTCTCAGCCACTTGATGAGAAGATGCATTTGGCAATACCTGATCTTGGAACAAACTATTCCCAATCCCTGTGTGGCAAGGGCAGAACTGCAACCATGAATGTATGGCTAAGAGCTCAGTGGGTCACATAGGCTGACCACAGAGAGACATGAAGCACCAGGAGCATGTCCAGCCAAAGCTGACAAATGTGATTTAAGGGACTGGAGCATCTCTCATAGGAGAACCTAAAGGAGAATGGCCTGGTCAGCCTTAAGAAGAGATGTCTATGAGGGGACCTCATCAATATCTATCAGTGCCAGGAGGAAATGTGTCAGGAGGCTGGGTGCAGGCTCTGCTCAGTGGTGCTAAGCAATGGGACAAGAGGCAACGGGCAGAAACGGATGTACAAAAGTTCCACCTAAACATGAGAAAGAACTTCCTTAATGTGCAGTGACCGAGAACTGGAACAGGTTGTTCAGAGAGGGTGTGGAGTCTCCCTCACTGGAAATATTCCAGACCGCCCGGACACAATTTTGTGCAACGTGCTCTGGGATGATCCTGCTCGACCCCGGAGGCTGGAGCAGATGACCCACTGTGGGCCCTTCCGACCTGCCGGGCGTGTCACGCAGAGCACGACCAGGATGTCACCCGAGCTCCATCGCATCACACGCCCTCTCCTCGGTCGGGAATGGCACCCCGACAGCCGCTTTCCGGGCCGGGACAGCGGCCTGTCGGGCCCTGCCGCCCGCAGATCGCAGCCCGGGCATCCCCACGCTGCTCCGGGCGGCCCGGCCGGCAGCGGGACCCCGGCTCCCCACGCGGCCAGCCCGGCCCCTGCCGCCGCTGCGGGCGGCGCCGCTCCCCGCTCACCATCTCCTCGTGTCCGGGCCCGTCGGGCTGCCCGGAGCCGCCTTCGCCGCCGGGCCCGGGGCTCGCTCGCCCCTCAGGGGTCTTCCGCTCGCTCGCGCCCTTCCCGCGCTGCGCCGCCCGCCGCCCCCACAGGTAGATCGCGCCGGCGCCCAGCAGGACGGGCGCGCCTAGCACCAGCGCCAGCTGCCAGCGGGACAGCCCGGCGGCGCCGCCGCCGCCCGGCGCCTCCACGGGCTTCGAGGCGGCCATGACGCCCGGGAGGAGGAGGAGGCGGAGGAGGAGGAGGAGGAGGGAGGGTCAGCGGACACGCGGGGCGCGCCGGGAGGGCGCGGGAGCGCCGCCGCTTCCGCCCGCCCGCAGCGCCCCCTGCCGGCGCGGAGGGACACCCGCAGCCGCCGTGAGGGAGCCCCGGCCAGGCCGGGCTCGGGGCCGGGCTCCCAGGGAAACCACGCTAGAGTGACCTCGGGGCCGGGGTGATGCGTGCGGAAGGAGTTCTGAGCCGCTTACACGAGATGTGCGCTCCACATCTGGAGTGCCGTGTCCAGTTCTGGGCTCCTCAGTACCAGAGCAGTGCAGCTCCTGGAGCGGGTACAGAGGAGGGCAGCGAAGGTGGCTAAGGGACTCTTAAGAGGAAAGGCTGAGAGAGCTGGGCCTGTTCAGCATTGAGAAGAGACGACTGAGAGGGGACCTCATCAATGTCTATAAGTACCCAAGGAGGGGATTCCAAGAGTATGGACCCAGGCTCTTCTCGGTGGTGCCAAGCCATGGCACAAGAGACAACGAACAGAAACTGATGCACAGGAAGTTCCACCAGAATACAGGGAAGAATTTCTTTAGTGTGCAGGTGGCTGACCACTGGAACAGGTTCTAATATATGTTTGTATAATTTGTGTTTTATTGTATATATAAGCAGAAAAAAGAAATAAAAATTGTTACCAATATCAAGCACACATGCACAACAAGGAATTGCAACACGAAGCCAGGAGCCGGAGGAGAAGGGTAATTTGCAAAAGAACAGGATGGCACCAAGGAGAACAAGGCCCACCCAAGCAAGACAGGCTACTAAGGATAGTATTCCGTGATTTACACCTGATACCGACCTGGTCTGATCCTCAGAATCATGCATCTCAATACTCGGTTCCCATAAAAACCACTCAAACATTTCCTCCGTTCTAGGAAACTTAGTTAACAAACCAACAGAAAAGATGAATATGCAATGAACTCTGGAAGAAAGAAAAAACTAAGGCTGCACAGCCTCAGGCTGTAAAAACTGTGTAAAAACTCATCCCTCCAAAGGTGGTGAACTTGGGGGAATCAGTTCGATAAAGGCTGATTCAGAGTTCACCCAGCGCCGATCCCGGGCTTGACGCTAACTGTGATGGTTGTTTCCATAACCCAATTTTTCAAATTTTTCAATAAAATTATTATTGATGAATTTGGCTGATTTTATTTATAAGAAGGTTGTCATGGAGTTTCCCTCACTGGAGATATTCCAGACCTGTCTAGACACAATCCTGTGCCGCGTGCTCTGGGATGACCCTGCTTGAGCAGAGAGGTTGGACCAGATGATCCATTGTGACCCCTTCCAGCCTTTCCTGGTTGATTCTCTGTGAAGTTTCAGCCAATGTGGCTGATTCAAACTTTCTAGGACTTTGTACTTCAGAGTTTTGGAGTAATCCTTGTCATAAATGAAATCTTTCTGTTTTCTTCCCAGTTATTAATGGAATCTGTCAAAAATAATTTAATATGTAATACTGGAATTTTGTTCATGCATGTGTCTATGCCTAGTTAAAATCCTTATCTGTAGGCAGAGGAAGCTTATGTTCCTGTCTCCACTTATGTCCATGGAGCACTCAGCTGAAGATGAAGAGGAGTAATTTTTGATATGTTTTTACAATCATCTCCAGTCATCTCATGCCTGGAAATTTCATTGTAGGTAGTAGGGAAATGTGAGAAGACACATTTTGTGCAGAACTAAATATGGCTGCAAATAAAAACAACAATAAGATTGTGAAGCAAACACGTCAGGATCCCAACTAAAATTTGCCCTGCTGTTCTCTGAGTCAGCGTATCTGCGTGCCTGGCAGTAAACAACTTGAAAAATGTCCTTTAATTGATAGATTATTCCTATTTATGTAAATTTTTATGTAAATTTATGTATATTTTGACAAACCTGTGGGACAATCCCTCTCCCCATTCTCCCTGTCACCTCACAATAGAAAATATGTATCCAACAGGTCACTAGCTTCCTGCTGGGGCACCCTCAATTCCACCCATGTCATGCTTCCTCTAGGCCTTCAGATGTGCCTTACCTGTACAGGTGGATGGTCTCCAGGGTGTTAGTCAAATTCAGGCTGTTTGAATATGGCCAGAAGTGTCCTTCCTCACTCTCAGAAAATCAACCTACACATCCTTTTCATTGCTTCAGGTGTCTTCTCACTGTACTGTTTTACACATACTCCTCTTGCTCCAGGCTGCTGCAGGCATGGTTGTGTCTCCAAGCTCTCATACAGAACATCTGAGGCAATGCCATTTGCACACTCAAGCTCTCAGGTCCCTCTGCTAATCACACTCTTGTCTGGCCTGGACATGGTAAAATTTGGCATATACACATCCATGATCAATCAATCCCTTCACCTGTTCAGAATGAACAGTCCCATGCTGTACTTACACCTCACACCTACACCCCCATGAAAGAAACTGGAGTTTTGTAGCTACATCTGTAGTTCTAAATACAATGGGGAAAAGGTTTAATGGTGGAACACTGATTCTTTGTAATGCTAAATTACCAGCGTTTTGGCATATTTCTGGCCAAGACCAACCAGCATATCACAGCGGTGACCAGAAGAACACCAGCACAAACAAGGACTGATTCCAGTAAGAAGTTGGATTTGAGGTCTTCCTCCCATGTGTCTTCCAACACAATCCCAACAGGGTCTACAGCCTTAGAGCCCTCATTGTCCTCCTGTCATGTCCCAAAGCATGTAACACATCTTCCAGTTTCACTCCATGTAGACAGCAGTTTTGTGGGCCACAACAGCTTTTCTGTTATATCAGAGATTTTGAAATAAAGGAGACACAAAAATGACAACAAAGTATTACAGCCACAGTGCAGTAATTACCATACAGAGCCTCGAGAAAACCCTCAGCACACACACCACGTAGGGTACATGTTTAGACTCTTGGTCTGAGGGCCAGAAGTCATTCCCTGGATCTATTCTGTTCTGTGGTGTAGGCAGGGCATATATGGCTTACACCCAGGGCTGGTAAGGAAGAGCCAGCACATTTTTACCCTGAGTGCATTCAAGTGAGGCAGGGCCTCCCACACCCCTGATATGGCAGATGAAATTATTCAGGTGAAAAACAGCACCTGCAAGCTTGCACTGTCTGTAAAAACAAAAAAAATGAATGAGCAATTGCTTCAGGGAGTGTTTCTCCCTAGACAGACAACGTTTTTGAAATATTAAGGAAGAGCAGAGGCAACAGAAGTCAAGAGAGAGAGAGAGAGCAACAGGAGAAGAGTGGGCCATTTGCTCCCTCCCACAGAGCCAGCTAGGTCTCTGCAAGCAGCTGTGCCAGTTTCTGACCAACATCAATATGTCAATTGTGCTTCTCAAAAATCACAAGCCTACTTTGGGTCTGCCCCCCGCAGGCATGTAACTGTGGGCAATTCTGCATTGGTATTGACAGCTGGGGCACTCAGCAGCAACACAGGGAGCAGCCACAGCCCTGCCAGCCACCCCCTGCGGCAGTGTCATATTGGACATCACTGCAATGGAAAGGTTAGAGAAAACCTTGTTGAAAAGAGATGAGAAAGGGCTGACTTTATGTTTAGGCAGCGCCTGGGGCTGCAGTGGGACAGCTTTTTTTAGGGTGGGAGTGCAGAAAGAGTGGTTGAAACTGTGTCTCTGCTTCCTCTTGTTGGCAGAACAGTGTGCAGATACTAGCTTGGTGGTGGAATTTGACCTTGTCTGGTTGGGAGACCCACCCCCCCAAGTTTGGAGCATCTGTGCATGGAATATGATGAGGATGATGATATTTTCTTTGCAAAATGGATGAGCAGCTTCTGGGGCCACAGCTTGACAGATGAGGAGAAAGAAGGCAGAGGCCACAAGAAACATCAGCCACGACTCTGTAGTGAAAGGAGGGCATCCCTGCCGGTAAGAGCTGTGTGCAGCTTTCTCTGTGTGTGCACGTGGTGTGTATATTAATATAAATTCCATCCCCAGAGGCACAGTACCAGGGATGTATGAGTAGTATGGGACACTTTGCCCTGTTAGCAAAGTTCCTGCTAGCTGCTTTTTGAACTTAGCTGTTTGACAGGGTCAAGTCTCTGGAGCCTTGGAATACAGAAAACTGGTAAACTCCAACATAGCGTTGATAGGACCAGAAATGGAAGGAGTAGTGTGTAATAGCTGCCTAACTATGTATTAGTGTTGTCCTGGCTGCTCAGCACAACCTGGCAGAGATCAAAACATTTTGCACCTACATACATAAAGATGTCTGTAACTAATCTGTTCTCATGTAAAAAACTGTATAACTCCATATGTATTAAAAGGATTTGGACCTAATTATACAACAATATGGTCTCCAGGAAGTTTTACCCTTTACCCCTTGGGCTTACCTGTTTTCACATAAGTGTAACTTCTATTTAAGCTAGAGGATCTGAAAACAATGATACAACACATAACAAAGCTTACTAAACTGTGAAGTAAGATTTTAAAGTAGAAGTACATTCTTTATTCTTAAAACAAACCAGTTGGGAAAGGGGCAGGTTCATGTGCAGAAGGCAGCTCACAACTGTCTAAGTGATTATCAAAATCAGGTGAAACTGAAAACAGCTGTTTACAGTATTCTCTTTATTCAAAGATTGTTGCTTTAATTTCAGCTTTTAAAAGAACATTTAGGTGGTCCAAACCTGTCTCCTTTTTTTCCAGCTACATCAGTTGTCTTAGCAAAGATATTATGTCTCCTTACAAACCATTTTTTACTTATATTCTTAGATCATTGTGGCTGCAATGAAGCAACTACTGATATATTGGGGAGGAACAGCTAATCTTTTCCAAACTTTTTTTTTGTGCCATTCTGTTTCCGCCTTGCAAGTTCTTGTTCTCTGCTGCTGTCAGGTTCTAAGCTGTGGGATTTCTCATTTCCAAAACAAATTGGGTAAGAAAAATGAATTAGTCCAAAACCACTTCCTCCCTCTTTGAATTCATGGATAGGTTGGAGAGGTAACCTTCTTTCCTAATTTCTGGTCTGATCAGCCACATTTGTTGTTTACTCTTACATGTCACCTCAGACACAGATTGCAAGACAGACTCTGAGCTAGAGCTTTGCTGCTGTGTTCCATCAGAATGCTGAATACATAACATTCATTAATGGGAAGGGAAAGAGGTGAATTAATTTTACTGTATTTTACTTTTTTCACTCAGGGACCCGCGCATATGTGATTTCTTTAGGCCTCAAGGGAAACTGGAGTGTAAGAATGCACTTTAAATCTCTTTCCATTCAGCAAGGTGCTGAACACATCTTGGATATTTTTGTCTGTATTTGTGTATGCACAGACATATCATTTGAAGCATGTCCTTATATACAGTTTGTTCAAAAGCTATTTAAATATTTAGCTAATAGCTATTCAAATACTTTGCTATACTTGCATTCCTGAATCCATACTTAGAATTTAGATTAAGTTAGCTGACAGAAAGACTATGATTTTTTGATGTTACTGTTTAACAAGCTAAACATACTGTGTACACTTAATTATATCTTATATATTACATTAGTGCTTCACACATTTGTCTTGCTCCACTAGTTTCATATAGAATATGTCAATTTTAACTGCTTTATTTATCAGTGTCACATGTTGACTGGAGGAATGAGACAGGAAGATTTGTCTGGGGATTTTATGATCTGGGGATATATTTTGAAATGAACGCTTGATTTGGAAGTTGAGTAGTTGACAGTAAAGAACGCTAGTATGTGTTGTCTAACCCAAGCCAGAAGTTAAACAAATGAGCACTACTGATGCCTTAGAGATACCTCCAGAATGAGCATCTCCTTGTTGAGAGCAGTGACTTAAGAGCTATTGCACCTGGATGTGTTTTTTGCACAGTTACTCCAAATTATAACTACTTTAAGATTCATTATTGCAAATTATAACTGTTGTAAGATTCAAAACACTGGTATTATTATTTAAATATTGTCTTCGTTTTATCAGAATAGTGCTAATTATCAGGAGGAATAATAACTGAAATTAGAGTGCATCTTTTCTGAAAGCTAATACCTCCACAGCAGGTCACCATGTACCTTTTCTTCTGTCTGAACATTGAAAATTGAGATAACTCCACTGTCTAGATGAGAATCAAGTCAGCAAGTTCTGACACAGCAGTTGGGAAAATCTCCTTGTGCAGGTACAATGGTACTGCCAAAAGAGCACTGCCAGCTCACTTGGTCTCATAGCTGAGGCTGGTATTCAGGGCATCAGCAGCAGAGCAGTCCTGCCCATGCTTCTGCACCATGAGCCTTTTGGTGCTGCATAGCAAAGTGCTCTCAGGGTAGCACAAAAGGTAGTTCTGCTGGAAAATCACTTTCAGCTCCAAACTGGTATGTTGGTCTTTCTAGTTTTTCCTGCACTGTTGTGAGACATTCAAGCCACTGCTCCCACCTCAAAGACAAAAATAAACTCCTGTGGTATCCTATCGTGGTACAGACCCCATCTTAAATATGGATAAAGCTAGATATCCTAAATACCCATATCCTAAATATGGATAAAGGAAGAATAACTCCCAAACTAACAACAGTGTTCTTTTTTTTTTTTTCCCCCAATGTCTTGGTATACCTCACAAACACTACTCAGATAAGCTTTGCAAAATGCTTTTGCGATTGTGATTCACACATTGCAGAGGGGAACACAAAATTATATTTGTCTTTCCCTAGGTCACTTGCAAGTCAGGCTAAAACAACATGTAACTCCACTCTCCGGGAAAGCTCAGAGCTGTGTATGTTACTGTGGGCCAACACTGAATGTTAAAACTGCCTGGGGATAATTAAGTGAAACTGCCTGTTTCCATGGCCTTTATTTAACTTGTTCCCCTGGCAAACTTCAGACAAATTAACTGTGAAACCCTTTTTGAAGCCTCCAGCTATGACTTTCCTTGACACGTTCTAGTTACCCTATATTCAGAACACATAACTCCAGACATTTTGTTCTCAGGAAAAGATTGGAGGCAAAGGAGAACTGATAAGAAGTTTATAACCCTATACATGTATCCACCTTCAAACAGACATTGTTGCTTACAGGAGAAAATTGCTTGGAACAGCTGAGAGTGGTAGCAGAACAGATGACTGCTATTGAAGTTACTGACGTTTAATTTAAACTAAACTTAGACTGAACATCTACCACAATGTTGTTACTATAGACCAATTGAAGGCCAGACCAAAACATTCTTAAGAAGTATATGCTTGTCTTTAAGCTTCTCAGAAGAAAATAAAGCCACGGGAGAGCATCTGAATGTCAGATGTTCCAAAATATCCCTAAAATACTCGGGTCATTGTGTAAACTCCAGCAAACAATGAACATTTGTGCTGACACACTGAAGATTAATGTTCTTACTGACAGCTGTGCAACCTCTCACATCAAGCCCAAAAGATGTAAACAATTAACTTGTCTACAACAGACACTGAGAAAGAGATAAGACAAATTATACTGACAACAATTTTTGTTGTGTGAAGGAATTTTTTTTGTGCACCTTTTGTGTGTTTGAGATGGGCAATTAGCAGAAGATTAGCTGTTCTGTAAATAGATACAGTGAACATGAGTGGCCTTTACCCAACACAGAAAAAAGGAGTACTAAGGGACTGAGAAACAATCCCTGAGATTGGTTGGTGCTTCTGGCTTTCTCGCACTGGCAAAAAAATCCCCATTTTGATAGTGGAGAATTTAATGTATCATACAAAGGTGCTGTGAAAGAAAACACAGTCACAGTAATATGATTGCATAGACCTGTCTGTGTAGCTTTACCTTTAGCTCACTGAGGCAGATGGGCTTTTCAGAGGACACCTTGTCTCTTTTCTGGACCATTGCTGCCATATCAGTAGGTAAACCACAGGTTTTTTGTTAAGGGCTTAACTGTAATTCTATCTGTGGAGGGAAATTAAAAAACAATGTCTTAGTAAAAGAAAATATTTGCAGACTTTGCAAAACAAGATTGATAGAATACAATCCCCCATTTCAGCTATCTCCCTGTGTTTGGTTTGGTTTTTTTTCCCAAACCCTCTAGGAACAGATACCAGTGATTTTTACCATGAGACAGTTTTTATTTCCAGGAAAGAATATATGCTGATGCTATTAAAATCAGAGAGAAGACATTTAGTTTGTTGAGCCTGGTATGGCATGTGTGCTCCTGTCCCTCGAGCACAATGTGATTGGTTTGATGCTTTCTAAAGCAACAATACAATATGACCTTACAGAACTTGCAGCTGTATTGACTGGTTTGAAACCAAAGTAAAAACAATATGGCAAAAATAATTTACACTACTCTCAGGCAGTCCATAATACTGGACATAGTATATGTCCATGGTATATATAGCTTATGCCTGGGAAAAGAACTGGAACCAGTACCATGTATTTTGTAAACACTCTTCAATGTTAGGTACTTCTGCCAGGTGTGAGATTTATTATTTTTAGCATCTCTCATCAAGCCTGTCTAGTCTGATGTAGCTGCAGCCATATGAATGCACAGCCTCTCTATTCAGAGAAAGGCTGCATAGGTCCCTGTTGTGCCAGTACACTTATAGTAGCATCTGGGCCAGATTGAATGAAACTGTGTACAGGACATGTTTCAGGTCCCTTGCAGTCCAAGGTTTGTAGATGCATGTGAACACTACCAAGTTGGCTTAGTTTTCCCCTGTTCGTTAAAGTAACAAAACAACCAGTGCACACACCACAAACTACTGCTCTGAGTGTAGGATTTTCTACTGGATTTTCTTAGAAAACATTGCAGAACTGGTGGGATAAACTTTCCTTTGTTATAAAGAGTCACAGCTCCCTTAAAGCCAGCAGAACTTCTCAGGGTTACTTAATAGCTGAAGGCTCAGCACCAGGCTTATACAAAACAGAATCACAGAATCAATTAGGTTGGAAAACACCCCTGAGATTGTTGAGTCCAACCCTTGACTAATGCACCACCACGTCAACTAGACCATGGCACTGAGTGCCATATCATGTCTTTCCTTAAAGATCTCCAGGGACAGTGACTCCACCACCTCCCTGGGAAGTACATTCCAATGTCTAATCATCCTTTCTGTGAAGAAATTCCTCATAATGTCCAAAACATATACTCACTCAAAACTGTATGCAGTAGCTGGATGCTTGGAGTGCTTTAATCTGACACCTTCAGGGGTGTAATTTTCAGTACCTCCCATCTCACACAACTTTCACCATCTGCATCTTGCCAGTGTTCAGCTACTCATCCTGAAAATCATCAACAGCTGGCAGGGTTTGGGGTATCCACAGCTCTGTATGGCATCCTTCTCACACCTCTCTTCTACAGGTCTGTCCCTTTCTAAAACCACCAATACATGATTCCACAGCAGTTCTGTATCAGTTTAATCTCCTTTGCAGACATTCAATTAAACACAGCTGATGCAGATCAATAGCTTTTATCTGCATGCCAGGCTCTGGAAAATTGAATCACACCGAAACTAAACAACTGTCTACTCACTACCCACTTCAGTATTGCAAATATAATTGTAGAAGTCTGTTTCCTCTTGTTCCTTTGGTAGGGATGTATCCCTCAGTACCCTGGAAGTGTTCCTTCAATAGTTCAAGACAAATGTGCCCAAGAAACCAGCAGAAAATTCAAAGCTGGGCAATTCAAAGCTGCATGTAGGCTGTGCTGGAAACTTGGCAGAACTGGGTGGGAAATGTTGCTGTCACACTCTAGACTCAAACAGCTGATAAGACCTGGAGCACTGTGGGTCAAAGCTCTTATCTGACTCATCTGGCCACAAAAGGCTGGGTAATGCTTTTTGAGAGTTCTGCCAAGAAACTGCAGCCAGGTGTAAGGCCTGAGTTTTTGAGGTTATGAAGAGTCCCAGTTCCTTTTAGTGTCAGTGAACACTAAGAGGACCCAGCACACTCTACATTTGAAATGTTTGTTGTGTGCCAAAACTTAAATCCTCAAACCCAGGAATAATAGGAAATTCTGCCACTGCTGCCTCCAGAAAGCAAGTTCTTGGCAGTGGGATTCTCTTAGCTTAAAAAGAAAGATACAGAATTCTGGGGAAGGTCCTTCACTTTGCAGCACTGTTTTGGGAGAGTTTCTGTGGCAGAAAAAAGTCTGCCTTGTGAGCACTATTTTGCTATTCGATAGTCAACAAAGATATTTTGTTTTTCAGGCCAAGCTTTCCTCCCTCCATGCAACACGACTTCATGCTTCTGCCAAAGGCTCATCTTCAAGCCACCTCAGGGGCTCCAAGGAATTTCAAGAAGACCAAGATGTCAAATGCCACTTCCACAGTAAGGCAAGCAGAACACCTTCAGGAGACAGCTCATGTCCAGAGACAAGATCAAACTCCATTCAGGAATTTGCAGAGTCCTTTGAAAAGCAATTGCATCTCAAAAGCAAACGCTCAGTTTCTTTGGTAGGTAACTTAAGATCATTACAGAAGAAAAAAGCCCGACCAACCAAGTCAGCTTCATCCTTTGTGGAATTGCTGTCAATTTGCTGGGGGAAGTGCAGAAATAAACTCCAATTGGAATTTCATATTATGTGGTCTCAAATTACTACAAGTAGCACAAACAAGGTTAAAGTTGTATCATTGGTGTGAGGATTCTTGATGTGTTACTGTCTAGGCTTGTTCAGGAATGCTTATCCTCAAAATGAGACTCTGCACTGGCTCATGTGGCAATGTTTTCAGAGGTTTCTATGGCTGTGGCCACAAAACATGATGATACAAACCCAGGTTTGCTTCACTTCTGCTGCAAGACCCAGCTCACTTTTTCACTGCTGCTGACCTGACTTAACCTGTGTGCAGTTATCTGTAATACTGCCAGACACTGCAGTGTTTGAGAGGCTTCTCATTTACCCCTCAGGACTCCATCCATCTGCTTTCTGCAGTGTCACCACACATCTGCAGCAGCAGCTATTGCTGTAAATAGTGGAACATATTTCCACTGAAAGGGTGAGCAGGCAACAGGGGATTCTCCTCCCATTTCATCCTTCCCCCCATCATTCTGTCAAGAGCATGAGTGTTTTGTCTGGTGTGTGTTGATGAAGTAGCCAATAACAACTTTTTGTCTATGACACTTTAATATATTTTTATTATTATGATACATTCTATCTGCTGTATCATGCAATGGAAGGAAGAGTAATAAATCCTAACTTGCTTTTAAGTATCAGAAAAACACTATCAAATTGTCTCTCCATTCAAAAAACTGTGCTTGAATAACACCTGACATGAGCATCAAATTATGACAGAAGGAAGCATCCTTTTTTTCCAGTTTCTTGACACTGACAATTTGTAAGGGAAAGTAATTTTCAACTCTCTTTGCACAGCAAAAGAAGGAAAAAAATCTCTTTTCAATAAAAAGCATAATTACATGATCAGTCCCATAATTATAGTAATTGCATGACCAGTTCTCTAAGAATATGCAGAATTATGATGATGACAGTACTGTTACACCATTGTCAAAATTTCAAGTGCATTCTCTAATCTTCTTTTTCCTCTTCAGAAACTATTCAATTGATTTCATTTGGAAATTTACATTGCCTCATGTGCCAACATTCACCAATGGTTGTCTGGTTTATCATTAATAATTCCTCAAAAGTGCCTGTGGCTAGAAAGTCTGTGAGTGTGTAGTTGATGTATGATTAGGTAGAGTGAGCATAATGTATTAAATATGGCTTTGGTTCCAGTTAAAAGCATGGATTCCAGTGCCCCCTGTAATCAGCAGTGAGGTATGCTGAGCTGTATTTTACTCTGCTTTTCAAGCAGACCAAGTTGCTGCCATTCCCTCAATCACAATTGTACTTTGGGAGATGTGAAGGACTTGTGAATCTCAAAGAACTGAGCAATAGGTTAAAGATCTGAAAGGAAATTTGGGTTTAAACATGTCTCCAAATGGAGCATTTTTTTGCATTCAGAGCTCTGTGGGTACAATTCAAACCACCATGATCAGATAGGTGAACAGGGTGGGAAAGGTAATTCATCTCCTTCCTGGCATATTGCTTTGCTCATACAAATGTGTCTTTGAGAGTCCTTCAGATCTTGTTTTACAGTGAGGTCTTTGCAGCTAGCACTGAACAGCCTTCAGGGATGTAAAGATGGATCACATGAAAGGTTAGAAAGATGGAGTCTGGGCTGAAATCTCAGAGACCCTCCCTTTATCCCTCCTGTTTGCTCTCCTCTTCAAGTCCCCTGAGCCTGTGACCTTCCTATCATATACAGAGTAAAACTGAAGCATGTGTGCTGATTCTTGGTGAGATTTTAGGGGGATGGGCTTGGGCTTTGAATTTGAGCCCATCATGGTAAAGCTGATCTTGGTGAGGCAGGTTACTGCAATATTTTGTTACATAATGAAACAAAAGAATGAGCTTTTGTTTGTTTGTTTGTTCTTGGAGTCTCTTTTAATTCCCTGCTATTTTTTCCCCTGCCTTTTAGCAACCTGAAGGTGCAAAAGAGAGACGAGAAAGAGAAAAATTGCATTTGAGAAAAAGCAAGTCTCATAAGAAAATGGGAGAGAAATCAGAGGCAAGGAGAGAGCGGGAAGAAGCTGAAAGTTCAGAAGTACCTGCAAAACACAGCCAACATTTTCCATCACAAGCAAGCATTCAGAAAGGCTATGTATGCACAGGAAGCTAGACTGCATTGAGATAATCAAGCTTAACACTCCCCCTGAAGAGCAGAGGGGGAATTATTGTTCTGTTTTGACTAGGAGAGACCTATTAGCTAGAACAACCCCTAAGCTGTAAAATAAAAGTAAAATTCAACTGCAGCACTGGCACCATGTTGCTGCTACTTCCTTTCTTTACTTTTGTTATTACAAATGTGACCTTTGTCATAGGAGTGCATCAGTAGCAAGATACAAGTTAGAGATTAACCATGATAAGAGCATTTAAGGCATATTCAGCATAGCAGCAGAACAGTGGTGGATGTGTTCCTGTCAGAGGAGACCACCGTCTATGTATTGCAGAGCCATGCAAAGCCTTATGTCTCTTTTTTTAATTGAAAACAGGCTTTTTGGTAGGTTTGAGAAGAAAAAAACACACATAAACAGCCAACTGCTCCCTGGCCCTGACATTCACTTAGATTTCTCTTGAAAACAGGTATCTTTTTGCTCTGATAATCTTTCAGCTCCAAATTTCTGTAAGTGAAGAGAAGCCCATGCTCTCTTCTACACCTGTGCAGTATGACTCATTTCACAGGTATCTCCCATGTCCTTAATCCCATTTTCCCAGTCACACAACTAGTTCTTTCTCCCAACTTTTCCCTTGTTACCTTGCTTCTTTTGTGGCCTTTCCTCTCTCCATTTACTACTTTACTGCCTTGTAGCTACCAACTTCTTTTGCTACATCTCTACTTTTGCTTCTTCATCAACATCTGAGCCTTGCTGAAAATTCTCCAGTAAAACTAGAGATGTTCTTTCTGTCTCTCTCATATTTCCATATAATCTCTTCAAGGGATTGCTGAGGCACTGCAACCCTTTTTCCTTTTCCAGAATTTGGGCCAAACTGGCTGTCTATGGCAAGCAGGACCTAGGAAAACTCTGTTCCTCTGGCAGAGGATCTCCTAAACACAGGTGTAAATCTCATCTCCACATGCTCATAAACACATACACACTCCCACAATTCCCCTATGCCCCCCTTTCTTCAAAGTGTCAGTGTTCTCTGCAGATACAACCCAGCTCTCTTTGGGAACAATCTCCCCAAGCCTGGTATGGAGAAAGCCTCATTTGGATAATACAGTTGGAGAAGAGTGATGACTAATGAAGTCATGAATGAAAGTCAAGGTCTGATGGATATTCTTCTTGTGATTTTTCTGTAATTAAAAAAGATCTTAATAATTTACCTTAGAGCCTTACTTTCAGCCCTTTAAAAGCTTAGGGCATCCTTAACACTTTGTAACACTTATATCCATTAAAGAATTGTGTTGTTTGTTTTGTTTTTTTTTTAATTTAGGGCTTTGGGGGATATATAAGAAAGCAATTGAACCCTTACTGATGCTTGTAAATTGCTTCTTGCCTGGTAACATATATTATAAACTAATAAATATAATAATGGAAAAATGTTGTTCCTATGCATAGCTCCTGTCCTTCCCAATCGATATTTAATTTTTACAAAGTTTTTCTGTCTGCCAGAACTTAAATACAGATGACTTTTCCTTTACAACCTTAATCTGAAGACTGCATTACAAAAGGTGTGGGTAGAAAAGAACGTGGCCAGCAGCGTCTGAGCTCCTCAGATGAGCCCTCTCAAATACATCCTTTCAGGCAGCAGCCTGTCCTCACATCTTGGGAGAGCTGAATGCTGTGGCTGCATCAGTTTTGCCTGGGTTTCAGCCCATCAGCTGCCTCCTCCTGTTTTACAGACAGGTTAACTCAACAGGCCCCAACAGAATTTGCTTGTGTTCGTCAGACCAACGTGCTGGTTGTACACCACAGCTGATGGGAAGAAAACACCGAACAGCTAAAACAGGAGAGCCCTGTGTGGCTGCCTCTAACTTGCTGGTTACCATCTCCCTGAAAGCACAGAGAAGCCTCACTGCCACCAGGGCAGCCAGGCAGCTCTGCCTGCAAACAGCTTCCCTGTGTTTCACCTAATCCCATCTCTCTGATGGGGGAGTCTGTAAGTGTTTGAACCAGCCCATCAGCCCCATGGTGTGACTCTGGAAACAGAAGCTTTCACACAATGCCCTCTATTTACTCAAAATCATTTTCTCTTGCTTTGTATCATGGCTGATTAGACCAACAGCCCTTTGCAGCTCAGTCCCTTCCAGTCTGAGGCAGTAGTATTACTTAGATGGACTGAAGCTTGCATGATAGATTGAAATCATTCTCCACAGAAATTAATAAATATTCCATAACAAATTGGACATTTGGGAAGGCAGGTAACCATCCAAAGAAGATTGTCTTTGTTGATTGCAATGCCACATCTGATACTTGTGTTTCCACAGGAGGTGGAAAATACAAGAAGTCAGAAAGACTCCAGAAGGTTTCCATTCTCACAGCAGGTCACTAGTTCTCTTGCGACTGACATAAAAAATAGTCACTGCCTTGATTCCATTCTGAATTCCCAGAGCAATGGGGCTGCCTGCAGGCAGTTTCTGCACAAACACCCATTCCTGGGCAAACACTGTTTGCTTTTTCTGCCCTTTCCAAGAGTGGAATGGCTGCAAGTTGTATCAGAGTCCAAACCCTGGACATGAAGGAGATCAGGCTTCAGTGGGTAGTGAAGAAAAAGGGATGAAAAAATCCATATGCTCATTAATAAGAAATATTGAAAGCGTGAAACAGAAAGGGGAACGAGCAGGAAAACTGATGTGATTCAGGGACCCATGAAGGAAATATTAAACATGCTGTGTCTCACAAGTGGAAGACCATGGTCTGATAACACGCTCATCCCTGTGGATTCTTCCAGCAGTTCAAGGCTAGCTGGAAAGTGCTCCTGTGGGAAAGGAAGATGTGGGTACATACAAACCTTTCAAGAGCAAGAGAGGCTCATACCCCACACTTTTCTGAGAGGGCTAAGAAGAGGACATCAGTTGTGGTGACCTCATCTGTCAGGTGGGCAACCTCAAAGCAAAATACTTATGCTTGCTTCTCAGGTGTTATTGAATTGCAGAACAGTTTGGAGGATGAATTAAATTTTGGGTGCTGGTTAACTTATCATGTATCAGTATATGAAATGCCACACAGGTAAAATGATGTAACACCTGTATGTATATACATGCTCACAACAACCCTTTCTGGGCAAAAAAATGGGAAATATTTAAATGCATTTATAAAAAAAATGAAACAACCACAATGTATGACTGAAGAAGAATATAATACATATTAAGGAAAAAAAAAGAAACAAAATATTGAATACAAAAAATATTAAAATATTCATTGGCAGGTTTTTGTTCTTTAGCATAAAAAATGTTATTCAGGTAAGTACAGCCCCGGCTCTGAATGCACTCAGTGTACATGTGAATTGTGTGAAACAACGCAGACTATAATCAAGCTTGATAACTTGTTTTGGGTTACAATGCAAGATGTAACCAAAAGTATGTATCACCAGCTGTTAAAACCAGGTGAGGCAGTGTTCTTTATCTCTTCCACGACCCATCCTCCCTCCAGGGGGATCTCTTCCAATGGGCCATTGAGTCTCACTGCATGACTGATAAAATTACATCATCCCTTCGTGAGATGCTCCACCCAGGGGGAGGAGCCAAGCATTCCTACCTGGATTTTTATTTTAATTTTCCTAGTAAAGAACTGTTATTGCTATTCCCATATCTTTGCCTGATAGCCCCTTGATTTCAAGATTATAGTAATTTGGTGGTGGGGGAGGGGACTTACATTTTTACATTTCAAGGGAGGTTCCTGCATTTCTTAGCAGACACCTGTCTTTTCAAACCAAGACATAACTGAAATTATTCACACAGCAATGAATCATAATCACAGGACTTTGAGCTTATCACAGCTTTCTGCCAAAACTGTTGTAAACAAAAAGGTCTTGAAATGTTTCCAGAGAGATATTACAGCCAAAATCTAGTCATTCAGTGAGGGAATTGAACACTGAAATACAGCAAACTTGATAAAGAATGCCCTGCCTGCAGTTGTTGTGCCAGAGCTTTAGGTAATTGTGTGAGAACAAATGTGAAAATAAACCCACTCATCATAGAAAACATTGCTCATAGCGTGTTGATTTCCATTTTCACTGTTGTTTTAGACTGGCTTGACAGAGGCTATTACTCCTCTTAGGAGGATCCCAGCTCTATATCTACAATTCCTTGGAAAAAGATAATTTCTCTCTGCTGTGTCTTGTCCCTGAGGTCAGACTGAAAGTAAGAGAAAGAAGTGATACAATGAGCATCAATATTCTGTCATACTGGATGCATTCTTGTCCTTCTTATATGTTTATCAAAATGCCTCAGTTCATACAATTTCTAAACTGATAAAACTTTTGGCGTATTGAGAAGACCAACCAACTTGTGGCAGCGGTACATGAATTTTCATCAAAAAGCCATCAAGACCCTTACAGAGAGTCCTCAGACTGCAGAATTAGTCCTGCTCTAGATAATGAAGTACCAAAAAAGAACTCATTTTTTTGCTCTAAAGCTTGAGCAGAAGGATTTACGGACGTGGTTTCCTGCAGCCATATCCCAAGATATGAGGTAAATGCTAAGGTTTGGCATTTCTTTCTTCCCTTCCTAGGCTATTATGCAGTGGATCTCATTTGATATACCGCTCTTCCTGTATACACAAAATACTTCTTCAATGTTTCTCATAAGCTTTTTAAATATAGTGGGTCTACTTCCTGAGAACTCCTATACAGAGAAATTTGTCTGTCAGAAAGCAGCTATGGTGATTTCAGATTAGCACAAGTTTATGCCTGGCAGAGAGGAATGATTAGGGCATTTTTTTGTCCTAGCAGTTGCAGCAGCAATAAAAGATCCTCAGGGAGAACAAAATCACTTTGGTCTGCTTTCACCCATGCAGGAGTGGCAACCACAGTTTAGCCCAAGATTTGGGATAGATATATAATATATTCATGAGTCCCTTCTCCATTGTGCCAAGTTCTACATGCCCACAGCTGCAGATGAGGCTGCTTCATCTTCCATTCCTCTAATGCCTTTTGCATGGAACAAAAGGACTCTCACATTGGGATAATGCAGGTCTCAACAGATCAATGGGCATCAACCATAATGTCCATCACTCAGGATACTCACTGCAGTGTGATTTCCTAATCCAAAGCAATTCTGAGTTGAGAGTGCTTAAGACTGATTAAAATTTCTTAGCTGAAGCAAGAAGATGTGGATCCATGTGCAATTTCTCATGGGGTCTTGGGGACTGATAGGAGCACAGAACTTCACTGCATGCACAGCTTTCATAAAGAGTTGTTATGACAAACTCTCAGAGCCTTATTTTCTGATACTTGCAATACAGAGAGTAGAAGAAAGACAGATCTTGACTAAACCCTGAGTGCTGGTGAGTGAGAGGTGATACATCTGTCTGTTGAAGTTGCTGCAGTAATCCTGTATTACCAGATGCTACTTAGAAGGTGAGACAACCTTCAGTATTTTTTTAATGGCTTTTAGCAATGTTTTGCACTGATGGAAAGACCAAAGGTGAAGATGGTGGGCCACACTGAAGCTGTGGCAGCCAGAGTGTGTCATTCTTCAAATAGCTATATTAGTGGAAAAGTGGAACACAGTGCTCTAAAAGAGCTGCAAGCAGCTGGGTATTTTAATGTCTGCAGTTCAGAGCTGGCACTGCAGAGAGAGAGCAAGCAGTTCTCCTAATTCTCAGCTAATTGATGTACTGTGTCCAGCTCTGGGGCCTCCAACATGAAAAAGACATTGACCTGTTGGAATGAGTCCAGAGGTGAGGCACTTTCCTGATCACAGGCCTGGAGCACCTCTCCTATGATGACAAACTGAGAGTTTTGAGACTGTTCAGCCTGGAGAAGCGAAGGTCCCAGGGAGACCTTAGAGCCCCTGCCAGTACCTAAAGGACACCTGAAAGAAATCTGGATAGGAACTTTCCAATAAGCCTGGTTACTCAGACCCTCATCCAGCCCAGCCTTGAGCACTTCCTTGCCCATGGCACAGTTCTTGGAACCAGACAATCTTTTAACCCAAACCATTCTGTGATTCTATGATGATAGAGATAAATTATATGGTATATTTGTTGCCTCAGGAAAGGCACCAAGCACCAAGTACTCCTCTCTTTGGAGATTCTTTCTGTAGATGACATCTGAGACACACTGAAGTGGAGTGAGAGAAGCAGGCATAACTGTTGGTCTATAGTGGTACTTTAAAACACAATTCCTATCTCAGTACTCTTTGGTCTGATATAAAATAAGCAAAAATAGAAAGCACTGGATAACACATTTTTCTAGAAAAAAATAAAGCTGTGTCTGAGCTGGATCCTGCTGAATTTATTCTGATGATAAGAGGACTTCATCTAAAAATAGTGACCTTCCTTTCCTTAAGATCAATCATCTGGTAAATAATTTGGACCAGGGATCTTAATTTTTGAAGGGAATATATCAGCTCTACCTCCTAAAATTCCTATATTCAAAAGAAATAACAGGAATTCTTGCACTAAAATCCTGTTTGTAAGTGCTCTTTACCACTTGTTTTTAACAGTGTACTCAAAAGTTGCTGCTAAAGAAACCAACCTGTCCCACATGTCATGTCCTGGTGCATCTGTAAAATCAATGGCAGGTTCTCGTCTTCTGTGATGAAGAAGTAAAGAGAGGGTCCTTTAGGATTACAGAGGGGAACTATTCAAGGCTTGATTCTAGATTCAGAAGAAAAGAGAAATCAAAACTCTACTCAGTGCATTAATGCATTTTAAGGTTAATGTAAATGGTGTAGATTCTTACAAAGCTCAGAGATGAACTTTGAAGATAAAACTTCCTAGCTCCCTCTCAGTGATTAGGGAAGAAGTCAAAATATTTTTTCAATTCCTTGGGCAGTGTAAATCAAAATTGCACATTTGCTACAAAGTGCATTGTTTGCAAGTTCTTTCAGTTACGATCATTAATCAACAAGATAACCTTCACAGCCTTTTTCCAGCAGAGGGAGTCTGTCCATACCAAGTGAGAGCATGCATTGTAGTCCAGTGCAAGCACGAGTTTGAGACTGAAATAGTCACAGTGCCAGCAGGAGACAACCATTATCAACAGCACAGATACAAGTCGTCAAATTTTTCCTGTGTTGTTCATATATGACTTTTTTTATATATATAGGGGAAATCGATATACTCTGAAACACATGGTAGAGCTTAGTCTGGTATTAGGGACTGCAGTATTTACCCCGTGGTCAACAGAAAACCCTGATCCAGCTCCCTCCTAGTCCTTGCTATAGGAAAAATAATACATTTCTTGCTCCACATTTATTCTGACAGAAGTTTCTCAGAGAGAAAAACCAACATCTTTATTCTTATAAGCAGTGTAAGTACTTTTCACAGGCAACATAGATAAAAATAAGCCATATTTTAAAACACATTTCAAAACATCTCTGTTCATCAAATGCAATCTCTCCTCTACAACTGCTTGGTGAGGTGGGTGGCATGACCACCCCAACGGTGGCTGGGCTGGTTCAGAGTCTGGGATGTGGGGAGGTTTGTGCTGCTTTGCTGGGCTGAGAACTCCCGTGGCAAAGGGTAGGGACATGCTCCTGTTGTGCACAGCTTTCCTGGCAGTGGGACAGTCATAAGTACCTGGGGAGCAGCAGGAGTCTTAAACCTCTCAGCTTCTTTGCACAGGTAATGTGAGTTACAGTCCCTGGCCTCTCACTGCTATTGCAGAGGAAATCTGGACACATAAAGCCATATTCAGCATAAATGGCCACATTGGCAGGATCAGTTCATATCTGTCCTGTCAAGTAAATGTGTATATTTGCTCAGAAACAAAAAGCAGGTAAAACAACTGTATTTCATAAAAGAAACAAAGTAAGTCACAGGAAAGTCAAAACAAAGCTGATAGTAATTGAAAAAAAAAAAAAAAAAGATTTGGCTGGGAGATTCAGCAGGAGACATGGAATCAGAATTGACCTTCTTTCCGTTTTACACTTATCACTGGCTTACTAAATTAGTTGGTACTTTCATTTTTATTGTGCCTGTTCACCAAGCCACACACACACACACAGACATATATATATATATAAAACATATGCACTATATATATACACATGCATATATATATGTATACACACACACACACACAGACATGTGCTGACAATTAGGCATTTGTATATCTGCATCTCCCAGAAGAAATGTGCTGTTCTGTGGATTTCTTTTTCCACCACTCCTCCTGCCTGGCCACAAACTTACTTTTCAAGCTGCCCCTGAGATTCTCTGCTTTCCCTCAACTTTCTTGCTCAGAAACAGCCTTCTCCCCACCAATCCCCAGCTTTCCTAAAACAGCCTGTTCCTACAGAGATGGTTAACTGATTGCCTGTGACCCCATTTGTAGTCAGCATCTTGCAAGCTCAAACACATGTTCAAGTGTGCCTGTGCTGTTAATATCCTAAATAATAATAATAATAATAATAATAATAATAATAATAATAATAATAATAATAATAATAATAATAATAATAGTAAATCCTAACCCACGGGCAGATGGACATTCCCATGCTGTGGGAAACCTTGTGAAAAGGCAGGAACAAGTGGGAGTCTGCACTGTGGAAGTGCCAGCTGGACTTCTGGATTAAAGCAAAGAGGAGGAGGATGCCTGTGGATTAATGCTGGAGCACCTCTGCAGCTGTGACTTGGTGCCTGGCTTGGGAGCAGAGTTGGTGATGCCAGGGGTGAGGAGCTCAGGCTGAACTTTTTCATGGGGTGGTCTGATTAGTGCATCCCTGGGGAGGAGTGTGGTGGAGAGAGCCCAGAGCTGCCTTTGGCGGGGAGATGGTTTGTAAGAGGTGTTTTGGGTTCACAGGGGGTCTGGAAATTGAGGTGTTTTTGGGAGGCCAAAGTTTCCCTAAGTGACAGCCAGCCAGATGACCAAAGGATCCATTTCCCAGTGAAACAGGACACATGGCCATGTCTGTAGGGAGCTGGTTGGGAGGACAGTGGCTGAGGGGAAATTTTGTCTCCTGGGAATATTGCACCTGGTCATAAAGACTTTCGTGGCTCAGATGGACTCCCTCTTTATTATGGCTCTTTCTCTTTCATGTAAGTGATAAATGTGTGTATTGGGGGAGCTTTTGTTCACCAGAGATTTTATGGCCCTGGTGTCCTGTGGGATGAAGGCTGGTACAACAACCACATGTGGCAAGCAGGAGGATATTTTCCTGCTGTCCTGCAGAAGAGCCAAGGGAGAAGGGTTGCAGGAGGCAGTGCTTATGCAGTGACACTGGATTTCCAACCTCCTCATCACTCCACGTGCACCTTCCACAGCTGTGCTTCTGCTCTCACTTTCCCTCTTTCCCCTAGGCTGGGCTACAGCTGATGTTTTTCATATCATTGCTTAACTGGCCAGTTTCCCCATCCTGTTCTTTCTGCCTCGTGTCTCTGTCCAGAGGGTTGTTCACCCTCATGTCTTTCCCCAGCTAACTATCCTGACTCACCCGGGGTACGTGCACAACGGCAGCAAGTGAGCCAGAGAGACTGAGAGAACAAAAATTAACAAAACAATGAAGAAGATAAAACTGCAACTTTAAAAAAATATGGAAAGAACACCATTAGGTTTACAAAGTTAAACTCTCAAATGCTGGACAAATCCAGACCTAAGGCTGCCTTTGGAGGGATAGTTCTGTCCCCTTTTCCCTTCCCCCACGCAATGTGTATTATGTGACATGATTTAATTGTTTGGCTGCATACTACTTTTCCCACAGGACTTGTGCCTCATTTAGTGTAAATGCAGGACAGCGTCTGGGAATGAAGCTGGTCTCTGCATTTCCTGGACTAAGTGTGTGACTAGGAGCCCCATTTATCACCACCAACCCAGACACTGCGCTGAATTTGGAGCTGACAGCTTCTTCATGAGGTCTTCTGGGGTGGCTTCCCTGCAGCCTCTGACTATTTATCACCACAGTGAGCCTAAAGGTGAGAAGCTACAGTTTCCAGGGAACTGGGGACTTTTTATTATGACTTGATGAAGTTTTTTTGAATACTCCATTGGCTCTGGCATTTGTTCAGAATATTTTATGATTTAACTAACTAATGCAGCAGACTTCATTTGCTGTTCTGAGTGCTGGATGCTTCTATAAATCTATAACCTAGATGTCTCCTACCAGGTGTCTAAAAACAAGAAACCATAAGCCGGAAGTGCAGATATCTCACCTAGATATGACTAAGGAACTTGATCGAAGCTGGGAGAGTTTCTAGTTCTTTCAGCAGCCATTTCTTTCCTCTGCTAGTAAATTATTCCCTGCTTTCCCACATTCCTCTGCCTTAGGTTTCCATGTCCCAGATAACGCAGGACTTAGCTGCTATTTGACCCTGAATGAGCACACCAGATGAGCTCTCCACTGCCTGATCCTATATAGAAGTCATATCTTGTAAACTTTTTTGACTATTCTGTTGCTGACTGTCCTTCATCAGAAAATGCCAGGTCATTCTCCTCAGAGTGAATAATCTTTCGTTTTCTAACATGAAACTTGCATCATGAGCTGGAGCATAGTAAAAAGAAATTCCATTCCACATCCTCAGAGAAGATTTTCAGAGCTCTGTGTTGATATTTGTAGCTTTAAAATCATATTTTCTCTCATTCAGCTGATACCCAATGATCAAGGAAAAGCAAAGATTCTTGCTCAGCACTGTGGGGACAGTGCTCAGTCATTTTTTTATGCATTTGTATCATGGTTTAACATTTGCACAAAAGCAAAACAATACTGCAGACAACCTCACCTGCACAGCTCTTGGTGTTGAGACATATTTGCTTCAAGAACTGAAACTCTGAGAAGTGAAACATTTGGAACATGCAAACTACTTTATCATGGTGCTTCTGCTTTTCCCAGATTTCTCCGTTCTTCATCATCATAATAGAGGGATAGGAAGGTCTGTGGAGAAAGTTCTTACTGTTACTACTCCTGGCATTTCTTGCTTAATTACTCTAGATTCTCCATGCCAAATTGTTAGACTAGTTCAAAGGACTCTGATCAACTTGAAACACAGCCAATTACCTGTGAATTAGAGATTGTTTCAGGAAATGCTCCTGCAGTCACTGCAGTTCCTGGGTTCATGCAGATAGTGTTAAGCTGTGCTCTGCTGACTTTTTTATCTTCGTGATTGTTTTTGCACGTTCTTCTAGATGAAAGGCTTTCATAAGGGGGGGTATATTTTTATATGCTAGAAATCAGCTTAGCAAATTGCATGGACAGGATATAAATTTGGAAAAAGCATTCCTTTTGAAAGTTTCTTACAAAGGCCTCATAGTCTACTTGTAAAAAACCAAAAAGCAGACAACAAAAACATAGCTAATAACTACTAATACTAAAAAAAATTAAAATTTCATGTATAATGTAACTACTTTTCTTCCCCCCACAGATAATAGGTTTAGACCTGGAAGCATTTTTAAATTTTGCATATTTAAACTTGTACCTTCAAAATCCATGCAAGAGCAAGTATCCCTAGTAACACTCCAAAGACTGGACTTTCATAAGATGGGTCTTTGTATTCAAATTCACTTTATTATTTATTCTTATTTTGGTGCTACAAGTTGTATTAAAATGTCAATGTTTGTTTTTCCTCAAGTCATAGCCAATGCATGTGTTTGTTCTTTATTCAATTGTTGCATGAACTTTGCAAGGCCAGAATTATTTGTTTAACTTTCTGGGCACTCTATCCAGAGAGCTATTATTTTATCAGCCACGCTTCTATGGTACATTTCATAATATCATAGAATGGTTTAGGTTAGAAGGAACCTTACACACCCTTCTGCTAGACCAGGCTGTTCAGGGCCCCATTCAGCCTGGCTTTGAACACTGCCAGGGATGGGCCATCCACAGCTTCTCTGGGAAATCTGTGCCAGTGCCTCAGCTCCCTCACAGGAAAGAATTCTGAGTGAAGAATTCCTCATATCTTCCTTTCTCCCCTTTTTGAAAACGGGAGCAATGTTTCCCTTTCTTTTCAGTCACTTGGGACTTTGCCTGACCACTGTGACTTTACAAATATGGTGGAAAGTGGCTTGGCAACAGCATCAGCCAGTGCCCTCAGGACCTTGGGATGCACCTCACCAGGTCCCAGACACTGGTGGCTATTCACCTTCATCAGATGGTCCTGAACCTGCTCTTCACTTATGGTGTGAGGGCCTTCACTCCCTCAGCTATAAATTAGGTGTAGTGCTACAAAGATACTTACAAATAGCAAACACAAATCTTGGACTCCAAGTGTTCAGGGGAGTAAATCAACCTTTCAGTTCAGTTTTCATGCAGAACCAAGTCATGGATATGTAAAATAATGTTCCCCTCAAGTGTCCAGGCTGAAACCAGCTCACCTGACCCAGGGGCTATCTTGTCCTCTGGGCCAAAATGCAGGTGTTGCAATAATCCTAAAACACCTAGAGCTCTAATTTGTCTGTAATGTGCTCATGAATTATTTGGATCAAGGCATAGATATGTGATGTCTTGGTTGATGTAGTGCCTGGTGTCTGTGATAACTCTGATGGAGTAAAAACACTGGACACCACATTAAATGCAATGCAATAGACCTGTGGGTCTTGGAGCCGCAGACATTTGACCATGGGATGTTTCTTTAAGCTAACTCCTGTGAAAAGTGGTTCAAGCACTACTTGCAAATTCATCTCATTTAGGCCTTGCCATGAAATAATATTTTAGTTCCTTGCTTCAGGTGCAATGCTCAATATCAGCAGTGAATAACCAAACAAATGCTCTGTTTGGCTGTTCTATTCCTTCAGCACAAGAAGAGCTCAGTTGCCTGCCTGTGTGCCAAGCATGTATCCTAAGTTTGCAAGAGGACTGTTGAACTTCTTAACTAATTTTGGAATAAGGCAAGAGGAGTAAGGTCCTAATGAAGGAAGGTCTGGACTTGACTGAATGTGGCAGCACTGTTGGCCTTTCGTTGACCTTCAGTAAAAACATTGCAGAAGATGTTCTGCTTTTCCATGGTCTCTAACAGTTTTGTAGAATATTTTATGCATGCACTTCTCTGTGGTTACTTTGACACACACTGACTTGCAGAAGTGCAGAATCTCTGCAGGCTTCTGGGGATGCTAATTGGAGTTTTTTACATTGGCAACATTGGTCATCACCTGGAATGACTTTTAAGTCATTTTAAGTGTGGAAGGAAATGAGGAATCCCAGGAAGTGATTGTTGCTCCACTGCCAAGACAAGCATCAAACCAGTGGTAAATAGATGAGGTAATTACAATTATCAGTATTACTGGCTGATTTAGCTTAGTCTAACTGAAAACTCTTCTGCAAGAGAAGGATATCCATTAGGTAGGGATTAATGTTGTGGTGTGAAATGCATTCTGCTGCCTGAAAAAAAAAATGCAGAAGTCACTCAGACCAGGAAGCAGCTTTCATAGAGGCTGGATTTCTGAAGCACTGTTTACAGAGAAGTGGTCCTTCTGGGAGCTATTATTGCCCTTTGCTCTGTACTCATTACATCATCCAACCTGCAAAGGCATCTGCTTGCCAGATGCTGGGGGGTATTTGCTGGAGTACTATTTATCTGAGAGTGAAAGTGTCATTTTGTGCTAAAGAGCGGCCGTGGATGCAGCTGCCAGAGAAGATAAGTGAGCGTGAAAATGTTTTAATCTTTACATGGAGCTGATTTCCCCCGCAAATTTCCACGAAAAACTTGTGGATCATGAAAAGCAGAAATCTTAAATTAGGGGATTTGAGTGTCTCAGAATTCAGTCCAAGTTGTGACTTGCTGATGAGGGGAGTTGCACCTCAGCTTGGTTATTCCTACAGCTACAGGGGAATCTGGCAACACAAGGTCTTGATGCTGACAGGGGTGGAAAAGGGTCAAGGGAGTCTTCTGGCATAGTTTAAACGGAGCTTCAAAACCCGATTATCACAACTTCCTGGCAAATACCTCCAAGGAGGATTTTTCCACAATGAAAGATTTGAGGCTTTCATTGGTGTTCTCTGCTGGCTGTTGTAACAGAGGTGGTGCAGTGTAAAATGCCCTTCCTTACACGGAGTGATTCTGTATATGTCACACTGTTTACTACAGGATGACATCTGCAAATAAAGCCGTGGTTTCATTCTTTGAATTTTATTTTTAGTCATTCTTCTTTTGGATTCAGGGCTGTACCATAAATTCCTGCTAAATTACAGGAATGACCGCCACGGGTGCTCATTTTCGTGGAGAAAACCACGGCAGTCGGCGTGTGTGTAAATAAAAAAAGGCCCTTGTTATATGCAGTGATCAAAGGAAGGTTTGTGTGTCTGAAAGCCTCTCTACTTTTTCTATTTTTCCTTGCCTGCCGGGGCTACTGGGATCCGCTGTCCCCGGCCGCCAGCCCCGCGCCAGCCCTGCCCGCTCCCGGCCGCTTTTCCTGGAAAGCGGGGCAGGAGAGGGGGCGGGCAGCGCCGGATCCCGCGGAAGCCTGGCTTTCCCCGAGCCCCTTTCCTTTGGCTCTGCTCTGGCTCCTTCCCGGCCAGGCGGGGAGGAGAACGCCCGCCCCCCGCGGGGCCGCCAGGGGAACATCTGGGCGGCCGCGCCGCCAACATCTGGAGCGGCCGCGGCGCATCCCCCGGGAGCCGCGGCTGGAGGGAGGCTCCTGCCCCCGGCGCTGCCCGGGCCGGCAGCGACACCCCCGGAGGAGGGGAAGGAAGAGAAGAAGGGGCTGCGAGGAGGGCGCTGCACAGGTAAGGGCAGCCCCGATCCCCGGTGCGGGAAGGGCCGGGGTGAAGGCAGGACGGGCGGCGGGGCAGGGCGGGGGAGGCTCGGATATTGCCGGGGGAAAGGAGAGCTGCTCCATGTTTGCCTCCACTCGGTCCACGGGGGGCACTTCTGAGGTGAAAAGCGCGGACGGGACTTTTAAATCAGCAATCGCTTTGGGGAAGGTTGGTGGTGTTGAGATGCGAGCGTGGCCCTTGCAGGCATGCGGAGCATTCTGCCCCATGTGCGAGAGGCTTTGCAGCCGAGCTTCTGGATCGCTGAACAAAGGGGAGATTAGGTGTTCGTCTTAGTTCTAAGTTTACTACGTGATTTTTTCCTCTCCCTCCCTCTTGGATGTGTCAAATGGAGAAGTACATCCAAATTTGAATTTCCAGGCAGAATTAAAAGAATTTAAATGTACTTCATGACTTCTTACTATATGAGAGAAACCCTAAAATTATCTTAGCCTCTTTATTTTATTTCAAAACAGAATGACCCTCAGAAAAATACTTTCCGCCCCTGGATATGTTCCATTTTGCTTCAATTTTCCACCAGTAAATCATACTCTACTCTCCTAAAAACACTTAATACTTGACGTGGTATCAAAACATTATTATCTTTTTGATAAAGGGCTTTCTGGAAAATTTGGGAACTGAAGTACTTGTGAACAAAATATTTCTGCTTTTTACTTTTTAAGCCAAGTGTTTGATGATTACCATGTATTTGCATACTTAGGACTTGTGATTTCTCCATTATGTGTAATTTTGTTTGCATCAGCTTATATTGCTATTTCTGTGGAACTCTTTAAATTATGGCACAAGTTGTACTGCAAGTCACTCACTGTAAGTACTTTGTAAAAGGAAAGTTTTCAATATCCATTTTAGATGCAAATTCATCACTGACTCTGGAGTTACCTTTCAGAAGTTTGCTCAGATGTCTTTTGCTGCTTTTCAGGGTTGCTTGTGTGGCTTTTTCTGTATTTTTCTCTTTACAAATGAAGCTGGGCAAAACAAACAGATTTCTCTCAGCTGTGGAGAGTTGTGGGTAGAAATAACTGCTGGAGAAGAAAACTCAAATGAACCTTGAGGAGTGGCTGGAATAATTCTGCCTGTGTTTAGGCAAAGTGCTGTTTGCTTTCTTCTTGCATACAAATCTGCCTGCAAAGATCATTTTAGTCAGTACTGCAGATGGCCAGTGCAGCAGTGCAAAAATGGGCTCCTTGTTTCCAGTCTGAAGAGGTATGTGAACCAAGACTTCTCAATGTTGAAACTCTTGTCAACTGGCTCCTTCTTCTTACATGTGACCAAACACACTCATGCCCACTTGCAGGTGGCAGTAGTAGCAATTTTGACTGAATCTCCCAAGCTGCAGGCAAGACAAGCTCCTAAACCCAGGAATTACAAATAATTTGACATAGGTTTTGAAATACCTTAATTTCTAGTAGAGTGACTCTATCCAGGGGAAGCTCTATCCCATCATACAGCATGAGCCAGACCTTGGGTCCTGGTGCTGCTTTTTGCTCCAGAAGGTAAAAAGGAGACTTAAGTCCCTTTTATTAATTTATGCCTAAATCAGGGCCTGCTATATCACTTTAATGCTATCTGAGCAACACTCCTAAAACTCTTGCTCCAAATCACCTTACACTTGAGACATTTCTAAGACAACTTGTGTAGCATCTGTAATGCCAGTGGTTTTGGAAGAGGATCTTGCTGGATCTGCTCCCTCTGTGAATTGCGTTGTTGGAGGGGTTGCAGGAACCAAAGCTGCTGCTGCTGCAGCCTTTTATCATGGAGAACTCTTAGGTTTCTGCTAATGTTGCATTAGCACAAGTAATTCCAATTTAATGAGTAGAAGGCAGTCCTATAAAATGGAGCTACACCTCTCAAGCATTTTGTCTTTTCTAGCTGGGAAAAGCCAGCCAGCCATTTCTCCCAGCTAGCATGAATCTTACAGGCTGCCTTGCTGACACTCCCATTTATTCATTAGTGTTTCTCTCTTTGCTTTTGATCCACACAGCTTTCTGCTGTTGATAGTGTGTTTCCCCCAGGCTATAGTTGGTAGAGGCAGTGCATTTGGCTCCCCTTGCAGAAGCAGTATTATCAGGCAGCCTGAGATTGACAAACAAGGCTGCAAAGAAAACTTTAAGGTACAAAGGCAGGTTGGCCAAGGCAAAGCTCTAGGTGCAAAGCCTACCTGCTCTGTTGCACAGCTTTGTGGAAATTACTGATAAGAAAATTTTAAAATATTTTTTTCTTATCACAGCAGAATGCTGTAAGCCCCAAGCACTCACATAATTGGTTACAGTCATCAAATCTGCAAGATTTAAACATTTATTTTTAATCGCTTTGTTTGCAATGAGGACTCACACTACCTAACTGTACTGCACAGACAGATGGGTGGCTGAAGATGGGGACAGAGTTTTTAGTAGGGCTTGTTGATAGGACAAGGGGTAATTGTTTTAAACTAAAAGAGGGTCTATTTAGATTAGATATAAGAAAGAAATTTTTTGTGAGGAGAATGGTGAGATGCTGGCACAGGTTGCCTGGAGAGGTAGAAGGTTCCTTCCAACCCCAACTATTCTATAATTCTATCAGAAGGTTATGAACACTTAATGGAATAACTTCAGAAAGCAGAGATTCATGAACAAGTGGCTGGCTCTCCGTGGGATGAGACAGCAAAATGAAGCAGTGTCACAGCAGAAGCCAGTATTCTGGACACACGTGCCCCACGTTTCCAGCCTTCTCTCTTGCTGGGGACAGGAGAAGTTCAGCTCTTACAAGTGTCACCTGCTTGTTGCCCAAGTATGAGCTGTTACGAGCATCACGTTAGCAAACTGAGTCTCTGTGTAGTTTTTCAGTAAGAAAAACAATCCCTTCCTATGAAAACCATCAAAGACTTAATAATGACCTCGCATTTGTTGATATGAGCTCCCTTCCCATTTTTGTCAACTTGAGACTGTCCTTAGGATGAAAGCTTACTAATGCACACAGCACAGATGACAATTCTGCTTCCCATACTTTGTTAGTGTTTGGTGATTCCTTAAAACAGGATCCTCTTTGTAATTCAGCTTCTCATTCAAAGGCTTCAGTCACCGCAATTTCTGGTACTGTACCTGCTGAAGAGAAATTCTAATGCCTTTTCCACACAGTCACCAGTAGTTATTGTAAGGGAATAACTCTTGCAACCAAAGAATTATAACTCATATTGAGGTCAGAAAGCCCTGTACTTCACACCTTCATGCCTTCACACCTCTCTACAGCTGCCTGAAAGGAGGTTGTAGCCAGGCGTGGGTCTGCCTCTTCTCCCAAGCAAGTAGGGACAGGATGAAGGGCATAGTCTTACACTGTGCCTGGAGAGGTGTCAGTTGGACATTAGGAAGAATTTCTTCACAGAAAGGGTGATTAGATTGGGCTGCCCAGGGACGTGGTGGAGTCACTGTCCCAGGAGGTGTTTAAGGACAGACTGACTGTGGCAGTCAGTGCCCCGTGGTGTAGCTGACAGGCGGTGATCAAAGGCTGGAACTGATGATCTGAGAGGTGCTTTCCAAGCTAATTGATTCTATGGTTCTGTGACCTGTCCTCCTCTACGCACAGTGTTCTCTTTCAGATATGGCTTCTTTGCTGGTGGAAAATATCCATTGAAGACCACTCAAACACTAAGTTTTCTCAGTAGACTCCCTACTTTTTTTTGGATTGTGTCTTCTTGTCTTCAAGAAGTGTTTGGAGACATAAATAACAATTGCAGTAACTTTTAAAAGTCTGTAAAGAGCTTTGTAAGTGCCAAAAGCAGGATCTTTCACAGCCCAAGTGGTCATTAGTATTTATTACAAATATTTTCCATGGTCTAGTAGTTCTGTCAGCTTTGATGTTTCATTCCACTGAAACCCCAACTGAACTGTCAAGATGCTGTAGGAGGAGGTCTGTAAAAAGGCAAACCATATTTTATTTCATTTCCTCTTCAGAGCAGGGCTCTGATCTCTAAATCATCAGTTGATACATCAAACTTTTGTTCTATTGACATTTTCCTAGCCTAGGAAGTCTTTTCTCTCCTAGGAAGCAGAGAACATTTAAGTGAATACAGCTGGAAAGGCAAAGAGGAGCCAGAGATTACACCCAGAACTGCTTTTTGTGGCAAAGCTATGGAGCAATCTTCCCAGTTGCAGTGTAACCTCTGCTGGACCATGGAACTCCAGGAACACCTAGAGTCCTGCAGAGGTTTTTTGTTGAAGTGACTTGGACTGTTTTAAAAATCATAGTTCACCCTCCTGCACTGATCTGCCCTGGTGAGGCCCCATCTGGGCTGCTGTGTCCAGTTCTGGGCTCCTGAGTTCAAGGAAGACAAGGAATTACTGAAGAGGGTCCAGCAGAGGGCTACAAGGAAGATGAGGAGACTGAAGCATCTCTCTTCAGAGGAACAGCTGAGGGAGCTGGGCCTGTTTAGCCTGGCAAAGAGACAACTGAGAGAAGATCTCATCAATGCATACAGGATCTTAAGGGCTGGTGTCAAGAGGATTGTGCCAGAATCCTTTCAGTGGTGCCTGGTGACAGGACAAGGGACAATGGGCACAAGCTGAAACACAGGAAGTTCCACCTGAACATGATGAAAAACTTCCTTGCTGTGCAGGTGACGGAGCACTGGAACAGGCTGTCCAGAAAGGTTGTGGAGTCTCCCTCACTGGAGATATTCAAGAGCTGTCTGGAGGCAATCCTGCGAAACCTGTTCTAGATAAACCTGCTTTAGCAGGGGGGTTGGACTAGGTAACCTGCACAAGTCCCTTCCAGCACTAACCATTCTGTGATTTCATGGTTTTGTGATTCTGTGATGAAAGGAATTGACATCAAAAGGAGAGTGACTGCATATAGGGACTTCACTAGCCGGCACAACTTGGGTTGAAATAGGGAAGCACTGAGAGGTCCAGCTAAGCCCAGCTCTGGGTGGACTGGAAAGGAGAGATGGTCTCAGATGCTAATGAAGAGCTCCCACAGCACAGCAGTGGGATGTCACAGCATGTTCCTCCCTTTCTCCAGCAGCACTGTGCCACACAGTCAAAACCTGCCAGGCTGGGAAGAGCTCTGCAGCAGGAGGGCAGCAGTCTGGGGTGACTCTCCGTGGAAAAGGAAAGTGCTACCCTGCATGGGGGCAATGGAGGGTCACCCCACAGGAGACACCCCACTGTGGGCACCGAAGTGGCCGTGGTGGCTGGGGTCAAACCTGGTCCCACAGGAGGTAACACTGCTGTGCCTGAAACAGTTTACTGACATACTCCTGCTATTTTACCCTTTATTTCAGCCAGTGCTAGGAAATACCAGGGTTTATGGCCAATACAGGAACAGTGAATATTTAATAGGAAAAAATCGCTCTTATGTGTCCTGTGCACTTACCAGGTTTACTTTCTGCATGTGCAAGTTTTTTTAGCTTGTGGTGCTCTGAAAAAGGCTCCAGCTTGGCAGTCCTGAAGACCAAAAATTTCATATCCTCAGATGAGCAGCTGCTCAGATATCAAGAGCCAATGGTAAAATTATTATGTAGTACTTGTCCCTGGATAACCCCTGGAGATAGCCTGCTCATCTATGGGAGCAGAAACAGTCAGCAGATGCACAGAGAACAGGGAAAGAGAGCCAGAAAACTGAGGGTCATGAGAGATGACAAACACAGTGAGGAGCACTCAGAGGGCTGACAAGTATCTGGGAAGGAAGAGTCTCACAGATGTAAGGCACTAAAAAAGAATAGAGTGGTACAAGTTGTGGGCCCAAACTCATCACTGTGGGAGATTGTGTCCCAGAGTCCCTCCTTTCTAGGGTCAGCAGATAAATTTCTGGCCATTACCTCTGGGATTTTTGATTTTCATCCCTGTCTTCTAGGCTTGAAGATTCTCTCAAGGCTTGAATTCTTCTCCTACAGACTTTGGAGATGTGTGTTTATGACATTTCATTTTTTTTCTTTACCTGAAAATCCTTATCTCCCACTCCTAAACCAAAAATTCCAAGGCTGTCCTTCACTTTTTTTAGCATTTCAAATAGCCTTGTGTCCTGCTTTCATTCTTACACACAACACTTAGTTCCAGTCTAATTCTAAAGCAGCTATAGGTGCCAGCTGAGTATTTCCTTAACACCACAGCAGTGATCTCATCTGGAAACCAGGAGCTGGAATCACTGAAATGCTTTCAGTCATGACATGAAATCAGGGCTGCGTTTAGTGAACAAAGTACTTGAAGCAGAGAGTTTTTCAGATCAGCCTGGCTGTCTGTGGTGTTTACAGCATAATGCCTGTGGGACAAGAGACACTTGCCTTGTGAATAGATCTTTAGCTGCAAGTAGGAAACTTTGGTACTGAATTAAACTTGTCTCTGATTTTCTTTGTCTTGCATGCATTTCAGCTTTGCTGGTTTCCATCTTTTGTAAAAGCTGTATGATCACAGCTTGTACACTGATTAGGAAATGCCTACAATTGTTATTTCCTCCTCTTATCTGGGTGCATCATTCTCACTGATATCACAATTCATTCCTGCAGCTGTTATGGATAAATAAACATTTCCCATCAAATACTATAAATTCCACATCACTCTTTTCTAATCTAGCATATGGAAGAAAAAATCGGTGATGTTTAATCTTTGGTCTGAACCTTTGTTGTCATATGGTTATGTAGCAGAAATGGAAGCATTGCAGCAGAGTGAGTTTGTGGCTTTATAAGTAGTGTCATTTCTGGAAAAGAAATCCAGATTTCTGCTCGACAGTCCTCTGTGGCATCCCCCAGGGCTTGACAAACACAGGAAATTGCAGGGCATACTGCTGTGGCAGGAGAATGTGCAGGGAAGGGAAGCTGCTGGCTGCAGGATGGGCTCTGGCTCAGCTGCTGCTCATGTCCTTGTCCCATGTAGGTTACACTGCCTAAACCCCTGTCTGTCCTTTAAAGGGAAAGGGGATAAAAGGAAAACTAACCTAGTGCTTCCAGAAGCAGTTGAGAAACCTTCTGAGTAACCAGGTGGTATGCAGGGTTTCTCCATAGCACTTTCAAGTTTTGCCTTAGACCCCACAAAAGTGGAGATCAGAAGTCAAACTGGTAAATGTTACAAAACATCTTTCCCAAAAGCATCAGAAGATATTTAAGTCAACAATCTGAGGCTATTTCTGGCCTGCCTTTCATGCTTCTGATGGTGTGAGATAATTTTCAGGCTAAAAAGGCAGATCTTGATAGCCACAAAAATGCACACCTTTTCTTGAGTGCCCACTTGGAAACCTCCTTTTTCAGTGGAATCCCATGTTCCCTTGTGACCCCCAGGAGTAAGGTGCAGCCTGAACAGAGGGATGAACAACCCAGGTACACAAAGCATTACGGCTGCATGGGGAATCTGTTGGCAACCATGAACAGCCTATGTTGGTTTGGCAAAGTGTGGATGTAAAACACTTTTGCAATACCATGCAGCTTTCTAATTGCTGGAAAAGCCTTAATCATGCAGTGCTTTCTATGGTTATTGCAAGAAAAGCTATGCTTGGAATTCTCACATTATAAAAAACGCATCTCACATTCACAGGTAGCTGTAAATTGTTCTTTTTCCAATCAGCTTTTTCCAATCAGTGTTGGCTGGTACTTAACATTTATAAACCACCTCAACAATTGAGTTTATTGCCATAGCTATGCCTAATTACCTTTTTCTCCAGTTCTCCTGAGACCATAGGCCCCTGGCAGGGGTGCCAGGATGGGGGTCCTGGGCCAGTCTGACCGAGGCAGTTGAAGCCTGTGGCTGTCCTGGAACCCTGACAGCAGCCTCCTGTCCTGGTGTGCCCCACACTCTCCTGAGAGCTGTGCTTCAAGGGACACTTTGTGTGGAAAGCCTGGATCTGGGCTGGAATGTGTACATTGTCTCTTTGTGCTCTTCAGAGCAGCAGCCCTGCTGGTTGGCAGTTCCCTCTCTCTGAAATTTGCTTTGCTACAGCTTGAAATTTACTGTTGCCCTGGCTGCTGTGGCTCCATGGCTGCTGGCTGGGGCTGGTGGAAGGGTCCTGAGTGGTGAAACTTCAGGGTGGAGATATGAGTGAGTGATCCTGCAGGAATCCTGGGAGTGCACACAGCAGGTAACAGCAGAAATTTGATCTGCAATGGGCAAGGATGTACATGTGCTGAAAAGCCAACCCTGTCATCTGTGGGGAGGACTGTGGCCAGGTGAAGAAAATGACATGCCCAGTGAGCCTCCCAATTACCCTTCATCTGTAGGACAGGTGACATCAGAAGGAAAAGAAGGGCAGTGGTAGTGGGTGATTCCCTTCTGAGGGAACAGAGGGCCCTGTGTGTTGTCTGAACCATCCCACAGGGACGTCTGCTGCCTCCCTGGGGCCTGGGTATGGGATATCACTGAGAGACTTCCTGGGCTGGTTCAGCTCTCTGGGTATTTATTACCCACTGCTGATACTCCAGGCTGGCAGTGCTGAGATTGAAAAGAGGAGCATCAGGGCACTTGAAAGGGACTTTGGGGCACTGGGTCAAGTGTTTGATAGGGCAGGAGCACAGGTGGTGTTCTGCTCAGTGCCTTTGGTGGCAGGGACAAAGGATGAAAGGAACAAGAGAACCTTGAGTGGCTCAAGGGCTGGTGACATTGGCAGAATTTGGGTTCATTGTGCACCTTTCATGGCACCTGGCCTGGTGGAACCAGATTGTCTCCATCTCTCTGGTAAGAGCAGAAGGATTTTAGCTCATGCACTGGTGGAACTCAGTGAGAGGGCTTTAAACTAGGTTTGAAGGGAGAAGGGGATGCAGCTGGGCTGTCTGGGAGCAGGCCCAAGGGTGGGAAGCCTGAGTTAGGGGTGAAATCAGCAGCCCAGCTGAGGTGCATGTGCACCAATGCATGCAGCATGGGAAACAAACAAGAGGAGCTGCAGGCCATGGTGCAACAGCAGAGCTGTGATGTAGTCACTATCATGGACATGTGGTGGGACAACTCACACAGCTGGAGGAGAGCTGCACAGGGTGGGTACAAGAAGCTCTTCAGAAGAGACAGGAGAGCAGGAAGAAGTGGAGAGGTGGCCCTTTATATTAGGGAGGCTCTCAGCACCATGGAAATTGAGATTAATGATGATAAAGTTGGTGTCTATGGGTAAGAATCAGGGGAAGGCCAACAAGGCTGACATCCTACTGGGAGTCTGTTATTGACCACCCAACCAGGATGAAGAGATGGACAGCTTATTCTACAGGCAGCTGGAGAATGTTTCAGATCACCAACCCTTGTTCTTGTAGGTGACTTTAACCTACCAGACATCTGCTGGGAACTCAACACAGCAGAGAAGAGGCAGTCCAAGAGGTTCTTAGAGTGTGTGGAGGACAACTTCTTGTCACAGCTGGAGAGTGAGCCCACCAGGGGAGGGACTATGTTAGACCTGCTGTTTGCAAACAGAGATGGGCTGGTGGGAGATGTGTGCTTGGAGGGCATCTGGGACACAGTGACCATGAAATTATAGAGTATTCAATATTTGGTGAAATGAGGAGGGGCATCAACAAAACTTCCTCACTGGACTTCCAGAGGCAAGACTTTGGCCTATTTAGGAAACTCATTCAGAGGGAAGCAGCTCTTATAAACAAAGGAGTCCAGGAAAGTTGGACGTGCTTCAAAGCAGAGCTCTTGAGGGCACAGGAACAGACTGTCCCTCTGTACTGAAAGATGAGTTGATGAGGCAAATGTCCAGCCTGAATGGGGAACCAGGTTTTAAAGGAACTTAGGAATAAAAAGAGGATTATCATCTTTGGAAGGAGGGTCAGGTCTCTCGGGAAGTATCTAAGGGGTTCCTAGGGCTTGCAGGAAAAAAATTAGAGAAACCAAAGCTCAGTTTGAACTTAATTAGGCAATTTTTGTAAATGATAATAAAAAATGTTTTTACAAATATATTAATGGCAAAAGGAGGGTAAGACCAGCCTTTGTTCCTTATTGGATGAGGGAGGGAACTTAGAAACTGCAGATGAGGAGAATGCAGAGGTGCTTAATGCCTTCTGTGCCTCAGTCTTTAGTGGGAAGACAGCTTGTCCTCAGGACAGCTGTCCTCCTGGGCTGGTAAATGGTGTCAGGGAGCAGAATGGTCCCCTGATATCCAGGAGGAGGCAGTCAGAACTGCTGAGCTGCTTGAACATTCATAAATCTATGGGCCCAGATGGGATTCATCCCAGGGGGATGGGGGAGCTGCCAGATGTGCTTATGAAGCTGCTCTCCATCATTTACCAGCAGTCCTGGCTCACTGGTGAGGTTCCAGATGACTGGAAGCTGGACAGCCCATCACAAAAAGGGTGGGAAGGAGGATCCTGGTAATTAGAGACCAGTGAGCCTGACCCCAGTACCTGGTAAGGTAATGGAGCAGTTTGTACTGAGTGCCACAGCACTTAGAGGATGGCCAGGGTATCAGACCCAGCCAGAATGGGTTTAGGAGGGGCAGTCCTGCCTGACCAACCTGATCTCCTTTTATCACCAGGTGACTCACCTGGTGGGTGCAGGAAAGGCTGTGGATGTTGTGTACCTGGACTTCAGCAAGGCTTTGACACTGTCTCCCACAGCACACTCCTGGAACAGCTGGCAGCCCTTGGCTTGGACAGGAGCTCTCTGTGCTGGGTGAGGAACTGGCTGGAGGCTGGGCCCAGAGAGGGGTGATGAGCAGTGCTACATCCAGCTGGGGGCCAGGCACCAGTGGTGTCCCTCAGGGGGCTGTGCTGGGGCCAGTTCTGTTCAATATTTTTATTGGTGACGTGGATGAGGGTATTAAGTCTTTCATTGGTAAATTTGTGTATGACACTAAGCTGGGAGTGTGTGTTGATCTGTTGGAAGGGAGAAGGGCTCTTCAGAGAGACCTGGAACAGTTGGATGGATGGGCAGAATCCAATGGGATGAAGTTTAACAAGTCCAAGTCCTGAGTCCTGTGTTTTGGCCACAATAACCCCTGCAATGTTACAGGCTGGGGATGGTGTGGCTGGACAGTGCCCAGGCAGAAAGGGACCTGGGGGTGCTGGTGACAGCAGCTGGACATGAGCCAGCCCTGTGCCCTGGTGGCCAAGAAGGCCAATGGCCCCTGGCCTGGATCAGGAATGGTGTGGCCAGCAGGAGCAGGGAGCTCATTCTTCCCCTGTGCTCAGCACTGGCAAGGCCACACCTGGAGTGCTGTGTCCAGTTCTGGCACCTCAGTTTGGGAAGGATGTTGGGACTCTTGAGCACATCCAGAGGAGGCAACGAGGCTGATGAGGGGCTGGGAACACAAACCCTGTGAGGAGCAACTGAGGGAGCTGGGGTTATCTAGCCTGGAGAAAAGGAGACTCAGAGGTGACCTTATCACTCTCTACAACTCCCTGAGAGGTGGCTGTGGTCAGGTGGGGGTCGGTCTCTTTCTCCAGGCAGCAACTGACAGAAGGAAAGGACACAGTCTCAATCTGCACCAAGGGAAATATGGGTTGGATATTAGGAAAAAGTTTTTTACAGAAGGGGTGATAAAATAATGGAATGGGGAGGTGGTGGAGTCACCATCCCTGGATGTCACTAAAGGACATGAAATGATTCACATGAATGCCTCTCAGTGTTAGAACAGGAAAGAAGAAACTTTATTCTCTGACTCCAGTATTTATAGATTCTCAACAATGACCAGGGATTGGATAATTAAGTTACCACCTGCCCAAGCACACTGGTCATGAGAAACGTCCATCAAAAGACGTTTCTTAGAAGGAATGTGATAAACAACTTATGTTTATAGAACTTTCATGGGAAAGTAACTGAAACTATGAAAACATTATCAGTCTTTAGTTTTCAGGGCGACACCTGGATGTGTTTAAAAAAAGACTGGATGTGGCACTCGGTGCCATGGTTTAGTTGAGGTGTTAGGGCTGGGTTGGACTCAGTGATCTCGGAGGTCTCTTCCAACCCAGTGATTCTGTGATGCCAGCTGCCTGTGTGTCCTTTGCAGGCATCAGAACCACTGGCTTTGCCTGGCAGGGTTAGGAAAAGGATTCAGACAGAATTGAAGATGTGAAACAGGTCACCAACTAAAGGAACACATGTGGCACTTGGTGGGATTGGGTGGCTTTGGGGCCAGGCCTCATGGCCCCCATCTGTAAACTCTGCTCACAACTCTGGCAGACCATAGAATCAGAGAATTGTTTAAGTAGGAAAATACCTCTCAGATTATTGAGTCCAGCTGTTATCATAGCACTGCCAAGTCCCTCGTTGAACAATGTCCCAGGAGACACATCTCCATATCTTTTAAACACCTCCAGGAATGATGATCCCACCACTTCCCTGGACAGTGGCTTGACAATTTTTTCAGTGAAGAAATTCCTCCTGACTTTCAATCTAAGATGATGAACCCTAGGGAGGGTTGTGGGCAGCAGGGAATGTTTGCTGCTGAGAATGTGGCTGTGGCTCTGCCAACACCTTTGTTCCTGAAATTACTGGGGGTAAAAAAGTGGGTCTTGGATTTGCACATCCTGCAACATCAGTCCAATGTTGCAGATATAGACTTATAAGGCTCTGCAAAAATAAGCCCTAAATTTATCAAGTACTGTCATAACATGCTGATGCCATCTTTATCTAATAAATAGCACCTGCTGTACCAAAACTGTCCGGCTCTCAAGGTGTGCAGAAGAACTGGCAGGAGATGTTTTGTCCCAGGCTGCACAGGGGAATGCTAAAGTGCCACATGGAAAGGCAGCAGCATGGCATATCGTTCTCTCCTTTCACCTCCCATTACAGCCCTTCCTTCCACCACCCAGATCCATCTACTGACTCCAGCCATGACTTTCTTACTGAGGAGTCTCTGTTTAGCCTCACCATATCCTCAGTTTCATACTAAGCCCCCAAATTGTGCAATATCCCCCAGTTAATTTGCAGACAAAACTTCTCAGTCACATCAAAACTGTGGGTGTTGCAGGTGACTTCTACACTCACCAAAAGGAGCTCCCAGGCCTGAAAAAAGAGAACTCGTGAACTAGGAAGCTTAATCCATTTAAGGCAGGCTCTGTCACAATGTTTTCAAATTTACTAAAACTTTAAAGGATAAGTTGTATAATTCCTTTCTGAAAACAGCTGTGTTGAGATGCAGAATTCCAAAGGTCTGCCACAACAGCTGACTGGCAGAACAGATGTGTGTTTTTCTAGGGAAATCCTACAAATAATCCCTCACACCTTTGGATGAACTCAATCTGAAGTTTACACTCTCTAAAGCTAATAATATGTGATTATATTTCTTTTATCAAAAAAGTAATTTTCCTGGTTCTATTTTGTTTATAATGGACGTGAAACATCAGCTGCTGTATCAGTCTTTTCTTCTTTTTGCTTGTTTTGAAAGGCAAAAAATAGTTTAAAAGAAAGTTTCTTGATAGCTTGCCCAGATTTAGTGCAGAAAAATTCTCCAGTGTTTGAAGATCTTGGTAACCCAGGTGTGAATTTACAGATTAAGAAAGACTTTTGAAGTTTTGTATCCCGTGTACTACAAATGACATCAACATAATTCTTCATTTCACTCCTACTGCAGCTGCACTCTCCTAAGGGAAAATTATTCAGAGGTTTCATTTACCTTTCTTATCCATTGTTTTGCCTTGATGTGCAGTACAGGGTAAATTGTTCCTTTTGAACTGCTTTGTACCTGTGGTGAATAATAATGAATAATGAATAAAGTCTTTCCAATGAGCAGTGTTCAGTGAGATCAGACATGGTGAGGAAAAGCCACTCCTCTCTCCTCCCCTCTTCCTTTCAGTCAAAGAAGGGAAAAGTCCAACGTGTCTGAAAAGACAGCAAGGCCTTCAGGCCAGCATGTTTCAAAACTCAGAAATTAAGGTTTGAAAAGCAAAAGAAGTATTCTAAAGGTTAAAGCAAAGTTTAGAGGACTGTCTAAAGCTGTTAATACTGCTCTTTATTGAGGCAAACAGTGGTGCAGGGAGTACTGGCAGGCGTGTGCAGGCAGGTCAGCCTCTTTGAACTAAAGGTGTCCCCAGATGAAGGAAGAACCTCTTGGCTGAGAGAGCAGGGGCTGGGTCCCACCTATGGGGCTGAGCTCCCCAAACCTCACCAGTGAGAGCCCCACTGTGCTGTGGCTGCTGCAGAGTGAGCACTGCTTTCCCCTGCAAATAAAACATACAGACATCAACCCAGCGCAACTTTAAGGGTGATGGAGGAGGCAGAGGAGGCAGAGAAAGGCTCTCCCAGCTCTTGGACCCTCAGCTACAAGAGGCCCTCCCCACACAGCAGAAATCCCAAGTGGGAGTCCTTTATGTTTAGTTCATAAACATGTCCCTCATGCCCCCTTTGGCTGCCCCATGACTGGCAGGTGCTGCTTCCCTGAGTGTGCCATCTCCACACGCTCTCCTTCCCAGCTGCCATGTGCAGACAACTGCAACACCTGCGGGGACACATCCACAAATGGGCTTGCTTGGGTAACCAGCATCACATTTATCAGCTCTTGCACTGCCCCAGTGCTTCCCTAGGAACTAGGTAAGCAGGGTATTGTCCAGGGAAAGCTTTTAAAGCCAACCTCTCCCACTCAGCAGCCCTTACAGTGGGACAGCTCATCTCTGGAAGAGGAGGGGACAGGCAGGGCTTGCAGGACCCTCTTCAGCATCCTGTTTAAATCAGGCCAGACTCGTGCTATGCATGAACAGCCGTATTTTCTTTTCTTCTCCTTTGTGGCTATAGAGATCACCTCTCCTCGTGCAGCTGGGATAGTCATAGGAGAACTCCAGGACCTGTGCATGTGGAAAAGTTTCTGTTCTTAAAAAAAAATTTAAAAAAATAAAAATATTATGCTTTCAGTGGAGTTTAGCCTCCAGAAATAGGAGAGGGCTCATGCTACGTGACTAGACAGCCTTATGTGAACCAGCTGCAAGTACTCCACAGCCCAGAAGCCGCAGCTTAAAACTTCTTATGCAGAGCTGACCATAGGAAATACCCATGGAAAAAAAAAATATACCAGAGCTTCCATGTTCCATTCATAGCCAGATGGCTCCAGTGCAGTGTGGCAATTGAACTTTTAAGTCAGCAACAATAACAACAGAAAGTACAGACTGCCAATCCTTCTAAAGTGGTTATTCTTGATTGCTGCCTGTGCAGAGACTCAGTATGCCTTTGGGGCATGAGGCACCACAACTCAATTTATAATACCTTAAAGAAAAAATGCAATTTAATGTTAGAACTGTCATTTTAATGAAGAAGCCACTGGCTCGAAGACAGCTATCCTAAATATTGGGATAATAACCAGAACTACTAGGATTATGAATGGCACTGCTTTTAAATGACTGAATAATCCTGACCAACTAATAACCTTGTCACACAGTGCATTTGATGTACTTGATAATAAATATCTAGTTGTGGGTGCATAATTCACCAATCAAATAATGAGAATTACTTGATGTTTGTAAATCATAACAAGACATCTGGACTGAAATAAAAAATACACTTTACTAGTGAATATTTACCCATTTTATGGGTATGCAATTCATTTTTCATTCAGTCAGGTATTGTATTGTATTATAACATAGCAAGTTCTCTCTTTTGCTGTCACAACTTCTACAGCAAGACATAGTGTGCTATGGCTTCTCCTTCTCCTACCCTGCTGACTGCCAGCTCTGCATTTCAGGTCAGCTGCTCTGCAGTTGGGTCTCTGCTTCTGCTTCTGCAAAGCTGTGAAACTGGGGAGACTGGCTGGGAAGATAAGTACCCAAATTTATTTTTAAATTAACTGTGAGCACCCAGTTCAGTGACACCCATTTGATCTATCCAAGGAGATACTTTAAAATTACAACCCACAGAATTCTCCCACTGTTCTAATAATCCATCTCTGTTTTCTTCTCCTCCAGGTATTGCCTAGCAGGAAACCATGGGCAATTTCAAAGGGCATGCCCTCCCTGGAAGCTTTTTCCTTCTTTTTGGCTTATGGTGGTCAGTGAAGTACCCACTGAAGTACGCGTGTCGAAAAAACAAGAACGCTTGCTACCTTGGTTCCAGGGCAGGATTCCAGCGCCTGGAGTTTGTTGAGGGCATCATCAAAGCTGTCTTTGCCCTCATTGGTAAGTGAGATGGACTAAGGGCAGGCTGTACTTCTAACACTTCTTGCTTTGAATTTTGTTTTCTGATCAAATGGATCTCCTTGTGTTCTGCTCTTTTTCCCTTTAACCATTGAGAAGTGGTGAGAATCCTGCTGTTAATTACACAGCTGTGGCCATAGCATGTTTTCCATCCATAGCGCTCTTCTGGAGCTTCTGTGAGGTCTCCTGACCACTCTTGACCACTTGACCACTCCTGAGCACATCTCAGTGCTCATGTACTGTTCACTGTTCAGGGAGGGAGGTAAGATATTTAGGCAAGGGGCTCTCATGTGCATGCTGGGAGCACCAGACTGTGAAGATTTTGCTTTTCTATTTTGAATTCAACCACCTCAGATGCTGGAAGCCTCCATTGATTTATTGATAAAATATGCAAATGATGCAGATGATTTTTTGATTAATCTGTCAAAAGTGAAAATATTCATACAGAAAGACTGAACTCTAGATCTTATTGCTGCAGGACTGTTGTGATGGGGTGTGGGGAAGCTGTTTGTCCTTCTGCTGTGTCCAGGCCTGGGTACAAACCCACTGGGACGGTTTTGAGAGCTGTGTAGCTGACTGGAAGTGTTTAGGTCTTGTTTACATTCTGGCAGACTGTATGGCAGTGATTTAGCTTTAGAATGTAGTTAAACTAAACAGCAGGGGATCTGAGGAGCTCAGCACCTGTGGCTCAAGTTGAAAAAATATCTAAATTTTAAGCATTTTTGCACTTCTACATTGTATTTATCTGCTCTTCTTTAGATGCCCAGAGTTGCCTCATTTCTAATCAAGGTACAGGCTGTGACAAAGTCTTGCTCTTGCTTTTCCTTCCTCTGTGTTAAGATACATGAGTGATGAAGGGATGTTGTGTCTACAGTTTTATCATTAAAAAATGATAAAAATCTAAATAATAGCATTCATTTTGAGGTGTGACTGTGGACATCTTTCCTACAAATCTCCCAGTCTGTGTCTAGAGGTAGTTTGTCAGCTTAAACATTAATCTGCTGTTTTTATTTTCACTTTGAAACCACAAACTATTATTTTAACATGTGGAAATTCGAATTCCAATCAAAAGTATGGGAAAAACACTTGGCTAAGACAGACAGTAAAGGCATCAGGAGTAAAACCTGCTGTTTCCATGTTAGGAAAACTGAAAATAAAGGTGCATTTGTTCTACAGCATATCTACTTATACAGCAGGATGCTGGCCTATGCTTTATAAACAATATAATCAGCTTTAATGTTTTAAAAGCAGAACAACTTTTAAACCCTCCCCAAACATCATGGATCATATAAAGCTTTTAAAAGCATTTTTTCTTTGCTGGAGTACCTCAGCTAGTTAGCAAGACACCGAGGGGCCAAGGTAAGGGAGAGAGTGGAGCAGTGATTCAAATACTAACCCCATATACATTCCCCCAGGACTTTTAATAACTCTGCACGGTGGAGGGGTTTCCTTTTATGGCTTTAGAGGAAAAATCCCCTTCAAATTATGAGTCTGAACTCCATCATCCTGCATGCAGCAGGGCACTGAAATGGTAAATCTTTCTTTTGGAGACTTTAGAGTGTGTTGTGCTCATGTTTGAACCATTGGAGAAGGCAGCTGAAAAATTTAGTCAGAGGACTACTACAATAGCAATTGTTTAAAAGAAGAAAAAGCAGCACAGAATAACTGTTTTCATTTTCACTGCTGGAAACTGCAAGATGTAAATAGTTCCACCAGGAGTAGAGCTGAAGCCTGATTTCCTCTGGCTCTCCACTCTCCGGGTTATGTGATGTTAAAACCTCAAACTCACTGGCATTATGCTGCACAGTGATATATTGCTGCCTCTATGGTTCGTGTAAAGATTTGCCATCAGTTTGTACCTTAAGTACCAGAACAAATGTTTTTTCTTCTTGTTCTATGTGCAGGGATGGTGGCTGAGCAGTTTGTTCCTGATGGACCTCATCTGAAGCTGTACAACTATGAGAAGAAGCACTGGGATCACTTGATGAACTGGCAGCATGCCACCATGTACCTCTTCTATGGCATTTCAGGGCTGGTGGACATCGTGGCACACGGGACCAATGCGCTGCCAGCAGCCATGGACAGGATGATGCTTTCCTTAGCAGTCTTTATTGAAGGTCAGTTTACCTCTCCCTGAAGGGATGTGCATGAATCCTGTGCATGGGTATTGATCATTGGGAATCTCAAATCAGCCTTACAGAATGATTTCTGGGTGCTGGGTGTTTCACTCCCTGAAACTCTTCAAGGAGATCACAAGAAGATCAGTCTTGGCTCTCCTTACACTGCCCAGGTCATCATCCAGCATTGTAGAGGTGTATCTTAGCTTTCCCACCTGGCTCAAACAGCAACAGAAATGTTATGAAAATAGCATCAAGAGCCTGTTTTGGGTAAGTGCTCAGTAGCTCAGGCATGTGTTTGATGTAGGTACTGACATGGTACACAGCTAGTTAGCTAAAGCCAGCGTGAGTGAAGGTGACACTGGCATAAAGAGAAATGCCAGAAACATTTCACCGTTTTCTAAAATCAGATGCAGGGAAATTGCAAGGGAAGAAATGATCTAAAAATGATCACAATTTATTCCAGGTTTTCTTTTCTGCTACCATCTTCATGGGAGAGCCATGCTGGATGTTCATGTTCATCAGTTACTGCTATTTGCTATCTTTGGGGCTGCTGCCTGCATTTTTTTGGAAGTGTTTTTCCGTGGCAGTATTGTGCTAGAGATGCTCCGTACTAGCCTCTGCATATTACAAGGCAGCTGGTTCTGGCAGGTAGGTCACTTTTCTGCCTTTGTAATTTCTTCCTCACCAAAGTTAGTCATTTAACCCTTTCCAGATTTTTCACAGGTTATGTATACATAACTTTTAAACACAGACCTCAAAAGACGTACAGAAAATAAGTTCCTTTAAAGAGATACAGAAAAAATATTCCTTTTAAGAGACAGAAGTATTTCTCATATCCATTTTACAGAAGAAGCAGCAGCTGTTTTACTTCAAGTGCCTTTTATTTGAATCAATAAAGAAGCTAAAGTGTTTTTCTTGAACTCTTCATGTCACAGAACTCTCTGGTCCCTGTAACATCTTGTTCCAAATTTGCCAGCCAAATGGCAGTGATTTTAGAGCATGGAAATATATGTTCTTTACAAAGAGAGTCTGCACTGTCAGCTGCTGGAGCAGTGAGTAATGCCCAGTGTAGTAGTGGACAGGTGAGGCAAAGGCCTCATTGGCATGGCCAGATTCAAAAGGTACTTAAGTTACAGAGTCTCATTAGGAGACTGGGTGATGTAAAGCCTCCTGCTTCTCTAGCGCTCTGGGAGCTGAGCAGAAAAAAGAACAGCCAACACTTTGATATTTCAGGGATGTGGCTTCTGAAAGGACTCTTCAAAATGTAGCTTCCATGCCCTCACTTACTTGTGAGTCTATCCAATAACAGATATTTGACGGCCACTCTTTGCTGTCAGAACAAGAGAGAGAGAGATTTAAGGAGTTGCTGGGAGTTTTTAACAGAAGTAGGAGCACTGATGCTGATGTGTTTCATCTTATAGTGGAGAATTGAGGTCACTCCAATGATTTTTCTTTCCGGCATGTCTAGACTGGCTTCCCTTTTTTCTATGTTGGCCAGACACGATGAATAGAAATGTTTGCTGTTTCTTAGGAGAACTGGACACCCAGCACCAATTCAAATATTTAAATGCTTGCTCTGGCATGAAGACAGACCTCAGAACTGTCTGTATTTTTCTATAAGTGAACTCAAGAATGTGGTGCTGAAGCACTTGCTGGTTTATTTTCTTGTTAGCAAACTTTCAGCTGGTGATTTAAGAAGATTTACATAGGAGGAATAGATGCAACCATTTATTCATTGTTTTCTGCCTAGTCTAATTTTAGAACAGATTATTTCTTTAGCTCTAGAGACAATGTGGGTTTTGTTTCAAAGTAAAAATTGAAGTACTAAAAATAGAAGAAATTTAAGTGTGGTTTTTTTCACACCCACATCAGAATTCAACCATCTGTGTGACTGAAAACCACACACTGGCTGCAGCACAGGAAATTTGTGAAATGTAGAGGGACTTTCTTTCTGCATCATCAACACCCTCATTCATTGAATTCTCAGCATGGAAATGCAAAATGCACTCCCCTCCTTCTTCCTCTCCTCTTCCCAGTTTCTAAATTCTCAGCTAAATTGCTGAGTGATGACTCTGAAGAGTTCTAAGCAGTAGAGAGGGCTGGTGTTTGTCATGCAAACCCACAGGACTAACCATTTTCCCATCTTATGCACAAATATGATCTTTCCCAGCTTTGAATAAAAACCAGCTATGTATTTCACATGAACTTACAGTCTTGCATGAGGAAGCTTCATTTTTCTGCCATTTCTGACCTTTCTCTTGGATGGCCCAGAAGAAATAGGCTTGTGGCTCCCCTTTATTTGTTCATTGATTATTCATCTTCCCAGTCATGCTGGGAAGAAGGGAGGCAGTGCAAATGGCCAGGCAGGTTTTCTGATCCATGAGGTGATTTCAGTTCTGAGCACACAGGGCTGAGCACCAGCCCTCTCCTTACAGTGCATAATTCTGATTGTTGCAGGGCAGGGCTGTTGGGCAGGCTCCTTAATTTTCTAGGCAAGAGCAGTGATTCTCTGGGACTGGCACTTTATCTTCAAAGGCATTTCTGCACAGAAGTGTTTAAAGTGATCCATCACACCTGAGATTGACTACAATATTGTTTCCAACAGCAAACACAGAAATAAACAACACCGTAAGAAAATTAAATATTTGCCTTGTGATGGGTAGCATAAAACATGATATGGCATAGGATGCTCATCAAATGACATGTACTAAATCTCTTTTATTTTACTACAGATTGGCTTTGTGCTTTATCCTCCAAATGGGAGCCCAGAGTGGAATCAGATGGATCACACTAACATGATGTTCCTGACCATGTGCTATTGCTGGCATTATGCCTTTGCTTTTCTAATACTTGCAGTGAATTACACAATTGTCAGCTGGTAAGTTACTTGAAACACTAAAACTTTGGTAACTTGTCTATTTAGTCTAGTAGGAGCTTTATTTTAGAAAAGTTTCACTGACAAATGAAAAGGTTTCTATGAAGTGATTAATTGTCTTGGAAGGTACAATAAAAATGGTTATTAGTAATCAATGAAAAGCACATGACATTGCTTCAGTAGAAAGGGAAAAAAACACACCCATAAATACAGCTCTGATAGCATAATACTTCTCACATAAAAGAAGCTCTAGTAGTATTCCACATTTGTAAATGCATATAAAGTCAGAAGTAGGAGGTTCTTTTTCTTTTCACCTGCAGAACCTTGTCTCCTACTGCTCATCTCTGCTAATTTTAAGTGGCTTAGTGAGCAGGCTTCATGACTTTGAAGATTATTACACAGAATTCCTTGCTAGAAATTTCCTCTGATGAAACCTGATTTCTTTTTCACTAGTAATTTTCACCCCCTAATGTCTAAAGGTAGCCCTTTTCCTCTCTGCCCAGTGCTAATTCTGACAAAATTCCAACTGCAGTGTTAATTTGGCTGTAAAAATGCCTCTGCCATCAGATCACAGAGTGTGATCACCTTCTGTCCACAGGACCTTACACAAACCTTTTCCTGCAGCGTCCTAAACCTGCTTCTCACCCCTTGATTTATCCCCACCATCCTAAGAGCCCTATTTAATCACATTAAATACATAGTTCTTCCAGTCTTGATTTGCACTGAGGTGCCAGTTCTTTTTGTATCTCAGTCTGAAAGGCACCAGCACTCCAGGCTGGGTGACTGGTTTGGGGTATAAAGGAGGGCAGCTCTTGATTGTGGCAGCAATCTCAAGACCCTTCTGATGCTGGGATCAGCGGCTGCTGCAGCACCAGAGGAGGCTGATGATGGTTCACTGGCAGAGCTCCCCTCTGAGGGTAGTTTGGCCAGACTCTCTCTTTCCCACAGCTTTATGGTCCCTTCCCAAGTGAACACAGCGCCTGCACAACACTGAACCTTCTGGAGGGTTCACTGAGGTTTGTTTAAAGTGCTCTGTGATATGTTCATAGGAACTAGTGCTTACTTGTCCAAGACAACATCCTTGTTGTACAGGATGTATCAGTAAAGGCAGCACTTCCTAACCACAGAATGATGGAATGAGTCATCCTAACCCAGTGATGAAATACCGAGTGATGAAGTGATACCGGTGATGAAGAATTTAACAGGATTTTACCACGTGAAAAATGGTCAGATGAGCCTTTGAGTTAGTACTGACAACTTTTCTGTTGTTGTTTCCAGGGCAGTCCGTTCGAAGGTTAAGCAGTCCCAATCCATGGAAATGGGTTTACTGAAAACATCTGAACGAGATCACGAGTCAGAAGAAGAAATTTAGCATGAGTATAGCTTGACCAGTTCACCCACTCCAACCATTAGGCTAATTGATACCTCATTTCTACACATTTTTTTGCCATCTTATTAATTCTTTACTACAACTTGCTTTTCAAATATCAATCCCCTATGATGTCAACATCTAATACACAGTTATATACATATCTTTTTTTTTTGTGAAGGGTAAGCTTGATACGGATTTATGCTGGTTGCACCAATACCTTGCTTCTCACATGCTTCACAGAAAATCAGACTAGTATGAGACAGACTTGGTGTGGATGAGGTGGCACAATGAAATCTGTATGTTTACCTCATTAAAAGCTAAGCAAAATGCTTTTCAGCCACTGCTGGACATAAAGTTTTCATAATTAGGGTGTCTAGGTATGCATGTTGGTTGCCCTGCAAGTACCTGTGGATAAACAACCGTGCAGACCTGGAAAACAGCAGAACAAGATAAAGAAACCACAGTCTTGCAGCTGTCTTTGTTTCTGCTTGTGTGGCTTTAACTTAAACAGAAAAAACTTCTCAATGTGAACACATTGAGAGCTCACTGAAGAGTTTGTAGTGTGCTCACCCCTGCCAGAGACACCACCAAGCCTGCCAGGAGGACCAAAGATGTGTAATGTGATCAAAAACCAGTGTTTCATGTTGTTCATGCTTGTGCCTAGACAGTCCTGTCTCTTTGCTATCCTTTGACTTTGCAAGGCTCTGGAAGTGGCTCTGCCTTCCCTTGGTGCCTGGAACAATTTCTTTTCCAGAAAGGCTGAGGGGTGTCCAGTCAAGCAGCACCTAACTGCAAAACCAGCTTGTTTCCCAGTGTTATTTTCTTTCCTTTGATGGAATTTGGTGGTTTTCTGCAGGACTCAGAGCAGACACATGACCCACCACCTGAGTCAGGAGTGGGTAATTCTGCTCTGTGGGCAGGATGAGAGCGTTTTGCATCCCTTTCCCCGTGTCACCCCCTCAGTCACCAGGCAGCCTGACAGTGCTGCACAGTGAGCTGTGGGAGGGCAGATGTTGCCTTCTCAGTAGCTCCATACCTAGCTACCAACACCAGTGAGGGAATTAAAAAATAACACCACTTTTAATTGCATTTATTTTCTCCGTGAAAACTGGTCTAGTGGAAAGCACAGTGTTCATGGCCAATGGCAGCAAACTGATTGATTAAAAAAGCTAGCTAATAAAATAGTTAGTACCTCAAACGGATCCCAAGATGCAAAAAAATCTTTTCAGGCTTTTTCTAAAACTACTTTACCTTCAATGCAATATAAATATTTACTTCACTTTTAAGATCTACCTTTTATCTCCCCTTTTTTCAAGGAGCACTTTTATTAGCTGTTAATGCTGTATTTTAGTCTGTCAGTTTTGTCAGTGCCTGTCCAAAATCAGTGGTGTTGTTTATTCTGAAGGAGATCATCAGAAAGTACTTTGCTTCTCACAGGCAGGAACAATGCAAATTTCTTCACTGCTTTTCTTGATAAATACATTTAATGCTGTGCAAATGTTAAGGTGCTGTATCTCTAAACTAAAGGGATAACTTAAGCAGGATGGAAAGCACAATAAACTGTCTGAGCTTTTGTATGTCTTCTTAGAAGACTTCAGTTGTTAATTTTTAAAATTATTTTAGATGTTTGCCAAGTATTGTGAAGTAACACCTGTGACCAGGTGTCAGATTATCCAGATGAATCTTCTTTGGAAAGCAAGAGCAGTTGGCTCACGTACATTTCTACATTTAGAAATGTCAAAGAGGAAATTGCACATTGCTAGCCAAAGATCACTGCTTTTCTTAGCAGCCCTTTTTCAATGCCTTTCTCTGAAGGCTCTTGGAGATTTTGGCAAGCTTTAGCAAAGCCTGTTTTTGGACATTCTGGTATTGGTATGGTTTGTCTGTAGCTCTCTGTCTCAGCTTTACAGTGGTCTTTCTACAGAATGAAATAACTCTATTTACTCCACTCTGCAAATCTAAGACTCGAGTTTGCTTACTGTGGTTCCATTAAAATCAGATTTTCTGTAGCAGGAAGATCCATGGCTTCCCTGAGGATCTTGCCAGTTAATTGCAGCAGGGATACATTTGCCAAACGTATCCCTGTTATGATCTTACCCCCACTGCGCTGCATCACTGCTGTCTCTAAATTGTGGGGATTTTTTTAAAGGGCAGATCTTTTTGCCTGTTAGAATGCTTGAGCCACAAAGCTTCTGTAGTGCTGGGCAGAGAAGATGATGGTTGTGCATCCAAGAGAATTTGGGGATTATTACAAGAGTCTGTTGTAATAAACCAAAATCAGCTGATGAATGGGTGAGCTGTGCACATGGAAGGTGTTTAGCCAAATCTCATTTTGAAAGAAGTTCCCTGCTTTTACAGAAGGAAAAAGTGATAGTATTTGAACTCCTTGGCCAGAGAAAGTCTGCCTGACACCGTTCCTCCCCTGGAGGAGCCTGGGGACTCTGACTCCATCCTTACCTGTATTCAGCAGTGGCTATAGAGCTGGGTCTTTGGAGAAAAACTGAGCAGGATTTGGCCTGCTGAGAGGTATCACCTGCACCTCCCTCTGTGTCCCTGCTGTGAATCTCCTGTAAATGATTACAGAATAAGCCCAACACATCTGCTGGTTTTATTTCACCCAGCTTAGCAAAAACACCTCTAGAAAGAAGCCCAAACTGGAGGCTGATGTAGTCTGTGACACAGAACTGGAGAGCAGGCTGTGTGAAAAAGGCTCTCTCCTCTCATTAGAAAATGTGCCATTACATTATCAGCCTTCTCAAAGCCTCAAAGAAACAGTAGTCTTCTGAATTTAATTTTTAATTCTTACAGTACAAGCAAAGTGAGTGTTGTGGTGGGGGTTTGTGCCTGACAAATTTATGGTGCCACAAAGGAAAGAAACACCTTATTTCAGAGTGGGGTTTTGCTACTTGGAACGTCTGTCCCATTCTCCTGTGTTCAAAAGAGATGCCCAGGAACAGTAGGGCACCTACTACAATGAAAAAGATACAGCCTTCATCATTTCACAAGCGACAGGTATTGCCTGAGTTGGATGAGGGGAGGGAAGTCCGACAAGTTTACAAACACCACTCAGAAAAAGAAAGCTGCTTTCAAGAAAATTTAAATTATTTTTTAAATATTGGTGCCTTTGAAAAACTATGGTAGTTTTTACTAGACAAAATACACCTGTAATTTTATTTAAATAAAATAGATTTATTCATGTAAGATGTCTGTCATGTTTTCAGGGGAAAAAATATAACCATTTATGGGACAGGATGGGGTGGGATATACAGGTTACTCTCATAACACATCCAAACATTTGAACAAGTTGCACTTTAATTCAAGAAAGGTCAGTACTACCTTGTCATTAGAAACTGTGATTTTTTTTTATATTCTGTAAACAAATACTTTTTTTGCCTTGTAACCTAACACAGCATGAATGAAGAGCATATATGACAGCAAGGAATTTGAGTCCTCCAGGTTCCTTCATCCTTAAAACTTAGGCACTAAAAAACTTCAGTGGATCAGGTACCTTAATGCCCTCCCAGAAAAAGTTGCAGTTCCTCCAAACTACAGCAGCTGGGGTAGGAGCTGCTGCTACAGAAGTTGATGGAAGAAAACAGAATAGATTTTTATCCAAAAAGGCCTTCAGCATGTGCAGTAGTGGAAGGGAGTCAGGCTCCCAAGGACTAAGCAACAAAGAGCACATCTGTTAAAAGGGAGAAAGACAACTGGAAAACTGCCGGGAAATTTGTCCTTAAAATCTATTCTAGGTACAATATGTGCTTGCTCAAAATATGTGTGAGTAAAAAGCCTGATATTTGTCAAACAAGGAATAACTTGTCCTCAGATGACTTTTTGAAGACTAATTTCTATCTCCTTGCTAGGTAACTGTTGCAGTTCATGGATTACTATATTTGATACACTTCTTAGAATGAAAATACATTTAGAAAAGTAGATAAAAACTGTAATTATAAATACTACAGCAATGCTACTTAGCAATTTAGTTTAGAAAGGAAGCTCTCACCTATAGACTTCTGCCATTTACTGACAAAACATTCTGCCAGAGATGGCACCTAAGAGGTCAATGTAAGGGCACAATAAAGGCATGAAATTGGAGCAGAAATGGTTTTGCCTACGAGCCGTGGTTACCAGCCACTGCCTCCCTGAGGAGGAGCAGGAAGAAATGGAAAGCAGGCTGCAGATCCATACAGCTGAATAGCAATCAAGCATCAAGAAATCACTCCCAGCACTCTGAAGAGCATGGGAGGGGCAGCTGTATTCATGGTATACAGCAGCAAGGTTCTCAGACACATGCTGGGATTTTTATGACTCCTGTGCCACAGGAAACAGCAGTGCCCATCCCCTGCTTCCAGCAGGAATGACAGTAGGAGTGAACGCTTGCACTGCTTTCCTGGAATTTTACTGGCTTGTGACTCGACTCAGATGCAGTTGATACATAAAAAAAGTCAAAGATGGTGTTTACTGCTGGCACCACACTTTGTGCACACTTGGAAAAAAAAAGAAAGGAAATAAGAAATATCTGGCTCTAATTAAAGCTTAAAAGAAATGGAGGAAAGAAGAAACATAGCCAGTCACTCAAGAGCGATTTTATCTCCCTGCAGCTGCATCACAGATATAAATTTGCAAGTGTTAAGGTTCCCTTTCAGTTTGACTATTCGATCATATAAACATGGTTTAATATTTTCATAAATTAAAGTATATTATTTTTTAAGAGGTGTTTGTTCATTTGTGTTGGTTTTGCCATCTGGTGCCTTAGGTAATTTTTTTCTTTGTGTTTTATATAAAGTGTTCATGTGAAGTTAGAAATTCACAATCAGTTTTGCTCACAGTCCTACTGCAACTTCCCAGCAGACAAACTGTCTTCCATTTGCAAAGCTGGGCTTGCAACCCAAAGTTTTGGACTCTTAGTATTTCATATATCTAAACTCAACCTTCTAGTCAAAGATGTCCATGATGATGTTAGTCTTGTCAAGGAAAGAAGCAGGGATGCTTTTTCCATTGAATAGGAGGGGCAGTGTAAGTAATCATGAGAATGAATTACTATTTCTTTCCTATTTTGTCATTTTAAAAAATCTGCAATCATCTATTAGCAAAGGACTCAGACTTGTGATTCAGAAGCTGGGTATGCTTTTAATATACCACAAACCTTAGCTTAGCAAAGCTGGATGGAGCTTAACTTAATGTCGCTGAACTGTTCCGTGCCTCAGTTTCCCCATCTTTAAGATCCTAATTGGATCTGTTTTTTGGTTCTGTTTTGTGTGTAAGGGTCCTGAGTCCTGCTCTGGAATGAGCATCTTCCTGTGCATCTCTTAGATCCAGTTTCACATTCTTACCCCTTTAAACAGCAGAAAAGCAAACATTTAACTGCTGACGGCAGGAGGCTGTAAAGTAATAAACATTTCCAGGGTCCGAAGCACTCTCTGTGAGCAGGATGAAGAGGAGATGTTTCTGTCCAGCTGAGCATTGCTGCTGCTCACACTTTGACAGCAGTGTGAGCTCTGGCCAGCCCCGCAAATCCCTCCAAGCCCGGGGGATGCCCGGGAGCTGGATGTGCCCCCAGCCTCCACCACGGTGTCCTGCCCCACGGAGCCCCGCCTCTGCATCATATTATATTATATTATATTATATTATATTATATTATATTATATTATATTATATTATATTATATTATATTATATTATATTATATTATATTATATTATATTATATTATATTATATTATATTATATTATATTATATTATATTATATTATATTATATTATATTATATTATATTATATTATATTATATTATATTATATTATATTATATTATATTATATTATATTATATTATATCATATTATATTATATTATATCATATTATATTATATCATATCATATTATATTATATCATATCATATCATATCATATTCTATCATATTCTATTCTATCATATTCTATTCTATTCTATTCTATCATATTCTATTCTATCATATTCTATTCTATCATATTCTATTCTATTCTATTCTATTCTATTCTATTCTATTCTATTCTATTCTATTCTATTCTATTCTATTCTATTCTATTCTATCATATTCTATTCTATCATATTCTATTCTATCATATTCTATTCTATTCTATTCTATTCTATTCTATTCTATTCTATTCTATTCTATTCTATTCTATTCTATTCTATCATATCATATCATATCATATCATATCGTATCATATCATATCATATCATATCATATCATATCATATCATATCAATAATTTGATTATATTAAAATATATTAAAATTATATTTAATTATATTATAATAAAGATTAATTATATATTATATTCCATAGCCTTTCCTATGTCCTTAGGAGTTTTCTTCAATACAGAGGATCTTGGTCACCTGACATGAGATATTTTTTATTTTCAGTATGAATATTTTGAATATGAGTATCATTATGAGCACTTTGCAGATTGCCACCAATTAAAATAATAAATGCATGTCTTATATCATCTTGTACTCATCTTTATTCTTGATAAGAGGAAGAACATTGTAACAATCTGTAAGGCATTAAAGAAAGTACTACTGGAGTAGTAGCAGTAGCAGTAGTATCTGATGGCTAGACCATTGTGCTGCATCCCAAGGGACCAGAACCCTTTTTTAGGCTGTGTTTTGTACATCCTTGGCACACCACATCAGCTTATTGAGTCCTGTTTTTTTTAAACTGAGATGGTTACTGTCCCTGCTTACACAATGGGAATGAATCCATTGAATGCTGATGACAAAAAAGACGTGTCTATTCCAACTCATTCTTAAAATAACTCTATTTTCTTCTTCCCTTTGACTGTGTTGACTTTCACCCTGTGCCAGCCAGCACTGCCCCACCCAGGATATGTGCAGATGTACACTCAGGACCAGTCAGTTCCCAAGAGGTAATAGACACACATGTGCCAAAACTCTTTCTTTAGAATGGAAAAGGTTAAATCTTTATCAGTAGACAAGTAGTTAATGGTTTATGACAAGAGTATGATTGTATAATAACCATTTTATGGCATTGCAGACAGCCTGCACTACAATATTCCTTCACTCCACTGGGACAGAATTTTGGTTGGAGTCACCTGTTGTGTAGTGACTGTGACCCTTTGGGCTCTGTACATTTGGCAGCTCCTCAGGTTCAAAGCAGGTAATAGATTATTATTAATATTCTAAATATTAATGCATGACTGCTGACAAACATTATTACATCCCTGTTGCACGCCTCTCAGACGGAAATATTTTTCTTCTTACAGCAATGTTTAAAGAACTACCCCAAACTTTGAATGCTGCTGTAAAACAGAATAGGATGACAAGCAATCTCTGGAGTGTTTTCATTGGAACATGTGTACCCTGCTCATGATTACTTTGATATAACTTTGAGAAATGTATTGACATTTTCTCACCCTTTTGGTAGAAGTTTGATTTATTTTCAAAAGAGAAAAATAAACATCTAACTAGTCTAGTAAATTTTATTTTAAAAAGGAAATAATTACTTTGTTGATGCTTGTATGTTTGCATGCATCATATATTGCCTGTTCATGTTTTCATTGCAACCTGCATTGCAGAAATATTTATTGAAAGCATATCAGAGACTTACATTTTCTATATCTGAAAATCAGGTCAATGTACTCTTGTAAAACATTTCTGTGTGCAGACTTGGAGCAGAAAGATGGTTAGTGTTTCCTCTCAGCAAAATACTCACTATATTGATGTGACACAAAACTATGCACAGACCTATATTCAAAGTTCATTGAAAGAATCAAGTAATCCTGGCTGCTTGTCTAGCAGAGAGTCAGACATGATTTAAGACAAGGAAACCTGAAGAAAAGTTTATACAAGCATTCATTAGGTTACAGTTACTTCAAGAGATTTATCAGATGTTTGTAGGGATTGAGCCCAAGAAAGGACACAAAAGTAAACAGTGATTACTTAACATATGTCAGTAATAAACTGCCTTGGCTAATATCAGAATATGCTCAGACCTTTGTTTGACTTGATGGAGACAAACCCAGATGAAATAAGAGCTGAGTCTCAGTGCAGTGCAGGGATACCTCTGCTTGTGCCCCACAGATCTGCAGGCAAACGAGCTGCTAAGAAAGACATTTAAACTGCAGCTACTTCAGGGATAGAAAATGCCTCCACGCCCATGTGCATTGCTTGCTGTGCATAGTGGTGGAGTTTCTTCTGTATTCAGACTTCAGTCACAAGTATTAACATCAACAGTTCCCATGGCACTTGATTAAAACATGATCAGCAATTCATGGTGACACGGTATTACGTAAGAATAGAATAGTTTTAGTTTAGAAAAATATACAGTCAAAAATCAGTGGGATTCTTGACATGATTAATGCCTGTAAAACTTAAAAGACAAAGAAGATGTTTTCTGAATCTTAAATAAAACCAGAAGCCCATGACTTTAAGCCTGCACAATAATAACTGCAAGCCTGGTGAGTTGCCACATGTACAGTAGGTGTGACTGCATAAGTCAGCTCAGGAATTTGCATTTGTGAAAGACAGGTTTCCCCCTGAAACAAAAACAAGCTTCATGAGACCTTGAATGGTAGGCTAAGAAGAGTTACCAGGAAGATCTAAATAGAGGCACAGCATTAACAGGTTCTGTGAGTGTTACACTGTTAAAGAGGAGCTCTTTCAGGGAATGTAAAGGTAAGGCTGATGCCCTTTGCTGTCACCTTGCCTTTGCTGCAAGGGCTTTATGGCAGCTCTGTCTGCACCTCCAGGGGTAAATACTGAACTTTTTACCCCACCGCTTTGCTGCTTTGATGCTTCCAAAGGAGTGTCAGCCCAGTCTTTTTCACCTTTCTCTTTCCTTGCACTCCTTTGCAGACCATGACCAGCATTGCCCCAGCTGGCTGCAGAAGCAGCTCCAGCACTGCTCCCACCTGAGGCTGTCCCAGACACTGCTCCTCAGCAGGCAGCCCATGGTCCAGGCATTTGCAGTGCAGCCCTGCTCCCTCCCTGGTTTTGGCATCCTTGATGCCAGGTGACCCAGCAGCCCTGCCTGGCTTGGCTGCTTTGGGTTTGTGCTCATGAAGCAAGGCAGGGCCTTGGAGCCGTGCTGCAGGTTCCCCAGGGTCCTGGGAGCTCCCAGGCTGCCAGTCCAGAGCAGGTGGCTGAGCCCCAGGGTCACTCCTCTGCCATGTGTCCCCATGAGCCACCCTGAGTGCCGGGCTGGTGAGACTGCTGCTGGGCAATGCAGCAGAAACTGCGTGATCAGACAGCCAGCTCCCACAGATCCAGATGTTCTCCACAGCTGCTAAGGGCTGCACAAATCTGGGCCACACAAATCTCAGTTGCTGGAGGAGATTTCCTTCCTGTAAGATTTCCAATGGAGAGGCAATGTGTTTTGAAAAACTGATGGCTAGGACAGGCATTACCTAGCTACACTTAGATGTTATTCCACTATCATCAGAGACATCTGGCTGCAGTGGAGCTGAGACAGGCTGAAGCACAAGTGCTAAATAGCAATAACATGAGCAAAAGCTGAGCAAAGAGTGCCAAGAACAGAATTACCCTTGCCACGTGGCACAGCCCTTATAGTTTGAAACAATCTTCCAGTTACATGAATCCTATTAAAGACTAAGAAGTTAAGCAATCCCTTTAGTTCAGTGAGAACATTAGAAATATACAATGACATGTGTTCTTGGCAGTGCTGTTTACTTTTGAATGTTCTATCTTTACCCTGTCAGTGTCTCAAAACACAGGCATTAAAATGTCAGATCAAATGGCAGTCCCCAAATCCAGTTTTCTGCATTATTTGAAACTATACACCCCATGCATAGGTGTGCAATTTCCACTGTGAACCTTACTGGAAAGGATTCCAGCTCCATCCTTCACTTAAGGACCTGGTGAGATTGACTGCGAGGAAACCTTGCTCTGTGGAGATCCCCCAGCTCTTGGATCCTTCTTTCTAAGATTGGGGTCCACCGACTCCTTCCTTGTTGCAATTTCTGCAGCAGAATACCCCTTAAGCCATTTGAGATTTGCCAGCCTCTTTTTTAAAAAAAACTTAAGATTTTCAGAGCTTGCTCTAAAATATCATAATACCCAGGAAATACATAATATATTCAGAAATTTCTAAGATCTGAAATTTTTCTTCTATTGCTCAGACTGTGCCTTTTTGTTTCCTGAAGCTGTGGCAGCCAGTTCAATGACTATTTCAAAGAAAACTCACTATTTCTACCAAAAGACAGAATGAAAACCTTCACCTGTCCTGAAGTGGGTATAGAGGCTACGGCTGAGGCATGAGGTTTTTCTGTTTTATCCTATAATGTTTGTCTTAAATCATAGCATCTTTATCTGGCTCTTGGATGTATGACTACCCATGTCCTTATTATTGTTCCAGGATCTTCAGCACTGGGTATCTGTGGCTTTGTTTTGACTTCTTGGTCCTATGAATTTCTGCAGAAGCAATTTGGGTGTTTAGGGGACTTAACAGTTTGAGCTTTTGGTAGACTGGAGAGCCACACTCCTGCTCATTCAGCATCTGCACAAACCTGTTCCCACTTTCATTGTTTTGGAAATGTAAATTCACGTTTGGAAGTTTTGGCCCCACATTCATGCCATTGGTTTTAGGGGCAAGTGACCTTTGGGGTGAGATTATGGGTCATATATTTTTTAGCCAAGATTTCAAAAATATCATGTTTCTTTCATCAAATTAAATAGACACATTATTTTACATACCCATTGATGAAGATATATATACAGACATATCTTGACTCTTTATTTGCACAGGCACCCATGGAACTTCCGTGCTTCTGTCTCAACAGTGGCAGCTCTGGGGATGGAGCCTGTGTGTGCCCAGAGGAGTGGGTGGGATCTCCTCATATAGGTCAGTACAAGCCAGGCAGCTGCCACCATTTCTGGGGACACCTCCACTTTGGGAAATCCCTGACCTTTCCCGCTGCTGAGATCTGCTCAGCAGGCTCAGATTTGCAAGCAATGCCGTGGCTCTTCTTGCTTGGTGAGGCCGTATTTCTCACATTTCTCAAAGGAATAAAACATCTGGGGAAGACATCACAGGTTTTGACAATCTGTGGCCTGTTTCTAGCCAATTTGGCTGTTGTTTGAATTCCCCTTTTTGAAGATCACAGTGACTTGAAAATCTGATTCAGGTCTCAGTCACCAGTGTTGCCATGTCTGGATTTGCCCTGTGTTTGAGGACACCATCCACCTCAGCACTCTGCAGGACAATGCCTGCCTTCAGCTCCTGCTGCCACTGGCACCAGTCTTGGATGAGTCAAATTTCCTACACCTGGAATAGCACTGTCCTGGTTGACTCCCATTTCAGTCCCCTCTGCCACAACATGGCATCTCTGCACTGCCCTGAGCTGGGAGGCTGCCAGCTCACCGAGCTGCAGGATCTCCAGAGCTGGTAAAATCCCCAGCTCCTTTTTTCCCAGGCCAACAACCCACAATGTGGAAGTGTGACACACAGATTCTCCATCTTGTGTCACCTGTGCTTTTGTCAAATGATGTGACATGTTTGGTGAGAAGGGTGTCTAAATATCTGCAGTGTACCCAGGAATATATGCTTGGTGAGGACTGCTAGGTAGATGGAAAGTTCAGATCTTCTATGTTATTTCCCTCGTGACAGGGTGTGCAGCACATCCAACAGACAATGATAGATTGAATGAGTTCATGACTGATTGGAACATTTGGGCAAAATGTTTCACAGAAGTTGGCTTAAATAAAATAATCATGGCTGGGATTTCAGCACTGGAAACAAAGAATTATGATGATTCTGTAATTTCCTTTGTTCACTGCTCTAGTGTTCTGCAGTTGATTTGCTGTGAATTGCCTTAAAGAATAGATTTTAATAGCTATAGGTGTTAAAATACATGAGGTAAGAATGTTTGGACAGACATAATTAACTTGAAATCATAACAAACATTATTGAAATTACAAACCCTCAATTTTATTATGTTTTCCTGAGGAAAGTTTATACTGTCCATTTGTCTGTTGTTCCACTTTCTTGGCACCTTTATTAACTTGCTGACCAGTTTCTACTAAATTTACTAGGTGGTTACACAACTGAAAGATCTGAAAACCTTATGAGTTTTTGCAGATATCACTGGTTGGGTACAGAAGACCAACCCTATACATATCTCAAAGAGGAAAAGGAAAGGAGAGTTATGCCATCAGTGAGGGTGTTGAGGCCACATGGCCAGTGAGTCCAGTCTAGTCACTAAGATGTATAAACTACCCATGACATTTATCTCCTCTTCATCAGCTAACCAAATGGAGATGTATATTTTTTGTGCTGAGAATATAAAGATGGATCTAAGAGGTGAGAGGGGCTGAGACGTGATGGAGCATGAAGAGCATGGGGTCACAGTGCTAAATGTGTTGAGGAGGCTGGAAGAAAGGGCAGTCAGGTGCTGGGAGTATGGAGGAGGTGATCTGGTTTATTGCCAGAAAAAGAGAGCATGGCATACAGCGTACACAACTTTTGTAACCCAATTACTTTTGTTCCAACAACGATGAAAAAATTTCCACTTGGCTCATAATTCATTGCTTTTCTACATTATGTCATGGTTATTTTCTTTCACACATCATGACAAAGAGCCTGGTTTTCTTCTTGCGGTTTGTTCTGTTTGGGTCCTTTTTTGTTTGGTTTTATTTTGTTTTGTTTTGTTTTGTTTTAATCTGGAGCGATCCTAATGACATTAAAATATTTAGAATTATTTGAGATTTGCATCAGTGGGAAAATTTTATTTCAGTTGGACTCTCTTTTCTAAGTCCGAAACCAAATAGTACAAGCATATAAACCAACCCGAACCACTTTCAGACCAAGGCTTGAATAACTAGAAAGAAAAAAAATAAAACTTGTATGAATGCATATGTGTTCATAGCAACTTATTCTTGGCTTTTATCCTTCAGAGGGAAGGCAGGATCATCACAAAGATATTTAAATCCATGGGTCTAGAGAGGATTCATTCAAGACAGCTGAAAGACCTGACTGATGCCCCTGTGGGATTCCTGTCACCTGTGGTGATGAAGAGAGGCCACAGAGAGCTGGAAAAAGGTTCATATAATGCTCACCTTTAAGAAAGGCAAGAAGGAGATCTGTGGAAGGCATAAGCCGGTGAGGCTTACCTCAGATGCTAGAAGCATTTTGGAACATATCCTCTTGGAGTCTATTTCCACGCATATGAGAGAGCAGAAGATCATCAGGAACAGCATGGATTTACATGTAGGACCAATCTGACTGTCTGCCATATGAAATAATTGTATGGAGACAACAGAAGAGTAACAAGATGCAATACACTTTGATTTATAGATGCCTTCAACACCACGTCCCTCAGCATTCTTGTTTGGTACATGACAACATGTGGGCTGGGTGAATGAGCTGCTCCCTGGGCTGAAAATCACCTCAACAGCCAAGCTCAAAGGGTAGAGATCACTGACTTGATCAGGACATTGTAAAAGTAGAGCAACTTGCTGGTCAATAATAGGGCAGAATCGTTCAGTGTCCTCATCCACCTGGTCCATGACACAGCAGGTTCTCTCAGCAAGAATGCTTGTTGTGAATGCTATTCACAATAGTGAATGTGGAGAGGGGCAGAGGCATTGCTAACACAGTTAATGGCAGAGCTTTCATGCAGAAGAACTTGAGAAACCTGAAGATCATTCCAACAGAAACCTCACAGTGTCCAACAGGAATAAGTGCTGATCTCTGTGCCAGGGACATTGGTACAGAGCAGGAACTTGCTGGCTGAGGAGCAGGCCAGCTGGAAACTACCTGGGAATGACAGCAGATGCCAAGTTCAACATGAGCCAACAGTGTGTGGTTCTCTGCAAACAAGGTGGAAGAGCAGCTGTGTTATGTGGAGGGAGACAGGTTGATGGACACTTTTACCCTGCCCTCTCTGGTCCTGGTGAAGCACCACTGGGAAGTACAAGCTTAGTTTTGCCACCTGCAAATGTGAACATTTCTGAAAGCAATATAAATACCTTACTTTTGAACAGATGATAGTGGGTAAATATGACCCCTCCACAAAGGAATGTGCACCTGATACTGTGAATTGTATGTGTTTCCTTTTGCTCCCATTTCCCAAAAGTAAATGTAAGGTTTGTGAAAGATGTCAGATTATTAGACCAGATGAGAGGTCTGTGCTTGAAGCCAGAACTCTGTAGCTCAGGCAGCAGGAACACAAACTTTTCTGCAAAGCCTTCTACCCCAAATGCAGAGTTTCAAGCACACATACTGAGATGCATCTGTGCCTGTCTGGGGCTGTGAGGAGAGTCAAGGTTCTGAACAACCTTTTAATAAAAAAACAATCAGTTTATATCCTACTGTTCAGCATTAGGATTCAGGATGCTTTCCATCAACTGTGGTTCCATGACTCAGCCCTCAGAAACCATGTAGAGGACATGTCCACATGTCCTTTGCATTTCTTTCATGACATATAAACTGTGTTTTTCAGGACCTGGTAAAGACTTTCTGACAGCTCAGAGCTGATGCCAGTGCCTCCCAATTGAAAGATGTTTTTCTGCAGCTCTAACATAACTAAAGCTTGTCTGACTTTGACATAAAGAATGTCAGCCCCTCTGACAGGACTGTGTCCGTGAATGTAAATCACATGTCCTAAAAAGAACAACAAATAGTTAAATAATTGATGGTCGCTTGTAACACTGAAAGACAAAATTTTACAAGCAAACAGAAAAGACACTGGATAGGATGTCACACCCACAGAACAGTGTTAACTCCCAGTGAGGTCATGTGAATGTGTGAGAACTTCTATACTAAATGCATATCTTTCTGCTCTTGCAAAGTTACAGGTAATGCTCCAGTAGAAATTCTCATGTGTTCCAGAGAAAGGAAAAATTCTACTTTAAAGACTCCCCAAATTCTGAATTCCAATGAAAATCTGGACTCTTCAGCATCACAGGTAATCTTAAAGTATTACTTAAACAGTTTCTGAGACTCTGCAATGTCTTGGGGGAAAAAAAAATGGGGAGTGGGAATAGAAAATTTGGGCAGGAAATATATCTCATGTTTCTCAAAACTTTGCAAAAGAATGCAAAATAAATTACCAAAACCTTTTCCAGTAGCATTCTTGGCATGTGTCTGCTTTGCAGATGGCCTGAATTTTCAACAGTGATCATTTCATTCTGCTGGAGTTTGCTTGAACACAGCATCACATTTCATATTTAACTGGGCTGCAATTTCCTCAGGCAGGTTCCTAGTTCACAGCAAATGCCTCGGAGTGGAGGTGATGCTGACCCAGGGTACCAAATCAGTGAGAATGTCAAAGGGATCTGGAGGAGACTGGCATGAGGGTGATACTGACACCAACATGTTCAGAAGGATTAAGAGTGAAGCCTTTCCATTCTGTCAACATTTCTGTCCATCAAGAATCCAGATCTCTTGATTGAATGCCATATATAAAATCCATAAAATCTATAACCTCCATGTATGTCCATAACATGGAGCACTGAACATGACAAACCATATTATAGAGACTGCTTCCCTTCTGCTGCTTCTGTGTTTCATTTCCTTATCACTAGTCCCAATTAAAAAAAAAAAAAAAAAAGAAAAAAAAAAGAAGGCAAAAGAAGGAAAATACACCAGGTAGAGTCCTGTTAAATAAGAGAAGTCCTTTCCTTGTGCACTTTTGTTTGACTACTGTACCTTCAACCCAATGCTTCACCTGCTTGGATCCTTTCCTGAGAAACCCTTGCGCTCAGTATTACATTTTTCCAGTACATAACCTTCACTAAGTGGTTCAAGGTAATATATATAATATTTCAGGTAGTTATTTCTAGTGCCAGTAGGGTGTGGCACATGGTTTTTCTGCTGCCGTCAGTAATGTGTGGGTTTGTTGGGAGCTGTGATGTCGGGCTGCCATCTAGTGAGCTGAGGGCTGCTTGGGGTGCTGGGGAATGGGAGCAGGAGGTGCTCATGTTAGTGATCCAGAGCCCAGGTTTAAAAGGATTTGATTACTTTTAAATAGAAATATTTACTTGGGATCCAAGGTCATGCTAGAAGTCAGAAGCAAGAATGTTGGTCCATCATGCATATGCAGATGTTTTCAAGTCAAATGATATCATCTCCACTAATTATGAATGCAAATTTCCTTCCTCCCTATGCAACACAATCACTTTTCTTGCCTACCATGTTCCAAGCGTTATCAACACTTCAAAGCTGCATGATAGAATTAATCTTGATTTTGGTAGCTTCCCAACATAAATAATTTGACAACAATTCAGTTATTGAAGCAATTCAATCAAGTTATTCATTGACAGGATTAAGAAACAGATCACTTGACCTGATGACTGGCAGACTTTCTTCTCTTATTGTTATCTAGATAAACCTTCATATATCCTATGAATCTGTAGCTAGATGCCTCAACTTTGTTTTGTGTTTAGACTTTTAAGATGCTACAGACATTTAATCTGTATTCATTTGGAGCTAGCTAACTCAAATTGGATCTAACCAGTGCTTATAGCAACTCTTATTTGTACCTCCAGCCGCAGAATATATTTTTTTCTTTTAAAATTTTTTTTTCTTTATACATTTATTCCAAGCTGACACTCCGTATAATGTACTGAAGTGAGGATAATGTCGTCAGTGCAGGTTATAAGCCCTGTGTTGAGAGGCATGATTGTTCCAGAGAACATTTCTCAAGTTCCTTTGATGGCCTTTCAAAAAATCCTGTTGTGGTTATTTAAGGAACAATGAAAGGTGCACACAAGTTTACAGACTCAGAACTCAGTGACCTCAAGACAAAGGAGAGGTCCTGCTGCTGCTTCATGGCAGGGTGTGGAGAACAATGGGCCCAGGCTGTTTTTCAAGGTGTGCAGTTTTAGGATGAGTGCCCACAGAGTCAAGTGGCAATATGGGAAATTCCAGTTAGATAAGAGAATGTTTTTCCCCTTAACACTGTTCAAACACGAGCAGTCTTCTGAGGCAGTTCCACACACCTGACATTAACATAAACATTTTAGACAGCAAATTATTTGTATATTTTTATTTTATTACTTATATATTTTTATTTTGTGTGAGAATGGTATGAAGTGGTGACTCCTTTTCCTTTTCTCTTTTTGTTTCTGTTGAATGACATTTTCCTCAGAGGCTGAAACTGTGAGCTCCAGGAAGGTTTCAATTATTGCAAGTAACACTCAAATCCTCAGCTCTGACTGACCAGACAGAACATCATTGCTGCTGCAATCAACACAGTGCAGATTATGAGAAAGCCAAATGTTTCAGAAGACTTTCAGGTGAGTCTTATTAGGACTAAAATAAGACTTGTAATAAGACTCCACCAGCAGAAAAGACACTGTTCTTTCTCTTAACTGTATATAACACTACAAACAAGTGCATAAATTTTGTCATTTAGCAGAGTTATTTAACTGTCCTCAAGCATGCTACTTGTGGCATCACTGTTGGGTCTGTTCTCAGACCTGAGTGTAAATTTATCAGCTGTTTAGATGTGTACCTGAAATTTTAATGTGAACATCATTTAATGTTTAAGTTAATAATTTAGTTTTTACTAATTTAATAAAAGTGTGGCATTATGAACCCATTGGCACAAAGTTTGTGCTCTCTTGAATGGCTTCCTTTTTTACTCTGTTGTGTACTTTCAAGCAATGCTGGTTAAGTGTTCCTACTTTGCCCATTCAGTGTGTAGCACATGGGGTGATTTATTCAATTGCATTTGAATATTACCCTTTTCTTCTGCTTGTCTCAGGCATCTGTGGCAGTAATGGCTACAGTGAGTCAGCTCTTGGATGCCAGCAAAACAGGATTTATCTCCAATAATCTTGTCAATGCCACAACCAGGTAACTTTAGCTTTTGCCATTTTCTTTAGATGTAGTCAACAGCATTTTCCCTTCTGTTTCAGGATGAAAGCAGTTCATGAACAAGTCAAAATATTTTTGGCATTCAGCTCCAATTATTGGTGTAATTTCCAATTTATATGGATATGAACATTGCTGGATTCTTCTGCTTTAGAGAAAAGATGGGGGTAGGAAATGAGGAGCACTTCCCACTGGAGAACCAATCAGAGAGGAAGCTCAGAAACTGAACCTGTAGCTGTATAATGACAAATAATGGTAAATTTTATCCCAGTCATTATTTTGATGCAGCCTTATGAAAGCAATGGAGGTATTATCTTTGACTGGTAACATCTCACAGCCCAATGCTGCAATCCAGTCTGCTCCACTGAAATTAAGCTACTCTGTGATTCTGGTTTTGGCACAGAGAAGTAAATCCTGTGTGTTGTTGGATTTACTTAGACAGAATGAACAGCAGTATGAACCATAAATCCTAACTCATACACTTGTAATTGTCACAGATACAGCGCTGGCAAAATATCAGCCAACAAAACTAGAAATACAGGAAAATGTTCCTGGGCTTATTGGTGACCTCAGTACTGAAGTTCAGACACTGTTCAACATTTTAAGTAAGTCCTTTCTTCTTTTGAAAATTGCAGCTGGGAAAATTTTTAATGAATATTCACTGAAAATCTCCTTTGGGGAAAAAAACTCTTAGCTGGTTTTTATGCATGCTGATGGCTGGTACAAGAAATGCAAATGTCAAATGAGCTGGATAATCTTATTTATAGAAGAATGCAAACATACATTTAATGGCCAGAATGCTTTTGGTGCTTGGGACCTTTTCAGATGTTTTGTTTTCTAAAATCGAGGGTGTGTTGACTCCTTGACCATAACTCTACAAACATCGAGATCAAGACCAAGTACATACTTTGCCTGAAATCTGAAGATATTAAACATTTCAACTAAAATTACTACTACTGTCAGGTGTCAGCCAGGACATCCACATCTGAACACAAGCAAATTGGATTACTCACTTGGGATTTTTCCAGAGGTCCATTACTTACACTCTGCAGTGCTTGGAGAATAAATTGGTATTGACCAGGAGAAAATAAAAAATAAAAATAAATTATAGTTCTTCTGCTTCAATTGCTTCACAAGCTGGTGGGTGTGGGATAGCTGAGCTTCAAGTATGCATTTCCCTGACATCACAAGAGTTTCACACCAGGCACCTGAAACCAGCAGACTTGTCCTCAGTCTCTCAGCGAAACGAGAGAGTACTTAGACATCATAGTGGTGAACATCATTCAAATACAAGTCCACAGGGAAATGAATAATTCAATCCTCTCACCAGGGCTAGAAAAAGATGTGAAGAGATAAACCAAGTAACCTCACATACCTAGCACTGACAATAAAACTCAATGGATAACTCTTTAACTGGCCACTGACATTTCTGTTCACTGTTTCAGACAACAGTACTGTGGAAAAACAGTGTGAACATGTAATTAAAACCTTTATCATAATGACGTAACATAACACTCCCCTCAATACACATAGATATCGAATGCACAGTTTGCCTTAAAAGAGTCCCAACAGATTTCTTTAATATTAAGTGCACATTTGTGATATTTTGTAGATATATAGTTACAATAGTCTCACCTGATGATCAGAGCAGAGAGATCAAATCAATCTCTCTTGATCTCAAGTCAAAAGCATAACATCAATAACAAAGTATACTATATAATCCAGGATTTTGCTTCCTCACTTAAGCTACAATTGAGTGATTTAAATCACATAGATGAACTCCAATTTGGTAGAAATCTGCAAAAAAAAAGCAGTCAAATAAGTGGGATCTGAAGGCAAAAAGCCAGGCAGTCTCTTGTCTTCTGACTTTGCACTAACAGTAAATATCTCTGGTGTGACTATTTCTTATTTAGAGTTATTAAAAGTCTGTCCATTTGAACTGTGTGCATATATTAGGATTTAGGATATTATTTTCCTCATTTACCAGTATTTTCCCCCAGAAATTATATTAAGCAGAGGGCAATAATTATTTTCACACTCCACCTCAGCAAAAATTGAAGATATCTCTTGACATTCATGGAAAGAGCAGGTGTTCTCAACTACTTATATATATTCTAAAAAAAAATCTAAACAAAAATCTGTAAATGCTGAATGTGTGCACGAGCATAGTGCAGGCTTCCCCAAAAGCACCAGTTTCTCTTATATCTGCTACCTATACCTACTTTTCTCTTTGCCTTGCAAAGGTTCATCAGACAGTGGCAGAGCTGGATTTGTCCTGTACCAGAACAACAAATTCTTCCAGTCTGGGGTTTATCGGAGTCTCCACTGATGGAGACAAAAACGAGTCATCTCTGGCAACATTGGTGGTGGAGTAGTGAGTAGTGCTGAAATAGCCTTCAGTCCCAGGGTAAGGAACCCCAGTGCCAGCTCGATCCAGAGGCTGCCTGGATCTACCACACTCCTCAGGACTTAGGGAGAGAGACTCCAGCTGAGAGGAGCTGGGCTTTTATTTTTGCTTTGATTTTTGGCAATAAGCAATTGACAGAGTTTTTGGGATGTATAGGTGACATAAGTGAAGGGTGTTTAGATCAAGTGGCATAAAAAACGTTCTTCAACTTCTTATGTAACAGCTGATATGGCTGAATCAGTGCTGCTAAACCAGGACATTTGTGAGCAAGTGTATTCCATTAAATGTTACAGGAATATCAGAGTGGATTTGTCCTAGGGTGTATTAGTACTATATTAAGAATGAAAAAACCAGGTCTATGGAGGACAGTCTTTCTCTCCAGAAGACTACCAAAATTTTGGGAAACAAGAAAAAGTCAACATGACTGGCATAGCCCAGTGTGGGGAATGTTTCATTTTTCATTTCATTGCTATCTTTTAACTCCTACTTCCAGGTAAAACCAGATAAAACCATTGTGTGCTTTGATTTCCTCCACCAGGGACTGATTCCAGATGTTACTGCTTTCTTGCAGACAATGCTGTAGTGTGAGTATCAAACACCCTGAATTTTTAGTCAATATGTATTTGCATTTGGCATGGTTTCTCCAGAAAACAGTAGTTGTCTTCTTCTTACAATATTTAACAAAGTTTTTAAGCTCAAACACATACATATGACAGATCAGTAATCATCATCATGGAACCATACAGCTAAGTGATCCAGGAAATGTGTCATTTCTAAGGAAATTACTGAAACAAAATTCTTTACTCCTATTTTTATTAAAACATTTTACTGAAATATCTAATACCGTGAATGGCTGTGTTCACTTCTTATTTGTACTCCAAGCTGCTTGTTGGTCATTAAAAGCAGTTCTAGCTGCTGTACCCTGCAGAAGTATGTTTGAAAATGACTGCATGTCATTTGATGTGTGAGTGCATGGGCACCACTGTGCTGCAGGAGGGAAGGGAGGGTTCACTCCATTGTTTGCTTCCTCATCCAGCCTGGATTCAGCTCTGGTCAGCAGCAACAGCACTACCAAAAACTGAAAGCTGTTGTTTGGCTTCCACATAATTCAGCTGGCAGTTGTTTAATGCTTAGTCAGTGGAAGACTGAATCCTAATCATCTGAATAATTCACAGGAATTGGTAATTTCATTGGCAATCTTGACTGAGAAAGGCACATAAAGGAAGTTTAAAATGCTGTGGCACTGCCTTGTGCTGGGTAAGTAACTCAGAGGATTTAGCATTAACTACTCTCCCTGCTTATATGTTTGTAAAAGCACTTGCTCTGTAAATATTAAGCTTTCAACCATAAAGTTTTATACATTACCCTATTTTACTGACAAGACTATTTAGGAACGACTGCCTGTTTCTGATGTTTGTTATTCATTCAGTATTTATTTCAGCCTCTCTAAACAAAACACACCCTGGATAAATTCACATATCTGTGGTCACTAACTTCAGCATGCCAGCATTTCAGAGTTCTTTTTTACTGTCTTCACAGAACACCATTTCCATATTTGTACTGTTTACTTGTTTCTGTATTTCCCTTTATGTTATGCATGCCCTTTTTGCACAAAGTGACTATATTCTAAATAAGATTCCCATCTGTTTATGCAAATGCAACAGCATTTTCTGTTTCATTGAATACATTTACATTTACTTGCTGCTTTATTGTCACAATGCAAACATAGACTGGTTTCAATTTCTAATTATTTGTGATATCTTACCTTAGACCAAGAAGTCAAAATTCAGAATGCTCACCAGTATGAAAAGTTAAAAGCTGCTTTGTGAAGTCTGTGTCACCTTGCATTTTATTATGAATTATTTAATCTGCTATTTTGATGAATATTTGATTGGTATTGTTAAATCTCTTTTTGGTGTTTTTCACAAGCTTCTCTAATTTTATGGTCCAGAATAATTCTGTGGAATCTAAAAATTCTGGCAGTGGATAGCAACAATCATAACTTTACTAAAACACTCTTGTTTCTATGTGTATCCAGAAACTTTAAAAAGAAATTTATCTCTTCTCATCTCATCTAACTGATACAATTGGTTTTCTGGGCATTTCAGATAAAATATAAATATACAAAGCCTTTGGACTCTATTTCTTATATTGGTGTTGGATTGTCCATGGCTGGTCTGGTTATTACCATTTTGTTTCAAATACTCACTAGGTAAGAGGGAAGATGTTAAGCTGCAAGTATTTTACACTAAGTTACAATATTTTGTTCTGTATGTAGTTTGAGGAAAACAATTAAAAGCAGCCAGTTTAGAACATATTGCAATATTATTGATTAGTGGATATATATTATTGATTCAAAAATAGCTAAATCACATAGCATGTCTTGGGACTTGCTGACACCTCTGTTACTTCCCTAGCCAGGCTCACAGACCCAGAGTGGTATTACCGCTACACAGGTCTGGGATACATATTGGGCTTTTCAGTTCACTATCTCAATACTAGGCTTTAAAAATGTGTCCCACAGTGTTCCACCAACAATGTAATCTTCCCCCATACCCTGGTGTTACAATGTGTAAACAGTTATCTTTTTTCCTAGGCAGTAGCTGCTTGTGCTACTGTTTTATTGTGAATGACTTAATACAAACACAATTGCAGCAAATTTTCTTGATGGACATGGCTGTGATTAACAGTGTCCTGTGATTCCCCTCTGAACAATGAGCAGAGTCATGCCAGCAGAACTGTAGTTATAATAGATTAATGCATGTTTCTCATCCTGCTTGCACTAATGCAGATTTGGAGCAATTCAATCAAGGTTCGTGTTTTTAAGACTGTAGGAGCTTCCAGCCTCTGTCTTTTAAATGCATTTATTTATGATAATGTTATATATATACACAAACATAAAAATACACATTTATATATATGCATACATATATAATGCCAAGGGAAGCGGTGGAGTCCCTGTCCCTGGAGGTGTTTTAGGAAAGACTGGACATGACAGTGTCAGGGTCTAATTGACATGGGGTTTGGTCATAGGTTGGATTCAATGACCTTGGAGGTCTTTTCCAACCTTATTGATTCTGTGATTCCATGATTCAGAGATCAGACAAAGTTTGGAAATGGAGCTTTATTATTCTCTTGCACTTTGGAGAACAGTTAGAAGTACTTGTTTTATGCTACCTCACCTCCTAATACTGAAGAAAAGGATTCCAAAAAGAGCAGAGGGGAAAAAAATAAAATACATCCCAAACTGCTGTCAGTCAAGGCCTAGTCCTAAAAGGTGCTGCATAGTCTCTGTTCTCATCAAAGTCAGACAAAACTGATGGATTTGTTAAGCTGAGAGTAATGGTGTAATTCTGCAAACAACTTATTGTTTTGGTTTCTGTATTAAAGTTTCTCCTCTCTAACTTGCTTTTAGTATAAATGAAAATGAGAAAATATGTGACAATTTTTCTCATTTTTTTCTTCCTTTTTTCTCCTAAACATATCTCTACCAATAGGAAAACTCGAAACTTACCTGTAAAGTGGATGTTAGTGAGTCTCTGCTTTTCTCTGCTCATTTTTAACATCACCTTCATCTCTGGAATTGAAAATTAAACTTCCAGGAAGTGCAGTGACGATACCACCAGATGCTACCAGCAATACCTCCCTTATGATGCCAGTTCCACCTCACTCACCTGTGACATGGTAGATCCTCCTGCAGACTCCTGGTGCACAGCTGTGGCTGTCCTACTGCACAGTTTTTTGTTGGCAGCATTTCTGTGGTCAGCACTCAGTTCTGCACTGTTGTACTCATTGCTGCTCAGAGCCATGAAGCCGCTGCCTGGACATTTCCTTGTAACCATGTCAGTAATTGGATGGGGTAAGATTTAAAGCTGTCCATAGGGCAACGTTTAGAGTACAGAGTACATTCAGGGAGAGTTAGGAGATCAGCAGAGAGCAATTAGAATCAGTGTCTCTGGGTTAGTGCCATGTGATTTAATAATCTGTTGCTGCTCACATTACCGGTATAATCTGAGCTTGTTTTCATTGTCCTGATAAAACACTGAAACTGATAGCTTGGTCACTGGCACAGCAGCACAGGCCTGTTGGGTGCAGGAGAAGTTTTCACAGTAATCAAGCATTCAACAATCTGCTTTTGACAACTAAGTAAAAAATCTTTCAGTTATGGTGACCACATATGTGGACTTAAATTCATGATTCAGAAATTCCCAGCTAGAGCCTTGAATACATCCAAAAGCAATGAGTGCCTGATATTATTTGTTATATATCATTTATTAATAAGCAAAGAACACATTCTAAAGTCAGTACAACAGTTAGCAGCAGAACTGCAACTGAAAGGAAGCTACCCAGAGAATGGAAAAATTCAGACAGATGCTGACAAGGTAAAGTGAAAATCTCAGCCTGTTTCAAGAAACTCTTCTAATACAGTGTACAGGGACAGCAGTCTTTCCATGTTGTGCATTCAGTTTTTGTGTTATATTGTTTCTGATGGCACCCACCAAATAGTTTTCAATCCTTATTGTTCCATTATTATGTCTTGCATTTGTAGAGGAAATTCCTTGGAAACATTTGGAATTTGGACTGCACATGCAAGCCAGAAAAAGTTCAGCAAACACTGCCTGGCTATGTGGCACCGTGCTCCTTCCATATGTAGTTGAATGACAGCACAGCATGATGTGCCTCTGTGTGTCCTGTGACATTCTAACTCACTGCTTTTGGATCTCTTTTGAGAGCACAGTCATGAGACCATGGCAATCTGGAAGGTCTCTATTAGGGATGAAGGAAGAACAGGCTTTGAGGAGCATGTTTATTACCAGGATAAAAAGTTTTGCATGAAGGTCCTCCCCACGAGATGTGATGCCTAGTGTGAGCTGGTAGGCAGGAGATATGGAAGATAAATGAAGCAAAGGGATTGAGGAGGGAAACCTGACAGCCAAGATTCTTGTAGGGCAAAAGTTACACTCTGCATCAATCTGGTATGAAATGTAATGGAGTTTGGTACAAAATGTTCCTAAATTATTTTCTCACTGCTGACCAGAAGGCAGGGTTGAACAGTTGTGATAAGGGAGCCCACTACAGCCAAGGAAGGAGCTTGCTCTTTCACCACTGGTGTTGGCTCAGGAAGCTCTGTTGAAGCTCTTTGATGGCAAGAACCAGCAAGTCATGAACATGAACTGTCCTCAGAAAAACAGTGCTCACAACCCTCAGTCCTGCCTTTTGTCTAGGCTACAGAAAAACCCTTTAACTTAGTACAAGGCAGGTGAAACATAAAGAATTTAGGAGGCAAGAAGCTATTTGTGTGGAAGAGAGATATTGGTTGCCTGTGCAACCAAACAATAAATTGCTATCATCTCTTTTATTAATTAGGAATCCCTGCCACAGTAGTTGCAATAACACTGCAACTGTTATTGCTACTGACAGAGAAGGAAAAGCTCTAAACTACCAAGGAAGAATTTTAAGTCCACATACTGTTACAACACTTGCTATCCCATGCCTTTTGTGATGGCTTATTATTAATACAATTCTAAAAGTATTGTTGGTACGCTATTTTGTACTTCTAAGTAGCCAAAAGAAATAAAACTCTTCACTCAGCCTATATATTCACTAGAAGGAAACACATTTTCTCCTTACTAAAGATCTAAGGTATTGGATCTACATCTGCCTTGAATCTTGCAAGACTGTGCAGTCCTCTGTGAATTGAAATGCAAACTGCAGACACCCACAGCCTAACTGATACTCCACCCCTTCACTTAAGTGCATAACTACATTTCAGTACCTACATTCAATGTATTAAAGTAATTAAATTAATGCACTGAAAAAGACATACCTCACATGTATTTAAAATCTGGCCATAATAACTATATTCTTATTTGCCCTGTGTTTTTGGCATAAGTATTCATTGGAGTGCTCACATACCAAAGCAGGCTATCAGGCTTACAATGTACCTTGGCAGTAATGGATGATATGAAAGAAAGGCAGACTTGTTCAGGAAATGTAAACACAAACCCCCTTCCAGATGGTGACCATGTTGTGATAGACATTTAGGACGTGTGGACTTCTGACATGAGATTATTGGAAAATGAAAAAGAAAAGAGATAGAGGTTATTGCAGGATAATCCCACTCTTCTGAAGTTGTCCCTGTTTTTCTTCAGCCTTTGTCCATTAGATCTCCCCTACTACTCCTTAGTGTAAAATATATCCTAAAGATAAATGCACATGTGGTGGCCAGATATCTACTTGGTTAATTATAACACACCTTATTATTTCTCTGTGAATTTTGTTTGATGCATCATTTTGCATTCCCCAGAGAAGAGAAGCATGATTGAAGGCCCTCATTTCACAAGGAATAGCTGCCTTTCAGAGCTAAGTTGACAAGACCTAGAAAGCACTGTAAGGTCTTTCAGGATAGAAAATGGAATATTATTTTGTTTTGGTTGGGTATTCTGAATAATGTATCTAATGTATCTTTTGAAACTACCTCTCTTTATAGTCAAAGTTGCTGGCTTGCAGCACTGAATTAAAATCAGAATTTCAGTGTGTAAAAGCCCATGTTGTGGTCATTCCTCTTGCCAGTAGCACTCATACTCCTGTTTAACATCTTGATCTTTATCAGGATCAGTATCTCTGTGGTATGGAAGAAGATTAATTTGATAAAGTGAGATGGCACAGAACTCCTCATATCTTTCAAAAAATTTATTCCTCAGTCTCTTGCACCAGCTCAGACTTTCTTGTCACAGATTTGGATTTTTGACAAAATCTTTTATTTTAAAGAAAAGTATACTTTAAGCAGGCAGAAAATGAATTCCATTTGTTACAATGGGCCAGACTTTGTTCAAGTGCATATCAATGAACACATTCAGACTTTTGTCCTCCTTTTTGGGTTGCAGGGTCACTCAGCTTGACTTCAAAGACAGTTTTATTCCCAATTTAAATCCCTAAAAGTGAGAGAAGAGTGGGTCCAGCCAACTGAGAATTATGAATTTCTCAGCACAGCCAAACACCACACCAGTTATTGAGTGGCTTGAAGCTGATTTACTTGCTCAGTTTTATATTAACACTCCATGTATTGTCACAGGCTCCATGTGTGTCACAAGCTCTCAGTGTACACTATATTATTTTAAAAAGGATTGCTTTAATTTTTACTAATTCCATGGGACTGATTCATTTAGCAAAACTTTGTACCACTTTTTCATTTCTTTAAGTACAATTTTCATGGTTGGAACAAACAAAACACCTTATTTCTGAGTCTGCTCAGGCTTGAGAGAAACTGGATATTCAAACTTCACTGACAGCTAATTCTTATGCTGAAAATTAAGTGCATTTGGATGAATTTATAAGTTTTCTAAAAAACTTGTAATAGCTAACATGTTAATTTTCAATTGCCTTGGTGAACTTCACTTTTTAAATTAAAAACAGATACGTCCAAGCTGCATACTCCAAACACAGATTAGTCTGATAAATTTATTTCTCTGTATTTTTTCTCTGAATGATGAATCAAACAAATGTAGGGAAGTGTATCTTCTCACCCCATCTTAATAACACATTTTTCCAATATAGCCCTGAATAAATAGAAAGTTTTAAACTTAGACATTAAATGGTATAGAGAAAGATTTAATAAATTTTTGTGCGTGTGCTTCTAGGGATTAAAAGGATTCATTAACAAAAAATACGATTAGCACTGTCTCTATAGTGGTAGTGCTCGGCATCACCTGGATGATTGGCTACCTCATCTTAATAAATAATAAAAAACAAGTCTTGCTTTCATCTTTCTACTTTGCATTTGGATGCTAACCAGGTATAATATTTAGCCATTCTGAGACTAATAATTGAGATTTAAAAACAAAAATCAGACTTATTTGTTCTACAGCTTGATAGTAACAGGGATTCAGTTTTTTGGGTTTTTTTTTTCAGAAATGGATGCTTATCCGTCACACATAAAAACTTCCCCTTGTATAAACAAAAGTGGGATTTTAATTCAATGTCAGCACTGAAAACTGTTCTGTCTGGGTGGCTTCTCTTATACCAAATCACATACGAAATTATTTTCAGAAAGAATAGCAAGAAAAAACTCCTCTGCAATAGCTGTTGGAAAGAGTTGCAGGGAAGTAACGAGAGCTTCATGGCTTGAGGCCTTTCACAGTGATACTGAAAAAAAGCCTTCAGGAAAGTGTCTGTCTCTTCTTTCCCCCCACAGTCCTGCTGGATTCTTTGCCTTGTATTCCTATAAATGCATCCCTTCAAATAAGGCATATGAAGTACTTGGAGTAATGGATTCTTCATTATTACACTCCTGGCTATATTCTATATAACAGCTGATTGGAAATATGTGAAAATCCACCCATCCCCAACATTAAGTTGTTCATTATCAGTTTGATCTACTGAAAACTGAGTGCCTGTACACACGACAATCAGATCTGCAAACTCTGTGCAAAAAGTCCTGAGGTAATCATAGCACACTGATGGACAGATTATGCCCAGGACTTAAAACTGAACAGGAAACAGAAATCCATTTTTTTAAAAACATGAGACTTTTTTTTTTTTTTTTTTACTCAGGATTCTCCTGTTTAATCCTTGAAATGAGAATTTAGAAAACCGGTACAGAAATGTTAAAGTCTTTATTCCCTTTATGTGAATCTGACTGAAGTGCTGATATGGCACACCACGTTTAATGCTTATGGCATCTTCAGCCAGGTCTTATCATCATCCTATCCAGATGAGAGTAATAATATGATCCTGAGCCAGGCTCCTGACACATGCTAACTAATCCATTACAATGTGCAAATGAGGCAACTATAGTTGGGAATCGTCTACATGGAATCATTTTCCTATTGAAAGTACTCTTTTTATTTTGAGTTATTGATGTAATTGTTAGCAGTTACCAAAAATCATTTTATGGTTGTTTTTCAAGTCAAGTCACATTGACTAATCTTTTCTGGTTTTAACAGCAAAATATTTAGTCCACACTTTCATTTCTTCTACAAGGACTCCAGATTTGTATTCTGTTCACTTTCAGAACACCATTCTTCAAAAAAAAAGGAGTTCCCAAAGTGTTTCTTATTTTCAAGGTACCACTATATCTGCATTCAAAAACATAAAATGTTTCAAAATCACAGCCTGAAAAATATTCACAGGAAACTTTCAGATCAACCCAGACTTTTTCAGACAGTATTTTCTTGTCTACCTTCCCTAACTGGAACCAGAAACCTGCAAGTATGTGAAATACAGTCCTGCACTGTTCATGGTTTGTTTCATGCAGCTCTCACAGGTACCTCGAATGACAGACACACTTCTTCAGCAGCAGGTCGCTGGAAATAGATCATAAGCTGAGACCACAAGGAGCCAGGAGCAGGACCACGTGCTGGCAGGACAGTGTGACTGCAAATCAGCCAGGCAGCACCAGAGCCTCTCGGTGCTCCTTATATTCCAAGGTCTTTGCAAGGACCTGAGCTAAGGACAGTTTTATACTCCAGCACAGACACATAGAAGTTGATCTCTTTATGCTCTTTATATATTCCAGGCCCATTGGACATGGCCAATGCACTGCAGCTCTCCTCTCCCTTTCATAAGCAAAAATTCAATTTAATTAAAAACCAAAGGGTATACATCAACAAACAGCAGTTATAAATACACTGTGAATTACACATGAGAGTGTCCAAATTACACATTTCTGAGTGTCTTCACAGAAGTGTTCCAGCAGTCCTGAAAAGTCCTCCATGTTTTAGAAATCCATGTTCTCTTATGAGGCAGAAAATCAGTGTACTGTAGCACTGGTAAACCTCTAAAAAGAGCAGTCCCATCAAAAGCAAGGCTGAAGTTCATCACTACTGCTCCAGAAAAAAGCAGAGAAGGTTATTAAAAGTTATTTAGGACAGGTAGTTAATACTTTTTTTTTTTTTTATAGGAAGTTCATGTACCCGTGGGCATCCATTTTTTATTTGTAAGTCCGATGTATAATGCTTGCTTTTGTAAATTCCTCCAATTTCCTCCAGAAATTTTCCTTTAGAAATTTGTGTGGTTTAGGAAGGATGATATTTGATTGTGTTGTAGAACAAAGCTAGGCACTGTGAGGATGACTCCTTGAGTGCTAATATTTTCTACTCATTGATATTTTTTCCCTACAAACAAAAGTATTCTCTAAAGAACATCCCATTTAATTTTGAACCACTTAAAAAAAAATAAAAATATTGTTTCCATATTAATCCAAAAAACAAGAAAAAAAAAAAAACAACAAGAAGAATTTGAAGTATGGAGTTGGAAGGGTTGGCTTCTTTTACTAATTAAGCATCCTGTGTCTAAGTATTTCAGATGTGAATAAAATACTGCTATTGCTGACACAGAACATGTCTTGCTTAATATAAAACATTTTCAGCATAAAGCCCCCCCCCCCCCCCCCCCTTATAGATTTCATAGCTTTGTTTTCTTTCATCTAGGGAATCCTAATTTCAGAAATGGAACAAACTAAAATGATCTTTTTCAGGTTATATGCTAAATGATTACAGGAACAATAGTTCAGCTCTTATCTACATGTGGAGTATATTTATCTTCACAATATAGTGAACTTTGGTAATGTTTGTGACATGTGGGCTTTAGGGGTCATAAAGTTTCTTGTTCTCACTTTGGAAACACTGCTTTGATAAAGAAATGGATTGGAGAAGGATTGAATCATCAGTACAAAGGTATGCAATACAAGTGGCAGAAAGTATAATGCATAGAAATGTCCAGTTTTCCAGATATTTCCTATATTTTTTAAAGTTTTTTTTCATTTAAAATACCCAAATATTTTCTAAATACTTGGTAGCATTTAGCAAAGAAGCCTCCTGAACTATGCCCCTCCTCATCCTTGAAATGTTTAGAATTAAAATTTGTATCGTGTTCATCTTTTCTCACTTCGGTTTCAAATTCTCACCTCCATCTCCAGCCTGCTTACTGCTGGTTGGGCCCTCCTCTAGGCAGGGACAAAGCTCTCTGCAGAGGACAGATACTACAAAAGTTAAACAACGCCTACATTTTTCTTGTCCCGGCAGAAAACACTACTTGGAAGCTTTGCTTTTTAAGATATTAAAGGAAAAGGTGTCTCTTCAGAGGCATCTTTAACTGCAGTTAATAAGTAAGCACAGTTGTGCTTTAGGTAGTTCAGCATAGGCACCTCTCTCGCAAGCAGCAGAAATCCCAAATATCCCAGTGCAACGCGCGGCCCACTTCCAGCAACCCTGGGAGAGGCACCCTTAGGAACCCATTCCTACACCTTCCATTGACAAAACTCAAGAAATTAGCTGCGGATTCATGTTTCTTTTTCACTCTTAGGGGGTTAAACTCTGAATGCAAAACAGGGGAGTGTGAGGGTGTGTGCGGGTACCGTAGTAATGAATGCCTGGATGTGACCATTCAAGAGTGAGTGGCTCCTGTGTGGGGGTGTCTAACAAGTCCAACAAGTAAAGGGGAATTTTACGGCCGCTTTTTGCTCCGAGCACCGCCAGCTGCGAAGGCCAAGGCTCGTATTTCGAAAGAAACACTCCGTCAGAGCTCTGCCTCGCCATGGCAGCGCTGAGGCGGTGCGCGGGCACTGAAGCACCACCATGTTGGCCGGGAGGGGGCGGGACCCCGCGCGGCGGAGCGCGCACGCGCGCGGCTCGCGCAGGCCCGGCCTCCCTCCGGCCCCTTCTCTCTGCCCTGCCACGTACGGGCGGTGGCGGCGGCCGTGCCCGGGACTCGCCAGGGGCTGGACGGGGGGGCTGCACCGGTGCGACGGCGGAGAAGCCAGAGTAAGAGAGCGGCGGCTGCTCCTGGGGGCAGCCGCCCGTGGAAGCGGCGGGAAGGAGGGAGAGGGGCAGCTTTGGGTTTGGGGCGAGCCGACCGCCCCCTCCTCCCCCCCGCCCCCCATCGTTCCCCGGTGCCAGGGGCTGCGCGGCCCCTGGCGGAGGGCCCGGGAGACCCCTCGCGTCCCCCCGGCCGCGGCTGAGGGAGGCGGAAAGCGCCCGCGGCCTCCTGGGCCCGAGGGAGCGGGAGATCCCGGGATCCCTCCCTCGGCACGGCCAGGGGCTCCCGGGGTCACCCAGCCGCTTTCCTTTGGGAGCCACAGGAGCTGCCGGCTCCTCATTGCCAGGCAGGGATTGCCTGTGACTTCTCTTCCCCTTTGGGCCGGGCCTGACCGTGTGGGAACTGGAGAAAACCGAAAAGAGCTCTTCTCCTTTCTGCTCCCTCGCGTCACCCCCCCACCTGCCTTGGGAAAACTCATGGCTCTCTCTCGGCTGGCGTTTGGGAGGCAGTCCTGCTTGCTCGTGTTTCTGTCGGCTTCACCATGATCCTTAACCCTGTTTGACAGGAAAAATTGAAGCAGGAGTGTCTGTCCTTCCCTTGCCTGGACAAGGCTGTTTTTCTCTGCTGCTGAGCAAAAAGGGTAGTGAAATACAACGTGGTGATGAGATGCTGGTTTTAGAGGGGATCCTGAAGTGACTGGCCTAGATTGGGCAGTCCCTGTCCACATGCACCGCCTAGATTAGTGCATGATGCCAATAGAAAGTGAGCCAGGAGGGGAGGAAAAGTATGTACCTGCAAAATGCAAGTAGTATGCCAGGAAGGTTAGAAAGATGTCAGTATGATTCTTATGGGAAGCAATCTTTAGTCTGAAACATGGAGACATAAATGTTTTTTGGTTGGTTGATTCCCCTCTGCCGTGGGAAAGTAGACAGACACAGATTTTGTTAAAAAGCTCATTAGTGTGCATTCTGGATGTGTTCTCTGAAAAACTCTCTCAATGGAGTCATCCATTCAGCTGTGTCATAGTGAGGGAAAAAAGCTTTAGTGCTGTGTAATTCAGTAATTTGAATATTTTACATAGTTTTCTGTAACAGTTGCAAGCAGCTGCAGTGTTTAGAATCTGTGTCTTTAAATCTGGACACCTTCAAGCAGAATGGAGAACAGCTGGACCAAAAAAAAGTGCATTTAAATATTCTCTTACTATCTTTTCATAGTCATTGATGGACAGCAGGTTTCTGTGTGTAATGCTGGTAAATAAGGCATTACAGTAGCTCCTTTCCTTGCACAAAGATACAATTGATACCTTGTCTGTTGAAAGGCCCCAGGAGTTCAGCTGCATCCACCAAAATGTGTATGTTTAGTACTAACAAGTGAGGTTTGGTTCCTACTGTTAACAGTTTCTGAGTAGCATCTATTGTAACGCTGAAGAAGCAAAACCAATGCCCAGCTCTAATGCTTAAAGAACATGAGGGGGTAGCTAAATGAACTCTTTGGTTCAGCCACTCTTAGATGCATTATCTGTATCTCATATTTGTCCAGTGCAGTAAACTTACCTGGACCTGTAGCAGCTCTGGGGTGAAAGGGGTGCTATCTTCATGCCTTACTCATTTCATAAAATGTGAGTGAGGCATCAGAAAAGTAGTCTCTTCCTGTTCCCCTGCTTAGTGTGTCACAACAGTCTCTCACTGTCAGGAGCAGCTCCCTTTTTAAAGGAGAGCATTTCGTACCCAGGATGAGGGGAGCAGCCTCAGCCTTTGAGAACCAGAGAGTGGCTTTGTGTCTTCTCTGGGGTTTGCCTGTACTCTGACTTCATCCTGTATGTTCCAGTTTACTTCCAGTTGAGTTGAAAGTGGAGAGCTGGGAATCCCAGCTTTATGTGGATAACGGGGAGCCTACTTTTTTTCTCTGGTTAGCACTGAATCATCTAAAAATCAGATTATGGATTTTTGAAATTGGCTGTACATGTGAGAGAGAGGAGTTGCCAGAAGGGTACACGCATGGGGTCAGAGGGAGGAGCCAGGTGTGTTCCCTGTTGGACTGTTTTGTGTGCTACATCATCTCTTGGAGACTGTCCTGGAAAGGAATACATTACTGTTAGGGATTCCTACATGCCATTAGAAAATTAAAAAAAAAATAAATATTATCTTGTATTATGAAATTAAAAGTCTTGTTCAAGATCTGTTTTAGATGAATTCAAATTCTACAATACTCAAAAATGTAAATATGATTTTTACATTGTGGATAAAGTAAGGGATTTTTTTTTTTAATTGGGTATGTTCACTGAGAAGTTCTTAAGTGAAAGATTGATGTGAATTGTGTCATTCTACAGAAGTGTGACTGTAAATATGTTTATTTTCTGATGCAGCTTACTGTTCTCTGCCACTGATAGTGCATGGCGGCTAATCTTAACTCTGTCCTGAAGTGAGGTGGGAAAACTGTCCAATAATCCGACATCACTAAGACAGACAAGGTAATGATAAATATGTATTTTTGGAAAGGAGATGAAAGGAGACCTATGGGTCAATACTGTTTAATTTTTTATTGCTTAAATTAAAAAAAAAATTCCAGCAACTTACCAACTTGTGCAAAACCCTATGCTTTTAAATCTAATTTAATTAGGCTGGGTTGATGTGCCTGTAGTCAAGACTCCTATGTTGCAAAACCTGAATAATGCATTAGTGAGCATTAACAGTACTATAAACCTCACAGTTTCATCACAGTGCCTCAGCAGCAATGTGGCTGTGTTAATTGCAGGCCCCTTTTCCCTGCAATTAGGCTGTATCCACCTACCTCCTCTTATATGTGATTAGGAGAGTGAGTTTTGTTCAATAATTGCTTGTATCTTTTTGGACTAAACAAAGGACTTTGCCTGAAATCTTTGCTTTATCCCCCCCAATTTAATTGCAATCTAAATATAGCATTATACTGCAGCTTTTTAATGCAAAATGTTGTCACTGAAACAATAAAGTTAAATCTATACAGTTGCATCAAGGAATGGGAATGTATTAAAGGTTTTAGCTGAGTGTCTTTTTTCTAGTAGGAGAGAATTTTCCTTACAGTACTTTAAAAATAGACTGATTATAGCAAAACTCATTTTTCTTATAGGGCACTGTGTTATAACATCATTAAAGGTAAAGGAAAAATGACTGCGTATCTCTGAGAGCTCTTCTTGCATAAGAGAATTAATAACATATACTTTCCTGCATGTGGCTTCAGAAATCTTGATTTGGATATGGGCTGCCTATGTTTTAAGTTCTCCACTAACTGTACTTCAAATGTTAAGATAACTGCTTCTTTAGTTGCTCCTTGTTCCAGATCTATTGTTTTGGCCCTGTCCAGAGCAGTGAAAATAGGAGGGGACATTTGACTAACTACCTGGATCTCCTTTTCTGGGGCTTTTTTTCCCCTCTCATTCCTCTTTTGAGTAACTTTGCTGTAGTTACAGATTTTTAAATGTAAAGCCACTGTGTTTTCAAATGAGAGATGCTTATTACAAAGTGGTAATTTTTAAATTTTCTTACATAAAATGTTAAAATATTAGTATATGCTGTGTGCTGCTAGTAGACAAGATGGCTTTGTTGCACTTTCTATTCAGTTGGAACAGTTGTTCACCTCTTAAAACACAGAAAGTAACAGACTGTTCTGACCGCATGTTGAGCCCAATGAGTAGCTCATGTGTGGTCTATTGAGCTGCTTTTAAAAGTCTAAAATCTTGGTTTAAATATCCCAATCAAAATTTTTAAAAATTAAAAAATCGTGTGTCTTCCTTTCTGGAGAGGAACCTGCAGTGAGTTCTGATCATCCATGTGACGATAAACCAATGTTTAGCTCTGCACTTACTTGTTCAGGAAGTGATACATGGTTCATCTTGATCCCCTTAGTAAAGCCATCATACAGGCTGAAGTCTTTGAGATAAGATATTTGTTTTGGCAGTCTTTTCTTAAATGAAAAAAAAAAAAAGCCATTTGTTCTTTTTCATAACAGGGGGGCATGCAAAAGTAATTGAATAAGGTGATAATGTAAAGCTTCAGAACCATCATCAGATAGATTAAAATAACTAACAGTTCAGTTTTTTAAAATATTTGTAATGTTTTGCTGCTAACAGGTCTGCAGGCGATAAGGAATCCACCATGAATGGGCAGCTGGACTTAAGTGGGAAGCTGATCATCAAAGCTCAGCTTGGGGAGGATATTAGGAGAATCCCTATTCATAATGAAGATATCACCTATGATGAATTGGTGCTAATGATGCAAAGAGTTTTTAGAGGAAAACTTCTGAGCAATGATGAAGTCACAATAAAATATAAAGATGAAGGTAAGGTTTAATAACTACTGTTGAGGTTGAATTGACTACTGTTACTCTGATACAGTGTATCTGTGGATAGAAACTTCGAAATTCACCTTTCAGAATTGTCCAAAGTCACGGACAAATGCAAGTGATTTATTGTGAAATCTTTTTAATCAGACAATAGAAGCTGTATCTCTAGTTATACTCTCTTAATAGTATTTCCTCCATTTCTTTCTAAAATATTTCCTCCATTTTTTTTCCTGAAAGTGCACTTTCTGCTGTTGCAAGAAGTTGTCTTCTGTTCACTCATTCAACCTTTTTTTTTTTTTTTTTTTTTTTTGAGTTTCAGTGGGTTTAAGGATGAAAAGAGAATAAAGATGTATGACCTAAAACAAGTTCTTATAAGACTGAAAACTTGATTTATGTGGTGGTAATTCTTGATTTTTTTTCTCCATCAGTAAAGATTAAAAAAATAATTTTAACTTGAAATATTTATTAGAAATTATCTTTCCTCTGTGGGACCATTTGAATCACATTGGTTGTTCCAGAGAAAATACTGATCATTAGTGTTAAAACAAACATAACCTTAAGGACTTCCACAGAATGAAGTGAGCTCTATTTGAGATGCATAGAGACAGCAAGTTCTGGTTGGAGGACTTTTCCTCTTTGAATGTCAATGTGGCGTGGATAAATTACTTAATTTGGGACAGAGGGATGGTGTTCATAAAATGAAACTTAGAATGAAGTGATAAAATCCAGTCTGTTAAAGACTGATGATTATGTTGTTGCACAGTAAAAAGTGCCACGTTACTAAAGCATTCAGGTTCATTTTTCTTAATAGCCCTAGGAGACTTTAGTGCTGCCTATGCTGCCTAAAATGTCAACTTTCATTCATATATCTAAGCAATAAAATTCCACTTTGAATAACCCTGAAACAATCTTTTGAGGTTCATCAAGCTTTTGAGATGCTGCTTATCAAAATTGTAAGTAGTGTAGGTCTTGGATCTTGACCAGTATTTTGGGTCATGATCTCTAGTGAAAGGGAGCTCAGCAGATTTGTGGTGGTTTCATTTTCCCTCTTACTGCATTTTTTTTTTCTTTCTGAAATGAGAAGGGTGAAAGGAGATTGGATGCTTTTTTATTAGGTTAAAGCTTCGAGTTACTTTGGTTGTTTTGCATTCTTACCTGTGCTTTAAGTGTGGTCCCCTGGGGTTTTTAGTGTATACTGTTCTGTTATATTCAAAATAAGATAATGGTGTATGATGGAGACAGTAATTACAGTTTCATTCTTTGGTTGTCTTTCACAGTCCAGAGACTTCCTGTTTTTACTTTTAGTTTTCTTTGTCTCAGTATTGCATTTGGTTTGCATAGCCAGGTTTTGGTAGTAGGGCGGTTACAGGGGAGGCTAAAGCCAGGCAGCTCCAGGACAGACGTGCTGGCCAAGGCTAAATCAGTCAGAAATGGTGGTAATGCCTCTGTGGTAACATTTTTAAAAAGGAAAAAAAAAATTGCAGCACTATGGCACAGGTGTAGTTTTGGCCAGAGAAGAGAGGAGCAAGAATATGTGAGAGGAACAGCTCTGCAGACACCAAGGTCAGTGAAGAAGGAGGGGTAGGAGGTGCTTCAGGCGGCAGAGCAGAGATTCCTCTGCAGCCTGTGGTGCTGAGCATGGTGAGGCAGAATGTGCCCCCGCAGCTCATGGAGGTTCATGGAAGTGCAGAGATCCGCCTGCATGGAAGTGCAGCCTGTGGAGGAGCCTTGCACCAGAGCAGCTGGATGCCTGAGAAGAGGCAGTGACCTCGTGGGATGCCCATGCTGAAAAAGGCATGGGTTCCTGGCAGGACCCATGGAGAGAGGAGCCCATGCTTGAGCAGGTTTCCTGGTAGGACTTGTGAGCCTGTGTGGGGCCCATGCTGGAGCAGGCTGTTCTTGAAGGATTGCACCCCATGGAAGAATGACCCATGTTGGAGCAGTTCCTGAAGAACTGTTGCCAGTGGGATCCACTCACATTGGAGAAGTTTGTGAAGGACTCTCCCATGGGAGGAACCCCAGGCTGGAGCAGGGGAAGGACTCTTCTGCCTGAGCAGTGGCAGAAACCATAACCTTCCATTTCCTGTGCCCCTGCATCACTGGGGAAGGAAGAGATAGAGCTGGAAAGGAAGGAGGGGTTGAAAGGTGAATTCTCCCCTCTGATTTTGACTGGTAATAAATTCAGTTAATTTTTCCCCAAGTTGAGTCTGTTTTGCCCATGACCGTAATTGATTTGTGATCTCTCCCTGTTCTTATATCATATCTTGTCCTTTCACTGCATGTTCTCTGCCCTGGCCACTTGTGGAGGGGAGTGATGGAACGGCTTTGGTGGGTACGTGGCATCCAGCCCACACACAATGTACTACTATTCCACTCTGATTTCAGTGTATGTTAGCTGATCATCACTGCTCTAAACAAATAAATGTTCTTAATATCAGAGGTAGTTGCAAGTGATCAAGGAAAAGGTTAATAGGGCTTCAATTTGCTTGTCACATGAGAGCTGATATATCCTAAACTTCATTTCAACTAAGCTGAGATTAGAACTCCTCAGAACTCCAGGAATGCTTGTCTGGATCTGTTACAAGGAGATAGTTTAAATGGGTCTAATGATGTCCACTACTTCCATAGCCTCCATCTGGGTCTTCTCCAAACTCATGTGCACAGTCTTTGAGTGTTCAAAGAATGCTTCATCTACCCCTCCATATTCCTACATTATGTTAAATTATGTGGTGTTTTTATTAATTACCAGAGAAAAGAAGCCTCAGGTTGAATGCTGCTTTGTGAAGTCCAGTTTTAAATTCAAGCTTACAAACTCCTGAGCTAAGGAAATTTCTCTGCTAGATGTGAAACAATTTTCATGTCCTGTTTAAAGTTTTTGAGTACACAAAACCCAATGTCAGCAAAAGAAACCCCAAACAAACTAATGAGGACTGTCAGCAATGAATTTGTATGAATCAGAGTAGAATTGCGTCTTAGACCCACCATGTTACTGAGTTATATGTGCTAAAAGGCCCTACAGAGCCAATAACAGGAACTTTACTTTTTTTTTAAAGTTATGCTTGAATTTAAAATAGAGGGTGTAATATGAGATTGGCCTTTTTCCTCTTGTTCTTCATTACCTTGTAATAGAAGATGGTTTAGTCATACTGCATGTATTCAAGCTGCTGTGCTAGTCAGTAATCTCTCAGCCTTTGGTAAATTTACCAGAGTGAAGGAAAACTACATTTTGATGTTGTGTGGTTTTTTGATTGTGTAGGGTTTTGTGTTTTGTTTTTGTTTTTTCAAAGATGGACTAAATGAGAACTGTAAGGGTGGATAAGTCTAGTAGATGATGAAGCTTAGTAGATGATGAAGCTTAGTAGATGAGGAAACAGTTGGCAGGACAAAGGAATGAGGCAGACTTCTAATGTCGTCAAGGTTGAACTACATCATCGTGATGCAGCATTAATGCTAAAATACAGTCTGTGGTTAGTTAAGGGAGTCACTAGTTTATAGAAGGAAAAAAATTATAATTGGCAAAACAGAGAATGTGATACATGAGAAATTGTAGAGAGGGAAAGCTGTGTCCCTTGTAAAAATGAGAAAGATCTTAAAATAACAAGACAAGTAGGGAAAATAAAGGAAAGTCTGTTTTATTTTCCAACAGAAAATAATTAATATTGTGTAATTTTATCTGTGTCATGGTAACAGGAATTAAGCTTCATTGGCATTCCTTAAGATGAAAAGTTTTTTTGCTAAATCTAATATACTTAAATTGTCAGACATTTCTGTGGCTTTATACCTTATGAATCCTAGCATATACTCTTCTTGGCTAATAGCTTGATGGCTGTCAATAGGAATTACAGAACTGACTATGCATCTAACAAGATTCTCTACTTGGTGCTTCTCAGCCTTTTTTTTCTGCTAACAATTTAAAATAGAAAATTTATTAATTCTTCTTAATGCCCTCATCCTAAAGGTTACAATATGTGAAGGAGAATTAAGATGGAATGATCCCAGTTCTTTTGGGTGACATTAATCCAAGTAAGCCATGTATATTGATGTGCATTTTCATCTCACTGTGCAGGATAGACTGTTTAGAACATCTTTGTTCAGATGGTGAATCTGAGTGTTGACTGGTATGATAGAAGAGCATCAAAGGATGGTTTGCCAGTGTTGTGGATTGCTAAGAGAAGTAATTATCATTTATTGTGTTACCATGATAATAAGGAATAGAAGGGCTTTGTGTTAAGACATCAGTGGATTTTGGAATCAGCATTTAGGAAATGTTACTAAAAAGCTGGAGAAAGTGTTTGATTTGGAGGGAGCCCACACTTCATCATACCCCCTTTTTACTGCCAAATTAAAAAAATCTGTTTAACTTTGATAGAGTCTGATTGTCCAAGTCCTATTATGGATCATAATGGCAAACAGGGATGTGGATCCTCCTCTTCCTGGCACTGGTGAGGTGGCACCAGTGAAGGGTGCATGTTTGTGCTCACGTAATGTGTGCACTCCAGACTTCGAAAATCTGTGGAGGGGTCCAGCAGGGTGTGATGAGGACAGGGAGGGGATTTGTGCAGGTGGCATTCAGAGAGCATGGGAGGGAGCTGGGCTTGTTCACTGTGCTGCAGAGGGGGCTGAGCCAGTGGAAAGGGAGTTGCAAAGACTATGGAATGTGAACCATTTGTGGTAGCACCAGATGGCAGCAGCCAGAAATTGCAGTTTGAGAGGCTGAGCATGAGTTTTGGCCAGGAGGGCAGTGTGTCACTGGAGCAGGCTGCCTGGTGGGGTTTGGAGCCCTCATTTCTGGAGACTTTCCAGTCTCTACTCAGAGAATCCATGACTGGTACTGCTATCAACAGATGTCTTTTTGAGATTGTGAAAGTGAAAACAGTACATCAAAAAAATCTTGGGAGGCAACAGTATTTCTTTCAGAAAAACTTGAAAATTATTTTATATGCCATCAGTTTATTAGTGTTTGTAACTTAATTTTGTTAGAAAGCACCTTCTTTGAAGTCTGACAGGCACTGTGTTATTAATAGTACTTAAGAAAACCTTCCATTGCAGAGGTGTTACTTGTAGTCAGGGATGACAGAATATGTAGTTCTTAAAATTCTGAGCTGTTCTTGACTTCGTATCACGTGTTTTATGACTATTCATACTGAACCATTAATTTATTTGAAAATTTTAGCTGTAACTTAGATACAGTTTGCCCTTGTCACCAATCTGTAAGAAATTTATATACACTAAGAATTTGAAGGCAGTCATCTGTAATGGAAAACCTGTTCCTGTGTCCGTCCACAGAGCCCCCTTGCTACAGTGTTTCATAGAGGAGCCTTTGTTCCAAGCTGCGTGGCATTTATCTAAAAACTGTTGCTTTTCAAGGTGAAACTTCTCTAGTTGGATGGTCTTTCACCTCTGTTCCCAGTCATCAAACTGCTGAAGGAAGTGTTCCTGCTATCCCTTGTGCCAGAACACATTTTCCTGATAATGCGCTCCCACTCTTTCCTTTGCACTGATTAGCTTGGGTGCGTTTAAGGTGTGAACAACCTGTTTAATATATTAAACACGAGAAAATTTGTCCTCCCAAAGACAATAGTCTTGTTTTAGTTGTGATTTTGTTGAGTAAGCAAAGATGTTAATGTAGCTTTCCTTGACTCAGTTTAAAAATTGTGAAAGACCGGACTTAATGGGAACTTGGTATCACTTTTGAGGACTAATACAATTAAAGGTGATCAGTGCTTTGTGCACAGCCCTTTGTATCTTAAGAATAAATGATCCCATCCAGTTCTAATATAGTTCCTGTGACAGATGGCAATGTGCAAATTCATCAGAATCCTCTGACACGTGACATGGAAGAAATCCATGCCTAAGAATTGTGATTTCATATCAAATTCCTTTCTGAGAGAAGTTTTCATCTGACTACTCTGGCATCTTCATGTCTTCATACTTATTTGTGTGTTAAAGCTGAGAGAGACCTTTACTATTCACTTCTACACATGAGTTTTGTTTTTCAGCAAGGGAATGGTAATAGCCTTGCAACCTATGTTTTGAATATAACCTGAGGAAGTGCTCTAGACATTTGAAATTTTATTTTGGTTTTTAAAAATTGAATTTGGTTTGGCTTGTGCATTTATCTGACTTCTCTCTGTTTGTCAACAGCACGGTTCTAGAGCCACTTGGCATAGGCATCTCACTTTTAACTGGTAGCTTCATTCTTCCTGGCATTGGACTTTGTGAACTCTTAGCTCTAGTGTTTCATCCTGTATGTAAACATAAAAGAATGATGAACTATATGGAACATCGAAGGGCTAATGTCAGAAGACTCCCTTTTGGAGCCAGTCATGCGTCTGTCTTACCTTCTGTGCATGATTTCTCTGCACACTGATTCTTACACTAAAATAATACACATTTTTTCTAGCAACCTCACAATCACATAGGGAAAGTTATTTTTGAGTAATGAAGGAACACTTCCATCCTGATATGAAGCTCAGTAATTAGAGGCTATAATTTTAATGTAATTTTTTCTTGTTCTTTTCAGATGGAGATCTTATAACAATTTTTGATAGCTCAGATCTCTCCTTTGCAATTCAATGCAGTAGGATACTTAAGCTGACATTGTTTGGTAAGTATAGAAGACAGTATTTTTCTATTTCTTTTAAATAATATTTATTAAAGTTCAGGCAGTACTTCAGAGTGGTACAAAAAACTTTAAATTTGTCATGTCAGAAGGTGAAGAAAATGCAAACAGTAAGTTGGAACTGCTGTGTTAATACATGATATCTGTTTTCTCTTGATGTTTTTCGTGAGAATTCCGAACTTAATGGGAACCGAAACTACTGCGTTTTGTAAGGTTGCTCAAAGTATTTGGCATGTGTGCATATACATGTGATCAGTGGTTCTTTCTTCCTTAGTACTCTTTTCCATGTTCTCTTCCACTCTCTAGCATTTGTGGGGTTTTCTTCACAGGTGGATGAGAATTTGAAGCTGACACTTACCTTGCAGTGGTACCCTGCTCCAAACTAGTGTTAGTTGCTTGGAGCTGAATAGATCTTAACATTTATCCTTTAGCCTTTGTGTAAAAGTTCTTTATTTTCAAGCTACTATAGGTAACTTAGCATGTAGTTCCAAGACTTTAACTTGGGCACTGACCTTATTCATGAATTGCAGCAGTGTTGTGTGTGCCATGTTCTAAAGGTACAGCTTTCCAGAACCACTGCATCATTCAGGGTATATTCAGGGAAATGAGTAAACAATGCAGACACTTGCTGTGGACTTTGCTTTGGACCTGTAGCTTTTTCTGAACTGAGATTATATTAAAGGAACAGTAAGCTCTAAAATGAGTTCAGTGTGTGTGGACTAAACTTTGTCACTTGAAACTTCACAAAGAGTGATGGTGCTCCAAGCAAGTTAAAGTTGGAATTCTTTTTGTCAGCTTAAACTGGATGTTACTACAGTCTTAAGTTTATCTAATTGCTGTTTTGCAGTGAATGGACAACCAAGACCCCTAGAATCTAATCAGGTGAAGTACCTGCGCCGAGAGCTGATAGAACTTCGCAATAAAGTCAATCGTTTACTGGACTGTTTAGAACCGCCAGCGGAACCAGGGCTTTCCACTAATCTGCCTGAGAGTGGTAGGCAGCCTGGCAAAGAGTTGTTTGCTTTGACTTGCAGAGTGGTGCACTGTTTAACAAAGTAAAACATGGATCATTCTTAATTGTTGCTTGATGGCCCAGAACTTAATTTTTAATGCTTTAGTTATTTCAGAGTGTAGTGGTTTTTTGTTTGAGGTACCTGGAGTAAAGTACTGAACTAATTCAGGAATTAAACTTCAGAATCCAGGGTTTTGTTTCAATGTATGAAAACACTGTAACTAACACCTGTGAACCCCAGCAATGTCTTGAGAGGGCTTTTAGCCAAATTAATAGTTCGTTGCTGAAGAGTTCTTACTCGCAGTTGAGTAGTCCCCTCTGCTTACTTTGGGCTAGCTCTGGTGCTTATCTTGTGTTGCTAAGCAAGTTTGATTCACTAAAACAGTCAGATGTCAATTCAGCAAAAATTATATCCACTTTTCTTGCCAGGTTAGGAAATTGAATCCACACATTTTGCGCTCAGACCAGCATCAGAGCTGTCTCAGGGTAAGCAGCACGAGGGTGCAGGTAGGGGTGGGAAAGGATTTTTGGGGGAGGGCAAAATGGGAAAGAAAGTCTTATTCTCACAGTTTTGAGGTATTGAGCTTAGGGCAGTTGTACTGCAAATATTCTATCTCTGTGTGCTTTACTAGAGAGTTTAGGTAAGATGGAGACAAAAAATAATGACACAGTCATGAAGTAAAGTGCTCTGAGTAAAGGGGTGAACAAAAACATCAGCCTGCCTTTTAGGAAATGTTGCTTTTGTTTTTGCACTTTGAAATTTTACTGCTTTTGTTGGTTAGAAAAATCCCAGCCCTGTTCCTACAAAATATGCAATTAGTAATTTCAGTGGAATACCATGGATTCTGGTTACAAACTATGTGGAAGGAGGTTAGAGTGATGATCTAAGAGTGTAAACAAAACTAGCCAGTCTCTATCTATCTGTAGTTGTTTGCTTTTAACAGAAAATGTGGCACTATCAGCTAAGGCATTTCAGAGGGATTTAGTTATGCATATAGTTGCAAAGATCTCAACTTAACCTGTCAGTTTAGGAAAAATTAGTGGAGAACATTAAAGTACAAACCAGAAACTGCAGCTGATAAAACAGCATAATAAGTTGGAACTATCCTGTATGTTCTCCTAATTTTGAATTCTTCGTGGGCAATTCATTTGTTTGAAGCAGGAGCTTTGTGAATTTCAGAACAGGTGATATATATTGATAGTCCACAGTGTTAGTATACCTTTTAGTAACTGTGCAAGAAACTTAAGCTTTGTGATCCATCCCAGTTTCAGATACATCAGTGATTCTTCACTGTTACCCTGACATGCACATTTCAACAGTTAAATTTACAAAGCCCCCCAACTGTGCGTTGTTGCAGTTGCTGCAGTGCAATGTGTGTGTGTGCTGGTGTTTCAGTTCTGGAGAGCTGGTAACTGGGCGTTTTGCTTTGTAGATGCTGTAGATGGTAGGGACGAAAAGCCTGCTGCTGCTGACGCTAATGTTAAGCCATCCACTCAAGTTATAGCAGCGAGCATGTCTGCATTCGATCCGCTAAAGAACCAGGATGAAATCAGCAAGAATGTCATGTCAGCCTTTGGCTTGACAGATGATCAGGTGTCAGGTAAGGATGTGGCTGGTGAAAGGGAAAGCTAAACCTGTTCATAATCGATGACTCCAGTACTGATTTGTAACAAAGCGTTTGTATGTTGGATGTATTAAGCTGTGTTCTGTGTTCACTATGTCCTTTCAGAATTCTAAAACTTGCTACGTTAAGGTGTTGTATCTGTGTGCTAACTTTTGTATAGAAAATATTGAAACGTTGCTGTTGATTTTAGCATTGTGTTTTAACTTGGAGTAGAAAATGGCTTCAATTTTTTTTAATTTGAATTACTTAAAGCTATTGTGTGGACAAACTTAATTGGTATCTGACAGTGACAGAAGAATTTGCTGCTCTGCTTTAAGATTTGGTCTTACAGTTCATGTTCTTGGCTTGTGCTTCTGCTCTTTGGGTCATTCAGAATGTGTCGTATGGTCCCACCTTTTCCCTTTTTCATTTTAGAAGTAAATGGAATCAACTTTTTCACCGTGAACAGAAAGGAATAACATACTTCACTGAATTTTATTTATTTTTGAAGACCTGAGGACTCTTGGCCCTAGTAATAAAATGCTAAGCATATGAAAACTGATTATACTAAATTGAATGCGCTCAGCTTGAGACAGGATAACTGAAGCTCGAAAAGCTTCAATGTAGAATGTGATAAGGAGTGTGATGCAGAACTTAGGGAAGTAATTTTGCACAGCACCTGTGCAGGCCTGGCAAGGTTTAATGGTTCATTGAAACATGAAAATGAAACTGCTGTTAGCTAACAGGATTTGCTGTGTACTCTCAACTCCAGAGCAAGTGAGTTTTATATGATGTGTGAAGTAATGATACAGATGAGCAAGCCAGTAGCAACTGGAGCTCGTTCCTCCAGTATGGCTGCCATGGCAAAAGTGTGGAGTAAAAGGAATAGATCTGCACTGTGTGATTGTGACTGTGCAGGATCCAAAGTTGTACCCACAGAGAGTGGTTGACTTCAGTATGAAGTACTGGTCTGTGGACCAGGCCTATTGTGTGATCTTTTCCTCCATGGGACGTTTTGGGTATTGTCACAACATGGTTCTTTCACAGACCACATGCATTTGAAAATTTGCAGTGTGCTATCTGAACAAGTAAGCAAGAGGAAGTGAAGCACAACTTCACTTGTTGTGAATAAAATTTGAGCTAATTTTTGAATGAATTTTTTTGTCCCCATCAGTTAATGTTTTGATCAGTGATACTTCAACATTTGTGTCTCCATAATTCTTCTGAGAGAGCAAAATGACCATTCTTTGAACATACAAAGAGCTCCACAGAGGACCATTTAAACAGAGTATAAGAAAACCCATTCCTAAAAGCTGTAATCCTGCAGTTATGTATATAAGTGCAAATCAAGTAATAGGCAGATTTGATTAACTTTCCCCTAATAAGATTAACATGAAAACACAATTAGAGGCTTATTGGACGCATATTTATCTTGTGTAAATATAACTATCTTAAAATTGCAAATGAACTGGCAGCAGTTCTAGTACTTGTGCTTAACTTAAAGCAGGTATTTGAAAGTAGTGTTTCTTAGCATTCATACAGTTGGAAATATCCAGGTTTAAGCCCATTTGTTTCTAGCAAAATATTTTTCATTAAATTGTAGTATATTGCATTTGTTCACATGTGTGTTTCAGAACTTCTTACTAATGCAGAGCAAATCTGAATTCCCAGTTTCTGTGCTGTCTTTGGGTGTCAGCTGGAATATTTTCAAAATCAGCAGAGCAGACAGTTGCTTTTAGACTGAAGCCTATCATATCCTGTCTGGGTGTATGATTTTAACACCTCTTTGGAGGTTTTCTGTTCACATGCTATTTTACTATCAGTAAAACGCTTTGTGGCCTGTCCATGTGTTTCACAATAAGACACTAATCCATTTGGATAGTTCCATGCAACCTTTTAACTTTGCTCCAGATAAGAAAAAATAGGTAAGTGCATGTTGTGTCCAAACATGGCAACTCTTCAGTGTGTGTGCATGTGTGTGTGTGCAAGGTTAGCAATTGAAGCAGTTGAAAAAATACTCTGTCACAAAGGATTTTATCTCACAAATGAACAAATGAGTCAGGTGCCTCAAAAGAATGAAATCTGAGTGAGCTAGAGATAGGTGGAAAAATCCCCCCCACCCCTGCCAATATTTTCAAAAGAAAGTTTAGGTGTGCAAATATACACTAATTTTAGCTTGGGTATGACACACATGTAAATCTGAAGTGGAAAAAGTGTTAAAAACATTGCAAGGGAGGGATCTTGTATTAGAATTTTTTAATTTCAACTCGGTGTTCATTTTGCATACTGTATTTTGTTCTTCCTCCTTTAGGACCACCCAGTGCCCCTGCAGAGGAGCGATCAGGAACACCAGACAGCATCGCTTCCTCCTCTTCTGCAGCCCATCCCCCTGGGGTTCAGGCACAGCAGCCACCCTACCCCAGCACGCAGCCACAGACTGGGCAGGTGGAAGGTAAGCAGTGTGCTTTTCCACTGTCCTGGATGTGAAGGATGGTGTCTGAGTCTGCCTTAAATTAGCAGACTTAGCAGATCCAAAGTGGATGCCTTTGGATACTGCAAATCGCCGTGCGCCCCTAGGCAGTACAGACTTTGTCCTCGCTGCCCGTGCTGGTCGATGCAGGAACAGCAGGTGGAGCAGTGGCTCTTTGAAAGGGTGGATGGTGTAACAAGAGAGAATTTTCATGGTGCTGTTTTCTGCTTGCATCTGTGCTCGTGTCATACACTGTGTGTTGTGTTGAGCTTTCACTCAATTAACAGTTTGTGGACTTGTCTGCTATGTATTAAAACTGTTGTTTATTCATAATTTCTACCCAACAGACTGGAAATAGTATTTCATGGCTTCCTTTTGTGTTTGGCTCTGTGCCAGTCAAGTTAAACCCCATAACATCTTAAATGCATGGTAGTTCCTTTTAACTCCTGAGAGCTCAGCTGGCTCTCCTTTAAATTTAGAGGTCTTAGCTCTGGTATTCAGATTTGTTTGCACTATGCCCTTAAAAACGCTGTTTAACTTCTCACAATTTACCTATTCTGAGGTTTCCTACGTTTGGACATAATTTCTTCTGGTGCTGTTTTCTAAGTGCACTGAGTCTTCTGACCTGCACACTTCTGGATTAAACTGTTTGTGAAATAACCTGCTTTGTTACTTCTTTCTCCATATGAAGAATAATACTAAATTATTTCTGTGCTGGTGGTGGCACAAGTGAGAGCCCTCTGATGCTTGCTTTACTGATGTAATACTCAGACACGTGTGAGATGATGGTCAAGTATCCATAGTCATTTGGATTTTCTTGCCTGAAGGGAAATAAGTAATATTTTTTTCGAGCAGAGCATTTGAACAACTGGTAGTTATGTATAATATTTAAAGAGGTATGAATACTGTTGGTTGCAGTGGAGCTTATGGAACACTTCTTTTCCTGCTTTCAGCCTTTTCTTGCTTATTAAAGTGTTAAAACATAGCAGGAGACATCTTTGTAGCTTAAAGATAGAGCAATTTGGTGTTTATGTATAAAAGTTACTTTTGCGAAAAAGGGCTCCAGGTTCATCTGTTGGCAGTGAGAAAATTTATTGTTCAGAAACCATATTCTCAGCTACTGAACTTGCATTTTATAAGTTTAGTTTTTTTACTTTAGTTTAATACAGTAAGGTAAGAAGTTTTAAATGTTGCTGTTAAACTAGAACTGAAACAAAGAAGTGAAACATTTAAAAGCACTAGGAACGCTAGCTTGGAATCCTGTATGGCTGCTAACACCAGGGAAAGGGAAAAGTATTTGTTTCTGTAAAACTCATCTTATTTGTGGAAGATGTTATCTAGGCTTATGTATCAGAGTAGATATAGTGATTTTTCTAAACTTGGGTCAAGGAAAGTATAATGCAAGAGTGCTAATTATAAAAGGTTTTATGTAGTTTTATGTAGTTTTTATTAATGCTACTGCAATCTTTTAAGTAATGGTTATATTTTCTTTGCTCTGTGGTTCAGTCTTTGGGAAGAGATCAGAAGCAACTTTTGCCTTTGTTCATTAGAAATACATTGCTTATGCTGTGCATTGTATGTATGTGGTAAACAGCAGTCTCTCACCAAAGCTGGATAATGTAAGTGCAATTATCAATTTTATTCAAATTCAGAGTGTTCAAAGATTTTTCTTTGAAACATGAAGTTGTTTTTATACATCACTGAGGTTTGATAGCACCTCAGTCCAGTGCTAGTCTGTGGGCTTGTGCTCTTGTCCCCACAGAGCCATAACCCAGCCAGAACTTTGGATAGGTTTTGATTGTTTGGTTTTCAGCAGGATGGACTCACATAAATGGCACTGCCGGTGAACTGCAGGTTCTGTTAGAAACTAGTTTTGAAACTAGTTTTAAGATTATTAGTTCATGTCATAAAAAACCCAAGACACCCCAAGCTCTGCTTCCCCCATACACTTTCCCAGTATTTTGAAGATATAAGTAAACTGGTGATGCCAGTCATGTGTCAGTCCTTCTGGTGTATCAGGGTTTATTAATTAATGGCTTTCTCTGCCAGTCAGTGCTGTGATGATTGCGATTGGTTAAGTTATGTGTGAATACCAAGTCACCTCACTTCTGTGTGCTGATACTACTGAAGGGCTGCCTCCCTTGAGAAGTTTTCAGCATTCACTAATTTGAATTAAATCAATCCAGCAAAGATGTTCTAGTATAGTGCTGTGTCTTGTGGCCTGTGCTTTTCTACCACTAAATTCAGTCCTGAACACACACAAGAAGCAATTATATACACATGTGGATGCTTTTTTAGTCTTTGCTGAAATACATGTGAAATCTCAGTCCCACAAGCACTTCATGGTCTTCTAGGGAAAAGAATGTTGTGTGAATATATGTAAATGGTTATATTCTGAATCAGACTAAAAGTCTTTTTCAGTGCACAGGAACAATGGTAAATGCTGGCAGACTCTTTGCTGCATTATGCACTGCTAAGTACAAAACCATACACTAGTGCTGTAGCTCATCTAGTTTTCAAAATAAAAATGTAGGGAGAGAGAAGACTCTGTGTGTGAGGACCCATAGGATCCCCACCTGTATTCATTACCATAAATTAAGAATGTTTTATTAAATGGCACTGGAACACCTCTCTGTTCCTCAGTAACGCCTCAGCCCTGGAGAAAACAGCAAGCCTTCTCAGAAACCTCTGGTAAAACTCCGTGCTCTTTCTTTGCTCTCCCTTTGCCTGGGATTTCCAGCAGGTGCCAGTGTGGTCCCTCTGTTAGCCTGCAGGGAATTATCCCAAGACAGGCAGCCTGCTGGTTATTCTCTCAGAACTTCCCCACATCAAATGAGTTTCAGAAAGAGAGCTTTCTAATTCTTAATTATCAAGCTAACAGGCTTAAATTCTCTTCAAGCCTTGTGCTTTGAACTCTCATCATCCCACAATAATTGCACACCAAATAATATTTTAAGTGACTTCATCAATATAAAGTATTCTAAATACCTTAGTGTGAATGTAAAATACTGCTCCTTTCAGCTGCAAATAATGCAGATAAAAGAAGAAATAAGGAGTTACTTTAAATCAGTGTGGACAGGGGTCTGTCTGAGAGAACTTGGAGCAGAGTTAAGTTGCTTTTCTCCCGGTGCAGCTCTGAAGATAGAGTTTACAGTCTATTTATACAGTCTGCTGGTCTTTGCAGAGTGAATAATAGTACAGTAACACTTCATAATAGTAAAGTTTCCATGTCTGCTTCAGTTCATCTAAGCTTTAGTTTTGGCAGATAATTGATTTTGTTCTTTGACTGTGACTTACCAAATTGAAAAACAGCAGAAGCATAAAGCCTCAACAGGACCCATAGGTTGTCTAAACAAATATTCTGCCTCTTTTGGCCAAGAAATTGAAAACAGTGAATGCAGGAAAGATAAGCATAGACTTGGACTACCAAGCTTAAGAATGTATGGTTTTATTTTTGCTTCGGGTGTATACAACTGGGTCTCTTAAGAAAACTTGGTGATGGTAAGAGATGGATGACTTATCTGGAAAATTTGGTCGGCATACATAATGTACTGTTCTGCTTACAGTACTTGGTTGCAGAAATGGTCTTAAAAACATAATCTAAACAGACAATCTGAGGACATGTTTAACTTTTGAAGTACTTTAATTTACAGTGTAAGTTCTGGAGCAGTTATGAAGATGTTTAAAGATTCCTGGTCTGTTACCCACCAGAGTAGTGCTAACTAAGGTACAGCCTCTGAAAATGTGCAATAGTAAGCTTCACATAACTCTTTAGATAAACTTTATTTAGTCAGAACAACGTGTTTCAGAAACTAAAATCTGTACTTTGATGTCATTGGATTTGTTTCTGTGATGTTGAACTGTCAGGGTATCGTTGGCTGTAATGCACCAGGGCACTGGGCTTCAATGAAATGCGTTTTTAATCCCTAGGTCAGATGTATCAGCAGTATCAGCAGCCTGGTTACCCTGCTCAGCAGCCGCAGGCTCAGCCCCAGCAGCAGTACGGCGTGCAGTACCCAGGTAAGCAGCTCTGCAGCAGCAGCTCAGCTGCAGGACCTCTCCTGCAGTGCCCGACCCTGTCAGCTTCAGTTCCTGACCCTGTGGGGCAGGTCAGGGTGCTGAGCTGCCCAGATGCCTGTGTTCCTTTTTGGGAACTGGCACAATTCAGAAATTGCCAGGAGGAGAACACTGTAGCTGTTTATGTTGTTAATATGTAGTCAAAGTTCAGCCCTACTTGATTGTGACTGAAGGCCGATGTCATTACTAGTCAGCAGAATGCCTTGTTAGAAAGGCAGGCAAAAGGAATCACCTGAAGGGTGAGCAGCATTCAGGATTATATTCTGCAGTCATGCTATTCTAGCAAGTAAGTGACTAAACATCCCAATTTAGCTTCCTTAAATATCAAAGGTGTCTAAAGATGGCCCCCATTTCTTGTGTCTAGAATGATCTCCATGTCCAAAATTTACTGATTTAAACACTGTAGCTGTCAGTCAGTAAATCCTTGGAAATTACACATACTGTAAATCCCAGTGATAGTTTTTCTTTTTTAGTTTTTGATTTTGCTGATACCTTAAGTAAAGGTGCCAGTAGACTTCCAGTAGAAGAATAATTTAGTGCCCTAGTGGTTTATGTGCAGTGAAATATGAAAAGCTAGCTGTGGTGTATACCCAAAATAAACTTGACCTCAGAACTTTCAGTTTCTTTAGAAGCATCTGGCATCTAGGAATGCATAGTATATGCTAGGAATGATAATTCAGATGAGGTTTAGGGATGAACCTGTAAGAATAGATTTTGTAACAAATTGCATTTTGCTTAATAATTTCAGAAGATGATACAAAGCATTTATCATTCCTTGTTTTAAAAAATCCTCCTTAAGCTAAACAAAAGACTACCATTAAGTGGGTCAGATCCAGTGTGACCTTTTCTTGGTGCACAGTGGGAGTGCATCAATTTTTATATTGATAAGAAGATTTGCAGAGCTCACAAAGAAATTCCATGCTTAGCTTGGAAAAGAACCCTAGAATACTTGGACTAAAGGTTTGTGCCTCAGACCTTGTTCCTGTGCACTGTGTGAGAGCTTGTTGGTTTGAACATCGATATGGTGGCTTGTTCTCTGCAGATTTCTACCCTCTACATTTGTAACTAGATTACAGAGACAGATGTACTGAGGTATAATTTCAGAAGTAGCAAGCCTGTTGGATGTAGAAGGGTCTGTCTGACTCTCTAGACTTAAAAAGTGAGTGGAAAAACAAAGGAATTTCGATCTGCTTTCTAGACATACCCTACCGTCATCTAATCAATCATTTTACTGATGTTCCTGTGCAAGCTGAAGTGCAATGTGAGTTTTGTTTTCCAATTAACATCATTGTCAAGTATGAGTGAAATGCCACCAGAAACTTATGGGGGCACCTCTGTTTGTCATAACTTAGTTCACAATTAATCTTCAGAGAAAGAGGTTTTTTTGAGGACCTATTGCCTTTGGAGATGTTGAGTCACAGGATCTTTTTGTTTGTGTTGCTTTAGTTCTCATGAGTATTGTCTCCTTTCAAACCCATGTCTCCCTGAGAGCAGGATCCCTTCCCACTCTTGTAGATCTACTACTAGGCAACAGTGGCTATTTATACAAGGGTGTAAAAAATGGACCCTTCAGAAGTTTGTCTCATGAGTAAATTTTGATCCCAGTTTCAAGGTGAGTTTATTGCAGTGCATTCTTACCCTTACTCTTTCCATTTAGGGCTGTGCACTTTTAATAATTTGTGTGTCTGGTGTTTAATGCTGACAGGATTCCAGTCACTGGAGAGGTTTCATTGCAAGTAGCTGCAGGTGTGTTTCATGATGGATAAAAGTAGCTATTTCTTCATGAAAGGACTTTGTTCCATTTTAAAGTTTTTGAGAAGAGAAATTCCCTTTGGAAGAAGTTTCATACAGAAACATCAAATTTTTGGGGCATATGTAAATGGAAGTTTTGTGCTAAAGGGTTCTGTTCTACACAACCTTTTCATATTTAACGCTAAAGAACTGAAAACACCTATGATTTAACCAAAGGCATGACTTTTATTAAACCCTGAGAGTATTATCAAGCAGTTTAATTTGGAGGTTTTATTTGGGAAAAGGGTTGAATTTTGCCTCATTTGCCAATGAAGATTTTTTGTGTGTGTGTGATATTAAGGAAAAGACTACTTGTCTTTTTTTTCTTTATTTCTTGTCAGTCACAGGAAAACTGTTTTTTAGTAACTGTTGTCAGTGTGCTGTGCTGCCACGGTGTGCACCAAAACCCCGGCCGTGCGCTTGTGTGAAAGGCAGGAAAACTCGCAGTTCACGCTTGGTTTGCCTTTTCTGTGCTTCCTGCATCGTTTTGCGTTTGTCACTGTGACCATTAGGAACAAAAGGTCTTTCTGCAGGCAGGCACTGTTCTTTAGTGTCTCTTACCCTACCTTGCTCTCTGCTTTTCCAGCAGGCTACAGCCAGCAGCAGCCCCCGTCGCAGCAAGCCCAGCAGTTCCCGGCCTACAGCCAGGCGGCTGCCCCGGCCCCGGCCGCCGCCTTCCCGGGGCAGGCGCAGCAGCTGCCGGCGCAGCAGCCGCCGCAGTACCCGGCGGGCAGCTTTCCCCCGCAGCCCTACACCACGCAGGCCTCCCAGCCCGCCGCCTACAGCGGCTCCCAGGCGGCGCCGGGCACCTTCCAGCCGCGGCCCGGCTTCACCCCCCCGCCCGGCAGCACCATGACCCCCCCGCCCAGCGGGCCCAACCCCTACGCCCGCAGCCGTCCCCCCTTCGGGCCGCAGGGCTACACCCAGCCCGGGCCCGGCTACCGCTAGGGACGTGCCCCTGAAGACTGACACCTGCGATTCCATCCCGACAGACTCCAGGATTTTTAATTGAGATTCCAAAACTGTAATGAGGCAAAACTATAGCTGTTAATTAAATTCTGCTGGGGGAGGGAAATGACCAAATCTTTCCTGCTTTAAATTGTATTCGCTTCCTAGTTTAATTTGGGGCTGGGTGGTTTTTGGAAAACACTACTTCAATGTCTGTAAAGTGATTGACATTCTAGCTTGCCTTGTCTGAAGGATATGAAGATACTAGTTGGAAGTTTAGCCCACTTATCAGGCTTGTTTTTACTAATACCATGATGTACTAAATTAGATTCATTCTGGAAGTCAAACTAGATATGATGTATTATAAATTGTAATGTTCACATGGAAAAACTAATAAAAACCCTGAATCTATTAAATGCCTGATCTTGATTTTAGAAGTTAGGGAATACTGAACAAGACAACTGTGCTAAAGACCAGTGTGCATGGTGGGGGCAAAGAGCCCCAGCTCTTTTTTTTCCTGGTAAAGAGCAGCAGTGTGCTGGGGTTTGCAGGAGGAGAGGCAGAGTTCTGGGTGTGTAAATGGAGAAATGCTGGACTGCAGATGGCTTTCACAGAGGTTTCACAGCTGGGGGTGGTTTTGTGCTGTCAGCTGTCATTAATTGTCAAGTGACCCTTTTACCAAATGGTTAGGAACCAATCCATAAAGTCTTAAAGACTCTTATCAATTTTGCATTAACAAAGTGTGGGAGAGAATTCATTTATTACTTGAAAATTTAAACCAAATGTATATCTTTAAAAGAGAACTCATAAAAAACCCCCAGCTTTTGACTGTGACTCCACAGTTCTTCTGGGTGGTTCTTTGCCACCCAGAAAACTTGGGAGCGCAATCCTAGCTACTCAATTTTGAGCCAAGAAAAAGCAGATCAAGGGCTGTAATGAAGTCAATAGACCATATTACAGCAGAGGGCAAAATCTTCTCCCAGTTAATATTTTCCATTTTGCAGATTCTAGGAATATGTAAAACTAAGTGGGGAATAAAAAAATGAACTGGAGCAAGCTGCCTGAATTCTCCTAAAGAAAAATTAGGAAGTTGAGTGAAAATATTCCTACCTTCAGCATCCTTAAACAGTGCAGTGCCCACAGCTAGCCAGTGAGCTGTGGCTGTACCTCCTCCCATTTCTGCTCTCGTACCTAACACATCCCATTTAACAAGGGCTTGTATCCAGCAAGCAGTTTGTTCTGAATTTACCACAGAAACTAGCCCCTGTTTTCATGTAAAACACTTGAAAAAAACCACTTGATTAAAAAATATTTTATTAGGAGTACAGTGTACCTGCAATGTACTTTATAAGGTATTTTCTATAAATGACTACTATATAGATCTGGGTGTTCCTGTTCATATTTCTTCAATACATTAGTAAGGTAATGAATAACACCTTTAAAAAAAACCTACATCTCTTTATTTAGTTCATAAATGTTCAAGCGGTACAACAAGTAGCTTTGGGAGAGGTTTTAATCAACATAAATGTAAAGCATTTTCAAAGTTCAGTTATCAGTATTTCCCCTTTGTCCCCAATGAAAAATGTTTTAAACCAGAATTTTTCTTTTTAAATAAACCTGATCATGCTGTTATAACTAGTTTATTCTTTTTCCTCTTTCATTTGTCTTCCCAAGTTGCCTTGCACAGTACGTACATTTGGCTTTTGAACCAGTAAGTGTCAGGCTCTGAAAACTGCATTTTCCTGAAAAACCCCAGCCGGGTTTTTCATTCCAGCCAGGCCAGCTTTGTTTCTTCATTCCATGTACATATGTACCTGTCCACTTCAATTAGAGAGCACCAGCCCTCCCTGCCAGGCTCACGGGCAGCGGCTCTGACTCCACAGTGGCAGGCTGAACATGGCTTTGGCTGGGGCTGACACATTTGAAAACAAACACAGAAGAAAACCCCACTGAACTTGATCATTTAAAGCTGCACATACAGCAACCTGCCTCGGCGTTTTGGCAGGAGCATAAACTATGTGTAAGGAGAAAGTGCTTCAAGTTTACTGGCTGCAGAATATTAAAAATTATAAGATCTTTTCTATAATTTACGACTGGGAGATGTTACAGGTGGATTAGGATGGGTAGCTTATGGCACTTCCATTACAGGACCAGTGAATATTTAAAAACTAACGCACATTGCATTCCATGACCAACTCTGGCATATCTGTGCCTTAAACATTTATTACAACATCGTGATAAATAATATACACACTGTATCTTTTAAAATACCATATAAACCATACCTCAAGAATAGGGAGCCAGCTTCCCTATACATTATCCTACAACATGTCCCTAGCCTGTGTTTCTTTTTATTCTAAAAACAAGTTTGTAACACTGGATAACTACAGTAAGCAGCCTACACTATTACACAATTAATGCAGTATTGGCATTAGACTGGCATAAGCCTCGCACTCAGCCAACACCGAAGTGCCGGGCGCACCGTAAGCGTTGCCTTCCTGCAGCCTGCGCTGGGCAGTTGGGCTGGGCCTCTGCACCGACCTCACGTGGCATCTACCACTTGCCAGGTATCGATGTGCCACACTCGTACCAGCGGACGTAGTTAATCTGAGTCTCCCCGCCTATCTTCCCAAATTTGACAGGTTCCTGACGAACTGCCCTGAAAAACCCTGGAACAGATAAGAGAGTTTTGTTTGCGTGAAGCTCTCAGGACAGTACCATGCTTTGGTTCCCTGAGAAGCCTGTAACATTGCAGTGAGTGGCTAAAGTAGTCACCAAGCCGTTAACCTGACTGCCACAAGCAGAGCTGTTTGCTGCCCCTACATCCATTAGCACTCTGCAATTTTCCCACCCAAATCAAAGCCAAAGTGCTTGGGATGGCAGCACAGAGGTGAAGCCTGCCTCCCCTGGACATCCCAGCGCCCTGCCGTGGGTGGTGCTGGCTGGGCACGGCCTGTGCCCCCTCTGTCCATGCTGGGCTCTTGGAACAGGAGGCTGCTCCACATTGCAAAGTGACAGTGACAAGTAGTCCCCACTGCGCAGCCTTGACATTGCAGTGGACCTCAATAAAACCCGGACACTGGGGATAGTTCACGCTGTCTCCCCATCCTTACATGAGAAATCATCCTCCTGGCTTTCACTCTGCCGCCTTTTACAACACATTTGCTTCCCCTTCAGAACAACATTAAGTTTCAAATTAAAGTGGGGAATTGGGGCTCCATCCATAAGGAACTGGGGCTCCTGGCCATAAGGAATCTATGTGTGGCTGGAACAGACACATGGACCCACACACACAAAATACTGTTCTGCAGCTAAGAGACAGCATTGGCCGTGATCCCCTGACAGCATTTCAGGTCAAATACATGTAGGTATTCAGAAATCGACCTGCAGCAGCCAGAACAATTGGTCTGTTGGTCTTTCTTTTCTCTGTTCAGTTCATTTACTAGAAAACAAGCTATTGAAAAGCTACTTTTGTTTGCTTGTTTCATTGTTTGTTTTGGCCTAAAAATGAGTGTAGCTCACGAATTCACTCAAATCCAGTTGCTGAAATCAAATTGCTTTTAAGTGTCTTTTAAACTGAAGTAGCAAGGTTGTTAGGTAAAAGTTTTTTTAAATATTTAAATATTTTTAAAAGTGTGAATCTGGTACAACTGAGAAGTTTGCTGTTCTGGCAATGCAGATTGGATTCTGACCATCTCCTAGGCAAAATATCCTTTCAAATGGGCAGCACTGACTGGGAAGGGAAAGCAAAAGCCTCTTTAGAAAAAACTCACAAAACACATAACAAACACCCTTCAGATGATTCAACTACTTTGTTTTTTGGAAAAATTTGTGAAAGACTTAGCAACTTCACACTCATCTCCTGCACCTACCTCAATGCATTTCTGGACTCGTGTGGGGTGTTTTGTAAATGGAGCACAGGAAGGTTTGGTCAGCACGCTGATATTGTACTGAAAACTGTTTTGCTGTTTTCCTCAGTAAAATGTTCCATGAGATGCTCAGCACGTGTGCACGTACCAGCACAGCCTGCGTTCTTACCCCACTAGGAACAGAACACCTCAGCCTGGCGCTGCTGCCAAGCAGCAAGGCAGCAGTTCAGCTGACAGAAGTACAAATTTCGTATGCCTCAGCCTCAGCAATGAGTGAAAAATAGCCAGGCAGGTCACAGCTGTGTTTAGCACACCCAGTCCCATGTCCACTCAGACCAGGCTGGAATTTTGGGCACCCCTTTTGCAATCAGTACACACAAAATTACTGCAGCATGAATTATATTTTCCAGCTATACTTTTCAGTTTCTTGTTAGTACCAAACAAGGTATTTTAATGCCCAACTGATTATGTACGGTGCTTTAAATCAACCTTGCTAGTTTAAGCACACCACTTAATGCCTCTCTGCAAACTCAGATTTGTGGTTGGGTTTAAATATGTAATACCAACTGTGATTAATTTGTTGGGCTGTTTTAAACAGGAGAGAGGCTGTTTGCTACCTAACAGAATCCAAGTCATAACCATCCTAATAAGTCATCATTCACTGTCAAAAACTTCTTGACCCTCTTCTGCCTGCAAAGCTGGCCTTTCATCGCCCACCCCAGCAGTGGGCATTGAATCCATTGGCAGGAAAAAGAGCAAACAAAGAATTGCCAAGATTTGCTACAGAGACAGGTGTTAGGAATTACCGTCTTTGACTGGTAGATCTTCTTGCTGTCCTGTCCTTCCATCTAAGAATGAGTCTACAAATTGGCAGTGATCTTCTCCATGGCCCCTCTGGTCTCCTATGTTATAAAATTTTCCTGAAAGCAAAGAAGCAGCAAAGTTAGTGAAGGCTATTTTCAAAAACCACCAGAGGCAATGGGCTGTGCTCTTTCCTCTGTGGGGAAGCCAAGGTGAACACTATGATTCTTTTTCTCTCAGGACCTGTAGCTGTAATTTGAACATGACGTGCAGGCTCCAAGTGCTCCTGGCTAAGGCAAAAGTGCCCCACTCCTGGCCAAAATGTATGCATGGTTATAATTTTCCCCTCTCCTTACATTTCATACAGTAAGGGAAATTTTGTTGCTACCAAGATCATCAAAAAGCAAGTTTTGGTAGTGATCTGAATGGAAGGTGGGTCTGGTTCCCTGTCAGGAAACCCCCAGTATCTTCAGAGATGTTTTTATAGACCACCTCCTAACATAGCCAAGGCCTGTTTTATAAATCATCATATTTTTACAACATGGATATGCAAATGATAGCCCTTAACATATAGATGACCTCGCACACTAAGTACTTCTCCAGAGCATGGAGTGTGCCCACGTATTTACTTGCAGGATTGCTGAACAGGACACCTGACTGCAACTGAGTAGAAATCAAGGTCTCACGTGTCCCATGTAGCATGTGCTGATGACACTTCTGTGCTTATCCTGTTAACAGGCACAGTGAAGGAGCTTTGACAGATGTTTTTACTTGCTGATTTGATTTGCAAGACGTTAGTAAAATTCAGTTCAGGAGATGGAAGAGAGCATGCTACATTCTCTTCCCAAACCTGTAACAGAAACCTTTGTAGGTTTACCTTTCTTTCAGAACTTACCATTCTTTATAATCTTTCACAGCACTTAATTCTCAATATGTTCAACCTTTGGTTGAGATGTTGAAAGGAAAGGTGAAAGCATTTAGAAAAAGGCTCAGGATGCAGGTATAAGCTAGGCAGAAAGTCCAGTTACTCATTAGATACTGGGTGTCCTGGAGCCTTGAGTCCATGCTAGTCTGGTCATTTGAGAGGTGGTGGGATGGGTTGTAATACTGCTCCCAAAGAGCAATTAATAAAAGAGTAGTCTACCAATAAACTCCAACGCTTTTGTGATCTAACCAATACTTTGCCAAAATTTCTCACCTCCAGTTGATGGCCTCTGTGTATGTGGCTCTTCTCTAGCTTTATAGAATTATTTATTGCTATCTAGCTTTGGCTGCAGACATGTTTTTTTCCATAGGAGAACTGGTCAGAGGGAGTTCCTCTCAGCAATTTTTTGCTCTGAAATTAAGAACATTCAGGCTGCCCAAAAAAGCCTTTTTTTTTTATTTATTTTTTTTTTCCACAGCTGTTGAAGGTCACACATAGAGTTTATTTTTTTCCTTCCCTCAATAAATACTTATTTTTAGGTGGCCTGCTTTTCTGGAATGCCTACAGTGACTGCTCTGGAGGACTGTTAAATGAGGTCAGCAGTAGATGCTGGTTTATAGAACAGTCCTGGCATGTGAAACGGAGATCAGCTTTTCTCCATAAGAGAAAGAATAAGCCAGATATTTTTACGGCTAACACCAGAACAGTAACTTGCAGATACAGACATATTCTTCTGGCCCACAGCTTAACCTATGCATAACTCAAACAATTGGTCTTCATAAATTAGCAGTATTCTCAATGACTATTACATTCATACTGCCCAATTATTTCCATAATAAAAGAACACACTTAAAACTATTTAGCTAAAAAATATAACTGGTTTTCTATTTAGGGGATAGCAATTCTAACACAAAGTAAATTTTTTCCCCAGTATTTCCTTGTGGGTGGCCTTACAATCTTTCATACAAACTTTGTTTTATACATTACAAATTCCACAGCACTAGAAGAATAAATTCATACTAAAAACCAGTATGCAAAGATACAGTTGCTGCCTGCCTTATACAACAACATTTGGACAATGCACCCAAGTTTTGAGGCAATTATACTGCTTCAACAGCAAAGCTTCAGAAGATTTTTCAGCATCCAGTGGCATTCAGAGCTCAGTGCAGCCCTGCACTGCTGGCACACACGGTCCAGCTGGCTGGCGCTTGCAGGGACACTTCTGCTGGCCTCGGGGGCACGGCGAGGAGAGGTGACCGTGAGACACAACAGAACTGAGCTTGGCTTCAAACGGGAAAACTTCTCGCTCGAAGGCAGAGGCCTCGCTTAGCAAACCGGGGAAAGGCAGCTTTCCTTCTACATAACTATTTCACTTTTAAATATTGTGACAACTGGTCATCACCGGTTGTAACAATTCAAGTGCAAGAACAAGGCTTAGCAAGTATAATGAATACAGTGTGTCTACCTCATCTTCTTCCAGCGAGGTTAAACCACCACCCTTCCAGCAAGAACAAAAACAATCTAATGAAAATAGGAAAATGGGCTCTTGATATGAAACTTTTCTTCTCAAATTGGAGTAGCTTTCACTGCGGTGCTAATTCACTTGATTTAGGGCTGAAGTCTAGTCCTGCTAGATTAGCACTGCTATTTCCTCTGCTGGCTGGTTTTGGGACACATCATGCCTCATTGCCAGTGCTTGTCATTTGATCATAGCTGGTTAGTGCAGCGACAGTTGAATGAATGATACATCTGTTCAAAACATTCTCTTTTATTCACATAATTGCTCAGATATTATTTACATACAGAGTATTGTACTTGCTATTAATGACAAGGCTTTCCTTCCTTGTCTGCTAATCAGAGAACGGTGCTGGATGCAAGGCAGGGAAGATTAAAATTATGGCAATGTGGGCTGCCCTACAACCCCCTGATCTTTTCCTTCCATGTTCCTTCCACAGAGCCCAGAGCCCTGCTCCTGTGAGGTACTGGGCTCAGAGATGGGGGAAACTTTAGGTTATGAAATGGATTCTTCCAGGCACAGTCTCTCCTAGCTAATTCAATGCCATATGTTGGACACACCTGTCTGACTTACACTCAAAAGGCATTTCCCACATGTCTTTGTGCTCAGGTGCCATGCTAATGCCATTGTCACAGAGCTGTCTGTGGTAAGAGACCTCACACAGAAGAGAGCCAGGAGCCTGAGATGCATTATAAGAAGTTAACATATTTCTTAATGTAGCAGATATAGTTTGCACAAGCTGCGTGAGACAAAAAGATCTCCTATCAACCAGCTGAAAAACACCTCTCACAGGCTGCTTCCCCAGCATGTGTCACCTGATTCAGGTCTTAAACACATCGCACTCAATTGGCCTCAAAACACCAAACAAAACTTGAGAATGTAAGGCCAGAAAGTTTCCCTTTAGTAATAAAATGTAATATGAGGAAAACAAAAGGGTAGGGGAAAAAGATCATAAGCAAAAACAGGGAATGGGAAAACAAACCAAAACTGTCAAAGCAGGTGAGTAAAACATGTTGACTACAGTTAAAGTCATTTATTTATAAGCCTCCTAGTAATGAAGTAACCAGATGTTTACCAAAAGGGATGCGAATTTCAGGTGTGATCCTGGTCTAAAATGAGGTCCTGATCCTCTAATTAATTATTCCAGGCTACCCTTTAAATACTAATTTGGCTGTTTCAATATATGCTGTCCACTCTGATCTTTATCAGTCTTCTATATGATCCCCAGGATATGAACAGGTACTTAAAATCAGATGATCACCACAGAGAGGTTCCTCTGAAGTTTGAAAGTTCAGTATCAAACATATCAATGGTTACTGAGCACAAGCAGATTACTATTTATGATTAATCTATAATAATAGTAACAAATTACTATTTATAATTAATCTGACTGAATTAAACAAATCTGATCACACTTCAGCAGAGCTCATCTTCCTAAACCTCTTATTTTGGGAATCATAATATCTTTTAGGGATATATAATGTGGACACCACTGATATGAATATTTCTTACCTGTAAGTGAATCACTGAGGTATATCTTGTATCTCAAAGAATTGCACAGCTGCACACCTACAAACTTCTTATACCAAGTCCTCTTTACATATTGTTTGCCTTTGCATTCTGAATATGTGTCTGAATTGAATGGTATTTCAGTCCAGATAGCGTCTTTCCCCACTGCAGGAGATGAAAAAAGAGGTTGAAGTATGATGCTACATACAAAATGACACAAAACAAATACATTTGGATAACTAGAATTAGAAACCTTGATGAAGCAGAATGTACCATGACACTTGCATTTTGAACATGAGAATTTTTTCAGAGAAGCAGCAAAGTATGAAGATACAGTTGGTGCTGTGAACTTCTCCTGCTGTCCTCTGGTTCAGGTTTGGAATAGATTCATTCAAGGACCTTGTTGGGGGGACAATGTTTGTATTGGAAAAACTCTCATTTACGAAGTGTGTGATATAGTCACCATTCTTCAGTGCATTCAAGCCAAGACAATCAACTTGCAGCAAACTGTGATCTAACAAAAGTACATGTAAAAATGAAGGGCCATCAATTATGTGGAGAAAAATGATGCCACAGTGTTTGTCAAAGTGAAAGTGAAGTCTATTACAAATACAAAAAGCAGCCAAATTTGCTTGAATGATCTCAGCCCTTTAAAAGCTCAGTCCACCTTCTGTCAAGGGCAGCAAGAGTCTTGTAAGTGGCCTAAAGTAGAGCTAGATCAAGCTTTCTGAAGCAGAAAATTTTCCTAAAACACAAAGACAGATAAATAGAATCCTCGGAGTTGTGCTCTGTTAACTCACTTAAAAAGTGTGGAGTAGCTTATTCATTTTGCAGAGCTTTCTTTGCTTTAATGACAAGGTTGAGAAAATATGAGGCTGTCCTTGGCTCATTTGTGTACATTGGTTTGAGGCCATCCCAGCTGCCATGGGAGTTCCAAATCACATTGATTGCCTTATGCTCAGGTAAACAAGCAGCCTTTCATGAATTCCTTAGCAGGGGCATGTGTGGAAGGAGTGAAATTGTGTGTGAATGCTGCTTGATTCTGTAATTCATCCAGCTGGTGCAGCAGAGCCACCCTCCTCGTAAAATTCTGCTATCTCATTTCTGAAAAACTGCTGATCAGATTTACATATAAAACACTTACTTGAAATTGGCTCACTCACTCTTGGGTCCGCTGGGGGAAGAAAACAAACATTCAGTCAGACACTGTAAAATGACCGTTCCCAATAATTCGATGGAAAAGCATTGGTAAGTGATTTTTTACAGCTGACGTAAGCTGTAATTTGTGAAACAGAAAGAGTTTTGGAAGCAAAGTTAACTTTTGTATTAAATTAAATTAGAAGAAATATATTTCTTATGTGAAACTCCAGTATCAATGAGCTTTTAATAATTTTACTTATGGGACAACACCAGCCAAGCAGACTTCTAGTAAAGACTAGAGTTTAAACCTGTAACCAGCCAAACCCAACCGTACTGTGTCTTATTAAAATTTCAATTTCAAAACCCAAATAATAAAAGGGGCACATTTGTAATGCTTGCCACAAAAAAACTTGGCTTTGAAAGCCCAAATGTGAGAAATGGATGTGTGCAATTAAGAAAAAACAAAACTGGATGCTTAATTTGTCCAAACTAAACAGGAGACAGAACATAAGCCTTGTCATTCATGAAAACTGCATTTGGCGCAAATATTTTTTTTCATTTTTAACAATCTAACATTACAAAGAGTGTATTCAGAGTTTTTAAATATGTGTGGCATAGTCTGCACTCCTCCCTGAGTAATTCTTTGCTCAGCCAAAAATCTCATCCATCAGTGACAGCACTAGCTGAGGACTATTAAATTATTACACCTGGCTCAAAACACAGATTGAGAAAGTCCTTTTAGAAAGGCTAAATCCATTTTGTGTTTTATGTGGTATTTCAGTACTACCAAGCAATAAACACTTCTGCACAAAAGACAGTATCTTGCTTGCCTAAAGTCAACAAGTCAGCTGTAGTTAACCTTGAGGGGAGCAAGAATAGGGAAAGCAAAAGCGCTCTGATTCTCACTTCTGAGTCAGAGAGAACTTGACTTGGGAACCAACCAATGGCCAAAACAGGCTTGTGTACACCTCTTAAACAGTTTCACTGGAGAGTAAACAGGATGGAAGGGAACCTGCTGGGACAGTGACTTCTCACAACAGCTCTTTCTCAATCCTTATTTCAGCCAAACAACGTCATTGTTTACAGCAGCCTTATTGAACAGGTAGCAAAAGCACCTATGAACACACCAGCCCAAAAACACCCCTAATGTTCCCCATCCAGAAGCTGTTAATGAGCTGGATAGATGCAAAAAGGTCAGGAATATAAATCTGAAATGACTGAGCCCTCTCTAGGGATGAAGTAATTTTCTTCGCGATGAATACCAGACAAACCCTCTGTGTTCCTCTGTTTTTTCCCTCTCGCAGTCTGTCCATCTTACATCCTCACATAACACAGTTCTGATCCCAGGCTGACTTTCCAGGCATGGTGGTAAAAAGCCAGTCAGGAGACAGTAAAGAGCAAGATGGAATGGACAAAATGAAGCGAGAGGGCCTTTCATGCATCCCACAAACATGGGTAGTATAGCTGCTGTAAATGATGGTCTGGTCTTTGGAAGTTCTTACCTGATTCAGTACTGAATGCCACAACATTGCTACTTGGACCTTCACCAAGGGGGTTCCTAGGCTTCACATGGAATTCATAACTGGGGAATAAAATAGAAGAGATGAAAATTTTGAAAACTAAGTATTTTTGAGTAGTTTGGAGCAAGCAAGCAGCACACACATTGGTGCTACTCCCCTTCTGGAGAAGAACAAAAAGCCCAATTTCTTGCCACAAAACCACTGAGACATTTTTTGTCCTAACTGTGTAAGACCTGAACTGAACACAAACTGTTGATACTTGATTTAATTCACCACTGACTTGTCTGTCTCCTCTCACACAGCAGTTTCAGCTCTGGCAAAGGGAGCAAGTTCAGATGAGGTCTGAAGCAACCTGATAAGCAGAGACTGAGTAAAGGACATTGCTGTTTATTTGTACTTTTTTCTTTCTTAAGAACACAAACCTCCAACTCAATGCCTGTCAGGCCCACCAACAGTGACAGACAGAACCAGTAATGAAACATAGGGCAAGCCTTCCAGGACAGGAGCTCAGCCAAGGCAAAGATCCAATTGCTTGAATGTATGTTAATAATAAGTATATGAAGCAAAGATGAGACACTGTGCAGAGTCTCTTTTGCTTGTGTTTTTCCTGATGTGGCACCACACCAGCCTGTGCTGTAGTTATCTCATGATCACTTTTCATCACTGTGTTGGAAACCAAACACAGTGCTATGAAAACAGAACACGACTGAAGAAAAAAATCCAAACCAGCCTCCTCTTCTTATGCCTCCCCCCCCTATCAGTTCTTGATTAACAGTGGAGGTGCCACGTACAGAAGGACATCTCCCATGCTCTGAGCACAAGCTCGGTGAATCTCTCCTGACACAGAGTGTCTCTTTCTCAGTGACAGGGAGCCACAGGACATGAGTCAAAGGGACTGTAGGCCTGAAAAATGGGCCCCAAATTAGAGGCACTTCTGCTGTAAACACAGAAAAACATGGGAGTCCCAGAAGTGGGCAACTAAACACTCAGCTCTTGACTCGAGAGAGGATCATTTACCAACGATAATTTTGGCAGCTCGTGAGTGTAACATAGCATTGTAACGTAGTGCTGGAACTGTTTCCAAACAGCAATTTTCTAAAGAAAGAAAACCCCCATACCACACTCGGCACAGTTGGAAATTTGTAAACTCCATTTGTAATTCCCCAGAAGAATAATTCAATCCAAACTTTGGATTACCTCTCATTCCTCCTTGGCTCCTGCAAAACCTGAGCTAATTAACCTCAGTGGAGTATTCATGCAGTACCAAGCAACTGTTTTCCATCCACTGTACTTCTAAGACAATATTTAACTTTAAAATTGCTTACTTAAGCAATTGCCTTTATTTCTAGGGTTTTCTTTTTAAAGAAAATACTTATATAGACTGGTATGCTGAACAGATGCATTGTGGAAATTCATGGATATTGCTAACAGCTTGTTTTCAGCTAAAAAAAGTCTATTTTGAAAAATCTTGACATTTATTTAAACATGCTGAAAGACTATTTGGAACTACCCATATTATCCCATGGTAGGAGGAAGACATTAACCAAATCATCAATTTAAGAAATTTATAAATCTGTATTATCAACTTCAAATTGCTTGCACAAAGACATGTTTTTACAAATAGTACCTGAATATTTAGTATTCACATTGGCCATGTGGTACAGTAACTTTTTTGGTCAAGAAGTATTCTTGTCTGGTAGGAAAGGTCCTAATATAGAGGACTGTAGCAAAGTAGTCGGAGATTCTTTCTGAAGAATCACTGAAGTATAAACAAAGATTTCCTAATATGTTTGGGGTCTTCATGTAATAGCTAGAGGATACACTTTAAAAAATGTAGGAATTAATCCACATCTAGACATAAGACTGCAAAGAATTTTCCTGCTCCCTTCACAGGAGGAACATCTTATCTAAAGCTATTATTGTAATTGTGATCATCAAGATGGAATGTTCTATTGCTTTATGGCAGTTTATGGCTTGATCTCTCAGGTGATAATAATCTGTTTTAGCCCCTTTGTATGTATTCTGCTGATTTTTGAAGAAATATATTCTTCTCAATAGCTGATATGCCCTACTTTGGGTTGCATTAGGCAACATTCTTCATAGGAATCAGTCCTGGTCCCAAAAATCTTTAGTCTATGAACTTGGACTCATCAATTCTCTAATTCCAAAAAGACAAAAACAAGAACTGAAGGTTATTTTCCAAGCACTGTTTTTCAAATTGTGGTTTAGAGATCACTAGATTCTCTGCAAAAGACTAAACCACAGCTTGGAAAATTAGGGCAAAATTTAAATAAAGATATAAAATCTACAGATATAGATTTCAGCTTACGTAGACATATAAAGAAAATTGGAGAAAAGGAAAATAATAAAGAAATGTCCAAAGTTTAGCTCAGTCAATTAGGGAAGTGTCTTATTAACAATGTTAAAAGGAAATTTTAGAAACTAAAATACATGCAATTCTACGGTTCTGTGGTGTGTGTTTTTACAAGCATCACAAGCTCCTTTCCTCTGCCAGTTTCAATCCTAAAACAATACCAGTGGCTTCCACAGTACAAAAATAACAAACAACCCCTTTTGGAGATGAAATGAATTAGCTAGTTGACAGAATATTGAAAAGAAAAGGAAATGTAGGACTGGGATCACAATATGACATAGTTTAATTTTAAAGCTATGCTGTGGCTGTTTTAATAAAAGACAATCTAAAGTCTTCCTTTTTGTGTGTCAGGTGAAAGGTCTGAAAAATATAAATAAAATGGTGAAAAAGGGGTACCATCTGCACTGTTATGCACTTCTATAAAAACCACAAGAAAGAGGAAAAATTGCTTAGTTTCAAGAAGAACGTATGGTAAAATTAATAAAGGGGAATAGAGAAGCCATAGAATGGTTATCCCATGTCTGCTGCTTAATTAGACTTACCTAATGAGAAACTGGAGTCTATATTCCATCTTTATATCTGCCTGCCTAATACACCAAAACCTCTGCTATCCTATGTAAGCAGCAATCTAATGCATCACACCTTTAAGATTGCTGCTCTACAAAGCTTTGGAGACCAGGCCTTCCAAATCCCCCCCAACTGTGTAAGCCAGTAAAAGTCCTTGTGCAGATTAAATGGACTTGACTTACAGTAATTACTACTTGGAGTGTATTTTTCCACCACAGGAAATCACTATACCACATGGAACTCTGGCAAATGCAGCTGCTCCTGCATTTTTTAAATCATGCAAAAGGAGAAGATTGAAGATTGCAGGACTGAAAATAGGTGAAGAGAGATTTTCGCCATAATAGGAGAACTGGAGCAGCCGAGTACAGTCCTGGGACTTCAGGACTATTGCTGGGGAGATGCTGGTGTTGGATAGCAGTTGTGCAGGGCTCTGTGCACAGAGCTTCTCTTTCTCTGCAGAGTGTGCTTGGATGGTAGTGTGGCCAGGAAAGAAAGAAAGAAAGAAAGAGAGAGAAAGAGAGAGAAAGAGAGAAGAAGAGAGAGGAAGAGAGAGGAAGAGAGAGGAAGAGAGAGGAAGAGAGAGGAAGAGAGAAGAAGAGAGAGGAAGAGAGAGGAAGAGAGAGGAAGAGAGAGGAAGAGAGAGGAAGAGAGAGGAGGAGAAAGAAAGAGAAAGAGAGAGAGAGAGAAAGAGAGAGAGAGAAAGACAGAAAGGGAGAGAGAGAGAAAGGAAGAGAAGGAGAGAAAGAGAGAAGGAGAGAAGGAGAGAAAGGGAGAGAGAGAGAAAGGAAGAGAAGGAGAGAAGGAGAGAAAGGGAGAGAGAGAGAAAGGGAGAGAGAGAGAGGGAGAGAGAGGGAGAGAGAGGGAGAGGGAGAGAGAGAAAGAAAGAGAGAGAAAGAGAGAGAGAGAGAAAGAGAGAGAAAGAGAAAGAGAGAGAAAGAGAGAGAAAGAGAAAGAGAAAGAGAGGGAAAGAGAGAGAAAGAGAGAGAAAGAGAGAAAGAAAGAGAGAAGGAACTGCTATGCTTGTTTGAGGAAACTTTCTCCTAGCAAAGCTGGAAGAATGGTTAAGAGAAATGGAAAACGCTTATCCATGAACCCTGATGTCAACAGCAGTAGCTGTTAGTTTTTTAATAAAACAAATAGAAACCTCCAGCATTTTTCTGCCACTTTCTGAATTTTCCTTCATTGAACCTTCCTTTGTAGTTTCTATCTCTTGAACCTTGCTGTTAGCAATAGCTAAACTCTCTGCATTGATAGAGATTTTCTTGGGTTTTTCCTCATATGAGATTAGAACATTTGGGTGCTAATTACAATACAAAACAATAGTAGATAAAGGTGATAACAGTCTTGGGACACAATCTAACCCAAAAAAATCCAACAGAAACCACTCAAAAATTTCTAAAAAGGAGAAGAGTACATTTGAATCACAAAAATAATTAATGAGGAAGCAGATCAGTACCTAATGGGAAGTTATACAAAACAGTGGAATGAAAGCATCACAGGCTTTTTGTTTATTGTTAATATTATTTTTCTATACCAGTAGGCTGGTGGGACACATCCTCCAGTGGCTACTCAAACTTCCCCAGAGTAATTAGAACAAGTCTTACCATTTTTCTTTACTACCTTCCAATTACTGCCATTACAAATATACATGAGAACAGCTTTCAGCAGTCTTCAGGGCCTTTTTTGAAGGCTTGTATAGGAATTTGGGCTGTAAAACTTCCTGGACACTATGGCCTGTGCTATGGGCTTCACTGTCCTTAAACAAACTACCAGAATGAAAGAGAAAATGTACACCGACCGAAAAACAGAAGGTTCCAAGATAGGGCAGGGATACAGAAATAAGAACTACATATTTTGGCAGAGAAACCAGCAGAAATAACAAAAAAAATCTCATTGGAAAAAAAACCCAAACAACATCTGCATTTAATATTTTAGGCTAGGAAAGTCCATGAAAAAACTACAGGTCAGTGAAACCAATTTTTTTCCACGGAGAGTATGCAGAGGAACACCATCATTACTATACAAGAGATGGAATTAAGACAACAAAAGACACAGTAAGCCCTTTTCTCTCTGGGGCCTCTCAATGGTTATTGCAAACAAGCAGCTCAAGGAGAAAAATACTGAAAATTGTGGATAATAACCTTATCTTGACTCACATATGGGAGATCTTGTTTGACTAATATTAACATGGGAGAAGTTACTGCAATGCTTCCTTATGAAGGAAAGTTTTAATGCAAAACAAGGAAAGAGCAGAGTCTTGGGTATGCCAGTGTCCCTCCCATTGGGAGTTCCAATGTGAGCAGCCTTTTAAGGAAACTCAGAAACAGGAGACCTGTATGGCAACTTAGATGGAATATTGCAGGTCTCATTCCTCAAATGGCTGCTTGGAAGTTAGACTGTAACTACTTTGACCAAAACGATCAGTCTTGCAGTTTGACTCTTTTCCAGGTGGAATAAACACTGCATTTCTCACTATAAGAATCACAGAATTTCCATGTGGAGGATGAAAAATTGTTAGTTCCTAGTAATACATTTGCTTCTCTCATTTTTCTTTGCTAAGATAGAAATGACATTTGCCTTAACACACTAAGCCTGCATAAAAGAAATTGGAGGAAACTGAGGTGTGTAAGACCAGAAACTGCCCCTAAGGTCCAATCTTACAATAATACATGTTGTAAGGCACCTATAAGGGTGACCTGGTCCAGGTCCCTTTTCATTACAGGGCTGATTTAACTGCTTTGAGCTCAGGGTTCATAAGGTACAGTAGTGACAGATACTCTTTGAACAACAGAATAAAAACTGAGTAGCTCACTACTCTGTTCAGACTAACCAGGAGAAGGAAGGATAAATGGAATTTGGTTGCTACAATCTTTTCACCAACAGAAGAATAAAGATGGCAAAAACTGCAGAAATTTTGGTGTGTGCTTTAGCGTGATACTGAACAGAGGGCTGAGTGAAATGTGACCTGGACCTTCTCTAAAGTTCTTGGAAGTAATATAAAGGATAATAAATGCTAACTACAGTACAAAGTCATAATCAGCACTGTGTATATGTGAATATTAGGTCACAGAAGCACATCTATAGAGCAATGTTTAAGCAGAAGACATTCATAAAACAAGAGGAAGTTTTCTTCAGGCACCAGTTATATCCAATTAACTATCTGTATAAGGAAGATGTATATCATTATCTGGCTCACATAACACTACATGCTTAGAGATATTTCAGGTAAAAGTTACAATCAGAAGCAAATCTGATGAAATTAAACAGAATTCTAGACTGAAGCCAAACAGCAGCTTACTGCCAGCAAGAGTACCAATTTCAAGAACTCTGACCAACCAAATAATGGATATCAAGATTTGAACTTCCCAAGTTATTTAAACTATCAGTAATCGTCTAAGGTTTTAATTCCTGCAATCACCATATTTGGCAATTCACTAGGTGAAAAAGGATAAAATATTTGTTCTAGAAGGAAAGATCCTTTAAATTAATGTGTGGCTGTCAACTGTGAGGTATGCCTTACTGTGGGAAAGTGGCACGGATATGATATGTCTTTCCTTGGGCAAAAAACATGGATCTCAACATTCCAATGAAATCACATTGTGCAGGAGCCTCTAAAACTTTTCCTTTTTAAGAAAAAGACCCCCAAACAATCAGTTGCATTAGAAAGCAGCTGACTGTGCCCCACATTTATTTAAAGGGTCTATGTCCTCACAATCAGAAGTTTTTCAAATCTCGATTTTACTTTCATCTCAGAGTATCAGACTTGTAGTCAAGTCACCAGGAGCACATAAAGCTGGGTGTATTTAAGACAGAAAGGCAACAAACTTCTGTAATAGATATGACTTGATTTGTTTAAAAGTAACCTTCACAAGTTGTGGTATGCCTATGAAAGTCCATTTTCATTTCCATCTCCATATTGTCATGGTATGAGTCTGCTAAAGCCAAACACTTGATAACTGTACTCAAAGTTGAAACTCTCTTTTTAGCCAGTGCATTTTTTCTGGATCTAGTCACTTTTCAGACAGCTAAATGGACACACAGAATACTACACGATAATCCTCATCCCATTTAACTTCTGTGTTTGTACTTACTGACAGCTGCAGTCTCACATGCAATTTTTGATGAGGGACTGTAAAAGTCTCTTTGTTGCTTCCCTAACGCTGTCCAAATTCCTGAAATATTTAAGGTCTGGCCATTAGCTCTTAATCTTTAAAAGCTGCCTTGTGTAAGGGCCAGCTCAAAGGAAGAAGGGTGTCTGCCTTGCTGCAGAGCTTCCAGAGGTGTAGCGGTATGACCCATTTGAAGAATGCAAAAGAGCAAAGCAAACAAGCAGCATGATCTGGCACCCAGGTTTTCCCTGCTGCTTCTTCTACCCCCTTCACACTGAAAAGTTGTTTGTCTTGCTTCCCTCCTGCTGACTGTGGGCAATTAACTCTAGCTTCTGGGCCAGGCTCTACCATATCCTACCTGAAGTACATCAGCAGGACGCTGGGTCAGGTACAGCTGCTCAAGAGCATACATCTGCACAGCTACAGGCTTGAAGTGCCTTGCTGCCACAGGGTCTTTCTGCTCTAAACTGACCCACAGAGGCTGAGGTAACAGATTCACGAGCATTTTTATGCCTTTTTGGGAAGTCTTTGTTTAGGTCTGTCTGCTTCAGGTCTGTCCTGAACTGCCTTTAGCTCTGAATGCTCTGGACCTTCAGAGCAGCATAGGGGGTTCACACAAGCCTCACTGAGGGCTTCAGGACAGTGGGAAAAAATAGGGTGTCTAATTCAGCTTGTCAGTTTTTCCAAAGCATTTCCAGATCAAGAGGTTCTTCCCAGTTAATCCACCTTCTAATACTGAGAATCTCTCTTTCCATATATTGCTGGTACGTTTGCAAATGCTGATCACTTGTGGGAGGGATTTCTATTTATTTTCCAGGTTTCTTTTCCAGCTCTACCTCTTCTATAGCTCTTCCCTTTAAGGCAAGTTATGGAAAAGTTTCCTTGCCAGTCTTAATGTATTGTTTGATGAATTTTTAGACATTTCAGGGACTCTTAATGAATATTGAGCTGTGTTTAGTTGTCGCTCTTCCTCCCATTTGCAGTCAGTTTTTTTATCCAGAAGTCCATTTCCTTCATCTAATGAGCAGCTCCTGATAGACAGGAGACTTTTATTATGGACATGTGATGTTTCTTGGCAGAACAGATACTGTCTACATGATGCCAGCTGTCTTAACCACTTTCTTGTTTTCCCTGAATTTAGTGTGCCAGCAAGCCTGGATTTAAGTGGTAACAGGAACTTCTTGTGCTTCTGCCAAAGCTCTCAAGGTGTCCTCAAAATTAGGAAACACACATTTTGCTTGGAATGGGAGTTTATTGAACAGAGCCACTCTGAGGACTTTACATCCTTAAATCTGGTGAGACTTGAGGGACACATACCACTGCAATTTATATCAAAGGTTTTCAATTTTGGGCAATGGCCCTCTGGATCTAGAAAAGCTTTCACTCTTTCCTTTTTGAGGCTGGGGTTGGTGAATGGTAGTTGCACTCTCCTTGGGAAAATTTATCCCTTTATGTCTTAAGTCAGCCTCCACCAGTCACTCCTGATTTCCTATCTGGCTCCTTGTAAAAAAATGCACTCTTCAAAAGACAGCTGTACTCCATGGCGTTTGGTTGGCTCTTGCCCACCAAAACATGAACGTCTTCCCACAGGTTTGACAGAATTGTTGCTAAATAAGATTAAAAAACATTTCATCTGCTTTTGCATAACTCCTGCCTTCATTATGACCTTTCCAATGGCTCTAGCTGTATCTGTCTGTCTCCATCTTGCCTCCTTTCTGAACAAACAGCAGTGTAAAAAGCTTTTCTCTTATGGTCATGTGGACACTGCTCCCAGTAGCAAGGGTTTTCTTTGCTTCAATGTCCTTCTACACTTAACCAAATCCATCCCATCTCTGCCACCACATGTGACATGAAGAGTTTGAATGTGGAATGAAAGAGAATCTGCTCAATAACACAGAGCTCTTTTCAAAGATGCAACAGTATTATTTCAAAACAGAATTGAAATGAAAACACAAACAGCACAGACTGACAACTTTAACAGCACCTACTCCCCTTCTTAGTCACTACTCCAGAAATACATTGTTTTGCCATCTCTTATAAGTCTTCACAGCTGATCAAGAAAAACAATGCTTGGTGCCCAAGCTATGTATTGCTAACATATCCTAATTGTCTCTTGACATGAAAGAGCAACACAGCTGCTGTTCACCCACTCACAAGCCACATGCCTTCAGGAATTCTTGAATTCCCAAAGCAAAACACAGCAATTCTAGCCCATCTTGTGAGCCCATCTTTTGAAATCTGTCAGGTAAACTCTTTTGGGGTATCATAATTTTGTTTTTCAAATTCTCTTCCCTTGCCCTCCACTTTGTGCAATTCCTTCTCCCAGGAGCTGCTGGTAACAACAGAGGTTGAACTAGCACCTCAGATTACACCACACATTGCCTAAAAATAAAGGCTCAACGTGGGCTCTATGAAGAATTTTGTGCTGGGTTTCCAATGCATGGCTGATAATAATAGAAAAGGGTAGCTCATCTAAAACAGAAACATCCATTCATCAAAGCCAAATGGATGGTCTTACAGGAAAAATCCCAAGTGTCACTCATTAACTTTCTGATTATATTAGTAAACAATGTTACAAAAGACAAGGGGTTTTCTTCCCTGTTCTGAATTTTACCATAAAAAAAAGAATACATTTTTATGATATTTGATATTTAAAGATAGATCAATGCTTATTTGAATTAGTTGCATGGGAATCACACCATCAACTGGAATTTACTTACTCATTTTTCATTTTCCAGCTCTTTTAACACACTGAAAGAAAACCATATGTTTAGGACAAACGTGTTTTTCCTCCCCAGGGTAATTTTCTTACTTTTGACAGGTAGTCTTTCTAATACCACAGGTCACTCCTGCAGCTTGTCCAGACCACAAATACTCTTGCAAATTTCCTAAAGATTCCTCAAATATGTTTTACCTGTTAACTTAGAAGAAAGATAAACCAAACCATACATTTTTTTCTATCTAAACAGGAGTAAAACCAATTGGGTCTTATTTCCATAAGTATTTCCATCTGATGTGGCAGACAATTGCCATTCTAAATTAGTAGGATTAACTTAGAAAATTATATTATTTAATTACCTTGTGTCAGGTTTTAGGTTTTCCACTGTAGAATGGGTTTGATTTGTCGTGATAATTGATTTCTCCTTTTCACCATCACTTCCTCCATTTTCAGTTGATACAACCTCATACTCTGGAAAATTACAGTAAAGAAAAATCACATCAAGTAACATCTCTCATTTGAGCTTCTTAAATACAACCAGATAGTGAATGAGTATGCAATTTTACAGGAATTCAACCTTTCTGCCTTTTGTCAGCCTAAAGTCAATACATGATTTGGACTTTTTAATTCATTCAAGTTGGAAAAGAAAATGCAGGAAATGAATGAGCACACAAATATGTGTATGCAAACACAGACACACACACCAAGAACTACTGAGTCCATCCAGTGCCTGCTTGTTACTCAGTGCACAAGGCAAGAAACTGCCCTACACTTCTGTGGCAACACAAAGGAGCAAAGCGTGAGCAAAATGGTCTTGGTTCCTGATGTTTGTAGTTTTTTATGAAAACAAGGAGGTGAGTGTGATCACTGTTTTCGTTGTTATTTGTCTGACCTTTCCATTATGTTTTGGTTTTGGGCACACCCAATGAAAACCCCTTGTGCACAGTTAAAGTCAAGCAAAGTAACCATTCAAGAAACAAAATGATGCAACATATTATGTTTTCTGTTTCTACCTTTCTATCTGAAACAGCGCATTTATTTATAAAGAAGAGATGCAATGCCTAAATACGATGATTGGAAAAACATGCATAAACTACAAAAATAGAAAGAGACGACAGCAAAATTGGTTTAAGCCTGCCTAAACAAGTCATGTCATAATGGTGCCAATATGAAGCAATCCCTGTTTTCAGAAAACAGGATTCAATGCCTTCTCTTGAATTCAGAATTGATTTTGATGAGTCATTGACTGAGTTGTTAGCTAACTGCGACGTTCAATTTTTGTCAGCTAGTGTTGAGGTACAGAAGATGTTGGAAGAATTAGAAATGTCCATCTTGCATGTTTAGCTGTCTGTGTACTAAGTCCTGCATGACTCACATGAATTCATTCTCAATATAAACCTCTTTCTTTAGAAGTGAAAAAAAACCCCCAGATTCTTTTAACAGAGAGGGCTTGTTGACCTTCTTGCAGTGGGTTCTGCAAGTATTATGCTGGTAGAGTTCTACTGACTTACTAGATGGATGTCAGCTTTGATTGTGTCTGGCCTACTGTGAAACAACCTATTCAGGTCAAGAAGGATGTCTACATTATGTGTGTGCATCCATAGTTACTGCTGTATTGTTGGAACTTCTTGACTAGATCTTACCAGATCCTGTACAGAGAGGGTCCAGAAAACTGGAGAATATACAGAGTCATAATTCTTAAGTATCTTTTTGTGTCATCACTGGCACCAATGCTCCTTGCTGTGTAAATCTTGTTATAATCTAGTAGCAGGTTTTTACCCACACTGGAAATGACAGTAGCACAAAAAAACCCAACCCCACTGGGCTCCTTTAGTCCCTGAGGTCTAAAGTACTTTTAAATAGCAAAAAACTACTGTGAAAGTAAATTAAGATGGAAATACTGTATTATCACACAATGGAGGAAAGAAATCAAACCAACCAGTAACAGTGTCGTTGTCTGGTTTTTCCCAATCCAGTATGACAAAGGATGGACAGCCCTCTACAGTCACCACGGTGAGGTTGGTTGGGGGATTTTGAGGAGGACGAGTGGGTTCTTCCTTGCTGCCAACTTCTTCTTGAGGAAAATGTTCAAGAGAGCTTGTGATGGAGCAAGGCACATCATCATCTTTCTTCATGTACTTGACATGGGGGGCTAAGAACAATGAGAAAGAGCTGTTACTCAACAGAGTGTTTTTACAAACTGGCAGCCCCATTTCACCTGGTGCACGGCACCCATACAAGGACACTAAGCAAAAGTCTGCACAAAGCTTTCAGAATAAACCCCATATATTCAATATTAAGCTTCTTGTTCTTGTTTTTGTTTGTTTGTTTTGGATTTTGTTTATGTTTTTGTTGGTGGTGGCTTTTTTGCTTATTTTTAAAATTTTACTTATTGTTGCTTGACCTGGAATCTGTACTGCCTTCACTCCCTTCCCAATGGCACTACTGATGAAATGACATTCTGAAGGTATTAGCAGGAGATACACAGTGTTTGAAAGAATTAAAATCTGTCACAAAAGGGTCACAGAAAGATCTGTCACAGAAGGATCAAGAACTTTTGTCCAGAAAGTAAAAGTAAAATTCAATCAAGAAAATGCTGCTTTGTACTACAGCTCTTTCATCTGTCACTAAAGTGACACAGAACCAAATAAAATTTTGTTCTTTGAATAACCACATAAGATAATTTGATGCAAGATGGCTCAGACATCATATGGTCCCTGAAATAAGAATACCATAACTATGAATATCCTACCTTGGTACCTTGGTTTTCCTGAAGAATCTGTTTCTGATGTAGGACTTGAGCTGAAGACCGTTTCATCAACTGTAGAAAACACAGACATAATTTGTAATAAATACAAAGTTTCAGTGTAGCATTTCACAGTTCCTTTGGCACTTTAAATCACTGTAAGAATAGATAAATGGTAGACGTTTGCTGCCAGATCTGTCTATTTATTTTAGGTACTCCATTTTTTCTGTGATGCTGTGTAAATCCTGTACTTACCTGGTAGTACAGACAGCCATAATCAAAATGACAGAATTCATGACTGCTGCTGGATTCAGTTCTTGCAATATATGTAAAATACTTTTTAGACCATTGTCCTGGGTTTGTTTTAGCTGAATTTTTTGGCAAGGAAAATAAAGGTCAGCCACAGAAAAAGGATGTTTTTGCACTGTGCTGGCTGTTTAGCTTGGAGCTTTTTTGATGTTCCTGGGATATATAGAACTATTACACTGGCCAAATAGCTTCTCTAAAAATAACAAGGAAATAAAAATTTCTATCTTCAGAGAGTACCAATTCCAAAAAATTTGAAGGAAATTGAAAACAAATACACTGGTGAAGAGAAATGTGCTAAAGCAGTCAGGAATCATGATACAATGTTGTATTAATTAGCCACTACACTGAACATGATGCAAATACTACAGTGGACCTCAACAGATAAAACACAACACCTTCCCATCAAGCATTTATAAATAAGTCTAGCATCCAGCTTGCTTTACTGAGCATTGAGGGTTACAATGATCATTGTAAGGAGAAAAGAATTTAAGTATTACTATAACTCCAGGAAAATTAGAAGCAGCATCATTACTGACAATATACAAAGAGCTGCACATTTGGGCTCAAAAACTTCTAACCACATCCTCTTCCAAACCCTTTACTGTACGCCACCTTGAAAAGACTTCACTCTGAATTTGTAATCAACTCTCAGTTTTATAAAGGGCAAATTACCCACTGACCACTATGCTTGCACTACTACAGTTTTTTCTATTTAAATGGTGGCAGTTTGATCAAATGAAGGAGGATATTGCATCTATGATGAGCACTATCCACCACTGACAAATATCATTTTGAGTTTATGTCCTGGGAAAATTGAAATATCCAGGAAACGAAGTGCCTTATCTATTCTTTGCACAGCTTTAAATGGCCACTGATTAGTACTGAAAGCCTACTAAGCATGTACAGATTTCTAGGGAAATGGAAGTCCTGTCATGTTCTCAGTTACCAAGATGTGTAAGAGAAGGGAGCTAGATCTCAGTCAAATCAGAAAAGTCACAAAGTGGCACAGAAGAAATCAGAATCACCCCAGACAAAATACTTTTTATGTTAAATATACAATGCATCAATATAGCTTAGGGAAGGGAAGCAAAAGAAAAATGGAAACCCTAATGTTAATTAAAAAAAAAAAAAAAAGGAAAAAGAAAAAAAAGGAACCAGAACTGTTTGTGATATGCTCACCATAATACTCCGGAGTTGCAAAAGCTGTTGGTGTCTTATATAATGTTCCTGTCCTCACAGGTGGTGTTGGTCCAGCAGGCTTAGCTATAGTGACAGATGGAGGGACTTGTAGCAACAAGACATTCAGAATTTGAAGGAGTCAAACAGCTTTCTGATTTTCTGAGAGAATTCAGTTTTGTGACAACTGCTTCATGCAACAAGTATTTTCATTTAAATAATAGTAATCCCTAGCTGGATTTAGGAAAATTCTGAACTGTGCTAGTTGCAAATGTAACCTAATCCTGAAACCTAGTAAGAAAATTCTTTGCTACTTTAAGGTTGTCTTGGAGGACATTAGTCAACTAGCATATAACCTGGTTTAATGCACAGAACGATTCTACACAGGCTGGTGAAAGGATGTGAAATGACCAGCATGGACATTGATATTCCTTAAAGAGAGAGCACATTTCTTCCTGAGTTGCAAGACACAATAGCTGAAGTCAGCAACTGAAACTTGGATTCTTCCCTGAAATATAGGCAAGATTAATTTCTGCTCTCAATTCAGCACATACATTAGCAAGGGTAGTGCTGGAACATTTGGAGTGATAAAACACCAGGTCCTTAACTGTGGACTGCATTAGGAGTTTAACTACAGAACAGTACTGGAGCTTCCACTAAACGAAATTAAGATAAACTTCAAATGAAGGCAAAGAAAATGCAGCCAAGTCCAGCATTTTCAACATTTATAGCACTATATCAGTCAAGAAGAAAAGTTTTCTTGCTTGACTAATTTCTTTAGTAGTTCCCATAAACCTGGACAGAAACTGACTGATAGAGGCAGTATTATCACCTATAATTCAACAGCTATTTAAAAGAAGTATTTTAGATTATGTGACATTGTTTTCATTCTTGAGCTGTTACCACCTAATAAAGAAAACAGGTTTCTAAGAGGCAAACAATCCTTGGTAAAGGTCTTGATTTCTTGCATAATAGCTGTAAAAGACAAGAATTTAATTCTTAAAACATGCAGATATTCTCCCGGATAATGATGATATGACAGAGAAATCTCAACCCTGAAGAGTCAAGAACTATATAATATAGTTACTTCCCCATCATATATGATACAGAACATGGCAACTGAAGGCAGAACTCTGGTGAGCCAAGTTTAAGACAACAAAAATCCCTACTTTCCACTTATTTTCTTAATAAAGTGGAAATCTGAATGATTCTCACTAGAGTTCAGTTTCACAAAGTTTCTGGAACTCTCATTTCCATTTTTTTTTTCCCATTCAGGAGATTTTTAATGTCTGCATAGAAACCTTTCCATAATATCCACTGGATGAGTTAGAACGATGAAAGTAAGGAATTAATCACAGTGTTAATGAGAAAGACGACAGAATTCTGACAGGAAAAATCCAAGAAGAACATTGAGGCAAATTTTTCCTGTTAGTACAGTGGAACTGTCTCTCCATGGAACCAGAAGAAACAAAATTACAATGTTTAAAACTAAGCTGGATAAAACACTAGGAAACACAGAAGAAAGAAAATATTCTACCATCCCCACAAGGAAGAACCAGACTGTTTAACCAATTTATTCCATCTTGAGAGCCTAGGAAGGTATGGTAAATGCTGACTACCACATAACCTGGCCTCCAGTGTAAGGAAAAAGGTTGAAATTTCAAAACACTGGTAAATTAATTAGATGCTTAGTGGAGAAAATTAGTATAGACCCCAATACAAGCAAAAGAAAATATATCAGGTCTAAGACTGATGATGTCTTCTGTTTTCTTGTAACTATTACTAAGGAAACACTACCCATCAACAAGTGCAGACACAGTATTTCAATCTTGGCTCTGCTGATGAATAAATGGTTGTCTCATCCAGCTTGGAGATTCTTGCTACTCATCTGCCACACAAAATACTAAAGTGTTATTTAGGTCTTTAGTACCTAAAAGTACTAGCACACAAAGTCCCAAATGAAATAAACAAAAAAAAACCCCAAAAAAGCAAACAACCCACAATAGGCAATCCAATAGAACTGTATATTCATATATAGCTGTATATTCATATATATAAATATATATTCATATATATAAAGGCCAAGGAACTATATATATTTCCAAGGAACTACAGAGATCAATATGAAGAGGAAAGAAGCTGTCATGATGTTAAGCTTAAGGAGATGATAGTTTCTGACTACATTGAATAATGTTAGCCTAAGGATTCTTGTATAGAATCCACTGATGAGACATCCATGTGGATACTGAATACCTCCTTCAGGATAAACTTAAAATAAAACAGGAAAGGTGAAAGTTTCTATGTCCTCTTAAAACAATACTGAGAAGCCAGAATACTTTAGCACAATAGTCAAGCTAAACTCTGCACATGAAACAACTCAGCTTGCTCTACCTCCCAGTGCAGTTCTTGTCTGGGTGACTTTTAGCTCATTTTTTGCAGCTATTAATGGAAGTACGGTATATATGTGAGGAGTTCCATAAAAAATAACCAGTTAGGACCAGGCATTGAAGCACAATAATCAACATCTCCCATCTAACATGCACATGAAATAGCAAAAAATTATTTTAGTAGACATGAAATACTCTTAAGGTTGATCTGCTTATAGGATGACTTGGAGTGTTTTATTTTGCTTTCAACACACTTATTAGACATGATTTCAATATAACTAGTTTAGAGGAAGAAAGAGGGCTTTTTGTAAGAGCACAAAAGACACAAGGCCCATGTGTTCCAAAAGACTAGTTTTTATAGATATCACAGATCAAAGAAATCTATGCTATAAAATTCTCCTATACCCTGCTAGCCAGTATTATCTCACACACAATAAAACATTTATTCTGAAAAGGCAGAAATACCTGGACTCCCTGGTTTACCAGTCACGGTGTTAGGAGGCAGAGGTTTTCTTCTCATTTGTGTAGGCCTGGCAGGAGGTATAGGAGGGTGCTGAGGGCCAGGTGATGAAGTCACTGAATGACATTACAAGACACCATTATTAATTACTTGAACCTCAAATTCCATAAAATCAGAAACACTAGAAGTTATATTCTGACTTCTCAAGCAATATTTCATGTCTGACTTAATATCAAAAGTGGAGAGGTGAGATTAGGAGCTGATCTGAGTTGTATTTTTGGCCTTAAATTCTCTGAGAACAGTATGCCATGAAGTTTTAAACAAAGCTTATGCTGAAAAAAAATGTAGCTCCTTTGGGATTTTGTACAAGTGTTTCAGTGATTCACTTTCTGCGTAGTTACTCATTTTTGTCAACAGTAGTTTTTGGCATTTAAGTGGATACATCTTCACACAACAAACACCACCTCAGTGTGCTCAGAAACATCTTCAGTATTCTACCCACAAAATTTCTGACCTCTTGTGCATTCTGACTAATACAACTGGCCACCCTCATCTTGAAGAAAAAGAGGTAAGAAAAATGAAATTATCATTAGGAACAATTTATTCCATACCACTCAAAACTGAAAAAAGTTACTGTCACTTCATACACTGACATGGCTAAAGACAATTACTGTTGTAGAAATTTCTGAAGTACCCAACATGGTTATTTCAATGTCCAGCTCCGGCCAGTACCCATTAAATTTATCTGCTAATGTCTTTTGACAGTGAGGTCTAAAAGGAAAACCTAAGCTCCTTAATTCATACTTACAAATCATTTTACTGTATTTTCCAGACAATTATGAAGGGTTTTATTATGCAAAGGAAAGGCAAAGGAAAAGATTTTTGTTCCACTATTCACCTTTGCCCTTCTTTCCTTAAGAAAATCCAGAAGATATGTGCAACACATTTATGTAACAAAAGCCTTTTTGTACCTAAAAGGAGAAAATCCTCAAGAGTAATATAATTCTCATAAGGTTGCCAATGTCAACAACTATGTAAGTTGCCTGATACTGAATTGCTGGCTCCATAAGGTACCTCAGGTCCTCTGTACCAGACCTTAGTTTACCCTACAAACAGAGAGATTGTGGGTAAGAAGGGAGCAGATCCAAAGGCTCATTTAGGAGAGCTTTTTTGGAAATACTTAAAATATCCAAACAGGAATATCTCTCTCTCTCTCTTCCCTTTTCCTTTTTGGACTCTTGCAGTCACTTATAAGAGAGTTGGTTTTATTTTTTTTAAATCCCTCAGATCAAGACAAAAAATAATGCTCTATCTAATATAGAAGGATATAGTGGTTTTGAAAATAGCATTTGTAGGTTTCATAGTCATTCTAAATCTCCAGATGGCGACAAAAAAAATATGCTTAAGGCCTGAAAAAGTATAATAAATTTTTGTGTATGTGTCATCATACCCTAGGTATTACTTTATGGTAGCATTCATCTTTACTCTTCCCCCTGCCCACAATTAGAGAAGGGATTGTCCAAGATATTTATGAAGTAAAAATGTGCAAGCATTGACTTCCCAGTGGTTTCTATCATATCATCTGAACAGCACAACTACAATAGTTACAGGCAAACTAAAACATTGTGTTCAAAGTACTGGGTCACAATTGAATCTACTGTACTGGACTCTGGAAAAACAAGGATTCCTACTTTTTCCTTCTGCTACTTCCCACAAGGATTTGTGTGCTGGTTGATGACGCTACCAAATCTAATTACCAGTGTGTGGAGACTCCATCTGTAAACTAGGATGCACAATAGAATTTAGGGATTTTTTGTGAGTGTGGATTCTTGTAAGGACCACAACATGGTGAAATATTGGGATTTAATTAATCTCTAGGCTTCTTTATGGACTGGGAGTCCTTGACTCAGTCACTCAGGATGAAAGAGAAGAATGAGCAGCCTCTTATTGACAGATGCCTTAAAGACATTTTTATTGGTGGCACAGACAATGGGAATGAGAGCACCCTCAGCAGTTCTGTGGATGACACCAAGCTGGTCATGCAGAGGATAGATTGGAGGGAAGGGATCCCATCCAGACACCCTGGCAGGGTGAGCAGGGGCCAGTGCAAACCTCCTGAAGTCCATCACAGCCAAGGACAAGGTGCCACACCTGGACTGGGTGCAATCACCAGTCTCAGCACTGGCTTAGATGAGAGACAGGTTAAAAAGAGCCCTGCCCTGCAGATATGGACTCGAGGATACTGGTGGGTGAAAAATTAGAGACAGATAGGGTAGATTGATATTAGATAATAATATAAGCAGGAAGAGTGTGGGTTAGGTTAAAAATTAGGGAGAAATTCTCTACTGTGAGGGTGGAGAAGCCCAGGCACAGGCTGTCCAGAGAAATTGTGGATGCCCCATCCCTGGAACTGCTCAAGGCCAGGTTGGATGGGACTTGGAGCAATCTGGTTTGGTGGAAGGTGCACCTCCTAAGGCAGGTGAGGTGGAACTGTTTGATCTTTAAATGTTCCTTCTTACCCAAACCATTCTATGATTCCATGAATTTCAATATACATATTAAGGCCTCATGAGAGCTGAGACTGCAGTTATACAAAAAAATCACAACTGTACCCAACTGCCTTTTATGACTACAGTTCAAGGCATTGGCTTACCTCAAAGCTCTAAAAGCTTAACTTTAGACATCAAATATCATAAAATGAGTAAAAGTTGGTCTTAATGTCCCTTCTAATCTATACATAAAAAAACCTTCAATTTTCTGCAAATCACAAGCTGGATTTACTTAAGGAAACCCACTGCCTGACATTCAGTAACAAAAAGTGCAGAGTATCATCCTTGTTTTCACTTTACACTTTGCCTTCAGCTGCCACTAATAGTGCATCACGCTAGACTTAAACTTTGCAAAGTACAGTGGTAAGACTGAATAAAGTTAAAAATGATAAAACATCAGAACCTGGCAATCAACATAGGCTCTTATCTTTGTAGGGGTAAATTAGGTGCAAAGGAAATTCAACAGGGATTAGGAACAGGGATTAGCAGTATTTAAAATAATGTTTTAAGATCCAGTAACATGTTATCAAAAGAGAAGCTACCTAAAAAGAACATCTGCAGCTGAGTAGTAAATCCAAGAGTAAAACAAAAAAATATGTTATTTTCAGTCAGTTTCTATGTCAGGAAGAAAACACAGCTAAAGCAAATTCTGTGCTTGGTTATGCTTATGAAACAGAGAAATTCTATACACCTCAGGGTATTTACCTGCTTTATGTATGTTTCAGTTAAAATATTTTGATTGCTTTGAAAATATGATTGCAAGACTTGCCAGAAGAGTAAACCTTACATGTCTTGCTTTAGACATGTAAAAAAACCCCTGTAACCTGATTTACTCCACATTGTTATTTTCCTTCAAGCTTAATGTTCTAATTCTCCCAAAAAATCCCAATATTCAATGAAACATCCTCATACATGGGAGTACAAGTTGGTTATACTTTTACCTTATTCACCTTGGTTGTGTGGATACTATTTGCATGAAAAAAGTCAGTGCTTACAGTTTTGTGGCTTTTAGATCATAAGGATAAAACTCTGGTGGTGAAAATTTCTACCATATGTAGTGACTAAGCATATTTAAGTGACTAAGTAGCAGCCATAATTTTTTTATATTATAAATTTTATTATATTTATTATATTCTTTATTATAAATAAAGATTTTTTTAAATCTCTTTTAATAGCATCCTGAAGCCATAAGATTGTGTGTTGATGAGGATGATTAAGAATTACTTTTTCTTCTCAGAGGAGGTGTTTTGCGTGCAGAAAAGGAAGCGTTTTTATTTTTAATAACAACTGTTAAAAATTGCTTTATTGTCTACTTTTATTAACCTTACCAGAAATTGGCTTTTGCCAGGTGTCAAAATATTCTGGAGGTCTTTTGACACCCATGTCAATTGGTCTGGCAGTAGCCTCAGGTGTATACAGGTAATCTGTGAAAAAAAGGAAATTAAATAAGTATCTAGAGTGTGGCACCAAGTCATGGAATATTTGTATATTGAATATGTTCAAACTCCAGCTGACATGATGTGCAAAACCAACATGTGTGGCCCATCTATGTTTTTACTGATAACATGGTGATATGCCTTATCTTCTTATTCAGGTAAGTAGAAAGTGATCTGGTTCTACAAAGTCTGCAGTTTAATTTTAAACATTCATTGAGTGAAGTATATTTTGAAAAAGAAAATTAATAAGATGAAGAGGTAACAGATGAGTTAAACCAAGATTTTAAATGGAAAAATGAGTAGAGAAAAAATTCTAGTTTTTCAGTGTAAATAATAAAATGTCCGTTGATTCTTGCAAAGGGAAAGTTTTCCTTCTCCCCATAATAAGATCTCTGATCATCCTCCATATTAAATGGTTAGAACAGTTCTGGACCACATATATTCATCATAGTTGGAGTACAGGAGACAAAGTATACACAACATCCAGCTTGTACATAAGAGAAAGTCCTACTTTAAAGTTATATAAACACATCTTTTAAAAAGTAAGTGGCATTAAAAGATTAACACAACTCCAGGTACAGAACAACTGTTCCACATGCTGGTATTTATAGGACAGCCAGACTGTTAAATTAATATGCTTTCTCTAAATAAAGTAAGTATATTTACTTTATAAGGACTGTATATATAGTAAAGCAAGAAGATGCACTGTAACTTCATCATGTTTGTGGGAAAAAAATTCCCCACACCCTTGCTCATGATGTAAGACAAAAAACACTAAAATTTGTTGTATTTTAAAAACATAAATCTCAGTATTACTTTAACTATCGAATTCCAACCCTGATATAACACGATCTAATCACTTCAGCTAAAGATTTCATAGATTTATAATCCTGTTCTCATTTTTTTTTTGATATTTCACTAGTATTTTAGTGGTATGAAGCAGATAATTTTTCAATTACTTTACTGTTTGACCATTTTTGTTGCATGTTCCTTACACAGTCCATGCATGACAAATCCACAGTCCATACATGATAAATAATTTACTAAATTAATTCACTATTATAAATTAATTATTTAATTAATTTTTATTTATTTATTTAATTATTTTTTATATTAACTTATATTAATTAATTAAGATTATTAATTTAATAAAGATTAATGTAATGAGAGTTGCAGCAAGCTGGGAACAGGATGCAGATGACCTGGTCCCTGTGTCTAAAATACCTGAACACATCATATGGTTTTGTATAACTGCAATTTGTCTTCAGATAAGTAAAACAATTAATTAGATCTTCAGCTATACAAAGCACCAGAGCGATAATCAATGTTTCATGTGAATGATGTTAAAGGAAGAAAGGGCATGATAAGACCAGCACCAACCTTAGGAAAAATAAAAATAATCTTGTACATCATGAGTTAGAGCATGTTTAGTTTCTCAGCTCACCTTTAAGTGAACATATCAGCAAAATGTGGTAGCACATTGACTAATTCACACTAAACCATCCAAGTCTATATTACAAGACTAAATTAGGTTTTTCCGTAGAGACTGTAACATGCAAAACTATCTCCATCCTACTCCTTAGAATCCTAATCTACTCCTAATTTAGAATCATAATCTTTTCTGAATTATATCAGCTGAGAATGAACAAAATACTGCATGTGTTCTAGTGGGAGGAAGTAATATTTTTCTTTTCAGAAACACGCGCTGCTGTTCTTCCATAGGTAAAGTAGTAATGAAAAATAAGTCAAAGTGTCAAACCACAATACTTTCATGTTGACAAAATCTCCTATTTTGAGAATTTTAATACACTTTAAAGTAACATAAAAGTTTATGTTTTTACATGAGGTATCTGTACAACCGAAGTTTGCTGTATTTGTCATAGCATTTGCCTTACTCTACTAATGAATGTAACTTGCTTATTAAAATTCATCCAAACTTTTAATAGAATTGAGACTAGATCTATTACTAGCATATGTCTTTGTGTCTTCTTTTAATTCCATATTTTTTCCTGGAAACATTAATGGGGTCTGGAACACGTTTAAACTAACCTCTCCGTCTTTAATTGTAGGAATACTGTTAGAGGGGTGGATCATTTTAAGGGAAATAATGGAAAAAGTGCCCTTGATAAAATGAACTGAAATACACACAGAGTTTAAAAAATAAAAAGAAAACAGAACACAAAGTAAATGGCCGTTTTAATGAAAACCATGTATGCCTCCTTTTCACAAGGGAAATGGAAATGTTGCTCAAAGTTTGTTTGCTGACACTTTTCAGGAACCTCAGCAGATCAGGAGCAGTATTTATACGGTCAGGATTAAATGAAATATAAATTTATATAAAAATAAAAATATAAATTTTTATAAATTAAAATAAATTTATATGGTTAGGATTAAATAGAAAACCAACCCACTAAGGTAAGTTACATACACAAACACAAAAAGCCATCTGAATAAAATGATATTCTAGAGAAAATTACTAAAACATGGCAAAAAAGTAAAAGGAATGCTACTCATGAGGAAGCAATCCCTGCCTCTTTTCCACAGTCAAGTTTGCCACCTGGCACTGCAACTGGCCAGGAGACTGAAAAGCCTGCCAGGAAACCAGCCACAACCCCATGTGCTGGTGCTGGAAAAAATAAATTCCACTGCTTATCATCTGGGCCCTGCAGCTGCCAAGCCCTCTGTGCTTGAGAGTGAAACATCTTTGCACTGAGGCTAAGGAACCCAGTCAGGAAGAAGAAATGGAATACATTCAACAGCAGTGCCAGTCCAGCAAGGAATTAAAAGATCCAAACTGGTGTCCAAACAAGGGAATATCCAATAATAAGTGATGTAATGTCTAAAGGTAAGACTGAAAACATATTGATACACATATAGCATATTCCTGACAGCCCAGTTAAAAATCCTGATCATCTTAGATCAAAAGTTCAGGATTTTCATAAGCCAACCACAGAAAATACTGAAACAGGAACTTTTTTTTCTTTGCAAAAGTCTGGTAAGATTTGGGGTTCCAAGTTACAGAGTTATTTCCCAAGACCCTTTTGAAGACTTGGGAATTCTTTTGCAATAGATAATGAATTGCACATTACCTTGGAGAGATACAGAAGATTTCTTTAATTGGTTACCTGAATTCCTTTTTGTGTAGGTTTATTTTTTTGGGCACAGTCAGCCTTGTGTCTCAGACATTGGTGCAATAAGGTGACGCACTTGCCTACGGAAGACTTGGGATTTCACTTACTGGTTGTCAAGAGAAGTACAGACTGAAAAGTTGTGACAACCTGCAATCCCCTCTCAAGATGTCATAAATATATGAAATTCATTGGTGATTTCTCTTACACTTCTCAGAAGAAAGGTGCAGACTCACAGAAAGGTGTCAATGAGTTGTTGTGGCAGTGAGGTTGGAGATACAAAGAAGTGGGCAGGAGATAACAAAGGTCAGATCTTCTTTGATACTTTGGATATCAAGTTTGACCTAAAGGGTTCACATTCTAGGACACAAAATTTAGCTAAGAGACATCTACAGGGTGTTTCTTTAACTTAGAGAAAAAATATAGTTATGTAACTTGGCAATGGAAACCACTACTGGAAGTATCAGTTTTCAGAATAATTCTAAAAGAAGGTACTTATTTACCAGTGAGTACACAGTAAATAGTAGTTTTGTGGTGACTTTTGACACCATCTACCGCAATGAAGCTCTAGTTCTTCCTGGCAACAGGCACTGCCATAAAAACATGGAAATAATAACAAATGGTGGACACAGCAAGTGGACCACTCGCAATATGATTGATTAAAAAAATACTTTAGCAACTCAAACTAGCATTAAGCACAAATAACTCCATGTAACGGTTTATTACTATTATGATTATCCTACTGGATTGCTAGCATGTATTCATTTTTGCTGGTGATTTTTATAACCTACCAATGCCTCTGAGGAGCCATTATGACTACAGGGGAGAAGAGAAAAGCTCAATGTACTGTGTAACATAGCTGTGTGTGTGCAACATTTCAAAAACTGATCACTCCTGGAGATCTGTGTTCATTCTCCTGTTCCATTAATCAGACATTAGAAAGCTCATTTGCAAGGTGACTTCCAGCACAAGTGAAGAGCAAAACCCTTTGACCCACAGCTACTGAAATTGGGCATTTAAGGCTTCAACTGTCTCTGGTGTCCTGGCATTTGATGGCCTCTTTTAATTTACCAGAGGGACTGTGAAAGGTCAAAGAACATCTACCTCTAATGAAGGCATTCATTCCATATGTAATACAGAAATATATGTCATATTCTAAACAGGTTAAATTTAATTCAATTTAAATATACAACTGTTTCCCTGAAAACTAAGCCTTCTGATCTTGTTTTCATAGTTTTAGTTACTTTCCCAGGAAAGTAACTGTGACTACGAAAACAAGATCAGAAGGCTTAGTTTTCAGGGTGACATCTCACCCTTTCTTCTTTAAAAAAAGAAAAAAGGAAAAGAAAAATGAACAGAGAAAATGAATAATATTTTAAACAATCAGAAAGGAAAGTAACAAAGAAAATAAACAATGTTCTAAAAAATCAGAACGCTCTAGTTTCAGGGTGATATACAACCATCTCTTCCAAGTTTTTACTGTTTCTAACAACATGGGGGGCTTCTGAAAATGTATAGAAATGAGTACCTGAAGGTATTCTATGATCAGCAACAGGCATTGAATTGCCAAATACACCAGGAAGAAACATTTAGTCAAAAATGTTCACAATAGATGGAATATCACTCAGCCTATTCTAATCTAGCTAGCATAGGAACAGTAACAGGAGGCAGCAATAATATGGGACAGTAGCACTTTTAGTTGGCGGTCAGCCAAAAGTTTGCCTTGAATATGTACATTATTTATTATTTTGAACTTGAATTGTTGATGAAGAATCCCAAAATTATATATTTAATTAACTAATGGCTGTATATAAAAAAAATCCCCAATGCTACTTGTATTGCTTATTGCTACATATGCAATAAATTAATGCCCTATGAAATTAAAAAATATGGCTTCATTATTAATTAGCATTGAAAGTATGTTGATTGGATGGAAAAATCAAGTACAACTGAAAAAGGATAAATTATAAATTATTTTTCCCCAAAACAGACCTGTACTTTTAATAAATCTTTGTGGTTAGGGACGTTTGTTATCTGCTTGTTTAAGGATATGTAAATTTAAGTTCTCGCTGTTGTCTGCCATCCACCACCGTGGAAATTTTTGGTGCTGAAGTATCCAAGCCTGAATACTGCAGAGTCTAAATACTTCATGTTCTGAATGTGAGGAGGTCTGATGTGAAAACACCATGTCCGTAGAGAGTAACTAGCAAGATAGTTGGCTTTAGGGCTTCCCAGCAAGCCTCCTGACTTGGACTCAAACAAATGGGTGACCCCTTTCAAGGAAGCATTTTCCAGTAATTATTGTGGATCTAACATCTAGAAATAATTAGTAAAAAGCAGCCACACAATAATCAATCTGTAAATTTACACAGACTGAGTACCAATATAATTTTATAACCACCCTCAGGAATTATATAACAAGATCAGTAGAAGCAGTTACACTTGGCACTCTGAGGAATTAAATTTCATATTAAAACACAATTAGATATTTTGCAGGGCTCAAGATGACTTGGGGAAGTTACATTCCAGTCTTTTATTGATAAATTTAAAAAATCCACCCCAAACCTAGAACTCTACCTGTTGGCATAATCCACTTTGGCAGTCCAGGTGCTTTTGTTCTGGCTGGTGCTAGTGTGGTTTTAGTAAAAGCTGTGAGAGAGTTTCAAAAGAAAAAAGAAAAAAGAAGAGAAAAGGAAGAAGATCCATGAGAAGAATACCCAGCAGATTTCAATGTGATGCCAAGAATTCCATACTAGAGAAGAAGAAACACCTGCTGTGAGAACACACATAATTTTGATTTCCTTTCTATTTTTTTCTGATTTGAAAAGGCTTTACCACTAGACTAATTAATTGATTGAAAAATACCCCCTTTTTGTTCCTCCCAACAATACTTAAAATTCTACTAAGAATAGATGAAATTAATTAACTATATAATCCCCTCCCCATCCCAGACTGAATAAACAATTATTACCAGGTCTGGTCTGTGATTTATCCGATGGCTTTGGTCTTGCAGAAGTGAGACGAGTTTTATGAGGTGCTAAAAGAAATAAGGTCCTGTTTCAATGCTGTGAGTAAAAGAACATGGGACAGTGCAGTGCAATTTGCCAGACAAAAAGGTCCATGCACCAATGTGATACAGCAAAATGGACATATGAGAGTTCTATGAGTTCTAATCCAAAATGCATGTGGAAAATGCTAGTTTCTTTAGCGGCCAGATGACTCCATCATGCAGTCTGACCAGTTACATTCATATGTAGGTTTAGGAAAAAGATGTAAAATATTTACAGCCAGTTACCCAACTGTATATGGATACAGAGTTAGCTCTGCAAGGTATCCATGGCCTTAAGACATTTAATTAGGTTCTGTAAAAAACAAACAAACAAAAAACCTCAAAATAAAACACCGAACTGAACCCCTCCCCCCAAACCAAAGACTTAGATAAAACTATGAAACATTAAAATATTGCTGAGGAAACAATGGGAGGCATTCAATGCAAACACTGTGTGGGGCAGCTGAAGCACAGTGTCATCAGCAAGCTTGAAATCAGAAGCCCTCAAATTTTTTTTATTGTTGCCTTTCACTTGCAAAATAATTTTGATACTGTAGATGTTATGGGATATGTGAAAATCACACTGGAAGCTGAAAGCATAAGAAGTAGTCACTATTATCTTATGCCCAATTAGCAACATCTGTAAATCAGTTAAGTAGAGCTGGTTATTTGATATTCAAGACAAATAAATGTTCAACCCATAACACTTAATCCAGCCTCTCTGAAGCATCAGAGAAAATACTTATGCAGGACAGAACACATTAGTCATTTTTGACATTTAGATTGGGGAAGTTTTACAGATTTAGATTTTGTAAGGAAAAGGTTGGAACTCAGTTACATCAATGTGTGCAACACTATACATATATATATATATATATATATACATACATATATGAGTAGCCAACACACAGCTCTAATACTGTTTAAAAACTTAATATAATCTTTGATATTTGAGGCAATACTGAACAAATCCCTTTTGCAGAGAAATTAACAAAAATATTTGAAAAGGGAAAAAAAAATCATATTACATATTTGAAATGGTTTTAAAGGTAATAATGAACAGACCATTAAAGAGTACTGATTTTACTTAAGATCTACAGACTCTCAATAAAACCACTTAAGAAAATCTTGAAAAATTACCTGTATGGAACCAAGGAATTTCAGTTGCTTGACCAATTTTGGGCCTGGGTGAAATGTGGTATGTTTCATTGGGAACTGAAAATGGACATATTACTGCTTATTAAATGCAAATGATTTCCTATTAAACATAAGACATCACAGTGGGAAGGAAATTAAAACTGTCTGTGCAGATCATAAACAAAAGAGTCAGTGCTAGAAATCTGGCTGAAAAATCATGCTTTTATACATGTAAAAGACCTTTTGAGTCTGGGAAGGTTTATATAATTAGTAAGTCAGACAAAATCAGAAAAGATGATAAGGCAATGCCTTTTTACATGTCTCCCCAACCTCATACATGTAGTACTTATTTCTATAAAGAATCACATTAAGAAGAAAAATGGCTGGAAAATTAAAACCAGCAATATTTTGTACATGCACTGCACTGTATCTAACAAATTAACATGACAAAGATATATCAAGGTATTTCTGCTGATTAAAGTGTAGGTTTAGCCATATAGCAAAAGCAGAGAAAGTAAAGATTGATGAAAAATAAACTGATATAACATTCTCATTACCCAAAGTTATTTTGGACCCATCAACAACATGAACTGTTACAAGGTTAATTGATCCCAGGTGTGTTGCCCTTGGAGCTATAAAAAATAAACCATTGTTCTGTGAGAAGGGAAATTAAAGAACTTGGATTTCATGAAGGATCTGTCTCAATTGTTTCCTAAAATCCTATCTGCACATCTGCTAGGACAATTTCAACAGACATGAGACAGACATGTTGTGATTAGTCTGGATGTATTTTCATGCTGACAACCAGACAGTGCAACTATTCTGCTGAGCCCTCAATAACTTCAGACCACTTGCCCTAAACCTGGAGTTCTGACAGTCTTTGGTCTTTCTCATACTTGTTGTATTAACTCACACTTTTCCAAAAGAAAAAAAAAATAGAAGTTTTCAGTAATGCATTTATTTTTCAGACCTCACTCAAATTTGAATGAGTTAATTGAAAGGTCTCTAAGTTACTGGATGAAAAGGACACACTGGCAGGAAGAGGCACACACTACATAACTCTTTATCTTTCAGAAATAAGGTTAAAATATGGAAGCTGGAAAATATCCTACTCATTCACATAAGGAGCAGTGGCTAAAAAGTGCCATTTATATTTAATGGTTAACATTTGTTTACAGTTTTTCCTACCAGTAGCTTGTTTTGCATATACACCATTATAACAATTTAAACTTTAAAAGGCAAAATAAATTCTGTTCTCTAAAATTGTTTCCTTAAAACTAAATTTGTAGTGGTACCAAAAGATGGCACTTGTTAACTGATGACGATTGGAAACACCTCTTATTCAGCTGAGACTTAGAATCTAACTTGGCTATTGAAGAGCGTTTCAAAATAAGGTATTTAGAAAAGAAATATTTTTCCTGGACTGTTCAGTTTGATGTTCACAGTAATACATATGTACATGTGGTATATATATAGAATATAGTTCTTGAATGAATAGGGTCTCTGGTTGAAACCTTTTTGGCCATATAAAATGGACAAGGAAGGGGAGGGGGGGGGAGAAATTACTAAACCATTCATTAAACTATATGTCTAAGACTAAAATTTTATCAGTTCAGAGGTTAGATCAGAGAGAAGGAAAGATCAGGAGCTGCTCTCATAGATACGTAGTCTCTCCTCACCTGACTATATTCTTTCCTCCTGTTACTTTCCTCCTTAGAAATTTTTATTGAAATAGAACACCCCATGGTAAAGCTGAGATATCACCACCCTTCACCATAGTTGTGCATCCCTGAATCTACCATGGTTACTGCAAAAATCACTAGTATTGAAGGCACTTCTACTCTTAACATGTACCTATCTCAGACTGAGGCTCTGTAGCTCGATTTTCAAAAGTAACTGAGAAATTGAATAAATGTATTTAGAATAATAAAATTTCCCCAAAGAAGAGAACTTCTTGAATGTAGGCATTAATATATTATTATTAAAATTAACTGAATTTCTCACATTTTTAGATGGCTACTAAACCCACGAAACTGCTTTCCATGGAAATTCATCCACTTCTTGGACATTCACTTTGGTATAATTTATGAACAAATTTTCAGCTTAACAATGATAAAAATTCCTGTCTACTTATTATGCATTCCTCATGACCACAAAACTCAGTGACAACAGAAATATAACTGAGGCAGTGCCACAGTAACACTTCTAAAGTTACAAATTGTAAATTACCAGGTTTAGTTTGTGGTACTTCTGGCCCAACAGATGTTTTGGATTTGGAAGGAATGAGCAGTGTTTCTTTTGGAGCTGAAAGAAAAGGAAAAAGATTATTATTGTATTCTTCAGGAGTCATGATCCAATGCCATATTAACCCACAGAAAATGCATGCCTCAAATGCCTGAAAAAAAGACAATAACAATTCCATGGCTTTCTGGAACCTGAAACAAAATGACTAGCCAAAACACAGAAAAGTCCCACCAGTGTGCTGTAGGATCAGTTGAGTTACTGGCTAAAATTGTTGCTCTAAAAGAAAAATTAGGCCACTGATTTTGTTTGGAGATCTGTCAAATACAGACTTCTGACCAGACGTAAGCTGTAGGCTATTTTTGCTTTAGTTGAAAAAATAGAAACGAGAATCCTCTGTGCTAAGATACACGCATCTGGCAGCAGAATGAAAGATTCTGGAATGGTGTTATATAAATACCACATTGGAACATGTTCTCTAGAAATTTCTCCACTGAAAAATTAGAAATACCTGCATCTTAAAGTGAAGAAAACTTATTTACCCATTGTTGCCCTTGAATGACCAGTGGTAGTAGAAGATTTTGTAATAATTGGTTGTGGAGTTGTCGGATACATTGCTGTTAAGGAGAAAATGTGAAAAATCTTAGAATATTTATCTGTAATCTAAACAAAGCAACATTTGATAAAACCTGCAAAATGTCCCAAACTAAGGAGCAGCAGAATATCTTGAAAATCAACTGCCAACAGATATGATTATCTCTCTATTAACTTCTGGTATACATCTATACCAAAAAATGGGAAGCCACACAGCCCTCCATAATTATTTTTAAAGCTACTTTCATTTCAGTACAGCAGACAATGTCTGTTGCTAACTACACAAGCACATTGTAAAGGAGTTCTGTTGCATTTCAAGAGAAGATTTAAAAAAAAAGTGCTCACAGAGGAGCACCCAAGATTACCAGAAGTAGTCACAGAGAACTTAGTCTACCTAGCCACTGAAATTTGTCAATACCCACATTACTACATTTAAGTCATCATTTGCTATGTGTAATAGACAGAGGAAAACCATTACATTTATTACATTTATTTATTACATACATATTATCTTACTATTATTTGTAGCGTAATTTTGCCTTATTTTGGATTGATTATCTGAAATGTAATCCATTTGTTTCACCACAAAACTGGCTACGAATAGTCCCATTAAGAAACACAAAACCTGCAACTTGGGGAAAGAATGATTAAACACAAAATTGAAAGAATGACTCTATTACCAGGTTTGGTGTATGGCACTCTTGGTCTTTCAGTTGTTTTTTGTTTGGTGTGAATGAACGGTTTTTCAGTTGGAGCTGGAATAAAAACAAACAGCACCCAGAACAATAATTGAAAAAATGCACTGCTTTTCACAACACACAAGGAACATAATAATGATCTGGTCTGGAATAAGGCAAATTTTGTAAGAACAAAGCTGAAAGTTGAAATTCCTGCAGAGAAAGGAAAACAAGTTAAATGGCCACTTACACAAGAAGACTTCTAAAGAAATAGATATTAATTTGTAGCTTTGCATCAAGCAGTCTAGAATATAATCATTAACATCATCATACTGTAATAAGAGAAAAATAGACAGTGGTAACCTGTGTCTTCCTCATCTGCCACACATGAGTATCTGGGGAGAGGATTTCTTTTTCAGTGGAACATTTGTGTCAAACTTGATTTCTAAATTAAATTCTTTTGTTCTTATGTGGGAATGGCTCAATATTGTTATCTTCATACTATTCAGATTAAAAAAAAAAAAAAATCCTGTGAATAAAAGTAGGAATCATTTACTGGAAAAGGTTATCCTTAGCACTTCTTAGTCTGTGGTCTACACCAATGTGAGAGGTCCAAAATGACCTGCCTTAGCTTGTGCAGTGTTCATCCCCCTTGCTCTGAAGAACCATTTTCTGCATGTGAATGTTACTCAGATAGCTCAGGTGTTTACAATAGAGAACATACTTCATAAAGCTAGATGAACAGATGAATACTAACCTAAGTACCGTTGCATACAGGGAATATATATTGAAATAGAGACATGTTTAAAAGCAGTTTTAATTTCCTCTTCCTCAAAACAAAAAAAAACCCAACATAATTTGAAGATTATAAAATGCCTATAAATATTTCATTCTCAGAAAATATACACCATTTCATTCTCAGAAAATCACAGTCAAGGTCTGTCTCTGAAACTGGGGACAGAAAACTGAACAAAGATTTGTCAAGCAATGCTCCTGTTCCTGGATACTGCTTGGATTCAGTGACCCTTACTTGGTCGACGTCTGACAATTAAGTTAAGAAGGAGGAACACTCAGCTAAGGTTTCTTATATTTAAGCAAGTTTTCCCAACATAGATAACTAGAAGTAAGCAGAGAGGATGGCTTTAAGAAGTAGAGTTGGATTTAGACAGTCACATAACTGGTCTGGAGACTTTATGCTGTTGATACATTAGAATTTTTTTCTGTAAAATTCAACCTTGAGTAGTGAAGAAGAAGAGTATTTTAGAGTGAAATTATCCACAATTCACATGAAGAACAGAGGATGAACTCAGTTAGTTAGAGCATGGTGCTAATCCAAGGGTTGTGATGGGCCAGTTTACTTCAGAGTTGGACTCGATGATCCATGTGGGTCCCTTCCAGCTTAGAGTATTCTGTGATTCTGTGAAGAATCACTATCTGCTCTTTAAATAAAGTCCCCTTTTACTGGAAAATAGGATAACATCTGGAGGAATTGCATCATCCTGACTGGAAAGACTAGAAGATGAGGAAAGGAACCTTTGAACGTGAATGACCTCATGCGTTATTACCCTTATCAAGACCAAAGAGCAAGTAAGTATCTACAAGTAGAACAAAATTTCATTATTAGCTTGTAATAAAACATAATGAGCTCCCCCTAAGGTGATATTCTCTAAAAAAAGTGGAAAACAGAATAATTATTTATGAAATAACAGTTACCAAATGGTGCCTTTGTTCTTTCAGGAATATGAGGAATCATAGTAGCATCTCGTTCATCAAAGGTTGGAAGAATCTCTGTTGGAAAAAATGTCAATAAATGAACTGCATAATGAAAGGAATTTCCCTTTCCTCCTTTTCTTAAAAAACATTTCAGCACTATACTGTGCTGTGTATGTGTGTGTATACTGTATAGGAAAGGGATGTTTAAAAACAGCAATGGGCATTTGCCCTCAGAAATTTATGGTAGGAAACAACAGTAACAAGCCTTCAGTGAAATCACTTATTATATTACATAGGTCAGTTGGATTTATGATGGAGAGTCACCTAAGCAAAATGTAATTGAAGGAAATCCTCACTCTACTCTGGGTGAAAATGTGTGTATAAAGGAAAAGCAATGCAACAGCATTAGGAGGTTGCTCTCATAAGAGCTTCAAAAATGTGGTGCAAACTATTGAAGTGTGTTGCTCAGATACAAGCTGCAAATAACTTTTTATCCTTGATCAAAACATATAGGTTGATACTATTTCTTGTGTTAATATCTGCATAAGATACAAAAACTCTTGAACTGTTGAAGTTTCCATCAGATTTAATTGCATCCCTGCAGAGGTTTCTTAACCTAGAACAATAACCAGGTAACAGCAGATGCACTGATGGCTATTCCCCCCACTGCCACCCCAAAAACAATTGTTGAACTATCCACTACAACTTCACAAAAGACCAGATAATTTACCAGGCTTCCTGTATGGAGCATCTGGGATGGGAGTTGCTCTAGGTTTAAAAGGAAAATGCTGTGGTTCTTTACGAGCTGTAAGAAAAGATCTGTTTTAAGGGTTTGTACTTTGACAAAATTAGGTTTGTTGAACAGGCACTGCATGTCTCATGCTTGCAAAGAAAAACAATCCCTGCATGACAGCCTGAAAAACTGAGTGTCAGATACATACAGGAATTCAAGGCAAAACAAAATCCTCAGTGAAAACACAGGTGGAAAATTAATCAGGTAAGCAAAATCTGGAGTCAAGCAACAAAACCTGAAGGAACGCAGACTAAAAAGTACAGGGTTTCTGTTTGTATTTCAGAACCCATAACTGCAATACCCATGGTGTGCTGGTCTCCTACTAGTGTCAAAGGAATTACAATGTGTGTGACAGGGAAAGAAATTTTCTCTGAAGACAACAAACCAGCTAGGAATCTTTTAACACCTGCAACAGAGTAGAATGGAGTTCAATTAATAGAAAAGATAACAAATCAGAACCACAAACCAATTATGTGAAAAACAGGCAAATGATATGTAAGCATTGGCCCAAGGAGTAGTGAAAAAATAATAGTGACTAGCTCAAGGTAACTCATTTTTGTGCTGCTGTCTTTCGTTGTTCAACTGTTAATGCGCTAACTGCCAAAACTTCATAAAAACAGTAAGATATACAGAGTTAGTGGTGAATATAAGTTAGTGGTAAAAAGTCTCCCTTTAACATGACTGGTTTGTTTTCAATTTGTAATATATTCCTTTTTTTCCCCCTTTAAAAAAATATTATTGCTTTGTAAAATTATTGAATATACACTCGCTCAAAATAATATGTCCAATGGATACTCTCAGAACTGTTAGAAGTCACAGAGGTTTGATAATTCATTAGTATGTAAATCCCCATAAAGTTTATTTTTAAGGGTGAAATTCCATTACCAGGTCACACAAACCTATGAGCAGTTTCACTTACAGATATTTAGAGTCCTACATGAAGGCCCTCAAATGAGTTTTTCTATAAGCACCTTTATACAGGCACAAAAGACATGCAATTTCTTCCAGCTTCTCATGATGTTTGTATATTGTCTACCCTCCTGTACAGATTATTCATCAGTGATAGATGTTGTGTGACTGAAAAGCAGAGGCAACTACTAAAACTCAGACATTAAAACTAGAAATCGGCTCTGTTTTCCTTTAAACACCTATTTAATGATCATCAGAGAATGTGTGTGTAATATGAAGGGATATTAAAAAACGAAATTAATTAATAATTAATCACTGAGGAAGGACAACCCAAATGAATCCCTGGATATTCAAGCACAACCAAACAACAATGTATATACCAGGTTTTGTGTGTGGTACATCTGGACTTGGTGATGCCCTGGGCCTGGAAGGGACTCGTCGACTTTCTTTTGGACCTGTGGAAATGAGCAAAGTTTTGACTTTTTTACTGAGCAGGTTGGATCTGTGAAGCTGTGCAAATTTTTGAACATGTTGTTGTGGGTGATGATTCAACATATGTATTTCGATTTTTCTGATGAATCAGAAGATACATTTTCTGCTAAGAATTTTTTTTATGGATTATTTCTGTAATTTGAAAATAATCCCAAAGAGATCTCCTGTTAGTGCAATCAATACAATGCCAGTGCAGAGACTAAAGGCAAAATGACTTTTACAGTGTGGTGTCAGATGAACTCTCCACTCCTAACAGCAATAACAAACAGAGCTTTCTGCAGAGTAAACTGCAGTAGCTCTAACACTTCCTAGTAGTGCTTATTAAGTGTTTCACATTCAAAAAACCTGTTGCATTTAAATCAACTCTGTATTTAAAAAAAAAACAAACAAAAAAACCTCAGCAAAGCAGTCAAAGCAGAACAAATGTGGAAATTTACCACTAATTTTCAAGTGGACAAAGATATTTCCAAAGTTTTGGGAACAGGAAGATATTGTAATTTTACACTTTTAAAGAAGCAACTGAAAATTACAAATATTTCAGTCACACTCTAAGAAAATCAAGATACAGATTTTCCTGTGTGCAGGGGCTCAAGATGAATGTTAACCCATACATCTCCATCATGTGTCTGTATGTATAAATATCCAGCTGATTATCTTGTTCCATGACAGCTGTATAGCAAAATTTGATTATGGCAGTGAAGCACAGCCTATTCAATAAGTATCTCTGTATCTTCAGAGAAATCATCAATTCTGAAAACGTTCAAAGTGATAAAATCTTCATGCACTGAAGGGAAAAATATTGATAAACTTACTTGCTCTAGTTGGAGGAACACGTGGACTGGGTGATGTTTTCGGTTTGGAAGGCCTGTGATATATATCTTTAGAGGCTGAAAGAAAGAAATTGTGTTAAGCATTATTAAATTAATAAGTAGCTACAAATACACTGCTCTGTAATGGGTGTTGTCCTGGAATGATTCATAATATCAAATTCAAGTGACAAAAATGCCTTAGTCAAGTGGATCTGCCTCAAGGCATATGATCCAGGATCAATGAAGTGATTGTGTTCTGACAGTGAAATTGAGGTTTGAGTGGAACAGAATTATTATTCAGTCCTTTATGAAGGACTGAATTTAATTTCTTAAAACTGGAGGGGAAGGGAAGCAGAGAAAGAAAGCTTTCAGGAGGGAGGTTTGCCCACCCAAACCTCATGACCACCTGCAACGGTGCTATCTCACATCTCAGGAAGACTGAGAATATATAATTGGGATCTTGTTCTGATCTGCCCTCTGCTTCTTACCATTAAATCTTGAAGGAAATTTTCCTATCTTAGGTGCATAACAACTTGCAAGGAACAAGGATTCTCTTTGATTATTTCATAGAAAATAAGAGACTGAGAACCTCAACTGTTAAATTATTAAGGAGCTTGCAGAGAAAGATGACAAATTTATTCAGGTCTGCTTTTAATGATTTGTGCTGAAGAAGAAAGATAATGTGACCATTCAAACAACAGATCATCATTACCTATTGTTGCCTTTGATTTCTCAGTTCTAAACCTAATTGTTTCCAGAACTGCATTAACGTAATAAAACAACAAAACCAGACTATTACCAAGAACAATCAAAATGTTACAATCACAATCTCCACAATAATCATACCATCCCTGCTAGGGCTGATGACAGATAATCACCCCTCCCTGAAACTCAACATAGAAGTATTATGTTCCTCAGAATTTCCTCCAATTCAAGGTAACAGCTCTAATACAGAACAGATCCCAAATATAAATCCAAAGCTTTTGTAAAAGCCACAAAAAGACTGTGGGTGGGTTGTTTTTACCTTCAGCTTTGTACACTTTCCTGACTTATTTAAAGGTTTTGTTTCAAGCAATAGGTGCAGATTTACTGGAGAGAAAAGGAACCTGAGTTGTTGTCTCTCTGCCCACCTCTTCACCAACACCATCTAATACTCTATATACCTTGGAGACCCATACTGGGTCTGACTGGGATGGAGGTTATTTTCTTCATGGCAGCCCCTGTGTTACTCTGTTTTGGATTCATGAGCAAGGATGTGTTGATAAAATACCAATGTTTTAGTTATTCTTGAATATGGATTGTTAGAGCATCCAAGAGTTCTTTGTTTTTCACTCTGCCCCAGGCAAGAGGGCTGGGCAGGATGCTCAGAGAGGACACAGCCAGGACAGCAGAACCACCCTGGTCAAAGGGATATTCCACCTCATATAAAGTCATGCTTGGCAACAAAACTTTCCAAAGCCTCCACTGCTCCTAGACTGGCACTGGTCTGCCTGTGGGATGTGGTGTGCAGTTGCTTTGTACCACTTGCTTTTTTCCCTCCTCTTTTTATCCTTCCTTATTAAACTGTCTTTATCTTGAACTATGATTTTTTCCCCTATTTTTTTTTTCCTTACTTCTGCTCTTCTGATTGTCTCCCCAAGAACACTGTGGGGTAGAATGAGCGAGAGGTCAGTGTGTGCTTAGCTTCTGGCCAGGTCAACCCACTACGGTACCTCACGTCATACAAGTGTGAGTTGCATAATTTATTTTCTCCCCCCTTAATTCTCCTAAGGTTGTACATGGGTATAACAACCCATGTAGACACAATTATAGGAAGTATTACACATATTTGAATCTCTGAACATCACAAGGGCTCTGGCAAAGTGAACCAACAAGTATGAAAGAAAGCCTGTGCCTAAAAAAACAGAAGCAAGCACACAATTTGAGGAATACAGAGCAGAATCCTTCCTCTTTGTAACGACACCCCTCATTTGCACCTTCACTTTCCAGAACACAAGCAAGTTCACACAGAAGACTTATTTTCACTGAGAATTGTACAGAAAGCATCTGTTGCTGCAGTGAATTACAATGTAATAAAGAATTGAATATATTTTCAACTTACCAGACTGCTTATAAATTATTCATGTCACTGAATTTTGTCCCTCAAGGAATGTTCAAAAATATAATCCCAAGAAATACATGTAAATCTGAAGCTGCAGTGATCACAGTAGAATCCATGAGACGCATGTGTCAGCATGAAAAGGTAAAGAAACAATGAACTTACCAGGTTTTGTTCGTGGCACCTCTGGGCTTGGTGATGTTCTAGGTTTGGAAGGAACATGCTGTGGTTCTCTAGGAACTGGAATTTAAAAAAAAAATAAAATAAAAAAACCAGCAACTACAGCAACTATTAGAATTTTTTGAGAACTGATACTAAAAGAAACCATTACATTAAAGAGGAACACATGCCTTTGGGACCCTTCAGAATCACAAAAACTTGAGTGATGAAGAAATATGAATGCTTGATACATAACAAACCCCAGTATTGACGGAAAACCTCTGTAACAGGACAATACAAAACAAGACCAGTACGGTTGGATGGTATAAAAGGTGAAGCAGCACATGACAGAAAAGGAGTATAGAGACAGTCAAAGGTAGGTTGTGGTGCTTCCATCCACTTTGCAGAACACATTTGTGTGAGAAAAAAACAGGAAAAGATGATCATGAATTGTTAGTGAAAAATCACCAGACCCCCCCCCCTTACAGGATGAACTTTAATAGTAAAAAAATTATGGTAGTGGAGTGCAAATAAGAAGTGCTTGTGATGCTCAGTGAGAAAAAAGCTAAATGTGATCCCAAGTGATTTACACTGTAGGTAAAGCTGTTACCTATTGTTGGTTTTAGTTGATCAGTTCTAAGTGTTATAGATTCCAGGACTGTATCAGAAACAAAAGAGAAAAGATGTTTTGAAAGTTGAAAATTTACAATTAGTGCTACTTTCTGAATCATGTACTCTGTATACTGCCTCATACAGAAACAGCTGTATTAAAAGAAGCATCTGAGAAAGCAGTGTCCCCTTCAACATAGTGTGAGCTTTTTTCTCCCATAGACTCCAATGAAATATCCAAATATTATCATTTTGTCATTCAGAAAATGGCTTTTTAGTGACCCCAATCTCTTCCCTTGGTGATGTGTTTCAAATGCACTCCATGTACACAAGTGGAATCTGACAGTCCTTGCTTGTGTACTGAACACCATTATTAAAGAACATTAGATGGTGTGTTCCATAATGCATATAAAGTCATATAATCCAGCTCTAGACTGGAATGGATCTAAAATAAAACTGGGTGGTTTAGAGACATAGGGATGTGAAATTGATGTGTCAATTCTTCTGTATGGATTACAGTTGAAAAAAATAAGCGTCTTTGGATCTTTTAAGACAATTACAAGATAAGTGGATGATGCTGTAGAAAATATTCTATATATTGCAGATTCTTGAAGAAACAGTAAACTGTTGGGGTTTTTGTTTTTGTTTGTTTTAAACATATGTTAATACAAGCTCATAACATTTTGTGTAACAAAACCGTAAATTATTTCTACCATTTCTGAGAAGGCCAGACTACCATAATAAAAAATGGCCATAAAGGTAAAAACTGAGTGTATGAGAAGTTGCATCTTAAGGTGTAATTGGGAAACAATGTTTTATAATCAGATGCCATGGTTAAAAAATTATGAGATGACAAGGATTATGACTGTTTGCTACATGAGGAAATCACATCTAATAGATAACATCAGATTTCAAAATTATTGGTCTATGTCTACACTTTAAAGGTCTTAATAAAGTGTTTATCCTTAGATTTTTCACATTCACCAAAGGATAACATATGCTGATATTTGAGACTCATGAATTTTTTTGTTGATATTACCAACTGGAGAACATAGGACAGAAATAATTTTTTCTGCCTACCATTGAATTCAATTGCTCCCACATTTAATGACATAAAAATCAAGTATTTTGAAATACAATTTAAAGGATCATTAATGACAATATTTATACTCAAGTACTAAGTGTGCATGTATAAATGGGAAATTTACTACCTCTTTCATAAAATAATAATGACATGAAATTAATTGTGGCTTAGAATGGAAACAGATTTATTCTAACAATGCAAACCAATGTTGGAAAGAAGTATACCCCCAAGGAGCCTCAGTACACACTTTATTTGCTTGCTATTTGCTTTAGTTAGCAAGGTTAATCTGAGTGTAACACCACTATTCTCATCCTGTTGTCCTGAAGCAGCAGAGCTTTATTGTTTTGCTCAGTGAAAAATACTTAGCAAATATCACTACTCATGAAAACTACAATTAAATTGCTGAACATCACAGAACCCCATTCTGTTTTAACTGGTTCAGATAACTAAATAGCTGTTCATAAATACATTTCAGTCCAAAATAAACTGTACTAGAAACAATCACAAAGAAGTTTACCATCTTTGGCTTGTGGGATATGAGGTTTGGGTGAAGTTTTGGGTTTAGAAGGAACACGTTGAGTCTCCTTTGGGCCTGGAAGAGAAAATGTGGGCAATAAGTTGGTTAAATTGCACAGGAATTAGCATCTGATACCAGCTGAACACACAAGCACAGAAACCTCAGAACCACAGAACCACAGAACACCTGCAACTGAGAAGAAGTAGGCAAGTCAGGTAATACTCTCCATGTGTTTACAACAATCTAAGCAAGAAAGTGGAATTTTAGTAATTTTTGAAGCTCAGTTTCTGTTTGTTTTTAAAATAAAAACTGGAACAGGTGCAAACAAGCATAATTATGAGAAAGGTGATTCAGAGCTGGCAGCATAATTTCTTTTTCTATAAAGGAGATATTCCAACTGGAAAGAGAGCAATACACCCAACTGTTCTGAATGCAAAGCAAGATAATTACCTAGAAGAAAAATGAGGTTAAATGAAACAATCCTGAGGCATAAGGATTCACTAACTTCAGTAATGCTTGCTGTGATGTAAATAAAGCAAACACAACAGCTTGCCGAGGAAATACTTTTACCTATGGGTGACCTTGGTGGTTCAATTCTAAGTGTAATAGGTTCCAAGACTGCAACAGAAACAGTGTGACAAAGTGAGTAAGGACCACACTCCAAAAACTTAAAATTACTCCAGTTGTAAGTATAAAAGCTGGTACTAACACAACACCACAGTAATGTGGATCTTCAAGCAGACTTTTAAACTGTGGTCAGTTAAAATTCTCAGTAATACAGTTGAAATAAAAAATAAGTTATTGGACAAAATTGATGGCAATAGAAGCAAAATTACGTGGATATAAATCAGTAAATCCAAGAACAAACAAGAGAAGAGATCACAGAGCTTAACTCAGAGACAGCAAGGGACTCTTGATATACAGAATGTCAGGAGTCACCAAACTGAACTCTGTACTAGAAAATAGCATGCAGACCATGACAAAATAGTTGAAGTTCTCTTCTAAAGTGAGCAATTAAGCAGAGGGCTAAAAGGCTAATATTGGTAGAGCTGTATTTATTATCTGAAAAAACTTAGTTTGATAAAGCCTATAGTTAGTTTTTTCTCATATCCACTTACAATTTGGATCACAAAACCATTATATCATGCCCTTTTCCTGGCCACAGGCTATACCAAATGGGTCAAAAAATGATGAGATTGCAGGATCTATGAAAATTTCTTGGCAAAAAAAGAAAATCTATTAAAGTAATGTTAATGCATAAATTCTTACCTCTCAAGGCAGTAACAAGTAAAGTAGTGTATAACACACAGATATCCACACCTAAAGATTGAACCTGGTCTATAATCCACATTCACTTATCTCCCAAACTCTCTTATGCATCTACCTATTTTAAAAATGGGCTTCACAATAAATAACACTATAAAACTTTGATTGCAATTGAGTGGGTTAATACTAAAGTATTTATTAGATGTCTATTAACATTCACAATGCAATATTCTGTAGTATTAATATTGCTGCAAATGAAGAAAAATCCCCAAAACAACCAGTATTAACTTCTATTGACAGTGGCCAAATAGTCCATAGAAATCTCAGACTAGTCACTAATTTTTCAAATGTTCTCACTACATATGCAGAAAGCAAAGAAAAGAAAAACTACCTAGAGGAAAAAAAAGTTGAAGTTTTTATTTTCTTTATTTTCTGCACTAATGGCAAGCTTCAAAGTACATAATTTAAAAATAAGTAGCTTATCAGATTCAGCTTGAGGTGTTTTGATCTTAGCAGATCCTTTGGGCTTCAAATGTGAGGAATATGTATTTTGGATACTGGGAAAAGATTGTTTTGTGAAAACCAGCATTTAAGCTGAAAGTAAATGGTCTCATAGCAAATCACTTTCAGTAATGAGGAAATGAAGTCTAGGAAATTACCCTCAGTCCATATCAATGAATAATCACAGAAAAAAAAAAAATTGTACTATGTGTTTAATGCATGAAGTATCGTTGGATATGAACCAAACAAGCAATGGTTATCCAATTGATGGATAACCAAAGAGCTGGATGCTCCTCTGCAGAAAAATTAACTTCTCATAGTTTAGTTAAAAGCCAAAGAAAAGAGACTTAACAAACAGTGCTAAGAAAAGGTTTTCATGTGACATTGACCTTGACAAATCAATGTCATTAGAGGAGTTTTGAGAATATTTAATTGTGTAGAACTTGTAGTTGAAAACTATGAGTTTAAGTGATTTGTTACTAATTGGCCAAATCAAACTCATTCTATTTTATCAAATCATTTAAGAGCTGTCCTTCTCCTGTGAAATATCTTATATGTAGTCAGCTTCATCCAGGCTTTAAAGAGCAAATAGACTGCTGAAAACATCTTGAAGCCCTTTTCAGAATACAACTGGCACAGTAAATGCAAACAGTGATTCAAATTCTCTTTTGAATTAGATATAACATTTCAGGACTCACTGCAAAGGAGAGACCTTTGTTCTTAGTATGCATAAAAAATGTATCTATTAAACACATCACTTATTATATCTTCCCATACTAAAAAAAGGCCATGTATTACTTTATATAAACTGCGCTCCTCATTAAAAATAAAATTACTTTTTTTTTTTAAATTGAACACAAATTTGGATGTATTATTTGAAATAATGCAGTATTTTCCACACGTTTGAGAAGTTATCAAGCAATGTGCTACAGAATGCCTTCTGCAGGAATTGTTTAGCAGTGTGAAGATTTAAAAGTCATTTTTAGATGGTTATTTCTATATTCCATAAAATCTTTATTATTGCAATATCCTTATTCTTTCTTTTTCTAATGTAAGTGAAACTTTTAAGTAGATACGTTTGAAGTTTTCTATTTTTTAGAAGACATCTCCATGTTAGAAACATGGAGAAATAATAAAGCACCAAGACTGTACTTCCCTTTGCTGGGTTTGGACCACACATGAATAAGCAAGAAGCCTCCAGGAAATGGGGTTTTCAACTGCACATATTATCAGAGCAATGAAAAGAAGAATGACTAAGGATGACTCATAATCATTACCCTCTGCAGTCTTTGGACATTCATATGTGTAGGGACTCCTAGTAGTGACTGACACTGGAATGGCTGCTGCTGGAATAAAGAGAATTTTCTTAAAAGAAATACATGTGCAACAGCTGGTACGGCTTAGTTGCTCTTGCTTCCCAAATATAATCCACCTCTTCAAAACTCTTTGAATGGAAACACTGAGTAAATGATAAATTTACTGAAATAAGCCTGTATGTATGACTTTTGCTGCCTTTGGAAAATAAAAAAGGACATTTATCCTACAGGAACATTGGGAGATGAGCTCTCTAAAGCTTCACCTCCCTGTTTTATTTAATTTTTTAAATCTCTTTATGGCTCTGAAAAGCCACAGTTCCAGAGAACTCCATTTTCTTTGGTAAATCTTTCCTGGATTTCTCCCATAGTGATACAAAGGATAGATGTGAAAGACTTCAGGTGTAAATAACTGTAAATTCACAGAAAGCAATGCTGAATATCCCAGCAGATTATCTAGTGCTACTGCACATTAGATCATCAAGTTAACAAGCTTCCCATCTCTATCTAGAGTATTTAATTGGGTTTGAAAGGAAAAAAATTCCAAACACCCTGAAAAATAGAAAGAACTTTGAAGTCAAAATTGATAGAATTATTTGATATTAGCTTGACTTTTCAAACAGAATCTGTTTTCATTCCTAAATACATCTACAATCATTGAGTAATCTTTGTGCTTATCCTTCAAAGTTTGCTTTGTTTACTCTGTTTTGACTCAGCCTCTGTCCCTCCCTACAGATTTTAGTTAGGAAAGAAAAAGTGATGGATAAATATTGTATGATGGGCTTCAAACTGTATTTTTGGACATACTAACAATTTGTCATGCTGTAATTCACAAGCATTTTAAGACTCACAAGTACACTTATTTCAATGAAGTTACCTTGAAATTTTAAAATACAATAAAATATGAGACCACTTCCAAAACTTTGTCAGTTTGGATAAAAAATTACATTCTTAATTTAAAATTTCTATTCCCCCACAAGAAGGTTTATGGTGGTTTACCTGGGTGGACAGTGTTAAAATTTAAAAGATTGAATTATTTCAGAATTCTAAATTTTCTCTCTTTACTTTACTGACATTTTTTTTATAGCTTAGACAGCTTTTATATTTGATACTATTGACACTATTCTAAGAATGCAAAATACTCTAAAATGTCTTCAGAAGAAATAATTTATGCATTTAAGTAAATGCCCAGAGAGGCTGTGAAGTCTGAATCCCTGGAGATATTTAAAAACTTTTCTGTAAAGAAAGTGTTGCAGTGCATTTGGGTGCACAACAGAAAATTCATTATGAATGGAGAATGAAAAATGGAGAATATTTAGAGAGAGGTATTCATGCTAACAATAGTAAAAGTGAGGACAATGGCTGGGCGTGATCACATTGGCAACAAAACCTTATTTGTTTTCATGCAGGCAACAGATTCAGTTACCCAAATACCAAGAAAGAGAATGAAACTGTGAACTTTCACTAGAATTCACAGTTTGTTAGCTGGAAAATATGAAAATCATTTAAATGTTTGGGGTTTTTTAAATGAAGCTTTTTTCTCCGCTGCCAAAGAAGGCAAATACTTTACCAGAAACAGCACAAAAATCATGTTAATAATGAGAGGCAAAAATAATTGCTTGATGCAAAGGCAGTTGTTAGCAAATCGTTGATTAAATATGAATTTGGCATACATTGTTCATTATTTTGATTCACTGTTAGGGAAAGGTGACAACCACTATCATGAAACAAGTTTCTAGCTTAAGCTGAACTTCCAATTGATGCTCGTACACAGAGAGGCTCCTGCTCTTTGATCATTTTGTCACCTACCCAAACCAAATCTTAACCCCATGCACTGCATATTTTACAGCTCAAATAAGATTTTCCAAACAGGAACATCATTTGTCACATGAAAACACATGCCAGTTTCACTACCTACTTACAAGAGTCATGACAAGCTTCATCAAGATTGAAAAGTGAGTCTTAGGATTCTACCAGATTGATTAGTGAGACCACTACTGGGAAAGAAAAGAACCAGAGGCATGTGTTCAAATATGGAACAATGTCTCTTTCCTTGCAGGCATACAGAAACTCTCTATAGAGCCACTCAGTGTGGAAACATCAGGATAAAACCTTGATCTTGGCAGTCCCAGGGTGTAAAACAAATTTATGCAACAGTTTCCAAATGAGTTGCTTTTTTTCTCAGCCCTTTCAAAAAACAACATACAGGGCTCAGATCTATATTCAGACATAGACATCTACAGCTGAGACAAAAGTAATGATTCTTATAAAACAACATTGGATTTCCTACACTAAAAATTATGAAGGAGCAGTGATCAGCATAAAAAACTAATTATGCACAGTATTCTGAAACAATTCCAAGTCATAAGTGCCATTCCTTTAACAAGCTTCACAGGGAATAATTTGGTCTGAAGAGAATGAATTTCTTTTCATGAGCAAAAAATTATTTGCGGGGAATCTGGAAAGAGTTTAATAAAATCATCTGATCTCTTCCAGTATTGAGTAATATATTCTTACAATAAACAATTATGCAATTTCAAGCATTCTAATTTCATTATAAACCATGTAACACTAGAAATATTTTTACAACTGTATTTATTTATTCTCCAGGTCCAGAAAATGCCAGGTGTGTTTTATTCTCTGCTATACATCACAGACCAAATTTAACCTCGGTGTGAAGGTGCTATTTCATTTGGGATAATAAAATATGTCTTTACTGAATTCTAAAGCAAAATTCCATTCTTACTTTCAGAGTTTCAGGTAAGTCTACATATGCACTAATGATCACTGAATCAATACAAATACTATGGTTCTGTGTAAGACACTATAACCATCAGCAAAACAGTAAAATTTTTGTTGTCTAGACCCTATGCTGAGCTAAGCTGGAAAGCTTGTTATTTCAAAATGAAAAGCAGGAAAACAATTTGCTTTGTTGTCAGACTGCATGAGTTGGTGACTTGGTTAAAAGTTTTCTTGCTTTGCTTCTATTTTTTTTTTTGGGGGGGGGGGGGGTGGTGTCCAATACAAAAATATTTTTCCATGAAGAGGAATTCCTCACCTTTCTGATGATTAAGTGCCAAACTTCACATTCACACAGAAGAAATTCAAGCTAAAATGTGCTACTTAAGTGATACACTATAACAAATGCTTGCTATGGAAATTAATTACCAGGTTTAGTTCGTGGCTTTTTGGGTCTGGCAGATGGTCTAGGTTTAGATGCAGAAGTAGTGAGTTTTGCTTCCTTAGGAGCTGAAAGAAATATACTGGTTTATAAGTTTATGCTTTCCACTGTATCACAAAAAAATCAAATGAGGCAATGAATGGCTACTGGGAACAAAAGCAAATGGTAGAATCAAATATGCCAAGAAGACTTCTCAAAAATCTTCCTAAGAATTCACTACTCCAGCAAAACCTCTGTTTGTTCCTCACTGTAAGAATGAGTAATTGCATTTAAATATGAAACGGAAGCTTGCAATCACATCTGAATGTTCATCTCACTAAGTTAGCAAATTCATTTTTGCTAGATGCCTAAGAGCTAAAACAATAATGCTTTTTATGCTTTTGAATTCCAGGTCAATTTAAAGCCCAATCAGAAGACATATATAGACAAAATATACAGAAATGTCCTCAATTTTTGGCACAGTAAAGAAATTACTGGCAAACAGCTGGAAGAACATGGAATTGATTAAAAAATAATGGAACTGCTTCATAACTGCAGTCATTGAATTCTGCTAATAGAACTGAAGTAGATAATATAAGTAGAATAGCAGTACTATGTAAGTGGCAAAAAATTAAGAAAAATGAGTCCTAGAAACCCTTTTCCCACCAAACATGCACATGTAGAAATTGTAATTAGCTAATCTGCCTGTTAGCCTGATTTCAGATGAAGCGTAAACTGAGTTTCAGGCAGAGGTAAGTAACTTTGTACATTTTTAAAAAAGCAGTGCTATGAGACCACTTTCCAATTAAATGTTTCATAGCAATTGACACAGCAGAATAGTGTTTGATGTCTACAAAAAGAGCAGAGACCCATGAAGTGACTGAGAGATGTTTTTCAAACCAAAACTACATTCAGAAGGATTCGTAAAACATGTTAACTTAGTACCACAGGAATCCTTCACTGGGAGTTCTGGGATTAACATCCCCATTTACTACTACCTTTACATTTCAATTGTATTTCCAATGAGTTTTCTGAACAAAGAGTGTTGGTCTAGAAAACCTCTCAGCAAAATGGAAGTTAAAAATTTTTACTGTACCATGGAACTAGCAAAACTGCATCAAAAAATGGTTTCCTTTTCTCCTAAGTTTAGAAAAACATTTCTGAATTCTTGTCTCCTAACTTTCTTCTTCTTTCAAAAAAATGTATTAAATAGAGATAAAGTAACAGAGTACAAAATGTGGCTTGGACTGCAAAGAAGAGTGACTAACAGCTACAGAAACATGTATTACCTAGGGTTGCTTTTGGTTGTTCAACAGTCTGAGAAGTTTTAGGCTCCAAAAGTGGTGGTTTAGGGGCTAGAAAAGAAAAAATTCCAGTGTAATCAAACCGATCAGTAGATGTATCAACACGAAGCCAAAAGTGTTATCATTTCAACAGTTCAAGGGAGATTTTAAGCAGTGTAGATAAGCCTTAATCTTGTGTGTAACACCCCACACTCCTTTTAGCTTTGTTTCTTATGAAATTGCACACTGAATGATTGTGTGAGAGTCTGCTTCTAAGGCTCCTTCCCCTTATTTATGTTCTCAAGACATTTCTAATCCTGCTTTTGATTCAATCGGCAAATAAGTTTCTCTTCTGTAATGGGAGAATAGTGAAAAAGGAGAGATGATGAAGAAAAGAACACTGTAATGAACACTGAAGAATCTATATGTAAGGAAACGTCTAAAGGCTAAATTTTGCTAAAAATCCTAAGTCAGTACCTGCAGTTGATTGTAAGAGAGGCATAAGACAATAAAGGCAGGTCCTGTGTTTTACTGATCTGTCTGGTTATAAGACATGAGAACAGAAGCATTTGAGGCCTCAAATAATCCACAGCATAATATTTATTTGTCCAGTACCTGAATCACTAAAGGAAACAAATTGTTTTCCCTTAATACCAAATTCAAAGATAATTAGTAGAGGTCTGTTTTTGTATCAAAAGGTAGAAAATACATGACACAATGATTATGTTCCTGTGGAATTAGCAAAGATATCATCTTTGCCATAGTATGTCAGTGTGAAAATGGGATATGGGGAGTGGCAAAGGACATTGTAAAAATTATAATCATATTTATTGCTTATAGGAGTGATATCAAAACAGCTTTGTGCTACCCAGAACTTTTTTTTCCATTCCAGTCCTTTAAAAAGGTTAGAACACTAGAGAACTGGTTTATATTTGGACCCAAATGCATAAAAGTGATGAGTTTAACACTCATTAAATTTATGAGGGTCAATGACCAATTTGAGAATGATGAGTTAGTTAGGATGCTCATGTAATGCATAACTCCTGTTCTTTTTAGGAAGTTTTGCTTAGATATTTTAGAGAAAATATCTGTCTGCATACCAACTTATGAAATTGTTGTGCACAATTACCAGGTTTCACATGTTGTACTTCTGGGGTAGCAGATGGTTTCGGTTTAGAAGGAATAAGTGGTATTTCTTTTGGAGCTGAAAGAAAGAGCTCAGATTTCAGTGAAAAATTGTTTAACAAGCATTTCCCGCAACAAACAGCACATGTCACAAGTTCATATTGAAGACAACTTAGTATGGAATGTCAAAGCCAGCTGATGAGATCAGATTTTGAAGTGTGGAATGGAGATGACATTGAAATGCTGTATGTTGATCAGAAATAAGATTCTGTGAGTCCAAAACAATTAAAATTTCCATTTTGAAAGCTTTACATACCAGAGACAATCAGCACATGCGTGTGTACTGGGAGTAAAAGAGATAGAATGCTAATAAGAGGATGATGGTGTTTATCATGCAAGAGACAAGTTTTGCTTCTCTGAGACAGTAAATCCACCCAGAACCTTGTTCTCATACACAGGTATGTCAAGAACAAAGATATAATGATGATGGAAGAGCAAGACTCTCTAACCAGGAAAAAGAATGATTATGGATGTGAAATGATATGTGGAAGGAACGCATTCATATGGGATGGAGTACTCAAAACAAACACGGAGTTTTTCACTGGGTGAAAACAACATTACCTAATGTTACCCTTGGCCATTGAAAAGGATGGGAAGTTTTAGGTGTGAAAGATTCCAGAATGGATTCACTTCTTGCTGCTGGAAGAAATGATGACAGTCATAAGAGAGTGAAGAGCTAATGGAAGAAACTCTTCCTTCATGAGCAAAAATAAATTTATTTTACCAAGAACAACAAATATTTCACTAATGCTTGGACATTCATCAGTTTAGTATACATCAGGGAGAAATCCAGGACTGCCCAGAACTTTAATGACTATAAATCAGTGCATCTGTGACACACAAAAATTCTGGATATTTATTTCCTCCTGCCTTCATTGCAACTGGTCTGGATCTCAACCACTGTCAAGTAAGATTTTAAGTAGAGATTTTGAACATTTTGAGTACTGGTCCAATACTTAAGAGAGATTGTACTGCGTACAATGTAGATATTTAATGAAAAGGACATGTTGAACAATCAATTAGTTACACATTAAAACATAAAAAATTTGGAATAGAAACCTGACGACAGATCCAGCTGTGGTTTCAGTCCAAAACCACTGTCTGTAACTGTTAACCAGTTTCATGCTGTTAAGGATACACTCATGTTAACATTTTTAGTGATGCTACAACAATATGCAACCTACATCACAGTGTTTTCATCAGAACTACTCTACAAATATCGTTTTTCAATTATTTTGAGAAAATAATATCTATTTTTCAACATACTGAATCATGTGACTGTGAGTTACCATATGCATTATAACTGTGAGAAAACACCAAGTTTAAACATTAGCAGCAACATAAATTTGAAATCAGCTGTTAGAGGCTAATCCAAATGTGCACTGAAAATAAAAGCAGTGTATTAATTTCATTTGAGTTCTAGAGCATGGCTTGAGCTGTTGAATTAAAAACTGGGTAGAGATTATTGTACCTGGTCCAGCTTCTGCTATTTCAGGCTTACTAGGTGCCACAGGAGTTGAAAGAACAGGTTGAATACCACCGAAAACTATAAAAAAACCACGTCACGTTATCTATGATTATTAATTCTTTCTACACACAGCTTTTCTTTGTCATAGAAAAACAACCAAAAAATTTGGTATGTTATAGCACACCTCATTTGCACTTCACCATAAGCACACCTTACCTCAGGGATGGAGCAGTATTGGTTTAGAGTGTGAGCTGAAGGTAGTGCTTAAAGTGAGAACTAAAAAGAAATTGTCGTCTAGATAAAGCTAATATTGCTTTGGATCACATAGTCCACATAGCTTAAAGTGACCCAGAAAATACAAAGATAAAAACTTCTAATACCATAAATATAAAGATAAAGCACTCAGTACCCCCTGCCCCCTCCAAACTATAAAAACTAAAAAGCACTGCAAATTTGTTTCCATGAAAAAAGCACCTGTCATATTTCTCTTAGGTGCTTTGGTTTGTGTCAATATTTTTTAGTGAATTTTAATGTCATATAATCTGTCATACACACATTAAAATCAAGGATAAAGTTAAAAAAAAAAATAAATCACTAAACAGCAAAAAAATAGTAAGAAAGGAGCTTCCTATGCTGGCAAGACAATATTTAGGATAAAAACGTGTTCTAACTGAGCATGTAACAATTAGGCTTGTAAGAAAACAACAAGTAATTTTGGAATTCTTATTTAGTCAGTAGTAGTATTAAACCTAGTTTAGTAGTATTAAAACAGGTTTACCTCATTTAAGTATATCTCAAAATAGCCCTAGAAGGTTTTTGAGAAATTAATGTGAGATCAGAAACACTACCAGGTGAGTTTCTCAGCAGAAAGAAAAGTTGTCATGTAAAAAAAAGGATGCTTTCAATGATCATGACTCAGAGGACAACATGGGAGATGATCAAAATATCTAGGATTAATAAAATTTCAAAAATGGCTGTCCAAACACCAAAAGGGGTTAAACTGATAAACTAATGCATTACTATTACCCGCGGTTGTTATTAGCACATGAGGTGTTCTGGAAAGTGGAGGCAGAGATTTTTCCAGGTCAGCTGAACTTGTAACTGTGGAAAAATGTAAACATCCCTGAGACAGATTCACACCGATGCACACATAGCAAGGGGGGCAAAAACCAGAAAAAGAAAGATTGATTTACATTGCTTTGCAAGATGCCAACACCGCTACAACAGAGTTTCATAAATTTCCAACTTTAAAAGAAAGTAATAAAATTTCAAAATTTTGAAGATGTCACATGCATCTAACAGACACACAGTGACAGGAACCTTGGCTGTCCTCCTAAAAGCAGATTTATCAACAGGAGTCAAATGTTCTGTGCCCATGTAACATGAAAAAAACCCTGTGCTTTTGACTTCACCTGCACCACAGAGAGAGACCCATTCACTTTAAATGCACGCAAATATGAATTTGTACAACCAGGTATTTCCATTTCTAAAGCTTTGCATGTTTCCATATAGCAAAAGCCATTATTTTGACTTACAGGTTTTAGCATGCTATACATCAAGCAATTTGTCATTTGCAGTATTTATCTAATTGATATAATATACATTAACACAACTTCTGTGATATATTGAAGAGACAGACTGGGACAGAAAATCTAACACAAAACTGTTGAAATATTGACTGCCAGGTTTAGGATGATTTTCTTTCTTATCTCTTGCACATTTGCAATGCCTTCAAATACATTCTTGAATACCTGTGACCCCAGCAATAAAAGTTCTAAGGTGCAATAGCAACATAACTTGAAAAAAAGTCTCATGAATAGAGAAAACTGAAAAATAATGTGTACGATATGGCTAATAGAAAATCCTCTGCAGTGAAATATCAAGAACGTATCTTTATAACTGATAATGAACCCATCTAGCTATTGGTCCTATTGCTCCTAATCTATTCAACAGCTTAAATCTACACAAAAAACATGAATTCCTGTGGTTTTATTTGTATTTGATCCTATACCACAAAATATCACCATGTAATTATAGAGCCTATCAGACACTGCAAACAAAATTCTGCTTCAGACATCAAGCAAGCCAAGCAAACAGCCTGTAACATCCTTGATGCAAAACCAAATACTAAGCAATGGAAGTATCATAAATACAATTTACCAGTCTCTGGTTTTGATATTTCTGCAGATGCAGAAGTTTGGGACAGGAAACTAATATGATTAGAGTCCAGTGAAGCTGGAAAAACAAAACCAAAACAAAACATTTTTTCGCATCATCTGAACATGTAGACTGAACACGATTCAAGACATTACTAAGAAACAAGATCTTGGGGAAAGGAAAATATCTCAAATGAACATGCCATGGATTTCCTTATGTAAAGGTGTGAAAATGCACTGATGATGAAAATGATGAAGAAGCTGCTAGAAGAAATATGAAGAGATCACATTACAAGAGAAGTGGAATTGCCACAGCCAAGGGAGTAATTAAATATGGTTTTGCACATATGGCCCCTTTCATGTCTACACTTATGCTTTACTGAGATCTAGGCCCAAGAGGAGTGGCAGGTTGGCTAAAAGCACAACAATATCTCTTGGGATAATTCCCATCTTGCATCGCTACCAGAACTGCAAAAATATCATTACTGCCAGAGGAAGCCAGTGTCTCAAATGGTGAAGAAACATCCTGTGATTCACCAAGGCTGAAATGAGGACTTGATCTTAAAACCCTAACACGGCCTCAAAAGCAGCAGCAGAGCAGAGCATTCCCAGCCCAGCTGGGTTTGCCTCTTAAGAACACTGCTGTGTTTGAATGCATCAGAGAAAGCAAGACCCAGCACCCAAACACAATGAAGCAGGAGAATGGAGCTGAAGGCCAGGTGCAACAACGTGGTCTCTCTGCAGAGTGTCACATGCTTCCTGCAGAAAATGCTCATCAGCCGTGGGAAAAGCGTGGGATCAAACAACAGAATTGCAGAACCAGTGTGGCCAGTGCTCCAGCAAGCCAAGCTGCACCAACAAGTCTTCATCCTCTCCATGGAAGGTGACAAGACAAGGATGTGCGGTGGTTTGGGGTGGGAGGTGTGATGGGAAGTGAAAGAGATGGGAGACAATGGGAAAAGGAGGCTGTTGCTAGTTACCCATCACAGTTTGTTGAGTTGTCGGGGAGGAAGGAGTGCTGGACTTCGGCCTCGGTCTTCGAGGAGCTAAGATCAAACACAGAAAGCACCTTCAGGTCCTCACACAGGCTGCTGTCACACAGCTCACATGGAGACAGAGCTAGAAAGAGGGGACGTGGCCCTGCTTGGGCCAGGCTACCACGGCACGGCTTCACTGCCCATGGTGGCACCGCGCTGCCTTTCAGCTGGCACTGGCAGCCAAGGCACGAGAGGAAACCTAGAAATGGTTCCCCAGGAAATTTACAGGGAGAAGAATTTTTAGTAAGGAGCCAGAAGGGTCCAGCCACATCACTGACCCACTCTTTGGGACACCAGCACATCTGAACAGGCTCATCACCACAGAGCAGAGCATTGCCAAAGGAAGCAGTGAAGGAGGGAATCTCTGGCTATTTACCCTTCCTTGTGGTTCCCCGTGAAGCAGGCGAGGTCGATTCCAGGTCTGGTCTCTTGGTCGCTACAGACACAGAAATGATCTTCAGATACCCACTCAGCCCTGCCACAGCAGTGCAAGCAGCAGCAGCTCACAGCCCCATAAATGTCTGTATTTAGGGCCACGCGTGCCCTTTCCTGGCACTACCTTGTGACTCAAAGCCACAGTCAAGTGTTGTGCCGTGGTTGCAACCAACACAACACTCCCTGAGCCTCAGTAGCTCAATGGCTCTAGAGCAGCAGCAAAATGCCAAAATATCCAATTCACCAAACCACTCCTTACATTTCCTTGGAAGTTGCAAAACCAGCAGGAAATGCAGGCAGAGCATGAGCCAAGACTCATCTTAGAATTCAAAATTCAGGATGACAAGTCCTGGATATGTCTTCAATGCAAGCAGCTACAAATACTAGTCACTAATTTTTCTAGTATGAAGGAATAAACTGCACACTATGCTATCAATATTCAGTCTTAACTCCCAGCTTTCCTAAAAGTTCAGTAATTTTTGCAAATAAGTATTTTCTTACTGTTTTCACTGTTATTGTTTTTTATATAGAACAGAATGTATAAGCTTTCGTCATTCACATGACAGGCCTTGCAATTCCCTGTGAAATATAATTTCCATTCTTCCTTACAGTTAGTCTCTAACCCAATGATTAACATTCCTACTCATCAAGCTTGAACTTTAGTTCTCATGCAAAAAGATAAAAAAGTTCTGTATGCTAACAAATCTGCATCAGTAAGAAGACACAAAATTATTTTTCTGCCATATTGAAATATTTCAAAAGGAATAGGAAGAATTTTCAAAATAAAAAATACACATAGAGTCAAACAGGAACTCTGTAACAAATTCTTTTTTTCACTGATCCCTTCAAAACTGACTTTTCAAGTGATGGAGAAGAGCATATGTTCAAACATCATAATCATGTCATTAGTATGGCAAATTTTTAAAGTGCATTAACAAACCATAGATACTTCTCAAAGCAGGTTAAAATTATATGAAATGATGGCAAGGAAAAGAAAAAAAATTAAAATATCTTTTTACCCTCTAATGTTCCTTGGCTTGCAAGGTCAGGAGAAGTAGATTTCAGCTTTGGTCTCTGAGGAACTGAGATTAAACCAGAAAACTGCCTTCAGAAATAGAGGTGAACTTTTTTTTTTTAAAGCTTTGTCAGTACAGAACTGTGTGAATAAAGTCCATATTACACACAGCTTTTTTACATAACTATTTGCATTCATTACAAGGTTATTCCACTTCAAAATCAGGGGGGCTTAGTTGATTTAGTGTAGTATACAGACAGTTAAGCTTTCAGTGAACTAAGCCTATAGAGTAGAAAATTAGGAAAAGCAATTGAGAAGCTTAAGAATTAAGTATCTCATCATTTACATAAATGACTGACCATCTTGCTGAAATGCTTGGCATTGCCTCTATCAGTAAAATAATTTAAATGTTTGGACTAAATTTTAAAATACAGATTTTCTTATTTAAGTATTGTGAAATGATAGAAATTAGAATGGAATCACTGTTTACCCATCACAGTCCTCGTGGTTTTCAGGAAAGGAAAAGGTGTGGGCTCCAGAACTGGCCTCGGGAGAGCTAAGATTAGAGATGGAAGCTATCTTGAGATGTTATGGCAGTCTCTCCATGCATATGAAAACATTATTTAATCACACCCAAATATGTCAATATGTAAATTGTGGTTTCTCATGGATACTCCTTCTACCAAATAAATCCTACATCAATTTATAGTCACTTGATACTGCCACAAACCCCACAGTCACTAGCCAAACACTGCTCCAACTGCACAATAGTGATGCTCCAGAGCTGCTTTTTAACTGCAGTAAATTACACATTCTTTTTCAGGCATGAAATATTTTCCAACTATAAATTGCAAACTAGACAATGAATAAATAGCCAGAACTTTTGTTTGCATCAAAGATACTGCCCACCTTATGTTTAATCTGAAAAACTACTAACTAGCTCTGATTATTATATACTTCATCATGCTTAAAAATATGAACTTTGGGTCAAAACTAATATATGTTTGGAAAAAAAAAGAGGAACAATAGGTTCTCCACTGAAAAATGCATAAAGGTGAATTTAAAAAAATGCATGAATGCGAACTTAATAAGGATTTCCATCAAGAGCTGGGCACACTGGTATAAGAAAACCTACTTGTGCTTTCTTAACCAAAATCAGTAAGAATCTCTAACAGAATAGTTGATTAATATACAAGTTTCCATTCTGAACAGGTATGAAGTACTTTGGACAGACAGAATCTCATACTGACACTGGAAGACAAAGATAAGCAGCAAGAGGAGTCACATTTACTGCACTTTACTGCAATTAGCAAATAGATATGCAAATGACAACTGTGAATGCAAAGATCGGAATAAGAGTCCCTTCTCTTGTCTAAGAATATATTATTGAAAAAGAAAAACGTTTCTCATAAAAGCATAGAGCAAATTCCTAACACAAACAGATGATAGTCAAACAGTTTATCTAAGAAAAGGGAATCAAAGTTTGGAAACTGTCACCACACTTACAAGAACACAGTACAGAAAAAGAGCACAAATCTGATGGACCAACAAAGACAACATTTCAAACATGAAGTTCTTGTTCTGAAAGAACTCTGTTAGACTCCTCCAGTTTTAGCAAATAAAATCTTTCAAAAATACATCAAAAGTTTGTAGATTAGATTGATGGGGGGGTGGATGCAAAGGGTTTCAGAAATTTATCCCTTTACATCTGACTACACACTTCTCTGTGGCACAGGGCTATTTACTGTCCTCTGCATCTTCATTTTGTTTGCTGAAAAATGGGAATAATAAAGAGTTTGACTAATACATTTTCTGAATGTCTTCTCCTTGCCTACCACTGGTTTAAAGAAGTGTTCAACACAGCTGTTAAGATGGCAAATATAAAAGGAAGTACCTACTTGTTAGTGTACAGGGGGATACTATAGAACAATTACAAATATCTATAGAGGTCTGCAGTAGAAGACAAGGTTCAGAGTGTACCAAGAGAAAAAAATGAGAGTTCCTGTGTTCAGCATTAGATTTGTCCTATAGAGGAAGAAAATATGAAAGAAAGTCGCTTGATCATTTAGGAAACATGCAGAAAGCTGACAAACCTTTATCTCCCTAAATAATTTTCCCCCTAGAAAATTTCCATCTAGACTATCAAGTCTCAAGATGTTTTTTTTAAAAAGACTCCTAACCCGGACTTGTGTTTGCAATGTTCACTGTGCTACCTTGAATCTCCATCAAAGGATTTTGGTCATAGTATAAGAATCCTCTTTAATGAGAGATATGTTTGAATATTCTATGCAACCTCTGGATTTACAACTTGAGCACATATTAAGCTGCTTTCAACCCACAACTGAACATGAACAACATTTATAGAAAATAAATCCTTGAAGAGAATTTCCTGCACACCTCACTCTCTTTCTCCAACATTGTAACTGACCAGGATGATGTCTTAAACACCAATAACCACAGAAATACACTTCAGTAATAACAAAGTAAACAGAAAATAAAAAAGGCTATGACTTGAAGTAATACAACAGCTATCTGTATCATGATACAGTGCATATAGTAGAGAAATTAAAGTTTGGTTATAAGCCCCACAGTTACTCATGGTAAAATTATATTCCATTAAGTAATACATAATTAGTCAGTGGCAATCATGGGTAATACTACCAAATAGTACTGTAAAAGTGAACTCATAATTTGGAAAGAAGACAATAATCCAGTATTTTAAACATCATAGATACGGCCTTAAACAAAAATAGTACCTAATGCAGAATTTTTATCTTGCAGCTGCTCTTATCCCCAAAGTAAGGAACATCAACATCTCCCCAAAAGCATCCTGGGAACCCTTCTGATAATTCAAGAACACTCAGTTTGCAAAAAATTTCAATACCAGACTGAGCTGATGGTAGTTCCATGACTCCAGATGCTTTAGAGGGGAATTGTGAAACTGTCTGTGATTCATGAAGAGCTGCACAGAAAATCTGGATTTAAAGTGCCAAGGAATCTGACTGTTGCTGGGATAGCAAACACACAAGCTGTGCTGCTCAAGATGATGTCACTGCAAACACAAACAAGGTACTGCACACTTCAAAGTCCTTTCTGTATTATGTGAATAAGAAGACATGCAGCCCTACATGGTGACAAGAAGATCCAGTATCTGATGCCAGACAGAGCTCCTGTGAATCTTCTATACTTTCTGGAGTTTAAAGGTTTCTGATTACACCAACAGAAAGAAGAAATTCATACAAGTTGGTGCAAAAGATCAGTCTCTCAGTACCAAAAATGCTTTCTAGCTGCTGATCAAGAAGTGACAGATATAAAACTGTCCTTTAACAGGCTGGCCATTTAGACTTAGAAAAAAAATTTGTTCACAGCAGAAAAAAGGTGGCAAGTGGAAATGTGATGAAAGTTGAACCTAAACTACTTTTTGCTGCAAGGGAGTTTTGGCAACAACTTGAAATAGACTTTGGAGGAAATTGTTATTATTGAATGGATATTAAAGATTTCTTCTTGCAGGGAAGAAACAAGCCACTAAACGAAACAGAACCTTGAGCACTGATAATATTGCATTTGTTCTGTGTCCCATTTTGTAAGGTATTGGTAAGTTAGCTTATTTTATGAATTGAGGAAGTAGAAGAAGCCTAAAGGATAAATGTTGACAAGGAAGAACAGGAAAACAATATAGCTTATTACATATTATTAAGTGAAATTAATTTAAATGTCAATAAAATACCATCAATCCACCACTTCAGTTCCATGGGGGTCTGGTATAACAAGTTTCAAGGGGTGTCTGAAAGCATCAGATCTACCATGGAAGTGTCTGGTAAAGAGCAATTCGTTGCAAATATTTTCCTTAATTACAATGTTGTGCCTTTTATTTACAGAGTTCTACTCAAGCAATACAGCAATACAGGTGGCATTGTACATTTTTGTTTCTGTTAGTCTTGTGCCTATGCAGTCTCTCTTTCTCACAGCAAAATGTCTAATTTAATCACTGCTTTAAATATATTTTAATTAAAGTATTTAAGGGTCTATTCTCCACCATTTTGTACCCTATATGTTCATTGCAACTGTTACTGCTGTTTCTATGGAACTTACTTAACAGTTTCAACTTAGAATGGTTTCATTCAGGGATTTAAACAAAACTTAAATTACCTTTCACTCTACCCCTCTGCAGCACTGCAATTTAAAAAGAGAACTCAACTTTATGGAATAAGATGTGCTTATTAACACCAAACTCAGTAATATAGACCTGTAAATATACCAGGAATATAGGCCAAAATTAGAAGAGAATATTTGCTATTTCATGCAATATTTCCTAAATTAACCTGGTATTTGAGAGAGCAACTTAATTACGACAATTCTGAAGTTATTTTGAGTCAAACTTAACTAACAATATACCAATTTTTTGATTAAATTCTGGGGCAATTTCTATCTAAAGGTACATTTTTCAAGTATTACCAGGTGCAGCTGATGGCATTTCTCGGATGCCAGACGTTTCAGATCTTGAAGAAATGTGCTGACTTTCATCAAAAGCTGAAAGAAAATCTGGAGTTAAAATTAGAACTGGCTTCAGATCCCACAGTATTTGGCCAGTAGTTAGCTGTTGGGCAGTTCAAGACAACATTGATGTGAGATCAAGCAAGGTGACAGCAGCTGTAAAGATCAACTGAGAAATGAGGTGTTAGATGAACACTGAAGCTGGTGAGAAATGAAGGAGGGCCAATTCCAGTAGCTCATGTGAGGCACTCTTCTTCCCAGTGGCCTCTTTTAAAAAGTACTTACTCTTTGAAAGAAAACTGCAGCGACCAGAAGAAACCTAGAGGCAACAAAAGCTAGCAGAGGTCTATTTGTGGATTGTTATTCAGACACTGTGGGGAATTATTTTCCAGCTTAGATTGCACGAAATGGCTGAGTTGAGCAGGGGTGGGGGTGGAGTGTGGGGAGAAAGCCCAGCATCAAGCAGTCTTCGAAGCAACGTGTCTGAATGAACCTTGGCACTCCCCACAGCTGCTGGAAGGGATGGCAAGCAGTGGAAAAGCTAATGGAATTATAAGCTATTTACCCATCACGCTCCCTCTGGTTTCCATGGAGGGATGAGAAGTGCTTTTCAGGCCTGATCCCTGGGTAGCTAAGATCAAATATGAAAATAATCTTGAAGCAGTAAGTTAAATCAGCCTTTAGAAATGGTGATCTTCAGCCCTTAGCAGGTCCAAGGAACAAAAACTTATTTTAGATTTATTGTATACACACTTCTAATTGATATTTGTGGTAGCCTACTCCATTTTTGTCTCATGGGGTAATTTTTTTTTCTGGATATGTAACATTTAATCTTAAGCATTAGCTATTAGGCCAGCTGTCTGCATCTGATTTTAAAATTCTATCCAAAGCAACAGCTGACAGCAAACTTCTCCCTACACTTTAATTTGGATATCCCAGACAAGTTTTTTAAATAAGGAGTTGCAAATGCCCAACATTATTTTGATACAGCATGCACACAATTTTCACACAGGTGGTATCAAAACATTTTCCTACAAATTCATATTTTGGCCAAGAATCAGATTCTCCCTGCAACTGCACAAAGCTACTTTGATAGAAGCTGGACTGTTGAGACAGACCATTCTTTGCCAGAAAATGTCTTGAAATACTTTTATGTTTTATGGTTTTTTGTGACAATACATTAATACAAACACAAATGCAAAAACAAAATAAAAATCAGATTCTATCAGCCCTAACCATTTCCATTAAAGAAGTTATGCAGCCTAGAGCATGAAAGAAACATTTCTATGAGTAGTATTATATGAAAAAAGGAAGAGTGGGTACTCTTAATGTTAAGAACACTCATGATTTATTAAAGTGTAAGGCCAAGTAATAAGTAATCTAAGCATCCCAGTTCTTTAAATCAAGAGAGAAGGCTGTGGTAACTTGGTGAGAACAATCCTGCAGACAGCAGCAAAGTCATGCCTGATAAACTGCTAAAAGTTTTCTGTCTAGGGAAGATAGAAATGACCTTGGATAGATAGAGTTCTCAACTTCAAAAGAAAACAAAAATCTTGCGTTCATGCAGAGGCAAGATAACTGTCAGCACCACCCACCAAGTATTAGTACAGCTGTGTCGTGTTTGTGTTCAGTGTGAATTCTGCAATAGATAAAAGCTTCTCTAAATTTATCTGTAAAGAGAAGCTAAAAGAACACTGACCAAACTGTAACCAAATAAGACTAGAGAAAACACAAATAGTGTATGTATGCTGCAACTAGCTAATCTTCAGATGACAAACCATGTCAGTGCTCATTTTCCCAATTGCATTTGATCGGTCCCCAGAAAGAGAGTGACGTTTGATGCACTGATGTAATAAAATGTCACATGTTAAATCATGCTAGCATGAACAGAACCAAGGATGAGAACCTCACAGCAACCTTCTACTATTTTTTATGGCTATACTTTGGGAAAATCTCACGCTTAAATACAAATGCAAAAATTGTGCCTAAAACCTATATTCTTCATGAATATGTGGAGGGAAATAATAAATTATTAGCAGAAGTAACAGTAAAAATAGCTCTTAGGACCAAAATTCTGTACTGCAGCAGCCTTTTAAATATTAGAGACTACCTAAAAAAGTTATAACAGGAAACCAAAGTCCAACCAAAGAATCTCTTTAAAGGGTGTCTACTAGGTAAAGAAAAACATCTCCCCTGCCAAAGTTATCTGTTATGCTGATATCACAAAATTCATCAAAGCCTGTGAGTTTCCCCTTAAGTGCTAAATTCTGCCCCACTGACCACATCAGAACCCTTCACTAATACAATACTAGCCTGAAGGAGCTAGGTGGTATCAATATCACCTACTTGAGGTTAAAACTGCCAATTATACACTGGTTATTATTACAAATAACGTGAAGCCATAATGGACAAATGAAAGAGCGCTGGAGGCAACATTAAAAATACAGGAAACATAAAGACATGGGAATCCTACCATTTGAATATCAAGAAAAATCGTACCACTTCAATATCAAGAAAAATAAAATAAATGCCATTTACCAGTCTCTTGCTCTGACATTTTTGCAGATGTAGTAGTTTGGGGAGTTGAGGTAACATGAAGAAAGTCATGTGAGGCTGGAAAAAATGGTGGCTTATTATTTAAAAAATACATGAACCATCACACCACAGCATCACCTGCAACCATAGACTCAATGGTTTAGACCAAAAACAATAAATGGAAAACTATATTCTGCAAAATTAGAAGAATTTTAAAAAGAAAGAGGTTAATAGGCAGAGATGTGTAAAACTACACAAATATAATGCAAAAAATTAAACAGAATGACACAATGAATATAGGAATACGTAAAGAAATTCCCATGTGCTTAGAAGGAATGCAAGATTGAAAAAGTACAAGAACACTGGCCAAGAGGAGTCAAGGAGAAAGCAAATTTATGAGATGAAGATACTGGAAAAAACCCAATTTAAAAATTTGGCAAAAATAAAAGAACATAAAAAGTGATTCAGACAACATCACCAGGCAGGGAAACAGAAATTAATATCCTTAGCCCAGCCAAATTTATATGCCTTGTTATAAGTATCTGATTTCTCCAGTGTAAAAAACAAGAAAGCTCAGAAATTTACTTCAAGTAATGCAAAGTAGGGAATGTAAATTCCCTGGAAAAGATCCTGAAGTGTGTGAAATATCTCAGTTGATATGAAAGCAAGACTGCTCCAGAAAAAAGTGCCAAGGCACTTGATATTGCTCATTTCATTTTTAACTTGCACTCAGCTTCAGATTTTAGGCACATCAGCCTGCTCACATTTATTACCCCACTGGCCACAAAATACTGCAAGGACACAGGACTGGTCTTGCACACCTGCCACTGTGAAAGAAGCTGTTGCCACAAACACCTCCACCACTTTTGCCAAGTGCCATAGCCAATGACTGAATTAAATATGATTTGCACGTATGGCTCCATTTATATCTACATTGAAGGTTTAGCCCAACACAGGCACAAGAGAAGTAACAGGTTGGCTAAAAGCACAATATCCCTTGAGACACTGCTGCCTTGCATAGTTGTCAGATCTGCAAGAAATATTGTTAGTACCAGAGGCTGCCAATGTCTTAAACCATGAAGAAACATCCCAATATTCACCAAAAGCAGAAATGAGGTATCGATTTTAAAAAACATAACACAGCCTCAAAAGCAGCATCAGGGCAGAGCATTCTCACTTCCAGGTGAGGGCAATGTAAAGGCATGGACAGAAGAAAACCAGCTGCTTTGAAAGTCAGTGGTGAGGCCACCAAGAGACGCAGTCTTGCCCAAGGAATGCCTAGAGGGGGGCTGAACTACTGTGGTGTGTTCTTGTGCCAGGCCAGCCAAGTTTGACTCTTAGGAACACTGTTTGAATGCATCAGAAAAAGCACAATGAAGCAGGAGAATGGAGCTGAAGGCCAGGTGCAACAACGTGGTCTCTCTGCAGAGTGTCACATGCTTCCTGCAGAAAATGCTCATCAGCCGTGGGAAAAGCGTGGGATCAAACAACAGAATTGCAGAACCAGTGTGGCCAGTGCTCCAGCAAGCCAAGCTGCACCAACAAGTCTTCATCCTCTCCATGGAAGGTGACAAGACAAGGATGTGCGGTGGTTTGGGGTGGGAGGTGTGATGGGAAGTGAAAGAGATGGGAGACAATGGGAAAAGGAGGCTGTTGCTAGTTACCCATCACAGTTTGTTGAGTTGCCGGGGAGGAAGGAGTGCTGGACTTCGGCCTTGGTCTTCGAGGAGCTAAGATCAAACACAGAAAGCACCTTCAGGTCCTCACACAGGCTGCTGTCACACAGCTCACATGGAGACAGAGCTAGAAAGAGGGGACGTGGCCCTGCTTGGGCCAGGCTACCACGGCATGGCTTCACTGCCCATGGTGGCACCGCGCTGCCTTTCAGCTGGCACTGGCAGCCAAGGCACGAGAGGAAACCTAGAAATGGTTCCCCAGGAAATTTACAGGGAGAAGAATTTTTAGTAAGGAGCCAGAAGGGTCCAGCCACATCACTGACCCACTCTTTGGGACACCAGCACATCTGAACAGGCTCATCACCACAGAGCAGAGCATTGCCAAAGGAAGCAGTGAAGGAGGGAATCTCTGGCTATTTACCCTTCCTTGTGGTTCCCCGTGAAGCAGGCGAGGTCGATTCCAGGTCTGGTCTCTTGGTCGCTACAGACACAGAAATGATCTTCAGATACCCACTCAGCCCTGCCACAGCAGTGCAAGCAGCAGCAGCTCACAGCCCCATAAATGTCTGTATTTAGGGCCACGCGTGCCCTTTCCTGGCACTACCTTGTGACTCAAAGCCACAGTCAAGTGTTGTGTCGTGGTTGCAACCAACACAACACTCCCTGAGCCGCAGTAGCTCAATGGCTCTAGAGCAGCAGCAAAATGCCAAAATATCCAGTTCACCAAACTACTCCTTACATTTCCTTGACAGATTCTAACAGTTCTTGCAGATATAACATGGCAACTAAGAATCACACCTATGTATTTAGAATTCAAGATCTGATCTCACTTTTCCCTCTAATCAATAAAACCCTTCATTCTATGGGCCAGAAATTACTGTCCTTGGCACTAATAAAACACAGTGCAGAGAATTTATCCCTCTCTAGACACATGCTTGCAAGCACATGAAAAAGGTAAAATTTTCCACAGAATTCTAGCATATCTTACAACTTACCCTTGTACAACTCAACATCTCTTTGTACACTGAAGAACAAGCCCCCTTACTGATCTCCTCATACTCTGCTATCCTAATTTTGCACAGGGAGAATGAACAACCTAATATATAAACCAGTGCCAAATCTGGACTATGTGCACTCACTACCACTGTGCATATTTGCCCATTGTCTTGGGCTTGGTTTTAGGTTTAAGGGAGACAAGACTTGTTACAGCTAACAAACATACCCTTGGATGAAGGTGGTGGCAATAAGGAAAGAGTGCTGAGGATATTTTGATATTCTCAATCTTTGGAAATGAAAATCCACCTGTTCAGGTAGGTCTCTTTGACTTATCCTTTTCTAGCAACATTCAATGACTCACTAACCAAAGTGTTTGCACGCGCTTAAAAACAGTAGATAAATCTTTTTTCTGCCTGTTGGAGGAGCTTTTCCAATGTGTAGAAGGAGTTTAACACATTAACACATATTTAACCATTCGTAACAACGGGCCTCTACACACACACATATATATATATATGTATATAGACACCCATATATACAAACAATCCTTCACAAGAAAACCCAGACAAGCTAATTTTACCAACAGAAAAAAAATAATGTTATCGTTGTAATATTTTATTTCCAATGTCTCAAATGTTGCAGCAGACGCAACTAATTTCTCTCTCTCCAGCTTTATACAGAGAAAGTCAGATTAAACCCTCCATTTAGCAAAGCATTGCCGTGTCTTTTGAAAGACTGCTGAGTTGTGAGGAGAACTAGAGAGAAGACAGAGAAGATATTACCAGCTGAGATTGGTGGCATTTCTGGCATGCCAGCTGTTGTGAATCTTGAAGAAAGAGGCTTCCTTTCACCTAAATCTGGAAAGATAATCTTGTGTTAAAAGGCTTAATTGCCTCAGAGCTACCTGAATAACTAAGGACTTGGGGAACAGATGTTGCATTGTTAAAATGGAAGCAAAGGGAAAATGGCTTGCAAGTCAGCTGGGCATTACTCTGTCTCATGGACTGTTAGGCTGTTGTGAAAGTCAATGTGGAAACCAGGCGACCTAATTATTCATAGCAATGAGATTTCATATTTTTATCTAACAATCTTAGCACATAATGCATGGCAGAAAGTAAAAAAACACCTCTGGATCCAGCAAGTGGTCAGGGGGCCAGCCTTTTTATGGAAACATTACACAGAAATAAGAGTAAGTTTTTTATTCCCTCTCACAATTAAGTTTGCTCAGAACAGGAAAAAAGCCCCCAAAACTAAGAAAGGCAGGTTCCACAGCTAGGTATGTTAATAATGAGAAAACCAAACACAACCAGCTAAAGAGAACTCTCCTCTTTGCCTCTGATCCTCCATCTACAAAGATGAAGAATGAGTGCAGATGAGAATCTAGTTAACAACAGCAATACGCGTATGAATTACTGTGATGGTGACAACCACAGCAACGCAAAACCTCCAAATATAGCAGCAAGGATAAAAAAAAAAAAAAAGAAAACAAATTATATGAAACTTCAATGAAGTCAAATTATCAATTTTACCCCATGCCATTCTAACAGCTGAAGCTCTGTAGTATTATAGGCATGGATATTTCCAAATCAGTACTATCTCTAGCTGCTGTTTAAAAACAACCAAACCTGAGAAAAAAATTTGTGTAAGTAAATTAAGAAGGAACATCTGGTGGAGAGAAATTTTACTTTCCGCTACTCTGTAAAACATTTATTGCTTTTTACTTATTTATTTAAAAATAAACCTCCTTTGTCTATTTCAAATACTATCAGTAATTACTTAGCTGAAGATATTAACTTGGGCATCCTCACCTACCTAAGGCTACACAAAAAACAATCTATTCCCAAAGCTATAACTCAAAGTATAGCTTAGTTGGTAAGGTCTGGCCTTAGATGTGTTGACTTATTTTAAGACAATATGTAGGAAAAAATCACAGCCAACTGTATGTGAAAAATTGACAAAAATCTAATCACTGAAAAGCATGGTCTTGACTGGAACAGCCTTTAGCCCTGGAAAATTTAAATCTTTTCCTGACACATGTCTTTGATCAATACTGCATTATTCTGCAAGCCAGTTGCAGACTTGCTTTAAACTTGTGCTTTGCCTGATCATGGCAATGAGGATGCTGATACAGGAGTTGAAAAAATAAAATGTAGGGCAACACCCAAAGCAAGCAGTATGCAATAGCTGTCTGAAATCAACATGGAAACAGCAATGAACTTCTCATCACCAACCAATCAAAAGGGTATGCTTCTGAAAGAATATTATTATAATTTACCAGTGCCAGGTATTTCTGAGGATGTAAAAGTTTGGGGAGTAGAAATAACATGAAGAAAGTCATGTGAAGCTGGAAAATAAAAGCAAAAATAATGTTGTATTGTTTTGAAGTGACAAGAAACCTTCTGCAACAACATCATATTCCTTCATAAGCTGACAGAACTTCTGTGTAATATTTAACACATTATATTCCACAGACAGATGGAGTCTGAAATGTACAATAACTAAGCATGAATTGAAAATGATTTCCAAAAATATGCATTAATGCATAATGTATTTTATGACCAAATTGTTACCAGACTCACACAAAAAGTGGAAATACTGAGTTAAAAAGTGGAAATACAAGACTATTCAAAATAGGAGAACAAATTATGAATAAAAAGTAGCAAACTGTGACTGCATGGAAATTTTTTCCTAGGATCAGGAAGGAGGATATCCTGGTGTTAAAACTAGAGAAGGAAAAAGGGTGACAAAACAGGAACTGGACCAAATGAAACATAGAAGCTGCCTTTTGTCAGACATATGAACAGCTGATTGTTGTAATCTATTTCCCCCTTAGTAATAGATTTCCTTCAATGTTAATTTCTTCCAAAAACATATGTGTCAGGAATTACACTATTGGCATGTTAATGAAATGAAATCCTCCCAAGTGGCTCTCATTATTTCTTTCCTTCTTTTGGAAGACTGTCAGTTGCCCCAGGCAAATAACATCTCTAAATAAGAGAAACACATAATAGAAATTCTGTAAGGACCAACTAGAAAGCATCTGAATCTTCAGTGATATGTTTTTATAGTGCCAGTTTAGAAATCTGGGCAGAATTATGTCTATGTTTATACAGAAAAGCTAAAAGAAGAGCCATAGTTTCAAGATACGTTGGAATTTCTTCAGTTTCCATTCACCTCTTACAACTCAGAATCCTTCAGCAAATCAGGATATTCTTTTTATGAAACTCAGCTGTGGACAGTCCTATTTAAATTTGATATTTACAGTAAGTCAAATTTAATTTTAAAACTAAGAATTACATGCTGTTGCCAAACATGGAAAATCCCCCGAGCCACTAGTTTAGTATTTCACATAAAATGTCATAAAGAGATCTGACACTTGATGCAGCACTTTCATACCTCCAATTATTCGTAATTTATGTCAAAAGGAACAAACCATTTCATGAGGGGCACTACGTCTCCTCCAAAAATTCTCAATTGTCAGGAGGATTAACCTCATGAGAAACCATTACCGGATCGGGTTGGTTGCACTTCCATGGTACCAGACAGTTTGGATCCTGAAGAAACAGTCTGCTTTTCCTCAAAAGCTGAAAAAAGAATCTAAGCTTAAAATGCTGAGAGAGGTGTGATTTGATGGATTAGCATCAAACAGCTGAGTGAAGGCTGTGCATTTCCAGACAATGCTAATGCAAAGCTGAACAAGATGACAGATGGCCTCAAGTGTGATATGAGACAATGGCCCCAACAAGAGGAGGAGATGGCTGGAAAAACAGGTTTCTGGCCTTGAAATGCAAGTGCCACATGCTTGAAAGAACTCTTACCAGCAAGGAATTCTCTCTTATTAAATTTTCTGGGTAAGAGCTGCAGTTATGCCAAAAGAAAAAGAATGACGACAAGATACGGCAACACTGTCTTTAGGCAGCTTTTAAGCTGACAACAAATACATTTTTCAGGCAGTTACACAGACACAAGAATGGTGAATAAGCAGCTCTCTATGACTGTTGGTAGCCAAGATTAACATTTGCAGATCCACATGACTCCAAGATAATAAAAAAAACATCATGGAACTAATCTTCTAATTACCCTTTTCCATCTCTCTCGTTTCTGCAGAAGGTAGAGATATGGGTTTCAAGACTGGCCTCTGAGTAGCTAAGAGCAAACATGAAACAATTTTATCATTCCAAGACAGACTCTTCTGGCAAGTGATACAAAACCTAACTTCAGCTGTAACTAACAAGGTTTTTTTTGTTTGAAGGTCCCTTTGTTCCATTAATTTCTACCCCATTTGTATTTAGCATACCCTATCTAATCAAGCTGAATCCTTATTACTTAAGAGGATTTTATTCCCAGTAAGGCAGCTACAACCCAATATTAGATATTCACACCACTTGCAGGTCTCTAATCACTACTGCAATATGTATAACTATTTTTAAAGGAGTTGTAATGGCAAAAGATAAGAGTAGTACAATGAAATCAGAGAAATAATTCCTGAAGTTAGTAAATGACACCTACTATCTGTTATCTGTAATGAGGATTATTACAAAGACCTTCTGGCTTCTTTACTTTGAAGCATGGATAACCCAAAGTGTGCTTTAATGAAAATGGAGTCAAGATGGAACTGAGCACTCTTACCTAAAAGCCATCATGAACAAGCTTCCACCATATGCAGGTCTTGCACTACTGTCCTGCTACTGATCCTACTCAACTGTGTGTACTGGTCAGTAAGTATTTTTCTTTCTGTTAAAACCCCCATTCAAATAATTAGGGTTCATTTCTAGTACAGGAAATATGAATATATGCCAAAAAGTGAACAGACTCTTTTTCATACATTGGATCTGCTTTCCCATTTACTTTCAATCCACTTTGTCACATTAAAAACTGGATCCCAGGTTACTACTCTGGTATAGTTGGACTCAGCAGCTGGACCAGATGATCATTGTAGGTCCCTTGCAAACGGAACCATTCTATTCTATATTTATAGAGAAGAAAACACTACTAACAAAGCCATATGATTCACAGCTTTTGGCAAAATCTTCCATTGATCCACTTACATCCAGTAAGAACTACAAGAGATCTCCCAAAGGCATCAGAACATTGAAGGCATGTTCACAAAAATATCTTTTCATAAACATTTGGATTCAAAATATACTGACCACACAGGAAGTTTACAAAGCAGAGGAGAGATCTCCCTCCAGCACAATCAAGATAGAAAAATAAAGAAAAAATTCTTCAGGGTGACTAGGGCAGAATACAGATCAGGTGCAGCTGAAATTCATAAATTAAATTTTGCTTTCTTTGTTGGTTTTATGATAGCAGGTGATCAAGGCATGCAGGGGCACAGTGCAGAGAAATCTCCTCTGTATAACCACGCTCTGACTCTCACAGAATGTCTGACTTCAACAGTGACTTCATGGAGAGGACAGATGCTCCCTCTGACCCAATGGCTGGGCCTAGCCCCACATAATGAAATCCCACTTTTGCCAAGTGAAACTATTCTAAGGGAATGGAGGATGTGAGAACAAAACCATAATGAATACTTGAATGAAACACTTATTTTTTTCCTCAAATGTTGCTGTTATTCCACCTTTACCACTGAAACAAATATAGGATTAGTTTATTATTCTCTTATTTTTACAGAAAGAAAAAATACTTCACATCCCTAACAATTTTCAGTTTTTCAGTTACATTTATAGCAAATAAGTTCCTAAATCATTGTGTGTCTCTCTCTTTCCAATGCTGCTTCTAATTGGATTTAACCAAATGTCTTTCACTGCAGTGAAAACAAATGTCTGCTCCCATCCCTTCAAACATATCTGGAAAAGAGCTGTCAAAAAAATCTACCAAATGAAGAACAAATTGTGAAGATTATTTTCATGTTCTTGAGAATCTGCTTGAAATATGCATTTCAAGAACTATGAGGCATTTCTGGAAATTATTTTAAAATTTGGCAACCTACATTAAGCAAAAGTATGCCATCCTAATAAGCCAGCATTATTCTGAGACTTCCTGACTAATGCTTAATGAAATATAAATGAATCTGTTTCAAGGGCCCTCCAGGTAACTAGTGTAATACAGAGAGCAGCAACAAGCAATAGTTTTGGTAGAATGAGCTATTTATGACTAACACAGAGAAAACACAGGCCTGTTATGAAATCAAGGTCGTGAGGAAGGGAGACACAGGGTACAATGTAGAGGAGCAGAGGCATGAGATGAGAGATGGGACTAGGGTTAGCACTGGACACCTCCTGCCACAAACACCTCAACAAGGTCTGTTGTAAAAACTGTGCACTTGGAACTGGACAAAAATTAGTTTAGGATAACAACAAGGACAGAGAAATGATATCTACCGTTCACAAAATGTCCCCTATGTGGTGAGCTCACATCTGAGATATCTCCCAGCAGCAGAAAGAAAGAATGAAGGGAGGAAGAAGAAAATGTCCACACAAACATCATGTTCTTCTCAGCACAGGACTCCAGATACTCACAGCTTGATGAAATATCCCCACTTATCACCAACACAAGAATCAAAGTACCAAGCATAGGGCCCAGTTATGTAGTGAAAGGGCGTAAAAAGCACCACAGAAAGGGTACAGTATAAGAAATTTGTGCGTTACTCTTTTAATTACATTACTTGCCCTATTGGAGCAGACTCTGTGAAGATAATTTTTCACTAAAGTTTACTCGTATTTGAAAAGAAAGTAGTTACCAAGTTCTGTCAATGGACTTTTTGGAGCATCAGGGATTCTGGATCCAGAAGGAAGTAGCTGTATTTCGTTAGAAGCTATGATAAAAAAATAACCAAAACTTTACTTGATTAAAAATACTACAGAGCACAACATGGATTTATATTTGGCTTATGGACTACTCACTCCTGAAAATAATGATAATTAATAAAAAAGTAGTTCCAACCTAGAGAAAAACCACATAAATTATCACTTAAAAAAGGTTTGTGGATTATGAAGGAAGTCCTTTTTCTCCTAACTGTTAAACAAAGACCTATCAATCATGGGGATCTGGTAATGAACATCTTTCAGTAACTATAAGCACCTAGTTTAAAATTAATGATCCATCTTGAATAGTTTTCATATTTTAATCCTTGAAACATAGCAAAACCAAGGCATGTTGAGTATGGTTAAAAAAAGCTGATTAAAAGTTAAAATGAAATTAGATTGACTGTTGGTTTAGCTTCAGTAAATTCTGGAAATCTGCTGTCAAATTTAAATGAAAAAGAAAAAAGTGCAAGTAAGACATGAAGATGAACCAATAGGATTGTGCAAAATGCATTTATTGAGAAGCATTGGCAGTCCTCTTCATGGGAAGACCTGCATTTCAGTCCTGCAAACATTCCTGGTTCTTCCCTTTATCATACATCCTCCTGAATGCAGGCCAGCTGTGCTTTAGAAAAATCTAAGCAAAGTTTTTTAAAAAAATAGAATTAAGTACAGCTTTAAGTTTAGATTTGTCCTCAAAATTTTGCATGGCTCAGGGAAGAAAGTACAAGCAATAAAATCAACATTCAAGAATTTAGAATTCTGAATACCAGAACTAAATAGGTGCTACACCAAATCACAAAACTAACCATACAACATTGGGACAAAAAATGAAAAAAATCAGTAGTGCTTCTCTCTCCTTCAAGGCAAATACAATTATATCCCATCACATGCAATATAAAATCGTTCTTATTCATTGCTGTTAGTGTTACCTAAATGAACCTGTAATCAGAAGAAAATCAAGGAGGTAATTATTTAAATTCTACCACTGAGGTGAATTTTACAGATAGAAATTTTAAGTTATGTCAAACATGCAGATCACATAGACAGAAAGCATTAATTTGAAAAATAAAATTGAATCATGCAGTCAAATCTGTGGAAGCCACAGTTCAGCCAGAGCAAGTGCATCCTGCTTTATAACTCATTCCAGCATTAGTCACTGGAACCACAAAAGAAACCAGAATATTTTAATCAGGACTTCCTTTGGAACCAACACAAAAAGGATGCAGCAAGTAGTAGAAAAATTCTGCTGGAGATAAAAAAGCATTTAATGCAGAAAGAATGCAAAAAGCAGCAAAATTAGTTACCCGGTATATTTTGAGTTTGCACCAATTTGGGTTTAGGCGTTGATTTAAAATCTTCAGGTCCATGTGTTTTCTCAGCCTGAGCTAAAAGAAAGAAGCTTAATGTAATTTAAAATCCCTCTGAACTTTTCTTGATCTACTGCCCAAAACTTGATGCTTTTCTTATCACCACTGCATGTCATATGACTAGAATGATTTCTACAGCAGCTCAACTGCATCATGATTAGCATTTACTTATGTTTTCAGATGTGAAATCTATACGACATTTTGGATTTATTTTGCTGCAGTTTTATATTAACAAAAGAAAATATAAGTCATGAACAGCAAGGTTAAGGTCAGAAACTCACCCTGTACTTCTGTTACAGCCTCTTAAATTCATTGTAATTGAGTATAAACAAGATCCATTACATCACAAAGTTTATTTACAAATATTTTCCATGTTATTCTGAATGGTTTTTAATCCTTCTAATATAAAACTTTTCAGGAACATAATACTCACTTGTAATATCTCAGCTCTTTCAATTTTCTAGTAATTATAGATTTTAATTCCCATTCATTCTTCTAATTCTACATTTTTAGAGTAATACACGGGCAGTTTATAGAACAGCCATTAAATGTACCTAAACTGAATTGCTGGCCATATTTTAATATACCACAGCATAACTATACTCTGCCAGCTGTTTCACATAACAAATAATACCAGGAGTAAGTAAGTCAAGATCACTTCTTTCCTCTGCATCTTGCTGGAGATCCCAGAGGTGTTTAATCAGCCATAAAGTACTGAGAATCGAACATCTAAGATTGTAAAATGACAAAGCTTATGGATATGGAACACAGAATGGTAAGGTCTCAGCCTTGAATGCACAAGCACATTAATGCCCTCCACAGAGCAAACTGCACAAATTGCTATTTGGAAGAGATCTTGGCATCAATATGGCACTAAGTTTTAGTATTAATTTAATAAAAGGTGACTTTCTTTTTGAGCCACATTAAAGGACTCTTTGGCTTTTCCTGCATGCTCTCCAAGCTTTTCCCACAATCTACTTAATGTGGTTCAAGCAAGAGCTGATCGTGGAAGTTTATAAGCCTCTTATTCCATTTAGTGAAAAAAATGTTTCCCACATTCTAAATAGTGGGATTTCGATGCTATTACAGTTACAACAGTTACACTATTTTCTAGTTTGGAGTATGTGCCACAAAATCTGGAACTTTTACAGTTGCTGCCTTCTTAGGGCTCAGTTCAGCTTCTAAGTCAGTTACAGTGCTGTTACTCTCATCAGTGCAAGGATGATAACATAACATGTCCAGAATAAACACCATTTTAACAAATTTGCCTTAAAACATCCTTAGTATATGGGAAACCTAGAGTTTTGGAACTGTCTCATAATCTGAAGAGCAGGGAAACTGAATTCTGAATTCTTTGCTAGTTTAAAATCCCATAAGACTTTTCTTTCCTATAAAATTGGATTTTGTTTTGTGAAGATATGTAGAACCTCTTGAACCTGGTTGTACCTCAGGATCTTGAAAAGCTTTCAAGGAACATAGATATAGTTCATTGTCCAGAGAAGGTAGAGCAATTTCCCTGTTTGAAACTTGTGGGAGAGAATTCACTCATAAGAAACACTGAAGCAATAACTAACTACCTGTACCTCAGGAGCAGTCCAAAATCTAACATTTCTTATTGAGGGGCAATAATAAAAAAAAACCAAAAAACAAAAAACAAATACAAACAAATACAAAACTCATGATGTTTAGGATTTAGGGTTTTTAGAGGTCAGAGGGTTTACACTCATATGAAATGTATCTTATCTGATAAGATACAAGATAAAGCATGCCTAGAATTAGAACAAAACCAAGCTCTCCATTTTGCACAAAACATGGTAGGGATGACATGAAAATAAGAGACATTTTTGTTAAAGAAGATACAGGAAGAAGAAAGTTTAGGCTCTGAAAGCTAAATCAGAGAAAAGAGAAATGCCTCTGACTATTCCAGGGCAGCAGGCAAGCTAGGCCTATTGCACTTTTTCCAGGCTACCTACAAAGTAAAGCATGAACACAGCCAAGTTGTTCTATCATCACAGCATGGAATACAGCTAGAATGCACCTGGGAAATGCTTCTTAAACTGTTTCCTCTAATTTCTCTATACCCTCTTTTCATCTACATCTGGAATTAAGACATTCTGATGAAAGCATTAATCTCATTCCTGATATACCCTGTGAGCACAAGGGGAACTCTTCAGGGGGCAGAAGGAGGACAGGAGGAGCAGAACTCGAGAAACATGGCAACAAAGAAGTTCTTTCAACTGCACATTAATCCTAGCTAATGGATTCACAGGTGGCACTTTTCATTTCAAGCCTATTCTGTATTTCACAAATCTAATTAATTAAATTTGTAGAATAACCCTCTACATAATGAAATAACTAGGTTCTTTTTTTTATTTTTTTTATTGTTGTTGGTTTTTTTTGCTTGTTTAAAAAAAAATTAAAGAAAAGAAACTAGTTCTTTCATGTCCCACACTAATGTGCTCATATTTCTAAGGGTGGTTGAGCTCCAATTTCTCTGTGAAGTTAATAGAAAGATGCATTTAGAAGAGAAAATGTTGTAGCCATAGTTTGAGGCATATTAGACAACAATTCAAAGATTGAGGAAAGCACTAGAGATTTGTGCTGTTGTGTTAAGAATAAATTATTCCTGAGTGGAAAATATTGTAACAAGCCTGGCAAAAACAAAGAATGAAAGAGCTTACTAACAAGTCTTTCCATGGAAATGCATGCCAAGGGAGTGGAGGATTGAAATTAAGAAAATGATGGGATGCCTGGTGGACAAATACACAAAAAAAAGTTACTAAACTGTGTCACATCTCAGAACACACCCTTTGATAAAGAGCCAGTGGAATACAAGAGCAGCCCAGCTCACAGAGCCTTTCAGAAAGACTGCTTGCTGAAATACTTGGAGCTCCTTTCTTCCTTTCTAGCATGGCTGATGACACAAGAGCTGCTACAGCACAGAGCTCCTTCTAAATCACTGTTCTGCTGCCAGTCTGGCACCAGTCCTTAAATCTTCCACAGCAAATAATTATTATGCCTCACTCAAAGAAGCCAGTGTAATTTTTCAAATAGCAATGTCTGAATGAAATACAATGAGGTAGATCCTATTGCTAAACTCAATTAATTATGTCTATATACTAAACTGTCTTTTAAATGCAACCCTTGCAAAGGGTTGGTGCTCAGATCTCTCACCTAAGCTACTCATAAAAGAATAATAAAGCATTTTAGCCAGACAAGTTATTTTTTCATATGCCATGGCAAGATAGAATTACACTCGAAGAACATTTTTCTTTTAAAGGATTCACTTTCACTTCCCTGTTTCCTGACTTCCTATTTTTTTGTCTCTCTTTAACTGAAATACTGTAACCATAATGGAGTGTGATATACTCTTACTTTAACATGAGGCACTGGTGTTAAGATCAACAAATAATATCTGAAAGGAATGGTCACCACAGGGAAAAAAGCCACAGAAGCCACAAAGGAAGCTTGAAATGGAAGAGGAAAATTGTTCTAAATATTTCAGTAAGTAACTATCGGTGTGAGAGCAGTAAGAAGTTGTTTAGTTGTAACAAATTGTAACTAAATTGATACAAGGAGAGACAGTTCTTGCCAGTTATTACCAGTATAATGAAACACTATCCAACTTCATAAACATGCAATTCTGTGACATGTCAGGACATGACAATATTTATGGTTAGAAATTCTACATGCTGGTACATAAATATAATTACAGAACACAAAGGAAAGGAAGTGGAATGGACTAATGCTCTCCTCCCCAGCTGCCACATTTCACACTCTTTAGATGACTGACCAATACATCTCATCAACAAGGAATGATACATTTTGATCAGATGAATGTAAACTTCAGGGCTGGGATTTGAGGACATGGATTCTGACGGGGAACCAACCATATAAAATGTATTCAGTTCTCCCTTTCACAAAAAAAGGGCAAAGTTCTAGAGCATGTACTTCCATATTGCCAGTTCTTAAATAGCAGTTACTTAAACAAGGTAAATAATCTACTAAAAAAATTAATTCCACAAGAGACCTTGAACTGTAAGACAGCGCAAACCAATCAAACAACCTAAAAAGACTCCTTACAGCTTTCTAAAAAGGATCCACACATTTTCAATGCATCCTTTGATAGATAATAAGTTCCTGTGAAGAGGCATAATTTTTTCCCCTCTTAATATTTAAGATGAACAGAAACGAGCCATCCAGGTTTTGCAGAAAGGAAGGAATAGTTTAAAGGAGAATTTGGCAAATATACTTATCTATTGAGTAGAAAATAAAGTTCTAACATCTTCACAGAAGAAAAAAAAGGTTAGTCTGAAAGATTATTGTCAATAACATGATTTTGCTGCATTTCTTTACATGTTTTAAATTCTCTATGTATTTTGGGAGGGTTTTTTATTCTGTTGGGGGTTTGTTTTGTTTTGTTTTTTTAAAGATTAAGAGGGTATGATGAAGTTAAGCATAGCATTTTTTATATACTTAAGGAATAAAAGAAACACAATTTATCGTATTTATATGATATTTATATTAAATAAATAATATTTAATCAATTTATATTCAGGCAGTATCTCCCTGAATTGTGTGATGTCAAAGAAACCACATGCTACACCATTTCATCCAGCCAGGAAAGACTTGAAAGATAAAAAAGAGTAATGCCAGCAAGATCATATAAAATGTCTATACCAAACCAAAGCAAACCTTGGGTCATTGTTTCCTCAAATATCTTTTTAATTTTAAATTCTTGCTACTGTTCAAGCATCCCTTTTTCCTTTCAGCAAAGAAATTGGCAGAAGCCAGCTATTGTTTCTTGTGACAGCAGGACCAAGACTTCAGACTCAGTTATAGAATTAGAGCCAGACTATAGAAATGAAGATAGGCGTATGCCTTCTTAAACAATTCTGAAATGTGGGTCAATAAAGTAGATGAAAAGTTAATCTTCATTATTTAACTCTGAAAAATTCAGCTCTTTCCAAGCCTCCTCCCCACACCAGACTGAAAATGTTAAAATATATGTCTGAACTTGAAATACAAATTTATAAAGCAGTCTGTATTACACAAAAACCCTCATTTTGTCATTTTTCACAATTTCAAGGCATCCACCATGCCACAAATGAAATTAATTCTAAGTACTTTTATAAACCTAACGATTATATCACCTGATATAAACTTTTGTCCAAAATTAGATTCAAATTTTTATCCACATTACCAGTCCTTGCTAATTCAGCCACTATCCTCTGGTTTTCCAACTACTATTTTAACTGTAGATTAAGCAGCACAAAGATGGATTTAATTTTAGCTTATGTATTTGGCAAAGATATTCCACAGAGTTTCTAAAAACAGAATTTTCATTACCTGGAAGGGACTGTGGGGAGATTTCTTGAACTTCTGGTGTTTTGGATTCAGCAGGCCATACTCCAGTTTCATTCTTAGCTAAAAGAACAGACATTAGAGAGTAATTACAAAGATGTATCTGCTCTCTTTTACCACAGATTTATTTCTGTCCCACTTTAGTTTGACTAAGTAAGCCAACATGGATAAATGTGGACAGCTGAGTACCTTTTGGACCCAGTGAACTTTCACTGCACAATCACTAAAAGCTATATTAAACACATGCATTTTTGGTTTTGTTTATTAAAAGATACTTTAAAAATAAAATATACAGCAAGGATTTAATGACCTATGAATAATGATTTTCACAGTGCAAAATGGTTTTCAGCATTTTTCGTTTGTCTAGCATTTCTGCTTACCCAGTTTTTTCCTGGATGCTTGAGGTATGTCATCTATTGTCAGGAGAGGAGGAAGTTTCTGCTGACTTTCATTGAGTCCTGGAACAATAAGGTGCACTACAGAGAAAGATGTGTGCCATTAATTCCAGATGACGTGAAAGCACAGAGCCTGCTCTCTGAGATAGGTGAGCAACTACTACTGAACCACCGGGAGGTTATTCTGAATATCTGGAAAATGAGTTTGTTCTATTCCATAATTATCTCTCCCACTTAGTGCTATTTCCCCTTTATACCCTTCCTTCTATCTCCACCATTTCATGATTTATCAGAGTTGGAAACTATTCAATACTGGAACACACAACCCTGGAATACTGCAGCGTTACAGACACTGGGACAGATTCTGTCTGGTGGGCCAAGTAGGCTCAACACCAGACAAGGTTAGTATGTGTGTGTTTGACTCACATCAACACACTGAAACTCACACAAAGAAAACTTAAGCCAAAGTTATGCAGTCATATAAAATATTTCCATAAATAAAGGACTAAACAATAAATCCAGGAGTAAATTGGTCACAAGGTACGTGATGCAGTGAGCCTTTCATGGCAATTTCAGGCAGACCAGTAGTTCACCACATTGTGCACGATATGACAGACTTTCCCCTGGTTTTATGTTCTAAGACAATATTGCATAATCTTATAGGTGAAACAAGAGCATAAAGCATGAAACTGAATGGCTTGGAGGGAAAGAGAAATGCCCTGAGATCTGACATCAAATTCTCACTGGCAAGATTTCTGTAGTTTAATATATCAGGGTTTTGACTGTAGATGTGATGCTACTGTCATTTGATGTTATGATGAAGTCAGCATTTGATGTTACTGCTACCTTAAACGCCCAGTAAGAACAATCCCTCATCTCAATGAGATCTTTGCCATACAACTTCATTTGAACTATGAAACAACTCCTTGACTTAAACAGTAGCAGTGTTTATTTCTAATACAATGACAATAAAATGAATCTATATCACTTAAGCTTTAAAAACATTTAACAACATTCATAAGCCATCTGTACCACCATAAAATGGAACAAATACTGTCTGCACCAGCTGCAAAATAGCCTTTGATATGCAAGGAAAAACTATAAAGATCAAGAAAATTAAAAGCATTTGCAAAATTCTAAGTTGCAACCAGGGGTTAAGAGAAATGATAAAAATATCTTTTAGTCACCTAATATTGCTCCTGGGAGAGAAGAACTATCTGGTGCTTTTGACTGTGTCCGATTTTGAATAACTGTGGAGACAATACAGAGATGTTAGAATGCAATTTCAAAAAAAAATAAAAGGAAATAAGAAATAACACCTGCAACAAACCTCAGCATTCTAAAAAGCTTTCCTCAATATTTGCATATGAGGACACCATCCTAATCTTTTTATCATTTTTGTGAAACTGACATTCTATGCTTATGTTATTGTAGGGCCAGCTGCAGGACATCCCATTGCCCTGACACTCATTTTAATCTCAAATTACTCCTGCAGTGTATAAGAATAAATTTTTAAAAATACACAAACTTACTTTGTTTGATTATTGTGACAGGGACCAACTTCTTATTATCACTAAATATAATCTGAAAAAAAAGAGAGAGAAGAAAAAGATAAAAGTAGCGCCTTGGAATAACTGCCATAATAGTAATTGAACTGAGTAATAAAAATAGAGGGTTCTCATCCAATACCACGCCTGTCCCAAGTTAACACTGGATATGAATCTGGCCCTGGTCCCTGATGGCTGTGCTATTGCTTCAGTTCCCACGGGCTAATGTGGTAATATCACATTTTGATCTCCTTCTACCAGCTTAAAATGTTTTACTTATTAAAAACACAACATTTGACATCTTAGGAAAACCCAATTCTTTTTTCTCTTAAGGATCTCTGGAGCGCTCACTGAGGTGTAGTCCAGAATGCTGAGAAAAGCTGAAATTTAACTACAGCAAAACACCTCAAACATATGCAATTACTATTTAGTCACAGGACACAAATATATTCTCAGGAATACCATATTTAGAACACAGACTATTCCAGAACCAGGTGCACATTTGTTAACCATCATTACTCTTGGGTACACAGCCTGATTAAAGTAGATTAGCTCAGAATAATTTTATTTATTTATAGTGGAATTGTTTCCAAATCACAAATGGTCAGCCACCCAACATGAGTCTTACATTTTTATACTAAATACTTGGACTTTTATGCTGTTCATTTCTCTTTGACCCAAATTACATCTTGCCTAAATGTGAATATCTAATTATATTGATTCCACTAATAAAAAAGGAATACATGAATGGACACCACAGTTACTAAAAGAAAACAGCTGATAACAAAGATAAGAATTATGAACAAATTCTGAAAGCTCAGTAATACACTCAAGCGATGAGTGACTGTAATGCTAACAAAATAAAAATGCTAAATATATTTAAAGGGGATTTTTTTAGTTATATTTGAGTTACAAGAAAGAAAATAACTCCGACAATCATCTTCCATGCTAAACACATTCTGTTCAAATCAGAATCAGATAATGTTAATTTTGCACTTCATGACAGCTGGTCTACTTCATGTGAAAGAACACTTGCATGAAAAGTCAGCATTTGATGATGAAGTGCTAACCATTTACCAAAGGACAGCTATTTTTGTTCTATTCTAAATACTTCTCTAAAGTTTTAAAAACAGTGATTGGGTACACTTTAAACATACCAAAGTTTAAGATGGATGAAGGACAATCTCCACAAGTAAGATGGACCTTTCCTTGGGGAAATGGATGGAGGCTACTTATTCTATGAAAGCCATTACTGTCTGCCACCCAGTAACAGTATTGCATTGGTGTGAATGTGGTCTTAAATTCAGTGGAGATTTCAATCATTGCCATTATATGAGGATATAAATAATCTTCCTTCTTTATTTTTCCTTTTTTACATTTCCATTTTGTTTTCTAGTGAAAAAATTATGTTGCAGATGATCTGCTTTTGAAGTAGCCCTCATTCATGTGATTAAAAAATGGGATTGAGTGCATTTGTTAGAATAAGGTGTTCATTTTATTGTATTTCTCATCAGAAGCCTTACAATCAAATAAACAGCTCTGATGTTGTCGAGAGCATTTGTGTAACCTCTGCTGTAGAAATTCTAATCATGGTTACTCTCAGCTCTTTTACTAGTAAATGGTTCTTTTAGTGACAAGAGCATTCGTTCTCTGTTGAATAATAATGCATGGCTACAATGATAGCAATATAAAAATACCAAATACATTTAAAATGTAGTTTTTCACTCTGGAATGGATAATTGACATGAAATCCATGTTCCCCAGCTGCTATAATTAGACAGCTCAAAATAGTATGAATATATTATAAATAAATATAAATAAATATATTATAAATAAATAATGCTGCTATAACAGACTGAAAATCTGCAACTGCTGCACTTGAAATCTACCCATGTTGTCAAAGCTTTCTTCTCATTTTCCACAAAGTGACTAATTTAGATATGCCTAGGGCTAGTAATATTTTCTACTTATAAAACTACTTTGGAAACATCAGCCCATCATCTGTAGAAACGGCACTATCAATCATATTTTTCAGACAGGGATTATAAAACATTTAGGCATTTGGAACGTTAGTTATTGAAACAACTGTTGCCATCATGAAAGAAGATGACAAATAATATTCCTTATTTTCAGAGGAAAATTAGAGATGTAAACTATACCATAGGTCAGACATCTCACTTTTCACCATATACATACAGCATATTCTCACAGGACTGCAAATCTCAAATGTTCTGTGAAACAGCACATGGCAACATTACTTTAAGAGACACTTTTTCTTTCTTTCTGTGTTGTGTTGTATTCTGACACTTCAAAAAGGCAACACAAACTGGCATGCATGTAAGAGACTCCTCAAGGAAGGATCATGGTCAGTCTGGACTGAATAAGGTTTGGAAGAGCAGAAATGTTTCCTCCTAGAGTTTAACAAATGGTAGAAGCTAAGTGTCCTTTTTGTCTGGAAAAACTGGGGAGGACCCCATCTTCTAGGCCGACATTATGAAATCAGAGAAACTTAACCAGACAGAAGAGGAAATAAATTTCTACTGCATTTTCTCTGCCCTACCACTGCCCATTGTTTATGAAGGGGAGAAGAATGACCATTTCTAGAGCACTCCTTTTCTTCCACTCTCTTGTTATTTGCGGCTCACACAGCCCCAGGGGCTTAGACAAACTTAAAGGATGAAACTGCCAAAAGAAACACAAGATGATACGCAACTGATGTTGAAAGGGCAGAGTGACTAGATGGGTTGGTACTGTTGTTCTAATAAACAGCCTTTAAAAATGTCCTACAGAGAAGAGTTAGGACCATGTTATGAGTCAGTTGTGTCTTTGGAGCAAAATAAAGCACAAACAAATTTGGCCTAAATAACACTCAGTCTGGCTTTGCATCAATGATCTGATCATGCCACTGAAACATACCCCACCTACTGCTACGGAAACTGAAGGAACAGCGTGAGCTATCTGCTTTTTGGCATTTTGCACCACTAAAGCAAGAATGATAAGAGAAGTTTTAGAATAAGCTATGGTATGTTTTCATGATATTTCTGCAGAGGGTGATAAAGCAGTACTGCTCTGGAGCTGAGCCCTGTGAAGATCACAAAAAGACTAGATGTTGGCTCTAGTCCTCCTTTCATACTTGAGCTGTGCAAATATTTGGAGAACTGTTTTAGCTCACTTTCTCAGGACTTCTCCCCCATAAATAGAATCCCTACTTGCACAGAAGCAGCATAACAGTCAGGGTTCTGGCATACAGGGTTTGCTAAGAGGAGCAAAGGAACTCAGCTTGCACTCCATATCCCAGAATTAATTACCTGATCTTGGGCCATGTAACTTTAAATACGCTCGTAGGACCACGGGGAAGAACAGTAAAGTTGACTTCATCAACATAATGTGATAAACACCCTCCTGAATATCTAACCAGCTGGGTTCACATTACTCACAAAATAAAACATTTTCTCATGAAAGCAAGGCAAAAGTATACTTCCAATAATATAAGACTTATACCAATCTAATTCTATATGAAATGCAGTAATTGAAGTATTACTGCCCTAAATGAATGGACACAGACACAAGTTACACTGTGGAGGTTTAGATCAGATATTTGGAAAATTCATTTTCACATAAAGGGGTGTCATGCACTGGAAATGGCTGCCCAGGGAAATGGTGGAGTCATCATGCCTGGAAGTGTTAAAAAATATGTGGGTAGAGCACTTGAGAACATGGTTTGATGGTAAACATGGTGATGGTGCTGGGTTAGCAGTTGGACTGGAGGAACTTAAAGATCTTTTCCAACCTCATTGATTCTATGATTCTGTGCATACCTAATTAATCCTAGAAGAAAATGTATTCAATGAATTATGGTTTGATTCCTGAAGGAATTCCAGGTCTGATAATTAAAGACCATTTATAATGTTCTGAAATATGAAAAACAAACAACAAGAAGCCATACATCACCATTTCCTACCATGAAAACATTTAGAAAACCTGAGACAGAAAAGAATTATGAAGATGAGTTATTTTCTTGTAATAATTAACACTCATTAGCTAAACCTCTAGAATCTCTAAAGTAAGAAGGCTTTCTACAGCTTTTCTTGGGGAGTTACCCCATAGTCTGCCTCAGGGATAGTAACCTAAAAAGAAGGAGAACAAAAAAAAAAACCCAAAAAAACCAACCAAACAAAAAAAATCCTCCAGAAGATTAGATGCTGAAACTTGCACTTTGATGAAAAGAGAAGGAAAGGAAATATAAAGAAACCAACTAGATCTCATGGTAGAACTGGTAATGCTCAGAAGTTGTGACTAATAGGTCTATTTTTCATTGTATTAAAACCCACTAGCTGGTTTGCTCTAGAGAGCCTAAATTTCTGCTTCAGCTCTTGGCAGAAAAAAGTATCTGGGTACATGAATCCATAAACAAATGAAATCTATCCATGCTTGTTTGGGAATGTTTATGGAAAAGGTCAGGTGAGGGGAAAAAAATCTTTATTTATTTATAAAAATCCTCAATTGTTTTTTTATGAAATGGTAAAAATTCTACCATGCCACATAAAAGGATTTAATGGATAGCATAGCAAACTTGCTCTTTCCAGCTTCTTCTGGTTTTGCAAACACTAGCCTCACATATGGGAACTATTAGTGAACTCAGTGGGATGACACATTTAGAGGACCTGAGTGTATACAAAATTATTCTATAAAATCACCTCACCAAGTTATCCCAAAGTTAACTGATCACAGGAAATATCACAGGTTAGCAAATCTGACTTCTATAAAGGAATAAGCAACATTTAAGTTTGGAATTTACACATGGAAACTATCAAATTAATCTTTGATAGGTTGGAATAAGTGTATGTAATCATCTCAGTTACAGTTCTCAATTATTTTATCCAACAACACATTTAAACATTTTCCATACAGTGCATTTAAGAAATTGTTTTCTGTATTGGGAGTCTGTGGCCTTGATAATGTCTCACTGAAGAGTAATAGAGAATAAAAAATTTGATCATATGGAAAATAATCAGATAAAAAAAGAGACTGTTTTGCATACCTGTGTTTGGGAATTGGGTACCAACTTGTACATATTCTGGATTTGTCCATTTACTTTTTTACCTGTTTTGACAGGAAGATAAATAAATGCACAGAATTAATTTTTTGTTTTGTCCGAAGTAAAGCAAACCAACTTTATTCACTTTTTTCTTCAGCTAGGAAAGTTAAGAGGCTTAATTAAAACCCATACAAAAGCACATCACGGAAAAAATATTTTTGTCCTGTGTCTCCAGATCCATTAACACATATGCAAGGCTTTCTATTCACATTTTGACACCAAGGAAATGAAATGTATTCTTGTTTTGTTTATGGTTTTGTTTATCTCAGTGTATGAACAAAGTCCCAGATGTAAACTCTGAATTTTTTCTTTTAGGTTTTTCCTCTTCGTTTCTAAGTATTAGAAGTTTATTGTGATGCAGCTGCTGAGTAAGTCAGGAAAGAGTTCTGTTCAGCACCTATTCTATTCTAGCATGATGCTTCAAATTTTCTCTGTATCTTCCACCTTTATACTGCTTGTTCAACAATAGGTGTGCAAACAAGAGTCAAGCTACATGTTGTCATAATTTTTTTCAAATTTCATGCAAAACAGAAGAGAAGTAGAAAAAAAAAGTCAATTGTAAAGAAATATCAATTGAGATACATTTAAGTTGGAAAAAAGTCATTCAAAGTGTTTGATACTTCTAAAGAACAGAACTTACTATTGACCTAAATTCAAGAGGAAACTGACAGGAGTTTCACACTGACTTCATGAGAAAATCATGGCAAGATGGTCTGAAATAAGCTACTTTCATCTCTTCTGAAAAAAATCAGTTAAATAAATGCTGAACTTTTGCCATGTCTTTCATGTGTTCTCAAATTGTGAATTAAAAGCAGATTCTCCTCCCAGCCCCTCCCAACATGTTTAGTATATAAGAAAAATTTGGCCTGTGGATTCAAGAAATCCAGGAACCTGCAAAGGAATTTTCGGTTGCTAGTAACTGATATATTCTTCAGTGGGAAAAAGAACATTTACAGTGAAGGATATTTGGTTTAGGTTGAGGTGCTTCTCCTATAGGAGGAGAACTTGAGTTCATACAAAACAGGAAATTAGCACAGAAAAGAAGTGTCTGCTTGTGTTGATGGATAAACTTTACAGGCATCTGGTTATACATTTATTATAAATATATACTCTCTGTTTACCACTCATGTTTTCTGTATCTACCTGCTATTCACTAAAAATATGAAAGGCTTGAGTTAGAAAGGTTGACAATTTTTCAATTATAGGATTCTTTATCAGTAGACCAAAATGTAGACATGCAGGTAAATCACAAGATCCCTGGATTTAGCTGCTGCAGAAGCATCCACTGAATACACAAGTCTACACTGCAGACAAAAGAAATCTTATGGAAATAGAATATGAACTCTTACAAGAAATAATCTTTTAACCAAAGTCAATGGGTCTCCATAAACTTATAAGAATGATTCTCCTGATCTATTAAAAATGTAAAATGTCTGTACAAAACACCATTTAAGAATACATTATTACAGAAAAAGAAAATTTAGTGATGTTTTCATCAGTCTTGAACAAGTAATAAACTATAAAAATTTTGCATTTATCACTCCCTGTTGTTCTAACTGCTGAAATGTATTTCATCACTTGCTCTACAGATGACTTTAATATATTTGAAATGTAGAAAATAACAGAAAAAACCCACTTGGTAAGATATCTGTAAAGCTGTGAAGCAGAGCTTTTTGTGAATCAAAAAAGGCTGGGAAAAGGCTGCCACCACTACCCTCTTTAAGCTCATGGCATAACAACGGATTCTAATTCTGGACTGCTAAAACAGCTCTATGGACACTGGGCAGGTGCTTCAAAGTTACAACTTTGTACTTCACAGTGAAGGCCAGCAAAGCTCTTTCTTAGGGAGCATGAAGGCTTTCCCAGAGTTACAAACCACCATACTGCTCCCCTCACTTATCCTCAAGTATTTTGAGCTCTTTACTCACCTACAAGTCAAAACTGAAGTCCAAACTAAATGTCAGCTGGAAATCTTGTATCAATAAGGCTAACAAGAATTCCCATTCTTTACATTCTGAGTCAAGCCAAAAATACTAAGCATAGGAGTTTGCAGCATCTTCTGACCAAAATCATGTTTCAAAATACCTTTACGCAAATGCTTGAGGAAAATGAATCAAATTGGATAATCTCTGTTAAGTCGTCTCTTCTTTTTAAAAGGAAGAAAAGTCTGCTGATGCCTATTTCCTCTACTGGAATGAGTGATTCTTTCAGTAGTACATGCTTTTACAAGGGTTAATTTGACATCACATTTCCTGCATTGTCTTGGGGCTTCAGAAGAGAACCCTAAAATATGACTGACAGCCAGCCACAGGTGTCGTACACTTCTTCCATGAAAACACAAGCAAAAGCATAAACAAAACTGCTTGCTTCAGACATGATCCATATAATATTTTGATTGAAAATTAGCTTCAAATTCAGCTTTTGAGTCATAAAGGGCCCATTGAGACAGGACAGGGCCTGTCTAGCTTGAAGACCAGCTCGAATATAAATGCAGGGGTAAAAGAAGATTCAAACAATGCTAATAATTTTCATTACTCATACTAGTTGATGGAAGAAATTAAATGGATTAGTTGGATGATGATTGATGGATTAGTTCATTACTTATCATCTTATTATTCATGGCCTAAGGAAAAAGTTCAGAATCCAGTCAGAAATATAAATATTCTTACTCAACATTTGATGTGCATTTGTACTAAGTACCATTAGAATTCTACCAACATGCAGCAGATCCTCTCTTTGCAATGACAAGAGAACATCTTTCAGAAGACTAGGTTTTTGAAAACCAAAATATTTCTAGTTCCAGCAATTCCTAAAAGAATGTTTTAGGGGCATAATGGATGACATTTCAACAATAAAAACTTGGTTTATTATAAGTAATACAATAGTAGAAGAAAAAATACTGTCAAAGTCAGCAGCTATTTGATTAACTATTGTCAAATACTTACTAGAGAGAACTGTCTTATGATTCAAAGTCTTGCTCCAAATACTATCCTCTGCATTGTCTTTAACTCCAAATTCATAAGGTGTGTTTGGCTTCAGGTTGTCAATCACTGTCTCTGTGGCTGGGCAGAGCTGAAAAACCCATTTCTTGTCTTTACCTTTTTCTCTGTAGCGAACTGTGTAGAATCTGCTCGGGGGGAAAAAAAAATAGATCTACACAAAGGAATTCACTATAACCATTTTTGTGAGGAAGTAATAATAACAATAACAATAACAATAACAATAACAATAACAATAACAATAACAATAACAATAACAATAACAATAACAATAATAGTAGTAATGTTTTACTGTTCTTGTTTTTTATGGCTCTTTATTGTTACCAAATATCAGAAAAGCCAGATGTATTCCACATATATACATACACACCCCATCATACAGACCCTGACATTAGGAGTATTGTACAAAGCACAAAAGGACAGTCCCTTTATTCACAAACACCCATTGTATGTGAGGTTCTAACCACAAAGTGTAAGCTCATTGTCCAAGCAGTTCCTGTGATTCTGACTTATGCCAGAGCCAGTCATTTAAATCATGAGTCTGCTGGTCAAGAAGCCTCTACTGATTTATCAGAATCTTCTATATCCATCCAGTAAAAGGTGTTCCCATCAAAATTAGTCCAAAAACATTCTCCAGGGAAGACCAGTAATATCTGTTGTTTGCTTAATACATTCCTCATTCAGGAATCCCATTACGTATTGCCCCCACTTCAAACAAAAAAATAAACCAAGACATTACTTTCAGCAGTTTAAATCAATAACGTGATGAATTCTAACAGATTATGAAACTAGGAAACATTTTTACAGAAATTGCCCAATTCTGTCAGGGAGCACCACCCTGAAAAAGCATGACTGCATTGTTAACCAACCAAAAACAACGCAGTGGAAGTGGTGAGAGCTTCAGCACAAGAACTGCCCTGCTGACCACAGTCTCATTTTCAATATACGTGCTGAATTACCACCAGAATGGTGTGGAGGTTTCTTTTTCTTGGAAAAGCAAATCTCAGAAAGATTTGGCAACTTCTTAATCCAAGTATTACTGAAAATTGTTACACATAACAGAAATAAATTCTATCCATCATCCATATCTATCTCACATTTACATCATCTGAAAAGGTACAAATTCAGACCTTTGTATTTTGCCACACTTAAATAGAACAACTTAATGCTTGCAAATCAAGGTTGTGAGATTTATTACAGGTATTATATAGACAATTATATAGAGAAAAAGGAAGAGAACTTAAAAAGCCAACCAAAAAAGGGTTCTTAAACAACTGAAAAGGTTTCAAAAGTCCAGACTAAAATTACTTAGTGGATCAAACCTAATACAGTGAATTCATAAAGATGCTGCTTCTGAAGTTACAGAACACTTTCAGAGCACAGTTTACATGAAATGTGAATGCTGAGTACATGAAATTGCTACTTTGCTATTAAAACACAACATAAGACAAGGCATGTGTCACTCATGCAAAGTATTTCCAAACTGGTTCACTTTGTTTACTTATTTTATCTCATAACTGTCAAATTTGTTTTCTTGGCACCAAAAATATAGATTCTCCTGATTTAGTTGCTACTTCAGCAGCTCATTCAGGTTTTTCACCAGGTTACAAGATCAATATTTATGTTGGCTCACGTATCTTCATTAACTGTACTACTTTGTGTTCAAAACAAGATACAGTCTAACTTAAAACTTGAAAAGGAAAGAAAAAAAAAACAAGAAGAAAAAAAAAAAAGAAAAGTAGTGAGTATATTCTCTCAGTTCCAGGACTACCAAGTAATAATCTGCCTCCTTACTTCTGTGGGCTGTGATCTAATGAAATGCCAAAGAATAGACCTAATTATCAGTTAAACTGACAAAGAACGTTTTAAACAATCGATTATTGGCAACATTAAAAGAAGGAAAATTTCTTCTCCTTTATCCTCTTAATCCATTTGTATGTAGTCAACACAGACATTAACCAACAGGAAAAGTTTACTTGAACTCTGTCACTGTCTTGCAAAGGCTGTAACTTTAATAAACAAATTCAGTGTTCAACACAAATGCCTCTTACTGGACCCCATACAGTCTTTAGGCAAGGGATTTGGAATAAGTATAGACAGACATCAAATGTGAATTCAAGTGGAAATAGTCACCTTCTTCCCATGCCTGAAAGAGGAATTTTCATTTGTTTTCATCTTCATCCTTACCTTTTCCTACCTATTTAAATCTAACGGGAAAGAAATAAAATGTTTTCATGTGATGGAAAAAAGAGAGTATACTGATCCAGTTCAGTTATTGAACAATCTAAAAGAAAAATGCATCAGAAACGAGGAGAAAAAAAATACTAAAAATACTTGTTAATAATGAATCAGCTTTTAAGTGGCTGACCCCACTTGCTTCTAGTGGACAAAATGTTCTACTTTTTAATGCTGACTCCGCACCTGGAAATTCCTTCACTCTAACATGAATTAAAATACCAAGAACAGTTGCACAACAACAAAAAAAACCAACCCATCTTTCACTTAAATTCAAGACTATTATAAAACCTGAAAAGAAGATTTTCATAGTTGTGCCAAACTATGCCATTAGAAAGAGAAACATACAGCACAGAAGAAATGTGCTCTCAACTCCAAGATTTCCAAGCCTATAAAAACTTCAGCAAGAGTATAATTATTTCAGTGGAGACTTGCCATAGTGAGTACTAAAAACACTGATTGTGATGACAGAATTTCCTCAATCATTTCAGTAAAAAGCAATAAAAATGAAGTTCCATTTAACAATTTGCAGGTCACAATCATTTGACTCTTAAAAATATCTAAGTAGCTACATGTTCTTTTGGAGAAATGCAACCATTTTTTTACAGAGTAAAAATTCAGAAATTCCAAGTTTTGTCATCAAAGAACAACAACTCATTGTTAAACCAGACCAACAAACTGCCAAATAAAATGTAAATTCAGTCTGCCTGAGAACACTGTACTGATTGAATTTTGTTGTAATTTTTATTTCTCCCTTTTCCAAACCTTTCTTACATCAAAAATACAATATCAAACAGTCAACACATATAATTGAAGACATGAGTAAGCAGTAAGATCCAGTCACCACTCTCATCTATCAATCCCCTTGTGGCATACATGTGACATACATGCACAAAATGAGTGCAGCTGGCTGAACTGGAAACATTCAGCAAAACATCTTCATAGATTCCCTGCAGAATGATAGAAGGCAGGCTGAAATAGAGTGCTGTCATAGTCACACAGAGGGGAGAGCTGCACTATGTGTTACTCAAACAAAACACTTCCCATTACCTCTGAGGTAAGGAAAGGAAAATCTGATTGCTCACCACAGGGCCCTTACATCTGATATCCAAGTAATACACTGGAGAACACTCCCAGGAATGCTATTCCCACCTGTGAATACTGGTTTGATGTTTCAGCAAGGAGATGGCACAGCCAGCTACATATGTGTGAATCTAGATTCTCAGCAGGTATAAAGAACTAACAATATTTGACTTTTTAATGTAACATTTAATTTTGATTCATTGATTTGTTGTGTGTTTTGGTGGGGGACATTTTATCAGAACAATGTTTATTGAATACTCTTGAATCTCTATTTACAACAAATGTTAATCAAACTATTGTAGAAGTCACTCTGTTTCTTTGCCAGCTAGCACTCTATAAAACATTAGAGCTCTCTTATCAAACTCCATAAAAGTTAGTACCTCCCTCTGTCCCTCTAACAGGCAGTGCTTCACTCATTTGAAGATACAACCAGTCAGGCCGCCCCAGGAACTGCAGGGAAATTTTTCCTCCTCTCTTTTTACTAGACAGCTAACATTGCAATAATTTTATTTATAATAATTCCAATAAAAGGTGTCATGAGCACGTGAGAGGTTTTGGTGCACTCAGAATTAATCACTGTGATAATGAGGGGGAAAAAAAGAGCAAAACCCAGCACAGCAGAGGAATAAAGAGCCTACATTCATCAAGAGACCCTCTCTCATATGCATTTGTGCAACACCATGGAATGTTTAGTGTCTGCATTCTTGACACTCTGTATCTTTGATGATACTTTTGCTTTGCTTGTCTCCATATAAGAGGTACACAAAATGTGACGGCAGAAATAAAATAGGACCAATTTCATAATTTAAAGATTACTCATAGGCCAACCACTGCAGTGATTACTGCATCTGCAAAGTCAATGTAAAGGACTCCCAGCCTCACACAGAAGGCTGCTTCTGTTCTGTGTTCAGCTTACATAGTTTGTTTTTTAAAAATGCAAGGGAGTTCTCAGTTTAGAGACAGCCTTTTCATTGCAATAGATGTCAAAATAAAACGATCATCTTAAAGAAACAGCACAGATGGTTTTTGCTTTTGAGATGAAGCAAATCTTACTCACTGTTAAAGGAAGTAAAATTCTAGGATGGATAGGCAAGATATCAAGTTTTCATCTATCAGTGTGAATTATACTGTTTTGCCCAGAATTCCAGTGTCATTTTTCCATTTTTAAACTAAATCTCTTTTCAGCCAGATTCCCAGAACATGGCCGCAGAGTCAAATATTCAGACACAAACAATTAGATACTGAAAATCTTATAAGACAGATGGTTTTACAAGATTTCAAGACTGGGTCAGTTTGTATAAATATCATGGATTTATTTGGAACCAGGTCCCAACCAAAACTCCAAACAATTTAATCATGACTATTTTAGTCACACATAACACTAAACAAACAATTAAGCCTTGGAGATATAAGAACATTCCAGCTCCACGGTTTTGTGTTGCCAGAGACAAAAGATTATGAAGCTCATTTCTTTTTTGTTCACAGAAATGTAATCAGAATTTTTAAAAGAGACTATCAGCATACCAGGTATGTCTTTACTTATACTTCATTAGACGTGCAGCATCCATTTAATGTTAGAAAGTAATACAAGAAATGGTTTGAACTATGATTTTTCAGACACTGAGTGTTGTGCAAATTGACACATGATGTTGATTATATTGTTTTTCTTTTTACTGCTAAGTTTACTTTAAAATAACAGACACCAGCATATATAAGAAATGGGAAGAATGACATCACTGATGGTTAGCAGTTAAGTTTGCAAAGCACTTTCTAATTTAGTTTTGACTTTTACATGATCACTAAAATTCACTTCTTTTACTCAAAACTTCTAGTAGAATGACTGAAATGAAGAGTGAGAGGCTCTGAAGAGGGAGAGACTGAACAGCAACAAATCATTTCAGTTTACACCAGCTTTTAGCATGTACTCCCACAGCAGCAACTCAAAAACATCTGAGTCTCAAGAAGTGTATTTGCTGCTTTAAGAAATTCTTCTATGTTTAAAATATATTTTGTGTGACACTTGCAACACAAAGTATGACTTGGTTTGCAGCTGCATAATGATAGCAATAATGATATTTGTAAATAGGCACAGAAGGAGATAGGCAAATATCTTTTGGAATTTAGGGTTTTAAAAACCCTACTTCTACGTACTATACAATACAAAAGAGTAAGTATGGACTCTTCCCTGGTTTTCCATTACTATTTTTGGTTTTGGTCTTTGTTTTTAAAAGCATCAGATAAAAACAAAAGAAAACATAAAATTTGTGCTACTTGCAAGTATGACATTAGGACATTCAAATCACAGGCAAACCAATTAAAACAACGTCAATGTGAATTTGTCATACTTTTCAGCTTAAAAAAGACATACTTCAGATTTTAAATTCCTATTTTTGCATGTATCTGAAAGCATTTTTGTTTTTCTATATAATCCACTCTATAGAATATTATAATTTACTGTATCTATAAACCCTGCTTGCATCTAACATGGAAAAAAACAGGTTTTGTTCCATCCTCTGGCTTTCCTTCCTAAAGAACTGAAAGTCAAAGTCCACCTTTTTCAACCCACAGCAATAGAAATGTTCTAATCAAAGCAAATACAAAGAAAGAAAAATCTACAGAATATTCTCTCTTTTTCAGACCTGGATGGACAGTAAATGAAGCCCCAGTATTTTATTTTGACAGTTCTGTCCACTAATATTTGAACACAGGCAGAGAGAAAACAAGCTTCTCACTCTCTTGGAAATAATAAAGAGAGGAACTGAACATGGTTGTGCAGCAGGATATCATGACTTGGTCATCTTCTCTCATCAGCTGTCTTCCACTGGTGTCAGAAGGCAGAGGATGCTGAGAAAGGTTCCACCAACAGTGCTTTCTGGTGTTATGTAGTTCTCATCAGTTACATAAAACTAAACTTTTGTGTTTTTTGATTTATATACTTTTGCTTTATTTTAACTTCTAGTGGTAAGGGCCTGATGAGAGATAATAATCACTTCAAGAATGCTTCAAAATTTCACCTTTTATTTTTGGTCCACAAAAATGGCAGTGAATACTTTTGCTTCAACAAGGGATTAGCATTTGGGGTTATCTTGAAGGCAATACATAGAACTCTATTGGCTTATGCTGTTAATCTCTAGGGAGTAAAGCCAAAAGAATGGTTTGTTGAAAAACGTCGCAGTCAGATTTTGTCATGGAGTTTCTTAAAAATTTCATAGATACAAAAGACCACTATGTGCCCTGAAGAAGCAAGCAATAATTTCATTGGAGCAGTAAAAGATATCAATGCTCCTTGAGAATATGGCAACTCTTATTCCAAACTCATTATTCCAAACAAAACCAGATCTTCCAAGGAATATCCCTCTGAGGTCAAACTCTCACTAGAGAAAATCTTGGCCAGCAGAACTGTGCTATTCCATATGGTTTCTATCTTCTGACTCAGTAACACATTGAATTAACTTTTATTATGCAACATTTGTCCAAAAGCCTAACATCCACGTGGAGATGGTAAAATCTGAGGCTGAGAACAGTGACTCCATTTCAGGTCATAGAGAGTTATAAATTCAAACCTTTTTGGGAGATTTGCTGACAGACCTGAGCTAAGAGGTCCTGACTGCTATGTAGTGCCAATGCCAAAGGTTAGAGGTTAGCCACTAACAGCAATCTTGAGGATGATTAACAGCACACTGCAGCAGTAAGAACATGCCAGATGAAGAAGCATGGAGTCAGGTAGACTGCCCCTGAAATAGACTGACATTTCAACGAGTCCATTATGTGCTTTTTAAGTCTTCTACTTTTATCACAACACTAACTTGCTAAGAATGGGCTGCTTCCTGTTTTTTTTCTTATCATGCATTATCAACATTCGTTCAAATTATTATAATAAATTTATAGTTTTTCTTCTACACACTGACTAGAAATATATAAGGACCAAATCTCTCTTAGAATTCTAGATATACATACCATGGTCACATGGACAGCTGTTCTCATAGCTTATACAAATCACAAGCATTTTGGCCCAGTAAAGGTAAAATTAGTAAGAGCACCATTTAAATAATTATTTTTTTTATCCATTAACTTCATTTTTATGCTTGATAGCAAAACAGAAATCTGGTTATAGGTATATACCTATATTTGATAAGATTATTTGTAATTTGATATAAATGTTTTTAAACTAGCTACTCCTGTCTGACAATATTTCAGTAAAATAAAGTGCACATTAAAAGTAATTCCTGAGAGGAAGAATACATCTAAATACATTTAGAATACATTCTAAACATAGCAAGACACTAGTAGCACATTGCCCTAACTGAAAAACTATCTTAAAAACTTGTTTAAACTTTGAGTCAATGAATGTCCAAAAAGAAAACTCAGCTACTGAGGAGAAAACACAGAATTGATGAAGCCATGGTGGATACCATTTGCCCTGAATTTTCCAGGTGGGTTAATATGGGACATAGGCTTCTCCAGAAGTGTTCTTCATTTCCACTGCACAAGGAGTGCTGCAACATTGATGCTGACACATCACATAAAGATAAAATCCTTGGTAAAAATGGTGTTAAACTCACTACATCAGAACACTTTACAAGCTCATCCAAAATCAGCTCATTGCTTCAGTTTCTCACAGTAGGAAAATATTTGCTTCTTTCTTTATTGAAGGAGCAAAGTCTAAGCCTAAACCAACTTTTATTTCTACTGAATAAAATCCGATCAAGTTTCATCCTTGGACATTTACTAACATTCCATAACTTTTTCCTAACAAACATTAATATCTTTTAATAGTGTTTGAAATTCTGGGTTTTTTGGTGATGAATTTTTTTTCAAGAGAAATTTCTGATGCTTGAGCAGGATTAGTCCTTTTGTGAGGTATGAAACTATTGTAAAGGTATGAAAAAGTTATCCTGGCTACATGGGATGTTTTTCTTAACATAACCTATGTTTGACATCCAGCTTAATCGTTTCAGCTACAGCTGTCTTATGAACAGCAGAGTAAGAAAATTCAAGTCTAAATTAGACAGCTACAAATTACACAAATATTAGACAGGTAACAGAAATGTTCTGAACCATGAAAAAAAAAAAAAAGTGCATTTAAAAGCCAAAAGATAACAGTGTCAAAAGAGATGCAGATGCATCCCATGGATGCAAAATATTTCTTTTTAGTTTTAGAAAACTCTGCTGTGTAGAATAGAGCTTCACACAATGTAAATGAAGGTAAAAAAAACATTCTTCTGTTGTCAAGGAAGAAGATAAAGAGACCACAAAAAGACAGAGTAGGGAAAACATCTGCATTAGCAATTTAAATACTTTTATTCATCTCCCAAGGGCTGACTAAACTATAATAGTGCACTTAATTGAGAAGCTCTTCTGCACTATGACTTCTCTTGAAACTGCTACTTGGTGACCCTTCCTGAATTTCCCACCCAGTGAATGCTGAAAATATTGACACAGGAGAGATCCTCTTACAACAGAAGGTTAATGAAAGCTGTACTGTATCAACAGAAGGAAAGCCATTTTAGTGATAAGACAAAATAAAGGAAACAAAAAATCAAATGGTGCTAAAACAAGACCTCATTCCCCCACTTCAGCACAACAAAAGACTTCTTTTACACTTAATCGGTCAACTCTGAAGTAAACTATTTCCAGCGATTTAACAAAGTTTCAATTGGTTCAGATACAAATGAAGGTAGAGCCAAGGCCATTAGTTTAAGAACAAAGGATTCAGTGTGAAATGGCACACTTTGTAATTCAGTGTGTAGACATCTGACTAAACTTGCTGTCAAGTAAAGAATTGCAGAGCACTAGCATGAGAAAACTTACTTTACATTGAGAGCTATTATTTACAACATTTTAATTTCCACTGTAATATTTATCTTAATCACAGCAGAGAGCTGCACAGAACAAAATCATGATAGTAATAAACCCCATCCTTTTCTGTTGTTACCTGTCACTAGCACAGTTACTTGTTGCTGTCCAGTCATGCTGAGGGTTGACTAGGATGCCCCAAGAGAGAAATACAGAGGTTGGGGTGAGGGTGCCAACCACCAGCTGCAGAGGCTTTTGTGTCTTGTTCCGACCTACATAAAAAACATATAAAGTTAATTTCTCTCTCTCGCATTATGTAAAGGAAAATTTTGCAGTTTGATAATTAAGTAAATTAAGATCCCCTCTTCTAAGCTTGAAGGGAGAGGTACAACAGTTCTCCATTTTTCGTGGTCACTATTTCTAACATAAGATTTACAAAAGTGGCAGAGACAGTGTCCATAGTCACTTTTTCAGCCTAACATTCCAGTTAAAACTAGGTTTTGAAATTGCTCATTTGGTGGTTTCAGTACACCTAGTATAAGAATAAGCTATAGGTAGTTTAAATAAAAAACTCTGGCTATCTTGGACTATATCACAGAAGACATGACAGAGTCCAGGACATTAGAAAGTCTCCATGGATGTGATAAAAATAGTAATTTCTTGGCAGTTTTCTCAGTAACAATGCAAATGTGTCTACACATAATAAATATTTTCTAGAGCATTCTTAAGAGTAAAATAAAACCTACAAAAGTTCTTTTGCTTTTTACAGAAGTCAGATCTGAGCCAGGCTCTGTATCTGCAGGATTTTTCTCTTTAATTACTAACTATATTGAAACCAGGTTTCGTGTGATGCTGAACTTCAGCTTCACTCTGTATGAAGGAGTACAATTCTTGTGTGGAGAAAGGACTTATTTTAAAGAACATTTAAAAGCTAATAGATGGAAATGAACAAATGATGTGGAGACTCTATTTTCAACCTGTAGTTTATGGACTGCTACATGCCCAAGGAGAATCTCTGGTGTTTGGAAGATCATTGACTATAGGAAATCAATATATTCTTTACATTAGATTATGTACTTCAAAAACCTGAAGGATCTGTACCTCCTCAAAACGTACAGGTGACCAACAGTTCTTTAAAGTTTGTAAGCCACTGATCAAAAGGTTTTATTTCTCACTGTTGTGAACCATATTTGACTAACTTTCTTCTTATGCCTTTTGAACCCTATTATCTCTTTATTTAACCAGCCCCAGTGAGAGTTTGATTTATATTTTCAACCAATACATGTGTGTACATTTAGAAATGTTAACCATATTGGTTTTTACTTTATGTTGATGATAAATATGTTGCTACAAAACCTACATTAAAACCCAACATATATATGTTGCATCTGAAAGATAAATCACTTTCCAAAACCTTTCCAGACATGTTGTGTTATACCTGGCCAAGAGCAAGAAAAGATTTATCCCAAGCATTACCAGGAGTTAGGGGAAAAAAAAAAAAATCATGTAAAGATCATAGAATTGGGTCATTGGGTTGGAATTGACCTTTAAGGACCTTCTAGTCCAAGTCCCCTGCCATGAGCAGGGACATCCTCAACTGGATCAGGTTTCTCAGAGCCCTGTCCAACCTGACCTTTTGTGCTTCCAGGGACAGGTCATCAGTTTATTTTTTGCAACAATCCAGTCATCCTGAAAGAAGTCTCTATATTAAAGTACATAATTAAGTCTCCATATTAAAGTAAGGAATTCAGAACTAACAATATTAATGACATGATTAAGGTTATATAGAAAGACTTTGAAACAGATGAGAATAAAATTCAGATTTCTACTCTGCTGCATATAGATTCAGCTGGAAGTATCACTCTTTCCATTACTTCTTGCATCAGCCAACTTAGTAGTAATATTGATATAGAGACAGACAGACAGACGAAGCTACCATTTACCAATGAGAAACAAAGAGTATTAACATATCAATGGATGAAGGAATCCTCGCTTGTAGTTTGGGAAGAATAACTGTAATATCTTTAAACACCAGACATTAATATTCTAATTTTCACTTCTCACTCGTAAGAACTTTATGCAAAAAATCTTTAGGTAAATCTTCATGTTCTGAATGCCATGTGTGTGGTGGCTACTGACTGGGATACACTGTCCTACATTTTACCTTTCCGTGTATGGAATTTGTGCGCCACAGTAAGACGCCTACAGGTAGGAATATCTTTTCAGAGAAACCCAGCAAAAGGTTTTCTTTTCTCTCAAATAATTTAGGAAAGACATGCAGTAATACTATATTACCTGAACAAGATTTCTTGTTATTTGAAACACGTGCTGGTCTTACTGAAACCAAATACCTCGGCTCTGCATCTGCAAATGAATGAAAAAGCAATGAGTACAGATATGCTGTCTATTGGAAAAAGAGAATAATCTGAAATTAACAAGAAGATGTCAAATAGTCAATGAATTCTTGACACATTATCCAATCTTTGTGATATTTAGGCTGTTTACCTTAAAATTCATTGAGTTCAAAATTATAAATGCTTCAATTAAAACAAGGTTGAGATGTTTATTTGAGTTTGGGGAATTCCTCTTCAGAAATAAGCTTTTCACTCCTTAAAACCCAATGTCAGAGATTTCTGCCCTTCTTAATTCTTTAAAAAGCAAGCTCTATTCTCTTTTAACTGCAACATGAGAGAAGTTGTCTTAGGAGATTCCAGCAAGATATCCACAGGCAGAATTTGGCTCACTCTATACTGACCAAAATTATTTTGACTATAGCTTTTAAAAAAAAGATAACTCTACATAGAATCTTAGTCATAGATAGTTAGTTCAGATATATTTATGTAAATGTATAACTATAAATAAGTGACTGAATTTCATGCATATTTCAGTGTAACAGGCACCTTTAATTCTACCAACTAAACAGAACCATTAAGAAATCATTCAATTTTCTCTTACACGCAGATTTCTGTAAAGAGAGAGAAAGGAATAACAGTACGAAAAAAATCCAAAGCTCACTGTACTACTGAAAAAGTTTTGCCAGTGTGGGAAAACCACTCTAACTTCACTGATTCTGTGCACCTAAATAACTGGAAACCCATACTATGCGTGTACTAATTTGATTATTTAATTAGTCTTTTAAAATGGGTTTCATCTGCACCCAATAACCAAGATAAGCATTGACAACAGCTGTTCAAAGCAGTGTGGAAAAAAGAGTTAAAAAAAGGAACCCTCAAAGTGCAAATACATCTTCATTTACAAAAAATGCTTTTTAATATTTAGAGGGCTGCATAAGTGTGGCACCTGTGTAACCACTTGGACATTTTTTTTTATTGAGACTGAAAACTAGAAATAAGCAACACTTTAAAAGAATTTGTTTTCCCTCTGTTTTAAACCCAGTTTCCTGCTCTGCATTTATGCCCACTTGTGAGACTGTTATAACACAAAGTATTCAACAGGGTAGTTCTAAAACATGACCTTGAAAGTTTGAGAACTACAAAGGCAGTCTTCAAAACTCTAAAAATTTATGGGTTTATCAGTAAAATGTCCAAGTATTGTGAAAGAATGTTATTAAAATAATTTAAAACTGTTTTTTCCTGCTCCATAAATGGAAAAATTAATTCAGGCTGAAATATGAAATGATTTGTGTTGCAGTATAGAAATAGATCAACTGCTAAACAAAATATGGCAATAAACAAAGACTGTTAAGGCCTCACTGGACATCTCAGCTACAAAACCTGGCAGTTTTCTGGATTCTCTAGTTCTAGGAGGTGTTTTTGTTCTGTAACCAAGTGTTTTCTGTGGAAATATTTTGTGTTATGTGCTCTTCATTAAGCTTTATTTTGGTGAATTTAACAAATGTTGCCTTAATAAAGAATACAACACATTCCCATTTTCCAGAGAATTCAAGGCTCTTCTGACTGTAATACATCCTACAAAAGAAAGTATTTAGGAAAACAGGCTGAGACTAGATGTTGAGAGAGGGCTGTTAGAGAAGAAGCAGGTTTAAAAAGTACCACTTCTTTAGAAACACTAATTTTAAGACAATACGATCATTATTACTGAAATCAGAAAATGAAATTGTTAAAAAAATCCATTCAAAACCTGGGATAAATCAATAAATTTATGTTCTGTACTTAAGATATATCTTAATTTAGAAATACGATTCCATGCTTCCTGAGCAGAACCACCCATGCTACTGTATAGATATTAAGAGTAGAGAAAGTGTAATTAAAAATAAATTCATAGGTTTGATGCACAGTATCAAAGCATAATGCATGGACTGGAGGACACATGCCTTGAAATGCTTTTATTCTGGGCAGGTATACATTCTATATCCAAGGCACCTGAAATTAAAAAATCCAGAGAGATTTTTCAGTATCATATAATGAGACCTGACTCATTGGAAATGGGAGTTCTTTCTTAGTCTTCCACTGAAATTCAACATTTTTTTTAGTAAGTTCAGAAGATTACTGAGTTTCCACACTGAATCAGTTTTCTTGCTCTCCATTTATGCCCACTTGTGAGAAATATGACTATCAGTCATCATCACAATGCTGAAATCATCTGATGCTACTATTACTCAATTCATTTTCAGGGCATTAAAACATTGCCTCACCCATTATTAAATTCTGTCAAGTTACAGGAAATATTTCATGATAATCTGTGTTCTTTTATAATTCCTATATATTCATAATCCATTCCACAGATCCATGTCTATAGGAAGCAGAAATTTTGGGGAGAGGTGAGTAACAGAGCAGAAGAAAATGAAAATTGTGCAGAGTACCAGAACTTAAATAAAACCATTATTTACTTTGCACTAATTCATTTAGTGCTTAAGAGATAAATTGCTGAAATAGGAGGTAGGTGGGAAAATGTGACAGTCATAAAAATATGGATGTTTGATTGGATGTAATTATGATTCACAGAATAGATCAACAATTTACAGGAAAATATATTTAAGAAGAGAAGCTCATTTGAAAGATAAAATTATTAACTCAAGTAAAAGCAAACTACACCACAGAGTACAGGCAATCCCATCTGCAACTGAATATTTCTTATTTTCTTTGAACTGTATTTAGTAAGAAAAGGATAGTTATATAATTAAGATCAATGTTGAAATGTCTGGACACAAATGCATGAATCCAGCATCTGCCTCCAAAAATCACTTCATTATTAATCAGTATATAACAGAGACATATATGATAAAGATAAAAATACAGATCAGTCTGTCTCTCACCTGTGAGGATCTGCAATCTCATAAATGAAGGATCTCTACAAAACGGCTCAAGCTTTAACAAATTAAGTTTGAAATACATTTGCAAATTTGCTATGAAAACTTTAGTGACTCCTTGATGCCTAACACATTCTTGGAGGGCTGCTACTCTAAGACCACTTGTTTGAATCTATTACTGTCTAACCCCCTTTATTAAGGTTAGGACAACAAATATCTTGGCTAAGAACTCCTTTCAGATCAGAAATAAAGTCCAAATAGTGATCACCTTCAATTCTTTAGACACAAAACTCTAGGAAAATGCCCAGATGTACCAGAAAAGTGCTCCTCGATAAATCCATGCCTAATTCTTTGTGGCATGATTCCCCAAATATGGGTTATTATATCAATAAATACAATTATTAAAAGAAAAAAGCTTCTATTACCCACCTTAACAGCTTATGAAGACAACCAGAATGTAGCAAAAATACATGCCACTGACAAATCAGATTAACATAGGAGAACACTTACTTCCATATACCATGAGCTAGGCTTTCAAATCAGTGGCAGCAGGGAACTAACATGCACTACAAAATGCTAGGGAATTCTGCTTTTGTTTAAGCACACTATTCAGGACCCAGCCAATATGCACTTGGAAGCAAAACAATGTATGAATGAACTTAGAATGAATCTTAAAATAGTGTCACAAATGTATCATTATAATTCATGGACCACTGGATTCAGAAGTCAAATCAAAGTATTTTTTGGCTTCAGGCTGCAAGTGCTTAATCTGTATTTAGGGATTGTTAAAGACTTACCATGGGATGTGGTTAAGGACAAAGTTAGAGGAAGGGGAGGATTGTAGCATAACAAAAATGGGAAAAGACAGAGAAGTGGGACAAAGAGGCTGGCATGAATGAACCTGCTGCTGATCAATGCACTTGTCTAGAGGAAGAAGCATCTGCTGATCTCCCCCAGGTCCTCCCTTCCACCAGACTCAGCTAGCATTAGCAATGTTTTATAATGCTGAATTAATATTCACGTTATTTGGCATCTTGAAAGGTGTGTGGCTAATGCAATTGACAGTTTCTGGTAATTGATCAGATATAAGAAACTGCACAGCAAGATCTTTTAGCTAAGCACTGCTCTAGCACAGATCCCTGAATTACACTTTATAAAATGTGCTCAAGGTGGTATAGAACCTTCTCATATATATGCATAAACACAAATTTCACCCATCACTTACTGGCACTGCTATGAAGCAGGATCACCAACACACTCACCTCTTACACTGTACAGTCTTGTACAAGAAAAGGAAAAGCAAAAGCATTGCCCAACTTTGAGCTGGTTTTAGAAACTGAAAGGGAAAATAATTTTGTTCACTCTGTTAAGTAATTGCTGTTCATTCTTACAAAACTTTCCTGTCTCCACCCAATTTTTTTGGGTTTCTCCAACAGTATCAACAATTTCCAGGAGATTGGCTTGCAATCTTCCTAGCCAAGTTAGAAAAGACTAACAAGTTCTTAAGCAAATACTCCTTCTTTATGAGTCAGGAAGACTGAAAAAATTAGAGATAAACCTTTAAAGTCAAGCCCAGAGCTTTTGGATGGGTCCATTCACCTTTTTATTAGTCTAGCTGAATTAACATCTTGGTATCTTTTGACACTGTCTGAAAAGCTTTAATGACCAAAAATAATGTTGTTTATTGTCATGTGAGCACATAAAAGATACTCAGCACAAACCACATGTGGTGTCCTGAAACAGAGGCATAATTCTTGGAAACAAATTTTGCTGCTGCCTTGTCACTGTCATTGACATTTCAGTGAGATTCAGATCTATCTACTAGTGAGTGCATGAAGCTGCTCAAGACTTTGTTGCCAGCAGAAACTCATTACAAATTCAGGAAATCCAACAGAATCCTTTCCTCTTTGCACCTGCCTTGTGCAGCCAGATCCTAATTTATTGATAATGTTATGTAATTGCTGCCTCAGTTACTATAAAATTTGCAAAACAAAGGGAAAACAGATATTTTAAGATAAGAATTACTGCAGTGAGGTGCTCAATATTTTAATGGATGAAATGTGGATAAATGTCATATGTTTTACAAAGTCATATATCTCTCCTGAAAGTCCTAGGAAATGTCATGTCCTTAATAATTTCTTTAAAAATATACCCATCCATAGAAATGAAATTTTACAAATTAAGACTTCTGCTGACTTCAAGATTCCTTTTAACAGGATCATAAGAGGTGTGTGACCCAGCATAAAAGCTGACAATAAATTTCACATTAATCTACAATGGCTGGGTTGGAAGTATGGAATTTGTGGGCCTTAGAAATACATATTATTGTTTATACTGTGTCATCTTCCATACTACAGTTCCAGCTGGGGACAATTACCCCAAACAGAATACCAGCTATGCAGCTCCATTAACAAAACCAGGGATGCACAGCTAAATCAAGGAAATGAGGAAATGTCTGCAAGGCACTTCATTCTACCTTGTAGATCTATAATCTTTGTTAGAAAGGAGAAATGATATTTTAAATGGTTGATGCCTTTTAGGAAGGGAATAATGACTTAGATGTGAAGTCTGTGTGTTTTCTTAAATTGGCCTAACACCTAAATTAATGCTGCTTTTTTTTTTTTTTTTTTGAGTAGGGTCTACAGCTTATTGTGTATTTGCATGATTTTTCCTTAAAAATTTTGATAGAATAAACAAGTTTAATACTACCAGAACAAAATACATATTCACAGATCTTCCATTCTCCTGAATCTAATCTCTCTCCCAGGGGATAACATTCCACAGCATTGTTCCTTAATGCATTAGAAAAACTACCTCTTAGAGACTAACAAATGCCCTTAAATGTCCAATTCTAATATTTATCTTTCAGTTACAAACCAATTCAAGGTTGTGCTCATGGTCCCTGAATTGACAGGGGAAGGTTTCTCTTTCCATGAACCACTAAAGCTGACAAGAAAAGAGGAAGCATTAAATGTTATTAGCCTTGGTCTACATAGACCACAATGAATTTTCATATTTGGGAACCACTTCCTCCACATCCTGTTCAATAAAAGCTTCACCTACCACTGTTCAGGGAAGCCTGTAAACTCACCTGCTTTCTGTAAAATTCAGGTAAGTCAAAGCATGAGAGGACCAAAAAGGAGTTCTCAGGGCAAAAATGAATGTATTTTTTATAAACCTAGCTGTTTTGACTGTGAAAAAATGTGTGGAGCACACTGAAGACCATTTTCAGAGTGTGCAGTGGCACTTGGATCACTAGAATATCTAGAACATGCGACAGACAGCCTTGAGTGTGAAATTTAAAGTACATTGTTTTAATATAACATACTGGGCCAACTTCATCACATACGAGATGTACTAGGAGTACAAAGATAATCTGAGATTTTTCAGCAGTAGGGTTTAGAGGATTTATATGTTTGGCATATTTCTTGAGAGTATTTTTATTGTCCCTCTACAACACCCTGCTTTTTCTAAAATCCATATAAAGTGTATGCTAGAGCTGAGGTCTCTGGCTGCCACAATAAAACTTAATCATCATTCCTAGAATTAAGAACCATTCTGCAATTCTTACAGTTTCTGCCAGCAACTGATCCCTAAATATGGTGGGGAGGAGGGAGTGCACTAGCAATCATCTCTGTCTTCATTTCTGCCACACAAGTCACTCTAAAGTAGAGCCAAAAGCACAAGTGATGTTTATTGCTTTAGCTCGTGCTCTGTACACATTTGGAAAGCACAGTCAAAGCTGAAGTTTAATGTTGTGTTTAATATTTGTGAAATGGGAAAGATTATGCACTCTCTGCTTCCAATAAACAAGTCCCCGAGGTATACAATCTAACCCTAAATCTCTCAACTAAAAACAACAGTTCCAACAAACTTACTGCTTATTGCCTTAAATAAATGCTTGCAACTTGAGGTACATATTACTGATAACTTCTTTTACTCCTGTCTTTTCAAAGATGATGTTTTATGAAGGTTAGAAATGCTTGTCTTGCTGTCTATATTATGTTGCATTTTGCATGTTTAGTTACTGGACATTCAGAAGTAACAAGCATAGATTTATTGTCACAAGGAAACAGACAACTTCTATTTCCGTGAGGGAGATAAAATTTAAATTAATCATAAAGGAAGAGTATTCCTCAACATTTGTGCTTTTCCCTCTTCAGACACCCTACAGCAAATGGATATGCATGTGGTCAGTGCTCTGATGTGCTGTAGAACTAAAGAAAGGTGTCTAGTTTCCAGCCATTCACTTTTATAGTTAAAGCTACAAAATGTCAATATACCTGAAATTCCAGGTGACCTTGAGCTTTCAGTTTACATTACATTAGATATAAAAGCTTCTATTAAATAGGAAGTGCAAATGATCTTACATGATGATCCTACGATCAGTCCCTTTTTTGCTCTTCCCTAAGATCTCAGAATACCTGGAAAATATTAATCCTCACTACTCCTGCAACAAGCATTGTTGTGCCTAATGCACAGTATAGTACAGAAATCCTGTACATCATTCCTAGTGAACTGATTCAAAAGTGACACATAGGATGAATCAGGTAAGCCAGACCCAGTTTAAGTGATGGTTATGAAGTCAAATACTGGATTGGTGATAGAATTATAAAGAGATCCCTGGAGTATCAACTGAGGAAAAGGAAAGATAACCTTTGCCACAGTGATCCTACCAGTCTAATGTCGCCCTGAAAACTCAGCTTCTGAGCTTGCTAACATAGTTTTCTAAAGACTTTCCCAGGTCAGTAACTGTAAACATAGATATGTGTACATTCTTTCTGTTACACGTCTTGTGATGGACATCTCTCATGGCCAGTGCAGTGAGAAAGTGTTATCCTGACCATCCAATCCCTGGCTGTGGTCAGAAACCTATAAATCCTGGGAGGAAAAATAAACTCTCTCTTCTCTTCACCACACCTCGACCTGTGTCTGTGTGATCTATTCATCTTCAGCGGTAACAGTCTAATATCTTAATTATTCCGTGTCTAACATCCTATTTTTTCAGTTTCTATTCTGCAGTTTTCAGCCCAGAGCAGACACAATGTCCTTAACTGACCACATCAAAAACATGACAATTGTTACTTTTATGCTCATGCATCCTTTCCTCCCCCTTGTTTTACCCTAAGACCACTAGCATTACAATGATGAGGGTAAATCAATTCATTTCAGGCTAGAAAACTTAAAAGAAATCAATAGGAAAATCCTTAGGAATTTAACAGATTTCTCAAAAGGTCAAATCCTGATAAATCAACGCTTTAATAATTTATTTTTCCTTCTCCTTATTCCAGATAACAAGATATAGGATTCTTGACATGGTTTAATCTCTTCCATAAAACAGGTCATGGAATTCCATCAGTAACGTCTGACATGGAAGTTAGAGGTTAATCTATAACATGTAATACTGGAGCAGATCCCTACAAGAAGAGGCATCATTTTGATATGAATGTTTCTGTCAAAAGGAATCGACCACACAATTCTCAAGACTCTTTCACTGCTTCTTCTATGATTTGTTAAAAGCATGTACATTTCCCTCATATTCTACTTTATAGCTGCATCTTTAGGCAAACCATCCCATTTTATCTATGATATGTTCAAGTACAGTAGAGTATCTCAGTGAAACGAAAATCCCCAAAACAAATACCAGTAAGAAAACTTTTCCAAACAGCAAGAACTAGTGGTTCTCCTTGAAGGATCTGCTAATGCCACTTTCCACTGAAATTCTTGACAGCAACCTTAAACAAACACAAATATTCCCTGAGCAACACCCCAATAAAACAGAAAATTCAGCAAAGGGTTCATATTCTCCTCAGTCTCTTCCCATAATTCTTTACAAGCATGCAAAGCAAATATGTCTTACCAAGTTCTGTTATGTAGTTTTTTCCTTCTGAAGGTAAAGGAATGTACTGATTAGAAAAGAAGTTGCTTCCATAACCCAGGACAAAACCTTCTAGTTTGGTGCTTTGACTTGGTCGAAGATACCTCATGCAAACAGTGTCATCTGTTGCATTGATCTGAACCTTCAGACTCTGCCTTTTCACTGGGGAAAGAGTGAAGAGGAGATTAGAATGCATCATCTTGCAATCACATGTTCAGTAATGGAACTTGACAATATAACAATATGTTTAATTTGCTAATAGCATGCAACTGAAAAATTTCTTATAGGTGATGTCTCCTGGAAACACAATGTATTTTAAAAAGTGAACTAAGAGTCATGTAAAATAGTGGTTGCCAACATGACTGTTTTTCCACTAGTTTAGCATTATCATTTCCTTTAATATCTACAATCGCAGTGGTAAAACCATGCATGAAGTAAGTGGAAAAAATGCAAGTATTTTTTCCATTAAATGCAGGAGTTATAGTATTATTAGCCATACGTAGGACCCATAGGAGAAAAATGTACAAGTTTTTGGTTTGATTTTTTTTTGCTTCTTAGTAGAAAATACGAGGTTGTAAAATTCAGTTAATCAGTTAATCACACTCAACAATTATGGTAGAGGATAAACAGTAACTAAATCCAAATAAATCTTCTACATTTTTTTCCCCCTACATCGGGCTGGAAATGTAATTTTGTATTTGGAATTACACCAGGACACCTAACTAACATAAATACTTTACTCAAAACTACGAAGAAACTCTTTTTAAATGTTCATTTTTATGCTTTCCAGGGGAACAGCACATAAAGTAAGAAACATCTTGTATATCCATCTACAAAAATTTAACTTGTAGGAACAGAGAATGACTTCACAGCAGAATAACCAAGTTTTTACACTACAAGTTGGTGTTTTGGCTTTTTCTTGGTGGGGTAAGGGAGGATTAGCTTTTTCCTTTTCCTTCCTTGGTATGTACAATTTTAATACTCCCTTGGTACTGCTAGGCCTATCATATTTTTCAGAACTGTTAAATTGCTGGCTTTTCCCCAAACTTACAACACCAGCACTGGACTAGTACATTTTGGGTTGTTATTTCTCTTCTCAGTCTCAAAATATAAATTTTTATCCCCAGCAGATTTTCAGGCATCTGTGAAATCGTGAGGGCTGAAATTAACTTATCAGGGAAAAAAAAAAACTTTGCAAACAATCGTTTTACTTCAGAAACTAAATCCTGAATAAAACTATTAGATAAATGATAAATAATTTATCATTAAATAACAGGGTAGAGCAATACTAAACTTTCTCTCTTTCTCTCTTTCTTTCTTTCTTTCTTTCTTTCTTTCTTTCTTTCTTTCTTTCTTTCTTTCTTTCTTTCTTTCTTTCTTTCTTTCTTTCTTTCTTTCTTTCTTTCTTTCTTTCTTTCTTTCTTTCTTTCTTTCTTTCTTTCTTTCTTTCTTTCTTTCTTTCTTTCTTTCTTTCTTTCTTTCTTTCTTTCTTTCTTTCTTTCTCTCTTTCTCTCTTTCTCTCTTTCTCTCTTTCTTTCTCTCTTTCTTTCTCTCTTTCTCTCTCTCTCTCTCTTTCTTCCTCTCTATCTCTCTCTCTCTCTCTTTCTCTGTCTTTCTCTCTCTCTCTTTCTCTCTTTCTCTCTCTCTTTCTCTCTCTGTCTTTCTCTCTCTCTCTCTCTCTCTCTCTTTCTCTTTCTCTCTCTCTCTCTCTCTCTCTGTCTTTCTCTCTCTCTCTCTCTCTCTCTTTCTCTCTCTCTCTTTCTCTCTTTCTCTCTCTCTTTCTCTCTCTCTCTCTGTAATTGCAGACTGATATTCAAAGTTTCTCTTGACAAGTACATACTGATTCCCTGGTATCACCCCAACATACCCTGCTTTTTTTAGAGAAATTCTAATGACCAGAGTTGCCAAGAGACCAAAACCCTCACTTTGTTTTAGTAGATGATTTGAGCATCTGCAGTTGTCTGCACAGAGAATGTAAACCCTTAAGCCAACACTTTATGCCTCTTCCCTTTACAGAAAAAAGTGTACAAGTAAAATTGATGGAAAACATCTGCCTCCCTTCCTTTATCTAAAGACTGATCAAGAAAAATCATTCAGCCAGGAAACTGTCACAATTTTCCGAAGGCAACTCTGCCAGGTTCCAGAGGACTGCAAGGCTTCTAGAAAACTCAGATCTCTGGCATTCTCAGCAGTGCAATACCTTCATGGGGAAAAGGGTGGCAGTTACTTCTAATCTCCATGACATCCTAGCTCATTTATTTTCAGTACACAAAACTGCTGAGAATGTGCAACTCTGAATATTGACAGGGCTCCAGGTAGCACAAACCAGGAATAAAACACAACACACTTCAAATACGTCTAATGGGCTTCGTAAAGGCACTTAGTAAAATCTGGTAACAAAGCTTAGGATTATTATCTCTGACTGGCAGTGAGCTACATCTGTTTAAATTATGGATTCTTCAAAACCCATTAAGCATTACTGAAATTATGGTCTCCTGGTCTCTATTGAGTGTTCTTCTCTAAGAATAAAATAAGACTTACAGAATTTAATTCAAATATGGTTATTTGATTTCCATAGCAAAGTTCTTAATCAGTCTCAAACCTGAATTTACCAAAAAAATAAAATTAGTGAAGATCTATTTAATTTTAAATTTACAATAATTTAAACAATTTTCTCCCCACAGTTGTATCCAGGTATCTCTCATTTATACTTCACATCAATTTGAAGACTTAATTCTATATCAAGATTATATCCAACTGGGTCTGATTTCAGATAGATGGATATGCTTGTTTAATAATGTGGTGAGTTTAGTGCCGGCAGTTACAGTGCTAAATTACAGAATTATGACAATTCATAAGCAGTCAATTATGGTGACAAAGAGTCTTGATTTTATTAAAGCGTTAGAACTCTCAGTGAGGCTTCTGCAATTAGAAAGCTTAAATGGGATCCCAAAACAGTAGCAGCTTTAAGACCCTTTAGACCTCCTTTTTATAGCTATCATATCAAAACCACCAAGAGAGCTTTTAAAATCAAGGACAGTTCTAGCAGAAAATAATCAGTAATTATGTCTTTAAAAAAAATAAAACCAAAAAATAATAAGGCAGGAAAGAAGAAAAGGAGATGCACTTGAAATTTAAAAAAATAATTCCTTGTCCTTGCCACTCTGTCTTGACAGGGCAGGTAATTTTCCTCTAATTTACTTTTAAGTACAGTAATGGTCTGGATGGCAAAAAGTATTGCAGAGTCCCTGTAGAGTTTAGGAAAAAACATTAGGAAAAAATTATTTAGGCTGGAAAAGACCACCAAGGATCAAGATATCAACTTCAACCACAAACCCAGCACTGTCAAGTCCACCACTAAACCATGTCCCCAGGAGCCACATCTACACGACTTTCAAATACCTCCAGTGATCGTGCCTCAAACATGGTCAGTCTGCTCCAATGTTTCATGATCTGCTTGGTGAAGATATTTTTCCTGGTATCCACTCTAAAGCTCCCCTGTCACAGCTTGAGGCCATTTGCCCTTGTCCTGTCACTTGTTACTTGGGAGAAGAGGCTGACTCCCACCTGGCCCCTACACCCTCCTTTCGGGCAGTTGTAGAGAGAGACAATGTCCCCCCCTTGAGCCTCCGTTTCTCCAGCTTCCTCAGCTGCTCCTCATAAGACTTTTTCTCCAGTCCCTTCACCACCTTTGTGCCCCTTCTGTGGACATGCTTCAGCTCCTCGACATCTTTCTTGTAGAGAGGGTCCTAAAACTTAATATAGGATTTAGAGTGCAGCCCTACCAGTGCCAAGTACAGGGAGGTGACCACTTCCCTGGTTCTGCTTGGTGCACTATTGCTGATAAAGGCTCAGGTTCCATTGGCTCGTGGTCACCTGGGTACACCCTGGCTCACGTTTAGCTGCTGGTGACCAGCACACCCAAGTCCTTTCTCACCAGGCAGATCTGGGTTGTCATGAGCCAGATGTAGGATCTAGCATCTGGCCTTGTTGATGGTACACAATATCCACAACCTTTCCCTCATCCAGTAAGTGAATGACCTTGCCATAAAAGAAGATCAAGTTAGGCAAGCAGGACCTGTCTTTCAAGAAGCCTGACCCAAAGAGATGCAAAGAGCAAGGCAGACAAATCTCCTTCTTAAATTTGACTTAGCTGAGTGTTTTTCAGGGAAAATAACCGCTAAAGCAACAACACAGATGCCACACTTCATATGACTAAACCACATTCCTATTCACAGGCTGTATGCATTCCAGAATCAGTGAAAATGAGGGATGAATATTAACTGATAAAACAATAAAGGACCAGTTTCTGGAAGCGTATGAGCAGAAGTGGAGCAACCAAGGACAAGGAGAGCTCAATCCTACTTGCACAGACACTGCCAGTCTAGTAAAGAGAGGGTCAGCCTGGAGCAATGAAGATATAAATGATATATAAATTATATTGGTAAATGTGGACTGCCCCAGGAGCCAGTAGCAATATAGATTTCTCTTGTGTTAATCTCACAGTGTTTTGAACAACTAACCAGGAAAGCATTCTTATTCTGAGTGATATGTCTCTTTTAGTCACCACTCAGATAAATATTCATTAAATATGATTGAATGGATAAGGGAAGTCATAGGAACTTAACTGTTAAAGTACAGTGATAAGAATATATTTGATTTTAAGAAAATTATTTTTTCATATTAGGATTTCAGGAGACCTTTTTTCCCTGCATCTCCTTGATGAAAGACTTGAATGATGACCTCTAATTCCATTCATTTGTGTCAGTTTTTGGCATTTTTTAGTGAAACCCTGGTCTTAAGTATTTGCATTTTTTATGTAATTCTTTTACATTGAGGCCATTTCCAAATGGAAGATTCTGAGATCTATAGCTACCTCTGAAACACAATCTTTCCCTCCATGCTTGCCAACAGAAATTCCGCACTGATGTGCAAGTATTCTCTTCAACAAAAGTCAGTTGATGGCCAAGATCAGCAGGAGAAACTGTGCAAAGTGCATCTGAAGTAAAAGCACAAAGTTAAGTGCATCCGAGCGCTTGGAATCACTCTAAGGAAAGGAGTCTGCCTATACTGTGAGAGAAGGAAAAACAGCTTGATGAATCAGCTGCATCATAAGAGAACCAGCCACCACCAACTTTTCAGAAAGAAAATAGCTACCAATGACCTGGACATTCCAGCTGGAATCAGCATAGTTTGGCTAGTTGGAATGCACAGGCAATAGGAGACAAAAGCAAAATAATATTGACACTTTTAAAAGTTTAGATGTTACTTTCACCAGGAGTCTACTGCACAGTTTAAGAGTGCATGGTCTCTTGTAATCAAATACAGTCCTATTTTTTGTTTTTATCCATAGACTGGGGATCCTTGAACTCTGCCCTAAAAAACTAGAGGGTGAATACAGCTGTAGTGATTTATAGCAAATTTGGCTTTGTTGCCAGAATTCCTTTTGCCTTACATTGAAATTGTTTATTTTCCATCATTTCAAAGATTTTAAGGGGCATGAAGGCAAGATGCAGCACTGCCTCCCAGAGTGCTAGACAAATGAAGTGTGTCTTATGAAAATATATTAGCACCATCTATTTGTAAGCACTACCTCACTTATTCAAATAATTCACAGCAGTGCTCTGATTTTTCCAAATCTGGTGTCATAGTACCACCAGGCAAGTTTTCAGTGATAATCTAAAACTATGAAACTTTTATTTTCTGCTCTTTTATATTTTTGTATTTATTTTGGCTGACAAACTGGAGAAATATTGGTTGTTTGGCTGCAACCCAAATGTAACTTAAAATGGGAAACATTTAAAAATAGTTCTGTTTCTATGTACTACAATAAACAAGACACACTTCTAAAGCAGTCACAGCCACAGAATCATGGAATAATTTAGGGTGGAAGGAACTTCTCTAAGTCATCTAGTTCAACTCCCAGCTCAAATCAGGCCTCAAGTTGCTCAGGGCCACATCCAGCTGAGTCTTGAACACCTCTGAGGACACAGATTCCACAACATCTCTGGGGTAATCTGTTTCAGTGCTTAGCATACTTCTGTTTTTAAAAAAAGTCCTAATATCTAACTGGAATTTCCCATATTCCAGTTTGTGTCCAGTGCCTCTTGCCAAGTTACTCTGCACTTCTGCAGAAAATCTGTCTTTGTATCCTCCAGTCATATAACTGAGGACAATGTCTGACCCTTTCTCATGACAGATTACATCAAACACTAAGGCTCCTAGCCATGAAATTCACATTCACAAATACTCTGAATGATGAAAGTAGATGCCATATGAAGAGGGTAACCAAGCATACCTTTTTAGGGGAGGGTGAGCTAACAGCCTTGCATGTAGTTTTGTCATTTGCAAATGAAGTTCCTCAATTATTTTTTTTCAGAGTATTATTATGCCTACACAAGTCTAACATTACTTCAGAAGAATAGTCTGTCAACACACAGCAGTTAACTGTGTAACACACAAGCAAGCATGTCTATCTACAAAAGCTAACTCTTCAGCTCTCAATTTACATCTTCAAACTACTTAAATCTCAAAGATGGCAACTTTTCTTAGGTGTATCAACATTCCTAACAGAATGCATACAGCAAATAAAATAGCATAAACTGTAATTCCCTCCATATTTCTTTCATATCTGGGACCATTTTAGTAATTTGAATGAGAGAAATTCACTACTAGAGGAGTACCAGTAGCTGAAATATGCAGTAGGGAAACTTCTCCATGCTGGTGTCCAGCTGAAGGTAGTAACCCAAAAAGGAGATGCCCAGTGAGGGGACAGGGTCAGTCCCATCCCTTTCTGTGTCCTTGAGCACTCCCTCAAGGCGACTGAAGATTTTCCTCCAGTTGCTGTGCAAATTTAGTTTTATTAATGCTAGTCAGAAATATGCTGCTCTTTAATGTTATAAACTAAATATATACTTCTGAAAGACAATTGTTATAGCATTTATATTACAAAGCTACAAGGTTTTAAAACTTTGCCAATTTCTTTCTAGTGATTACTACAGTTCAGAACTGAGTTAATAAGCTGTACTCATTAGTACTTTAGGACCAGTTAGGTCAAGGCAGAGGAAAAGATACAGTTCTTAAAAATTCCAGCTTCTATGGAGATCATTGCACAAAGGAAGTTTGTTGCTTATATGTTGCCATCTGTTTCACCTGTCTTCAGATCATTCGAGAATATCACTGAAGTTCTCAAATCACTATCTTTAGAAGTTCTCTTTATCATTATCTCCTTCACAAGGCTCCTTAAACATGCTGGTTTAAAATTAATTTTATTTGGCTTAGTAAAGTAACTGTCACTATTTTTAGGGTATAAAGCTGAAAACAGTCTGGATTTAAACCTGGGATCCCATTTCAGTGATCCAATCCCCAATTTCATCTTTCATTCTGCAGGTAGTTTTTCATTATTTATTAAAACAGGAAACAAAACTGAAAACAAAAAAGAAGACTGTTGTTTGAAAATAACCAAGCTTGCAGCTCTGATGAAAAAGGGAAGAGGAGTTAGAAATCTGTAAAATTCTGTGGTGTGACTTTAAAAAAACCCTGACTCTGGCTCCTCTTGTGGGATTCTGTTTAATCTTGATTTTAAACCTTAGAAAATTCAGCTTCTTTATGTGTCCAGTTAGTAAACTCAGTTTGGTGTTTGATGGTAAAAATTTATAAAATTCAACATTAAACAATTCAACATTTTTGAAGGATAGGGACAAAACCAAGCCTATTCATTATTTCAATACATAGTGCCCTTTGAAACTCCTTCAAGTTGAATAATTTTTGATAGACAACAGTTTTAAAATAAACAGCCCACAAATTTAAAAGGACAAGACAAAAACTACTTGTTAGTAAAACAACTTGAAACCCTTATTTCAATTTAGATTATTGATCACTTATTTGTAGTAGGATAAAGATTAATTTTGGTCTGATGTCTCTAGGTTCTCCAGGGCCTTGTTCCCCTGGCTTCACTCCCAAAGTTCTTTATTGTTGTTTAATCCAGACTGGCCTGGTATGTATTTTTCTGGATGTAATTTCACCTGGACAGAGCTGATGAGACAGTGACTGCATCTTGTCCAGAAGAATTGTCTTTCCAATCCTGGCTCCTTTTCCTGTCCAAGGAACCAAGTCCAAGGCAACTCCACCCAGGCTGGGCTATGAAGAAAACTGTGTCCTGGCCAAAAAACCTGACAGATTCTGCGAAAATATATTCAATAAAGGCAAGCAGAAGACTGTGGGGAGCAAGGAGAGACTCACAAATTTTCTAACTCTCTTTTTTTAACGCCTTTAAAGAGCACCAGCCAGTGCAAAAGAGGAATGTGGTCTTAGGACATGGCCTCATACAAGGTGATTATATTCTAGAGCTGATCAGCTGAATAAAATCAGGGACTCTTTTAAACAACCTCTCCTCAGTAGGAAAAGCTCAACAAAATACTAAGAACTTGAGCAGGGGAAGAATTCAAATGCTGTTGGACTGGCTTTGCCCATAACTTCAAATGTATTGAAGAAATCGGTACTAAAGACCAAAGACCTTAATGCAGGAAGTTTCTTACAACTCTGTTCATGAGCAGGCAGTTCATTATCACTGCCATTACCATCTCAGTGGCAGGCAGTGTTTGGCGTCACCACTTCCTCAAGCCACCTTTCATTTACAAATATCAGTGCAACTTTTAAGACTTGAAAATCAAAGGCATAATAAAAAACCCTATCTGGAACTGAAGTCACCTTTGCTTCCATGGGAAGAGTGAGGACACTACACTTTACAATCCAGGATGTTAGTGTTTATTAGTGGCTGAACAGATAATCTGCTACACAGGTTACATAGATTGTAGTGAAGGACTAATTTCCTACAGCAAATCTGGGGTCTGTTCCTTACATGTGATCACCATTTATTACACCATAATACATAATTTTTTTTCACTCTGTGTCTACCCATCTGGGTAGCTTTTGAAACACTTTGGGAGCAATCATTCAAAAGAAGAATATCTAAATAACCAACAGTAAGAAGGTATAAATTCTACTGTGTTATAATAAGGGAGCTCCAAATCAACAGTTAAAAAAACCTCAAGCACTAATAAATTGAAATTTGCATGTTTATCTGTGTTAGTATAACAAAACAGGTAGCAATATACTGAAATCCTTTTCTGTGATAAATATCACCTTATTAGCCATAATCCAATCAGTTGAAAGGGCAAGTCTTTAGCTCAGTATTCTGTAACATTGGCTTAGATGATTTCAAAGCTAACTTTGCTTTACCTCCTTCTCTGATTCAGCACATGGTTATTTTTTAGAGACAAAACTGCTTAAAGATAGTATTTAGACATCTAGGAGGAGTTATAAGCTATAGAAACAGAATAAATTTGAATCTGCATGTACTTCCAACCATTTTTATTATTATTTATTTAGTTGTAAATTAATCTATAAGTCTTGGAATCCCCAACATGTCCACATATATTTCAAAATTGTTACCTTCTCTATTTTAAATTTGAAGAGATGGATCCCAGCCCATTTATGTACTAGTTCTCACTTCTAAAAAGACCTGTTATCACTAATGGATAAGTACATAAAGCACTGAAAAACAGGTTGTTTTGATAAATCCAGGGAAAAAAATCAAATTCAATGACTAGAGATACAGAGTATGTTACCTAGGAAAGAAGCCTGAGAAAATAGGAGTTATTCACCTTAGAGAAAAAGTACATAGATATATATGAAGACAGTATCCAAATATATATGGCTAACAAACAAAGTCCGGAGGAAAAGCAGTTTAAATTAGTTCTGCTCCATGTTTGTGAAGTGACAAACTGTAGCAAGGAAGATATTTGGAAAAATGATACAGGAAGTTACACTCTGGAACAAACTGTCCCAGGAATAAGAACAAGTTGGCCAAAATGAGCTCAGGAAGTCCATTTCAGCCCTATATTTCCTTGTAAAAATGACTATTTTTCCAATTGAAGGCAACTACTTTTGTTCTGTACATCTAAGTATGCACCATAAAGCTCAAGGAGGGCTGCTCTCCTCAGAGCTCTGTGTGAATTCCAGTATCCTACTTCCTATCTCCAGCACACAGAAAATGAAAATCCAGTTAGGCATGGTCTCTTCAGTAAATGGATAAGCATAAGAGAATTTCCAGTGAAAAGCAAGATTAATTTGTTACGTGAGAAGACAAAAATATCTCAGTGCAATTGATAGAGTAAAGGCAAGGAAGAGCATCCAGGAAACTGCAAGCTGTTGTCCCTAACCTCAGTCACCAGGAGCAGTCACACCTACATGCTAACATGGTGAACAAGAAGGTGATCTGGAACAGCCAGAGCAAATCTACCAAGGCCAGGCTGTCTGGCAAAGCTTTCTGCCTTCTGTAATGTTATTCCTGGCTTTGCATACAATGGGAAAGCGGTGAACATCATTGACTTCAACTTTGGCACAATTTCCACAGGTATCCTTCCTGTCAGACTGGAGATATGCAAGCTGGATGCCTGCATTACAGGAGAGATGGAAAACTGGGCTCAAAGAATAGCAGTTGGTTTAACTTTTGGTTGAAAGTCCAAAATCCCTTTTGATATCCCTTTGACATTGCTCAATGTCCTCTTTCTGGTTCTTGAGCAACATTCAGTGTTAATTCCTATACTCATTTCAGTGAGGGAGAGTGTTTTGTGCTTTATGTACACTTGGGGAAGAGCTTGGGTTGGGTTGGGGAAATAGAAGCAGATGAGCTGTCCATAATGAGCTGTTTTGAAACAGATTCAGAAATAGGTGACATTCTGTTTATAAGTCCCCCCACTATTCAGGGTATAGTTGAAGCAAGAATCTTTAAAATAATAAGCAAAAATATGGAAATGGAATGGGATTATCCTTTTCTTGAAGTCACAATGGTTTTCCATTTCCAGCGTTGCAATCCACATATTGATCACACAAAATACCTGTGTTCTCGGCTCTTAATAACACCCAAGACATACAGGAATTCAAATAGAACAAAGATTAATAGCTCTGAATGGCATTTGGCAAAGGTGCTTGCAACATTCTGTGTTAATTTTGGAATAAATTTCCCACTTTTTAGAAGCAGACAGATGATAAAGCAATTAAATATCTGAAGCACACATAAGAATTCTTAGGCACTGGTGTATATCAAATGCTAAACTCAGAAAGAGTAAGAAAACTTCGACAGTAACAAAAGAGTATTGAAATATGAAATTCTATTGTGCTTTGACAACTATGATTTGGGCTTGTCAATAGAGTCAAGTCTGTCAACACAGTTTTTAGCCAGTTACTTCCCGTTGGTTTAGAAAGCTGTAGACACAAACAAAGAAGCAAAACGTAAATTTTAAAAAATTGCCGTGTGTTTCCAAAAGGGCAGTCAAAATAAAGTGGTTTCACTTATGTTCCTGGTCTCCAAACTGAACGTTCTCACACATGTCTATGACACTTGCTGGATACAACCCAGTCCTATAAGGATTGATTCCAACTGCACATAGTTTTTCCAGCTGGAAAATGTATCTCAACTTGCACCACTAGATGAGACAGATCTCAAGACTGATGATCTGGCTTCTTACTACTGCTCTAAAATAAACCCAACAAAAACCCCAACAGATTAAGAAAAATCAGAGGTGATCCTTTTAATCTTCTATATTGTTCCACATTCTGAGTTTCCAGTGATCAAAGGAGAGTTTCTATAGTCCAAACACATCCGGAGAAAAGAAGCAACAAATTGCCAGTACATCTTTAATTAAAAAAAGTAATAATAAATACTTCATAAGTTTAGAATGTATTGTTATTGGATGACTAAATTTGTCAGAAATTCTTTTTTCAGCTCTCTGAACACATTGTGAAGCAGAGGCATTGTTAACTCGTCTTAAGAAAACTAAAATATGAAGTAAATAGTTCTAAATCAGTGGATTACAGAAAATAACGGACACCGAGCCTAGTAAGCATACAACATGTAAAATAAAAGCTATGTCTAGATCAAGTGAGTACTAAGATCAGACAAATACTTATTTTTGATACTGAAGGTGTTTCATCTTTTCCCCCACATATTTCCCTTCCTACCCAGGACAGGGCATATGTTCTGGGTTCATTATGTTCTCTGACTATATTTCCAAGTTCTTTATCTGTTACATCACCTGCTGTATTTTCACCATGTTGCCTTATATCTACAGAGATGAAAGAAAGCTGCAGGAAGTTATCTCTCTTTTCAACCTATCTTTCTATGTCTTTACTTATTTTTTTCTTTTTTTAAATAAATTTGCCAGCCAGTGTTTCATTTAAAGAAAAATGACAATAAAGAATATTATCAGCTACACAAAAGGAAGGCTTCTGAAAATTCTAGGGTGGGATAAGGGCACATACATCTATTCACAAAACCATCAGCTAAGCAATCTTTGTAGCCCTGACTTTGCATTTTTACTTGTAGTTCTCTCAGGCATTTATCCAAATGCTCATGGAGAATTTATGGTATGTAGGAAGCTATGTCTCTCTTATTACTGATCTTGTAACTCAGTATGCAGTAGATTACATTAATTCCCAAGGAATGCTCTCTGACTTAAGAGTGTATTAAGCCCATAAATAATGCTTCACAACTTCAGAGTTTCTAAATGAGATGGTCTTCCCTGTGCCAGTTATTTTTGACAACTGACAAGTTTTTTAATACTACAAAAACAAATTATTGGAAAGAAGGGGCCAGGTCATGGAAAAAATTATTCCCAATGCCTGAAGTTTCAACAGGGCATAAATGAGATTATCTATTCCCTATATGTAATTTTTCTACATCCTTAATACTATGAACAACCTCTCACTGCCTTCAAATAAATATAATAATAGCATACGATCTCCCTTGCTAATTGCTGTAAGTATTTCTGAGTGTAAAGGGAACACAATAAACATCTGTTACATTACTGAGAAACTGCTTTCTAAGAATTCACGGCTGTACATTAACAACATACTAATGCTTTTATCAACTGCCATTTGACCACATTACAAAAATCATGAGAGTACAGGGGATTGATGAAAGTGTGAAAGATTAAAACAGATAATTTTTGATGTAATGCATTTTCCAAAAATGAGCAAGATCCCACACTGCCTTTGTGTGCACATGAATGTCTCAGTGTACTAGAGACTCCAGGTGAAATCACACTAGTGACTTGCTTGTGTGCAAGCTGAGTACAGATTTTCTTTTGGAGCAAAAATCCTCAAATCTGCCAACAATTCAAAAGTTCTTCAGCTTAATTAATATTTTAATGTTTGGGGGAAAAAAATCTTATTTATATTTATTCAGACTCAATTAACAAATGACATAAATTAACTCCTACTCCATAATACCAAGTCACATCAGATGTATCAGCTACTATGGAGCACTTAATAACCAACCAAGCAAGAAGACATTTCTATTAGAATTGCCAGTTTTTGTGTTCCTTGTAACTAAACCAAAGAGCAGGAAGGAATGCTGAAGAGATGCAGGATTGGTGCTTTCAGATCATAGCTAAAAGCTGGTGCTCATCTGTAAAGTAGCAAATGACGAGCTGTCACTGTGGAGCAATTTCATAGTCATGTTCACACAGTAAATGTCTCTTAATTAGCTTTATGACAAAAGAAGACCTATTGATTCAAGCTGAATAGGAAATCTCTCCACTTTTACCTGAGTCAGCTCTTCATCAAACTAAGGGAATTCATGGTTCTTAAGTCTGACTGCAGCCATTTCCCTGACTGTGAAACAAACTGCACACTGTGCTATAAATAAAAACTCTGCCCTGCCATTTAATCCAACTGCTTCAGTGTTTGGGTGAGCCACAGAATGGAACTCTGCCAAAATGTTCAGGTCAGACAGTAGAGTTTTCATTCTATTATTTGTATCCCAAAGCTCAATTTCTTATCAACTTTCAGATTATTGCACCCATGCCTTTGTTTTCAGTGTATGTTTGTTCATGTTGTACAGACACACAGATTTCAAAAGAAAAGCGATAAGCGATAAGGTCTGAAAGTCTTGTAATTTTCTCAGTGTGCATTTTTCTTGTTCATGTATAGGCTTGAACTGTGGTAATGAGGTAATCTAAATCTCCAGAAAATGTTTTAACTTCAAAGTCAGAAAATGATCTTCTGGGACATTTCAAGCATACATATTTGTATTTTTGAACCAACTACAATTTTATGTGTTCTAAAATTACTCCAGACTTTTACGCCACAGAAAGAAAAATTAAAGTGAATAATTAATATAAAGCAGATATTGCAAGCAGCTGATAAAAGAAGGAAAGTCTTTTCCAAATGTGAGTTTAAAAATAATGTTATCCCACATACACTCTCAGTCCTTTAAAATTGGCCAGGTTCCCAAACTATTAATTATGTAAACTCCTATCAAGCACTCTGTGGCCATTTATAGATCCATAAACTAATGCCACAACTGCAGGGGATTGGAAAGAATCTTTTCCCACTCTATTGAATCATGTTATTCCTGAGCAGATTTTAAGAATAATGCAAAAACTTAGAACTATATAAAAAAGCTGAAATAACCCTAAAAAGGAATTCCCTCATACTTTGAGAATCCATTTTGCCATCAACTCTTCAGCTTGAGAAAGAGTATAGAATTACAATTTCTTTTTAAGTACGCACAGTGATACCCTACTGTTAGCACACCCCATACACACACAAAATAAATAAAAATCAAATCACATGCAGAGGTTGATGCACTTCATTAAGCTGGGTTTTATTGAAGTGGATTTATTCACATGGAGCCATGATGACATGTTTGTGTAAGGTAAACATGATTTATATAAGAGCCATGGCTATAATTAGCCTAAGAAAAATTGTGGATTCACTTGCCTCATTTATTTTTCTTCCAGAAAATGCTCTAAATAATACTAAATTATTTCATAGTGATGGACCTCAGCAACAACTCTAAAGCATTTTAGAGAACACAGGTCATATTTTCTCTACCAATCTCTGAACAAGTGCAGTAAACATTCCCCTCTAGAATGGGGGAAAATAGTTTTCCTCTCATAAAAATATATTCCCTACTTCCCTGCCTTTAGGTCTAGAATCTTCATAGCTAGAGCTTCAACTCTGCCAGCATTTTATTCAGCAGCCCTGAATCAGTGAAGACTCTGTGTTGACATGCTTGATACAACCATCCTTCCGTAACCTTGCCTGGATACCTGCACACTTCAATGATGTCACTTTGGTGAACCAGTGAGTGCAAAAAACATTCAATTCAGGTGACCATAATTACAATCACAACTTCATGAACAGTAGAAATTCACTTGGTGGCTCAAAACTTAACCTGGTTTTTCTTCACCTTGATATGACACACACTGGTCTGACCAAGTGAGGAGGTTTAGAGTTGATATAGCCAGAGTAAAATGGCACATGATTGTTGTGTTTTGAGGGATGGCAGTACTGGAAAAGTTGGCCCAGGACTTGCCAACACAAAGGTTTCATACACGATGCTGTCAGTAAAATCATCTTCACAACCACCTTTCTCACAGCACAATAAGGCAAATATGTATCTCGCAAAGCAAATTAGCACTACATACATGTTGTCCTGTATTGTAGAAAAAACAACTTTTAACTAAGACCATTTGAACTAAAGCCTGTCAAGCAAGCCTGAGTAGGATCTGGCCTGTTTCCAGCTGCCCTTTTCCACTTGGGAAGACACTGCAGACTGGGCTGTTTTGCTAATGGCACCTATTTTAGGCTGCAGGTTCTCCAGAACAGAATACCTGCTTCTGTTCTTACCAACATTCACCATGCCAGTGAGTAACTGTCTTCTCTAAAAGGCAGTAGTCAAGAACGCTCCACAGCAACAAATTTGACTTGCTCACAAACAATTTCAAGTCTGCACTTGAATTTCCCCAAGGAAAACAAATCCACCAGGAGCTGCATGAACAGTGCTGATATGGCAGGTCACTACTAGCCATTTTTTCCCCCTGGAGCAGACAGGGGTTTTTGTTTCCACACGCAGTTTGTATGCACACCTGGTGAGTCCAAACAGTCCAAAGAAGCCTCAAACCCATTGTCCATTTTGCCACCAGCCAACAGATACACAGACTCTGCTATCCATATACAGTAGGTCTGGCCCCAGAGCAGCAGGATTTAGCCTACAGCTCTCCCCTCAAGTGAATCATGTAGCTTGCCCTTCTGGAACAGCTAGATCCAAAGATTATATGAAGGAGGGCTGAAAAATAAGGTTCAGAAATAGATACTTGGGAACACAAAAATTAAAATGAAGAGGTGGAAGGTTATATAGATTACCCAGCAGTGAGATCATTTTGGAGGCGTTCATATGCAGTGGAATTTAACGCTGGCAGAATCCACCCATATGTATCATCGCAATGTTGCACCATGCATGTGCCAATATAAAAATGGAATTCTGGTATTACAGATTATCTTTGAACTCAGAAGCCTGACACTCAGTACTGGGTTTTGATGTGTTTATGTGCAAGCCTAGGACACAACTGTCTGCATGATAAGATAACTTTGATTAAATGAACTGCTTCAATTGTTACATTCTTAGAGACTGTTTTCACTTTCAGCAAGAATGAGCCAAATTTGACTTATCTAGTGACTGAAAACACCTTTTACACCTATTACACCAGATAAAGGACCCCTTTTAAATTTCCTGTTGGACTTGTTGCTTATATGCCATTAAAAATAAGAAAAATATTTCACATAAAAAAACTAAATTAATTTTGCACTTCTTTTTCCAGACACAACAAAAAATGAAGTTAAATAATTTAGCTCAAATTGGCCCTTCTTCATAAGAACATTTCTTTAAAGGTTAATGCATTGTGCATTTTGAAAACTAGTTCCCAGAAAGATGTTTTGCAAACCATGGGGACGGTAGCATATAAACCACATGTCATTTCAGTCTTTTTCTGATATTTTGAGATACTAGCTTCACTGCACATTCAAAAACGCACAGCTTCCAGGAGACTTCGTCCTGTCTTACAATTTTTGCCCTGCCACCCTACAGCTGCCAAAGGGGTGCTTCTGGCAGGAAGGGAGAGGACAGCACAAAAGTTTAAGGTTTGGCTCTTGCAATATAATAACTGTGATACATTTAAATAACTCTACATTGTTTTAACTATTTGACACTAGTAAATGAAAACACATGCTCTGCTTAGTAAGACACATTACGTAACATAGCATAGCCAGCAAACTTAGCTAGGAATAAAATTAGTCTATTCCTTTCCTCAAATGTCAAAGTTTGTGAGTCTACTGTAAATACAACATTCACTCTCAAAGGGATGTCAGTTATAATTACCTTAAGTACAAATATTAGCTAGTAGCTATCTACAACATCGGACCAAATATATTCAGTACTTCCAAACAAAGAAACAAATCCTCAGTGCAAAACAATTATTTTTCCCACTTTTCTCCACTGCTGACAACTGTAGATACAAGGAAGTTTTGGATCTGGTTTTGCCTACAGAATCAGGCTTTTTCACATGGTCCCCTAAGAAATGTCAGGTCCCTATTCTTTTTCCCTAAGAAGACAGCAACCTGGAGAAAGCTGAATTAGGGTTTCCTGAGCCCTTCTTGGACAGCAGAGTAGGATAGGCCTGATCCTGGAAAGTAGAACAAGAATGGACCTGAATTCCACTGTACCTGATGACTAATTCAAATAGTAGGAAAACCACAGTGGTCAGAAACATGTCAAAAAATGCCCTGAAAACTAACTGGAAAAATATTCAAACTCTTTTTTAAAAATAATTTCCTAAAACTGAAATTTTATAGGAAGTGATCAACCCCAAATTCTTTTTAGTTCTAACAAAGTAAAACAGAAGAACATAAAGATAGGCAAAAGCTATCAGAAACAGAGATTGTAGTGAAAAAACACACTTCCATGTGCATCTGTGCTGTAACTGGAAAGTCAAATGACAAAATCAAAAACACGAAACGCTGTTTTACCAAGAACTTATTCTTCAACTGTTCCTTCAACAATTGTACAAACTCCAACTGGAAAGATGACAATGAAACATGGTTTATAAGGCAGTACAATCTTGTAGACTATGTCCTGTGACTTGTTTATTCTGGATTCTGTGGCTTTGCTTTCTCATCTCTGTCTCAGATGCAGGATGCTCTGCTTACCAGCTCAATTTTTAAAGACAAGGCTTTTTGTCTGTACTTAATTCCTGTCTAGAGAGACAACACTGAGTTCTTTAAGAATGGAACTTTTCTGTTATGCAGAACCATAAAAATTAGAGTGTGTTTCCATCCATCAATAAAGCACAACAGTGTTGAACTTTAGAGTCATACATGTTGGATGGCACTGGCATAATGGCATAATGAGAGAGACAAAAATAAGTGGAAGATTCCTAATTAGAAGAAAACTTTGGAGGCTAGACAAAGTTGAACAGATAGCTGCTTTAGTACTGGATGAAGTGTCATCTGCAATGGTACCATCATCTCTCACTCTGTGTGTTCTGTGATTCCTCACACAGCATCCAAAGGCATTGACTGCAGAATTTTCTTAGCAGCTGATCCCCCAGATGAAACACAAACATAATTGTAAGAAAATACTGCCTTCACACTAAAACACAATACCCACCAGCCTTCCTTTCCAAATTATATTGTCTTTACTTATTACTATTCTCCCTCCAACAATACTTTAATCTTTGAAGTCAAAATAATGAAAGAAATAATTCATTAATAAAGAACACTCTTTTGAGAACAGCAATAATATTTTCTTTTTCATCCTAGTAAAACACACGTGTATTGAAGTTGAAAGTACAAAAATGTATGGGAAAAGGGAGCAATTTATGTTCCAGCCTCCTGACCGGCACATTTGCACAGTCTCTCAAACAGCTCTGGAAGTCACTGTACTGGCTCTGTTCCTTTGCAGCTGCAGGAGGCAAAATGTTCCTTCCACCTTGTACCAGTGAAAGGAAATCCCAGTCCATGAGACATGGGGTCAGTGTGTTTCACCTCTGGAAGGGAAGATTTAAGCACTAGAATTGCAAAGTGCTGGTAAGAAGGGCAAGATTTACTCGGATAACCTGTTCCCACAAGTACCTGCACCACCAGAAAGCAGGTTTGGCTAGGCTGCTCTCCTTCAAGTTATGAACTTGATTCCACTGTTCCCCAGAGAGCAAGAGTGACTCTGAAGGCTCAGTTTCATACTTTGGGACTTAAAGAGCACAGGAATTCACTGGAATTTCAGTTTGCATAGCAAGGCAGAGAAGCCCTCTTAAAAGAATATTACCAGTACATATTTCAATTTTTAAAACACTTTAATATCCACATATACTCTTTGCTTATAAAAAAGTCTGCAGTCCCAAACAAGACAACGCTGTAGAAGACAATCCCTTGAACATTTCCAGATAGCAGCTAAATACTAATACACTTGCTTTTTCAATGCAATTCTTTGTAAATAGTAACTGGAGAGGCAGCTACAAACAAAAGAATTAGACTGCTGTTTCCACACTGCAAAGGGAGAATCTTAAAAAAACTGTTTCACTGAAAAGAAATGAAGTTTCCACCTGCAGCTTTATGCATTTGGCAAACAGAACTTCACTTCTGCAATGTTATTTTAGGACAGAGAAAAATGCATGCCAGAGTTAATCTTGCAGTGGATTAGAAGCTTTGTCTGAATTTCACAGTTAGCATAAACTTAGAGGCACTATTCTACAGCAGTGAGCAGAAAGTCCATTTAAAAAAGACAAGCACTAGAAAAGTTCCTTCCCTCAGTGTAGGCAATACATACAAGATTCCTCTCTGGTCAACATAATCCTCTCTTAAGCCCTTTTTTTGATGAAACTGAAGTCTTAGAGTTAGCTTGACTTGAACTGCACATCTGTTACTCACAGAATACACACCGTTCCACTATTACCAGTATGCAGAAAACTCCACATTGGCTCCAGAAGACAAGATTAAAAGAAAAATACTTGCAAAAGAATGTCACCATAGGGAAGAAAGAAAAATAATGAAATTCTGGAAAAAAAAAAAGAAAAAGTCTTTTAAGGAGGGGTGGGGGTGAAAAATCACCTCAATTCCCCAAAATACCTTTAGGTTTCCCTTCTATGAAAGAGAATCTGCTAGGAAGCCCTCAAAGTGCGTATTTCTTAATAAACATTCTCATAACTAAGCTACAGGTTCCTCTAAATGTCAGTGGCTGCAGGAGAATGCAGATGTAAAATGCATTACAAAGCACATTGGACTCAGGCAAGCACTTCCACAAAGTGAGAGCAATATGTGCAGTACAGAAACAGTTGTGAAATTGCTGCGTTAATGCCAAGGCACTACAAAGAGTTTTACCATCCAGATACAGAAATATTCTTTTAATTTTATGCTATGACTGTTCTTCCTGCAGTAAGCAATAAAATACTACTAAAATGCCAATGTTACATGTGTCATATTACCAAGGAGAAGAAGAGATCACTGCCAGCTTTGCAAATCTACTGTACTTCCAGACTCTGGGAGAAAGGAATAGTTAAACAAATACTCACACAGGTTTGAAGGTTTTTTTTCTTCTTGTATGAATTTTAATCAATCATATTTCTCTCCCTCAAAATGCATGCAACCTGACCTAAACTAGTCAATTCCTACTGAATTGTTATGGAGAGATATAAAGGGAAAGTATACAAGTTCGTTCAAAGACAGAACTGAAATTTTCCACCAGTGACACAGGGTGCTTCCAAGTCACATTATCTTTAAGATATTAAACCACAGACCTGAACAATTCTGTCCAACTCACTATAAAATCATTAAATACAATAACTTTGTGTCATGATACTTCTCACTAGAGTCACAAATATTTTTCATGCCATGAAAACTTTTGAGCTTATTTTATTCAAGAGCTTTAAGGTTGCTGTTATACCTGGACTTTGCCCTTTTCCCTGACCTTCTTTCATCTTGTCTATTACCTTCAATCATTCTTAACATGTTGAAAGCAAATTTCCATAACAAAACACAGGCATTGAAAACCCCAAAGCCCCACAACAGAAAAACAAACCCCCAGAAAGTTGTTCATAGCTACTTGCCTCTTGGCAATTTCTGAGTATTTCCCAGGTTTAGTGCAATATATCCACAGAAAAGAAGACAGACAAATCTTGACATCATGGTCACAAACCCAACCTCGCACTGGGAATGGCTCTGACAGGTATCACACAGAAGTACCGCAGCTGCATTTAAGTGATCCGTTCTCTCTGTGACAAGAGGCAGCAACACTTTGACACAAGCTTAGTTTACACAGTGGGAGGAGACAGGATGACATCATTCACTCCCACTTGCAAAACGAGAATTAGCATAAAAAAATATTATCAGGCTCCCCCTGCAATAGTCTTCTGGGGCTTGTTACGAGATCTTTTCCACCATTAAGGCTAAGACATTACCATTTTATTACTTACATTTCATGAAAATAAAATCATGAATATCAAACTTTCTATTAATGGAAAACTGATCTGAGAGACATTTTCACTGTTTTATCCAAGAGAGCTGGACTTAAACTGCAAAAACAGCATTTGCAGTCCTCAGAGAACTGTTTGCTTTATTGACCTCAGTATTTTTGCAATCTCAACATTTTTCTTAAGGTTAATTCAGGCTACTTGTGGCTTTCATCCAGGCAAAATAAATACTAGTTTAATTTGACATGACATTATAAACAGGCATTGTAAATATTTATTCAGCAAAAGAACTGGACTTGAAAAATTTAAATGTCATTTTTTCACTTGTAGCAAGTGTTGGCAATTTAAAAATACTTTATAATTTTCCCTTTCATAAGTGTCTGGTGAGTTAATGGGTTGAATGTAATAAAGCAACACTTCTCATTCCAGGGTGATCTTCTCACCAGTTACATAACTTTAGGTAGAAAAGAAGTTCCATTTTTCCATTAAAAGCTGTTGCACTCCATGTTTACAACGAGCCAAGTAAGCATAGCATTTGGTCCCACTCACAAGTGAGAAGATGGGAAGGAAAGGGTAAAGCAGAAGAAAAAGAAGCAGTAAGGAAGAATTTAGTCTCGGTATCTGGAAAAGTTTCCAAAGAGATTAAATCTATTCAACTAAGTAGTGACATCTCTCTCTCCCCCCGTAAAAATAAAAACCCCAAAACCATACAAGGGAAAACACAACAAAGAAAACCCAAAACAGACCCCAAGGGGAAAAGAAAAAAGAAAATCTAACCAAAACCAAACCCAAAAGAATCATCAACAACCAAACCTAACCATAACTCTTGCTTACAATATGTGAAGTTCTTCAGTATGCTTTGTCTGCTCCCACTCCCCACTTGACTGGACCTGATGTTGTTCTGCTTCCATAGTGTTTATAAGCAGGGAAAATCACTTGTACCTGGGTTAGAAACAAGTAGTTTAAAAGAAAAAGGTAATATCTTGAAGCATACATGAGCATTTCTTAAAGATCAGATTAATCACGTATTTAAAATGACCCTGTGTTTGCTATAATTCAGGAAGAACTTCACAACAGAAACCACTGGTCATTGTCTTAGGGACAAATCTGAGGAATTTCAACCTCTTCTAATCAATATGGGCAGCACACAGCTATAACAAAAACAGATGGACTATGGCAAGATGTTCCAGACTCATCATACTATCTGAATTCGGACATAAGGAAACGTTTGTATTATTCACTAACTCAAATCTGGGAAGAGCAACTTGAAAGTTAATATTTGAGGCAGACCCCAAAAAATCCCTGAACACTATTACCTGAAGGATGTTTGGGAGGATCCAGACCTTGAATATGAGCACTCTGAACAGGTAGATGAGATAGGTACAAAGTGAATGAGATGAAAAGATGTTTGAAAGCCTGTGCAGTTAGACAGGGGTCTTACAAAACACCAAAAGAGTGTCAAACAGCAGAAAGGGGCATAAAGAGAGCAAACATGCCATTCTTATTGGCTTTTAAGTTAAAGTACTGTTTTCAAAAATGCTCCAGAAACCATATTCTATTTTTCACCTTCAAAATTAAAAAATAAGAAATCAATCATTTGATGTAACTGTCTCTTGGGAGGACTAATGGGAAAAATTGCTCCGTGGTCACACAGAGCTGTCTTTGTATTAGTGTAAACTGGACTCTCCTATTTGTTTTATGGCAAATTCACTTTCCTTCAAAAGATTACACAACACCTTCCAAAAAAAGGCACAAAGGCTAACTTCTACTCAGAAAAATCTCAGTGAAACAAACATAATAATTATTTGCCTACCTCACAACATCTCTCATGGATAAATATAATCCCATCCCTGCTTTCACAACTACTTGCTTCTCTGCTGCACTTACATCTTACTTCTTCCTCCTTGGTGCATTATCCAACCATGTCTTCTCTGCTTAGGTGTTCCAGATAGACAATTAACTTTCCCCTTGACATCCTGGCAGACCATGCAGATCCCTTTCCCTCTGATCCCTGTAGAACACAGCTCTTCCCACCCCAGAGTTCAAAATCCCATGTCAAGATGCATTTTGTTCTGTCTTATTGAGGATATGCTTCATCAGGGACAATTTTGGTATAAGCAGATGTAAGTGCAACTTTCCATTAAATACATGTCAAGAGTACAAAAATCAGTTACATAATATTATTTTATAATTTTCTAATATGTTCCCCTCATCTGCACCATCCCGAGATGATAAATAACTAATCACTGACTTTGTCCACTTTTCTTGCAGGACTAACCTTTCCTAGGAAACCTCTGATATATGAAAAATAAAAAAATAATAATAAAAAATCAGCTTCTGCTTTCCTTTTTCCTAAATTCTCATGTCATTTCAATGGATGTCAACTACTGCAGTGCAAAACTAAACATGGGAACGTAAGGGAGTTCTTGATTCCTGGAACTTCAAACACTGTTCTCCACTGTTGGATGCTTCCATAATGCTGTTCAAGTATGCAATTCTCCTCTTGTTGGAGACCTGCTTCACAATCTCCATTGAAACAGAGAGAGAATCTGATTTCTATTCACAAAGTTACCAAACCCAGCACATTCCTCAGGTTTCTCTCATCCACACAAACCTGGAAGTACATTACCCGTCCTTCGACTCTTCAGAAGGAAAATATTAAACAAAGAAGATTCAGTTAATGACAGTTTTGTGTTACACTTTAACATAAAAAAGGCAAGAATACTGAGCTTAATGCAGTAATGAAAAGTCTCAAACTGATCAAACAGGAAAAGACAAAACCTCTGATCCTTTAGTGACTCCTCCTTTTCAGCACCAAATTAATATTTAAGTAACAAAGTCAAGTACTCAAAAGTTTACTCTATTACCTCAACTTCAACTGATTCTCTGTGGGTTAGATCACAAAAACAGAGATTCCAGCCAGATAGTATCACAGCACATCTGGGGGCAAAGCAGAGCTTTTCTAGCCCTATTGTAATAGTTCCCAGACCGGTAAGTACAACAAAAACAAAAGTATGGAAGGAAAAAGAAAAAGCTGGGGGGATGGTAGGAAGAAGAGCAGGAGACAAGATTTTACATTTTGTTTCCAAATACGAACATGCTTTTGTTTTGATTTGGGCTCAGTCCCAATTCACCTATCATTCCTGATTATTTTGACAAGCAAAAGCCAAGTGCCTTAACTCCTTGCTGTTCTAATTTAAAGCAGAAAGAGTGTGCAAAGAATAACCTTACAAAACAGAATCCCGTCTTCACTTTGAAAAGCCCAATAATGCCATTTGGAACTCTCCAAGAGCAAGGACTTACAATACACTTGGTCTGTCTCTTCTCAGAACATTTCTGGTTGACACTGTACGTTTCAGCAGTGCTTGTCAATTACTTGTGAAGCCTCTTTTTCATGAAATATGCTATATAAATGTTAATTATAATTTTCATTCTCTTATGGGTGACTCAATTATTGGACTCCTTTTCTTAAAAATATCATGGGATCTCCTTTAAAGGCCTTCAGGAAAAAAAGAGGTGCCAAATAACATTCTTTCAGATGTGCTGTTTAGAGAAGAAATAGAAGAAAAAAAGAAGAAAAAAGAAAATCTTAACTCTGCTTTCTTGAAGTTTCTAATTATTTCTTTTCCAATGCTTTATTCTCATTTTGATAAGCAAATATTTGAGTTCTCATGCTATCAAAAATACTGGATTCACATGTTAGTCTATTAATCAATGGTAAGACTCATTCATTTCATAGATAAAAGTGACAAAGATAGGATATTCTAGTGTCCTTATCCCAAACTGATTTCCAGATTTCCAAATTAATGGGATCTGAGACAAAGTGCAAAGAAGAAATTCAGTGAAAAGGAGTGGACAAAATAGCTGTTTCTTGTAACATGTTTTACATAGTTCAAACTCTTTCAGCACTCACTCATTTGACAATTGTTATTTCAGACAGTGACTCATCTTTTCTAACAGGCAGTGTATTTTACCAAAATTCTGTACAACATGGAGCAAAATAAAAAAATCCCATTTCTTTAATTTCTCTGTTAAGTAATGACTTATCTTATTGTTCCCTTTGTATTGAAAATAAGCTTGTAGACTCAGTTCTGCAGTTTTAATAACAATATCATGACCTGCCCCATGAAGAACCAATAAAATTCTAGGTTTCCAATGGTGCCACTCCACCTCGTTATCAAGATTTTGGTATTATTTTATTTAGGGTTTATTTTGCCTTTTATTTTTTTTTAACAGTCAGGTTTTGACTGACTCCAAGGCAGGACTCTGCAGAGTGTCACTAGGCTCCTGGTACAATGCCTGACCACCCACTTGGGGGAAAAAACATTTTTCCCTTGTAACCAATCCCAACCTCCTTTGTTTTCTCTCATGCTCGCACTATGCAGCAATGTGAGGAGCCTAGCTCCATGTTCTTGGCCACCTCTTGGGAAGCACTGTAAGGGCTGCTGTTACGTTCCCTTGTCCTGACTGAGCAAGTCCCATTCCCTCAGCCTGTCTTCACAAGGCAAGTGCTCCAGACCCTGACCATCTTGGCTGCCCTTCTCTAGACTTGCTCCAGTTTATCATTGTCTGTCCTGAATTTGGGGGTGGGGTGAGAGACCAACACTCTAGGTATGTAATTCATCGAGTGGTGAGTAGTGGGGGGAGATGACTTCCCTCAATCTCCTGGCCACGCTGCTGTTCATACAGCCCAGGACACTGCTGACCTGCCTTGCTGCCAGGACCCACTGCTGGCTCCTGTGCAGCCTTCCATCCACCATAATCCCCCACTGCTTTTCACCAGGGCTGCTCCCAACCCGTCAGTCCCCAGCCTACATCACTGCAGGGGTCACTCCCATGCAGACACAGGACATTGCAGTTGTAGGACATACAGGATGTTGCAGCTGTACTTGTTGAATTTCATGATGTCCCTGTCAACCCATTCCTCCAGTGTGGTGAGGTCCCTGTGAATGGCAGCCCTGCCCTAAAGAGTATCAAGTGATCATCCAAAATTGTGTCACCTGAAAACCTGACAAGAGTCCATTCTGTCACTCCAGGTTACTGACGAAGATGTTAAATGCATAAGTCCTAAGATAACCATCTATGGTGCCTCACTTGTGACCCTCATCTATGAAATGCATGATCCACTACCTACTGCCCTCTGAGCCCAAGCATTCAACCACTTACTTGGCCAGATAATCACAGTCTCTGTGAACTGCTTTGGTAGATGTGCACTGCATCAAACACCTGATGTGTGCTACAATTTATATTTTAAAACACTGTCAAGAAAACATCTTCTTTAAGCAAACACCGAACATGGGTTCCTTACCTGAAGGCTTCCCCTTCATTGTTACATCTTAACAGAAATAAATCTGCCCAATCTCAGCAAGCCTGTAGAGCAAAAACCTAGTGCCTTTGAAGCACTATGTAATTACTAAGTGCTGAAGACATTCCTTCTGTCTGTGAAGAAAACCACCTTATTCTCCTCTTTCATCAACACATTTGTGCCATTTGAGATAATTAACACAATTACAGCCTCTCTATTATTGGATTACCCCAGAACATTCCTTCCAAAGATCTTCTGTCTCTGCCTTTCCTGCATCATATCTCTAAATACTTATCACTGTCTTCCTGAACACGATCTGATTAACTTGAAATGCAAGCAGAAACAAAGAGCAAAACACAAAAAGGAGTGTGATAGTAATGAGTCTTTAACAGAGTAATTGCACGAATCAAAAATATCTTAGCATATATTGATTTTCCTGTGATTAGAATGAATTTTGGAAAGCTTCAATTATCCTCAATTATAATTTAATTATTCTATACGTGCTTATAATATGAGCAAAGACTTTAAGCAGCAGTCCTGTCCCAGATTGCTTTGGAAGGTGGGCTTCATAATCCATGCTGTATCAAGTCTTCAATACTCCATTATAATCTTCCTTTGCAGAAGTCAGCACCTCCTGGTCTCTTTCAGTCTCATTCCACAAAATGTTCTGATTTGTGAAGATAATTTAAGATCACAGTTCAGATTAGTGAACTCAGATGTGAAGTCTGGAGTCTATTACTATACACTAGGATAGGATACAAAATCTGTTTATACGTTTACAACATGAATGTTGATGCCATTAGCAATTCTATTTTGAAGAAGAGGGAGATCTGTCTGCATCACAGATCTGCAGAAGCACTCACCCCTGAAGATAAGAATGGAGTGCTAATGATTGGCTTCTCTGATGTTTGCCAAGTTATAGTGGGTTCGTACGGGAATAAATACCACACGCCACATGTCATATCACGTATCTGATACAGATTCGGTTTATTTTGGGTTATTGCCACAGGACAAACTACTATGCCCTTATGTTGCCGCTTCCTCATTGCTCAGCCGCATTCTAATCAAGTACTTCTGGCTTCCACCCCAAAGAGATATAATAGGGCTTCCTTACTTCTCAATACATCCACCATTTTCTGTGCCCTGGGCCTTTACCTCTGGCTCGCTCCTCAGTTGGCTTTTCCAGCCTTCCAGTTCCCGGGGGAACCCGCCCCGAGCGCTCCGGGCGCTGCCGCCGCCGGCCGCCAGGGCGCAGCGTCGGGACAGCGGGGACAGCGGGACAGCGGGACAGGGGGACAGGGGGACAACGGGACAGCGGGGACAGCGGGGACATCGGGACAGGGGGACAGGGGGACAACGGGACAGCGGGGACAACGGGACAGCGGGGACAGCGGGGACAGCGGGGACAACGGGACAGCGGGGACAACGGGGACAGCGGGGACAGCGGGGACAGCGGGGACAACGGGACAGAGAGGACAGCGGGGACAGCGGGATGGGGACAGGAGGACAGTGTGGACAGCGGGACTGGGACAGCAGGGCCAGCACCCCGCCGGGCCAGCGGCCACCTCCGCACGCCGGCGAGCCCGCTGGAGCAGCAGCAGGAAGGAGAAGGAGATGTGCCCCTGCACGGCACAATCCGTGTCTCTGAAAGAAGGATTGGGAAGGTTGCTGCTGCTCAGGCTGCTCCCCCTGTACCCATACACCGACAGCGGCTGCTACCAGCCCTGCTCCTGGCTTGGGCTGCTTCTGTGTTCATTTCATGGCTCCTCTCAGCATAAGCTCCGAGGACAGAATGGAGGTGGACACCAAACTGCTCTTCTATCAAGGCAATGCACAAAAGCGTACAAGGCTATGCTCTTTTACTTAAAATAGAGAAATTTATTCTCCCCATGGCTGCCGGCTCAATTCATCACAGAAAAAAAAAACAGAAAACACCCGAAAAAGTTTGAGTTCTGTCTCACTACAGTGGGGCACTGAATTAAATGCAACTGAGTACTGAATCTGGCCCACTCCAGAGACAGCAGGTGCAGCCTTAAACTGTGCTTATTTCCCTCTTCCCTCCTCCTTTTCTCTACACCAGTCTTTCAAATATTCTGACAAAAAGCCAGGGGAAGCCCTGCAAAATCTAGAGCAAATAATAGAAACAAAACAGTGTTAACTTTTATGAAAAGCAAAGAAGTCATCTCGAAGTTATATGGAGGAAGATGACCAGATTCTTAGTTTTATTAAAAGATATTATTTTCTTGGCATAAGAAAATTAGTTCATTGGCTTGGATGCACAGATTTGATGAATGCATGCAAAGACAGGAGGGAAATAATTCATGTTTTTTCCTCTCTCCATATGAGTCATTTTGGCCTAAAACACATCTTCCAGAAACTTTTTGGCTGAATTTGGCTACATTAGTTTGCACTCGACATCAGCAGGCTTATCTAGGTCAGAATACTGTGAATAACATTCGAGTGTCATTGCTTGTCACTACTGTGCACAGAATTTAAACATATAAAAACCGCTATGAGCTATACACTGAAAGCTGAAAAAGGCAGCTAATGAGCAACAGAAACACATTAAAGTACACAGTACATTTATTCTAAAGAACTTGTACATATTAATATGAAATTCATATGTTTACTTGTCATAATTGTCCTCTGTATCCAGGGATAAAAAATTAGGAAGTTATCTTACATGAAGATTAAAGTAACAGTGCATGTACAATTTATTTGAAGCAAACTAAACCCAGGATTAAATAAACTCTAAGTATTTTCTTTAGAACAAAATTATTTGCATGACACTCTCAGAGCAAGTATTTAACAACTGTAAATCTATTCAAAACAACTCTGAAACATTATCGTCAAAGCACATTATCTGTACAGGAAAGGAGTTTTGTTTCACTTCAAAAATGAACAGCAACTGCACATTTCCAGCAGGAGCTCTCAAATGTGTGATAGAAGATTTTTTTGAAGTCAAGGGCTGTGCTTAGCTTTAACAAAAAGCACAGCCCAAAAGCAATGGTTTTGTATGGTCAAATGGTGCATCAGGCCTAACATCCTTGCTTGAAGTTCAAGACAGAACGACAGTTACTTAATACTGATATTAACCTGGTTCTGTGGACCAAATGGCCAGTGGTGGTGTTGTGGTCTGACCCAGGCCAGATGTCAGGTACCATGAAAGCTGCTCACTCTCTCCCCTCTGTAGCTGGGCAGAGGGGAGAATATTTAACGCAGGGTCCATGGATTGAGATAAGGACCAGGAGACATCACTCATTAAATACCATCACAGGCAAATCAGGCTCAGCTTAGAGATATAAAGCAAATTTATTACTAACAAAATCAGAGCAGGATAATAAGAAGTGAAATAAGCCCTTAAAAAACCCTTCCCCTCACCCCTCCCTCCTTCCCAGCTTTACCTCCTACCCCAGCAGGAGACAAGGAATGGGAGTTATGGTCAGTTCATCCAGAGCAAACCCCATTTTAACATAATTTGCCTTAAAACATCCTTAGTATTTGGGAAACTAAAATTTGGGAACTGTCTTGTAATTTGAAGAGCAGGGAAACTGAATTCTGTATTCTTTGCTAGTTTAAAATCCCTTAGGACTTTTCTTTCCTATAAAATTGGATTTTGTTTTGTGAAGATATGTAGAACCTCTTGAACCTTGTTGTACCTCAGCATCTTGAAAAACTTTCAAGGAACATAGAGACAGTGGCCAAAGTGCAAGTTTTCAAGAGCTCAGACGGTCTGTAAGAGCTGGGAACTGCTACAGAGACATGGACACTCTCTGGAGTACACCCAGTTGTAATAGTACAAATCTCTTCTTGTACTACAGCTTTCTAACAGTTGATACCACTATTTATCAAATAATATCAACATCTGTGTTTCTGTTACAGAAAACACAAGTAAACACACAGAAACATGCACACAAACTTAGAGCTCAATTCAAAACCTTTTCCCTCACAATTATTGTTTCTGTATTTTCAGAGGTAGGTTGACAGCACAGAGTAGGACAATTTTGAAGCAATCCTGAATTGAGCACAGGGTGCCAGATGACCCTCAACTATGAATTCCTGTTTAATCACTAGACAAATACTTTACTAGTTCAGTAACTGTATTCTGCCAGTTTGCATCAGTCATAAAATGTAAGGATATTCTCCAAGAAAGGAGACTTCCTCTCTCAAGCTGTTCATCCTTGGTGTCACTGCAGACAAATGAGAACTCTGAGCATGGTGCTATTTTTACAGCTTTGACACCTGGCTGCAGTCACTACCAGCTCACCAGAGAGGTGTTTGCAGAAGACCCTGACCTGCTCTCAAACTACAAAAAGCCACCAAACACCACAAAAACAAATCTTCCGGATGACTATTACGTGACAGTATAAAGCACTCATTGGCAAGGTACAAGAAGCTGTGTAACAACCACATACATGGTTATCCCCTAGCCTAATAAGAAAATAAGAATTTTGGGATACTTAATGAATGGCAAATTACATTTTTCGAAATAAAAATATTAATATATTTGCATCAATTAATATAAAAACTAGAAGTTTTTAAACAAGCTCTGCATCTGCTACACTAATAAAAAAGCAAAGTATTCAATGGTGAGAGACACTAGTTGAAGACATATGGAAAAAATGTTAACATATGCCTGTTCATCATTGATTTTCAATTTTAATCTTGTAATTAAAAGTAAGAGAGAACATGAAAATACTTTGTGGGTTTGATTAATTCATGTGTTATCTTTTCCTTCCTTTTCACTTTGCAAATATCTTGATATGCCCTCTCTAGTGCACAGGGGAAAAAAAATCTCTGTTTTTTTTTTAGTTAAAAGCTACTTACTGGTATACTGTGAGAAAAGAATCTCTGAATCTTAACTACAAACCTGTGCATTCCAGATCAGGAGCAGTAGTAGTCCTCAAATGCATCTAAATTGCCTTTCACTCGTAGTCACATACCTATGAAATTTGAAATATATTCTGATCTCACATGTGCCATTCTTATCTTTATAAGCAGATGCTAAACATGCTTTTGCACAGAAGAGCTTTGAAAAAGAATTGACAAACAGAGGGCATTTCCTAATTTGAGTGTGGAGTAAGATAAACCATCAAAACTTACAAAGAAAAGAATACCACTTGGTAAGAAAATTCTTCTGACTGTAAAGGCAGAAAAGAATTATACTACCACCGTTTTTTAGTTTAATTTGATGAGACAATGAAAAGACAGATGTGCAAAGTAATTGCTATTCAAAGAAGTCATGGTTTTTCCAAACAGAATGGATCCCATTGTCATTACATTATGAAATCCCTTATAATTAAAGCAGTCTACGTGCTTCCCTGTGGATGAAAGTTTCCCTAGCCAACTCAGGAAAGTAATCAAAACTTCAGATTACTAGTGGGATGTGTCTGGCCTTTGGACAGTAACAGAACAGCTAAATAGTTTGCATTCTCCTGTATAATTTATAACAACTCTGATAATACCAGGAGATTTGGCTTAGAAAATTTGGAACATAAAAGGGCATCAAAAGCTCTCTGAAGTCTGCAAACAGAACTCCTGGAATGTTATAAAAATGTTACAGAATAACATAAAGCACATAAATTCTGCTACTATACCAAATTACAACCCAGTCTTGGCTACTGGAATAATTTAGTAAATGGAGATAAACCTTTTGATTAACTACACATGGGTGTACAGATACACCTTTTGTAACAAGCCTTTCCTTTAACAGCAAAATATTCTGTCATCTGTCACATCCCTAAAAATTTCTGGGCAATGATGAGTCAAAGTAGTTAAGGGGAGAATCCCACAGCATCAGTGGTATCGTGCAAGCACAACAAACATGGAGTTAATCTACTGAATCAACTAATTCTTAACTCAGTGTTCAAGATGTTGGCTCACCCTCAGTGAACCAGTGACAAGGGAACAAGTGCTGCAAGTGTAGAGCAGTCCCAAAAATAGAGAAAAACAGCAGAAAGAAAGACAATCTCTTGATACTCTCAGAATATAGTGAAACCAAAATTAGCTCAGTCTCGGGTCAGAGGCTTCTTCCCCCCTTTCCCCCACCCTCCCTTTTCTTCTATAGGAGAACTGAAAAAAAGTCAAACATGACATGGACTTAATTCGCAGAAATTCCTCAGGCATTGGTTATGCACTTTCCACAGATGTTAGCTGTTTTCAAATGGAAATTACAGTGTCAGACATCATTTTCTCAGAAAAACAGTTTTAAACTCTTTTGATCAGAAGAGATTTAGCTCAGTTTCACATGAGTCAGGGTGAACAATTTCTAGAAGGTCCCCTGGGAACAACATTTGGATGCTAAAAGACAAAAGCTCTTCAAGCAACATGACAATAGAAAAACTAGAGGTATCTTCTGTAGTGTGCAAGTAGGGGAAGGGAATGGTGGGAAGAAGTGCATGGGGACTGTAGGGATTTTCCAAAAGAGCATGTGAGACAGCAGCCAATAAACTGACAAAGCATACAGCATCACTTATTTCACAAACAGCATTTAGTCTCTAAGGTACAAAAAGGGTTTTTTTAGCTTTCAAAACAACTAACAAAGCTGCCAGCTGTTACTCAACGCGTTATCAAGCTAATGGAGGGAAGGGGTTGGGGCAGGCGAGACAGAGAGAGGGCTTTTATCTTCTCCAACACTGACCAAAAGAATGAAGTCAAAAGTAACAACTTCAGGCATAGATCAGGGTTCTCCCCTGCAGAGCAGTGCATGGCTGGATGAATATTAAAATTATATAAAATTCATGTACAAAAATGTGCATAAAACGCTGCCTTGAGATGTCTGTATTCAAAATGAGTATTACAAATATATTCACCTGGTTATATAAGCCTAAGTTAATCTTTCTTTTCCGGTCATCTTACTTTTTCCTTTTTAGAAACAGAGGAAAAATTCTATTTAGTCATCAGCATGTCCCTTACATGCTCATCCTACAGCATTCATTTTAGGTTTGCCCTGCTTTATTGACATAAGGGCAATAGCCCTTCTGTTGCATTGTGAAATGTTCCTTATCTTCCTTTTAACACTTTGATGAAGAAATTTACTATAGTAGGCAGATTTCTGTAAAGTAATACTTAAAATCATTAAACTAAACATTTTTGAATGTTCACCTTGTGGGCTGCCAGAAGTCAAAATAATTCTAATAAACTGCAACAAAAATGTCCTGGATTTAGAACATAACAAATAATTCCCTCTGCCTTCATCCAATGAATAACTGTCAAAATACTTGCAGTTCTGGCTTGAAACAACTAAAGCATTTGCAAAGGAACTATTCTCTTCTGACCACGCTCCACTTCACTCCTGTCTCTCAAAAAAATAGGGCAGACGCATAATTTAAGACACTCAAGTTCAAATGCTGAAAAATTCACAGGCATTCAGCAAGTTTTCAATCCACCTCACTATCCACTTATCTAACCCATAATTTGTCAGTTGGTCTATTAGGATTTCACATAACACAGAAGGAATCCCAGACCATTCTATGTTTTAAGTTGTGTTTGCAGCGTTCTTTGAATGGCAAAAAGGAATTAGAAGTAGCAGCTGAGCTAATGAAAACAGGCTGTATTGATCTCTGGTGTGAATCCTATTCGCTCTTTCTTGAACCTTGTGACCCTTGTCTGATGTTCATCCTACAGAGGTATTTTTGAGATTTGTGCTATTTTTTTTCTCCTTCTAGTTGAATTTTAAGGGCTAATCTAAAATATACAGGACAACTATTTCTGTCTCAATATGCTTTCTGTTTTTTAAAAAAGTCTAAAGAGAAAGCCAATAAGGATTTGACCAAAACATAATCCTAATAGTCTTTATTACAGTAGTGTCTTTTCTGTATCTGGAGCTTTTCTGTGTAACTACTAATAACATTTTAATAGCATGATTACTTATGAAATGCTTCTGAAAAGAAAGTTTAAGCTATTTCTTAAGGAAGATCTTTGACAAGAGAGCAGAAAAGTCTAGAAGAGGTTGTGGAGTCTCATGAGTTTCTATACTTGTGTATTTCTAAATAAAGAGGAGGGGGTAATGCTCATTACATATTTACCAGAAACACAATGGAACTGATGATCTAATCATACCTAGATGCAAGGAAGACTTCACCTCAGTGGAATAACTGAGTGTAAAAGTCCATGGAGCCTAACAGAAGGAATCCATGGATGCTGACAAAGCTGGCTGAAGAAGTTGCAAGACCACTCTTGAGAATCTTTGAAAGGTTGTGGTGATCAGGAGAGATTCCCCATGTTCAGAAGGAAATAAGTGTCACTTTCTTTGTCAAGAAAGGCAAGAAGGAGGATATAGGGAACAGGAGGCCAGTTCAAAACAAGGTGATGGAGGAACTAATCTTGGAAACAATTTCCAGATACATGAATGTCATTGGGAGTAGTCAATCTATGAAGGGGATATCATACTTAATAAGCCTAAAAATCTTCTTCAATGGTGATTAGCTTGGTAGATTAGGGAAGAGTGGCAGACTTGGCAGATTCTCCTCAACTTTAACAAGATTTCGGACACTGTCTCCTGGAATTCCTTCCCCTCAGGTAAATCCCAGCCTGAGGGACTGAATTTTCTGAGATGTTTGCCATTCATGTTTTTTTTTTCATTTCTTAGAACAGCTGACAGCCTTTCTCTGCAGTACCAAGTTTCTGGCTGTAGAAGCAGGTATTGAAATTTCAAATGCTGGCATTATAAAATTATAGATTGTTAAGCAGTAACCTGCTTAAGGTTCCACAATATTTTCCCTCATGATTTACTATTTGTGATGGACAAGCTTTACAGGTGATCAATAACCCTTCTCCTACCAAAGGGAGATACTAATGAGAAAGTAGTGGCCAAGAACAGGACTGGTCTCAAACTAATGTGCAGGCTGTCCCCACATGCAGGTTCAGGTGAGCAAAGAGGACAGTGTGAATGGGTTTTCTGGCCTCAGTGGATTTCCAGAACCTGTCTTCCGTGCTATCTGTGTGCTGTGTGCACACAGACAAAATCCATTGTGTCAGGGAAACATTACAGCACTGAGGACTTGTGGATCAAATACCTTAAACAAGTAACACATGGAGGAAAGTGAAAGCAGTAGATCTCTCTTTGGTGTTCAGGTCAACTTACAGCTATACTCTGCTCTTCGGTGCAAAGGAAGGAAAATAAATGAAGAAATAAAGACCACCATTTGGGACTCAAACAGTAACTGGACAGGATCTTTCTACTCAAAAATCCTTCATTAAAGACAATGTCTGTTTTTACTGAAAATTGAAAATGATTTGCAATACATAGGAGGTAAGACCAAGTGATGAAATAATCTCATTGTTTTAGAGACCATATGACTGCCCATAACAACTGTGATTTTGTTTATAATTGTTCTGCACACCAGTCCTGAGATCCAGTATATGTTGTGACTAAGCTAGACAAATGCCAGAAATACTTGTATGAGATGATACATACACATGACTCTTAGGCAGGCTCCTTACGGGAACCGAAGGAGAATTTTCAAAAGAAAAAAATTAAAAGCTGTAACCATCCTGAGGAAATCTGATAGCAATGAAGGCAAGGCAGGGGTATCAGAATATTTGCCAAGAAACAAGCAATTTGTTTATACACACCCATTATTACATCAGCTGTTGCGCTGCAAGTCAGTATTAATGAGTTTTGAGAAACATGGGTTTGTCATTGACTGGGATGATTCCAAGCTTCATAAGGGCTTCCTAATGTCAAAACTGGTGCTCAGTAGCACTAAAATCTGTGTGTAAGAAAACCATCAATAGTAAGTCATGAGGTGTAATAATGTGGAACCCTAAGCAGGTTGCTGCTAACAATCCATAATTTATTTTATAATGCCAGCATTTTAAACATCAACACCTGCTTCTGCAGCCAGAAACTTGGTACTGCAGAGAAAGGCTGTCAGCTGTTCTAAGAAAGGAAAAAAATATACATGAATAGCAAAAATCTCAGCAAATTCATTCCCTCAAGCTGAAACATAAAGGACTCTGAAGAGTTCTGAGGGTTCTGAAATCAGAAAGACACCCATGTTAAGATATTCCAGCAATAACAAGATTAACAGAATCTCGTGTCAGAAGCTAGTGACATGTTACTAAAACAAGGAACACTTACAATCATAACACCAGTTTCAAGATCTCAGATGATGCGAATTCTATCATTAGCAAAAGTAAGTTCTAAAGGATGCAGAGATACAGTACTTTGTCTCTTTTGGGCCTGGTAATTGTCAACATGAAATTGTTGGGAAAAAATGTGTTTCAACGATCTGCTTAGTAAATATTGACCACCAACTCTAATTCCAATACCAATGCCATTTCAGAAATCCCTTAATTCTCAATGAAAGTTGACCTTATCATAAGCATTAACACTGGAGATACTAATTTACAATGAATGTGCCAAGACAAAACGGAATTAGGAGAGAATATTCTTATGGAAATACTTCAAAGTTTGAGGCTTTTTACTGTATTCTCCTCTGCAGATAGATAATGCTAAGCATGGGTATGATCAGTTCTGACAGTTCCCCTACCCTGATGCGAGGAAATCTTTTGTAATGCCTTCACCAGAGTATAGCAACACAGATGTAAAGCAATGTGATTTGAGAGACTCCTCACACAGCTTATACAATGCCAGACTGGCAAAATTAACAGAATACAGAAATTTAACATCTGGCTGAACTGACAATATCTGGAACAAGGTTTCACATTCATTCCAGGAAGCAAGAATGTAATGCAAAGATCCCATATAAGAGACAGGTCTCATCTGACCCTTAGGAAAACCATGCCAGTGGCACATAAAAATAATAATAAAAAAATGTCACAAACAAGACCTTAAATCACAGAATGCAAGAAAATCATCAGGTGCAGAAGACAGTGTGGTACTACTACAGGTAAAGAGACAGAGGTTCCATCTCTCCAAGAAAATAGTACAGATTAAAAAATTCCAAAAACTTGATAAAGAAAAATAACACTTTTAATTTCATAAATACCAGTTAATCTGATACTTGCAACTCCAAGCAGTTTACTCTTTCCATTTCAATCTTTTCTAGTATGTTGTTGAGACATTGGATTGAGTGCTATGGTTATTTCTTCAGGCAAAACATCCCAATGTTCATCATTCCCGAATCTTGTCTTTAGAAGTTATACTTGTGACAAGCAGAAGCAAAACTGAGGGAGGCAAAAGGCTTACACATCCCCAGGGACAGACTCAGCTCAGCTTTTGTTGCTTTTCTAACCTTCTTCAGCTGGTTTGTGTGATAAACCCCCAGACCAAATAATTACTTAAACTAATTATCAGGGAAAGAAGGGACCAAAAAAACCCCAAAGCACTTCTTGAGCAAAATCAGCCAAAAAAATTAGCATGTGATTCATGTTTAAGTTGCCCCACCTCATTTTACAAGACTTCTAAAATAGCTACACCATGCAGCATCATTTATATAACGTAAAAGATAGCCCAAACAGTGTCAAATGCTGATTTTTCAAATTATTATTTGCAAATATTATTGCTATATTTCCATATTTTGTAGCACATTACCAAATGTTTACAAAAATGACAAACTTCCCTTTCTCAGAACACATAATTTATATATTACACATCATTAAATACATGCCTGAATAGGATTTTTGACTAACAGTGTTAATCACCCTGAGGCCATGCAATTGTTAACAAAATCAGGTAATTATAAAATCACATCTGGCTTTCAATGAAATGCATATTTCTCAATAAGAAATTTTGGGGTATAGTAAGATTCTAGCACAACATCCTGAGCAAATGTAGAAGAGGATTGACAATACAGGATGCAGGGGAACTGAAATATTTCTTTATGGTAACAAAAGAATGTATCTATGCACAGTGAAATTGCCTATGCACCCAGTTACAGTAAGAGAATACTTAGGTAAATGGACATGTAGCTAGATAGGGACTTTTTTACACAAAAACTGAATTGATTAGTATTAGGTTGCAAACTTAATAAATCAGTAGTAAGAGCAAGAGTCCTTTGCTCCCTTATTTTATTTAACATGTATGATAGTCATGATAGGATGGCTGTTCCTCAGTCACTCTGCTGGGTGGCTTGCTCTCTGAAGGGAGCAAGCAGAGATGGAACAGCAGGAAAATAAAACATATGCTAATGAACACTGAAAAACCAAAGATGCAGGAATGTACAAGCAACAGGAAAACTAAGAAAAGAACTCAAAAAGAGCTCAGAAAATAATTATTTTTGATATGGTGGTATATACCAGCTGATCTTAACTTTAATTTTGAAGAAATATTTGAATAATATTTGAAAAATGCAGGGAAGCTTTGACACATTCATACACTGCAATCTGTTTCCTGAAACTGTTGCCTTCACTTGCAAACAGAAACAACCTGTACATACAAAGAAATCTTCAACTACATGTCCTCTCATTTTTTCCTGCTTAGTCCAAGAAAATACTCATGGTGAGGCTGTTAGAACAAGTTCATTCATTGTCTTGAAAACATTACTTTATTAATACAAAATACAGTGGATATGACTTTGAGACGGAAGAATAATTACTATATTTTTGGCTAAAGAGCTAGAGATGAGTCAAAAGGAACTTCTTGGCAGTACCCTGCCCCAAGCAAACAAAACAATCTGTGTATTTTACAAACAAGCTCAAGAGGAAGATGCTGCTTGCTCATAACTCCCCAGATAGTTTAGGACACGTGCAGAGTTTCCCCACTCACACTCTGATATTTCTATCAGAACCTCTGGTGAACAATCACACGTTGATTCTCCCAGTTGCCGATGAGAGAATCCATCCAGTTCAAACACTGTGCTAGGCACTCTAGCATGATGCCATTTCTCTGAGCCATGGTATTAATGCTCAGTTAAGAGTTCTCTGACTGATTTTCTGATATATTTTGCATTAGAAACTGTCACCAGTCCCATAACAACACTCCCACTCTCTGTCTCTCTGCCAAAAAGAAGAAAACAGACTACATGGCTCTTACTGTTTTAATCCTTCCCCGGCAGGCAGCCAAACAATCAAAAACCTCTATTTAAAATCTTTAGCATTCTTTTCTGTGAGCTACAAAATTGTCCTTTCCAGCTTGATCACTTCCTTCTCCTCTCATATACATTAAATATAAGTATTTCCAATGAGACATCCAAATTCTAACCAGTTTTAAATATGCCACATACAGAGAAAGGAAGTAGTATTTTCCTAGGTTGGAACTAAGAAAGATCCTCTCCTCTCAGAATACAAGAATAGCAATCAGTCCTTCTGAATAAAAACAGCTTCAATAAGCAGCATCACCAACAAAAACTTATTATTATGCAGTCACCAAGTAAAGTGATGCCTGTCCAAGCTTGTGAACATTTACTCAGTATTATGTTATATAAATTCTATTCAAAAATAAAATTTATATTTTCATATTTTCCCTACATTTCCAGTGTGGGCTCAATTACCACAAGAGAATTATTTTGTCAGCCTACAAGTAAATACCATTATCTTAGTTATGATCATTGACAATTAAGCCGCAAGGATTTTTTTAAATGTTCACACATGGTCTTTTTTCTTATCTCAGGCTAAATTAATTTGGCATTGGGACAGTAAAAGTCAGGAAATTTTAGCTTACTGGAAATTATTCTAGAAATTCCATTTTTTATGAACATACTTAGGGCTAAACATCAGACTTTTATCTATTTGCACAATCCTGTAACCTATGGCTTACTCATGCACAGTGCCTATAGTATTTAGAATCACCATCCTTAAGTGGCAAGAATTGTCAAAAGCAAGGGAATTCATTTTTGTATCTTCTTGACTCAGGAATGACTAACAACTCCACAGCCTAAAAGTTGAGAATTAGGAAAAAATTCTGTATATTGTGCTCGAATAGTTTTTTTTCTTTCCCCTAGCAGATGCATCTGACACTCCCTCCCTTTGCAAGTGAACCAGGCCAGATGAAAAGCAAGGGAAGAACACTGTGTTACATTGTTCTTGATGAACTCTAAAAGAATCAACAAAAATATTGGTGTAGTTGGAAATTCTGGCCATGCTGGTTAACCTGAAAGCAGCAGACACTTCACTGACACACTTTTCAACTTCAAACACCAAGATGATCTTCATTACACAGATTAAATAATACTGCTGAAATTTGACTGCAAAGCAGAGGATAAAAAAAGGAAATTCATTTTGTTTTGCTGACATTGCTGAATGCTTATCTGGCTGTTCTGTCACCATATCTTGTTTAGTCTAACATGAAACTACTTTTCTTGCCAGTGAATAAAATCTCCTACTCAAGCATTTGACTCAGATACGATCTAAGAATAGTATTCACTATCAGATATAAAATTCAGAGAGAAAAGGTATATTGAAATGGAGAAGAAATTAACATCACAAAAAATCACATCTGAGTAGCATTCAAATAGCTTCGCACATGTAAAAACAGATTTTGGCTTGGTGAAGTCTACAAAAAGCTGTAATCCTTAAAAAACAATGTTCAAAATGAGCTGGTCATTGACAAGGCCCCACATTCTGACTGCATTTGTGGACTGCATGAGGAACAAGACCTTAGCCGTAGTAAAGAAGAGCAACAAGAGTTTAGCAAAGATTTGCACAGAGAACAACTTTTAAAAATGGCAAAATAAGTAAGATGAAGACTGTAAATAAAAGTGCATCCTGAGGCTTCTGAGTGTTTCTGTCTTGGAAGCTTGGGCTCCTTTTGAATAAGATATAAAAGAGATTTGCTTCTTTCAAAGTTTGTTTTCAGGCTTGCTAACTACAAACTCTTAAAAAACAGCAAGATATGGAACCAACATCTTCAAATAGTACAGAAAAGATGTTCATTTACTTTGTTTTAATGACCATGCATGGCAAATTTGGAAAAGCTGTGTTTCAACAGAATAATTTTAAATTGAGTAAATTTATCTGATCTCTGAGTGAAGCAGATTCACAGAAAATATTTTTTGTCTCCTTCTGTTCACCCACTTTAGAGATTTGTTGGTTTGTCTTTTTTGACAATTGTTAAGCTGCAAACCCCAGAACTTCCTCATCTTTCATATTTTAAAGTAATACATATGACAGAAGCAAAACAGCTTATAATATATTCACAATTATTCCCAGCTGTTTACAATCTTCTTGTATGAGAGAAAATATATTTGGCTTTGGGAAAACTTTTAGTTTTGTTCATGCGACAGACAGGGCATGATATTAGAAATATTGCATTAAAAGTCCACAGCAGGTGAGCTATATGCATCATTAATTCAAAATGCTATGGCTTCTGTTTTGCTCATTGTAGAGGCAGTAGCAGTTCTGTAAATCTGTAAATCAATGCCATTCAGTTCTAGAGAGTCCTGGATTCAGCTAGTTTGAGGGGAAGGAGCTACATATCCAAGCAGAAGCTACATATCCAAACTGACCTAGAGAAAGTTTTCACATAAACATGTCTGGAGGAGCACCCAAAACAACTAAAATTTATTGGGAAACTCTTTGGTGCCCAGTACTCTGCCTAAGTCAAAATGTTCAGGCAGAAGTTAAACCATGAAGCAATCATATCTGCCAAAATATTTGCCCTGTGTTTTATTATGCATAGTTTACATGCTTATTCAGAAACTGACATTATTCTGGAAAGATACTATGTGCAAGGATGATGATGCCTGTTTAAAAATCTCAAATAAATACAACTATTTATCCAAACATAATTATACATATACATAGGTACACCAATAACCACTTTCTTAGGGAAAATTTACTTCCCTCCTTTTAGCTTGCCTCAACTTTCAACAGTTTTTGTCTTCAGTAGCCATAGGAGACACAAACGACATATATGCAATAACCATTTGACAATAAGGTTATTGTTTGAAATCTTTCACTTATTTGATTTAAATTATTAATGCTAATTGTATCTAGTTGCACATGATTATTCTCTCTTTAACTACAGGTAGCAGGATTCCAGTTCATGTCCTCATCACCACTGCAGCTGCTAGCATGTCCCACAAACCACAGTGGAGTGTGCAGAAAGCTTTTCACACCAGTGCTGTTAGCAGAACGCTACAGATCTCCACCCACTAACATTTCCTGACAGTACCCACAGCTTCAGTCCTACACTAAGAAGGGTCAGTTGCTAGAATAATCCCGCAGCTCAGAGATTAAAGCCCTGACAACGTAATTCCATTGCTGTACAACTTCCACATGGGGAAGGAAAGAACCTTTTGGCAGAGGCTAAGCACTTTCCAGAGTAAAAATGTCATTGTTTACTTCTTCCCTTTCAACTCCAGGCAGAGTTACCAAGCCTGCTATGCTTGGACAATTGCCTGGTGGTTTGATCAGCCTGAGGCAAGCAGGAGGTGCTTGAAAGCTCATCCAGATCCATTTATGATACCACAGTTTATTTTCTGTGTAAAGAACAATTGACAGTTACTTCAGTTGATTTTTTGAGGTTTTTATATTTAGATAATCTTTTGCACTGTTTTCCTCCAGCAGTGCAACTAGAGAAGAAAATATGAAAGTTGTTCCTTCTGCTGTGGCAAAGACTCAGATGCACAGTATTTGGCCTAGCCATAGTTCCAGAATATCCTAATGTGGACATAGCTTTTACTGGCAAAAGAATACTAGCTAATGTCACAGTTTGCTGAATTAGGGTGAGCAGTTTTTCAATTATTTATATTTTTTCCATTTCTACAAGGTTTCAGCTGTCCAACAATTTTCCTAACCCAAGTGTCCTTTAAATAAATAAGCTCCTCAGCAACAAAAAACACATCCAAGATCAGGCCCAGATCCAAGGTAAAATTTACACCATTTAAACTCTTCCTAAAGAGATGGCAGGACAGAGTACTTACTTAACAGAGTATGCCTCTCTCTCCATTTCTGCTTTCAAGCTTTGTGTTAGAATCATTTTATTTGTGAGGGCATAATTATTTTCTCTCATAATAAAAGTATTTCCACATTAGAAACATTTTACTTGTCCCTGCTGAAACCTTTTAATTTCACTCCTGAATATTTTACATGAATGTGCATTGCCAAATTGCAAAACCAACAAGATGCTTCCCCATCTTCTCCAATTATATTTTTCAAGATAAAACACAGGTGCAAAGTCATAATTTTTTTACTTTAGATAAAATGTTAGTGTGTGCTGACAACATCCTGAATTTGTGTAAATAGTTTCCATTTTTGTATGACTTTGCACTGCCTAGAATTTGGACAGGTACATCACAAAGAAAAAACATGTAACCAATCAAACAAAGGAGTTTCATTTAAGAGTGTCTCTTTTTTCACAGAGGGGCAAAGAAAGGGAGGATGATCAAGATTTGAGTTGGTCTGTAATATAGAAAGGACTCTTTAAGCCACTAGATCCTTCCACTTATAACTTCTGGGTATTCACTACATTTATATACTTCTGTTTCTAAGCTGATAAAATGTTAGAGTGGTTTACAAGAAGGAAAACAACTGTCAGCTGTGCAAGTGGTTAATTTTTGGTAGACAAAATCTCTTTAGCTTTCTTTTAACTAGAGTCAAATCTTCTAACCACAGAGCAGAGAAGTAGAACTGGCGCAATCTTGAGACAATGAAACAATCGTAAACAATATCATATGTCAGTTCTGGATATTGATATGAATTAATTAATCTATTTATTAGGATAAGAGGTGTATACAGGCAAAATATGAAATAGGCATCCTACAGCATCTAGAATATTCAGGCTATTGCAAGAAGAAACTGCAGTTCTAGGAACCAAAGGAGTAAACTGTAATTGTACCACAATTTGCTGATAGTGGAAGAATAGGCTTGGGAATGAAAAGCTCTGCTGTTCACAGAGCAGCTGAAACTGTTTTGAAGTGAGTCAGCTTGAAGTTACTAAACCAGACAAAGTCTTAACCACATCAGTGCCAGGAATGGCCAGTCACTGAAAGTGTGGTAGAAGGCCTATAATGACAACATAGAATTTATATTCCTAAATTTGTTGTCCTCCTCAAGAGTGCTTTTGAATATCCTCTTCCTGTTTGTCTGTTGTGAAAAACAGCATAGTGATGATGAAGAGACTACAAATTTCAAACAATTTATTTATTCAAGCCATAACATCGTTTCCTTACTATTATGCCCTGACAATATGAAGTATTAAACTTTTGAACAATCTGCAAACATGCACTGGAAAGTTTATTTCATAAAAAGTCAGAAAGGTGATCTAAATGATACCTGTCTAGGAGGGCAAAGGGATGACATATCACCTAACACAAGAGTGAGTTGGACACACAGTATCAAAATCTTGGTTCTAACTTGGGCTTCTTTGCAACTCCGGACCTCAACACAGTGAGCCAGCCTTTCTAAAATGAATTCAAATGTGTTTTGGAAAATGCCATTCACAATTTTTCCGTAAATCAGATCACACAAACCAAGATGAGAATAAGATCCCAATCATCTCTCCTGGCCATGCCCTGCACTAGCTCTCCAGTCATTACTCATCAGCCAGCACCCCCTTGGTTCACAGCTGGGAGAAGGTGCAATTCAACAAAGAGCTATCACTACAAATGGAAAACCCACAAATTCCCAGAGGCACGTGCAATGTGTGCCTCACCAACCACACCCCTACTGACAGTGTACACTGCGTCCAAAGGCTCACAACTTCCTCAAACACCACTTCCTCTCAGAGCATGCCAGGTGCACAATAATAATCCCAGAAAAGCCAACACCCACATGAACTTTTAAACTGACTTTTTAAAAAGAGCACATTCATTACTAAATTTTTTTTGTCTTGGCTATTTGTAATGACTGAAAAAAAAATACTGAATTAAACTGGAATGAAAGAAACATGACAAACAGGAATTATACTAACTTGATTACAAATTTAAATATACAAGGTAAAACTGAACACCATTAATATCAAATGGAAATATGCAATACCTTGATATCTACTTTTATCTCCTTAGAGAATATTATCTGTAAAAGTGTCCTTCAACTTGTGTTCCTCAAAATACAAGTATAAATTTTGGAAAAAGAGACAAACTGTATTGCAACAAAATGTGCTGATGACCTAGCTACACAAATTGGCAAAAAAAGATGGTCAAATGAATAAAAATCATTAAGAAAGAGACAACAAAGAATATCACTGTGCCTAAGCACTGTATAAAGCACAGAAGGTACAACTGATGCAGCTGTCTCTGCCCCATGCCCCAAACCCGATAAAAATGGAGATGGCACAACTGAAAAGATAAAGGAAAAAAAGCAACTGTGGGCAAAGTTTAGAAGTAGATTTCACATGAAGAAATAAATTTCAAAATAAATGAGCAAGTGAGCCAACCAAAAAAAAACCCCACCCAAAACTTTTCAACAGAGGGAACAGCAGCTGAAGGCTGCTACACTAAAGATTTGTGAATCGGTAGTGGAAGAGTAGAGGTGAATGGGAAGTAATTGTTTCCTTTCCCCTTAATCATGAGGCCAGAAAGCATTGAACTGAACTTTTGAGGGCAGAAATGAAACATGCCACTTGCTTCTTTTTTTCTCCTAAAATACTTAGTTAAAAAAATAGTATAGGATTCAAAACATAGCATGTATACAGCAATTTCTCTCTTGCTACTTTCTCCCAGGACATTTACAGAATTTTAGTATTTCTGCAGCATAAAGAACATTTACGGGCAACAATGTAAGCAAAATATATGCTCATAACAGCTTCATTTTCGTAGAAAGTCAGGTAAAAAATGGTACATTGGTCCTCAGACATTTCTGGTACACCAAGTGTTTCAAAATATTTTTATTCCATGTGCTGTTCTTCCATGTTTCATCTGATTTGAATTCAAGTATACTGTGGATGATAATAGTCGTAAATGCAGTAATATATTATCAGTATATATTCATGTACTAAATAAAAAAATCTACAGTGTAGAGGGGAAAGATGACTAGAGTGAAGGAAACCTCTTTTTACACAAGAGATTTCTATGTTCACACTTTTAATGGGTTCTAAATAATTTCCCAGAGTAAGAAAGATTAAGACCTAAAAATTATTAAAAATTAAAATATATAATAAATAAAAGATAAAATAATAGTTATATAATAAATAATATATAATATATTATAATATTATAAAATGAAATATTTTAAATATAAAATAAAATATTTAAAAATACAAACATACAGAAAAAAAAGTACAGTTGTGAGACACAAATCTGTGAGTTTAGAGAACATGAACAAAATCAGAAGGATTGTTTTCATACCCTGAAAAACTAAAAAAAAAACGAAAATAAAGACCCTAAAAACCTAAAAAATCCACAGAAAAAAAAAAAAAAGTGGGTTTTTATTTTCATCTTTTGGGGATGGGTAGTGGGATCCAATCCAAAGAAAGCTATAAGGAAAGTCTTAGAGTGTATCATATACCTAAACTAGAAAAAAACCAAACCAGACCATTTAAAGCAATAGTAATACTGGTAATTTCAGCATAATTTTTCATTGTAAAACTTAAAAAAAATAAAATAACAGCTATTTATGGAATATAAATATCCATGAGTTTGAACGATATTTTTTTCTTGAAGTTTACTTATATATGTCATCCTTTTCCAAAAGTAATTTCAGTTTTGACAAATGCACATTCTTAATAGAGAAAGAAATAGTATCTAATATACCTGAGAAAGTCTGGATAGAAGGTAAAAGCACTTCTCATCAAAGAATGGATAATAGAAAGTAGCTTTAATAAATGCAGTACTTTCTATGGAAAATTCACATAAAAGCCATGACAAAACTTAAATAAAATGTAGAGCATACAGTTGCCTGCTGTTACCTACACATGAAATTCTTCAGGTGAGGGAAACACCAATGGAGCCAATTCTTTGTTACCAAAATGTAAAAGCATAACCAGGGCAACAACTTGTGCCAGTTATGAAAGATGACACTATGCACAGTATTGTTTATGGTACAACATGCTTGTCATAAATGGCAGAGAGTTTCCAGAAGACACCATAATTTATTATTTATATAGAAAATGTTACTTGGGGCTAGTTACAAGAATACTTTGCCAAAAGTGGATCCCAAATGGAAGTAATTTTGAATTAGCCTGAGATTATGAGATCATCAAAAATATCTCTCTCACTTCATAATTGTACTTTAACTCATTCATGAATCATGAAGTTAGCATTTCAAAACTACTCATCTATGCAGCAATCAGATAAATAGAAGAGGAATAAAAACTCAAAGATGCACACCAACATCTCACACACTAACTCCTGAACCTAATTTATATAAAAATCCTCTTGATTGTATAAAGGAAATTTGATTCTAGAGAATACAGTCGACTACTACAGAGTTACTAACAACTGGATTTCACATGCATAGTGTTAGTTGGTCAAACAACTGAGGACAAGTCAATTCTATATGCAAATTACTGTGAAATATCATATACCATTTCTATTTTACATTTTCGATAGACAATCTATTTCATGACAGCTACTCATTCTTGAAGCATATACTCACAATTTTTCTATTGCAAATTACATCCTCAAATTTTGAATTTTCTTAAATCTTCTGAACATTCTCTCTTACTGAGCATCATAAATGTCAAGATGACTGATATTTCTAATTTCCTGATGCATATATTCTGTTGAAACATTTGCATTTTTACATCCCCTTTAGACTAAATTGGCTCTGTGAAGGGCCATGGCAGCAGTCCCTGGTATTGTTTACTGTGGAACCCAGGCTTTAGAGAGTAAGTGGAAAAATCTACACAAGAAGAAACATGATAACTTTCAGATTACTGGCAAAGTTCTCCACTCTGTGCTAAGGAAGTTCTAGCAGTAAATTTCTGAGAAGCAATATATTACATCATGACAAAGGGAACAGTAAAAATCTACTCCTGGGAGTCTGTGACATAAAGAAGGAGATATCCCCAGAACAGTGGTGATCCACCAAAGAGGGATATTTTTGTACACTCCATCTTCCCAGTAAGTGATCATAATAACCCCAATATTGTTTCTAATGTAAACGCAGGTGCCACCCACAACAAAACGTAACCTGCAGCTCCTGATTCTTTCTTAACAACTGGAAAAGGGATGCTAGGCTCAGAGGTGATTGTGGACAATAAACCAGTGCAAGTCATTTAACTCTGAAAGACATCTATTTTATTGAAACACCCTTTTCTGAGGAGTCTGGAGACTGTTTCAATCTCACAGCAGGGACACAGACACAAAAGAAGAGTTCCTGGGGGACACTGAAGTTGTAAAATACAGTAAGCAATGTCACAAAGAGTGAAAATAGCTGTGGTTTACATCTACATAATTTTTAAAGGAAATTAATTGTTGAAGACTAGGCAATAAAATTAAAGAAAAATAAAAATATGTAACACTCAAATTGCAAGGCATATCTACTAGTACTACAAATTGCTGTTGCATTTTTTCATACTTACAGATGTACCAAAATATAATCCATCTAAGCAGACAAAGCAATACCAGGTTTTTCAGAACATTTAAGCTTAATACAAAAAATAGCTTTGTCATTAACAAATAGTGTTTATAGTCATAACATATGGCCTTACTACAGTGGACAGCGCTGTCCAAAAAAATCAAAAGTTAGAACTGGCATGTGAAATAATAGAAAAACAGAACAAAGAAGCCGCCTCACCTCAAAGAAAAATTAAGCTTAAAGAAAAACAGATTAATCTCAACAAAAACAGATACTGATAAAAATGAAAGTCACAGAAGTTTCAGATTGATAAGCAGTGCAAATGTGAAACTCAATATCATATCAACATAATTATCATCTGCTGTTTGACCCAATTAAAGAGATTATATAGATCCATCTCTCTTTTAGGAATTAAGATAAGAACTTTACCTAGCCAAATAGCAAACCAATTCAGCAGAAATTCCCTAGGAAAAAAATTAATTAGACTTTTCTTTTACATTAGAGTCTGTTGTGCATCAATACAATGACTGGTAAAATCAGACATGAACAACAATCAGCTTAACCTATTTTGGAATTGCAAACCTTTAATTGTTCTCATAATTATGTGGGTTTTGAATGGCATAATCTGTAAGACTAAAACTAAGACAGCAACCTAAATACATTATTTCAGATAATTTCAGATATTTTACAAAACTTTAATCGTTATAGGCCATTGTTATCAATTAACATTTATAAGTGCACACAGAAATTACTCTCTGTTCTGGTCTAAGTACTAAAAACAATTGCTCTACATATCAACATCTGTAACAGCTTGCTGGCACCCTCCTCAAAATCTGGGGTGGTGCAAGGGGAAAACAATACACAGTCTACTCCACTCGTGACTGAGGTTCGTTTGTTCAGCAGCACTGTCACTGCATAAACCATCCTAGTCAGTACAAAAATAAACAAAATAATTAGCAAAGAGGAGAAAAAAAGACAGTCTGTGGCACCTGTCACTACAGTCTCTCTATGCTAATAATTCAGTTCACTTCTAAATGTTAACTTATTTATTACACAAACTGATTATTTCACTTCCTATAGAGGAACTTACAAATGCTAGCTACAATTATTTACTACATGTAATTAAGTAAGTCTGTAGAAAAAGTCAATATACTTCATAGTTTCATATTAAATCTTTAACTTATCACAGAGTGAGAGAGGTCAAATACCTTGCTTGACTCACATTACCCTGAAGGAGAATAAGCAGAACTAAAGCATTTAAACATTAGATTTTTGGTCAGCGGTCCAGACTTAGTTAACCAAACCAAACAAAAAAGAATTACAAACCCCAGAAAAACACAACAAACCCCAATCAAAAGTATGCCACTGTGCCAAACCAGAGACTTCTCAAATGATTTCCCTTTTTTTTCACAAGAAGAACCACAATTTCTACAGTGTTCCCAAGTCAAGATTAAAATAACTTTCATAATACAAAATAATGTGGCATTTGAGCCATTTGGTGGCAGATATAAAACAATATGCAATATACTTAAGTAGCTAAACTATTGGATAAATATTAGATAAATAGCTAGATCAAGCACAGCCATGTTTCAGTGCTTGGCACATGTTAAGTTTAAAAGGTCTGTTGAATTTTCATGATGGAGAACTCTCAGATTACTGGTGGAATCTGTCAGAGTATATGGATTAGAGTCTTTTTCCATTAATATGTTTTGCTGAGTATGACATTTGCATGAAGATACATGTACATGAAGCTGCACATGACAGGTGAGAAGATACAGCAGAGAAGCTGATACAGAAAGAACATGTTCAGTGTTCAGTATGAACTCTTCCAGAATATCTGGTGACAGTACTACCTGTTTAATGCCAAGTTTAATGCCCAACCAATTCAGCTGTTTATTTAGCAAAAGCTGCCAACAAAGATGTCAACATCATAAACAGTAGTTACTTGTGCAGTTTGGAGAGCTGCCCACTGGGAGTGGAACTGATGCAAACAAGACACAACACAGACTATGAAACAAGCATTGGAAGGCAGTTTTAAACATAAATTTGTATTTGTGTGGGGTTTCATGGATGTTAGTGCTATTGCAAGGCTGAATGGGATTTCAACATTCCAAGCTGCAGCAAAGTAATTTTTAATAGATTATGAAAGTTCACCAGATATAAATCAATAATTAAGAGTATTGAATTAGTCCAGTCTTTAGCTTACAGATGTTAAAAGATGTTCCATATTCTCCAATTAATGTACTCTCCATATCTATTCATAACATCTAATTTTCTCTCATTAAAACAGATGTAGTTAGCAATGTAGGAACTAGCTGTTTATTAAGTTCTTTGAACATTGTCTCAAAACACAGTCCACACAAGCACAGTACTCAATCCAACTTCTACATGCCAAAGGGAAAAACAAAAAAGATTACTGCATAGCTTTGCCTGTAGAAAACTGCAAAGGTTAACTCTCAAAGGCGAGAAGTCTTTGAGGATTCAGGAAGTTTTGACCACAGCTGGCACCATATTAGGCTGTGTGAGAGGAATTTACCAGGACAGCCCTATCTGGGAAGTAAACCAGTACCATACAGACAGCGTAGAAAGGAGCAGCACATGAGAGAAGCAGAGGAAATGTTTGCCATTAAATGGTGAGCCAACAAGTCAGCGGTCAGACATTCCACTTTGGGCTGATCTCTTGTCTTTCTTATGGGGCCTATTCCTTAGGGGCTTTTTTCTATCAGTCCAGCATGTCAAGAGAACAAAGTTTAGAGCAGTAAGAACCAGCCATCAAGCCTTGGAACCTTGAGCCCCTCCCAAAAGAAACAAGACCTCTATGTTATTTTAGGATTGCTTTTATAAACAAAGGATTTTGCAACTTTGAAAAAAAATCTCAAAGAGCATACCTTCAAATTTAAAGAGAAAAAACATAGAAAGCGAATGTCTTTGTTAGTTCAATCATTTCTCAAAGGAACTGATTATGGTAACAAAAATAGAAAAATTGTATCTATGTGCATAATTCCCTCTGTCACCGATTCTTTCTCCACGCACAGTATTTCCAAATCACTGTACATCACCACACCATAATTTCCCTGAAAACTGAGCTATTACTTAAAAGCATACAGGTTTTGAAATTATCTGGAAGAAAGTTGGGAAATAGAAAAATATGTCACCTCTTACTCATTTTGGAGCAGCACATTAAAACCGCAATCTATAAAGCATGAAAAATATTATCATGCTCAAGTGTTTTTTTTTCTAAGTATCAGCATCCATCATTTTCTTTGCTATAGTATGGTCCCAAATCTATTATTCATATATTACAGCCAAAAATATTAAAGGACAGCCATGGTTCAATGTTAAGGGCTTCTTGAGGTGAAGTAAAACATTCCAAAATTCACCCTCAAAAGAGCAGGCTAAAATAACATGCAGACTCTATAAAAGAACAGCTTTTCTATTAATTCAGCTTTACCACCTTAATCCAGCAAAAGACACCAATTCTTAACAGGAAGAGCAAAAGCTATTTCTCCTCCTGCCACCTTTCCTCCTTCATTCCTTTTGTAATCTAAACCCTGGAGAGGACAGAAGTAATTAAAAAATGAGGTTTCTATACTTGCAGCTTTGTCAGCATCTTACCCAGGTGACAGCAATATACTGCTTTTGAGCCTTTTTTGTTCGGTTAAAAGGGAATTCAGATGTAGGTGTTGCTTGCATGATGACTAAATAAGGAAAAAACAGAGAACATTAAAGTCCTTTCTCACCAGATTATATTTTGTCACAAACATAATTTGCTATTTTTAGGTGAGAGTGTCATAAGTAACAATGCTTTTAAGTTTTTGATGTTCAAATCACTTTTTACAGAAGATAGCAGATGGCTCAGCTCACATGTATTAAAAACATGAGGATGCCAGTGTGCAGGTTATTTTCAGAAGCAACACAAAGATGAGCAAAAGCATTAAGAAGAATCTTAAGACGACTTGGCTCTTTTACTATCTTCCCTATCAACAACTGGAACATGCCAAAAACATGATATTAATTAATGTTACACTATTTGTCAGCAGATAAGTTGAAGGAGTTTTTAGAACAGCATAGAAGCAAGCAGGGCCCTTAGGTATTCCTAACCTTTCCTGCTATTAACCCCCACAGCTTTTTAAAAAATAATAAAAAATCCCCAACCAACAAGTTAACTGGGAAAGATATTTTTTATCTCAGCAACTTACAAAAGTAGTTCTACCATTTTGACAGATGTTACAAAGTAAAACGTAAATCTCAACTCTAAATAGTCACCCATAAACCAGAATCTGATCCTCCTGACATCATGCACATGCCCACATCAAAAACTCATCATGTCATAGGTATGCTACTATGTTGGATTTCTCTTGAAGTGACTCTTGCAGGCACTATTTATCATTTCAAGATTCTGGAAACATGCTTCAAACATAGCAAATTTATTCAAAATAGCCAGAGAGCCCTTGCTGTGCTCTATCACTTGTACCATACTCTTGAAGAAAACATGCTACATCATCTTAATTGTAGCAACAGCTGCATTTGCACAATTGTTTCTGCGTTACTTCTTGTTAATAAAGCAAGATGTCAAAAGAAGTAGAATCATGATCATCTTTTCGAACATTTCCATTAGTTGAATCACTACTTCTGGCTCTGACTCCCAGCAGAGAGCCGAATGTGGGAACTGTCCTAGACAGCACTGAAAGTATTGTAATGCTGCCCCTACAGAACCTCCCTGCAAGCCATGATGGATCAATTCTTCTGTTTTAGAGCCATTTTAGAACAAGTATAAACCACATTCAGCTCTTTAAATGAATGCATTATAATATTGTTGGAAGTATTGTTTAAAGGCAGTATTCTGGCAGTTCTGTTATCATCAAAAATGACTGAAAGTCAGGTAAAGAGGGCTCCTTAGCAGCAGTGCAGAATCGAGAAGCAGGCACGATTTACTGCAGGCTGTGGGGGACAGCTCCATCCAGTGTGCATCCCCATCCTCTGCAGACCACACTGCTTGCACACATTCACCACAGGCATGTGAATCACAGTTCCTAGGATTTCAGGCACATTATAATTGCTCATTACCATAAAATTCTCCCCTGGTTCAGCACCTTTCACAGTCTTGTTTTGGCTGTGGCTTCATTCCTAAACCAGATACACTCCCCTCCAAAGTTCCTTTATCTCCCTTCTGTCCTTGCTCAGTAAGCAGATCCTGCACCCCGTCTCTTTGCTAAAAGCACACAGATAGAACTAACTAGAACTTTTGCTAAAAGCACAGTAGAACTCCTTGTTCTTAGATTAACCCTTTGGCACCAATTTCCTCTTTGGAAACCTCAAATTCCTTAAGGACATTTGATAAGTCTCAACTCAGGTTTTATCTACAGTACCTATATTCCTGCAAGATTAAGGTAAATCATTTTGTGAACACGACCAGTAGCGATGCTGATAATTATTACAATTATAATCACAGTTATAATGGTTTCCTGAACCTCGGCCAGCCATCCTTTCAAGGACCATTCTCCTATTTCTTGAAAAATTTTATTGAACCAATTAGTTTCAGAGGCTGTTTGGATAGATAGCATTGCTGTCAGAAACTTGCTCTATTTTGTTGTCTTTGGAGATCTTCTGTTACATTTGAGATGTGTACACAACACTGTTCTCTATCCAATGTTTAATATTCACAAAACCCTTCTTCTTTGGACAATATTAGATGCAAAGCCATTCTGTTTCGTAATATCATGTTAGTATCAATTTAAAATCTGGAATCCCCTTTCTGTGGCTTTGGATAGTTTCTTTATTTACCAAGTTCCTTTGCCATTACATTAGTCAGATTATCATATTGAATCACCATTGACAGATTTATGGGGATAAATCCCCAAGGAATACATTCCCCTTCTGAATCAGGGATAGGGAGACAGGCTATAATGGTGGACAGAGCACACATTTTACCAAACCTGTGGATTAAAGTCAATATTAAATTTTCTTCAACACATCCACCTAAAGATAAAATGATTCCCATAAACATTAGTCTATACATTTTGCTGCTCATTTACAATTGTCTTTGAAATTTTCAGCTGCAGTCTGGTGTGTGGTCAGGTGTCTGGTCTGGTGTTTTCCACTGTTCACTCTGGGTCAGGAGCCCTCTTAATTTGAATACAATGTACCCAGGAGTTAATTCCTTTCACTTTCACAGCCATTCTTGTAGTCAACAGAACCAGATAAGGTCCCTCTCAGTGCTCCTGAAGTGGCTCAGATTTCCAGGTCTTGATGTATATGTGATCCCTGGGTTGAAATGAATGAACTGGAGTGTGTAGGGTAAGAGGTTCTGAGAGAACAATAAATATTTATCATTCTATTATGTATATTATAATATTATATTATTATCATTATAATTTAATTCAAGGATTTCCCTAATGAAATTAAATATTCTATTTCCTGATTCCCAATTTGTTCCTCTTGCAAAGTTCTCCTGAACATAAACTCATACGGGCTCACCTTCAGGTTAGCCCTTACAGGGCCTGTACTCGAATTCATAACAAGGCTAGTGGTAAAACCTGTGGCCATTTCCAGAAAGTTTCCTGACACATTTTGCTCATGTGTCCTTTAAAGTTTGATTCATCCACTCAGCCCTTCCATTAGATTGTGATCTCCATGGACTACGTAAATCCCAGCTAATACTCAGCTGCTCACTAAGTTGCTGTAATACTTCAGGTATAAAATGACATTCAAACCTGGGTAGGATTTCTTTGAGGAGTACCTTGGTGACTTCTGTAACCTTGTTGATACAGCAGCAGCAAGCTTCTGGCCACCAGGAAAAGGTATCTATTAATACCAGGAAATACTTGTATCCTTTTTGGCATGGTAGCTCAGAAAAATTAACTTTCCAGTAACCCCCAGGAGTGGTTCCTCTCTTAGTAATTCCTGGAGGCAGTCTTTTTGAATTCAAAGTATTATTTTTAAGACATTTCAGGCAATTTTCTGTAATAGACCTGACGATTTTTGTCATACAGACACCAAGTATCTGAGTCCATAGACAATCATCATAACGTCGATTCCTCAGTGGGTTTGCTGATGTTTCTCCTTCACAGTTTGCAGCATCAATTGTGGGAGTCACCAACCACCCACACTCTTTATTCTGGGCTTTGAGCTAAGTGGTTAATTTTGAATCAGCTTGACTATATCCAGGGCTAGTGAAATGGAAGTGAAATAACTTTCTTATATATTAATGCTAAGATGCCTTGTTGCACAACCTCTGGTGCAGCTTTCTCTGCAAGTCTATGTCCTACATGAATTTGGGAATCCCCACACTGATGTGCCTTGCAGTGTAGTACAGCCACTTCTTTGAGTAGTTAGAAAGCATCAAGAAGGGACAATTTTCCTTGTTTATATTTATTTGGAGATTCCTGTGCTGTTAATAGACCTCTTTCCTTCCATGTAGCCCCATGGGCATGAGCAATGCTAAAAGTGTATTTCAAGTCAGCCCATATGTTTACCTTTTTTCCTGCTCTTCCATTTTTTCCTGCTCTGCCATTTCAAGGTTCTTCATAGCACTATGAATTCTGATAGTTAATTCCAGGCACTTTTCATTAGTTTCAGTTGCTAGTGAGATGTCATCAGCATACTGCTGGACCAACCCTTTGGGATTCTCCTATTTCCAGGTCTCTAATTCCTTTGTCAGTTGGTGCTCAAAAATCACTGGACTATTTTTGAATCCTTTTTGTAACACAGTCCAAGTGAACTGAGTTTTCTGGGCTGTTTGAGGACTTACCCACTCAAAGGCAAAAATACTCTTACTTTGTTCATCAAGAGGTATGGAAAAGAAGGCATCCTCCAAAAATATCGCTGTAAACCACTGCTGATATCCTGTAAGGGCTGTTGAATTGGGTTCAACAGGGTGGATGTCCTGGAATATTTGATTGATCACTCAGAGGTCTTGTACTAACCTCTATCTCCTTTTTTAGCTGGTAAAGTAGGAGTGTTATGTTCTGACTCAAATTCTATCAATAACCCAAATTCCCTGAAATTTTCTTAGACTCTCGATTCCCCTCCTTATTTTAAAATATATGGTTTCTGTCTTGCCAGTTTTGATCCAGGTTTTGGGGTAATGCTTGCAGGCTGAGCTCGTCAGAACAGTCTGGAGTTCAGCCAGCCCAAACCAAGGGTGTTACTTCATTTTCTATGGCTTCTGATATTCCTCCAAAATTGTCTGGTTCCAGTGTTCCCTGCAACACAAAATTCCTTGCCTCAGTAGCTTTAGTCTTGGGTACCAATAATTGTATTTTTCCATCTTTAAATACAATCTGAGCCTTCAATAAACAGGTCTCTTCCTAAAAGAAGAACCAGACACTCAGGCATATATAAAAACTGGTGTATTATTCACTGTTTGCCAAATTTAAAGTCAATGGGGTTAAAGAATATTTGTTTTTCCACTTTCCCAGTTGCACCAGTAACATTTACTGCTTTACATTTAATTTTCCCTGGTTGGTATTTAACACCAAATAAGTAGCCCCAGTGTTCATTAAAAATCCATTTTCTGTTTCTATTCTTTTTCCTCCTCCTTCTTTTTCCTCTTCCACTTAGACACACAGCACACACACAGTGCACAGAGAGCACAAGGGTAGCATGAGACAACATCAGCTGTTAAATGTTCACCTTCAAACCTCTTCCAGCCTTGCAAAATGCAATCTAGAGGTGAACTTCCTGGTATTCCTCCATCTGGGCCTGAGATGAAAATTCTAAACCCATACCAAACCTTGCAATCACTAAGACTGAAACAAGAGGGCACTTCACACCCACAGATGCAATTTCAGCCATGCACAGACAAATCAAAGCACACCCCAGTTGCTGCAGAACCCCAAGAGAAACTCAGCCACACATCGATAAATGAGTGAATGATCAAACGAGCCTTACATCTCGGGCATCCCGGTGTCGATCCTATGTGCCAGCAAACCCAAATCAACACACAACTCACTCCCATACACACCCACTCCCAGAGCCCAAAAAGTCCTCAGAGCATCTGAGCAAGCTCCACCACAAACCATGGAATAGCATTGACCATTCAGAATACAGCAATCACCTCAGACAGGGACCCCACGGTGGACTCTGGGCTATGGTGGGGCAAGGGGAATTGTGTTTGAACTCCTGAACTTTAGGGTAATAGGACAAATGTGTCCCCACAAAGTCTATTGCAGAGACCAGATAACCTGAACTTCTAAACTTTGGAGAAAAATGACAGGATCGAGGTGGGAATATGTGCTAGGCCGTTCAGGAAGGCTGTAGCTTCCTACTACCTCAGTCGATGTGGCAATACATGACTGGGAGTTTTGGGTAAAAGGAGTTTGTGTCCTCCAAAACCATGAGAGAGAAACCCCACAGAGTTACACTACAGTGGACTCTCTCCCTTTATTCAAACAAAGGTGCAGGATTCCAGTGTCTCTTTTGTGAACAACAGCTTCTCGTAACATGATTTTCCACACCACAGTTTCATATTATGAAATGGTATATAATATCATTTACTAATAATATGAATTTATTATTATTGTTCTTGTTGTTATTATCTTTATGTGCAAAAGGCATTGTTAAAAGGTATTTAATATGTAGATAGGTGTTTTTCATGGTGCCCAGCCCAGGCCTGGTGCCTGAGCCGCTGCCTCCCTGTGGAGGCTGGAGCGTGGCAGCAGCGGAGGCCGCGGGATGCACTTGGATCAGGGATGTCACAGAGAGAGGGGCCACTGGAATGGGCTGCCCAGGGACACAGCACCAAGCCTCTCAGAATTCAAACCGTGTCTAGCCAACACTCTTAGTCATATGGTTTATTTTTAGGTAGTTTTGTGAGGTGGAGTGGTGGAATCCTAATGCGTTCCTTCCAACTGAAGACATTCCATGATTCTATTGGTCAGGTTCAAGTCAAAGGTGTTATTATTCCCCTCTTACAGCAGCATTGAAAAAAACACAATCACAACTGTTCCAGTTCCAGTGCTGGATGGGACTGGTGTCACTATAAATCAATAGAGAGGACCAGATAAACTAGAAGGCAAATGTTTTTTTGCATGGCTGCCAGGTGTACATTTGGTCTAGCAAACAAGTTTTTAGCTGCTAGCCTGTGTGCTGCTGCTGCATGGAGAACATGATGGGAATTGTAACAGAAATGGTGCCAGAAGCAAACCCGTAGGCATTGATACAATAGCAGGGCAGCAACATATACATATAGTAATATCAAAATCCCCAGCTGCTTGTCACTCCAGGCATTCTTGTTTAAATCTTCAATTAGGAGAGAAAATCCATGTTTAAAAGACCTTAAGTTGTCAGGCTAGAAAGGCCTGTGCAGAGGTTTCCTGCTCAAGGTTTTTTAGAGATGCACTCACAGAAATGTCATGGCTGGGTGAGACTAGTCCTGAGTAGTCAACATGCATTTAGGATTTCAGTAGGTCAAATCTGCTCAGCAGGTTGCAGCAGCACTACATCTGTCCGATGATACTGTGGTAGAGCAGCACTGTCCATCCTTTGACTTACATGAATGTTAGTGGTTTGCACCCCTGTGCTGCCTGAATCTCACTTTTAAAATACAAGGGATGCACAGCTGGCATTCGTAAAGCAATATATTAATGTTTCTTGGTTCTGTGCTTGCAAATTGTCAAACACCCTTAAGTAGCTTACAGTTGAGTCTTACTCAAGGAGAATCTTCATTGAAATTAAAGCAGAGATTCCCTAAAGCTCCATTTGTTGGATTTAGATTTGTTGGGGGGTGTTTGGTGTAGGGGTTTTTTGGTGCTGGGTTGTTTTTTTTTGGTTTGTGGCTTTTTGCTTGTTAAATTTTTTTAATAGAAAAAAGAAAGTTGATATATGCAATGTCTGTATCAACACACTGAGAATTCTAACTTGAATGCAGGCAAAATGGGAGAATGTTAAGTAAGACAGCTGATTTTAAGGGTTAAGAACAGGAGATGGTAAAGGTAAATGCTTTCTTTTATGGGGAGAACAAGTTTTGAAAAAATGTTTTATAAACTGTCCAAAATGCTACATCTCTTGGTCTTAATACACTTCAAGAAGCTGTAGGAAGAAATGATAATGCTTGCTGAAGTACAGCTGAGCATTTTCTTTATTATTATTATTTTTAACTACTATTGCAAAATTAAGATTAGTAAGAATGATAGAAATGTTCTTCATTTATTGTAGGAGATTTGAGCTTGCAGAAGACAGAAGCTGTCTTCTAAAAACTAAAACCTGGACTAAGACTAAAAACCTGGAAAATAATTTGAAGCAACTATTTTTACTTTTAAACTACTTAGCAATCCTGGAAACAGAGGTAGTGAGAGCAGTTAGCAGTTTTGAGATTTACAGCATCTCTGCACAGAAGAGAGGGGAGTTAGCTGGAGGATGGAACTGCAGGGAGCAAAACTAGATGAGTCTTTGAGAGGCAGGACTAGTGGCACTTCAACCCTTTCTTACATGTGCCGTGAGACATATTTCTGAAGCCTTGGGTCCTGTTTGGAACTGGATACTGTCTGAAGAAATTTCCCAGTACACCACCATCTTCAGGTGGAAAGAGACAGTATTGGTTTGTCTGTTCTTCACATAAGGTTTTAACTCACCAAAACAGATTTTTTGCTTTTGCTCTGGAAGCCTGTGTTTTAATCCATAATCCTGGGATTAGATTTAGACCTGAAATGTGAGGCTTCTGTTCTTTCCAGTGTTTTTTTTCCCTCAGGCTTTTAGCTGTGGATACGATGGATAATTAGGTTTTATTGTCCTTTTAAGTGTATTGTGAAGGCAAGATTTCTTGGTTGCTTAGGTTTTTATGTTGGGGGTGGTTTTGGTTATTATTATTATTATAATTATTATTATTTTGTTATCACTATTATTATTGTTATTATTAATAGTATTAATATTGTTGGATGTGTTGTTGTTGTTATTGTTATGTCAGTATGTGTGCCAGTTACATGAAAATTTGTCTTCCAGAATCTTCAAGGACAACATCCTAACTGTTACCAGAATGAGGATGTGGAGCAGTGACCACATTGCTATGTAATGATGTAGAAACTAAAAGCTACTTTCATCTTCATATTGGCCCACCATGGCCACATGGTCACTTTGAACTCCTTGGGAACTAAAGTAAACCTTCCAGTTATCATGGGAAGCAGATCTGTGGGTCAGCAGGGCCTTAGCTCAAGTACTACTTGCTTTAAACAGATCCTTTTGAAATGGCAAGTTTAGCAGTGGACATACTTTTTTAAGGTGTGTATTATTTAATCAGGGGTTTATACATTGCCATACTGAACACGGTTACTGAATTTCAGTTTGAGTGAAAATCTGTAGCACTTCACAGAATGACCCAGGCTGACTGCAGGAGGAATTCCTTGCAATACAGCTTTTTGTCCAGCCATTGCTGGTCAATCTAACAGAGGAAGAATGAGGGCCAGCCAGGACTAGAAGCTTGGCTTTGCTTGAATAGGATACAACTGAATGGTTATTACTTGTGTGGCCACCAGACACCCACTTTCATCTGTGCTTTCAGCTGCCTCTCAAAGCACACTGATAAATGCTTTCATAGCTGAGAGAACTCACCCCAAAAATATCGGTACTGGAAAGCACACATCCCAAAAGCAGGTGTTCAAAGTAAATGGGATAAAAATTGGAAATAGGGTATGCTCTTTTTTCCCATGCTGTTGGAAGCTGAGAAGATGTTACTTGTGTTCCAGCAGCTCGCATTTCCTATCTTTTTGGTCTAAGAGACAGGTACAACCCAAGTTGGCACACCAGCATTTGCACTGCAGTAAACCCTTGTCATTTACACTTGTGCAGGTTTGCTCAAATCTCCTGTTCAAGCCCACAATGCCAACTCTCATCTCTCCTCCCATACTCACCCCCTGCTACACTTAGCTTTGCAGCTACATGTTTTTTGACCTTAAATGTTAATTTGATCCCTGTCAGCAAAAATGCAATAAATCAGACTGACTACATCCAGCTCCACAACTGGAATGAATAGTCCTTCCTGCACTTATGAGGAAAAACAGGATATGGGGGAGCAGGAGGCCCCCAGTTAATGGAAAGTATATACTCCAAGAATCCTAAACTGACCTTCCTTCTAACAGATTAGAGTATCATTTGGGGAAATTAAGAGCTCTTTTTTGTGCTGTGGTTTAGGCATCTTTTTTATTATATACATTTGTTCTTTACAGGCTTTGCAGTTCTAGGTAGCAAAATTTGATTCTTGGAGAACTCCTTTTTTATTATCCCAATTTTAAAAAGTTGAGACCAAGAACTAATCGCCATGTTTAAAAGGAAGTTATTTTGAACTTTGTCTGCTCTGGGATCTAAGGACATATCCTCTGCAAGATCTGAAACACTTGCCATCCAGTAAAATTACATGGGGAGTAGGCAAAACAGGGAGACTTTGCATTTAATGTTTGTATCAAACCAGCTGCTACCATTTGTTTACAAAAGGATGTTAATTTAGTTTTTAAAAAGAAACCAAGCAAACAAAACTTCTGCATGGTGGCAAATGGGTTGTGCTCAGTTGCAAAATGGTGAACAGCTTTCTTTGCCTTCTAACAGTATTCACAGGACCAGTCAGTGATGTGCAATTTCCAGTCAGAATTTTTCTGTTGTGGAGTTTAGTAGAAAGTGGCTAATTTTCTTAATCTAATTGTAGTAATATTTTGGAGATGTGTTTCTCTTTTCAAAGGCTTCAGTAGAGGACTGAGACACACATATTTTCCTCTATAATTAACATTATTAACATATAATTAACATTTTTTTCTGTGAAACTGTACGTAGATGGTTGTTTTCTGGAGAGGTATTGAATTAATTGATCACCTGGTCTTGTAGAGTACCATGGCATGTCTTTAAGACAGTAATAAGAAAAAAATAATGGGGTGGGCAACACCAAAATTTAAGAAGTTTCTTCTTTCCACTCTTCCCTTCAGTGGAAGATAATTGTGATACAAATTGATTAAATTAATACTGCATCCCCACTTTTCTTTTAGAAATTGGCTTTTCCATTCATATTTGACATAGCACTTATTTAAATTTTTCTTGAAAGTTATCACTGAAGTGAAGTCTTCCATAGTAATTTGGGATAGCAATCTAGAGGTAACAGTCTCATCTCTGCCCTGTCCCTGAGACAGGGACAATAGATATTGACTCATCCCTGAAATTTCCTTCCCTATTATCCCATACTGGCGCTTTCTTCTAATTAAAATAGTATGCTCATTCTTTGAAGTGCAGATACCTTTTCTAATGTATCTCTAGGGCACAATGTTAACAATAAGACTTCTAATTATAATTATCATTTGTATAGGTATAAAAGTAAATTAGTTGGAAAAGCATGAGTGAAAAAATTCTGTTAAGTACCAGCCTAGAAATTCCAGCAGAGTGTGCTGCAGGTTATCTGGTTGAAAGTGAGGGAGTAGAAGCAGTCTTGGGAAAGCAAGTGAGTGTTTTCCTGTGATCCAAAATGTGAAGTTCAGATAGTGAAGCAGAGCCTGTATACAAGCCTCAAAAATTTCTCAAATATTATTATTAATTGCTAAATTTGGTAGCTGTACAATAATTTTATTGATTTGAAGCCATCATATTTTATTATTCAGGCTATAGTAATAGAATAGATTGATGTCAGCAATTCATTTACATTTAATTTCTATTTTCAAGGTTACCCTATTTTAGTCTTCTAGACTAAACTGGTGAAGTAGATATTGATAAGGAGTCTCACTTCAGTTACTTTGCAGACTCTTTCTAGCTTGTGTTAGTGATTGATTTGTATGGAGCAAGTTTAATTTATTTCGGATAGAAAATTTTTCCATCAGTAATACCAAAATACTCTTAATACTGCAAAATACCTCAGTTTCACAAAGATTGATCCATATTTGTCTGCTGCTTGCCTAACAGCCAACAATTATTACATAATACAGGTCATTCCGGTATGCCAAACTGGTATGTCCTACATCAAACAGTCTTGATGTAGAAGTCTTTTAGGCCTTCTGAACTATGTTTGGGTTTGATTCTGTTATCTTTCCCTTTTGTCCCAAAGCACAAAAGGTGAAAAGAAAATAGCATGAGACTTTCTAGAGAGAGCTCATGTGGAAGGCTCAAGTTAACAAACCTCCTTTAAAATCAGGAAGCTGTAATATAGCCTCAAAAACACACACATCCTCACACCAAAGAAAACCAAGCAAATGCCCACTTTAAATATGTTCTTTGAAGTGCACTATTGAAAAAAGTCTCCTGTGCTTTATGGGCAGCCAGAAGGTGTTGCTGGAAAGGCATCAGCTGATTAACTAGCATTCAGGTTGGTTGCATTCCAGCCTGTCCTACAGTCTCTCTGTTGCTTAGTCAGATGGTAGTCTATTTTTACAGACTGGCTGGTTTATTGCCAAATGGGATAAAGGGACTCATCTGACTGACAGGAAAGCTTAATTTTTCCAAGCCTGTCAGGAAAGAGGTCTTGTAGTAAGGGGAAAGCTTGCAATATGTCATTTGCCAAAGACAGGACTGACAGGAGGTAAGACTCTTAAATAAATGGATCAGCTTTCTTTACTCAGAAGCTCTGCAGGAATGATAGACCATCTGCTCTCCTGATTGTCCTTAAAGGATAAATGAAAATTGAAGAGAAGTTTGGCCAGGTTTTCTCCTTCATTCTTTCTAATGACCCCATGTGCTGCTAGTTCAGCATGCAATTTTAATTTCAGACAACTGTTACTCCTTATGCCACTTGACAGCTTGTGAGACCCTGACACTGGGGTTAGTGAGACACAAGGTGAACCATGTAAATGGAGAGTTTTTTCTACATATAATCTGGAAGAGAGGTAATAAGTGTTTAATAGATTATACGATCTTTCATGGATCTTTATTTGCCCTGCACAGTTGGGGTTTGAGGTGTTTCTCTGTTTCGCTTTTCTGTTTATTATTGTCCAGATTTAATGGCTTTGGTTGGGTTTAAGTTTTGCTCTTTTACTACAATTCATTTGTACAGCTTATTTTTGTACAGTGGGAACCTTTCTGAAGTGCTTAACTAATCTCTTCAGCACCCAAATAAGGCACTATCTTTGTCTAATTATTAGAGAACAATTAATAGATTGAGGAAAAGGCATGCACATCATTTGGCCTACCATTAATCTGAGAAAGCTGAGTACTTCTCTTGGTTCTGTTGAAGAAGAAGTAGGTGCTCCAGACTTCCAGATACTTAGCAATTTAGCAGCTTGCCTAGAATAACATAGAAACCCTGTGACAGCTAGGAATGTGGCCCAGAGCAGAGGAAATTAAACATGATTCTGTAAACTAAAAGTACAAGGCCAGATGTAATTTCAGAATATGAGGATGGTGTGTTTATAGCTATATAAAAAACTGGAAATAGGATACTCTTCTGTGTGTTATTAAAAGAAAGTTAAATTCCCTTTTCTTAGTTTTTTAAGTCTGGATTGGTGGGAGTTTTAAAGTTAGCAGCACTCATTGGATACATCTACTGGGCAGATTTCCTCCTGGGAAACCATGTCTGTGGGATTGGGATGGGAAATCACCCCAATCACTTCACTTTGTGAAGTGTTTCACAAAGGAGGACAAGGAACTTTGCAGTTGTGGACAAGAGTTTTCTATTGGTAGTACAGAGAGTGGGACAGCAAAGGGTGGTGGCACTAAATGGGATGGGATGGCAGTACAGCGAAGCAGTAGAGTGGAAGAGGAGGTAAATGTGTTCCTGGAGGCAGAGGATGAGTCCTAGTAGAGCTCCCAGGCTTGTGAGGACGACTGATCAGTGCAGGAAGTGTAATTGAAGCTACTGCTTAGGGTAACTATCTAAATAGTGCTACACTGAATAGCTCTGAGGAAATGTGATTAGTATAGAAAGGCCAGTGGTGATGGGGCTGAAAGAAAAAAATGTCAAGCTGATGAAAGAGATTAGATTCTGTAGGTATTACAAAGAAAGAAATAGCAGGCTGGAGATGAGACACACACACAAAAAATGCTGTGGTCAGTGTCACAAGTGATATCTTTACAGAAGAAGAATCCAAGATTATTTTTGACCACTTTGTATTTAAAACCATTACAGAAGGTCTGGAAAAAAATTAAAGTGAAACTCAGGTCAGGATCCAGGAGTTGATAAAAGATGCATCAAAACCTATTTCCTTTGTAAGCAGTTTGTGAAATTCACATTTGAGTAGTGTAAGTAGATACAATTTTTGAGGAAAGAAGCCCCCTTAGGATTTAACAGTTGAGAATGTGAGTCACTGAGAAAACTTCTAGTAGAATGTGCATGCATAAACTTTCAAGAGCTTTGCTCCCTTTGGTGCTGGTTTCCATCTTTGTTTCAGAATAAAAACAACTTGATGCCTGGGGTAGCTCTGTGTGTACAAAGTTATGACTTTTTATGTGTATTACACAGATATCCTGATTTTTCTGCTGAGTTAACCCAGTCTCATGCAAGTGTTTCTGTACCCTGAGGCTGATCTATATCACAGTAGTCATGTACAGAATGTAAAGAAGAATTGCCAAAAGCAGATGAGGACAGATGGTGATGGCTGAAGCAGTATGTCAGTTTTGTGTGGTCAGCTCAATCAGGGGTGTAGTTGAGGACAAGGATAAAGTCCACATACATGCTCATGCTAAAGGGTATTGCTGTCAGATGACTTCAGGGATGCCATCATATTTCTCTCTTGGAAGTGAAGCTAAGGTATCCCATTTTAGAAAGCTGAGGGGAAGAGTATTTGGGTTTGAGAACTCCAAATAGAAGCGAGTCCAGAGTCTGAGCAACCCCTCCAGAACTACTGTGTGTTTAAATACCTGAGTACTTCTCATTTGTTGTCCAGTTCTTCTAAGTTCATTGTTAGGTCACAAGAAATTGTTAAATGTCTTTCTCTGTAAGGTAAGATGAAGATGCCTCCAGTTTCAGACAGCTTCTCTTATCACAGGGGAATAGCAAAACAGACACATTTTAGTTCTTATTTTAAATTATTAGCTTGTGATGATGAACTTAGGGCATAATAATCTGATCAAGGAAAGGCAACTGTGTATAAGGGGACAACAAAGTATTGTTTAAAGCTGAGATACCTGAGATAGCACATGAAAAAATCGTCATTCAGTGTGCAACACTCCTTCAGGTCCTACTTTATTACAGGACAAAATTAATTATACTTGATTATACTCATACAAAGAAATGCAGCTAAGAAGTGTGAGAAATGGAGACAATTAAAAGATCAAAAAATCAGAAACTAAAAGAGAAACCAGGGTAGGGAAAATGAAGAAGAGGAAAAGAAATAAAGAATGTAGTTTTAGCACACACCACTTTTTCTCTGAGTGCTTTCTGGTACATCTAATACCATTGAAGTCTGCTGCAGTAGTTGTGTGTCTTTTTTAGTTTTTATTTTTTTAAATCTGCATGTGATATTTTCTTCTACGTATTTATTTATTTATTCCCCATCCCCACTTGGAGACTGAGCTAAAAGAGTTAACAGGGTGTAGAAGGGTGGTTCCACAGTCTGATTCTTGCTCTGGCAGTGAGGAAGCTTGCTGATTACGAAGTTAAGAGGCAGTTTTCCTTGTATATTACTGCAAATGTAAATCCAGTGACTAGAACTTAGGTCTGAACTTTGGGTTTTAGCTCACCCAGAAGAATGTTACTGCATCCATGGTTATGATGATGTATGCTCCAACATGGACCACAGGGCTTCTGAGAGTTTACTGCAGGAGTCTTTGCGATGTAAAAATGCAAATGCAAAATTCTCAATGGATTTTCAGAGCATTTCTCTGGCTTTTGGAAAGCATGGTCCCAGAGGAGCTGCAAATTGTGGGAAGCCACTGGTAGCTCTGTGAATAGGACACCTTACCAAACCTCTTGGGATCTTTGCCCTGGTTTTACACAGCATCCAATAAGACACCTGGCTTGCCCTTGCCTTGTAAATGCCACTGCACTCTGTTTTGAGCTGGTTTTGTGGGGATGACAGCGAGTCTCTGGTACCTCCCAACCTCTGGTTTATCTATTGTTAGAATAGCACAAGCTTATGTTGATGTTTTGTGGTCCATTTCAAGGGAAACTTTGTCTCTCTGTCTCTTTTTTAGGACCCCCTCTAGTTTCAGCCAGCTTGTAATTGTATTTAAACATGTGTCAAACGGTTGCTTTTTGGTCCTGGTTTTGTATTTATGTTGTTGTTTTTCTCCTAGAAAACTTGCTAGAGCAGTGCATCAGGTGACACAGAGCCTTAAAGCAGCCATTTGTTTTGATGAGAGACAGGAAACTTCTCAGGACTATCCGAAAGCAAGGCTCAAATAAAGCAGTCTGTCCTTCTATCTTGCCATAAATGCATAGAAAAATCTGAAGGAGAAAGGCAGTGGATTGAGATCTTAAATGGGCAAGTGTCAAGAAAATCCTAAACTGGGTTGTCTTTCTAGCAGGCCATGCAGATATGGCAGGCATCTGGGCCTGTGCACTTACTGCTCCTTGAAATTCTTGAGTAACCCTTCATGTGCTGTGCTTTGTTTTTAGAAGAGCACCCCTTGAAACTTTGCACATTCATTCACCCAGGAATTCCACTGTGGCTCAGCAGCTCTATAATTAATAGCATGCAAGAGCTGGAAGGGAGAAGTCATTACCAAGAATGAGGTGCACACTGTGTTTAAACTAGGGCCTGGAGTTTGGTCACTTTAAAGTCATTCAGACTGTTCTCTGTTTTACAGGGCTACTTTTGGCTCCAAATATTTGGTGACTAAGTAGTCACTGATGCTTTATTTTAATATGCGTGTATTTCTCAGAGTAAGGATAAAAGCCCAAAGATACCTGGAAAAGTTCAACATATGCATGAAAATGTTCCCTGGGGAGCCCTGCCAGACAGTGTATCCAGACACTGGTGGTCAGATCAGGGAGCTGGTGTGACTGGAGTATGAAAAGACATAATATGGTTTGTAAGATGTTGTTTCTGGCAGATCTCAATCCCTTTTAGTTATTTCTAGCTATGTCTTACTTGGCGTGTGTTAATCATCCTGACAAAACGGGCAAAGGAGAAAGAAAAGAAAGTCTCTAGTTTGCATTGCCATGCCTTTTATCAGTAGTGTTTAAGGTGTACATGGGGTAATGAAATAAGAACACTTATTGGGGTTTTTCATTAAGAGGCTACAAAACAACAGGTGCAGATTTGCCAAGGAAACTTAAGAGATTTCTCTGATGCGATTTGTGCTCCTGGTCCTTACATGATGTGAAAGTATCTGCATTCAGCCTTAGCCAAAAACACACCACTTACTCTGGGATAAAAATAGAGCTTTAAAGAAGGCAAGCAAATTATCTTCTGACTATCCCAGTTTCAAGTTATTCAGAGAACCTCCTGTATGCCACTAAGAAAGATTTGATATATTAAACAGCTAGTAATTTCTGCTATATATAAAGTGATTTCCACATTTCCAAGTGATAAATTAGCAGGAAGTTCAGAGGCCATTTATGTACCTGTTACTATTAATTTTATAACTGATGGTAACTGCTTGCATGTTCCCTACAATAGTAACGATAATATTTCTTTTAGAAAAAAAATCTTTGTAACTCATAGGGAAAAACTGGAGCATGAGAGAGCAAATTTATAAACAAACAAGGTAACTCCAATTTGGACAGTACTTTTGAATAAAAAAGCACAATGTTCAAAAGAACTAATGGAGACATAGAAGCTGATTACTACAAGGCTTCCTTGAATGACATTGGGTGATATAAGAGCTGCTAAATGTGAATTATTGTAAAGTAGCATGGCTATAGCAGCAATGATTTAAGAAGCTAGCTAAAGCTTTTAGATAAGTATAATATTGTTACATCTACTGCTTTGGGGGCGGTTGTGACAGAGTAAAGGAGTAGATGAGATTTTGGGTTGAAAGCCATAAATCATCCTCATTCCTTAATAAAGGGAATAAAATATGGTAGATCATATTTTAATTTCTGGTATTGGGTGGTAGCATTATTTGGCATTCAGCTGTCCTCACTTCTCAGGTAAATAGACTGGTTATACCGGGGGAAGAGAACAGTGTCCTACCTCTCTTTGATCTGTGTATCGAGAAAGCCAACAAGACTTCCAGTTATGGTGGTGGATTTTGTGTGTGTGAGATATAAACATCTGTTTATTTTCCATAAAGTAGTAAGTCACCAGATGGTAAAGGTTTTTATCCATGCTGCTCTAGCTGGATTTACCAATTGGTAAATTGGAGGTGAAAGGTACCATATGCTACTGTTAATCTCCAAAGTATTCATTATTCCTAAAATAATTTTCAACACCTTTCATTAATGTCCATACTAATTTATGTGGGTAACATTCAGATGAAGTGTGACTTAGAGTATATGGGGTTTTATGTGAGTGCTCCTGAGATTCAGTGCCAACTACAAAATCAGTTGTCCTCGGATAATGAATTGGTGGCTTATGTGAAATGAGTTGGTCATATCACTGCAGTCTCCAGTGGATATGGACTCTCAACAGCAGCCTCAGCAGAGAGGCAAACTGCAGATGACTGTGACAACTTGGGAAGTGATATGTGTTCAGGTGGACAATAGAATTATTACTAGCAGAAAATGTTTCACTCTGAGCAATGGTGCTTACTGTCACTGCAGTCAAGGATCTATTAGACTGGGATAAAACTGTTCTGAGGTGCTGGGAGCAGAGCTTATTGAAGATACAGTTAAAGATTGGACCTTGGTGACTGCGTGGGTAGGTGGCAGTTTTGGAGGGAGGTGAGAAAGAAAGGATTAATGTTGAAGGAATTTACCTAGATCATTTTTCAAGACTGGGCCCTGATCAGTTCTGGGACACCTGGGGGTTTGTTCAGTGGCTGGATATTCTTTAGCCTGGTAAGTGTCCAGGGTGATGTTCAGCCAGTTTTCTGCAGAAAGCACCTTGACTACAACATACTGCCTCTAGAAACACCTTGTGGCAGATTTCTCATAATAATCATAATTGTATTGTAATGTGTCAATATGTGAATTAACGGGTTGCTTTTTAAAAGTGATAGGCATAAGATTTCCAGCATGATTTAAAGAAATAATTTCAAAGCAAGTAAAATGTCAAACCTGTCATGCTGGCAGTTGGAATAGGACTGCATTTATTTAGCCTTCCTTTAAGAAGCAAAGGCTGTACTAGTAGTTGATGTCTTCTGCAGAAGAGTCAGTCATGAAACTGCTTTCCATAATAAGCTTTGAGGTAAACTGTCAGACCCTGAAACCAGAGAACACTTTTGTCTTTGTGGTTCTGTCTGCTCAGGAGACACTGTCTGTTTGGCAGCTGCAGTGTTTCAGTGTTTCCACCCCTGGCAGTGAGCAGTGCCCAGCACCCTTCTAGCCTGTGCCATTTGGAGAACCAGCACAGCGCGGTGTGTGCCAGAAGTGAGTACCCACCAAAGCCAGGGCACCCCTTCTTGGCCAAACTGAACTGTCACACTGGGGAGCAAGCTTGGCCTCCCTACCCATGGGAAGGTGTGGATAGGGGTCTTGCTGAGAGGACACTTGCTGCCAGCGCAGGTGAAAGGACCAGGGTGATGTGAGCCCATGGGGTGATCATTTCCAGGCCAGCAATTGCCAGCTGCAGCCAACCTGCTTTTCCAGAGAACAGTTGCTGGTCAAGGCAGCAGAACAGCACTGATCAAACCATCATTTGTGTGTTCTGTGAGGTCCCCTAGTCTGGCAGCAACGTGAGCAACCTTATAGTCCATGTAGAATAGCTTACCCAAGAGGGCAAGTTAGCCTTCACTGAACTTCAGTCAGTCCCTGCACGGGATTTTTATCTCTAGACCATTGCCCTGAACCCAAGCTAAGGTGGCAGTCTTCCCTCTTAGTATGATATCAACTGTTTGTGGTCTGCATTACTTTATGGCAACTTTACTGAGCTGACACTTTCTTGGTAGGCTGTGGTTGCTTTAGTCTTTCTTGCTGATGCTCAGGAGAACCCTGTTTGTCCATACGGTATTTTGAAGGCAGCTGCAAATGAGATTTAATCAGCTGGAATCAACCAAAAACCTTTTAACTAGAGTAGGCTGATATCAGTTCTTTGTCCTGCCCTTGAAGAGACCCTATAAACACAGGTGTTTGGGACTTCTTTCTGTTTTTACAGTTTCACATAGATTTGTATCTGAACTGTTCTTACTGACTCAGACTGCAGCCAAGCTTTGTCTTTTGTCTGTTTTTCTGCCCATCTTTTACTCCTTCCTCCCAGCCTCAAAAGCAGTCCAAATTAGGATCCAATTAATATGCATGTAGATCAGTTAGTATTGCTGTTGCTAGTCGGTTTGGCTGCTTCTTTAATTTGAACCAAGTCTTGATTAGGCCTTTCCAATCAAAACTTGGAAAGCTGAAGCTCTTTGATACTAACTAGAGGAAAGAAAGCCCAGAGTAGCAGGGTTTTGAGGCAAGCACACTGGAGATCAGCAGATGTCCTGAAATGATCAAATAATCCCAGATGTGTGAGACAGCTCATGGTCTTAGAAAAGGCAGGCAAAGACAGAGTAAGCAATGGCATTTTGCTGTACCAGTTCTGGTTTTCAGCATTAATTTTATGTGGGATTTTGCAGGATCTTTCATCTGATGCTGGATAAATACTTCTGATTTTCAAATGTGGTCCCTGAATGCATCCTCTGTTTGATGACTGATCTTTGCTAAATTTGATATTTCCCATTTCCCAGAGCAGAAAGGGGACAGGGCACAAACACTGTATGTCAGGAAGCTTAATTAACTAGAGCTGGTTTAAGAAATGTTAATGAGTGGTTCACATGAGTGTGTGAGAATTCTCATCTTTGGTTTTCTATATTACAGGGCTGAACAGCTCTCCTATTTTTTGTTGGGTTGTCTTGTGGGGTTTTCCCCCCGTTAACAAGTTTCTCATTATATAAAATCATCTGCTTTTTGCACACAAGTAATTAAAGAGTGGGAAGTTTTAAGTGCTTATGAAACATACTGGTCATCACAGCTAATCAGGTTTTTCTATCATGACAAGGGGTGCTGCAGTGCACCGCCTGAAGAGGAACAATGCATAGTTTACAAGTTTGTTCACAGGCAGCACAAGACAGTTCTTGAATAGGTGCTGAGCAGTGAAGCTGCAGAACCTCTGCTCTACTGGGTCCCTCACTAATATTTCAGAAGTAAAATTTTCCATATAACCTCCAAGGAGAGATGCACACAGCATACTTAATCCTTCCTTTCTGCTTATCTCTGCATGTGGCAGCAGCAGGCTGCAGAGGGCCTGACTGGGCAAAATGCTCAGAGAGAGGCAAAATGCTCCCCTCTGTAAAGCAATATTAAGCATAATTACATAAAAGCAGCTTATTGACTTGAAGGTTTATCTAATCATAATGGTTATGGGATGTTCCTCCTCTTCCTTATATAGGAAAAAACTTTGAAGTATAACCTCTTTTTTACTTTGTTTTTTTCTGACATGACTTTATTCCATCTTTCCAGGCTAAAAGAACCCTTTTTACAGACTGGTTTGGTCTGCCTGCAAACTGTGGATTGGTTCTCTGCTTTGAATGCCTTACCAGCAGCTTCTATTTCCTTTCTTTTCTTGGCAGATAAGAGAAAAGCTCTCATGTGCTTTGCTCTTTGAAAAATATCTGTAGTGTTATCAATGTTCTTAAAGAAAACCCCAAAGCATCTACCATCAACCTTACTCTCAAGTCACATGCCCACTTCTGCTTTTGTTAGTTTGGTGTATCCAGTGTTGCATTAGGCATGTCCCATCAGGAGTTATCTGCATAATGCTAAAGGTTTAAGTCCCTTGAAAGGTCAGTCTCTGTGTTTAAGAGGCTCCCATTCACATTCCCTGCCATCCTTGGGAGGACATTCCAATGTGGGATCTTTTTTGAAACTTGATGGGGTTTTTTAACAGATATTCACGTGCTGAATTCATAAATGTTGCTGTGGTGGGAAGAAGAGCAAAATGAGAATTCTGTATGGAAGACCTCTGTAGACCACACTGTCTTCCCACCATGGCTGTGGGTTTGCATTCACATCTAAGGTGGGCAGGTAAAAACCAAACACTAAGTGTGGGAAGCTTTTGTTGATTTTTGTTGTCATTGTTTCTGGTAGTTTTATTTTTTTAATCGAAACTTTAAACAATAAATAATAAAGGACAAAAAAGATTTTAACAAAGCTGTGCAGCAGTCTCTGGTTTACTGGAGGACTGTACAAAGCATTCCTTTGGATAAAAACATTCTGATCTTTCCACATGAAGCTAGGGATGGGAAGAAAAGCTGTTGCCTTAGTGAGCAGATGATGGGATCTACAAACAGTCAACTGTAGTCTGTTACCTGTAGGTCACAGTAGGAGACAAGTCCTGTGCTGCTGCTGAAGTGTTTTGCATCCCCCTCCCTTTCTGAGACAAGAGATCATGTAATCACTGTGTACTCCTCTTTAGGTGGGGCTGAGTGAATTTCCTTGTAGCTGTCTCCCATGAGTCAATGGAAATCTTTTACACTTCGGATTGCTTGTAAGCTCTCCTCTGAAAATCTACCTCTGCACTTGCTCTCTTTTATCCAGATATGTGCCCATGTTACTACATAAAGTTTTGATGTGTAGCCATATCCTTTATTGTTCCCATTTTCGTTTCTGTTCAAGCTATGTCAGCCTTTCCAGAAAAGCATGGTTTCCCCATCTGGCAATCAGCTGTGGAGGTGCAACTGCAAGCCTAATTAACACCAAATTTAACTTGTGCTTAATAGATTTTTGAAGAGCATTTAAACCTCCAATGATTCAAGACAGTCATATTTTGTTGGTTTAGTTGTATAAATGAGAGCTGGGGGCAGTGTCCCCTCCTAAAAGGTCAGGCTTCAAGTGTAGTTTACTCCAACTTACATATTTAGTACAGAAACAAAGTCCTTAGATATGCTGATAGTAGAATTGATTTTTAAAAAATATAATCTAGCATCTGTCTCACAAAATTCTAGTACTGAGGGTATTTCTCATCCTGAAACAACTAAGAGTTGAAATCTACTTTTGTGTTTAACTGGAAACACAGGAAAACGAAAAGTGCAGGCTCAGAACAGCTGTAGCACCTTAGGCAAAATGACATTTTAATCCTGCAGCCTAGCAGAGCTGCACTGTTCACTGTGGTGAGTGACCCAGCAGAGAGGTTGAGTAGCAGCACAAACAAAAGTCCAAGAGGACAGGAACTCAACAAAAATTCCTGTGGGTCATTAATAATCTGGAATAGGAGAGCAAATTAGTGGTAAATACGGCAAAACCAAAACTTTTCCACTTGGTCTGACAAATAAAAAAATCCTGGCCCAGGAATAGCTTTGGAATTTTTTTCCAGCTGCAAAACCAAAATAAGTGGATCATGTTATATAGAAGATGATGCGTCTGTTCCCAAACTGGATCAAGTAGTGGAAGGATAAGACAGAAATGCTGCTGGTGTTGTAGTACTCTTCAAATAAACCAAGTACCACAAAAGCCCTGTGAGTTTTCTACTAATATTTAAAACAGTAACAATGCCCTGACCCACTTCCTATGCTGTATAGAGTCAGTCTGTGTCTGTCCTATGATGCTTACAGATAGAGAGATAAATTGGTATTGGTGAATATTTTTGCTTTGTGTTTTATAGTGAGATGATTGTTCCTATGTAGGAGCTGCAGCACCTTTGCATGTCTCTCTTCACAGAATTCATGTGGCAGAGGCCCCAAAGTCCTCTCATGCACCTGCAGCCCTTAGGAATAAGGAGCAATTCCTGTAGGCCTGATGAGAAATGTGAATGAATGTCTTGATTATTATGGGTTTTTTTCCATTCTAACATTTAAGCTTTAAGTTCTTAAAATATAAAAAGTTTATTCATGCACTTCCTTGGTTTGGTGGAGATAGTAGAAATTTGTAGTGTCAGCTTCTGAGAACTGAAAAAAGCCTATTTTTCTGGAACTAAACTGTTACCCAGCAGTAAAGGAAGCTCACAGCCCGGGGCTTCATGGCATGGAGACTCAGTTACTTGGTATCTTTTAGCTTCTTGCTGGGCAAGGCTCCATGCTTTGCAAAAAAGCAAATACAAGCACACAATTATTCCTGGACTGCTGATAGTCTTGCAGCTCTGAACACTTGTTTTCTGTTTGAATTTCCAGCCCTGGTAGGATTTTACCACTTTGGATTGGTGCCTTGAGGTTTAAAAGTGAGGCCTTGAGAGATCCACAGGGCTGCTGTGTGTTTGAGATCCTCTGTAAAAAAGGCAGCTGCTGGCACCCTGAGGGACCTCATGTTTCTTCTGTGTTTCCAGCCTTGAGGGGAGCCACAGATTCTGATAGACCTGTCAGCATCTAGTAAACAATGCCTGCCTTTTTCCATGCTCTTCAATTAAGCCAAGTTATTCAAACATGCACTTTTTACTTTTATCAACTGAAAAAGTGCATGCTAACTGATTACAGACTGATAGGTTTGTACACAGAGCTGGTTGGGTGGTGGTTGGATTTTTTGTTGTTTTGAGTGTTTGGGGTTTGTCTGTTTTGATAGGATATTTAGAGTTCTTTATCTTTGCCTTGGACTGGAAAAGCATCACAGAAAGTCAATTATTCATTAAGTTCTTGGCTTTTTGATTAGGGATAAAACATCTTCAGAAGAGTTTATCTGAAAGCAAAGCACTCAGGTATGTGCTTTCCAGCATGAATTTTCAGACTATAACCTTGCAAGTGTTAATGAACTATATTTGCTACTTGTATTAGTGGAGGAATTTAACAGCTTAGCTAGCTCTGTTAAAAAAACTTTCTGATCTTACACACACAAATGTTGGTGGCTAAGATGCCTTCTCCATGTCAAACTCATAGTTTCTACATGAATGGTATAGAAAAAAATATTTTGGAAATAATTTTTTATTGTAGTGAAAAGATACCATCATGTTCATATATATACACACACAAAGAACATATCACTGTATATTCACTGAAACACCTCACACTCAGTGTAACCAGGCCTCGTCTCAGCTTGTGCACAGCAGAATACCTTGAAAACCTCTGTGATCCCAGCTGCCATCCACTGCTGAACCCAGCAGGAGCAGCCCCAAATCTCCCAGGGCTGGCAGCTGAGCTGCACAGAAACAAGTCCCAAGCTGCTGCCCACCCTGAGCCCAGCAATTCTCTGCTCTGACAGCAGACCCCGGTGTTAGGGGATGGCTCAGCCGCGTTGCTGCGGGGCCACGAGGAGTGGGCTGTGCCCCAGAAACTCTGGACCAGCTGCTCTGACAGCCCCTGGGCCAGCCACTAGATTGGGGCCTCTGTCTCATAACATCTGGTCACAATGTTCAGCAGCACCATGTTATTTATTTCCTGCTGTCTGGCATTATTTGGCTTTCAGTGGTTTTTATAAGCATTTCTTTGACAGAAATGTGGCTCTGGTACCCATCCCCTGCCACTCAAGGCAAGGAGGTTCTACACAAGTGATCCAGTGAGGGGCTCCAGGACACGTAGAAAAATTGCATTGAAATATTCTCTTGTTTAGCTAGGTTGCCTAAAGACAATCAAGTAATTCTCACTACCACTTAATTCTAGAAAGTATCAGGTGGCTGTTGGCACATGTGGGCCAAAAACTACAGCTTTTGGAGAAATAAATCACTTGGCCTTTTTTGCTAGCACAAATGCGATTGTAATTGGGGCCCTAACCCTGACAGCTGTTTTAATGACTTAAACAAGGGACCTTGGGTGACTGAACAGAGCCCCAACACAGCTTAACATCTAGTCAGAACTCTCTTCATAACTTGAAGATAAAATTCCATTTCTTTACTTGGAAGTCCCCATCTCAATTCAGCTATTTCAAAATGTTTTAGGCTGACTTTTTTTGTGTTTAAGGAATTCTGTGCTGATTTCCAATAAACTGAGAATAATTTCAGTTTTTCACTTCCCTGCAGGAAAATGCTGACATCTACCAAATCTGCATGGACTTCAGTGCCTGATTTTGAAAGGGAGCTCATGGCAGGCTATTGCCTCGTTCAGTAATTTCAAATATTAGTTGGCTGAATTCAACACTGAGTAAACACTAAATATAATATAGATATAAAAGAATGGGCACAAATGCCAGTGTAGTATTTCACTATTAAAACTAGTCATCTTTCTATTTCAACAACTAAATCCATTATGAAAACAAGCTGAACACACAACAAATAAATAATGCAATTAACTTATAAATTATGAAACAAAATGTCTACATACAAAAAAAAAGTAAAAATCAATATTAGTCACTTAAGCTTCACAAAAAAATTGTATGATAAAAGCCCTTCTGTGCCCCAGCTTGTGTGTCTGCCAGAATAAGCTGGAGAACCAACCATGCTGGCTTTAAAGACACTGCAGTGTGCTGCAGAAGCACTGTCCTGCCTGGCCAAGGCTCCCTGTGGGGTCACTGGTGGTGATGCTGATTTCCAGGGACAGCCCTCAGGGGCTGCAGGCTCGGTGCTATCCTCTGCTTTGCTAATGCCAGGTGGCAAAATGTACATCAGGCATCTGTAAAGAACAAAAGCTTTTCCAGTGAGCTTTTGTTTGTGTCTGCTTTAAAATTTTGTGGGTGCTTTAAAATAATGCCGACATAACTCCAGCACAATAGTTCTCCCCTACAACTGATTCCTTTGCAAATCAAATATTTTCTTCTGCTAGTGTTTTATACCCATAAATTGCCACTGGAATCGCCAGTGAGGGGATAAAATGCCAGGCAGGGATTTTCAATGTGCATTTTATTTTGGTTGTGCATATATCTTTGTCTTACCCAAGAAGATTTTTTTTTGCCCTTGTATACAAAATCTTTCAATGTCCATTATGAAGTTAAAGAAAAATGAACTTTCATAACCTCTGCCGCTTCTGATCACCTCTTTAAAAGTGTCATTTTACACGGAAGAGCCAGAAGAAATTGAGATTAACAGGTATCTGTACATTTTAGCCATTCACTTAGAAAACATCTGTATCCATCCATGCAATGTTAAGACTATAAGTAACTTTGCAGTTACATCTGAGCCCATTGCTGGGGCAGCAAGGTAGCGTTTATCTCCCACGTGTATTCTATCAATTTCTTTTTTTTCTTAAAGCAGCTTCCTGAAATGAAAAACAGAAAAGCAGTGATTAATTTCATCTCTTTTAAATATTGGATTCAAGGCTTATACAAGGCAGCCCTTACAACTTTACATCTGTGGGAAATCTAGATGCTAATCCTTTTCAAGATGAAAAAATAAACAACTGCCACGGAAAAATAAGAACTGCTGTTCCTTTGAATTAAAAAAAAAATATTACTGAAGATCTGGGAACATGAGTTTTTTGCTACTATATGTATTTTTAACAGGATACCAAGGAACTGTACTCCAGTATCTTTCAAAGTAACCCAGCAAGTTGTGGTTTGCTGCTTCCCACAGCAGGAACACAGTTGATGCGAGTGTGAATGCTCACCATTCAGTCCTTGAGTACCTTCTATGTGCTTAGCTTTCATCAAAGCACACAGCTCAGACTGAGTCATTGTTTGGAATTGTAGTTTGTGTTACAGTTGGTGCCCACTTGGTACTGATCACAGGACAGTACCAGTGATCTGTCTGGTGCTGGTCAGCTGCCAAATCTTGAGAATTCAAGACAAACTAGCATTTTTGTTTTGGGTTTTTAAAATTTCTGTTTTTAAACAAACTACAGGGCAATGGGAATTACACCAGAGGAATTAATAAGATTCTATCTGTACTTTCAAGGACCTAAATTGATGCCAGAGCTCTGACACCCATTAATTTTGGGATTCCTCTTCACTGAGCTTTTTTTTTTTTTATCCCTAGGACTTCCAGGATTATTAAATACTGTAAAAGGGTTGAACCTCTTCAAAAATAATGCTGAAATCTTAGCCTCTAGTGTCCTGGCATTTCTAAAACCTTAAAAAACAATATAAAAAATTAAAAAACAATACAGTAATGTGGCAAAGACCACATGAAAAAGTCACAAAGGAGTTAGTTATTCAGACAAGACATTTCACTCACATTTGATGCTGCCTAACAAACTCTGCAAACTGGCGGTCTTTAGCGTAGAGCTCTATAATTCGAATTCTGTCCTGAATTTCCTGGAATACAATAAACAGAATTGTAAGTACATAATAGAAATCAGAATGCTACTGAAATAACTGATTTCTGGGTTTTGGGAAATAAAGCTCCTATGTGCTGCTGTTTCAAAGAGTGGAGCTTGAAATTGGGCACTCCAATGCTAAAATTCTTCTTTATTTTATTATAATTATTTTAATTTTTTTATTTTTTAATTTTTTAAGTGAAGCACTTAATTTGAATTCAGTAATACTTCACCTTTAAATCAAAACCAGGGTTTGGACAGTGTAGCATTTCAACGGGCTTTAACAAAACCATTTATCTCTCAGAGATAGTTTGCCTACCAGCCAGCATACCAGCTACATACTGGATTCACACCTTTCACAGCTGCTTAAATATCTGTAGTTAGTTCTGGGATGTAAATCCTTTCTCTTTAGCCTTCTAGAGTAAACCTTGGATACTGTGTATACAGGAAGAAATAAGATGTGATCTAACTTGCAGGTTATAGAAAGACTTTAAAAACAATCAGAAAACACCCAAAGCAAAAGCACCCTGTGAAAAGGCCTAGATATACCAATTTTCCACTGTGCAACTACTCTTAGAAAGGATAGTTGGCTTTAAAAGGTAAATGTTGTGTCAAGTAATAAAATCAAACCTCCCCAAGTCCCATGAAGTTACTTAAGGGATCAGCTCCTTTATCATGGTCAGAACAAAACCATAACTTTCTCTAAAAGCAAGCAGGTAAAGCAAGCTTTTCTGTCTTCTTTGAAATAGCTGCAGCCGCTGCAACCTGTTTATCTACAGCACAGACACTGGGGAAAGATCGGGCCCACCTCTGAGGCTAGAAGTGTGGAATAAGCTTACAGTTTCCATGATCTTTCCCATGCCACTATGAAAACAAGGTCATTTACCTCCTTAGTAAGCTCACTGTTTTCATAAATGTGCCTGATCTCTTCACTGCTGTAGTCTGTGGATGTCTCTGCACTGGTGGAACTGTAGGACGTTAGCTGTGGATATCTCCGGTAATAATGGCTGTAGCCAGTCGTATCACTTTCATACATGGGGTTGTATTTAACTGCATTCTCAATGGACGAGAGGCTGTCACCCTGCCTGGGGGAGCAATAAACACACTGTCAGCTTCTCTGCAGCCTGGAGGGGCAGCAGACAGACTAAGGAAGCCTGGCATTTGGAGGTGCCTGCACATCCTGTTGCTTGTAAGCGGTGTGATATAAGACTTTTGACAGAATTATCCTTATTGTAGCCGATGTGCTTTAAAATATTAGATGGTGTCACCTACCCCTGGGAGTCCCCAGTATCACTCTTTGTGTACTGGTCTCGAAGGGTCCTGGCCAAGAAGAAGATGACAGCAGATGCCACAAGAAGGAATCCTGCCACAGAAGCAATTGCAATACCCACAACCAGTGGCTCGGACACGTATTCCTCACAGTGCTCCCCTCTGTACCACCAGTTCTCTCCCACACGGCACCTGCCACAAAGAAACGCAGGGAAATTACACACCAGCAAAAGCTTTGGTTAATGTATTTGAGTTCCTCTTATGATGTTCCCTCAGTTAAGTCACCCCAATAAATATCTTTGCATTGTCCAATCACCAATTTTCTTTATTATTGTTATTATTATGGACGTACTTTTTGGTAGATAATCATGTAACAGTTTGAGTTGAAAGAGACCATTAAAGGTCATCTAGTCCCCTGCAATGAGCAGGGACATCTTCAACTAGATCAGGTTGCTCAGAGCCCCATCCAATCCAGGGGTGGGGCATCTACCATCTCTCTGGACAACCAGCTCCAGTGTTTTACCACTGCAACTGTAAAAAATTTCTTCCTTGTATCTAGTCTGAATCTACATTCTTTTAGTTTAAAACCATTATGCCTTGTCCTTTCACAACAGACCCTGCCAAAGTGCCTGTCCTCATCTTTCTTATAAACCTCCCTGAAGTATTGAAAGGTCACAGGAAAGGTCTCATGGGAGCCAACTTTTCTCCAGAATCCTCAGATCTCCAGAACCCAAATCACAGAATTGAACGAAGGTAGGTAAAACAACAAAAGGGTAATGCATTTGTGGTGGAAAATAACTGTGCTTTATGAAATTTACAGTACCCTGTGAGGTGTTAAAACTGGAAGGTGTTTAGACTGAGGAAAAACTCCTGCCTTGATTGAGCCTTGTGTGTGACATATCAACACTGTAAAGGTAGACAGCAGTTGTCTTTATCATCTTGTAATGCAGTCTAATGAAGGTGTGTTAGCTGAGTAGAATGTTCCTAGTGTTGTGACCTTCACAATGTCTAAATGGATAGATAAAATAAATGACTCGAGGGAAGCGCAGGTCCAAGACTGTATCTTTGGAATGGTTGCCCAAAATTGTATTCAGCATTTCTGCCTTAATGTTGTTTTGAACATAGGAACTATAATGTTGTTATTATTGACTTTAAATATATCAGTAAAAATAATATATTTGCATTATGTATCTGTTTGGGAGTTTTTTCTATAAAATCTCAAAGTATCATGATCTGTTATGACCATGAACAACAATGAACCCTATTAATAAGAAACATCATTAACTTAACTGTTCTCACATAATGATCTGAAACTGTTTCTGAAAGTAGTAAGCAATACCTCAAATTTTTTCAATTTTTTTTTAATAAATACTGGCTTGGTTTCAGATATTTACCTGCTTCTGATTCACACTATCACGCAAATGCATATAATGCATATAATGCATCTGTGATTGTATCCAATTTTAAAGTTTTAAAACCATTTTTATTTCTTCTGTTAACTGTTAGCAGTCTAAGATTGACTTTAGAGAAGTTCTAGGTAAACTTCAAAGAGGAAATCACATGAAGTAACATAACTAACTACTAGTAGTAATACTTTTCTTTGTGGTAGTTTTCTTAAATTTTGTTGATAGGTAAATTTTATTTTTAATAATAGACTGTTACATTGTTTGAAAAGTAAAAAGTAAAGTTCCATGTCAGGGGCATCACCAGTGTGTCTGTATCTTGCATGAAGTCTTTTTGTTTACCTGCAAAATACAGCGATCCTGTTTAGATGCATCTGTATTTTTTTCTTTTTTAAGCAAATATTTGGTGCCTGTTCCTGCATCCTTTTATGAGCCCACATGATTTTTCCCAAATGTACAATATTTAGTTTTATGCTTTTTTCCAGACCAAAAGCACTATATTTGATGAATTTATGCACTATCAATGGGATGTGCAGGTATAAAATTCTGTTATGGAATTAACTCTCATAGGTGACATGACAATCAATCGCTTCGCTACTTGAAAAAACGTCTGGAGGTAAATTCTATCGCCAAAGGTCAATAAAAGTCATTTGAACCACTGAGTGTGCTCCATTACAACTGTTATTCCTAGTTAGTTTTATTTTCTGATGTTTCTGTTCTATTAATTTGTCACTCTCTCATTTATGATATATACATAAGAAAACTAATGTTAGTACTGGGACTCATACTGAGCAGCATAACATCACCATCTAACTCACTTGTTACACAATATTGCACAGAATTTTGGACAAAGAATGCTTCAAGATAGGCATTTTCATCCAGGAAGCACAACTTCCAGCAGGAGGGTGACTTACCTACAGATGGCCCCTTGCCCAGGGCTTATGTCACACTTGCCATCGTTCAGGCAGAAGTTTGGTTGCAGATCACAAATGCTGTTGCATGGCAGCCCATCGATGCTGAGGTAGCCAGGGTTGCAGACACACTCAGCTTCCCCACTCCAGCGGTTTACTAAGCATTCAGAGAACTCGTTGCAGGCCTGGAACTTGCAGGGGTCTGCTTGCTCACCTGACAATACACAGAGCAAAACCTATTAATGAAAGGGAAGAATTTTACAGGCACAAGGTGCTGGCTGCCATTTTCTCTAATGGTATCTTGTTAATCCACAAAAATCCAGGGTGCATCTTTCCTGAGTAACAAAAGGTTCTGCTGAGGTGAACAAGCACTAGCAAATATTCCTCTGTGCATACATGCCAGTGGCATGGCTAAGACTACACAACAAACAGTCAAAAAAGCAAGAATGAAGTGATCTTTTTCATACTGGAACAGACAGTACCTCATATTTTCTCTGTCTGCTGGAACTCTCTTTTACAAATGAGCAAACCACAGGTGATCTCCAGTATTTCTTGCTATGGAAAACCTAGACAGCATATGGGGAAAGGCAGTGGGATGTCAGGCACTCATCATCTGCCCATGTGAGGGGATTTGCCTTTTTGTCTGCAAGGAGCACAAGCTTATTGCATTCAAGATACCTCACTGGTACCAGGCTTAAGAGGCTGGCATACAGCTAAACAATCAATATCAGAACATTTGCCATGCTTATAAGAGACCTATCTGGAAAGATCAGCTACCATATGCCAGCATGTCAGCACTCTTATTTATCTCTAACTTTAAAACAGGAGATATTTCCAGGTTGCTTATATGGTGAACTACTGGCTAACTTTGACAGGGTAAAAAACCAAAACAACCTTCTCCCTGTATCAGAGTGAAGCAAGAATCCTTGTCACATTTTAGTGCAACCAAGACCTTACCCCAAGCATGAGGCAGCAACTGTTAGTTGTGCAGATGCCCACCTGGCAGGCAAACTGGCTACCACCTGTGGGAATAACCATGTGGAGTAAATTCAAGCCACACATGAAAGTAAATGTAAGAGACGAGCACCACCGAGCCATCTTTCTCATCTCCCTGAGCCACCTGTTCCACCACTCCCCAGGTCAAATACAGGGGCATTATACCATGGAGGGAGTATCCCATGAGTTCATATTTATCCAGAAATCTGTATGGACCCCATACAGCTTTCTCTGTCTGGGTACTACTTTGACTTTCATGTCTTTAGTCCAAAGAAGATTTAATTTGTTTTTACTCAATGAAAGACTGTCTTTCTAAAGCCCAGCCTGTTAAAAGCAGTGGGCAGCCTCTGAGCTGCTGGGATCCTTAGCACTTAAACCAGAATTTTTCTGGATCTCTTGCTTTAAGCTGCATTTCCCTGCTGTCCTTACCTGATTCCACATCCAGAGAGTATTTATCGATGGCCAGGTTCATGGTGTGATATGCAGTGTTGCAGAAATCTTCCAGGATCATGTACACAGCGTTGGTGACATTCCGGGGCACAGGTTTGGCAAATTTCATTCGACTGTTCACCACAATGCTGCCATTTCTGAAGTTCAGGATTTCCAGGTTCTGGAATCCTGTCAGATTTGACTGAAGGTAGGGCACCAGCTGCAACACAGGGGATATGACAGAAAAGCTGAATCATTGAGTCTCTCTCTACTCAAGCCAGTTGCACTGTTACTGCAGCAGAGTCTGAATGATTTTATCCAAACTGTACATCAAGAACATTCACCTTTACCTGGCTCAGGTCTGTGCTGCCAGAAGCCTGAGTATTTCAGGGAGTTCTTAAGAGTATACCAGCTTGCAAGGAGTTTCTAAAAATCTAACAATTCAGAAACATAGTTCTCAGGACCCACATTGTGTTCTCCCTTGATCTAAGTACATGGAATATTTGCCATTTCACAGGGTTTTTCCTTCAAGCATGTCTCCCCTCCCTCTCTCTGCTTTGCTCCCTTCATCTCACACAAAAGGGTCTGTTTCAGTTACAAGAGGGGAATTTCCCAGTTAAAATTTGGCAGTGGCTGCTCTGTAACTCCCATAAGGCTTTCCAAGCCATCAGGTTAGGAACAGCTTACTTCCCTGAGCTACCTCTTAGGACAGGTTGAATGTATTGCAGAAAAGTTACCTGCTCACAGCCTCAGGTTTTCTTGCATCTTTCTCCCTATAAACTAAATAAAGAGCAGTGTGGAAGCAAGTAGGGTGAGTGTGGTAGTGACTTCAGCTACACTGCTATATTTATTGACACCAGCAGAGCAGCTGGTCCATGATGCTAAGGAGTTCTCGTTCAGAGAGACTATTATCTGACTAAAAGGTGAACAGCATCCCACCACCCATTTTCAGACAGAATCTTCCCCACACAGGGACACAAACCTTATGTGTAAACATCATGTAAACACCAGTTTTAAGTTACTCTCTGCAAAAGAGAGATGACCAAATATAATTTACAAACAGTTTTTGTCTATCTGCTAATGGATATTTAGCACAGAAGTAACTCTTACCAGCTCCAAGAATCGCTGCTCCAAGGCTTTATATTCAGGGGAGTTTTTATTAAACAGGTCCTCTGAAAACATCATGTTGGTAACCCGAAGACTGAAGAACACAACTAGAGCTCGGGATGGGACAGTACTGCTGTAGTGGGTTTCATGTGTGGCCCAAGCCACACTGGCCATCTCTGTGGACTGGACATGAGTTGTCAGCTCCATGTGACTTTCAGTCATTCTCCTTCCCTCCTCAGTCCGCTCAGGAGAAAAGTGAACAGTGCTAACACGACCCAGGTCTACTGAAACATCCAGGACTCTTGTTGTTTCATCTCCCAGCTTTGCTGAGGTAGCCACAGACAATGACGGTGTGGATCCCACAGGAGGGAGGTGGGGCTGAAGCTCAACAGTGCTCGTTGTTACACTCACTGTTTGATAATCCATAACAGTGCTGAAGCTCATGGACATATGTGTGTCATGGTCTGTACCATGCTGTCCAGGAAAGCCCTCTAGGACAGTGGTGTGATCTGTTACAGAAGGAAATGCAGCTGAACCTTGAGTAACTGCTGGAATTGCTGGTTGCACTGTCTGATCTAAGGAGGTTTCTAGTGCCCTGTCAGTAGGCCAAACATCAGCTGGCACCTTCACTGCTGAACCAGCAGTGTCTTGGTCTGCCAGTGATGAATCTAGGGCTTGCTGCTCTTCTGTGGAAGCATCAGGCTTTACCACAGAAGGATCTGCAGTCAGAATAGTTTCTAAAGAGATTGTGTCCAAGTGTTCTACTGTAGCAGTTTCCATTACATCCGGCTGCCTCGCTGTGAATAGTTCTTCTACCACTGCCCTATCTTCACTTTGGTGTTCAACTACTTCAGGAATTATGTTCTGGCCTACACTAGACTCCTCAGATTGCTCCATACTGACAGTCCCTGTGGATGTATGGAGACTATCTTCCACAGACAGATCTGTATATGGTGGTGAGACAGGGGCCTCTCCAGCTGGCATGACAAAAGAAGAATCATACATGCCCAGTGTTTCTGTCTGTGTAGATGGTTCCACAGACGATGGCTCTTCTGTCTGTAACAGAGGTACTTGCGGAGTTGTCGTCTCTGGAAAGACAAATATTTCAGACTCATCAAGGAAATCTTTTATATTGACTATCCCTTCATTCTCATCTTTGGAAAGATCATAATCTAATTTATTCCCAGAGTTAAGAATATAGTCTAAAATCATGCCTTCAGGGATATCCTCAGGTTTGATTAACAAAGACTCATTGTCATCTTCAAGCCAGCTATCAGGACCAGGGTAGAAAACTGGTTCCAGGGTTGCTTCTTCCCAAGGCCAGATACTTGATTCCATTTCTTTTCCTGAACCATCAAAAGCTGAACCAGACCCATCATCATATATAACTCTATCTCCAAGAAATATATCAGTTTCGTCTTCCATAGGGGGCACTTCTAAGGGAAAAGGAATTTCTTCCACAGAGTCTGCACTGTCACTGCCCTCAGGACTACCTTGGATTACTTCTTCCTTCTCTTTAATATCAGTCTCTATGACTGATGAAGAGGCCACTGTTGGTGCAGAAAGTAGAGGAACTTCAAAGTCATCAGTAGATGGAGATTCTTCAGGCACAAGGTGAGAAGGACTTAAAGGCAAAAGTTCTTCAGATAGCCCAGTATCTTCAAACATTAAAAATAAAAACAAATTGACAATTAGCTGTTGTTTACAAAAAAAGTGTCAAATTTCATTAATTTTATTACCTGTAGATCTATGTTCCACATTTTCCATAATACATCCTGGCCTTTGTATGCCAAAGTCATAAGAACCCCTGTTAACCTCTCCCACTTTCCATTAAGATATTCTATGGGCCAAGTCAAGACATACAAAATTACTTCTGTGCTATTTAACAAGTGCCATGTACATATAATTTCCAGAAGAGAGAAACAGGCATTATTAGCTATTACAAGCATTTTACTTTGGTATATAGCTCTTGGATACATGTACACACAAAAGGTAAAAACTGGTGGAGAAAAATACTCAACTTTTAGAGCTTTCTGAAAACTCATTTTGGTGAACTATAATCTGGTGAGTACCAGGATCCAGATTTAAGTTTCAGTCAATGGCATTAACTTACCATCTAAAGAACTGGGGGCTGAAAGCCATTCCAGAGAGTCCATAGAATCATGCTCTAACATTGGTACAGTGACTAAATGAGAAGTCTCTAAATTCTGCCCATCAGGCAAAGAAGTGACATCAACCTCTGAGGAAAGTGGAGCTTCAGGTGCCAAACCAGCCTCATAGTCCATGTTCTCTGGTCTTGGCTGGATTTCATTGTCACTGGACTGCTCACTGTCTGAGGTGGAATCTGGTTTGGTGTAATCAAAGGGCAAGGCATTGCTGACCGTTGACTCATCTGCAGAAGGTCGTTCAGCTAAAAAGGTGCTGTCCTGGAACATAAAGCCACTATTAATATTTCCACTATTACAGGGGAAACACTGGTTGTCTGCATTGGGCTGAACACACAGAAGGGGTTAACAGCAGGCAGTGGCCAAGTCTCTAACTACTGTCTCTGAGGGAGCGATGGGTGAGTGGCAAATATAGACCCTTGCTAATCTAGTGCAATATACATGTGAAATGCACATCCTTCTGACAAATGTTGTGTCCATCAAAAAGGGAAAGGAGCCATTCAGCTTGTTTGGAGTGCAGCACTCCTTAGGGTATTAAGAGATTTGCCATCTATACCCAACCCCATTCTCCTTTCCTATGCTGAAAAAAAGGAATCTGTCCATCTCCAGCTAAATCAAAGATAAATGTTGTCTGCCTTCCTAAAGCATGATGAGGTCTAACAGCTGTTATTCATCAGCCACACAATTAATACAGTAATTCTACTATTTCAGTTACTATGATACAGGAAACAGTGTAGAAAGTGAACTTTGATGGATGCATGCCCAGTCATCATTTATTGATATCTTTTAGTTTGTGGGTATGAGAACACAGGAAAATAACAAAGGCCAGAACATAATGAAGAACATTTAGAACCTGGAATAATTTAGTTTTAAAGCCAAGATGCCTGTGCAGGAAAAAAAAAAAAAAAAAATCTAACAGCAGTAATGATGAACAACAAAGTGGATGCAGAATGAATTTGAGAATTATTTGAAGTGTGAAAAAATAATTTGTTGTTACATCTCCAATTTCCACACTGTTTACTTTCTATTCCACATCCCAATCATTACTTGGTTTACAGTTAAAGTAGTTAGCATATTTAATCTTTGAATATTAATCTCCTACTATGGTGTCTGATGAGGTAATTATATCAGAAAAAAGGCAAAAAAGATATTAAGTTATTTGGTCAAGGCTACAAAAGCAAGCTGATAGCCTAAACCTCAGGAATTAGTACTTTACATGGATACCTGCCCATATATAAATGCTGTGCAGCAGTGGGCTGTGGACCAATAACCCTATCGGGTATGTAAAGCTGCCAAGCAATTCAAGAAGCAGTAATTTATTATGGGCTAACAAACTGCCAATGGTGACAAGCAAAGTGTACTGTGGACACAAGTTTCTGTAATATGTATTACAGTTCAAAACCACTGGAATCATTTCTGTAGCTTACCATTCCTGTCAAACCTCTTTCTATTGCTTGACCAGCAGGAATAACAGGAAGAATCCAAATATTTTCAATTTTAAATTTTACTCCCGGTTGAAATGTGGGTGAATTAAATTTTCAGCTTAATACAAACTGCATTTGAATGCCTTGGAAACAGGCCAGTTTAAGTTTTTCTTTTTCTTTTTTTTCCCTCTTAAATCACTTGTTTGCATGTACTGATCACATTTTAAAATGCCAGTTGTTATGCCACCAAAGTGTCATCAAGTATTTTAATTTATACGGTAACAATCAGTTGAAAAGTATATATACCGTAAAGACATGTGTTCCAGCACTTTTATTTTTGGCAAGACTAACCACTATAAATAAAGTTATAAAAAGAGCTACTGTACAAAATTAGAAATAAATTATATATATAAATTCCATAAAAAATTAATTAGGACTACCAGCAGTCGCTCCTTGATACATTTATTTAATGCAAGCATTTAGTTGCCAGGGTCTGCACTTCACCATTTATTTGAATGGATAAATGCTCCTATGGCAACTAACATTATTAAAAAATTCTTGTTACAGGGCAATATATTATATTAACAAGTTTAGTATCATATTGGCTAGTTCTGGTTTTCACCAGTGTAAAAGGTTTACAAATATGTTAGATGGCTGTAAACACAGAACCCCTCTCCCTGATTTTTCATTTTCTGCTGCCAGAAAGACATTGTATTCCTCAAACCAGAGCATTCTACTTGTTACAATTCATCATAAACAACAAGATATGGATTTCAAAAACTAGACCTGATTTTTGCTTTACTTTTAAAGAGATCTGCAAAACTCAAAAAAATTAATTGTACCACCTGCTGGCAATTGGATGGTGAAATCGTGAGAGTCCCATGTTATGTCATGATATTGGTACGCTAATACAAATCCAGCTTATTCTCAAATCACCTAGGGAAAACTATAGCAAAATTATTTTCCATAGGTAACAGTTCTACTTGAACCATAAAGGTTCGACATCTGTGGAAATAATCGATCAATTATGTACTGTTTAAGCACATTTAGGTTTATCCTATATTTATCTGAAGCTACTTTGGAAATGCCCTGTGTATTGCAGATTGCACACAGCTGGTTTGGGGATATACTTGATACCTTTTACATAATCAGAGTTTTTGACTGAAGGCATAGAAACCTTTATTCATAGTCCATGATTAGAAAAATATAAGTTCCACAATTTTTTGTCATAATAATATTCCCCAAAACTGGTTTAAAATTTATTATTGCCAAGATACTACTGCTCTAAAATATCTTCCTGCCTGCACATCTGTCAGATTACAGAATGGCAGAATTCTTTGTCTTTCTACATTTTAGACTAGTTAGATGTCTCCAGTAAAGAGAAAGCCCTTTTCTGAAAGTTAAATCCATGTTTATCTACACCATGTTTAATCCATTATGGCAAATCCACATGAATCTGTATTTTAGACGATGATTAGTTTTTAAAACTCAGGGAAAACTGCCATGAAATTAAGGATATTATACCTACGCCCATTCTAACGATATTTGCATTCTGTGAAAACAAATTTTGCTTACATAAAAATTTCAGAAGTTGCCTAAAATTAAATGTGTCTGTGTTCAAAACAGTCTCATGATGGACTGAGTGAGAATCTACCTACCATCCAGCACAAGTGGGCCTGGATTTTAAGGCATGATCTGAGCTCATTTCTTGTTGAAAACACATCTGTGTTACAGAACAGAGTGGAGAGCAGAAACCAACTGCCCAGACAATGATTCAGCACTCAGAAGATCTCTGTTGGCAGAACTGACTAACTTGATCTCAGCATTGCTGGCACCTAACTCAGCATCTTTGCTTAAATCATGTACAGACATGGTCAGGGATACCAAGTCTCCTGTCCAATACAGAGTTCTAGTCTGTGTCTTGGGTTATTCCAGAGCTAGTCAGAGATGACAATTACAACTTCAAGAGATAAAAAAAAGAAACCAGTGCCAGTTATTTTCCTCTGCTGGTATTAGGAGGATGGATATAATTTTAAAACCAAATTCAGAACTTTCTTTGAAAGAAATACAGTAACAAAAGGAGCTTATGAAACTTAGAGTTTTAGCTCTTCTAGCAGCCAGTTTTAGGATTTACATCTATTTCTTCTTTCCAAAGAAAGGTAGTATCATGGAAGGCAGAATCACACCTTTAGAGATGTTTACAACCAAAATAAGATGATCACAGAAAACTGTTGGGCAGCAGACACCAGAATTATCACACGAGAGATTTCACTTGTTCTTACTCCAATATAAAGTATGCCTTCATTAGTATGCCTTCTCTGCATGAACAACAGGATAGAGAAGCTCTGGGTGTTGGCTACAATTCTACCTTGCTGAACTAAATTGCTCAAATGCGCCCAAAGACCACTGCTCAGAACCATACTCACATCAAACTCTGGGCGCTCCAGCACAACTGGATGCTCAGTGATCCAGGATGGGTCTTCTGATGTGGGGTGCAGTATTTCCTTCACTGTGGAAATACAAACACTCAGGATATAAAGGCTGCAGTAACAAGTGTGAGGAGGTTGTGTTGGAAGACCGACTGAAAAGCCCTCTCTGATTTCAGATTTGTAAGTAAAATCTTCTCAAAAATTTGCCAGAGACATTTTGTTGCTGGAAATGTCTCCAAATCACTGACAGGAAGTGGAGGGGAAAGATGAGAACAAAGGGGTGACAGCACTCTTTAGTCACCTCTAGCAGGATCATTGAATATTCAACAATAATCTGGGTATTTCCTTTGTGCTGCCTAAAGCAAACACAGAGCTACTAAGTTGAAGGTCACCCTGATGCAATGTGCACCATGTGAACCACATTTCCCCCTTTTGTTCCTATTAATTTTTGAAAGTATTACTGAAAGTGCACACGACAAACCTCAGTTTCAAAATAAAAATTTAAATAACATGGGGGGCTAGGCTAACGGATCAAGAATAGGATGCTACTGCTAACGACTTGGCCTGGTCAAGATCAGAGCAAAACAGGCTATGACAAGTTGATTTTGTTCTGTTTAATTTTTCAGAGGACAGTTGAATAATTCACTCAGCTGAGATTTATTTTGTAAGAAGTCAGATGTGTGGCACACCAATGCATCCTAATTAATACGCACCATTAGTAAGCTGAAGAGAGTTAGGGTCCAAAGAGATGGAAGCATTTTCAAGCAGAGCATTTTTCTGGAGGATCTCAGCAATATAATCTCGGAAATCACTGATGGTGTACACAACTGTTGGATTGTCCTCTATGCCCATGAAGGAGTTGTCCTCCACCTTGTTTGAATGCAGGTTAATCAGGTCCCAGGTGGCATTGCTGATGGCTTTTCCATCAAATGTCACAGCATAGTGAACTTCCACTCCACTTCGGTTGTACAAGGAGAAAGAACACGGATGAGAAATGTTAGATTGTCCTAAACAAGCAAACACTATTTTTTCACAAGGGCCCACATCAATACCCTTTTTAATATAAAAATACATGGCTTGAAAGGATGAATAAAAAATGCTTGATTCTTTTCATGAAGTTCTCAAGGGAAATGCTACCCAAAACTGACATCTGGTCTGCTCCCAGTCCCATATTTCTACTAGTGAATGGCAGACCACAAGCAGACCAAAACACTGGCTTTCTGCAAGCATTATTAGTGGGTCCACCAGCATGCAGTGGTGAGAGTGGTGATTTTAAGGTCATGCCAATAATAGGAATGGTTCTGAGGTATAAAATACGCAGGAAAAAGAGGCTGTATATAGTAGCAATCTACAGCAGCAAGTGACAGCCCTAATCTCTGTCACTGTGCAGTGTTAACCTGCTTGAAAGAATGCTTTTAATAGCAATAAAATAGTATTTAATTAATCTTAGGGAAAATTTATGATTATCTAGACTCATGTGATCATTTATTCTATGACTCAGTTTTATATTTGTGTACAGTTTAGAGTTTTTTTTACATAAACTCTCCTCCATTTTCTCAATTTTTTTTTTGTCTGAATACATCTGGATGTCCTTTTCCACACAACAGCTTAGGCTGCAATCAGATTTACCATACACTGGACATAAACATAAGGAAACTGTAGAAGATAGAACACATTTTGGCTGTAGACAGAACACAGCAACAAAATTAAGCAACCTATGAAGCATTAGAAAAACATGCTCTGAATACAGGTTTTCCTGATTCCACAGAGTAGGACTGTATTTTTAAAACAATGATTCTGTTCAGAGAAGTCTTTAAAGCCCCAGTGCCAAATACAACAGAGATCATCTGCAAACACACTGACTAAAACCAGGGGTTTTCCTGCTGGCTCTGTCATTGACATGAGCCCACCATAGGCTCACCATGGGCACTGACTGTCAGCAGAGGAAATTGAAAAGGACAGCAGTAGTGAAAAGGCACAGCAAAAATGGAACAGAATATGCTCCTTAAATGTAACAGTTAGGTTTAATAGAACTGTGCTGTCATTCATAATACATAACAAATAACACGGATGGATGTTGTACACCAAACTCTTTCTGGAAATGGCTAAACATCTGGTGCCTGGAACATAGCTCTATATGCAAACAGTTGCATATAGTTTGTGAAGAGATTTGTGGTTCTAACCTTTCTTGAAAAGTTAGAATGCTCATTCTCTTTAAACTTGTTCATGGAAACTGGCTATGCTGAGATACACACAGAACAAATACATTTAGGAAATGAAGGCTGCAGTTCTTTTTCTGTCTTGTGGCATTCTTAACGTACTAAAGAAGGAAAATTCAGGATTCTTGAATATGTCTGATGAGAAACAATTAATTCCATGTTCTGCTAAAGAACATTTATTAAAATTCTGCTAAGATCTGCAGCACCTCTGGCCTTGAAGCTAAGCCAACAGCCTTTGCTGGAGAATTGTGGGTTTTTTATCTACTTCATTAATAATAATAATCCCATATCTATTCAAGACTTTGCTGCAAAGTATGAAGACTTTGAGTCATTGTTAAGCAATTTTGTTTTCTTCACAAAAGATACTTTTATTCACAAGTTACCCCAGTAGCTGACTTGTGTCTAGGATGATTTTTCCTGAGAGTTTTTTTATTTTTTAGGACGTAAATAAGCAAATTCAGTTTATCCTTAATGGAAATAGATCAGTTTCTTGCAGTTTCTGGTAGATCTCTCTCTCTCTCACAATATACATGTTAGATAACAATCTTGCTCTGAACATAAAACTACAAATCCTCAAAAACAATGCCCGCCAGCTAAACATGTTTTTCCCATCTGTATTATGACAATATCTATAAAAAAGTTGTCTTTACCTTTCTTCCTCAGAAGGGCTGATTATAAAAACAAAACAAAACAGCAAAACTCGTTAAATCAATGTCAAAATTTCCTTTAAGTCTTAGAACTCTAACAAGTTTGCTTTGGTATTCTACAGGGCATATCCATTTGAAAACACATACAGGAAAATCCTTTTCAGTTTCTGAGTTATTCAGCTACATAAAAAATTGTTCTGCTTTTACTCAACTGAGATATTTCCTATTGATCCCAAGGAATTTGCAGAGCCATCTCAGATTATTGTAAATAATGCAGTTAAATTGCTGTCAGTACCAAGAAGATCAAGGCTCACTTACCCTACCTAAAGGTTTAACCCGAAGCCAATGGCTTTTTGCCATGCACAGAAGAGAAACAAAGAGAAAATTTGCCAAAAATTCCAGCCTTTTGTCTTTTCAAATGAACCAAGTGCTTGCAAACCTATTAGACTGCAAACACCAAGATGTTTTGCTACCTTCTAGGCTACAAACTGGATGCAGCCTAGGGTTCCAAACACAAGACCTCTCTCACTACAGCTGCTTTGTTACCTACATGCATGCTAGTTAAAATCCCCCAGGCAACAAATTCTAAGAAATACAGTTTGCATTCTCAAAGAAAACACAATTTAGATTAACTCATGAGTAGAGTAACACACTCAGTAGATTCTAAAAGTTATATCCAGTCCATTCAGAAAAAATCAGTTTGTGAGCCCTGTACTCCAAAAGTCTGACATTTTACATTTGATGCATTAACTTAATAAATTAACTTTAAATGTCACTCAGAAGCACAAATGGGTTTAAGGAATCAGGTCTTTAAAAATATATTCATAGGAATACAGAGAGTTAAAACATTTCATATCTTTTATCAAACTATCCCCCACCCTTTTTTTTGATACAAGAGAGACCTTTACATAGCCTAAACAATAACCTTTGGAGACATCCCAAATTAACATTAATAATTTGAAAAATAAATTTAAATACACCACATTTTTCCAAAAAGGTTTCTGTGTCCTTCCTTGTTTAATACTTGGACATATTAGAAGAAGAAGCTATGAATATATCTTTTAATTTTAGGATAGAATCTTGAACAAGAATGCCTTGTCTTGAAATCACAGCAAACATGTGATGTGAGATTCTCTTGAGAATGCCAGAAGGAAAAAAAAAAAAGAAACAAGATTGTTCTATATTTCTATTTCAGATGCATATATAGAGGTACCAAATACAAAAGCACTTGATTAATACATCCTAGGAGTTTACACACACACACTTGACACCCTGCCAAGCATCGTGTCAGCTCACTGCATCATCATACATGACCATGTTCAATCACCATATCTGCATCAGTATCATTTTACCTGTAATCCAGGATGTGGATGTTTTTGTATCCAGGTAGTCCTTCAAATACATTTTTAATCTATTTTGACAGAAAAACAAAAAAATTAACACAGTCTCCATTCACTTCTGCTCATATGGTGAAAAATCAGGAAGCGTTTCTATCATTTTCCAAAATTGTATCTGAGCTGTTACATCTAATTGGTGAAAAACAGTTAAATATTCTTTTCTTTATGGAAGAGTAGTTTAGGTGACACTGTTTCATTATTAGAAAAAGGGGAAATAAAAAGTTGAAGAACAATATCCAGCATTCCCCAAGGACTGTATAGAAACATTCCAAGGGGAGAAATGGAAAGAGACTGCCAAGATAATCAACCGTGCTACAAGAGAAAAAAATAAGATAGAGAATACTGAAAGTTCATACTGGTTTAGGAAGTTTTTTAGCTTCCAAAGATCTTTGCCAATTGAGGATTAATTTTTACTCCATAAATTCTTGTTCCCCTCCCCCACTTCATTTTTAAACTGTCTCTGGTGAGACTTTTACAATCACAGTGCTGCTGACTTTTTTTTTTTTTTTCCCAAGATCATCTTTATTCAAGCTGAGACAAAACCAAGCAAGGGATCAAAGGAGTGGAACATCCATGTGCCAGGTGGACTCTGTCCCACCTGACAATTTTTGCACACACACATACCATGGCATTGCTACTTGGACTCACAGCTAGGAAAACTAGGATGTCTATAGCCTACGCTAGCAACTTGTGACAGTCATGGTGATGCTTTTCTGGCTGCAGTGAAGAGTACATCTCTTTCCCATCTGGCCCAGAATCTGGCATAGGGTTAGCCCCAGTAAAAAGGATTCAGAGAACCAACCCCAACTAAATGGGGCTAAGAAGGAGGCAAAGCTAGAGAAAATATAAGCCTCATGATAAGCAGCCACATGAAAACTTAGATCCCTCTCCAAAGAGAAGAATTTCACACACCCTGTCCCCAAAATATGATGGGACTAAAATTGCCACCATTATAGACAAAATAAAAAACAAATACTGGAAACAAAAGGGAGAGAAAAATCAGGAGCCCTGACACAGATGACTTTGCTGCTATTATTTTGCAGACCCAGCAAAAGGAAAAAGAAAGTTAGAGAAGGGAATCACCTGAGAAATGAATCGTTCAGACAGCAGTTGATACTCAGCAGCAGATGGGTCCTTCAGCTCCTCACTGTATTGTTCACCAACAATCAAAATGTTGAACTCAATCATCTGCTCAGTTACAGGTCTAACTAGCTTTTCATCCTGCTTCTTTATCTCATTATTGATCTGGAAGGGAAGGAAGAAGGGAGAGAAGAGACACACTTAATGCCATGTGAATGCTGCAGTCCGAAGCACAGCATGCTCATGCAGGAGCCATCAGCACGCCTGTTTGCCTTGCACTATAATGGAGTGCTCGTGAAGTCTCAGGGACAGAGGCAGCAACTAATGAGGCAGTCTACTGAGCAAGAACATTTCCTGAGAATTCTCATATTGAAGATAATTTTGTTTTCCATTTGGACACCTTCAGTGTAAGTCCATCTCACTGACTTTAGGTACAAAGTGAAGTACAGATGTGTGGGATGTTCACAAAGCAATTTAAAGCGCAACCATGGCTAATAAAACAACTCACTTGAGCCCAGTCAGCCTAGGCTGATTTACCCAAAATTTACTTACTCATCACAAGGCTCCTCCTTACTATTCCAGCTCGAAGACAAGGTACATTTGCCAAGTTCTACATTTGGAATAACACCCTGCATTGTTCAGCCTCAGGTGGTGAAGGATCCCCCCAGATATACATTGGGCACTCTGAATGGGAGCTCTCTGAGCTAAAGCAGTGGGCTTTGACTGCTGTGCCTACAGCTGCCCAAAAAGCCCCAGAGCAGTGGCTGTGCAATGCATCAGGATTCATGGAGCGATCATGGTTGTCACAGGCAGCAGTGAATGCCAAGTTTTAATCTAATTTGAATGACTGAGCATGCTTTCTGCTTAGTATTTTTAAAACACCATACTATTCCTTGTGGTATACTGAAAGACATCAAAAAAATAAATAAAAAAAAAAAATACAGATTTGTCTGGGAGGGAAGAGAAGGCTGGCTTGTTAACTTTAGCCAAATGTCTTTTGCTAGAGGTTTTTGTCTTTGACTATTTACATACATGTTTGCTTCTTTTTTCCTGTTTAAAAGGAAAAAAGAGACCCAGCAAAACAGATCTTTTCAATGAAACTGCAGCTGAAGATATGCATCATGCAGGAAATGGAAAAAACTTTCTCCAGAAAGTTTATCTGCCATCACTAACTTCTACATTGTTTAGGAACCCTATAAAAGTTTTTAGTAAATCTCTTTCTGCTCCCTCACATCTCTTTTCCACTAGATAACTGTCCAAAGACCGTAAGGACTGGTACATCAACTTAGTTAGCATTTGAGAGATATACATTTAGCAGGCATATATACAGTGCTACCATTTGGTGATTTGCAACATCATGTAGTTAAAATCATTTATCAGCACCTCAAAACCTGGTACGGTCAACATACAAAGTGCAGAAGATGAACTTTGCTCACTCTTGGCCTTGTAATCAGAAATGCCTTTTGGCTGCTAAGAGCAATGAGGTGGGATGTAACTGTACAGAGTGAAAATGCTGTAGCAGCAGCAATCTAATTCTGATTCCTTCCCAATTTACTGAGTGGTCCTATTCTCTGCTCCAGTAGAAATATTCCAGACAGTTCTGTTTCAAAAGAAGAATAATTCTATTCTTGGGACCAAACCACAAGTTTTCTTGCTAGATAATGTAAGGTCACTTGAGTCAGAAGCTGTCTGTTTCATATTCTGTATTCACTCCAACATCAGAGCTCCAGTCAGCACTGACAGCTAGAAGAAAGCACAGTTTGCCTCAGCTTTCTTTCAGGGCCACTCTAGGTTATTGAACAGTATGGCCCAGTTAATCTCAGTACAAAAAGTCAGATATTATATAGTATATAATATTATACAGTATACTTATATGCAGAACTTGAAACTTGTGAGCTTCTCCGTGATCCATTGAGAGTTTCATTTTTATAAAAAATATTTATATTTTTATTTTAATTTCTAAAAAAAAAACCAAAAGCCAACTGATTGATACCACTGGTTTGCACAATTTTCTTCAGTCATGGTGGCCCATGAGTACTGCAGTTGGATTTTAGATTGCGGGGTTAAAATTTAGTCCAGAGGACGTGTTTCCTAGAAGCAAATACTGCCCTGGGACCTATGTGGTGGTCAGCTCACTTCTACAGAGATGTTTTAAACATGGGGTCTAGACTTCCCTGTGTTGTGAGCTTTGGTTAAATATCACAGAAAGAGTGACTTGCAAGATGGTAAATAAAAGTTTGCCTACATCAACTGAGGAAAAAAAGCTGAGAATCAGAGTCCTCAAGGCTGTCCAGGCCATCTCTCTGCTGTCCTATGCAATTGTACCCACAGACCCTTGAAACACTACTCCAGCAACCTAAGGAATATTGTGCTCCCATAGGAATAATAGTGTTTCACGTTCTTCTTGGAGCTTTCAAATCCACTAGGCATTCCCTCTCTAGTCCTATGACACCAGAAAAAAATCTCACCTGATAGCTCAACTGATCTGTTATCTCCCAGTGCTGGGAAAGAGGCATTTCAAAGCCTCTCCAAATGGCAAAACATCTGCCCAGGAAAATGTCTTAAAACTTTAGAAATTCACACCCTGATTTTACTGATGCCATGACAACTTTTTGCCTTTTAAAAATATACCTCTCCTATATTCTCAGTGCCCTTAGCATGCATACTTATAATTCCTTAAGTCTGATATTTTAGCATAGTCCTAGTATTCAGTTAGGCCTGGAGACCAAACATCCTAAAGACCTCACAGTTGGAGGCCAGAAAGCTTTACTCTATCTTGAGAAACCAAGGTCCCCTCTAGGACACATTCTGTAAACTAGGTTTAGGCCCATCTAAAGGGGGAATGTTTTGGGATAGGAGGATGTCACACTATCCATTCAAGCCTCTCAATGGAACATCTTTGTTAGATATACTGATTTGCAAGGTCTATAAAACTGTATACGTGACCTACCGTGAGCGTGCATCTCAGCATATTCCACCTTGTTGCACCACAAAAATAGTTGAACCATAAGAATCCTTATTAAATACTGAGGTAAAAACCCTTTATCCCTTAACCATGTCTGGCTCTTAATTTTAGGACCAAAAAACCCTAGTTTGTGTTACCACACCATATTAACAACACCTTTAATTGCTATTAAAATGCAAATGATCATAAAAATATCACGTAGGGAAGGCAGCAGAATGCAAATGAAAAAACCCACTCACAGTGGTGTCTACATTGTCATGCTCAGGGATGGTATCACCCTCAGGACTCTCGATGGAGACCTCATGAGGAGGAGGAACATTGGCAGCTGCATCTGAGTTTGAAAGAGAACAGTATTATTTTGTTTGGCTTGTTTGGTTTTATTTCTATATACCCACAGAAGCAGTTCAGCAAGCATAAACCTATAGTCAAATTGGATTCCTATTCCCGTCATCATGACAGCAACAGCACAGGAGACACATGAAGAGCCTGAGGAAAAGCATCCAATACACTAATCAGTATAAGATGCTAACATTCTGCCTAAGCAGATATATTTTTGGAAACATGAACTTAAGTACAGCAAAAACAGCACAGAACTGATTTCTTGAGTAGGATTTTCATGATTCATGGGATAACAAAATGTCAGCACAGATTAGAAATGGCATTATAGAGGTGTAAAAATTCAGAGCTCTTTCTGAAGTCCAAACACACTAATTTCTCAACTTTCTGCTAATTCAGAATCAGCATTAACAGTAGTTAGGTAAAAACTGACCTCTCAGTGTGGTAACATCAGCATCCAAAGGTGGAGTAGGAGTCCCACTAGATAAAAAAAAAAATCAGAAACTGAAGCTGGATGTGGTAAGATAAATGTAGCAGTTTTTGATATTTCTGTGATTCTGATACTACACCAAGAAGCACATGTGCAGAAGAAATTTTTCATGGTACTATTTTGCTCATAGCTTTATAAAAATTAGGCTTTGCAGTATTTCAGTTTTATTTTGAAACTTAGATTTTGGGTCACTTGCATCATACATCATGTGCATCTCTGGGTTGCTAACCCTCTTATATCCCAAATGACCTAGAGTCCCATACAAAAATTAATTTTGTCTTCTAGCAGTTCTGTAAAGAAAGCAAATGCAAAGAGATAAAACACAAAGATAACTGGTAATACCCAGTTTTTAACTACTCCCCAGTGCACTAAAACAGCATAAGTGCACTGAAATCACTGCAAGAAGATGTATTCTTTTCATCATTAATTTTATTCTGCTTATTTGTAAATCTTCAAAATGCATCAGTTTCCAAACCCCAGTTATGGGATTCACACACAGTATAAAACAACTCTGGGCCAAATGTGAAGAACATTTCAGAAGAACAATCACACGAGGACTGTCAGCCTGAAGAAAAACTAACAGCTTTGACACACCTCTTACAGTAAACCCAAGCTTCTTGGAGACAATTCTGTAAGCCTGGAGCAACTGTTAAGTTACCAAGAGTGGGAGACATGCTCTGACAGAAACAAGTCTTTCCTGAATGAGGGGAAAATTATTTTTTGAGTTTGTCATACTGTTAATATATATGGCACAAGATGTAAGACTGGCAATTTTAGTGCTGGAGAGAAACTGAACAGGAAAATTACTGGAGTTCATAGTATTGAGACCTTTCTCTCACTTCTAAAAGATCTTTTTTATTGGTGATCACACTTGTGCCATGAAACATGCATTGCAGCAAGTCTTCACTCTAATATATGCAACATCAGCCATGGTTCCTGGCCTTGCCAGGTTTAATTTATGATTCACATATTCCACAAGTGGTCTTGCAGTCTATCCTCAGGCAAAACTCCAAGTTGATATCTTGCTTCCTTCAGGCTGCATAGTCAGTCTTTGTATTACTCTAAAAAAGGCTTCCAGCACCAGCCAGATTCACAGTTACATTCTGCAGATACCAGAGCACCAGCATATGATCAGACCATAGTTTCACTGAGATAATGTCTGAAACCCTTTCTCTCTCTGCCCCTCACAGACACATAAGACTTATGTGCCAAAAAACAGACCTGAAGGCAAACCTGATGAACTTTCTATTCAAGTCAAGAATCTTTTCACATACCCTTTCCCAGAGGGCACAGTCTAATCCTCCACATAATGATTAACTATACCAAAACATAGTTCAGGGAATGTTAAACTGACAACATTGACTCCACAACAATTCTAAAACATTAACAAAAAATAAAAACTTACACATGAACAAATCAGAAAATATTTATTCAAGAGTTTAAACAGTACCTTCATGTATTTTCTTGCATAAATAAAATCAATGAGCCTCATGCAGGCTTTGAAGTGTAGCTGTACCTGCTTCCAGCTCATGGACACTGGTACCTGTTTTCAGCCAGCACAGTGCAAGACTACTTTTGAGTTTGCCAATTCTTTGACAAACTCAGTAAATCTTCAAATAATTTCCAAGACTGGAAAATTTTACTAAAAAGTGTAATTTAGACAAGATAGCCTCTCTTAAGGATATTTTCTTAACAATGCTGATTGTTTTAGAGGGATTTAGTGTCCTTGCTCGTTTGTCATCCTAGAACTGCAATAAAAACTATTGTTTAATTATTAATTGGTCTGATGAAACATTTTCCAATTAAGCTCACCTAAATTCAAGATGCCTCTTTTACCAGTTTCAGTAGGAAGTATATTACATCTACACCAGAGTGTCACCAAATTACAGCATCAGAGCATTTTAGTGCATCATGTTTCACATTCAGAAGCAAGAATGACTCTGCTTTTCAGGAGAGGTGAACCAGTCTGTGATTTTACTTTTACAAACTGTTCAGTCTAACTAGGGTCAGAATATGAATGCAACAAAAACAAAGTGATGAATAGTAAAAACTCTGCTACAGGATTTTTAATGTTCTGGTCAGTTCAAACCTATATATAGCCACTAGCTGAGCCATGTATCCACCCCCTTTTCTAAAGGAGAGGACAAGGAACACGATTTGCTGTGCTAAGCCCTGATCCCAACCTGAGACTCATGGGACTTGATCCAGGTGGCCACAGGTTGGTGCCCAGCATTCTTTGAGGGGCCTCCAGGCACTCCTGACCTCCAGCTACTGCCCCACAAGGCACAGGTCACCCGTGGATCCCACATTGTCCCTGCCGGCCTTCTGCACACGTGTGCTGCAACTCAGGGCATCTCAAAAGGACCAAAATTACTATCTGACCAACTGAGCACCCAGTTCTGGGGTTAGCCTTGGCCAAGGGCCAAACACATCCAGACACTCTCTCACTCCCTCCATCTCCATAAGACAGGGGAGAAAATATGATGAAAAGTTTCTGGGTTGAAATAAAGCCAGCAGATCCCAATTACCTCCATGGGAAAATCAGCTTAGGGAAATCTAATTTATTGCATATTTAAGTACATTTGGGTAGTGAGAAGCAGACACATTAAAACACCACTCCTTCACCCTTTGCCAGGCTCAACTTCACTCTGGACTCCTCTGCCCAGCGCATGCTCTGCAGGGGCAGCAGCTCCTCCAGGAAAGGTCTGCTTGCTCCAGTCTGGGTCCTTCCTTGGCTGCAAGGAATGCATGATTTGCCATGGTGCAGTGCCTTTGGCCTTGGCATTCTCCATGCCACTGTTTCTCATTCCTTTTGTTCCCTCTTCCTCTCCCTGTGCCATGTTTTTTGCCCTTTCTCACACGGGCTTTTCCCTGAGCTGCCACAAGTGTAGGGCTCAGCCTTGCCTCTTAAATCCATCTGGAGCCACCTCGGGGCAGCCCTGGACGCTCCAGACAGGGAGCCCCCTGAACAAAGCTGCTTGAGTTTTTAAAGGAAAAATGCTCAAAGTAGAAAAGAAACCCCAAACAAAATGCTGTGAGATAAAGCACACTTTCAAAATAGGAGCAGTTTACAAATGGAAAGGCCTAATATCTTTCTTAAGTTCTGCTTCTAGATCAGACTACTGGTGATAGACACAAAGTGAAGTTCTCCAAGTTTCAAAGGTCCAAGAGGAATTTCTCTGGCAGCTCTCCAACAGGGCACTTGTGTCACAGGCATCACCTTATGCACTGGTTTAGCCACATGGTGACTAAACCACAGCCTAAGCACAAGCCCAGGCCAGGCCTTGGGGCAACCATGATCGTGCTGGAAGGCGAGGTGAGAGTAAGGCCAGTGTCAAGGTGAGAGTTCAGGTTGTGTAGCAAACCCAGCTCCTTAAGCACCAGGAGACCACCCTCCTTGTCAAGGCCAGGTAATATACCCTTACTCTGACACTGAGGGGCTTTTAAAGAAAAGCCCCCAGGAGCTAACAAATTTTCTGACAGGATTCCAAGTGCACAGCTGGCTGAAAATTAAAAACCAAGCACTTAAATATCACCTACTAAAACCCTAAAAAAATCTAACCAAACCAGTCAAGCACCAAATTTGGTCAAATTATCAGCTACTACTTTTTTTGAAGAGGATTAAAATACAGTTTTAAGGATTCTATGCTGTAACCAAGCTCACTTTACACACAATATTGGTTTTTCATTAGTTTAGCAGAATTATGAGGTTTGCTTTCTTTCTGCCTTCTACTTTCCTTTAACATTTTTTCAAATGCCTACTTTACTGATCACATAAAAATCGTCAATTGTACTGGGCACCTCTAAGGAAGTCACTCAAAATGCCCATGGCAATGCATATATTGAATTGTCTGAACAAATCACTTTTCAAGGTAAACACAGTTTCAAATTCCTGCTCACTTGCACCACTTAAAATAAATGGAATTTTTTATGGTTTTTCCCCAGGACTAATCCAGGGCCCATACTTGATTTTTAATTCTACCTACACAAGCAAGTCACTCCAGGTAGAGGGACTGTATTCCAGCAAACAAGAGTTTACTGTGAATTTGAGACACAGACACATGAAATGTAATTTCCATTGTCCTACCTGCATGAATGATTCCCTGGATCATCTTGGCTGAGCAGTAAGCAAAATATAAAAACATACACGTATGTATGGAGAGGCAGGAAGGAACACAGACAAGCAGATGTCTAAGCACCAGAACAAACAACACTGCACTTGTGTTTCCTTGGCAGAAACAAGCGGTTTCAGATCACACAGCTCTCTTAGACACCAGGATCTAGGCAGCTGTAAGACCCATAAGGGCCTAGGAAGCTGATCTGAAGCAAACAGTGCTTATGGACAGCCTATACATATTAATACAGCAATCACAGCTCACAAATAAAGCCTACATTCCCCTTTTTTTCAAAAGGTATGTACTTCTGTGTGACATCAGTCATGTCAGGAGAAGACTTGACAAGTTCCAGTCCATAAACAAGCATAAACAGAGTTCCACTGACTCTTAGGCCTAAACTGCTTCTTTATGTGCAGCCATACTGTGTTATTAAGGAGAAACAACACTCTGGACCTGTCAAATGGGCCATCAGTGATACCATTTCACAGCTCCCCATGATGTTCTACAGAGGGATTAGTTAGATTTTTCTCTACATTTCTTTTCAAGGTTTAAGACAAGGTTTAAGACAAACCCAGATTTGTGGTTGAGGAAAGTAACACCTTCAGATTTGTACTACAGGTTCTGGACACCCACCAGTTTATTCATTATTTATAAGACTGTTGGTCAGTTTGAATGTTCTAAAGTCTAACTGGCTATGTCAAGCATTTCTTTTTCTTGAATAATATTACTTCAATTCTTATATTGCACAAAGGAGAGAAAGTTTTATTGTCTGATTTTCTCATTTTTAAATATTTCAATCACAGCCTTGAACTAACTAGCATGCAATTAAAGAAGTATTTTTATGCAATTTGAGAATGCAAGACAAAACCTTGTATTCAGATTCTCTTCCCTTTAATATTTACATGCATTTATCTTAATTTTCATTTAGGTAGTCCTTGAATTGTAATCTCTTTTGGTTCTAATTAAAGCTGGACAAACCTTTCATATTTGCTGCCAGACAGTAGGGAGCACAAAAGAAAATATACAACTGAAAAGGAGTAGTGTGGAACTCTTCACAAGTGGTAAAGCTGTGCAGATGATAAAAAATATTCTGAAATGAGGAATATCACTACCAAGCCCACATACAAACAGTAAAGAAACTCAGGTACATTTCTATGTCACTGCAGGCAGAACTGCTGAAATGGTAAAATGATCCCAGCACAGAAGACAAACTCTTACTCTTCCTTGAAGCTCATTTAGATAAATAGCACAAAAGCCAAAATGATACATCATCAACCATTGCTACCACCTCTGATAAAATATGGATTCTAGATTTGCCAATGTATTTCAAGGCAGAGAACATGGACAGAACACAGGTCTGGACAAGATTTACTGCAACTAATTTCAGCGAGTTTAGAATCTGCAAGTACCATCAGAAAGGACACAAGCCTCTACATATTTCATTTTACATTAAAAAATGCTTCTGAAGAATTGAAAAAGTAGTGGGTTATATTCCTCCTTTTCAACTATCCTATCCTCTCTATTTTTTCCTCAGTATGCTGTTGTGCATATACCACTCAAGCAAGGCTACGGCTTAAAAGCTCTTGTTTTCCACTGCAAGAATTTTGTGCTACTTCTTTGCTTTCAGCTGATTCTCAAGATCTGGCTTTTGATCCCCCAGGAATTAGACAAACAGACTGTCCTATTGTCAAGAGACAGACTACAATATTAAGAGACAGAACATCAGTCTGTCAAGTGAATGTGCCAGTGGCCTTCTGAATAAAGCAATCAGTAGAAGTCTTTAGCTGATGTAGTACTCTGAAACTTCCAACTGGGGCAAAAACTCTACGATGTCCACTGCTCTGCACACATCTGGATTGTGTCCCATATCTTGCTTTTCCTTTTGAGGTTTTCTCCTTGGTAGTACTTAGCTTAATCCCTCAGTTCCTAAAAAGGCCAGGTTAGCTGAGCATTTAACTTCCGTGAATGCAAGCTCTAAACCTTACGGGAACAAACTTTCATCCTGCTGTTACGTCACTGCCAGTAATGCCAGATTGGGAGTTATTCCAGGAACTAAACTACAAAAGCACCAGTCACCTTTCCATAGGCTGCATTAAAACTATCCCAGCATTTAACTAGATGAAGCCAGCTTTTTCCAGCTAGAGAGAGACACCACATTGACATCTAGGTAGGTTTATAAGAGTTGTACTCAACTACTCAAGTCACAGCTTCAATTCTATAGCTGTTTACAGCTTTCAGGACAATTTTGATTTGATTTAGAGAGGTAGTATAGTTTAAAAGATGAACAGATATCAAGGGCCTTTCTTCCATTCCAGATCAACCCCAAATTAATAAACTGTTTCAAAGAAAAAAAATTGTTTCACAGAAAAAAGAGATTGGTCAAAGCTTATGTGTGGGTGCTATGCTCTAGAACCTATGGCAAAATTTCTGTTCTTATCAGTGGGAAAAGAGACATAGAAATATGCCCAGGTCTCCAAAGTGAAATGGCTGTTTCTGCACAGTCATCAGAGACACTGGATCTCACCACAGGACAAATCAGACTCCAGCTCGACCCTCACTTCAAGGCAGCATCTGGTGAAGCCTGTCCTTCCCTGGCAGTGTGGGAATCTCACCTAAACATCTCATCTAGATACCCTGGATATCTAGATATTGAGGACAGCCCTGCCATCCCTTGAGACAAGACCAGAACAGTTGTCCCTTTTGACACAAGTGGCACAGCTGGGTGACAAGTCAGCTGCGTTCAGATCCTAGCACTGCCCTGTCCTGGACAAGGCTCTCTCTGCACATGTGGGTCAGCAGGTGAGAACAGCAATGCCCAGGAGAGGGTAGAATTGAACTCACTTTCCTTTCTGCAGGAGGGACTTGACACTGGATTTACCATCCTGCAGCTTAGAGGCTGATGGTGGTCCTGGGTTGGGTACTTATGCTAATTTCTTACGGAACATTTTGAGAACATTTATTCTGATCTTTACTGGGAGGTCTGGTTATTTTTTCAGGGAATAACACTGGCTGTTGGTGGTGTTGAGATGGCTGACTTACTCCTCTTGGGGTAAAGACATCTGGAGTCAGATGAGACATCATCTACCTATGACAGAAAATCACAGCTTTGTTTTTTATAGGACACTGGCTTACAAACTTCACATCTTAAACCATGAATGTTCTAAGATGTCCAGAATAGTCTTAGAGTAAATTTGGATTTTGTAATGGAAAAATTATTTCTACTAATTTCTCCTGATGTTCCATTACCCAGGGCAAGTCTATCTGTTTCTGTCACTGCTTCAGTCCTCTATCCCCTTCTTTAACCTATAAAACACTACAATTTCCAAGCACAAGAAACACAACAAATTATAGAGGAAAATATACAGTAAACCCAAAGTCTAAACTGATGGCAGTAACAAAGATACCAACCTAAAATTATAAACAATCCAAAGCAATACATACTGAAATAAAAGCGGTGTATTTTTGAGACAGATGCAGCGCAGCCCCATGTGAACTGAGTTTGGTAAAGTTTGCAGTTGTCTATTGGAGCCCCTTCAATGTTGCCACAAAACACTTCATAAGGTGGCTTTTGGACTGGTACAGCATTTATCCCTCTGATCCACCTTTCAATCAAAAGTTGGGCTTTTTGCACTGTTCCTTTAGCCCAAGTTCCTTTAGTTGCTTTGCACTGTTACCACAGTACACGCAGACTCTAGATGCATTGACTCCAATTCCTCTCATGTGTCTCTGTATTTACTAGATTTCCTGAATGATCTCACAGAAGAATGGCAGTAGGTTTTCAAACCCAAACTTCTTCAGAACAGATGGACACTGACCTGGAGACTTCAGGGAGTGCTCTTGTCAAAGGAGCACTCGGCTCCACAGGACAGAGAGAAACCAACTTTTAGTAATAAAATTTTCCATTATCATCTCACATTATTAATTTTAGCATATGCTGTGGTTATGAAATCACTGTGAGGATACCTAATTTGAGAAGATGGGGGCTTTTCTAAGAAGTTTGTTCTGATTTCTCTTCCCAGTATTTTAATTACTTGTATTTAGCATAGCTTTACGTGGCCTGTAAAGCAGAGAACTGAACCTGCCAGTTTTTCAAAGGAACTCAGCACCAGATGGTTTGGGTTTGAATTACCCCAAAAATAACAGCTTGGATTAAGTTCTGAGTAACAATGGAGCAAGAATAATTTGAACTTGTTTTCAGTTCAATAAAAGACATGAAAATAACAGGTCAAGTTCAGGTTTGCATTGGTACAAAGATACCACAAATCAGTTTCCTGTTTTACTGCCTTGTTAAAAGTGTGAAGAGCCTAAACAGTCAATTCCCCTGTAACTGTTTACAGAACACATCTCTTGAAAGTCTTTCAGAATAGCATTTCAAAATATTCAATTTCCTTTTTGTTTTTGTAATGATGACCAGGTCTACCTGAAAGCCTTTGGGAAAGATTTTCAAGACAACCAGAACACAACTATGGACACATGTCTTTCCCAGAAGAGATTTCCCCCACTAAACCTCTTCAGGTAAATAGCCTGTGTCTGTGCCTGGCAGTCTGACAGCCAACAAGGTGATGACACACTTAAGCAGAAGTACAAGCCTCAGATTGGCTGAGATATTTTGAGCATGCCAACCATGCCAGGACAGAGGTTCACATGCAAGAACCAACAGGTCTCTCCACCACACTTTTCTATACATCCTTTTGCACAAAGATGAATTTTGTCCATCTTCAGTGCACTGATCAACGCCAGCAGCAGCAAGAACCAGAGAAATGACCTGTCACTAGCCTTTAGAAAGGGAAAATTACTTACCCACATGACCAATCAGCACAGGAACTGACAAAAAAAAGAGAGAAAAGGTTACAAAACATCACAGCTCAGCCTTGATGTTATCTCCAGAGAGAATAAAATGCAAGGACAACACAGATACTCACCTGCCCATGGCTTCCTTTGTATAGGCCAGTTTCTGGAAAACAAAAACAAATCCTGAATATATTTGAGTAATAGAAGGTGAAATAAATTGAAATGCAGTTTATACCACTTTATTTCCTTCTGCATGCTGAAATTATTCTATTCTCTGTACTGTCATTTGCTAAGTTCAAAATTTATTAACGAAGTTCCTACTGTAAAGGAAATATGTCTGACATTTCCAAAATACAATTGAAACTCGACATCAGGCAGTGAAAAGAGTATTAGGTTTGTCAGAGGTGCTCTACATTTATGTATTTTCCTGCAGTATTCTGCAGGTACAACATTCTCCCATGTTAGAAGATGCCAACAATAAGAACCTTTTAAGCAAGCAGTCTTCAGAAATTGAGTATTACTTCTGCTACTTGTGTATAGATTTAAAATCATCTTGTGAAAGTAAAGCTACAGCAGGATTAATCTGATGACTTTGCTTATGGTTTTACAAGTGGCAGGAATGATGTTTTTTCATGTATTGGTGTAAAAAGACTAAGAAATCTGAAGACAGTTCATATTTTTTTCATCAAAATTCTCATGGTATTACTGCCATTAGTTCTAGAGGAGAGTCAGAGATGCTTCTGTGAAGAACACCACAAGAAGTGGAGGAGGTCCCAAGAAATAATAGGAGCTGTTGAGAAATAATGCTGTATCCTGCTGCTGGTACCAGTGTAAAGAGAATATCAAATACTTACAGAAAATTATTGTCCATCCACACAATTTGTTTCTCTGCTTTAAGGGATCAAAAAAGGATTGTTTGGTTGGACTGCTTATTGGGCTGGCTTTCTTTGTATAATCAATGCAAGTATATTTTTCAGTGAAAAAACCAGGAAGTGAATCAACTTAAGTACCTTCTTTGAAATGAAATTACAGTTAGCTTTAAACATACTATTTCCACTTTGCAAACTTCTCTGAAACACACCCGCATGTATTCAGTGACCTAAGACTCTAAGCTGTCCTGATGGTTCTACATGTGAAGGAAGGTTGAAAAGACAAAAGAGACTTTTCCAGCAGGTTAGCCTGCTCACTCTCTTCACCTGTGTTCTCCTGTTTTTCCTAGGAAAGTGAAGAAATTCAGCTGTTATTGATTTGGAGCCATGTCAGTGAGCAGCCCTCTCTTTTTTCTAGGACATGTGGGCCTTGTGACCGCAGCTAGAATTGCAGACAGCTTGGATATCAGCCTGAGCAGGGCTTACAAAAATACTAATTTCAGTCAACTTGCCTTTCAGCATGTTCTTTGACCAACATTTATTATACAGCTCCATTTAATGAAGCATTAGGAGATTCTTTAGTATGAAAAACTAAGGCACAGCAAGACTAGTTTTAAGTGGCAAAGAAACCGGGTAGCCTACAGTGGAAACTCTAACTTGGGGCCACTAAAGCTGTGTTGGACTTTGGGTTGGTTTTTTTAAGGGGTTATTATGCTGATCTATACAGTGCCTGTATATTCACCCCTAGTGCACTGGGATCTACAAGGAAGAGAGAGATTGATTACCTGTCTACAAGATTTTGGAAAGTTATCTGTAAATAGTAGGTCAGTAAAAAGCATTTGTTCTTTAGTAAGGGAGATCTTCCACACTCAGTCAGTCAGGACGATTTGTAGCTACTATTAAAACCAACCCCAGTTATTACAGGCCTCACAAATCTTTTCAATACCTAGTGCTAGTCTGTACCCTGCAGCTTTACTCACTGCTCCTCAAAGGCCCCTGAGACCACTGACCCTGACCGCTGCCAAGAGCAAAGGAATAGGGACACCCCAGTGAGAGGTGCCTGGGCCAAAACTCTGTTGCAGGGCAGTCTGAAGTGCTGGTGGCTCTCAAGTTCCCTGAGTCTGGCTCCCTGGACTTAGCCAATATGTCTTGTTATTTCTGAGTCATCTGTTCAACAAATTAAAAGGAGAACTTAAAAGAACCAAACCTAAAGTTTCAAATTATTATTTTAATGGCCAAAATCTAGAAAAAGAAGTACTACACAGTCTCCAAAACCACATTTTTAATAAGGTATCAAATTACTAAATTCTCATATAATTTCATAGTAAACTGGCACCCCCTATTGCTAAACTAGCACGGTCTGCAATAGTTTGTAGTGTGACTGTCCTCCTCTCTCTCAAATGTTTAATTTGCTTTTCAGCCTGGAGTGGGGGCAAGTGATGACATGACTGAACTCCATGGCAAACATCACTTTTTCCCCCCAACAAGATGCCAAGGGCTCTCAAATTCTAATACTGGCTTGTTTAATCATTTAGGACAGAATAGCCTTTGCCAAAACACCTCACCTCTCTGACTCAGTTCCTTCATTAAAATGGAGGTAGGAATTTACCTACTGCACACAGACTGCAAAGATTATTTAATGTCTTCATCCTTTCAATACTTGAAGTGATCTATAAATAGTTCTCCATAACAGCAGCAGCCGCACCAAAGCTAAGGGGAGCTTTTACTCACTGAAGCTATCTCTGGCAGGTGCTTTGTACAGAATTAGGTCTCTTGAAGCAGGACCTTCCTGACATAATTATACCAATTCTCCTAATGCTGGGAGCTGAGTTTTGTGTCTGTTGCTCTAGTGCTCACCTTTCTCAACAGTTACTTTACATAGCGATGAGTTATCATGAATTAACACAAATACATTGAACACAGGCTACAACAAATCACATACAGTACCAACCATCTGAGCTTCTGTCAACCCATGATCTTGCAGAAAACCAATTATATAGGACATTCTTTCCTGATCCTAAGAGACTACCATTATGCACAGAAGATAAAACATCCTGAGGGTAATCCCAGGCAGGAGAAAAAGGCAGAGGAAATGTCAAGGAGATCTAAAATAATCCCATATTAGTTTAATCCCATCTGTGTAGTACTGTACCAAGCATATTTGATTTAGCCCAGCTATACACCTCACTTCCAACAGGAAAGTCATACCAGGGAATGATTCTCTATCTGCCTGTCCTGATTCCCCAGCGTGGTGCATGGCAGAGCCACACTGTCATGAAGGCAAGGCCACAGCACTGGGGATTATGCAAGGAAATGGAGGACAATGTCCAGAACTGAAACTAAAGAGAAAAGACAGAATAGGGAGCAGTGCTTTGAGGCACATCTCTGACAGGTAAGGCAAAAATATTGTCTACAGTGAGTTAGAGGAGAAATAGCAGGAGAAGCTTAGTGGATCAGATATCATTTCAACTATTTCAACTTGAAATGAAGGCTATATGTGTATATATATACACACATATATATATGTGTGTGTGTACATATATGTGTAAATATATATGGCAAAGGTGAAGGGGTTTCCTTTTTAAACTAGAGGAGGCTAAAACTTGCAATGCAAAGAATTAAAGTCAATAGGAGAACAGTAAGTGCCTGGATAAGAAAATGAGTGAAGGAAATCTGGCATTATGGCTCAAAGGAGGGCAATTGAAAATTTTTTTTTGCATGCATACGAGAGGATGGGGCATGTGAAAGAGCAGATATTATTTGCTTTTTTTCCAGATTTAAAAGAAACTAAAGGAGGTATTCTATGCAAAGAAAAAACGTAAAGGACTGGACAGAGTGGTTAGGACATTCAATTAAACAAAGACAATGGTTAGCAAGGAAGGTCACAGAACAGGGGGAGAGACAGCAGAAGAGATCTTTCACAGGAACCTGAGGAACATAAAATAATCTGCCTCTGCAAAGTATTCAAACAACAGCACTGGGAGTAAGTGGTTACAAATAATTCATATAGTTGGAATGCTACATGCCACCTTTGAACACAGCTCTCAGAATTCAGGTAAAATCACTCATTTTACATTGCTAAGTACCCATTTCAGCATGCTAAGAAGGTGTTTTGTTACGCTACCCATTCAGGCATCCTCAGGCAGGGTTGCCTTCTCCCCTCTTACCCTAATCTGTCCCTGAGCAGTTTGTGCTGCAAACACACTGAAGCAGATAGAGCTGCTCATGGCCTGGAAAGTCAATACTACACAAAAGTGCTGCTGAGTCAACACCACTGGAGGGTTTCTATCTTGTCCCAGGAACTTTTCAAGTTGCCTTTTGGTAGGTTAGCACTTCCCATCATAGTTTTGGGAATTCCTGGGGAAGCTGCCTGCATTTTGACTCTCAGGGAAAGCTCTGCCACAAACTCCTTTCCACATTAAATCTCACTCTAACTCTTGGCTCTCAGACCCACTAGAGTGGGCAGAACACAAATTTCCCTCTCACAGGCAGTCTCACAGACCTGCTTCCTTTGGAAAGGGTTCATAACCTAGTTCCTGTTGTCCCATCTGCCCAACACTGTCAGATATGTTATTATTGACACGGGGTTGTACAGGAGCCCTCAGCAGGTATGGTCAAGTATCTGCTCAACAGATCAAGTTCATGGATTTCTTTAATGCTTCATTTCTCATAATAGTTTTTCTCAACATCTCATTTTAGATTGTCATCAGACCTGTAAGGAGCAGCAACTCCTTCAAACTTTATTTTCTGAAATTTGATTGAAATCTGGGGAAATTGAAATTATGACATGTATTACATGCCCACATTGGGAATGCAGGATGAAGACAAAACTTTACACTGAAAGCCCTGCAGTATCAGGCTTTAAACTGCTTTTCGCTATGGACTCTGGAAGGAGTCCTGTATGCCAGCTGTAAATTCTCCTATGAAGAGCACAGGTTGTGCTGCTTTGGCAGCAGCATTTCAATCTCATAGCAAGTCATCCATGGCTCTTGGGAAACCAATATTTACTTTTTCTTGCATTTCTCCTTACTTGGATTTTCCAAAAATTTTTTAGCACAAGTGGGAGCATGGCCACAATCACAGGGCAGAGTCAGGGCAAATTTGGCAATACTGGAATTCCAAACATTCCAAACAAGTCTCAAAGTGTAGAATGGGATGAATGAGGATGTTACAATGTTACATTCTACACAACAGGGTTTTATTCCCCACTGAAATACAGCTACACAGTAAGGAACACAAGACAATTTATAGGAAGGAATGTTTACATGAAGACTTATACTGAAAAAAAACCCCACCCTATGGATTGGAATTACCTTCTCCATTTGCATTTCTGTCAGGAATTGAAAAAAGATGGGTTAACAATCTCACAGCTTGTAAATCTGTCTAATATCAAAAAAAATTAGTTAGAATAGTGTTCTTCCTATATGAGTTACTGTCAGTTAACATGATCACACAAGTTAAAATGAAAATTCAAGGGGAAAAAATAGATATTTTAAATCACTTTTTATGCTTGGCATGAATATGTCCACCTGCTCCTTCTGAAAATCTGGCAGGTGATCTGCTTAAAGAAATTCAGGAAAATGTAGCATATATATATATATATATATTCTATATTAGTGCATACAGAATATCCATGTATATGCAGATATTACAGAAACCCACAGAGGAAGACCTCACAGCTCCAAGACAAAAAAAGAAGTATGAAAGCTGAGACCAGCAGCTGGTCTAAGCTCCAACTGATATCCAGTAAGAAAGTATGTTAAAAGTAAGAGAAAGAGAATTTTTCTCAACATGAACTAAGCTAGGATGGAGCAGACATTGCTGCATCTGTGGGAGTGTGACACTGATTATTGGGGATTAGAGGACAGGATAAGAAAGAAAACCAAGAAGGAAGGCTAAGAAGATAGCATTTAATTACACTGCTCATAACAGAACCTCCACACTACAACAAAAACATCATGAAAGCAATAATTTTGCTGAATTATTGTTTATTAAAAGCAAACCACACAGATTCAATTTGCCTAATTTTCAGATACACTGAACTTCTTTAGAGAGAGAGGGGGGAAAATTCAGGACATGCAACATTTCTAAAAATTGAACTTCATGTTACAATCTACCAAAAAGTATACAAAAAGACACTTTGAAATAAGACTGCCAGAATCTGCCAGCATGCCCATACAAAAGAGGCAGAAGAGCAATGCTATGACAGTAACAGCCAACATATACCAAAAGAAAAGCAGAATTACTTTTATCAGCTGCAGGCTCTAATCTAAACACTTGAAACTAAGCACAGATGATTTGCAGACATGGGGGAGTAGAGGAAGTGGTTTTTAATGAGTGTAATGGTCAAACCAAAAAACACTGCAGAAGTGAATCTTCCTTTTAAGCAACAGTGTGGCCATTTACATGTATCACACCTGCCCACTACAGAGTCCTGTGCATACAGTGAAATGACAGAGGCCCCTCAGTGACAAGTGCTTCATGCTTTAGAAATCAAACCTAAGGAATGGGGGAAAAAAAATAGCCACACCTGATCATGACTAAATGAATGAACATTCTGTAATGAGAGGGAAACAAAATCCCATTAGCAATGGAAAGGCTTGACCATAAAACTTGGTCTTCTTACCTGGTGAGAATGGAAAGAACAAGAGAGGGCTTTAGAAATTGTGTTTGGCCCCACAGGCTGAGCCCCAGCTTTTACTACCATATTAGACTGGGGCAAGCAACTAACAGGAAGAAGGATGTTCTTAAAAGCAGAGACACATCCACTGCATCTGTTTGGACTTAACATTCTCACAGCTGCTTTTGAAAGGTTTCACACTCTGACAAGAATTTTGTGCACAAGCACATATGAGAAAGGTGAGTCAGTACTAGAGCTAGCTATTAAATCCATTCTCTGACCCATGCATTTGAAAATATCCCATTGGATCTTTTGACAGTGACTGACTGGGGGATAGGGTGCTCTTGCCTTTGGTCTTCGGTTCAAAGTCAAATTGAGTTCAGCTTCTTATTCCAAGAAAATGCACCTGGTTGATTTGTGACATTTTGTGGAGCACAGGGGTGGCAGCATTCAATCTCTTATCACATTCTAGTCTGCCATCAAATCAGCCCAAGAACCATTGCCTTTTACCAACTGTGCTGAAAGAGGACAGAAGAATGAACAGACTGTTTTCCAGAATACGGCATTGCTGAAGGGAATATATCCATTTACAGAAGAAAAGAAACCTAAATAAGTATAAACCTTCTGAAAAGATCAAACCCAGAGCACTTTATCTGACTCCACTGAAATGCTGCACAGCTATACACAAAAAGGGAGAGCAATGGTGGGAGGTTAAATGCATAATTTCCAAGAGCAATTTTGATTTATTTTAATAAACTCCCACTATAGATCATCTCACTGCAAAAAGTGAACATAAAACAGTTACATGCACTGTGTGCATTAAAAAAAAAATAATCACATTAATTTTATTTCTCTCTATCTTTTTGCAAAGACTTCTAAGGGCAACAGCATCATTAGACTTCACAGAAGCAAGCTTTGGCTTGCAGCACCTGGGAAGATTAACATGCAGGCCCAGGAAAAAAAAACCCTCTCTCCATTATCCACATTCCTTAGTGCACATTCCTAGCATAGAAGTCCAATAAAAAAACAGGATGGGAAAAAAAATCAGCACATCCACAGAGACTGAATATTATTGTTTCTATGGGGTTACGCATTTAAGACTTAAAAATTTCATAAAACTACCCATCCATTAGCTTGCAAAAGTAATCTTAAAGAAGATCCATAAGCCACCACACATTTTAAGAAGCCTTTTATCCAGAGAAATTAAGATATCTATTATATCTTAGATGAATACAAAGTTAAGCACTTCATTTAAAAATTCACAACCTCCTGAAACTACATCTTTGTATTTCATTTGAGACAGTTTTTTTTAGTTTGACTTAGTATTTATTTTGTTTTCTTTAAGTGAAAATAAACTTGAATCAACAGAAAATATACCAAGATATTCAACATTTTTTTATTGACTTGTTTTACACTTGTACACTGATTTTAACCTGCAGCTTCCCATGGTGAGTTATGTAATATTACTTATTGCCTTCATTGGACACCAAAGTTTTTACATTTATAACTACACTCATTTCAATCAGGCAGCAGTGCACAGACATCACAGACCTGTAGAATATCAAACAGATAATTATGCCATAGGGCTTGGTAGCACCAGACCTACAGCTTAGAACTTCCGGCTCCCAAGTGCCATTTGTGCTGAAGGCACCTCAGTGTGCAGCTCAGAGCAGGGAGGCTGCTACACAGCCAAGGGAAAAATGCACCACAGCCTGACTCACCTTGTGGGTCTAGACACCATCTACTTGTCAGGAACACATCTACTGAGGACAACACTCTCTTCATCATTGTTGCTTTCCCCTGCTTTGGGCCAACCACAGCTTTGTTTTAGAGCTGATCTCGGAACTGCAGATCCCAGAGCTGGAATACCGAGGCCTATCTGTTGTAAGGCTCTGTCCATCACTGCCAAATGCCATATGCCAAAGTTGCACATTGCAGTGGGACGCGATGCCCTTGCCCATGAGAACACTCCAAGCTGCTGCTGCACTCACCTTCACAATCAGGCTCCGGTGCTCCTCAGACTGGCTGAAGTTGGTGCCCATTTCAAAGATACTCATCATGCCTTCCTCACACAGGCTCATCCAGGTGTTATACTCGTCACGCTCCGGCAGCCTGTCCCAGAACGTCTTGAAGACCTCCCAGACTGTTTCCTGGCACACTGAAGGCACAAGAAAGGTCTGGTGTTAGTACAACAGGAATGCTTCTGTGGCACATGTGGCCAGGCTGTTATTGTCCCAATGTTGCGAGTTTGTCAGCACATTAACACACAGAACACAGAGACCTGACATCTGCGTGGAAATGTGGAAAGCACTGAAGCGACTTAAATGAAGATATGGTGAATCTTCCACACTCATATTACCTCTCTCTCTGGCATTTAAAACTGAAATAATTAAAGAAAATTAAAGAAAAATAAGAAGAGAGCATGAGAAAACACTTGTCTCTTATCAAGAACAACAGTATTTCCACTGAGTGAAACTGTCATTTGTTCAATGAATTGAATTTCTAGAAAACCAAAATACTATGGCAAATATCCTCATAGGAAGTAGAGGTGAAGCTTAATTTGTAAGAAAGACTGTGGCAGTGATCGAAGTCTAGTAAAATCAGTCAGTAACAATTCCTTCAGACTCAGAATTTAAAATACGTTTCAGAAATTACAACTGCATTCATAATTCAAAAAAACAAGACAGGATGATGACAAAAGAATATGCTACGAAACAAGCTAAACTCTAACTCTACTGTACATGTTCACTGAGAAAGAACTGGACAGCTCTGAATAGCCAGCCTGAAAATTCAGGTTTAATAACATATATATATATATATATATATATATATATATCATGTCATGTACAACGCTGCCTACTTTAACCTCCCAACCTTGCACAAGCTTTTTTTGCCAGTCAGAGCAGTTGGTCACATGATGCTCAAGCAAGGATAACTCTATGACCCAGGATAACTCAAAGAGAGAAAGATTTAAAGGATTTCTCTTGTGTCCTGGAAAAGAGCAACATTAAAAGGAGAACTCTCCAAATCATTCACACCAAATGCCATCCTGGAGGTGTAGCAGACAAACCTGCTTTTTGGCCTTAATCTGATTTCACTACTTAGACAGTTCAGCAGAGAAATGCTTTGCATTCCGGGAAAGCACTGACATCACAAGCAAGCCCTTATAGGAGACTAAATCTATCTCTAGAAAGTAATTTTCTTCAATCAGCTTTAAAATTAGCTCCGGGCTGCCAAACCCAGTACCTTGCTGCTATTTCTTCTCAATGCTTTGTTTTCCAAATTCCAAAGTTGATTAAATGTACATATGTACAACTTAGCACATAGATCACATAGGGAAACATTTTCATTCAACCAAGAGATGGACATTTTTCTTAAATGCAAAGGCTTTACAAATAACAACCTTAAGGAACTCTTTCCTTTGCAGCACCACCCTTAAAGCTGAGCTGACTCTGGCACACTGGATGGCACCATGCAGAAGAAGTTCTTTTCCTCATCCTGAATTTTAATTTATCAGACCAGTTGAAACCATTCCTCTGTTGTGGAACTCTACAGATACGAAGATATTTCTCATTTTCATGCCACACTCCTAGGTTTATGACATGGAGATTAGCATTGTAGCTCATCTGGTATGCATGACCAGACAACAATAAAATCCCCAAACTCTGCATTATTAACTATCAGTAGTGTATTACTGTTCCAGCACCCCTCCAGCATTTGGTGATGCCTTGAGAAGGCTGACCTAGACCATGGATTAGACAGAGTTAAGAATAAAGCAGGTATTTATTGAAAGGCCTTAAAGGATGCACCTGGGGCAGTACAAGAGCTTGGCCAGAGCTACAACCAAGATGGACCCAAAATGGTCACAAAATGGATGACTGGTCATGAGGTCTTGCATTTTTATAAATTTTGGTCCATCTGCAAACTGGGGTTAGTTGTCCAATCTCTGCTTCAGGTTATGAAGTCCCATCTTTCTTATTTTCTCTCCTCAGTCCAGCGTTGTTTATGCTTTTGGGCCTGGAACTTGTAACAATTGTCCTTGGTTTCAAACTGGAAAAGGAATTGTTTTGTCTTCATACTCTGTGAAGGGAGTTCACTAACACTTAACATGAAGCTCAAAATGGCACAACCCAGGCAGCACAGAATATGGAAAATATGAAAGCTAAAACTTAAGGCACCGTAGGCAGTTAACTTTATCTGTAAAACACACTAATATGGAAAGTATTGTCCATGTTTCCAATCAGTGCATGCATCTCTATTAATCAGAAACAAATAGCCAAACTGACAAACATCCATGTACCATCTCGCATCCCCTCCTCAAGTGACACCTGCAAACCCTTTGAGGGAGAGACCACATCTCCATCTGACCTCTGTACAGACCTCAGGCAATGAAGCCATAATCCTGCTCTGGGATTTCTGGTTCCTGCAGGAGTACTAATAAGCTTTCTGAAGCAGAATAATTCTGTAATATTCTCTCTACCATCCCACTTGTAAGAGCTAGGCATCCAGGAAAAGACTGAAGTCTAGTTTTAAATCCAGAAGCTTACACTAAGGATATCACTTGCACACATTTCTTTTGGTGGTACTTGTATCCTACATACCTTTCACTCCAGGTACCACATTGTGGAGCAACAATCCTGCAATGAGATTACTCCCTGTGGCTGAGATAAGTCCTCAGCAGACTCTCAGTAACAACTGAAGCCATAGCAACACCTTGAAAATACATTGCAGGGACACTGTCTAACCCTAGAGTTTTCAAATACCAACAGGCAAAGGACTGGCTTTCCAGTTGCAAGTAATTGATAATTTTCCTTAATGGTCTTAAATAAGTATAAAATAAATGTGATGAGACAGTGTCTTGCCTGAATACAAGCTGCTCCCATATAAACAGTTGTTCCAATCGGCTCCCAATAGATTAAGGATTTTCTGTGTGTCCTTTCATTTGGAATTAGACACCCCACTGAATTCCAGTACCAAAGGCTTTGCACCATCTGTGGGCTCCAAGCCCATTAATTAGACCTAAGCTGTCAACACAGACATGTATTCTGCAAAAGGAAGAAATTAGATGTGGATAAAGAGTCACATTTTGTCCTCTCCAGCTGTTTCCACTGAGGTGAGCAACAAGTTGGACAATATAGTGCAAATTCCTTCTATATTCTCTTCCTTCCACACAGTCAGAGTGTGTTAATTCTGACATATCAGGAGGGATTAAAAACTCCAAGCAAACACCTACCACAACTGGCATTTGAACATCTCTGTTAGCCTTGACAGGGAGCCTAGGTGTGCTGCTTGCCAACACAATCACCCTGCAACCTTGTTGACACACAGTCCAGTCTTGTCACTGCCTTGTTTATTCCAACTGGCCAGTTTGTATAGCAGGGAACTGCTTTGCAGAACAACAAATCCAGGCTGTAAGGGCTCAACAAAAGAACCATCCTCAGATGTGCTCTACCACAGGATGTTCAACAGTAAATTCATGAACTGGCTAAGAAAGACTGAAATTAAATTACTCTCTTTCTTTCTTATAAATATTTTCATTGTTTTACAGTTAAAAGAGAGTTGCCATTTCAAGCACAGAGAGAGAACAACACAATATATTCAGTATGGTTCAAATCACAGACATGTTAAAAAAGAGACAAGCACAATTCCATCTTGCATGTCTTCTTCAGGAATGTCAAAAAGGGAGCCAATTCTTATCCAGACTTGACATGGCCACCAGGGAACTGAAAAGACACCACCCTCACAGTGCATTCAAGTTGGGTAGTAAGTATCATCGACCTTCTTTTTAACTTGAAGGTGGAGCCCACTCTGATGGGTGTTCAGCTATCTGTAGGTGAGGCGGGTTTTTCAAAGTTTCTCAAATTAATGAGAAGTCCCATTAAGAAAAACATGTTTTTCATCAACTAGATTTTAAACATTCTGAGACTGTAGACAAAAGTTGGAGGTACGAAAGCAACGTTAAACAGAACTTGACTGGAAGCTTCAGGTAATAACTATAATTTACTGTTTAAAATAATTCACTATCTTTCCTTTCTGTCCTTCAAGAAACTTGCCAGTGTCTGTGTCAAATACATTACCTATATATGCTGACAAAAAACTAAAAGCAGCTTTTGACTAAGATTTAAAATAGCAACTCCTTCAAATCTAAACAGAAAGTTAAACAAAATGAGAGTCAGGGGGGACCAAAAAGTTTACCACTGAGTTTTTCAGCTAGAAATGCAACTCTGAGTTTTATATTTAAACATTTAAAGGAGATTGAGAATGGGGAAAAAATTGCTGCATGAGAGTTTATAATAAATTGCCAGGAGGCCAATAATTCAGAGTTATAATTGAAGCTGCGGAGCACATTTTGCATTATGATCTTTCCAGTGTTATAGATACATATTATATTATTTGCTTTCCACAAATATTAAAATGAATGTTATATGTATAAGGTTAGAAAACTTAGTTGTATTAATATAGTTCCTTCTATTTCTGTTATTGATGAAACTTAGTAATAGTGGTATAATACATATATATGTTAAGCTATGGCATAGTATTAAAGCAAAAACAACTTTTGTTTGTATAACCCAAAGACTGAAAAAGATGGTTAGAGACCCCCCTGCATTCTTAGATTATCTTATCCAGATGAAAACAGCAGTGACCAGAGCTCTGGGGGAGGAATTTATTGCACCTCTGTTATCAGGGAATGTGAAACTCAGTGGAGCCAAGATTGATCTACTGGGGAGAGGGCGAGTTGGGACTAAACAAAGAAACATCTAAAACTTAAGAGGAATATTTGAATTATGTATGAGAATTTATGAATATGTAGTAGGGTTCTGTTTTTAAGGAACAATCCTTTGTTAGTAAGGGGCGGCCTCGGCTGAATGCTGAGGCACCCAGCCATATTTGTATATTTTACTTTATTTCTATCTCCTAATTGTCTTTCTATTAAACTTTTAAAATTTTACATAAAAATATGTGAACCTTGTTTTTCACACCAGGATTTAGTTTTCGAAGACTAGCTACAAAATTCTTAAAAAACAAAAAGCAGGCAGTCCTGCCAGCATGAGGAAGAACTGCTGAGCAGACCCAGCAGCACAGCCACCGCCACCTGAAGAGCAGCTCAGCCCTCGGGCCATGTGCAAAGAGCTGTTCTTCACGTGTGGATCTCACACCAAACTTTCACTAGCCTGCTACAGGGGCACACATATGTGGGACAGCATTAGCAACACCAGGCCCTGGAGGACAGGATTTGTGATGAGGTCTCTAAATCCCCAGCAAACAATACTGATTAAAAGCATCATAAAATCGAGATCAATCTTTTAAGGCAGTGAGCTAAGAGTCTTGAAGCTACATGAGAGTGGGAAGGTAAGCTCCCCCAGAAAACTGTTTCCTTCACCCCATGGCTGCAGTAATAAATAATTTGTATTTTTAAGTTAGTTGATTTTTTGGCTACCTTGCAGTTTTCCTCAAAAAAATTCAAATGTTAAAAAAAAATGAAGGCTTATGAGAAGAGAAGCTCCCTGCTACAAGAGATGTGATCAGGTCCAGCTGACTACAGGAGAAGGAATAGTTATGCTGAAGACATGTAACTGACTGGCACAATAAACCAAAATTCAAACCAAGAATGCAAATCACACAGCTTGGTCTGCAGTTTGTCTCCAGTATATTTTGCATTATATACTACATTTTCCATGTACTCCATCCTGAAAAGTCACTTAACTAATCACTGCTATAATCATCTTCAACATGGAAGAGGAGCTAGGAAAAAATTAAAAGATCGGCACTTTTGGTCCATGCTCTTGTTCAAGCTTCTATTGAGCCAAGTGTGACAGGCACTTGAAGGAAGAAATGTCTTAACCTTTAAGGGTCATATCAGGTTTCAAAGGCTGCTTCAGAAAGCCAGACATGTCATAAGACCATGGGAACTGTCTATCAGCATAACTGCTTCAAAAGCAGAAAAGTCCAGCCCTTGAGAGCTTATCTATTTCAAATGCAGCATCTATGCTCAAGTAATACTCAAAACTAGCCAATATCCTGAAAAGCTTAAGATAGTTGTGTTTCAATCCAAAAAAATTCCTCATAGGTGGACACGAGCTCTTTTCAGTCCTACTAATCTGCAGAAACAAGTCAAAAAAAGTTTATTTGAAGCTTTCTTTCCTAAAGGCATTGTCACTGTTTTCAAAACCTCAGCTTAGATCTGTGGTGTGATTAGATGACTTTTCTCTTGCTCTGAGATTCTCCAGTCTGGTGCCTGGGTAGGATACAGCATCCTTGTGAGCTCAAGCTGTACCGCTGGGGATGCATTTGTCTCTCAAACGAGAGACAATTAGCCTATTACACTTAGTCTGTGCTCAGGGATTTCTGAGGTTAACAGAAGGGGCACCACATGACAGCACTAGCACCCTGTAGGGGGTAGGGTGGCTTTCTGGTCATTTGTGTGGAGTGGGCAGTGCTGGAGTTTAATCCCAATTAAATCTCATTAGTGCTTCTTAACAGTTGAATCGTCTGTAGTGGCTAGGAGCACTGAATCAGGCTGAATAATCTATTTTGAGGCAACGTGAGACCAACTCCTCGTCATCTCTCACAATTTCTGCACAACTGAACAGCTTAATTGCAGAAGGGTTTGATAAAGACTACAGTCACAGTGACCTCCTCCTAAGAGGTCATTGCTGCAAAGCCTTTGTTACCATTTGTTAATTTAATACACACATGCAGAGAAATCACTCATCTGTTGTTGGAATGCTGCTGTGTATGGCCTGCATACAGCAACCCTCAAATGATATATAGAACAAATGGGTTTAAATTGAGAAAAGGCTTGAATATGAATTAGCTAATTCACATGAAAGATTTTTGATTTGAACACTCACATACTAAACTCTAGCACATAAATTATTCTCACCAATAATATTTCAGTAAAAACTAACAAGTGTCCTTCATGGAAAAAGTCAAGTTTCTCAGAAGCATATGCTAGTACCTAAAAATTCAAACATAGAGGGAGACAGACCTTCCACAAATAAACTTCACAAATGTATTACTGAGTATGAGGTATATGTAATGTGTGCCAGGGACGCAGGGGAAGCAGGGAAAAATGGCTCATTCAGCCAGATTCTTTATTTAATGTATGCTTTTTAGCCAGGTACGTTTCACAGCTTTTGGCTCTTTGCTTTCATCATTATCAGCAAGAACTGGATAACTTATAACATTATCATTTCAGTATCAAATTGAAACTTTACTCTTAACTATGTTCATGTACAGAAAATAACATCATTATTTTTAATACTTCAGTAAACAGATTTGAGGGGACCAAAGAAAGGGAAAAATGAGCAGACGGTGCTATGCCCAATCTAGGGATTACATTCATGCATAGAATTTAATTCCTGAGAAACAGGAATTCTTTCCAAAGTTCAAAAATGTCCATGTGTCTCATCAGCTACGGCCCGCTGCAATATCATCTATTTCCTTGTTTGGTCAGTATCTTTAAAAGCTATCCTTAGATGTTCAGCTTTATCTGAAGCTGTGGCTGACAAGAACAGTTCTGGCAGAGAGACTGAGCTACTCATGTGAAAAGAAGATCAGTGCTCACAAAAAAAAAAAAAAAAAAAAAAAAAGTACTCACAAGCATACACTGAATAGTTTAAGACAGAGGGTCACAGTAGGAAAAAATTGTCAAGAGAATTTAGGAAAGGTAGCCACCAGAGTAATTACATCTCAGGGGTGGCAAAGAAGCATATTACCCTGAGCTGTGGTGACAAAATCCAGCAGCCCAATTAAGAGGCATGAGATAGCATGGCTTTTACTGTTTACCAATCTTGTAATCCTTATATTGTTTCTGTTCTACATGCTAATTCAACTTCTAAGCCTACTACAATCCTCTACCAACAATTTACACAACAGAGAAGGGACAGATTCACAGAACTGTGCACATAAGGTAACTGTTCACAAGAGACTTGGTCTGAGTGGGCGTGTCTGTTTTTAATAAAATAAATTTTATTTATCTATGGGAACATCCTACCAGACATTAAAATGTACAGCCCACTCACTGTTTGAAATCCCACTATTAGATTCCACAACATTTTTTTTGTTTTGTAGAATCTCCAGCTGCCTGTTGGACACAGTTTGTATTTGTCACAACAGTCTAGCATTGAACCATTACATTTGAACGACTCTTCCATCAGCAGCCATAACTACAGCATTTAAAAGGACATCAGTTAAAGGCACTCTAAGACCCAGCCCATAGGCCTACAGTATCTAGTCTGAAAACTTCTATGACGGATTTCCATCCCCATATTACAAAAAAATGAAATAGAAAGTCAGCTAACAGCAGCAGCCTCTATACACAGCTACAAGAGATAGAGACAGAGCAGTACAAAGACAATCATAATCCAGGATTCATCTCAAAAGAGTGAAAATAGCATTATCTGCCGCTGCAAATCTCTGTTCTGCATGTGATTGATTGTAGGAATAAAGCAGCACTTCAGAAATTTGTCTTCTAGACTGCAGGTGTAGAAAAAGAAGTACAAACCCCCTGGTTCCAAGCTGGTGCTTCTGAATACCACAGTAATAAAATGACCACCAATAATTACACCATTAATTAGATTTTCATATGTTGAAGGGCGAAACTGCTGTTTTAGAAAGTACTGATTTTTTCTCCAGATCCCTGTAGTTTGTTGTGTTGCAATTTTTTTTAACGGTTTATTATGTATTTATCATATTCTATAATTTGCATCGTTTTAAGGCCCAAAAAATCCAGATGTTGTAGTCAGAAAAAAAGAAAGCTGTACACTGTTAAGCCTACAGCGATATGGCAGAAGCACTTCCTTAAAGCCTGTGACAGGAATGTTCATCTGTCAGTCTCTGACACTTAGAGAGGCTTTTGCCAGCTAGCAAAAGTAAATAAAGCTACAGGAGCTACAGACAGATAACTATATTGCCACCTGTTTCCTTCTAAGGTAGACACAGAACAAACCATCTGTATAATCAGCACATGCGAACATTTTCTTATTTTCTAACAACCTCTTACATCACAGTAGCAATCAACCTTTCCTTCCAAAGCAGTGGCATGGTATTGCTGGCAGTAAAGCAAAACCAAGAAAAGAATAGACTGTATTAGAACTATCCTTTCCAGAAAAGGCATATATTGATATTGAAGTAATTTCTTACTTCAACATATACAGAAAAAAAAAAAAAAAATTCTAAAAATACACACTGAGATTAAAAAATCAGCAGATTCCATGTACATTTATATTTATTCCCTTCTGGGGCCAGTTGTTTTCCTAGCCACTCATAGTAACTGGTCTCTGAGTGTTAAACAGTGACCACACTTTTTCCTACGATTATTTTGTTGACTATGCACTGTGGCTATCCAGATGGCTACTAAAAACTTTTCATAGAAATCAGTAACACTGAAATCAGACACAAGGTGCCCACCAAACCTGCTCTATCACTCTACTCTTCAGCTGCACAAAGGAGAGAAAATGTAACAAAAGATTCAGGTTGAGTTAAGGACAACAAGAGAACACTCACCAGATTCTGTCAAGAGGCTCAACTTGGGGATATTCTTTGAATTTATTACCAATGAAATGTGAGCAGGACAATGAGAAATGGAACCAAATGATTAAACACCTTCCCCTCATCCCTCCTTTTTTCCCAGGCCTAACTTCACTCCTGGTTTTCTTTAACTCCTCACCTGCAGTGATGCAGGGGGATGGGGGAGTGGGACTGTGCTAAGTTCATCACAGCAGTCTCTGTCACTACTTCCCCCTCAGAAGGAGGACTCCTCACACTCTTCCCCTGCTCCAGTGTGAGGCCTCCCCCATGGGAAACAGTTCTTTGCTAACTTCTCCAATGTAAGACCTTTCCACAGGCTGCAGCTCTTCACAGGCTGTTCCAGCGTGGGTTCCTTCCAGGGGGTGCAAGTCCTTCAGGAACAGACTCCCATGGGGTCACAAGTCCTGCCAGCAGACCTGCTCCAGTGCAGGCTCCTCTCTCCATGGGGCCACACATCCTGCCCAAAGCCTGCTCCAGTGTGGGCTTCCCATGGGGCCCCAGCTTCCTCTGGGCATCCGCCTGCTCTGGCACGGGGTCCTGCACAGGCTGCAGGTGGGGTTCTGCAGTGCCATTTACCACCATGTTCTGCACCACAGGCTGCAGGGGAATCCCTGCTCTGCCACCTGCACCTCCTCCTCCTCTTTCACTGACTTTGGTGGCATTATATTCCCCCAGAGGTGCTACCACTGTTGCTGATGGGATTGGCCTTGACCAGCAGAGCTGGTTGGTTTTGGCTCTGTTGATACAGGGGAAGCTCCTGGCAGCTTCTCAGAGAAGTCACCCTTGTAGCCCCCTGCTACCAAAATTTTGCCACACAAACCCAATACTCAGCACATGGACTCTCTTGACCTCAGGTGCCTACTCAGGACCTCATTAGACACCACCCAGCACTCCTGGAGCTAACAGAATGAAGATGACAAGTTGCTTGAACCAGACCTTATGTGGCTTGCTGCTAATTAAAGTCACCTCTTCTACTTCCAGAGATCTTTTCCAAAAGTTTTAACTTAAAAGCATTAATGGTAATTACAGCCTCTCTACTCAAGAAAACCTAGTGGACTGTGAAAGCTGTTAAATCCTAGTAAAGAAACAGATGGACTAGGTGGATTTTTGGTTCAGCCTAGGATTATTAAGACCTAAAGATACTTTTGCAACCTAATTTTCAGATTTCTTTCTTCTTCATTATCACTCACACCTTTGCTTAGTTGGTATTGCCCTAATGTATCCCTACCACAGATAACTGAGAGGTAACTGCAGTTAAAGCAGTATTAAAATATGTATGGATTCATTCAGAACAAAAAGAACAATTGAGTCCTCTTGGCTGGAAATAAGAAACTGGCAAAGCCTGTCACACCATCAGCATCATCATCAGTGTCAACAGCCCTTGCAAGCTGGGCACAATTCATATTTGAATGAGGCTGTAAAACCCCATATAATTTCAATTTCTTCTCCAAATACATTGTTTATGTTTACTTTTATGCAAACACTAAACAACTCCTGGTTGTCATTATTTTTCTCTTGTCTAAGTAAATTAACTGTCACCAGTAAGCATTTCTGTATAGGCAATCAAATCTCATCAAACATGAGTCTCTGAACACCCTTCCTTCTCTTCTGACAGCAGCTCTGTCATTCTGCCAATTTTGTACAGACACGTTAAAATGACTACAAATTATTTGAATGCTACAACACAAAGACACAAAGAGAAGAAAGTGCTGCATGACTGTGATGCCCCATTCCAATGCAGTCAGACAGAAGGGTTTGAAATACACCATGTTCCTGTAATATTTCATCAAGTGAAAGAAGATGCTAGTGGGAATATTGCACCTCTTCAGAGAAAGCTCTGCCACACCAACTTCATATCTTAAAAGAAAGACTGCTTGTCTATTCATCATACTGCAGCCCAACACACAGAGCTTGTACACTTTGTACAACCAGCCACAGCCAAAAGCCACATGGCTGAAGTGCCAGTGTCTCAGACTTGACTTTTCTGACTGACCACTCAATGAATTCTTCTGACACTTTAAGAACACTAAAATAACCAAACAAACTCTGTTATTTAGCTACTCCATATATAGCATCTATTTTCCTTAGTATTCAAATTGGTCCGAGAATGGATTATTTTACTAAACAACGTGGTTTCAGGGAGTAAGAGTTCTTATGATACAGGAGTGTAGACAGATAGTGGTGGGGTTTTAGCCCAGAACAGCTCTCATAAGCAAGATTATCACAGAAAAGTTTCACTAGAAAAAACGTATTTCTTATGGCCTGGCATTTACTATGTTTAAAAGCTTGAACTATTTTTAATAAGTGAATATTCTTTATCAATTACTCACGAGATGTACTTACCTCTGAGCCTGAAATACTTCAGATGATTGGCAATAGCCTGCTCAACAGATTCATCAGGGCAGATCTTAACTCCACTGGGAAACAGAATGGACCGCTTCCTTCGCAACTGCAAATGCCTGTGGAACTGCTCAGCATCCATGATGCCATTAGGCTTCTTCAACCCAGGAGGCAAAGAAGGGTTTGCCAACTGCCAGTCACTGAGCTGAGGGGCTGGTGAAACATCTTTTGCCTGTCCTCCTCCCACAGCTGAATAAGCTTCTGCTGTAAAATTAAAACCACACAAATTTCTCAGAGGAGATAATGATGCAATCATTAGTATATTCATGCCACTTCTGTGGTCTCTGAAGGAGATTTCTGTGCTTTTTCCTGTTAACAGAACCTGTTTCTGATTGTGATGTTATAAACAACCTTAAGCTCTTTACAACATCCCATCAAATGGTAACATAGCATAAGGCTCTAACCCTTTGAATTCTAATGCTTCGTGTTTAACTTCCCACCTGCCATTAGGCTTAAGTCAATGGGACTGTATTTGTGAACAAACATGTATTTGGAAGCTTTCAGGGTTTTTCCAGAAGTAAAATAAACAATTGAGAAATAATCCTGCTCCATACTTTATTTCCACAAAAGCAATTTGTATACCTTGCAAAAAGAGAGCTGCTTGAATTAACAGCTAACCTTCCATCACTGATACAGGTCTCTACTCTACTAGAGCAGGGGAAAAAAAGGAGGAATGAAAGGGCTCATCAGCTTGATGTTGGGGTTTTTTTTTTGCTTGGTTTGGTTTTTTTTTCTTTTTTTCTTGTTTGGTTTTTTGTTTAGTTTGTTTTTGATTTTTTTTAATTCCCTCTTATATTAATTGTTCCACATCATTCCAGAGGAAACTTGAGGAAACAGCTGAGGTAAGAACATGTATATTGGGATAAAGTCTGACAGTCTAATTTTCTATCCTATAAAGTCAGCTGATCTGAAATTATTTAACTCAACTTCTTTCACTTTTTCCCTGGAAAACATGCCTGAAAAACAATTACAACCAAACATTTATTAGAGAAAGAATAGTAATAACTCTATGGCATTTGTCATCCAACAGATTATTAATTTATTCTGCAACTTCACAGTCAGTAAACCTTTTTTATGACTGAAAGATGAAAGGCATGGTTATTTTGATAGTATATTAATAATTAGCTCTGTTGCAGAGGTATAGCAGAGGCAGAAAGAGCATCAAAAAAGGTCACTGAGGCAAACACCCAGTCTTTACCCAAACTGACATGTTCAGTGCCCATATGCAGAAGAAAGAATCTTGCTTTTTAAGACTTAATATAAAATTAATAAAGGAAAAAGAAAAGTGAAAAAATTACCTGTATTTAACATCTCAGAGTTTAAAAAAATCACCTCCTACAGCTACTTCTACACTCAAAAAAAGACAAATGTGCAGCTATACCACCTGGAAATCCAGTGTATTCCATATTTACACTGGTGTCACAGCACAAATTTGATCAATCATTGCTCTGTATTAGCCCCATTTGTTACAATTAAATCAGACAGGTATTGCTAATTCTACACACTGCCATAGCTAAATTTGTAAACAAGAACAGAAGAAAGATGTCTGCATTACCTGCAACTACTTGAAGATCTGTGTTAATCATTCCCGGAAGGCAAAGAAAGATTTTCCACACGAAGCCAAACATACTTATTTTTGTAATAAAAAACAAATGTATTTATAAAAGCAAGAAATCCCAATCCCTTTTAGCAAAAGTGTTGTTGTCTTTACCGTAGCCTTGAACCAACCAAGTACATTGCACTTCTTGAAAATGTCTTGACGTCACGTATCATTATCTTTGGAGAAATCATTAGGTAAAAAAAGTCAACCAATACATCCTGGATCTGTTCTTTTCAAAGACAGTATTCTGCTTCAGTGAAGAAACAAGAAAATGTGGTCGAAGTAGACTCCTTGGAGCTAGCAGATGGACTGACACAATTTTTTAATTTTAATCTGGCCAGCTAAGCTCTTTACCAGGGCTTGTCATACCATTAACAGACAGTCCAAACAAGGACAGCACCTTTCACGTTTAATTAACCACACTTTTTCATTGGCCTTTCAATTTCGGCTCATTTTAAAAATCCTGCTGGCCACAAGACTTCAGGGGGAGCACACTAATCTCCAGTAGAAAGTCTCATGTGTTTTGTTTTCTGCTCATACAAATATAAACACATATAAATGTATGGCTCACTTAAACACCACTGTATATGTAAACACTGAAGCAACCTCTCTGTGGGACTGTTTCTTCTGGACAGGGCTGCTGTTGAGTCTGTCTAAAGGAGAATATCTTGTGCTGTTACACCACTATCCCAACTGCATCCCAAAAGCAGTGCTTCCTCCAAAGATAAAGCCAGGGCAAGTCATTATGCTTTCACCTCTGTTCAGGTATTACCTGACATGAGCAGCAGCAAGAAGGTAGTACAGATACCTGAAGAGATGATCAGCTAAGGAAACTGCAGAAAGGACAGAGCACAGGAAAGCAGCAGCACTCTCAGCTCGCTGTGGAAACGTGTATGAAAGCTGCCCTGCAATGGCAGACTGCATTCAGAGCACTAGGAAACCTCCATCAGGGCTGTCTTCTGCATGGTGTTACTCAGGGCTTCCTGGTTACTGTGTTCAGATCAGTCTGAACAAACTGCTGGTCTAGCTGAAGTGACTATTTTTGGTAGTGGTTTTGTGTAAGTATTTCAAAGCTGGATTCCAAGATGTCTGTCTGCAAAGCTTTTACACAGAGCTCCTTAGGCAGTGCAGTGCTCACTTCTCTCTTTTAGCTGCTCTACTGAACTGCCAGCAGTTCACATATCAGGAAATATCAGCAGTATTACACTTACAACACTCACAGGAATCAAATAAAATTACCTTTGTTTTTATGCTCTGTCTTCTGACATCTTCAAACAATCGCTATTTTCCAAAACAGCAACATATTTTCTTTGGTTCTCCCCCTCCACCCCAAAATTATTAAATTACACTTAAAGCTTACCCACTGAGCTGCTTGAACACCCCTAGTTTTCTTAGAATCAGATATTTTTGGATCTGTCAAACCATCACTGCAGTCCTAGTCTGGCTCTGCCAAGCTAATCATGATGCTGGCAGCACCATGCTGGAGTTTTAGGTGGAACAGCACAGAGACAATACTGCACTGGTGCCCAGTAAACTGTTTCAAAGTCCTATTCAGTATGTCTGGGTACAGACAGCAACTCCTGAGGCTAGCATGGGTATCTTTACTATGACCCTGGCTTCAACACAGAACAGCTTTATTTTTTAATCCTCTGCAGAAACTCATGCTTTCAATGTCATGAATGTTTCTGCCTGCATTGCCCTGCAAAAATGCAATTGGATCAAGGTTAGAAACACACACTTTTTATAAAGGCAAAAGCTATCTTTCCTCCAGAACATGTGACAACTAATTCCTTTACAGACAATTTACAGAACACACATACTTAGTAAAAGTATGAAACCCAGTTAAGTTTTCCTGGAGAGTTTTTAAGATTTACTGTATTGTTGATTCTTTCATCAACAAAAGTACTCAAAGGCACTCAGAATGTGAAGAGTATAAAAACCATCTCTGTCAAAATTTGTTTTCTATGTTATGGTTATGTCAGCTTCTGTGAGATAAAATCTTTTTAAAGTGTAAATTCAGTTTTATTAATATTAGTTTGCTGTCAATTTTATAAGTGATATAAGTGATTCAGCACTGAAATGTAGACTTGAAACAGCTGAAAATCTCCTATAATAGCAAAAGGTATATCTAAAAGCACAGCCATTTAAGGCTTCTTAAAATAATCAAAACAACTCTTGCAATATATTTCCAAAATAATTGTGGAAAAATTCTTTCCTTGATTGACAAAAGCCTTTACAGTAAAACTTTGTATCAGAAAATGCATAGTCCTTTGGTTTCAGCAGACAAGTTGTATATGTTCAAAAGCATGCATGAAAAGAATTCTTGCTAGTTGAGAAAAAAAGGGAAGTTTAATTCTAGTTATCTAGAAATATTCACAACACATCAAGGTCACCCCAGTACCTCCAAAAATAAAGACAGTTTTCTAACAGTATTTTTAAGAAACATGTATTTTCATATAGCAAATGTGATTAGCTGAACTACAGTTCTCTAGAGAGCAATGCTCACTGAGATACTGCTATAGCACACATACCATTCTATGTCCCTGTTTTTAAAACACAATTTATTAAAAAAGCTGAATCCACCTATAACTAAAAAAATATCAAATAAAGGAATACTTTAATGAAAATGCCTCTAATAAAGAGCCCCATCATGGCAGATACCCACTATCTCCAAGCTCACGAGGTTCACTCTCCAGAACGTAAATTGTCTCTCATGACTGGATGCAGAAGCTGACTTTATGGCATTTGACAGGATTCACCAACAAAAATCCCGATCAGTTTAGCAGAGACAATTAGGCTAGACAAAACCTTTTCACTTGTTCAGTTTCTGTGGTTGCTGTGGCCAGGCATTCACCACTGTCACTTTTTGCTTGTGCTCCTGAAGAGTTCTCTGGTGAACACCTCCCAGGAATAAACAAGTTCTGAGGCTGTCTAACCCTCCAGCTGACCAAATGCAGCTCACCACAGCCTGTTGTACTGCCACCTCTTCCATCATACAGTAATGCATTTTCAGTAGAAAAATTAGGAAGTGAGGACTTATCACACTTATCAATGCTGTCCATGTAACGTAAACTTATTCCCAGCATTCCTCTTTTTCTGAACTGCTGACCATAAATCTCTTACCTTGTTCAACAGTCAAAGATGATCCCGGTGTCTGTGCTTCTCTTTGAACTTCAGTTTCCAACTTCGCTTTGATTGGGCAGAACTATTACTGTTAGTCTTGGTTTTATTCAATACATTTTCAATTCTGAGACTTTTCAAGTCTCATGCTACAATTCCTGCTCTTCCATCTGGAAAACAGTCATCTTTTTGTTTGGGTTTCTTTTTTTGGGGGATGGGGGGTATGGGTGCCAGAAGCAATATTCTGCTTCTCTGTCTTTTTTGTCCTAACCAAAATGAAAGTGTTACTACTGTGGCTCTCAAGTTATTATTTTCTAAGGTGCAGTACTTCCTGAGCACTGCAAGCTCATCTCAGAGTCAAGTTCCAGGAAGTGAGTACCACAAAAGCCCAGATGAACTGCAATTAATCCATGCCTGCAATTCCACTGCTAAAACACAGCTGTCCCCTCATACTTAAAAAAATGAACAAAACCCCCAAAATCATATTTGCAGATTCTCTTCTCCAGTTCTTAATGAAAACTAAATGTCTGTATTTTTCCTGGCAGGTTTGCCTCCTGCAAGTTACAAATTTCTCTTCTACCTTGCTTCTTGTGTTGTGCAGTACCTTAAACAGATCTCCATGACTCAGGTATCTTCATGGAAGCCATTTTCTGGTCCCACAAAGACAGAATGCACAGGCACATTTGAATACAACTGATTGCCTTGAAACAAAAATTACACAGCTTAGGGTAAAGAGCCTTACAGTTTGCTTTGAAATACCCTGTCACTTCACTATTTCAGTTAGAGGGCTTAATACAGGAAATGGAAATGCAAGACATGTGCAAGAAGGTCCCTGAGTCGATCTGGTTAAAAAGTTAACCAGTTTGGGGAGTTCCAGCAAGTGAAAAGGAAGAATGAAGATACCTGGAATGTAGTTTCTTGCACAGACACTCCTAGCATTTACCACATACCTGGTAAATGCAAATGCCTGGAAATGGGGTGGGTTGCTGCTGATGGTCCCATAATCACTGGGTGAGACATTTGGGTTAAGACACACATACCGTGTATATACCTCAAAAGCAGTCAGATGGTCTATCTTACACTGAACTTGCGGGTTATTTGTAGCAGCTGGGAAAAGAATGGTAACAACCACAGTCAGCAACTTCTGGAGATAATTTTAATATCAAATGCATTGACATTCTCATAGCACATATGTAAGAAATCTGAAAAGGCAATCCTTTCGTGTTATAAAATCAATTTAGAAAATTGCATACATTTTGTTTTTAAATATCTATAAACCAGTCAATCTAAAAAAGAACCAATTGCTTAGTGGTAAAATCTAACTTTACCATAAGAAAAACCCCAAACTCTTTTTTATAAGGGAACACTGAAAATATTATTCAATTAAGAAAGGGAACATATTTCTGCATTTTATCCTTTGTTTTACAATAAATACACTTATTATTCTTGTAAGTAATGCTGGTGTGATTTAGGTGCCGAAGGACACAACTCTGGAATAAGAAGATGTTGGGAGGCAGGGGAAGAAGGGGCAGTGATAAACTACAGAACTAAACTAGAAACCAAGACAAGAAACATACAGTCATTGCACAAGGCTGCTCACAGCTATACAGAAGGTAACTGTGCTCAGCAAATTGTTGTTTCAAAATTGTGTCTCTCCCCCAGAAAGAACGCTTCCTGGTTTTAGAAACAAAAGGGGGGTGGAGGGGTGTTGGATGACTGTACAGAACCTGAAATAATAACTGGATTCTCCAAATATCAGGTTTCAGAGCAGTCTTGAGGGAAGGGGCCCTGAGAATTTTGCTATGACATAAAAATGCTCACATCTTTGGGTTGCCCTCAATTTTTATTTTAACTCTATTGTACTTCCAGCTTTAAGAGCTCTGTTTTTGTAGACTATTTTATGACACAGGTGGTTTTGGTGGCTATCTGATACAGTCCTTTTGAAGGGTCATGTCACTTAGGTATACTTATGGGGGGAAAAGGAGAAAGCATCCTTTTAGAACAGTCACCTTCTATCATGCAGTGGGTACAGAAAAAAGTGCACACATCAAAATATGATCACTGTTCAAGGAAAAGCTACATAAATACAAATTAAGACAGTGATGAACTTGTGATAGTTTATCAAATCAAGTCTGAGCTCAAACACTCAATATTCAGTCATCTTTACTCAATTCTCCTGAGCAAGGTACAAATCCTGTTTCTCTTATATGTAAATCACATATCTTAATGACCTTACTTTCAGTAAAGCACCTCAGACTTTTGAGGTTGTTAAGCCACAGCCTGCTTGCCTTGCTAATGCAGGTGATGTCTTAAGATTTGTAGGAATTATTCCCCAAAATCAGGTGAACAGTGTTAAAAGTCTACTGCCTACACATACTGTATTGGTATGTACTCTGAGAGCAAGTTTGTTTCTAAAATCTGCTAAGGAAAAAAAAAAAAAAAACCTTAAAAGCAAATACACTCCTGACTTTGAAGTATTTTGTCACTCTCAAACAAATGTCTTCCACTTGTGGAAACACACTTTTATGAAAATGCTAGGAAGGGGGAAAATAATTTTTTAAAAAATCATGAAAACTTATCAGCCTCAAATCTTGGCAGAGTTTTCTGACACATGCAGATTACTTCTGTTCATAATCAGAAACAAAACAAAAAATACATCTCCAAAGAGAGTCAATATAAAAGCCTTAAAGTAAAACAATACATAGTATTCACTCTGTCTGTATCAGCTGGAAATCAAGACACAATATAGGATCCAGATCCTGTCTTCAGGCCTGACTCCTACAGGATCATTTAGGTTTATATAGAATTATAAAGAGCAGGTTCCAAAAGACAAAAGTATTTTTACATCCTTGAAGCTGTACCTGTACGCAGATTTCATATTCCAAGACTCAACTAGTAATCCATATGCACTGGCTTTAACTTACATATTTACATTCTTATCTACACCTTCTCCTTTCCCCCTTCCAGCGTTGTAAGACCACACAACACCAGTGGAAAAAAAATAAAAATCTTTAAATAAATACATGCTGAACAAAAAGTACTCCTTATGCCTTTTCTTTTTTTCTTTCATTGCAAGACAGGGAGAGACCAAACATCACTAAGCAGAGTTCCAGTTATTTTATACAGCTGTGTCCTTTGCCAGGACTGCCTTATTAGATTTATTAGCTGCTGCTGCCACTTTGCTGTTGAAAGTGCAGTTGCAAGATCAGGTCTCGAATTTCTTCTCTTTTGTTTCTGATCAGCTGACGAGGGAACCAATTCTCCAGATGCAGTGGTTGTTCAAAATTAACTATGGGATTCTGGTAAGAGAAAAAGGAATATTTATGGAATGAATTTACTAACACAAGTTTCAGAAAGAATTTCAAACCCTTTCCCTGCTGCTGAGATCAAGAAGGCACAAACAAGTTTCCATACAAGACTGACAGCCTTCAAAGTAAAACTGCAGTTCCTTCATCGTGCCCTTACCAAAAGGTACTCATGGTAAACACTGAACAGGTTATCATCATTCTCCTAAAGACACATCAGTATTAACACACATTAAAGGCAGATTTCGTGTATTTTGACAAAGTAGCCATACTTTTGATATCTAACAAGGAACAGATGCATTTTAGTCACAAAATACATAATTACAATCATACTATAGCAAAGAATCGAGCATACAGTGGTTAAGCATGCTGAGATTTTGTTGTCTTAAGCACGTGTTTGTTCTGTCGTGAAAAGAAAATAGAAGACTACAAAAAAGTGAGAATACTGATAACAGTTTAGCAGGACATGAGATGGGGAGAATTTGGAACAAAAGAAGATGGCAAAATGAAATAGCTGAGAGGTGCTGGCAGACTTGATAGTTTAGACAACAACATCACATCTGACTTGCCAAAACAAATTTTTTTTCAACTTTCCCTCTTCACTCTTTTGCCATGCTTATATTTCACTTTCTCCTTCCTTTGAATGAAGTAATTGATGATAAATTGAAACAGTAAAGAACACATCACATTTTGCAGTCTATGAGTCCTGGAATGTTTAGGACAAGTTACAACCACCTTGTCCCAAGCCTTGCTTCTTCAAGAAGAAGTCCCTATTGTTAGAGAATGGGCAGTTCAAAAGCTTTGGCAAATAATTTCATTTTCCACCTACACAAGAGCCCAACTCATCTATTACAGAACCAAAGAATGGCTGGAGATTGAAGAAACTTCTGGAGTTTTAGATCCCCAACCAGACCTTCCTGGCTTCCAGCAGAGCAGCTCTCCTCATTGAGTCACCTGTCATTTGGTCAGGAACTCTCCAGGAAGCTGTCAGGGTAATGTCACCCAAAGGGTCCAGTGTCTTTGAATGTGAGGCTACTTTTACCTGTCCAAAGGTGTTCTTGTTCTTCCTGATCAGGTGGGTGACAGCAGATGCCCACTGCTGTGTCACCCATGGTACTCTGCTCTTTACTCACTACCCAGAACCTCTCAGATGGCTCCTCAGCCTGCCCTAGGCATAGATCCATGCATTCCAGCTGACCCACGTGAAGGACAACTCTGCCTCCTTGTGTTCTGTGCAAGCGCTTCCCAAAGAGCCAGTATCCACCCACAGCACTCCTGCTGGACACGTGATGTATCCAACAACATCCCCATGACCTGGACAAGATCACAGCAGGCAACTGCACACGGAGTTCCGATCTCTGCGCCCTCCCTCAGCACATGTACCCGTGTACAGGTGCTTTGGAACAGCAAGCTGTTCTCTACAGCAGAAAATCCTGTCCATTGCCCAAGGCCTCACACAAGGCTTTGCACACACAGGAATCTCAGAGAATGCAAACCACACCCATCAGGCGTCAGACAAGCAGAGCCGTTTGAAGGACAGAGCAAAGGGCAGTGTGCTGATCAGAGGGAGGAAGACTTGGGGACACCCTAAAAGACAGTGCCTGAAGCCCAGAATCTGAAGGTATTTAAAGGTACATGCTGAAAAAGAAAAAGATGCTCCCTTAGCTCTACACATTCCCTTTTAACAATTTCCCCTCTCCCTCTCTCTGCTGCCTGCAGACCCCAGTCAAAGACCAATGCACAAGCTGACAAAGTTTTAGATACTGCAAAAAGAGACAAAAAGATATTTTTGTAACATCTGTAGGGCAGGAGTGCATACACTAACAGGCTTCAAATATACTCAAATAGTCAGGGATACTGCATGCCTCAATATAAAAGCAACATGAAACTACAAAGTCAGAAACATTTGAAGATAGACACATATGAGAAGCCAGTCAGACAGACCCCTGCCATTACTTAAGAATGGGTTTCATCTCCTCTTTCTCAAATGGCTTTGACACGTTTGACACTTCACAGTTTTTTTTGTGTCTGGCCATTTTGCTCAGTAAAATGGGTTTTTGTGGTTTAAGATAATTTGGGGGAAAGGGGAAGGTAGTTTGCATTTGTACCTGAAAGAAGCTTTCCACATACTGCAGTAAATAGACACCACAATCACTGCTGTTATCTTGTTTAGGCACTCTGGGAGACAGATCAATCATTGTTGATTTACTGAATTCCCGATGTGTTTTTCGTTTAGCTTCCCATTCCACTTCAAGGTACCTACAAAAGAAAGTAAACAGTTTAAATACTTGAGAAATAACTGCCAAGCTCAATGCCTTTTGGAACACTACTCAAGGTTGTTCCAAAGCTGGCCAAAAAACTTAGATAGCTTTAGCCAAATTATTTCACCAAATTTGCCAAAGAAATTAATGTACTATTTCCACTATCCAGTTTCTATTGCACTCAGAGGCATTTCTAGCACATAATAGGCAATATACAAAACAAATATGCATGATGTCATTTAAAATCAGCTACTTCTGCAGCGTTTCTACAAGCTATCAGGATACTAGGACAATTTTATACCTTAACTAAAGGAGTAATTTTCTTGGCTATCACACGTTTTTCCTGGGTTCATTCTAAGACGCCAGCAGTGCTTTTTCAACCTAAGCAAACCATTAAAGCCCTGCTTAAACACCTAACAAAAAACTTCAGTTACAATTGCACCAGTATAACCCTTGCAATCTAATAGTGCACAAGGTATTTAAAACCTTAGAAAAGCTCTTCTGTAGTGATTAGGACTTATTTGTCAGGGTTCTCTATTGTTCTCATGCTTCAGTAGCAACTCCCTGACCCCACATTCAGGGCTGACTGCTGATTTTAGAGATGGGATGGAAAACCTTAAGATCTGGTTTTCAAAGGCAATAGTTACCTATATTTTTCCCCTAGCTTTAGATAGACTTACGAAGTCGCAGAGCTTCTGAAAATCAAACATAAGGCCTCTTAAGAGAATAAATACAGGCATTAAGTCAGACCTTGTGTTTGATTTCACATTTGATAAAATGATAAACCATTTGATCAAATGATAAATGCCCCAAGTCCTTGCAGTCATGAGAATAAAAATACATACAGAACACTTAAAACAGCTTTCGGGGAAAATGCCAACTGTGAAAAAGCACCAAATGTGAAACAATTCAAAGATTTAAGACATTTCAGTGAAACACATTTCCTAGCAACTGCATGAACCTATGACTGTAGATTTTTTAATTCATTTGTTTGAGCCTGACCACTGCCCAAAGCACAACCAAAATCAACTCAGAGAAAAGAAGATGTCATAGAATCCCTGCATAATTTTCCTTAAACTTCTGCTTCCAGGGTGTAACTGGAAATTGAAGGAATAAGAGGTTTGCTTCCCAAACTCCCTTTATCTCACAACTCCACAGGTCTTCACTTGTTTTCTGACTTTTTTGTGACATCTCTCTAAACTCCAAAAAACCCCAGTCTGCAATTTCAACCTCAGGAGTAGCTCAAAGAATACTGCACTAAAATAATACATCCCACAGAGATTTTTTTCAATAAATAAATAGAAATTGCTATTTCATTCTTCCTTCCAAGACACATGGCAGGAAGGCCTCTCTATTTAGGGAAAATATGGTTTCACAAAGATGTCTAAATCTCATCTAAACTTTACATAGCATTTTGAAGAATTTACTTTTACAAGAAGGTGGTGCTATTTAGTTTACAGGTTTTCGTACCTTTCCGTGAAAGGAATAGCAAAGAAAACAGAAAAAATAATTGCATTTAGCTTCAGATATTTAGCAATTTTTTAGAAGTTGTTGATAGGCATTAAAGTCATTAGAAGTGTGTAAAAGTACTGAAAGTTTTTATTACATTCTTGCAATACTCACATACTTTTCACAGAATAGAAAACTGAATAAAATTTTACACTTTTCAAAACAAATACCATTCCACTATAACTCTGCTGACACAGCAAGATTTTAGACAGCTTCAGTCTAGTTTCTGCATTTTTGCACATAGGAATGGATTTAACACTAATTCTGTAAGTGTCATCAGAGACACAATCCCCTAGAAAATGATCATTCAGGTTTCAAAGTATTCATTTCATTAGTTTTCATTTTAAATGTTTTTCTACCCTTAAAAACACCTTCAGTTACTAGACTAGATGGGATAAATCCTCCCTCCACAAAAACAACACTAGCAAAAATCCCTCTGTTTTTCTTTTTTCTCCACTCTCTACTTCACAGTTTTTGAACCATATGTGGATTGCAGAATATAGGCTTTTCATGGAAGCCTCTGTATTATAATTACAATTTCCTTAGTCATGACTCTTCATGGATTTTCCTTTAGCATTAGAAATATACAGTTTTCTAGACAAACTTATTTTGTATATAGTAATTTGACCAGCAGCATTTACTGCTACACGACAGAAACTGTAATTACTTACTCTCTCAAAACCTGAACTGTTTTCTGCACAGAACATGCTTTCAAGGAGTCTAAGATGAGTATACAAGGCCTGTACACAACAAAAACAAAAACAAGTCATTTCAGTCTTTCATCACCAACACTACTGAAGAAAGTATTTTGTTTGCATACAGCCTACCCAAGAGTATCACTATCTGAACCAATGTGGTACATACAAATGAACAAGTACCTACAGATGTGATTTTATGACAATACCTGAATTACTACAGAATTTCATAATTTAATATTACAATACTAGAAAGAAAACAGAAACATACCTTTTACAAATCTGCTTTTTGGAATTACTTAGGGAGATCTGAGATAAGAAAAAAAATAAATCTTAAAAACCAACATCAATTATTAACTCTAAGATCTTCATAAATTAAAAGGTAGTTAGGGAAGCTAATTTCAGAAAGGTAGAAACTGATAAATCAATTTTAAAAACAGGTGAAATCATAGCAGAGCAAATAGGTAAGCAAAGGAGGACAATGTTAATTTAAAATGCCTTGCACATGCTGCAGGCCATGCAAACATCAGTAACTACTGCAAAAAGATGATGCAAAATCCCTTGGACAAGTCTCACAGCCTTCAGAAATTCAGTAATATATTCTCTTTATCAATACAAAAAGGAACTTACTTTAGAAATAGCTGAATATAGAACTGAAGCAGAAGCAGCAATTTCATTGCCCCCTAGTACAAAAGAATAAATAAAAAAAAGTTAAGAAAATAATGCCTAAGCGAAGTATTTTTATTTTCAAGTTCATGATTATTAGTATTCAAAATATGAAAGTAAAGAACTAATTTATAGACAAAATTTTAACATTCCCTTCTGAATCCTGAAATATCAGAGCTACCAAAGGTCTTCCCTCCTGCTAAAATTCCTACTGAAACCGAATGACTTTCCAATCATTCCTCATTTTCCATGTCCCTCCCAGTGTTTTCCAGAGTTGTATAAAACTTGCAGTCCTTACACTGCATGGGTACATAAAGACATACTACATCAGTCTGGAAGTTTTAGAAGTCATCTTTCACATAACTTCCCTCCTTCAAGGACTAAGACACTTAGAACTGTTTATGGCTTGACATGACTTTCTCCTAGAGGACGTACCTTTAGAGAATAAACTTCTGTTACCATCCATCTCCTCCTCATCCTTGAAGAGCACAGAACCAGCTCTAGGGTTCTCACTCTCTGGCTCAACTGGAGACTGCTGAGGCCGGTGAGATAATGAATTCTGATGGGGACACTCCTCATACACAGCTTCTTCTAACCAAGGAAAACAGATAACTGCAATGTACCAATGAGACCTGCCCAGCAGTGAGGAGAGGGAGGAAAAAATGTCAGAACTCGGTAACATTTGGTTCTGAAAAGGCTATGGAAAGCTTTTATAATATTGAGAGCTTGTGGACAACTGTTCTGTGACATACAACCATCGTTGCCATGTTCTCTTCATGGCAAGTCATACTAATCCTCTCCCTCATTTTTTTACTCTGCACTGTGGCATAATAGCAAAAATAACTATCAATTCCATTAATTTTTAATATTTAAATATCAATTTAAAAACCCCAAGAAACCCACCACAGCAATTTATTGACATTTGACCACCCATTCCACACTTCAATCAAAACACAAAATAAAAAAGTACTAATAATTAGTTATGGTCATCCCAGTTTTGAATAGAGCTGAAAGTGTGCTACCTTTCCACAGCTGTTTCACATTATGTACCTTTCAATGACTGTTCAGTTTTGTCCATGTGCAGGTCAATTATTTTACCAGGGAAAGGCACAGATTATGGATGTTCTACTTTTATCTACTGACACTCTGAGTTGCTGTGACTTCTTTATAGAAATATTAATTAAGTGCATAGGAATCATCATAATGACACACAAATTATTTTGAAAAATACCTAACGGTAATTTTCAATAAAACAAAAACCAAAGGTACAAAGTTGACAGCTGAATAAACATTTTATCTTTTGCCCAGTTTTCACATATTACTCATTCCAATGTGTTACTTCTTCAAAATCTGATCTATCATGGGCAATGATCCAACTTTACAGCCATAATTTTTTACCACCACAAAATTCACTGAGATCTTCAAAAATCAGAAAAGGTGTTGAAAACATAGACTTACTCCTCATTCACAGGCACAAAGATATAATCTTTATTGAAGATATTTATATGGCGAGTCCATGTTCTTACTCTTCTGTGTCTTCTCTGTGCCACTCTGAAACACACAAATGACAATTGCTGTTTGGTTTTGTTCTTTTTAGTTAAGGCAAAGCATAGGGATTAGTACTCCTACTCAATGGGTTTTTAATTTACTCTAGAAATTTCCTAGAGAGATAAAAAATAAATCAGCGCACCATTGAGCCCAAGTGACTAATGAACTATTTCTGAACCATCTTAAGTTCTTAAAAAAAAAAACCAAAAAACCAACAAATCACGATCATTCATAGATTTGAATATATTTCTTGAAAATTATTAATTACTGCACTAAAGGCAAAAACCTCATCTACACCAGTCAGTGTAAATACAGATCTAAAATAATTTAAAAACCTCATGAATTAAGCTTCACAACACCACTTTTGAAGGCCTATCTGAATAACCTTATCTCTTGAAGGGAAAAAGCTAAATGCTTTGCACATGCATCCAGCACACCTGTAGCAAATACAGGTGAAACACATGCCCTCCAATCCTGAGATTAAAATGCTGGACCACACTTCATTTCCAGCTCTGCAGACAAAGCATGAGGACACAATACAAGGAAAATAATAAAAAATGAGAAGATATTTAAGTTTGGATTTAGTTTGCTCAAGCTGAAATGGAAATCAACATTTCACAGAACTTTGCTCCAATATGAAAGCAAAATTCACTCAGCAGACATCCCTATTATCATTGTGATTCCATTCTCATCTTTGATAACGAAGCACAACTTCAGAGTAATAGCAACAGGAGAAAATTAGCGAGGAGTGGAAAATCAAACTCGTGTAGGACTCTGCATGGGCCAGCATTAAGACTTACTGCAAATTTCCTCTGCTATATGACTGTAGAAGCACTGGCAAGTTCAAAGGGGAAGGCCTGTTTATAATCTGAGAAAGCACCTATAAAAGCAATTTGCTCAATCCAGTGCCTGAGCTGTGCGAAGAAAGTGAAGGAAAGGGTCTTTGAGTAGCTACATCTGTTGAGATTCACTTCATTTACAACAGAGCCAAGATTTTCACTAGCCATTTATCCACAAGAGCCCACTGAAACAACTAACAACCCAAACCATCTGCAGTCACCAGGTGAGTATCTAAGCCCAAACACAAAACTAGACTTTCCAAAGCTATCTCCTAATCCAGAAAAGCCACAGTCCTTGAAATGTGGTAAATTACAAGTGCCATTCCTGTTCTTCCAGAAGATTATGGACAGTCCAGCCTCATAAAAGGAATCGGACCAAGGCACAACAGCATTCTTATCACAGATAGTTTTGTCTTCACCTCAGAACATTCTAAGTCAGAAGATGTTCTTTCAAACACAGTTACATGAATTTTCAAGACATCCTTGAGAATGTTACAGAAGTTTCACTTCCCTTCATCACAGCTTTCACCTAGCAATGACTGTCACCTAAACAAGATGGCACACACGCTTCTCTGTGCAGATAGCCTCCTTTTCCAGTAGAATGAAAAATCTGGGGACTTCATGGATAACAGAATATTAAAAAAAAAAAAAAATCACTTCAGAGAGAAACTAAAAAGCCTTCAATAAGCTCAATGATGATGCTGATTGATCTCTGTAATAACCTGGATGGTTTTTAGTGAGGTGGGTGTCCTTCTATTCTCCCAGGTAACAGGCAACAAGACAAGAGCCAACAGGCCCAAGTTGTGCCAGGGAAGGTTTAGATTGGCTATTGGGAAAATTTCTTCACCAAAAATTTTCTATGGACTGGAACAGGCTTGCCCATGGAAGTGGCTGAGACACCAGGCCTGGGGGGTATTTAAAAGACATGGTAGATGTGGCATTTGGGGTCATGGTTTAGGGTAGACTTGATAGTGCTGGGTAATAATTGTTGGACTGTATGATCTTAGAGGTCTTTTCCAACCTAATAGATTCTGTGATGCTGTGGACACAGAATGAAAGTTGGTAGCTTTGCTCTCAAACACCGCTGTTGAGAAGAAATTGCAAGTGAGTTAAGAATGCTTCCACCCTTTAGACAGTTAGCAGGAAACACAATGTGACACAGGGCTCCCGGGCTGCTAATGATATCTCTTTGGGAAACTCTCCAATTTAGTGAGCTCATATCTTAAAAAACAAATGTGTAAGCTGGGTGTACAATAAAATTTTCTTACTAAAACTTTTTTTTTTTACCAATATGTAAAATCTATTTTTACCAAAAATTTTTTACCAATATGTAAAACTAAATACGTGGTAAATATAAAAATGTATTTTATATATTTTTATTATATTTGTTATTTACTATTATAGATAATTATTATAATTATATGTTATATTATATTTATTATTTATATCATATTTATTCTAGTATACAATATTATTATCCTTTTATAATATAAATATATATAGTAGCATAATTTCTTAAAATTATGCATGTCTTTAAAAACTGTGCATTTATGATAAAAATATCAAATAAATAATTGGCTGAAGTAAATATTCAGATGAAGTTGGAGAAAGATGATAACATTTTCATTCATATTCAGTATGAATCACATTGATTTTAAGGAAAAACACCAATATGCTTAAAGTATGAGTTACAATATTTCATCACTAATTCTTTGGAAAACACCAAAAACTATTTTATGTGCTGATTAGTAGATGATCTCCAGAACTTCGAATTGTTTGATAGATAGATTGTTTCTGTTCATAATGGCTTATAAAATGAACTTACGAAACTTTGACATCCCCCTCAGAGTTTTTTTCTGTCCTGGTCAGGCACTTGTAGAAGAAACTGCTAAAAATGTGTGTACGGTCAGCAATATGTTTTGGTGCCTTCTCCAATAAGAGATATCTACCAAAGAAAAAAACCAAGAAAATTATTAAATTATTTTTTCTAGAAAATACTATTACTGCTAAAAAAAAGTTATTCTAATGACTTATCATACTGAAGTTATGCTTAGTATCAGCTGCCTTCACAGCCACTGATCATGCCAAACTTTTCTATTTTAACTATACACATGGATGTGCATCATCAGAGTATGTAACAGCCAAGCAGCTACCAAGAATCAAGTTATTTTTTGTCCCTGATTTTTTCTCCAGTATTAACTTTATTTTGAAAGTTAGGTGCCTAGCCCTTATAATTAAGAGAGACTTGAAAACCTAACAAAGTATAAACCTATAGAAAACTATATTTGTGCAAAATCAAAAAGCATGGAACAGGTCAGTTAAATTGTCCATTTCACTTCTGCAGGTTGTGCATGTGAAAGCTATTATTTAACTGCTGATAATTTTGTTATGAACATCAGCTTCAGTGTGTATTGTCATTCTAGAAAGCCAAAGCTCTCATAATTGCAGTTATCCTACACAAGGTGCCTCCAGCTTCATGTGATGAATTGGGCAACACAGTCACACATGACATTGCTTGCAACAGAATGAAAACTGAGAATGAATGTAGGAAGTCTTAACAAATTTTAAAAGCAGAGGAATTTCTACAACAATTGCATTAAGTTCTTTCATTTAAATCTTCCTTTTCTGTTGAGAAGCTACAACTATTCAGAAGACCATGATACATTATTTAGTTATAGTTTAGACCAAAATACAAGGGGCTTTGCTGTAAAATCTCACTGAAACACTGTTATGCATTTCCTTTTCTTTATCCTCTAGACGAGTCTTCCTATTGCTCACAGTGCTTGAACCCATTTGAATGACAAATAAAATGCAATTCCTGCTGATATGCTTCAAAAGAACCAGAATTCTTCTTAAGTCTAAGTCAACAGAGTGAAAAAAACCCACAGTTTTAGGGACCAGTGGCCACAAGGCCAGTTCTTGAAAAATTGCTTTCACAACCAACTTCAGCAAGATGGCTTGAAGTAGCTAAGCCAAGCAAGATCTCCTCAAGCTGTGTTCCTTTCTGCAGATCTGAAATTGCACAAAATAGCAGAGGATACTCCACTTCATGCAAAATTAGTAAATAAAATGGTACTACAGACCGTCTAATTTTTTCAACTGCCTACTTAGTATTTTCTGTTCTGTAAGGTCACCAAGAAGCTTTTTTCCTCCACTTATTCTGTCCAGTTTTTATCACAGCCCTTCAAAGGGACAAAACCAATGAAATTAAAACAAATTTAACTGCTAAGAACACAAAAAAGCTTTTTTTAAAAAGTCTAGCACCCAATTCGTCACATTGTCATTTCTGAAATTGTTGTATTGTTGCATTTAGTGACCAACATTTCCAGTAACATTCAACATTCAAGTCCACATCACGCCACAGAGAGTCTGAAGGGTACAAGAAGGGCTGAGATTACTTACTTAAGATAGAAATCAATGATGACATCATTGAGAAACTCTCCATATTCTAAGCACTCCAGGTCTTCTCTTGTGACTCCCAGTCCTCCTTTTGCAGGTGGGGGTGGATAAACAATCAAACTAGAAAACAAATCATGCCATAACAGTGACAAATTGGTTTATGTGACATTGTTCTGAGTATGGCTGTCTTATATGCACAAGATTTTCTAGAAAACCTGTGGAAAGCAGTAGGTCTCAAAACTTGACCATTTCCTCCTCCAACATTTAGGTGTTACTAAAGACGTATCACCTCAAGGCACCCTGAAACTTTGAGAAAAACTTTTGAAAAGCACACTATATTTTGCCTTCATCCTGTTTTTCTATTTTTAATCATAGTATTTGAAAAATGGCTATATAAAATGTGAAGAAGTAACAGAGGACAAATGGTTATAAAAAGATTGAGTGTGACAGAACAGTAAAAAACCACATTGTTCAGATTTTATAAAAAGTTAGCTTAACTTTTAGTTAAGTTTGCTAAAATAGACTTGAATGGATATTGACAGAACCCATGAGATCCCTACCATCCCTGTTGATGCACCCATGATATGGCCTTGTAGTCACAGATCAGATTTGCCCTAATTTCTTTGAGACTAATCCTATAACACACCCATATTGTCTTTTAACAGATAACTACACTGATATTTGCTAATATTTTCAATTTGAAGAGTGACTTTCATACAACACTTTCAAATCAACTAGAGAATGGCAGTTACATGAGGGCTTTTATTCCAGTAATTATTTCATTCAATTTTTTTATATTTTACCTTTCTCATTTACATGAAATACACTTACTTCTTAACTGTTCCCATTTCTCTTACTTCTTTCCATTCTTCATTCAGTGCAGAGGACAAAGAGATACAATAGCAGCCACTATTCTGTTTATTTGCAAGGGCATAACTGGGCCTGATCACTTTTAGCTTTGATTCCTACCAAACACAAGCAATTATAAAAAGCATTATACACCTCATAAATACATAAAACACAAGACAAAAAACCCAAGCCTAAGGCACACAGGAGCACGCTGCATCACTGAAGGGAATTTTTGCTAGAGATCCAAAGTATAAACTTTGGCATTTGGGCAAACATGCCATTGGTCAGACAACTAAAAAGTTATGAGTATTTTAAAAAATAATGACAGATCTTAGTTCATAATCTCTCTCTAAAGCTATTCAAGCATTATTTAGCCAAGTGAACCAAAAATTATTCTGGAGAAGAAACATGAAAGACAAGTATCAGATTGTGTTATCAGGAGCTGTATATGCTTGGAATGTTTGAAAAATCTAGTCCTTGAACAATTTGCCTAAAAAACAATACATACTTGGGCTGGCTAGCTTCCTTTTAAATTCCACAATTTCATGGACAAGATTGATCTGCTGTCTCTTGGCTTTTTACTGATGGGAACAAAGATACGCAATTTCTGTGTGACAATGATGTGGGGTTGTGTTTAGACATTTACTCAAGAGATTAAACCAACACATTCATTTGCACAGACTCATCTCCCCAGGAGTCTGAGGAATAATTCAGCATTTTCAAGCTGTGGCAGCCCCACAAGTACATCTAAAGGTGTCTGGAGGGCCATCTACACAGCTCCTCCTCTGCTGCAATTCCAGCTCAACCAAAAAAAATGGTTCCATTACTCATTACTTGATTAACTTCCTGCTTGCTGCCCTAGAGACACCACAAGGGCAAAACACCCCGGTGGTTCTAAATTTACACAACTATGAATTGATCTAAAGCATTGGTACTTGCCCCTTACTGATGTGGTCTACAGATTATCCCTCTGTTGACACAATCCAGCTGACTGCAAATATTGGAGTATCATGACTGGGGTTTTTTGAGCTATGAATTAAGAAAGAAGGATGACCTAAAATTTACTCAAATGTGTGAATGCCACCCAGTGGTGATGAATGAAGAAACAGCTATCCACTAACCTGAATGACAGGGTCATGAGCATCTGAGGTATTCTCTTTTGGCATGTATTGCTTTAGTAGATCCATATTGCAACTCATGAAAGAGCTTTCTTCAGGAGAAAGACCCTCAAACAAGGCTAATGCTTGTTTCAAAGATAAAAACTCAACAAGATCTGGTGCTCTGTTCCTCTTGCTGATGTGTGTAATCAGTTCAGTCAGTCTGTCTTCTTCCCATTCTGTGAGTGGCTGAGACAGCTCAAAAATTACAAATTCATTGGATTTGGCTGGAAAAAGGAGAGAATGGATAATATTAACGATTAGATTATGTGATAGAAACTTGTCTGAACACCCACAAAGGAACTTAGAGAGACAATGGCAAGAGGGGAAGCCCAAACAATACCCTGCCAGGTTCATCACAGGGGCCATCAGCCCACAGAAGTCCCACTTTCACAGGCACAGAGGGGCGCAGCAAAATGGCAGGTAGGAACCCAAATTCAGGACTGAGGAAGAGACACACAATTGGGGTCCTTCCCAGGGTTGTCTCAGCCCAAGGGTCCAGACCCAAAACCCATCAAGATAAGTCAATGCCAGGGCACTTTTTGGACTGAAAGGGGGTTTCTGCTGAAGCATATAGCACACATGAAAGGGGAATAGTATTTTGGGATTGCACAGGACTTAATATAGGCTGTTTAAGGAAATACGTAAAGGCAGCAAAGAGAGACATTAAGGTAATTCAGGGAAGAATTAGTATGGGAAAAGAGAGGGTTAAGGGCATAAGAAGGACCAGTGACATTTAAATACTCTGCTGGTCAGTGCACTTGTCTGGCCATGCCATGGGCATAGACCAGCACAGCCTATCCTGTCTTCTTATTAAAGTCCTTTCTAACTCTCCTGGTTGAGAAGCTCCTCTGACCCCTCTCAGGCTGTCAGATCCACCATGATATATTTTCCTCTAATATTAACACACTAAGGCAGCAGAGCAGAATCACAGTAACCATTTCCACAATCTGCAAAACCACCACTGATTTTTTTCAACAAGTCTCTAAAAACATGTCAAAACATTGACATTACTATGTACAACTAAAAGGTAAAACAGTCAAACATAGAAATTTAATAAAAATTCCTGATGGTTTCTCCAACAAGAATGTAATGAATGTAAATAAACCTAATATTAAAAGATGCCTTGCATCTTCATACTCACATTCCACTCTTTTTACTGGGAACTGTGTCTATAGAAGGTACCAGTAACTTTAATAAACTTGCCTCAACTAAAAGTAGCTCTCTGCTGAAATTTCATCCAGTATTTTGCTTCAAAACTACTTGTACTACTTATGCAAAGCTGACATTACTTAAAATTTTTCTTCATATGTATACTGTATACAGTGACTGTATATGGAATACGTACTATTAAATGTCACACAGACAGTGCTGACATAATCTTTTTCATAGATGCTATTTACAACAATTTTGCTTATGCAAAAACCTTTTATGATTGTGCCACTCCAAACATGTGAGCCAAAGTTATACTCTATTTTTTTACAGAGCTTCATGCTAGACAACTAAATACAATGAGTCCATAATACCCTAAGACTAAACAGCCCATTCAGCCTTCAGTGGAAATTTTCTTTAATAATAATGCAATGGCTCACTGCACTCTTGTCAAAGGTCACCTCAATCTTTACTTGCCAAGCCTTTTGTATAGCATATACAATACTCAAGAGTAAGGTTATTTCAAACATCCATATATTTTAAAGGGAGAGATGCTTTGTTCTGACTGAGACTACAATTAAATTGTTTTGACTTTTTTTATAAAACAGAAGTAGTTTTGAATCATATTATATTAGGAGTTTTTCTTCCAAACAAAATTACAATTAAGCATTTCAGAAATGCATAATTAACCAACTTATCTACACTGGTACAGCCTCACCTTGAGTACACGTGCGCAATTTTGGGCACCACAATATAAAAATGACATTAAGCTATCAGAGAGCACCCAAAGGAGGGCCACAAAGATGGTAAATGGCCTTGAGGGGAAGTCCTATAAGAAACAGCTGAGATCACTTGGCTTGTTCAGGATAAAGAGGAGACTGAGGACAGACGTCATTGCAGTTACAACTTCCTCATGAGCTGAAGAGAAGGGGCAGGCACTGATCTCTTCTCTGACTAGCGACAGGAATGGCCTGAAGCTGAGTCAGGGGAGGTTTAGGTTGGATATTAGGAAAAGGCTCTTCACCCAGAGTGTGGCTGGGAGCTGGAATAGGCTCCCCTATGAAGTTGTCAAAGCTTCAGCCTGCTGGAGTTAAAGGAGTATTTGGACAAGCTATCAGGTATATGGTGTGATTCTTGGGGATGGTGCTTTGCAGGGCCTGGAGTTGGACTCTATGGTCCTCCCAACCCAACATCTTTTCTGATTCTGTGGTCTTTAAAATGCTATAGGCTTTCCTCTGCATTCAAAAAACACAACTGTCAAAGAACCATTTTACTGACATGACCTTTTCATTGCACTTGGGGAAAACAATTACTCACATGGCTTGCTGGTAACTAACTTTCCCATCTGGGTTTCAATCTTTTCTACATAATCCGCAGACAACCAAAGAAAAATAATTGTTGAAGAACAGTCACCACCACTTTTCCACCAGCCAAATCTTCTCAGATCCAGTGTATCCACTGTCAGCTGAATATTCTTAAAAGACACTGTAGAAAACAGAATTCATAAAAGCCATGCTCTTAACAACCACAGATAGAGTCCTACATGTTATAGTAATTACATACTGAGAGGTATGACCGGAGTGTATTAACACAGTACTTCTAGATTTTATTCCTTGCATTGCATAAAGAGAACTCAATATTTAAGTCAATTACATCAAACTCTATAAAACAAAGTTACCAAATTCTAACACAAAAATATAAACACCTGCATGCAAGATTCTTCCTGAAAAAAAGTTGGCTTTTTTCCTCAAAATAGCCACCGTTAATACCTACAAATATGGAAAAAAGCAAATCATTAATTCCTACTTGCTTCCAGTCAACTCAACTTAGAACTGCTCATAAACCTTTTCCTACCATACATCATCTTGGCAAATCAACTAAACACCAATCTATGGTTATATTTCTCTTAGCTTTAGTCTACTCATACATTTTTGTAAACCTAAGGATCTAAAATGCTAATTTGAAAAGTTCAGTGTTTCACCTCAAAAACACGCACAGTCCTATCTACTATAGTTCAACACCTAAAATAGACAGGAATATGGGAGGCAAGCCATTAAAACAAGTTCACAAGAAGTTGTTAATGCTTACACTGTAGACACTAAAACTTTTATTTATTGAAAAACAAAAAATTAAAAACTATCTAATATCTTTGTGAACTATTACAAATTGTTAATAACAGAAATATATACTTAGTATTCTAATCCAATACTTTAAATATATAACTAAGAAAAGGCTATAAAAAGAAAATTCTCTTACCCTGAAATGGGATCACAATATTTTTCATTGTAAACTGAAACAAGATTTTAAAAAATATAAATTAATTTACATTTTACAAATTGATTAAAACAATTTATATATTTTTAAATTTCTGCATATCTTTCCTTATAGTGAAATAAACTGAAAATAATATAATATAATCATTCAGGTTGGAAAACACCATTAAGCTCAAGTCAAATAGGCTTAGTTTGAGACTTCATATTGCCTATATCACCTAAAAAAACATTCCTAAAGACATTGCAGAATCTAAAGGACAGCAAGTAATTTCAGAGATGCAAGACACTGAGAAATAAGCAAAGTTGCAGAACTGCCTATATGCTTCTTAAAAAGAACAGAAAAGATGAACACGTGGGACAGAAGGAATTAAAGCCATGTGTGAGAAGCTGTCAGATGTGCTGCTTGAAGTAAGGACACAATAGAAATGGTTCAACTCTATGCTGGTATTACTTTACGTCAATCTTTGAATTAAAGGCCTTTAAGGATTCCACTTGCACTGCTACTATGTTAAAGTGAGTTTGCTAAATGAAAAATGCTTTATTGTCACTTTGACAAAAGGTTATATACATTAACAATGGATGCCCTGTGGAACCACAAGAGGCACAAAGTTGTGTTTCCCAAGGAAAATTTCTACTTCACACCTAAGAGCATTGATTTGAAATTATTTCAACTCATCTTTAAAATTATTTTTGCCTATTAATTTAGAAAATTTCCATTAAATGTTTTTGTAACTGCTGTTTTGTGAGAAGCTGAAATTGTTATTACAATTCAAGATTTCAAAATGTCCTCCTGAAGGCAAAAGTAGATACACAGGTTGAAACATCTCTTTTTCAGTTGCTAGATACAGAATGAACGAGGTTAAAGATCTGTTGAAACTGCTGGAGCTGGTGCTCCATTTAAAGAATACCTTCACCTTTGTTTCTATACCCTGTGAGTAGCATATTGTCTACACTATAAAGCTTTTAGTATTGCTTTTATGATCTCTGAAGCCACAAAGCAAACAATTTTCTGTTTAAAAGGCAAGAGCATGGTATATATCTGAACTCTGATCATTATGAACCACTTTATTAGAACACAATTGTTATTTCTGAGAAAAGTAAGTGGTCTTTCTTTTAAGTGACATTAATTTGCCATTAATATGGCCATTGTGTTCTGTTGGAATTCATTAAAAACTTTCTCAGTATGATTTGTGTTCCAGTACAGCATTTTACAGAACCTTCACATGTGAAAACTGTGGCCACAGTGAATCACAGTTAGCTTTCTACTGACAGCAACCCAAATGCTCAAGGCAATGGACCACACACTCCATTATTTAGCCAAAGAAATTTAATGCAACAGTAATAAAATCTCTTGTGTGTTTCCACACTAAGTACCATTGACTTCGTTTAACCAGAATTTCAATTTTTAAATATTCACAAAATAGCATAATAGAACAACTTACCCTAGCAGGACCTGTTGATAAACACTTAAATTTCCCAATGTGCAGTCTATCAAATTCAACATCCAGTGCCAGGTTTGCCTGCTTTATAGATGTGCTTCCAGAAGGTAAGCTGACAGGACATTTATCTTCAATTAACTCTGTTAAAGACTGGGAAAAAAGTGTATTTATTACAGGACTTGTTAGATACACCCCTCCTGTATACCTTTCTTCATCCTTGTAAGAATTGACTCCCAAAGCCAGCTTCCACATAAAAAAAATCATATTAAAAGGCTCTAAGTGTTATTACATCCATTACTGACAATTTCCTTAAGGGTCTGACAGTACCTTGCTATACTTCCATTACCAACACACAATCTGTGCTCTTGACTTCGTTCTCAGTCAGTAAAAACCCAAACAACAGAGCAACAAAATAATACCCTTCTATTCATAGCAAAGCTTCAGGATCCAATTCAATGCTTCTATAATTGAATTGATTACCTGTGAGAAGAGGCAGCAATGGCTCTTGTGACTTGTTTCAGGATTACAGAGATAACCCAGATCCAGGTCAGAGCAAGCAGCCAAAGGCTAATCAAGTCCAAAATGGGGAAAACAACCTTATGGCTAGTTTTAGATTCAAGTTCTACAGTTAGCCTGTCAGGAAAGGGAACTTCACCTTATCTCTGTCTATTGCCAATGAAGATCCTTGAACTTCAATAAGCACTGAATTACAACAGATGACGGGATGACAAAAAGAAACTATGATCAACGTAAAAGTGCATGGAAACAAATTTTACCACAGATGTATCTTCATCATGTCTATGTCTACCTCAGGTTACTGTTTGATCTTCCTGTTTTCTGATATTAAATATTTCCAAATGTTTTCAAAATAGGAAATACATTATGTAAAGCAAAAACACCCAAGTTTCAGTACCAGAGATATTCTCTGAAGACTGTCCAGTATTCTATCTGTGAAATAAATTACTGCAGTTTCTGCTTGTGGCTGGGACCATAATAAACAATCATTTTCTATAACAAACATTACAGATAAAAATTGAAGGCTTGGCATAATAATACATAGGCCAAAAACTGGACTACCTGCTCTGTGTGACTTTTCATCTTGTCTCCTAATTGCTTGGCTGAGAAACAGCAGTCAGACTGTTGGTCTGTTTCTTTATCTTCACCGATATTATCCTGCATCAGCTCTGAGCACTGTGATTCAGAAGGTCCATCTTCATCATCACTGGAAAGGATAACTAAAAAGGAAAAAAGTATACATATACTACAAATTACAAACTTGAGAATATTTCATTCCTTGCGGATTTCAGACAAGTAAAAATTCTGTTTTGCAGTATGTGATATATCAAAGTACACTGCTCAAACCAGTCAAGATCTGCACGCATGGAAGCGTATGCAACAAGCACTGCTCTGTATTTTTACGAACACCTTTTATACCAGATTCTTAAAATTATTTGTCTATTAAATGAAACAGGACACAGCACAGCTGCTTCAAAGAAGAGAGTAATTTTTCTCAGTTTTAGCATCATTAAAAACTAAAAACTCCATTTTTCCACAGCCACCAAATCAGCTGAAAAAAGAAGATTGGAATTTGAGACTCTTGCTGTCTATCCTGTTTCTCAGGTACAAGATCCAGACACTGGGCACTATTCTCTAGCTTGCACAATGCATTGCTAACAACAGGATGGCAGTCTTCAATCTTTTGTTCCCCATGTCTCAACTAGTCAGTTATGCTCGAGTTCTCCTAGCACCTAAGCGTACCAGCAGTAATTGTCATTAGCACAGATACAGTACATACTTGGGTCAATGGAAACAAGTTGCTGATTACCCCTGCAGAATCTGTTCCGCAGCTTGCTCAGGTACTGCAATTTGTCCATCTTTAATTTCCTGATCGTACTAACTTGTGGTGAAATCACCACCTCACTGGTGGCAGAAAGCTGTTTCTTTGACAAATTTCTGGGAGGAGACTCTGAGGCAGAGTCCTCTGTGTGGCTATGAGCAGGTGAGCGGCTGTGGGTGGAAGAGTCTTTAGAGTCTCTCTCTGCTGGACAGTCTGGCACCAGAATAGGATTAGATCTGTGATCTTGTCCATCCTCACAGGGTATTCTGCAGCCAGGAGACTGAGCTGAACTCAAACTTTGCTTTTCCTAAAACAGGAATCAGAAACAGGATGTAAGTTTATTACTTGACATTTCTAGACATATCACTGATCACTGATATTACCTGTGCCCTAGAAAAAATAATTATAGCTTAACACGGTGACATTTAATACTCGATTCAGGATACTTTCTCTCTCCTCGTATTCCAAAGACTATTATTACGTAAAGGCATGGGGGGACAACCTTTTAAAAGGCTACAATGACCTTGTAGCCTTGTTTCCAGTTCAAACTGAACAAGGAACTATTTCTGATAGCAGCTGTGTCAGTGTCAGACATGGTGAGGCCAATAATCAGTGCTGTTCTTTACTTTCCAGAAGTGTGGCTTGGTCAGCTGGGTTTAACAGGCTTGGTAACTGCCTGTCTCTGTAGGATTTAAATCAGAAGGCTACAGAGATGCCTTTATTGTTTATATACAAATGCTTGAATATAAATCAAACTTTGTACTTGACTGATTCCCTCTGTCTTATTTGTTGGGTTCTTTTCAAATCCTAATGATGGATAAGAAGAAAACTTCAGGGAAAACTACAACAGACTAAGGAGGAAGCAAAAAGATGACATCTGCAAGATTACAATAACCTCAGGTACACTTCGCAGTTTTGCTGTTAATGACCCTTATTCTAGATCATCTGTGAAAGAAGCTTCACTTAAGTAGCTAGATGCCTTATTTTCCAAACTGTTTGAATCTATGCTCCTGTCTGAAGCAAACACTCTCATTCATCTTTCATAAGCTTTCTGCTACAAGAAGCACATCGTGATAATGTGGACAGAAGAACATTTATTCACTCCTTGTGATGCATCACTGAACTACTTTCCCTCAACATGTATGTAGTTGTATATAATACCTGTATAATAAATCCTGTTAATTGGCATAATCCTTTTATTTGGGATATTGCTACTGCTGCTACTGAATCGTGTGTGAATGTGTGCTACGATTAAGTGCAACTTACAGAGAGTACAAGTGACTTTTGTGGAATGTGTGCATTACAATCATCAGAAATATGGCCACTATATCTTCTTTTCCTTTTTTCAGAATCAAAAGAGCTCGATTCCTTCTGACTAAGTGCAGTGCTGTTTGTGTGTCTGCTCCGCCTCTCCAGTTCACCACAGTGCTTGTTTTCTGTGTAAAAAAAAAAAAGTAATTTAACATATTATCCTTAAAAACCTTTACATTTCTTCATATTGTTTATGTGTTATATAAAATGCATGGAAGCAGGTATCCTCCTCAATAAGTTATTTCCTTTTTTAATTGTATGTGGCTGCCAAAGCATTTTCCCTAAAATTATTATTATTTTTGCACAATTAGTCAAGGGTATAACCAAATTGATAGCTCCCTTCCAAACAAGACTTAGCACTTTATACTCCACACTCTTTATCTTCTGCCAAATGCAATATTCTCAATTTCCTGTTCTAATCTGCAAATATTAGTAACCAGCATAAAAAGACTGCACATTATCCCTGGAGAGTATGTATAGAGGTCATAATTCTTCAGCAGTGAAAGCAAATATTGTCTAGCATGAATATTTTAGCAGGATTCACAAACCATTTCAGCATTCTTAATGGACTGCATTCTTTATTATAAGACTTTTTAGAAAACTCAAGATTGTAATAGTGCAGTGAGGCTGCACTCAATCTCATTTTTCTTCCACAGATTTGATTCACCATAGCTTTATTCCTATTTAAAACCAGGCAGTTTAGATATAGATATATTTTTACTGTATCTGTCAAAAAAAACTAAAGAAAACATTCTGAGGAAACATATACACTGTATATAACACCTCAATTTATTTCTTTGCTCTCCTCACAATACTAGAGCAAAAAAGTTAAATATCCCAATACTCTCCAAAATTCATACTTAACTGCCAGGTGACTGCTCATTACAAACCTTTCTTCTGCAGCTCTCGTCTTCTGAGAGTGACAGCATTAGTTCTTTCTACTTCCTTAGAAGCCTTTGTCAATTTACACAGTTCATCATCTGTCCTTCTCAGGCAACGTTCAGACCTGTAAATAATATTAACTATGACTTATCTTTAATTTTGAAATAATACTGAATAAAAATCCCAACAGAAATACAAGTTGGTCAGTCTTCAAAGTTCTGTCTCTCCTATAAGCATGTGGATCCTGCCTAATGAAACACAAATTAATTCAGTCCAGTTGTGGAAATACACAGATTCTCTAACACTATTAATGAAACAGACGCTTCTAAAAAGCACAGTATGAGAGTATGACATGCTTGAGACCAGACACTGAAACATTATTTTGCTGTAAGGAATGACTGCAACAAGAACACGTAAGAAAAAAAGAGAGAACAGTCAGTTGATTATCCTTGCCTTTGTAATGAATATGGTGGGAATGTAGTGTATTTTTAACTTAGATTCAGAACTGCTGATAGAATCCATTGAGTAGGATCCTGAAATGTGAAATTATTCGAAACAGAAATTCCTGCACAAAAGGGCCTGAAACAGTAACTTTAAAGGTGGTGGAGAGAGCTGGGACACACAAAGAAAGAAACAGAAAAGGATTACAGTACTCAATCCAAATAGATTTTGTGTTCATCATTTTATAATGTATTCAAGTCAGAATGCTGCAGCCTCAAATTTTCAAAGAACTAAATGATCATCACAATTCTTGATATCACTGACAGCCAAGCTTCCTAAAAATCATCACCCACCATGGCAAAAAATATTATTGATATCTCTAACCAGACAACCAAAACTGTTGAACACTATTTGAACAGATGACTACTCTTTAGAGATCAATCTGTAAATTGCAGTATCTGTGCTCTTTGGGAATTCTGTATGAAGTTTTTTGGGGTGCTCCAATACTACAGTGATGAGCACTGTGAAAAAATTACTGATTTTCTTTCCATTCACAAAGAATCATGAATTGGACCACATACAGAAGTAGTTTCCAGTAAATGCTATTGTTCATTCTGTATATGGAAGAAAACAGTCTTCCATAGACTAGGCAGGTCACTATAGAAAACTTTAATTTGGAACCCACCCTTCTCTCTCCACTAAAATGTCTGCATGCATAACAGCTATATAGATTTGACTGTCTTAAAAGACCATACAAAACCATCAAGTGTTTATAAGCATTTGTTTCACACCAACATCACAATTCAGGGATTTTAACAACAGAAAATCCCTGAATAGGGCTGTTTCAGCTAACAGCTTTTCCTAAACATATTTGCTTTATACATAAATTCTGCACATTTTATTTTGAATTCCAGCTTTGCTGATAATTCAGTTTCAAATGCACCCCTTAACAGATATAAGCATCACCTATGAAGCTATGGCAATATACATTGTAAAGTGTTCTCAACGACCACGAGAAACAAATACTGTAAACACTTTAGAACCCTAAGTTTCTTTACATTTAAAACCTACCTCAAATTCATTAATTATACTGACAAGTCAGTGCTCACTTAAATAAATGCATTTCACATTGGGTTACAGTAAAGCAACAAAAATCCACCAATTCTGTAATACAAAGAGCAAGAATAGAAAGAGGCAGCTGGCAGTGAGTTCTAGTTGATAGAGGTAAGTTAACTTATTACCACCCTGTTCTGATGACACACAATTCTTTGACTTGATCTGAAATTTCCATAGTACAAAACTAGCACGATTTTCAGCAATACAAAACATGCATTCTAGCTTCTCTAATGGTACAAAAGATTCTCTGTATGATCATAAGCATACATATGCATAACATTTACAAGGGAGGAGCTTTTATTACTCTCCTCCAAAGAAGAGACCCCAAAAGAATCAGTGCCAAGTGTATGTAATGCACTGACTTTACTTACAGACAGGTGGCCAGGATTAAGCCATGACTTTATTGAAATCACTCCTAAATTCTCCATTGCCCATATGGTATCTATTACAAATTGCACTGAGGGAAGGGTGAAAAATCATCCTAATTGGTTCTTGACAACAAGCCTTTTACACAATACATTATAAAACCATGCAGGTACAGAATATTAATCATTCAAACAATGAACCACTCCTAAAATCTAAAGCAAGTTAAGTTCACAACTACTAAAAAAATTTACTAATTTAAACCATTATTGTGTTTAATATATGATAATGTGCTCCAGATATAAGCCAGAAAAAATACACAAGAGGTACCCTCAGATTTAGAGCATTAAATACAAGAGCTCATGTTTTCCTCTCTATAAATCCACTACCTTCCATCATCCACAACTTTACAGAGTGAAAAATTCAGACGCTAAAATATTAGTCTTATCTTGCAATAAAACAAAACAAACCCCCAAAAACCTAAACTCAAAACAATCCAAACACCCCACACTTCAGCCAGCCTTAAGTTACAGAAAATTGTTAGGAAGAAATATGATACTTTAAAATGAGACAGCCTAATAAACTGTTCTCTCTAAATCTCATTTAAATTGCAGCTTTGTCAGGTTAATTTAAGCAGCAATGGGCAACTCAATAGGAAAATAAAAAAATTGCTATTAATTTCAGTTCTTTAAGATGTTGATGTATCAGAATGAGGAATATGACTGACTTTTCTCAGTTTTAACCTGGGAACTGTTAATTACTCCTGCCTTCAAAAAAACTCCACATCATTCTTCTCTTCTTCATTTTTCTACTGTCTTCCTCAGTAGGGTTTTTTTCCTGGGTTGTTTTTTTTTTCCTGTGGAAAATTTGCTGTTGGAGCAAAGACGTAGCCATAATAGGCAAAAGGAGACAGCTCATTTTGAATGCAACTGCCACCTTAGACCAAAATAGATGTTATCTAATGCCAGTATCTGATTTCTTTTAGTTTTATGTGCCAAATATTACTGTGATGCTGGGTCAACCTACATATAGGAAGAAAAGATTAAAAGTAGATGTTAAGTGGTAAGAGGACACACACAGCCCTTAACCAAAGCCACCCTGTTAAGAATACTGAGACCACCAGTGGGTTAATATGAAAAAAAATTCATTATCACAGAGAGTTATTTGGAGAAATTTTTCAAAAGAAGTTATTTGAAATCATGCTAGAACACATTAACGCCAACAGGAAAGCAAGATTTTGGTTCTGGACACAAAACCAACTTAGATGTGTTTTAATACTTGTGCATCTTCCAGATCAAAACAGGGATGCACTGCAAACAGAAATTCTTTCTAAGAAAGAAAAGTAGCCTTTTAACGTCAGGTTCCACAAACCATAACAAATGCAATGTTAAAAGGGCTCATTGTAGAAGCATGTTAATTTGCACTCAGGAAACTGATCTCCTGATTAAAGGGAAGAGTAGAACAAAAGTTGTTTCAGGGAAATTCTTTTCCATTGTGAAGTTATGTTATTTCAGGAAGACTGGAAAAATCAGCAGTGAGTAACATACCTTTCAGAAAGAAAAGAACTTTCATGAGGAGAACTTAATATTTGACATGTCTGTAGGCTGGCAACAGCTGATGAGGGTAGTTGGCCCGATTGCAATTTGTCAGCAGCAGGTAAATTTGCATCAATTATTACGTGGCTTTCTATGTACTTTCTCCCAATTTTCGTACTCAGGACGTTCGTCAAGATAACTTTGGGTTGCCTGCCATACATATAACAGCAAATCATAAGTACTGCGCTGAAATCTAGTGAAACAAACTTCTTGTTAAATTCATGTATCCTAGAGGCTTGACAATTAAACAACATTTTTAGGCCCTCAGAGGTAAAAAAAAAAAAATCAAAAAAAAATCAATCTCATTAAGAAACTTAAAATACAAGGAAAACAGATAAACACAAAATAAGATCAGGGTAAGAAAAACTAGCCGTGTAATTTGCCCTTAGCCAGATACTACGCACACTGCATTGCCTCTAACATATCACACAGTATTGTTTAGAAACTGGTAAATATTTATCTCTAAAAAGCTTTCATGTAGTATCTGTATACATTTCTCAGGACTCTGGAAGGAACAATCTTGATTTTCTTTTGAACAAGAAGCCTCCAGTAAAACAGAGCAAATTTTCTAAAGCCCTTAGTGAAAAGGTAAAAATGTAGCATGTACCAAAAAGGTAGCATTAGATTTTATTCCACTCCTCAACTATGACGTGGCACTCTACAGTATAGCAAGACCCAGAAAAACACCCCCAGGTGTTAAAACAGACAAGCATCAAAAATAAGCCAAGCAGAAACATAAAGATGCAACTCCCATTTGAACACACACATGATGCGTAAGAGCAACTCAATTTACTTCATACAATGCCACAGTAGCCAGCTTGCTGTATAGCCCATATCCACTTCCTTTCTCACATTGGGATTTAAATTCTACCACTTCCATTGCAATTTATTTTGGATTAGATTGTAAGGCTACGGCCTTTTTGAATGTCTTTTGAACACCACTGCCTTTTGGGTATTGACTGCATAATTCTGTTGTCTGTCTTGATCCACAGAGCACATTCCAGCACAGACTGTGTGATGTCTGGAGAGCACTCAGATTTCCTCTTGCACCAAGATGCAAATTTAGTTTTCATCAGGAGACTACCTTCCAGACATGATTGCAGAGACCCACAGGGGGTAAACAATTAAGAGATACAACTTAAAGAGCAAAATTCTAATACTGAAAAACATGTAGGCTGGATGTAACCTCCCGTAAAGGAAGCCCCTACACAGTCATCAGAAGCTCAGACAGAAAACCCAGCCAATAAAGAACTCACTCTCACCATACTTTTCCCTGAATTTCTACAACTGACCACTGCTTGGAGGGATGCAAAGAAGATACTGGACTTGATATGCTTTTCTTCTGATCATTTATGCCAATTTTCCTATTTTCATGAGTAGTCTAAAGCAGTAACACTGAAAATACACCTTGATATTTTCTTTGAGAAAAAGGCTGCAGTTAAATTCAAATGTATTTTTTTCATGAGAATAAAAAAAAGCCAAACACCTGGAGAATCCAATGGTTAAACTAGAATCAACTGGTCTTGACAGTACAGGACCATCTAGAAGGCATTTTACCAGAAAAAAACACTACAGCGTGCCTGGCACCATCTCTCCCAATGATTATCAAAAGGAACCAGGTACAAGTGCATTCATTGATGTGAGATAAAATACAGTTCATGAACAAGGAAGCTGTGGTACAATAAAGAACACTTTCTCATAGAGAAATAACTGCAAGGAAAATTATTTTGTTTAGTGACATGAGGCAAAGACAACATACCTTTTAGACAGAAAAAGACTTTGGAGAGTAGGGTTTAAAATCTGCCATATCTTTACGCTGGCAGCAGATGATGAGGGTGCTTGATTTGACTGCAGCTTGCCAGCATCAGAAAAATTAACACCAGTTTTAGGTTGCGCCTGTGTATATTTTCTTCCTATTTTCGTCCTCAGGACATTCGTCAAGATAACTTTGGGTTGCCTGCCATACATATAACAATACATTAATAATAGGGTCCTGAGAACTTTTTAAGTCACATGAATTCAGCTAAGATATTCTGTGAGTTCACTGTCTCTGCACCATACCTTAGAGAATTAAGGTCACTGCCCTGGCAATTTAAAAATCAGTCCTCTTTGGAGAAGAGCAATCAAGATCAAACTCATCTTTTGATCAGGACAACCTTTCAAGGTTTCTTCTTCTGGCATGAATGACCAACATAACCATGTGTCATACTGAAGAGGTAAACTTTCAGTGCAGAAACACTGAAATGGGAATTTTGGTGCATCTTGTTATCACAAAATGTTGGATGTAGTGTCACTATAGCCTTACAAGCTATTCTGAAAGTATATGCATGACCATTTGCAGGATATGAAAATAGGCACTTATTTTGTGTCATCTTATTTTAAAACCATGAATATTATTTGTTCCCATACAGCAGATTAATTATGATCTTGCTGGGGAAAAAAATAAGTTATTATAAATCTCCCAGTTCTGAAGCTACAATTATTTCTATTCAATTTCACTGAACAAATTACTTAGAATTATGAATTACAAAGTCAGTAAAAATGCCCTACTGAAGGTGTTTAAAGAAGTATCTATACTTTGGTAGTTCTGCTAGATTGGTACTGAAATCTTCACATAAAGAATTAATTCTGCAGTATAGCTAGTAATTTAGAGAGTTTTCTTACAGAATCATAGGGGTTGGAAAAGATCTCCAAGATCAACAAGTTTTCAACTGACTACCAGCATGTCCACTAAACCATACTGTGAAAGTCCCATGTCTACTCGCTTTTGAACAATTTCAGGGATGGTGACTCCATTACCTCCCTGGGCAGGCTATGCCAGTGCTTAACTACTCTTTCAGTGAATACATTTGTCCTGATATCCAACCTGAACCTCCCCAGTACAATTTGAGTACATGTCCCTTTGTCCTGTCACTGACTGTCTTGGAGAAGAGACCAACACCCACCTTGCCACAACCTCTTTTCATGTAGTTTTAGAGAATGATAAGGTCTTCCCTTCAGCCTTTTCTCCAGAACAAATAAGCCCAGTTCCCTCAGCTGCTCCTCACAGGAATTATATTCCAGACTCTTCACGAGCTCCACTGTCCTTCTCTGGACTCGCCCCAACACCTCAATGTCTTTCTGTTAATGAGGGGCCCAGAACTGGACAGAGCCCTTGAGGTGGCCTCACCAGTGGCGAGTACAGGGGGACAATCACTGCCATGGTCCTGCTGGCCACACTACTGCTGATACAGGCCAAGTGCCACTGGCCTTCTTGGCCATTTGGGCACACTCTGGCTCATGTTCACTGTGTTGGTTTTGTATTAATCAATATTTAGTAAAAAAGAAGACACTACTTACAGAAATTATTTTTCTGAGAGAAGCTGCTGAGAGCTTCCTCTGTGCCTAGAAAAAACTAGTAGCTGGCTAGTTCTGAGACAGACAACTGATTAAACTATTTAGAGATTAGATCTGCTTCTCTGAGATCTACATTTTAAAAACAGACAAGCCTGAAAAAGCTGTCTTGGCTTCTGGCCTCAAAAGGTAACTGAGCACCATTAAGGCCTTTTCCCCCAGGCACTTTTCCAGCCCTTCTTCCCCCAGCCTGTAGTGCTGCATTAAGGTGGTTGCGACCTAATGGCAGTGTTGGGTTCAAAGGCACAGAGAAATGTGCCTTTATCTGTAATACCTGGCTCTGACACCCAAGAGAGCACTGAATTTCATATAACACCATGGAGACAGCTGTTAAAGTAGAGAAACTGGGAATGTGAGTGTGTAAGTTAGAGTTTTCTTAAGTCACTGGATGAGAAAGTTAGAATTTATGATTTAAGCTATTTTAGAAAACAAGAGACAAGATGGAGGATTTAGGCTGTTGTCCCCTTCTCCTTCATCTTCTTCTAGGGATTTTTGGGTAACAATAAGTGATTGGACAGAAAATGCTGCAGTGCAGCACACAGGTGTCAGGTCATTGGGTCACTAAGAAAAATAATTTACTTGGCATTTGTTAATTGGACAAACAGACATATAAAAGACCTTGAAGAAGTTCTTCATTAGCCATTTTGTACCTCTCTATTTTACTGTCTATAGCTCCTTGTACTCTGTATATATGTAATACAGATAAGGAAAGAACTACCAAGTCCAAATATGAGAAGACAGCCTCTGTCTCATCACTCTCACTCCCGGGGAAAAGAACCCAGTTACCAGTGTCACATCCCGACATGGCAGGACTTCAGCTTATAAAATTTATAAATAAATAAATTTATAAGCATTATGGATCATAGATGATTTGTCAGGATTTACTTTATTTTCAAACCTCTGAGTACTAGACTTGTTTTCCAAGAGCTGGTCCTACAAAAACACTGAAGTTCAGGATGATTTGTTGGGTTTTAAAAATTACTGAAGCGAGAATTGGGTTTTTTCCTACTGCATGCCTTGCCTAACAAACAAAAATATTGTTCTCACTGTAGAACAAGCCTTTTTTTAATAGCTAGGAAAAAAAAATCTTACTACTCACATAGCTGTTACACACATGCTACAGTAACATTTCCTAAGCAAAGGGCTGCTATTCCTCAGTGCATTTACAACTCTGCAAGTGACTCTAATTGTCCCACTGACATGCTGCATCCAGCTCAGCAGCCCGGCTACATGGTACCTAGAGACAAATACAGGTACAGCATGGAACCCTTTTTTGGTAAAGGACAGACATGCTAGAACCTCCACTGAGGGCTGGAACTGCCATGCTAGTGAAACGCAATGAACTTGGGGCAGATGTCCCACACAACCCCTTTATTTTGCTCTTTCAATCTTGACATTGAGATTTCCTTTCCCTAGTTACTTACCATCGTCACAAGACACATAACCCCTCAGAGAATCTGAAGAGACATGTTCCTACCCACTTGGCAGGGGACAGCCTTGGACAACTTGCCCATAAGATGGATGGCTGTCAACCTGATGAGATCTCTGTACCCCTGAATGCCATAATGTGCTCTCTTAGAGCTCTGCGATGCTTTTCCCACACCAGCAGTCTCCAAAATGTTTTAATCACACATCCCTATCAGGAATAAGTATTCTGAGCATGTGCCTTCTACAAAGTTTATTTAATTAAAATCTACAGAAAAGTACTAGTGACAGGCTGATCTTAAAGGTCTTTTCCAACCTCAATTCTATGATTATAAAACACAGGAATAGAAATTTTGAAAGGAATGCAATAAAGATGATATAAATATTTTGTAATTGTACAAAAAATATTTCCTTCCTGTATCCCAGTGAATTGTCTCCACACTTTGCAGACCACTGCAAATGCACAATAAATCTAAATGGCTCCTTTTCAAACCTAAGTAACTTAAGCTCAAGTGAAGGCAGTTTCCTTCACTGTCTGAACTTCTATGAGAAGTTTCCTGAAGAAAAATTGGTGCAAAAGAGCTAAGGCTTTATCTCAAGTGAAAAAAAAAAAAAAAAGCACCAATAAAAAATAACCCCAAAATGCACTTCAGGCACTCTGATCCCAAGGACATGGACACCGGACAAAGTATTATGTAACAGATTAGCTGTTGAAAAAAAAAAAATCCTGGGTTTTTCAAGTGAGACATTGGCTCTGTGAAAGCAATAAAAAGTCACACATGCAAAGGCAGTCTCATTTCAGTACCAATATAAAGCACAGTAGAGCTCCAGAATGTTTTATTCAGTCTGGGAAAGGCTTTAACCTTTATTTTCTTTCACCTAGTTCTGTATGTAGTCTATGAATGCTAATACAAAAATGTGTTCCAAGAACCTGCCTCAAATACTGCAGATGTCAGAGGCTTGTCCAACACTGAGGATCCAGAGACTGGAGTTGCATTTCAGGATATGTTTCAATTACTGAAAAGCTTAGAAAGTGAACACAGATCCTGAGTTTAGGTATATTAATGTCTTAAATGGTAGAGCTCAACTGTAGCAGCTTAGTGAGCACATCCCAAGTCCAGTAAATGCTCTTGATTCAGCACAGGAAGCAAAAGACTTATTTTCCTATAGAAATCCCTACTAAAGCTGAAGTTCTGTCTTTCTTCTGGACTTCTCAAACATTGAGTTTACACATGAACCACAATTTAATACCTCAGAAGAGCTTATAGCAACCAGACTTCTTACATCATTTGTTGTTTGTCCACTGTAATGTATATAAGAAATAATAAATAAATAAGCAGAATCCAAGGAAATAGAGAACACATATTTAAGAAACATGGTCAATTAAAAATTCAGCTACATAAGAACTTATTAGGCTGTTAGGAAAATTTACAGCCACTGAAGCAGTTAAGGGAAATTTCAAGGTAAAAGTCATCAAGAAAATTTATACAAGTTATCTTTTGAAACTAGACATTCACTCTTGTTCTGTCAAATTCCTCCCTAAAGACAAGTACCCAAACTACTTTAGAGGGCCAGTACTGAAGACTAAAGAACTGAAGTCACTTCAGGTCTTGGGATGCCAGAAGAGATGATGCAATCAAAGACTAAGTCAGCTATTTCCCCTCCTCCTCCAACAGGACTCAAAATTAAAAATCAAACCTTGAAGTAACTAAATGGAGTTTTTTCTTCTAAATAGAGAATAGTCGTAGAAGTAAGCCCTAGCAATATGCAGATGTGAACCAGAAAATTGCTTCTTAATGTTTTAAAATCATTAAAATCTGGGGAACATGAAACAACATAAATGTGCTATTCTCTATGGAACACTTCAGCTCTCCTGACTAAAAACAAACCAAGGCTATCAGTTTCCCAGATCTCAATTCTTTCAGTTTTCATTGTTCTACCCCACAGAAATGACATATTTTTTTCTTTTGATTTCTCAAACATGATATCACAGTGAAATGTTACTAAATTAGGCTCAAACAGCAAGGTAATTAGTCCAGTGGGTACACACAATTGAAATAAAGACACTGTGACCATGTACAATCAAGACTTGTAAAGATAACAGAAAATATTCCAACACTGAGTGTTTAAACAACATAAGGAAAAGCCCACAGCACAAGGTAAAGGAGTCAGAAGCAGAATTTCACTACCTATAGGTTTGTTGGCCGTCTTGAAAATCCAGGTCTGACATCCCTTGCTCACACAGTCTAGACCTTAACAGACTCCAGGGTCCTCTATTTAATTACTGATTGTAATTATTTAATTACTGATTGGTACTTGGAATTACTGAATGTTCCCCATGCCCTTGATTTAAATGGGGTTTATAGATTTTAGGCAAGTACATTAGCAAAAATGAATGTATAATTTCAAGCACACACACATACCATGAAGCAAGCTTTGCACTGTCAATCTTTTCAAAGGAGGGGAACCTTAAATAGGGAAGTCAATGGTACACACTTGTCAGTGCCAGGCCAAGGCATCACTTCCTATCTGGCACCAGGTTTTGACTGAAGTTTTTGAACCGGTTATGACCTAACCTTCAGAGCAGAAGAGCAGCATAAGAACTTTCAATGGCTTTCCTTTCTAAAAGGGATATGGCCTCTGGCATTGTTTCTTGAAAATCATAATCAATCTATACTTCAATGAGACTGGAAGCATAATAGATTAAGGGAAATATCTAAACTTAAGCCAGCCTGTACATCTGTAAACAATGGCTGGGACACAGATCCCTAAATTATCTGTTAAATTGTCCACAGATTAAAGTGAGCAACTCAAGCAAAAGACATTTCAAAATATTAAAGTAAGTGTCAAACAGAAAAAAAGCAAAGCATATGTTAAAAGCAAGATCCACCAATAGACCCAGCAAGCAATTTGTAAAACAATTACACTGGAGGCATCTTGGTGAAGGAAAATCAAAGACAATTTTTTCTGTTTCTAAAACAAGTACCTACCATAGTCTCTCATTTACCTCCCCTAAACTGAAAAAAATACAAAAGCAAAGGCAATGAAAACATACTTATGCATGTAATGATGGAATGACAAAAAAAAAATATATTATGAAAAATGCTGTTAGCTGCTCCTGACAAGTCTCATACTGCTTTTCACAGGGAAGAAAAGAATTATCCTACCTTATAAACCACAGGACTAAAAGCTATTAATTGTTTATACCTCTTTGGGGAAAATATTTGACCTCTATTTCACACAATAATGGCAGCTGCTTGATATGGTTCCTTACCCAACCATCATATTGTGTATACACACCAGTGCTGGAACTCCCGTCTCAAATTCATTCAAATTTGTATTAGAAAGTGATCAAAATGAGACAAGACTGGCTCATTTGGGACTAAACTACTATTAATTGTCTACACCACTATCTTCATGGCCATATTATTTTACCCCATATCCAGACCAAATACACTTGTTAGGGCAAGGGGGACCAGTATGTAAATGATTGCCACAAAAACCTGATTGCTACAGGGTCAGTATTTGATTCAGCTGTAACATCTATTTCACTGAACACTTAAAATATTGACCTGAAAGAATTGCACACATCTTATTTAAGTATTCCTTCCACCCTTCCCTCTAACTAGGGAAGTAACCTACCCCAGGAGCCCCCTCTGGGACCACAGACAAACCTCCTGACAATCAACTCTCACAAGCCCAGGAGCAGAGCTGTACCAGTGAGATCAGCTGCAGTTGCTGCTACAAACCCCCATGAGCTCACATCACAGCACAATTGACAGGTAATTGACTACCAAACTTTGTAATCCAGAAGTTGAAAAAAAACTCCATTTGAAGGTGTAAGTTTGTGCTAATACATCCACTTTGTCCTTTATGACTAAAATTAGGTAACAGTCCTGAAGCAACACTTCAGACAAAACACATCTCCCTAAGCATCTGAGATTGGCTCCTATCAATACATAGATTGCTTTTAAAATATCAGGAGCTAATAGGAGTTTGTCATTAAGACTTATTTCCAGCTTTGCAAAGCAAATGAAAAATTCCTCACTGGGAATAAAAACTAATATACCATAAAGACCTGCAGCACATAACTTCACTCTTTTCTGAGTTTTGTTAGCTCTCAGACTCTTGCTCAACAAACATCAGCTCTTCAGAACCTGTGTGCTCTTTTCACTTATTATGCAATGAGGTCTCCATGTTGATGCTAACTTACTGAGAAACACTGAGTACCCAAATGGAACACTTAGCACAAGCTTCATTTCAGACAGGAGAGTAAATTTATTTTACAGAGAGGCTCCAGCTGGTCTCTAGACACACATCTCTTTTCAAGGAATTGAAAAATGTACAGGCTTAATATCAGAATATTTGCTGTATCCTTGTAGTCTAAATAAATTCTCACTATTGCACTACTAACAATTTGTGTACAAATTATGGAACACCTAAAAATGCTATCTGAAAGTCTCTAACATACTGAAATAAGCATATGCAACTGAAAATTAATACACAACAGATCTAAAGATAGCTTTAAAGAAACCAAACTTCTCAATGTTTGAAGATCAGTTTAAAGTTTCCTGAAAGACCTTTAGAGATTGATATCTTGATACCATATATCAACCATGCCACAACATAGAATTTAATTGCAGTTTCTTGAATTTTATTTGTTAGGTTGACCCTGTAAGCTGGTCTCTCAGTTAAGAGTTACTGACAGAAGCTTTTTGAGGCAAGTACATGTAAACAGACAGCTATGCCTCTGAGGAGGTATGAAAAATAAACTCAGCATCTTCTACAATTTTAGCTCTTCCCTGCAACTTTGAAGCATTCTGAATATACAGACCAGGCTAAACAATGACTATTCATAAACCAGAAGCCTACAGAAATCAGCAGTGTCAAAGTCACCTGCATTTTCATTACCCGTGCACTTTGTTTTTTGTGAACAGCCTCTCCTGAAAAGAAACCACTTATGGGTAAGTTTAGTTGCAGCCAGAAAACAGGGCAGATAATGCTTACTCATTTATTTAGAATTAAGTGATTTGGGGAATAACAATTGTTTCATTACAACAAACATATTAATTTTGTCACAAAGTCATTATGTTTCCTAGCTGCTGCTAATAAATCTAGTTCTACTATCTATTTTCATTTCCATTTGTTAGCTACAGAAATTACAGCTTCAAAATATTCTTGGATAAACAATTACCTAGGTGACAACTCTGCAGATGATGATTTATCTTATAATACATAGCATATCAATTTGCCATAATCTCAAAGAAACCAAGATATTTGCTCTTGGCAATAGAGAATAAAGAAGCAGCACATCAGCAGTCTTAATTACTTAAATGCCATGACAGTAACACCAAGCTGAAAAAGATTTCATTTTTTTTTTATCTTCCTTCCACTACTAATCACCATATTGTTTAAGGTTTTTTTATATTGTTTTAAAGAGTTGATAAAGCTTAGGCTAATGGGAGTGGAGTACAGAACAAAAAGGGATGAGAAAAAGAATTCTGGGAAGCTTCTTACATATCTAAAGATATCTAGGGCTAGAATGACGATTTACACTTAAAGAGCAATGAACCCCTTCCAGGACTCCAAGCAGGTTAACAAGCAGTAATTCCTCTAGTAAGCACTCTCATTCTAATGTCAGTCTTGTGCTTCCATTACACAAAGGAAAGGTTACAGCTGCCATTAGACCACTGAAGCATGATTGTCTGAAGGTGAGGCTTGAAAACCATCTCTGCATGACACAAATAATTAGCTAGAGACCAGAGACACTCATCTTCAAGAAAGACTCTGAAACTCTGAATATACAAATAGAGACAAACTGATTTTGAGATTACTTCTTACCCAATTGATTCTTCATCATTAGAGCTTTGTCTGTTGCAATCCTTTTGCTTTTTCCCTTTTGTGGAAGGCTTTCTGTTGTTGGCACTTAATCTCCACTGAAACAAAACAAATAAAATTAGCAGATTTCAACAAACCTGAATATGTCATAATGGATAATGCACTAGAAAATTGGGACACAAACAATGCAGCTGACCAAATATATCGAAGTTATGAAGAGCATATACAGCAATTTTGCAAAGAATTTGCTTGATTGAAAGAATCCACATACTACCTGATCTTGAATATAATTTTTTTCTCCTGAAGAAATATCTTTATATATTATTATCTATATATTTCTATTGTTTCCCAGTTTCAAGAGGGACTAGACTAAACTCAGACATAGGCCTGTTCCACATAATCACAAATACACAAGACACAGAAAGTAGAGGCTAACACTGTGCATTTAGGCAAATTGTACAGGTTACAACATGGATATAAAAGATATAAAATTCTGAGAAGGAAAAGCAATTTGAAGGTGTAGTATTTAGGTGGCAAACCCCAGAACAGCAAGACTTTATTTTTCCCAAATTGTCTTACCTTACCAGAAAGTACTTATATTTTCAAATCAAATAAATGAAGCTCCATAACAACATAGTTATTGCTGCAATTCCAGAAACCACCAGCCTTCCAACCCTTCTCCTATCTTCCTCATTTCTTAAAGTTCAAAATATAATAAACCCAAGAGATGCTTGAAAGTTAGGTTCAGGCTACCACTCAGGCTGAAAGTAGACAAACTTATCTTCATTTTTGATTAAGTGTGGTTTGGAAGGGCACCTGAAAAGTTCATGCCCATCCACATTCTACATACCTTAGTGAAGCCTGAAAGGTGCATCCCAAATCAAACTTTTCATTACCATAGGGACTAACTCTAATGCAAAATAAGCCCATTACTAAAGGTGGCAGCAAGAAATTGTCTTGGGCTCTCCCCTTTTCCTGCCTTCAAACATTATCTAGTTCACCTCATACCACTGGTGTTCAAGCACAGGAGAGATCTATACATCCAAATCACTGAAAACTGCACAAAGTTTCTCAAATAACACGGTCCAAACTCTGACAACTCATGACCAAGTGTTTTTAAAATAGAACATAAAAACTAGTCAGTGTTTGAAGCATTTGAAATCTCCCAGTATGTGGAAAAGTTCAAAGTATATAGACATAGGTAAGAAAAATAAGAAACAGAAAATTAGACAACATCCAGGAAATAACAAGGAAATGAAGTATTTTTCAATTCACCCATTCAAATCATTATTTTTATAGAGGCAGAGATAAATACAGGAAGAACTCCATGCAAGTGCTGTGTGAATCTGCCTGAGAGGTTGCTGCTGTAGGCACAAAGACATCACCTCCACTTCAAAACCTGACTGCAACTGGATGCTCTGCTCACTGAAAGCATTACTAGCATAGAACACAACCCCACAGCAAGGCTCTATTGCAATGTTCTCAAATGACCAGGCCCACCAAGAGACCTGGGTCACATTACCACCACTACTGTAAGTCAGAAAAAATTCCTACCTTCCCTCACTACACCTTTCAGCCTCCTCTGAGGGGGAGGAGGTCTGTTTGTCCAGGCCCATGATTCTGAAAGCACTAAAGCCAGCAAGAAACTCTGGATGCTGAGCTGAAGGAAACAAGAGTAGCAAAATATGTTTCCAACACTTGACATCTGAAATGCTTAGTAAATTCGGAACAGATTTATAGAGGCAAATATTTGCTTCTATGTATGACTGAGATGATCCAGACACTCAGTTATGATAAATGCCGTAAGACTCTTACAGTCTTTTGGTCTTAATACAGTTATTTCTGTATTAGCACCTAAAATTCTGTCAAGAGGCATACAGTACTCTGTATATTCTCTTAAAAGCTAAGCTCTTGGATAACTGAATACTCAATGTAAAGGTTATTTCCATATAACAGTAAGTTTGGTAAGTGATCTGAATATAACGTACAAGTTCAATAGTCAGAAGACAATCAACTAAAAAAAATTAAATATCATATTTACCTTTAAATTAATGATTTTCGAGATAGTTTCAAACTTACATTTGAATACAAACTGCTTTTCAATTATTTAGGCTGGAAACATGGTACTGAGACTCCCATTTCTGTAAATGCACGCTTGCAAACAGATTTTAGACTTAGACACCCGTCTCTCTCAAGACAATCTAGATGAGTTATTGGTCACAAGGCAGTACTTATTTTTGAAAATACCCAGCCTCCAACACTAAACCAAAACCTCATGTAGTATTCTCCTACACACTTTACACTCTGAAGAACTTCTCTTTACCTCTTTTAAAGGGTAGTCACAATGGTGGGAGCTTGGGAGCCTTGCCAAAGGGGACTGAACTTGGACAGCACCATCCTTGGTGTTTTTCTTCTTTGGTATACGAAACTGAAAATAGATGATGTTACACATGGTAAAACTAAAGTATCCACTGTGCTATGAGCTGACATACAGCCATGTACAAAGCTGTCTTAACTGGCCAAAATAAAGTTGTAAGGGAAGCCCTGACCTGTGACTTTACTTGAAATGCATCCTCATGAATATTTGATCCCAAATCATGTGTCATACCACATGATGAGCTAGTTTTAACACATGAACCATCTGACAAAGCTCTATTACATTAACTTTACATTTTCAAATGTGACACAAAGGTGACAAACAATCCACTGGCACAGTTTTCTTAGTTCATTCTGATTTGTTTACACTCTAGTTTAACCGTCTCAGTTTAGAGAATGATAAAGCAAAAATGAAATAGCTGAATGTCACAACCAGGTTTGCTTTCTCAAAAGAAAAGATTCAGGATGAAGAACAACTACATATTATAAGAGTCCAAGTATTCTGGTAAGATAATTTAGCATCAAACAGACTTTAATGTACTCAAAATGGTACCAGCTATTCTCATTGCCAACACCCACAGAAATGGAGCCAGCACTTTTAAAATAATTATTGAAAGAGAAAGCAGTTAGTAATCCACAGAAATTCACTGTGTCTGAAAAGAAGATATGTAGGAAATAAAGGTTTGTTTATTGAAAATCAAACCAAAAATAATCAAACTAAATTTGTACCAGTTCAAGACAAGGGAACAGGATGATATTTCCTATCAGTTAATTAAATCAGTTAAAATAGTACGATCTGAAAGAATACAAGTACAAGCATTGCTATTGCTCCAGGCATCCTGAGAAACAAAACCTGACATTGCAAATACTACCAGATGAGGATGTATCAGAGAGAGAATGCAACATCTACACCTCTTAGATAACTGAGTCTAGCTCAGGCAGGAAAAAGCTGAAGCTACTGATGGACACTGTAAAGCGTCCAATAAACTTGATTTGCAAGCCACCAGATGCCTTGCAGTGTAACATGAAATTACAAGCAGGGATTCCAGAACAGTGACACTAACAACTTAATTATTAGCAACATAACTGCATTCATTAGCTCAGTAGGTAGTCCTTCAGACACACCATAATGAAGCATGCTGCACATAATGAAATAATACTTCAATCCTTCAGTCTGAATCGTGAGTGCTCTTACTCCTTCTCTACACTTCTTTGAAACTAAGATTAAAGTTTTTTTGTAATTAGACCCAAATTTCTATACAGTACCTCAGGCTGCCTTTGCTGGTCAAACACTGTAACAAATACAGATTCCTCAAACTCTAAAGGATTCAAATATCACACACAGGCAACAACTTCTCATACAAGCACCTCCCTTCATTTTTCAATCAACATGGAAGGATTGAAACAAGGTATTTTGTTATTCAGGAACTTTTATAAGTAGATTGCTTCAAATTAGTTTGGTTGGTTTTGTTTTAGAAGTGGCCTATAAACACGTTTATCAGTCAAAATGTATGTTTCTGATCTGCACTGTAATGGCTAGGAGCAGATTTCTTACTTCAGACCTCCACCTGCTGCCTAACAGCTTCTGTTAAGAGATTACAAAGAACACATAGTAATCAAAAATTTTAACATACATTTAAAATTAGAGATGTTCTGATAACCTCTGTAAAGACTTAACAGACAACATTAAGTACAGATAAAGTCAGACTCAGTAAAAAGAAGAGAAAACTGACAGAAAGGGATAAAAAGCACAAAATACATTAACCAGCAACATCTCCAGCTCACCACACAGCATCTTCCCAATGCTTGCACGCATTAAGAAGATGTCAGTTTACAGTGCCCACAATAAACTTAAAGAACAAACACAAAGTCAATAGGCAAAGAGAGGTCTGAATCTATGCTAAACGTGAGGTATGCAGTTACCTCAGCTTTTCCCAAATAAAAAGTGACTAACTCTACACATATATGTGCATACGCACTCAGCAGACTCATCTAAATCAGCAATACTTTCCTGAAGGTTCCCACCTGTAAAAGCAAGGGCCAGAGAAAGTGCATAAACACAGTGCTGGAAACAGCTTATTTCTAAACCACTAGATCACCCAGACCCTACCCAATGACACCAGTTCCTATGTCCACCATTTATTCTCACCAGTACTCCCACTGCTAGAAACTATTTCTAATAGGGATATTTTAGGAAAACGTATACACCAGCATAAGAAGCCTCTGAGTACATCTCTGCAGATAACCAAGTTTTACACCATTTGCATCTGTTCTACTTACTTCAAATTACTCTAAAATTTGAGGTGTTAGCCTAGGTCTTAAAATAACTTGGAAAACACCCTGCTTATGTGTAATCAAATACTAAGCCTATAATGTATTAATTGATGTACAACAGTAGACATTAGTACTGACTGCTACCACGATAAACAGTTTCCCAAGAAAGCATGTTACAACAAAGCAAAAGTTAGATCAGTGAAGAATGAATTTGGTTGTGAAAATACATCAGAACACCCTAGGAAGACCACAGCCTCAAAATAAAATGTTGAAAATTTCAGGAACACTTACACTGACATGACTTGAAGATGATGTTCTTCCTGACATGGTTTTCGCTACTGAAAAAAAAAAAAAAAGAAAAAGGAAAAAAGAAAAAAGAAAGAAAGAAACTTAACAATTTCTGGTATATTGATTAAGAGGAAAAGTAAAATCACAGTAGTAGGCACTAAGAAAGAACAAGAAAATAATTTTTGAGCAAACTATAACAAAGAAAACACATTCATAACGTAGCTTGAGTTGGATGGGGATTTTAAATTATTTTATAGCCTGGCCCTCCTGCCATGGGCAGGGACATCTTTCAACCCATCAGGCCTATTCAGCATGACCTTGAACACTCCCATGTGTTGGGGCACCCACTGCTTCTGTCTCTGGGCAACCTGTTCCAGTTTCAACATCCTCATTGTAAAACATATTTCTTCCTCATGTGCAATGTACACCTACCATCTTTCAGTTTATGACTATTCTATCTTGTCCTGTCACTACAGGCCTTGGTAAAAAGTAATTGACAGCCACAATACAAGCCAGACACGCACCTAGGCAAGGCTCTAGATTGTCAGCATAGGCAGAATTGTTAATGAAATTGTCCTAGAATTTATCCTTAGCTAAGACATTTACTGATTAACTCCTTGCTGCAAGCACACAACTAACAAGCAGTTCACACTTGGACTACAGAGTAAAAAGGAGTAAAAGAGAACATCTGTACCACTGAAACGGCTCCAAGAATAAATAAAAGGCAAGGATTCCTGTTAAATCTATAAATTTCATGACTGGAAGAACACAGCCTCAGAGCTTCCAACACTTCGAGGCATTCTGTTTATACATACCCTATGTGACTGTGGTATAAGACCTTCAAAGATTACAGCTGGCTTGGAGTCTATCAAGAGGCCAAGTTCGGGGACTTTTACTTATCTCAGCGTCTCTTTTAACTCAGAACCATAGTCTCCCAGCATGGTGAACAGACCGATAAAGGAGAGCTAAAGTGCTGCCAGTTCCGACGCCTACGATGAGGAAGCGCCGACAAACGGGGGCCGCCTGACAGCTGGGGGGAACAGGAACCGGCCAGGAGCGGCCGCGCCCGGGCTGTCACCGCATGAGCCCGGCCCTGGCACACGGCTGCCCGCCGGCGGAGCACTGCGGACCCCGAGCTCTGCAGCCCCGGCCCCGGCTCCTCCCGCTAGGAGGGGAACGGCTTCCCTCTGACAAACCCGCAAATCCCGAGGGCCTGAGCCAGCGACTCCACTTTTTCACACTCTCTCCTCAGCCTTCTCCCGGAGACGCAGCTACGCCGCCACCAGCCCTCCCTCCGTCCCTCGGTGCGCCCCCGCCCTGCCGGCTTCGCTCCTTCGCGGCAGACACCAGAGGTGCTGCCGGCCGGGTGCAGCCCTGCCTTCTTCCCCTCTCCCCAGCCGAAAAGCCGGCAGCGGGTGGGATCGAGCGGCCCCGGCAGCAGCACACAGCACTCACTCACTCACCGCCACTGCCGGAGCTGTTTACCCAGCCCGGCGCCACCGCCGCCGCCTGCGCAGCTTCCCCCAGTACTTCCGGGCCGGGCCGGGCCGGGCCGGGCACCGCCCCGCCGGGCCGGGCGCGGCCCCTCCGGCCCTCCGAGCTTTAACCTGCTCGGGACAAGCTCGGCACTGACCCGCTAAAAGCCACGGAAGAACCGAGAAAACCATGCTTTTAAAGAAGCAATAGCGAGCCCGACACAGGTTTAAGTTGTACCTTGCTAATGATGTTTCCCTCAGCTGACAGCCACAGCCCGCCAGGTTAATCCCCTGACGGGAGGATGAACAGCCGGGGAGCGCTCTCATAACCCCGGCTGGCCGCGGTTTGTAGCTGCTGCCCTTAGAAATCCTCCTGCAGCCAAGGGAAGACGAAGATTTGCTGGGTGGGAGTTTTTGTTCTGTGCTTTGTTTTGGGTGTCTGGTTTTTTTATTTTTCTTTGTGGTTTTGTGTTTTTTTTCAGGACAGCTTCAGAATTGTAAGTTTTCCATGGAGCTTTCTGTTTTGTTTTCTTCTTGGTAGTGGGACTGAAAACTGGTGTGGACAAATGTTCAGCTTCATACTCGAGGTTTAGCTTTAACTTATTGTCGGGTGTGAATTACAAACATAAAAGGTTAGTTTATAACTGGAAACTATTTGGAGCGCTTTACATGACCACAAACTAAAAGGTATTGGTAGGTTTTGTAGATACACGCCTAGGTACGTAAAGTAATGAAAACTGAAACCATGACTTGGTTTATTTTTTTCACGCAGAGGACTTGTCTACACTCTACATTCCCAGAGTGAAAAAGATTTCCCTCTATGATGATGACAGATTTTACAGGAGACCATACGGTAATATCAGGCTTTAGTAGAATAAGGTGGTTTTAAATGGAAAACTAAGTAATATTTATGGATATTTTATAGTACTGATACTGCAGTAGTGTTTAGAATATGCTAAATGCTGCAACAAGCACCAGCTGAATTTACATCTGAAGCATTTCAGAATCTGAATAGAAAAGTGGGAGGGAAGGAGGGATTAATTTTCCCCCAAAAGCAAATTTTTAAAATTAAGGTAGCAATTGTATATGCTGGCAGCCTTTACAACCTTGAATATTGTGTTTATCTATAGACAATGAAGTACAAACAGCTATCAATGCTGATTTAGAATGCAGACTTACAACAAAGAAGTACATGCATTATACAGCTGTATCTAGAACAATCTGTAATTGCTACTTTTTAATTCTATAATTAATTGTGTTACTACCATAAAATCAGTCCTCTGGAATAATAAGCATATACTTTTAAGCTGCTATTTAAGTAAACTCTTAAGTGATAACCCATTATTAATTGCCTCAAAACTTTTCATTTTGCATCTTGAAGGCAAAGGAAAGTCATATGTGCACCTTATATAAAACTGTGTTTGTTTGTTTCTGCCTCCAGAAATCTTCAGTAGCCCTTCACTTACATGAAAATATTCAGATCACTTTTTGTCCTAGTAATTGGCTTTATCAGATGGTACAGTGACTGTTAATATAGAATGTAATTTACTGTGTTCTATAAAACTTCTTTTAGTTCATGAAGAAAAACTTACACAGTCTAACTTACCAAATATAACTTGATTTAGATAATTTACAAAAAAACCAAACTGTATTAGTAGTAAACTTCTGTAAAGATAGGATTCTGACCACACCAAAGGTTATACCCTATTTGCCATTCTACAGCCAGTGACAGTCAGTAGTAGATTGAAGAGTTACTAGGAAAATAGAAGGTTCTGCTAAGCTTAATTTCTCAGCTGCACAAAAATCACTTCCTGCTATAATTCATATCAGTCAGTACAGATAACCTGACATTAGAGACCTCAGTCCAACATCATGATAGTTTGCTGCCTGGACTTTCTTTTCTCTGGCTCCTGGACCACAGTGGCTAGTTTATTCTGTCATCCATTCCTATATTTCCATGTGGCAAGTGCTTGCAAGGATGAATGACTAACTAGAGTGATTAGCAGAAAGCAAACACATACATGTATTTATCTGTTCTAGCACAGTTGAAGGTAGAACATGGAGAGTATGCTGGTACACAAGCAACAGGAAGGTTGGAGCCCTTAGTAAGTGCAGCTTCTTTTCTTTAAAAACTCAGGATCCAGTATGACTTTTGGACTATTTCCAATTGCCAAGGCCTGTATTTCAAAGGCGGCCTTGGAACTCGTGGAGTTCCAAGAAAATGGCTAGGACACAGTGCAATAAAAGTTGTCCAAGTGAACAATGAAACATGTACATGTGCCACCTTCTTAAAGCCTTTAATTCAAACTATTGTAAACAGGTCTTTAAATAAACATGCTAGCTTACAAATTTTTAACTACCAAACAAAGTAAGGCCTAATAAATGCAGAGGAATTACTGCTGTTGGAACTTGGCAACTGACATCTCTAAGAGAATTTAGAGGCAGCTGGTTTATTATACATCACCACAAAATACTCTGGATCAGCAAGTATTTCATTTTTAACAGGTTTTAAATCTGAATTCTAATGCAAGGGGCGGGGGGATGTGTAGACAGGTGTTGTGTGGAGGTCTATCACTACTTTGCCATGATAGTCTTCTTAATTTGTAGTGGTTACAAATACAGCGTGAACTCAGTTTGAGGAAACTAACAGAGGGTTCACAGTATCAAGAGGAACTAAAATATGACTTCAATATAAAAGGGGAGCTGAGGCACCTGGATACAAATGAGTCCTTTGTTTTCAATTACTACAAGAATGGACATGAGCAGAATCATAAACGCTACGAAGTTCTGGGACATTTTATTACCCAGTATGTTTATGAGCTCCTGGAAAGAGTCTGCATGCTGCAGAAGGTTTATATTCCTACCGATGCTACACAGGATGAACCAAGAAGTTTCTTTTTCATGAGCAAAAATGCACTAACAAGTTCCTCTAGCCTAATTATTCTTCTTCAGGACCGTGGAGTTTTTTGTGCTGGACAGTGGGGGCGAAGGGCAATTGTCAGTGAGGGCCTGAGACATGGAACACAAATACCATTCATCAAAATGGCCCTGCAAAGCCAATGGGAAGTGATTGTACTGAACCCCAATGACAACTTCACTGATCTGAACACTGAAAATGAGAGATTTTCTGCCAGGGAAGAAGCACTTACTTTTACACAGTCTGTCTGGTGGATCCCCAAGAGGGGCAGCAGCAGCCCTGACGAGCATACCATGTATGTATGGGATCATTTCATTGCAAAGAGTGCAGCCAGGAATGTGGCCTTCATTGCCCATGGCTATGGGGGGTTAGTGTTTGTTGATCTGCTGGTGCAGAGGAAACATGAGGTGATAAATAAAGTGTACTCAGTGGCATTCATCGACTCCACGCACAACATGCAGCACCAGAGCAGACACGATCCAGAAATACAGGAATGGATACGCAGAAACTGCCGGGAATGGGTGTCAAACAGTAAACCCCTAAATAAAACTGTGGGCTTTCTCATGAGAGTAAATTGTCCTACTTTGTCTGCTGGAACAGAAAAGTATGGTTTAGCACCCTCCTGCTGCTTACAACCCATCTTTAAGTACCTGAAGAACAAGCTGAAAGCCAAGATCACAACAGCCTTGAGGAATTCACCTGTTGCAACCAGAAGCAGCACATGTAAGAAGAGAGACAATAAATAAAGGTACACTTGTTTGTTTTTGATAAAAGGAAGTGGTCTCTTCCTTTTGTAACTGCCTCTGCAGCCTGCCGTCACCTAAGCACCTTCATCTCACTGGAGAAATTCACAGTTGTTTGAAACTAGTTTGGTTTTGAGAAGGAAAAGACAAAAGTTAACTATTAGGAAAGAAATGCATTGTTGAAAGCCTTAAGCCAAAAGCCTTTGGCTAGCTGTGAAATTTAAAGTTGAATTAAAGATGTTAAAGTGCACAAACTCTCATCTATCATTTTCTATAATAAACATTCTATAGTTACGGCTGTATAATCAGACTAAACTATCAGGAAAACATTTGCTTAAGTACTTAGCTTCATTAGAAGGCCAAGTTTGGAATAGAAAGAGCATGTACAAAATCTGTTTTCTCCCTTCTCTGTACCATGTGTTGTTTAAAATCTTTCAAGAGTTGGAACATTCACCTTCCTCCTTGAAACATTTGCTGTTAAGCTGAACAATGCTCCAGGGAAGTACACACTACTTCCTTCCCTCCAGTTAGACTTGGTGTGCCCCAAACATGACACATGGAGGTGAAATAATTTCCATTTTAAAGCCAACCAAGACAGTGAGAATTCTGGACGTGAGTTGCTATAGATACAATAGTCCAGCAACCTGCAGTTACCAAACTGATGCAAAGTACTGACATTGCTGTTTCCTCTCAGCTGTTTGACTTTAGACAGAGATGGGAAACAAAGTTTTTAAATTTACATACCCAAGGCTTGCAATGTGTACAAGCAGAAGTTCAAATAATCTTTAAAGTGAATGTAAACAAAAGAGTTATTCTTAATTTTCAGTTCAAGCCCATGGGAATCATAAGTGTTCAATAGCCACAAAAATCTCTTGAAGGATGACAAAACCTTCTCCTACAAGTGTAGAACATTCCAATCCCAGTCAAAAAGAGACTAGCAACTTCCCTTTATATCCATTTCAGATTTCAGTCATCATCTCTCTCAGAAGAAACTTCTGTCCTGTTTCGCAGCAATGGGTAAAATGTAAAATTCTATGGGAAAGGCACATTCAGTTGACTGCTCTTGAGAGCAAGCACAGCTTTTTTTATTAATGTCAGGTTTACTGTTACTACATCTGAATGAAAATGGTACTAAACAGCCAACTAACAGAGTGCCTCAGTTCCCTGAAGAAGGTTGCACTGGACATGGAATAGCTGAGGATGCACAAAGCCTGCCTGTTTTGTAAGGGCTGGTCAGCATGCAACTCAAAGAACAGTCACTTGTGTGAACTCCGTTCATGAACATGTAGCTTTATTTATGAGAGAAGCGTGAGGTGACAGAATATCTGTCTTCAGAAGGAGACCAATATGATCCTTCAGGATAACTGCTCAAACTGTCCCACAATGCCAGAGGAGGCCAAAATCGCTCAAAGGAAAAAGGGATATACAACATCATCCATTTGTGCAATTCTTAGGTCAACCCATTAAATTCCTTGGTAGAGAAGGTCATATTTAGGAATGTTGTTGGGGTCAATAGGACTTCTCACAATGAGTTTTCCCCGCATTGCTCCACGGTAGATCACTTCAATCAGATCTATAAAGTCTTGCTTTGTTTTGAAGCTTCCTACAAATTTGGTGTGATCTGGAGACCTAAATATAAGCATAAGACAAAGGCAGAATTTAGAAGGTAGAAAATAACATTAAAATATTCAGAGAAAAAACACCTAAAAATGTGAAAAGATGCCCAAATGAGATAAGGAGCTCTGATCTAGTCATTCTGAAAGAATGAACTAACTTTGTAACAAGTCAGGAATATGCTGTGACCTCCAAAGGTCAAACCGGTGCACTGTCATTTCTAAGATTTTAACCATTTCTTACTATTTTTTGCAGAGTCCGACATATTTCACCTACTTATTGTATCAGAGCATATTTCAAATTACTTCCCTATTTTACATACTTCTGGCTTCCTACAGAATTCTCAATACAGATGCTGGTAACAACATTATAATTTTCAAATGTCATCTTCTCCAGACATGGTAACATAGACTGATAATTCTTACAGGCTTAATATACAATGGTAGGATGACTTACCCATAATCAACCTTCATGTGCTGTCCATTGAAGAAAAATACAGTAGATGGAATATAACTGATGTCAAAATACTGGGTGTACACTGGGACATTGTTCACGTCCACCAGGTAAATGACTGCCATTTTACTCAGGTCATGAGCTGTTTTTGCAAGCTTGGAAAGAGTGAGAAAGGCAGATGACAATTACAGTGAGACATGAGGAAAAGAGGGTGGCAAGCTTTATAAAGCCTGTTTCTCTTATGTTACTAGCTTAAGCAGGTATAGAATATTACATCTTGTCTACCTCAAGCACTTTGTTCAGCCACTACAGTAGTAATAACACAGATGCTTACTTTTCAAACTTTTTTATAAATATAATTTCATTCTATATTTAGCACCAAACTCTTCATGAGTCCCTATCTTAGCAAAAGCAACATTTTCTTCTATGCACCAACTATACTTGTACAATCCGTAAAAAATAAAAAAAAAATTTAAAAAATTGTCTTACAATATCATCGAGCTGCAGACAAACAGCATCATTATCTCTTCCAAAACGGAGAACCAAAACCTTCTCAGCGACGCTTTTTATTGCCTGATCCACTTCCTTCTTACAGGTCAGTTTGGGCAGCAGAAAACTCATCGCGACAGACCACGGTCTCCACTAAAATCCCTACCTGACAGGGGAAAAAAACCAACAAAACAAAGCACATCAAACAACAGCAACCTGCGGGCCAAAAAGAAGCGAAACTTCTCTGTGCTATTAAAATCTTTAAAAGGAAAAAAGGAGGGGAGGGGAGAGAAGAGAGGGAGAGAGGGAAACGGAGAGAGACTTCACAGATCACCAGGCCGGGCTGACAAACCCTCGGGCCCAGGAGATTGCCGCACGCCCCGGCCCAGCGCGGCGGCGGGGCTAGACCCTGCCCCGCACCAGGGGCGGCTGCAGAACCCACCGGCAGCCCCCTCAGTGCCCGGGGGCTCCCCAGGAACGGAATACGGGAGAGTTGGGATCGCCGCCCGCCGCAGCTCCCGCCGTGGGGACGCAGACAGCCCGGAACGCTGGCGGCGCAGCCGCGGAGCGCCGGGGACAGCCGAGGCACGCACCGCGGCCGGGCGGGCGCGCCCCGCGCAGGCGCAGCGGCTCCGCGAGGTGAGCGGCGGTGGCGGCGCGGTCGGGGCCGGCGGTGACCGCGGGGCGGCTCCGGGCCCGCCCGGCCCGGCCCCGGCCCAGCCCGGGCCCAGCCCGGCCCTACCCCGACCGAACCCAGCGGGCGGGAGCGCGGCCGCAGGTCGGCAGGTGCTTCTCGCCACCCGCGGCGCGCTGCCCCGAAGGCCGCGGTCCTGGCGGGCCCCCGGCGCAGCGCGGGGAGTGGGCGCGCCGGTGTCCCCGGGAGGGCTGGGGGGCACAGCGCGGGGCTGGGGACTGTGAGCGGGCGCTCCGCGGCTCGGGTACTCGTGGGCTGGTTTAACAGTTGTTAAAGAGCGTGTACGTGCAGTGCTGGTCCCCTGCAGCCGGCCTCATCAGTGAGAGTCTAAAGCGAGTGCCGAGAGTATGGGTCCAGGCTCTGCCCCGTGGTGCCGAGCCATGAGACAAGAGGCAGCGGGCAGATAGTGGGGCACAGAAGTTCCACCTGAACGTGAGGAAGAACTTCTTAACTCTGCAGGTGACCGTGCACTGAACAGGTTGCCCAGAGCTGTTGTGCAGTCTCCCTCACTGGAGCTATTCCACACCTGTCTGGATATATCCCTGTGCCATGTGCTCTGGGATGACCCTGAAGGGTTGAACCAGATGATCCATTGTGGCTCTTTCCAACCTTAGTCAGTCTGTGATTCTGTGGTTTTGAGCGGACAGTTGTGCTGGAGGAGTAAAGCAGGTTGTTCAGTCTCTGAAATATCAGTGAAGAGCCTTTCTGTTACTGAGATGAGTTGCAGTGAAGTCATGCTAGCAAAGAAAGAAGAAGAAAAATACTTTCGGTGCTACAAATCTAGATTCTTCAAAGAGCCTTAGCTTAATTCGTACAGTAATGATGTTAGCTTGATTGACACACTGGAAGGCTCTGTCAAAAGCTGTCATCAGGTATTGTAATGGTGTAAATTCAGTGTTCAATATTGACTTAATTTGAGCTCCAGTAATGTAAGTTAATTGAGGAACTGATCCCTTGATTTCTCCATGCTTTTTTGATTATTACTTTTGCCAGTAGGTTTAATGCCTCAATGTAAAATTAGGGATACTTCTGTTGTAACACTTACAGATTTTCACATTGTTAGGTTGCTTGGTGGTTCTTGTTTTTTTATCTTAATAATGGTAGAACATGAGAGGTAAGCCACCAATTTGACCAATTACTGTATAGTAAAACACAGGCTAGGTTATATAGCATTTCTAGATCATACACTGCGTCTTCTGTGTACGTATGTATGTAAATACATACCTCCATCTGAGCAGGTATGTATTTACAAACCCAGTATTCAGTTTAACTTCTTGTTCTGTGTATCACATTATTTTCAGTTTATTAGGAAGATTGTGAGTTTTGATCTAAAAATTGGGAATTAATTCTAGTTTTGTTCAAATCATGTTTCCTCAAGCACTGAAACTTCACTGATACTTAGTTCAGTCGTATGCATAGGCCAAGGAAACTATTAAATGTTCTTGGGTGTTTTTCTTTCTGCAGGCCTTTCATATTTATATACAAATGTGGAAAAAATTAATGGGACCGGGGGGGGGGGTTTATGTCCTTAGCTTTATGTGCCTATTCCAATTTCACAAACAATTTAGAAAAAAAAAAAAAAAGATGGTCTTTTCCTGTACTAGTTGTCATTCTTCCATCTCTTCTTTCTGTTTTCACAGGATAGATAAATTACTTAAAAATACTTCTGGTTTCCATGCAGTATTTTCACTGACTTTGGTTGTGAAGGCTTGTCATGTGATACAGATAACTTAAAGAGATCTTGGACAATTCTTGAAGGTTGTTTGACTACATTTTGAATTGCAGTAAGTATAGTTGTTTTAAGCTGGTTTTATTTAGGAAACAGTAAAAAATTCATAGAAGGAGAAATTTCTAGCATCCTTCAAGAAGTAACCTATTTTCTGTCAGTGTTACTAAGAATAAAAATCTGCATATGTTTTCTTTGTGATTTCTGACAAATTTTTTTCCCCTCTTATTGGTGTTTTGCAGATAAGAGTTGCAACACAGCACATGCCTAAGTATGCAGTCTGCGAATATGCTTCTTAGAAAAATTTTAAGAAGTTCTGGCCTTCCATTTGCTGCACAACATGGGATGAAAAAGGATTTGCTTCCACTCAGTAGAACTCTGAGTTTATCACTTTGTCTGAAGCAGGACAAGGCATGTGAACCCTCAGAAAAACTAGATTTAGATGAGTGGAAGAAGGTAATGAAATCCGGGTTGCAAGAAGAGGTCAGTGAGATGGTCTCGGAACCTAAGGAGCTTTCCAGTTTGGCTGCTGCACGTGAGACTTTGGAGATGTGGAGACTAGCTGGCAGAGCAGTTCCAGAAAATATTAGTGAAGAAGAGTTAAAAACTTTTATGGAGTGTCCTTCTAAGTCAGCCAAAAAGAAGTATGTAAAATATTTGCATCTCAAAGAACTTCACAAGAAAAATGACAAAAGAAAGATGGATGAGAAGAGGGAAAGGAGGCTGGAAGCACAAGATCAAGCTTCAAAAACAGATGAGACGAAAAAGAGTCCATTCATATGTATGTGGTCCAGCACTATGGATAAAGCATACAACTGGAGGGCTGCTCAATCCATGATCTTTGGCCAGCCTCTAGTATTTGACATGTCTTATGAGAAAGAAATGTCTGTCCGAGAAGTCGCAAATACAGTGAGACAGATAGTAATGAGTGAAAGCTGCAATCGGAAATCTGTGGATCCATTCCATATCCACTTCTGTAACTTTAAAGATGATAGCCTCTATCATAGGGAATTTATCAAGAATTATAGAGAGGCATGGGACAGACTGCTTATCACAGTGACAGACCGGTGCTACACAGAAATCTTTCCAAAGGATAAGCTTATCTATCTGACAGCTGATTCTCCCAAAGTAATGAAAACATTTGATCACGATAAGATCTATATTGTTGGGTCAATGGTTGACAGGAGCATAAAAACAGGAGTCTCTTTAGCACGGGCAAAGCGATTAGGACTGGAGACTGCAGCCCTTCCACTGGAGAAGTATTTGCTTTGGAGTAGTGGTGCCAAAAATCTCACACTGGATCAAATGATGCATATTTTATTAACCTTGAAAGATACTGCTGACTGGAAGAAGGCTCTGGAATTTGTTCCAAAAAGGAAATATTGTGGTTTTGTAAACAAACCTGTAAATGAACTGAAAAAAACGTTAGACCTGGTCAACACACTTAAACTTGGAAAGGCACGAGAAGAAGTAGAAAAGCGATTTGCCAAGAGCTACCCCAAGAAGTATAAACTAAAGCAAAAGTAGAATGATGGGGAGGAGAATGAAATTTTTACACACAAGCTGTGTCCTTTAATGCTTCGGCTTCTCGGTACATCTGGAACTCTGTTCAGCTCTTCATCCCAGAACATGTTTTGTTGCTTACATTTGAAATGATCATTGTTAAGAGTTGGGTTTTTTAAATTACTTTAGTAGTCCAACTGTTTAAATTTGTTCACACATTATTGAAATTATGTAAGAGAAATGAGATAATCTGTTGTAAAAAAAAAAGAATAACTCTACACGAAGACTGTCAGTCTGTTCAATAGAACTGTGCTTGGACAAGGGTAATTGTTACTGAATGCAAAGGTCTTCAGAGCTCACTACTTTGGAGGCTGTCTACAGTTTTATTCTAAAAGATTACTAAGATGAAGTAGAAGAGACCTCTCCCATTACTTCCTGAGTCCTCTTCTGTGCAGATGAATTGACCTTTGGTAGCTGAACTAAAATGGTTAGAACCTTGCATGAGTTTGGGGTACTGCACCATTTATTTCTGGATGTTCTATCTGGCACAAATCAAGTCGCTGTTTGGAAGGAATAAGGAAAATTTCTTGACTGCACCAAAAAAAAAAAAAAAAAAAACAACCAAAAAACAACTTACCTTCTTTTGTGTAAGACTTTTATCCCAGAGTACCTGTGTTTTCAGGCCATGTAATGTAGATTTCCCAAAGTGCTGGAACTTACGAGATGGTAAACAGTCCTATTAGTAAATATTTGGAGGAGCAGAGAGCCTTTTAATATTTCTCACAGCTCAAAATGTTTTGGTGTCTGTGAAAGTCTGTGTTCAGGCTGCAGAGCTGCCATGGGCAGCTAAATACAGGCCTGCTCTGCTGTCTGTAGGATGAGGAGGGTTTTCTTTGTGAGTGATGGTTGAAGTCAGTGATGGCAGATGATGAGCTGGTGCTGACCCACTCCCTGGGGACCTCTTCCTACGTGCTGTTGCAAGGTGGGGGTTGGAAGGCAGAAGGTTCACTAGCCCGATACTGCCCTTCACTGCCTGTTGTGAGGTGCAGGGACCTCCAGGCATGGATAACCTTGGCACAGGGAAAGAGCTGCTTCCTTTCAGCTTACAGTGGTTGGGAAGTACACAATGCTTCACCTTAGGGTGGTGTTCCAGGTGATGATTGTGAAAAATGAGGGTCACATAATTTTTATAGAATTTAAAAGTTTAATAAAAAAAAGACAATTCGGAGGGAAAAAAAAAAACTATACAGATACAGTCGGGTCTCTGCATTCAGCCAAGAGAGCACACCTTACTGACAAAGGATTATCCCTTAAAAACAGAATCCTTAAATCCAGAAACATAGCCATAAATTCTCATACATATTCATACACTCATCTTAGGATCTTTGGTGTTCTTTTGTTTAGTTTTCTCTTGCCCCCTTCCCAATAGATCAATCGTCTTGGCGCCATTGAGATTTACATTCCCTGATACCAGAAATGTAATAAATTCCTCCCCCCCAGAGTTCTGGTAACTTCTGTCTTCATCTGGATAAGATAGTTTACAAATGCAGGAGTTCTCTAGCTATTTCTTTTTTTCTCAGTCTTTGGGTTATACAAACAAAAGCAGTTTTTATTTAAATACTATGCTGTAGCCTAACATATATGTATTATACTACTATTTCTAAGTTTTATCAATAACAAAAATAAAACTATATTTACACAACAAAATTTCCCATTCTTATACACATAACATTCATTTTAATATTTGTGAAAAGCCAACAATATAATATGTATCTATAACATGATTGAGAGCTGCCTTCAGCTCATGGGAAGCCCTTAAGTGTAAGGACTGGCTGTGTGAGTGTGTGTGTGCTTCACTCACTTTCTGCAAAGGAGGAAGAGACAGCAAAGGTGCTACGTGCTGTTGAATGTCAGAGAACTGGGGAATGGTTTGGGCAGGAAGGGGCCTCATCTAATTCCAACCTCCTGCCATAGGTTGGGTACCATGTCCCTTCTGTCATTTGCGCTCCCTCGATACAAACAGCCTCTTCTGATCTGCAGACTGGCTTGCACGCTGGGGTGAGGGGAAGGTGATGTCACTGCTCACTTGAACTCGTGTTACACAATCACAGACTGGGTACTTTGGAAAGGGCCACAATGGATCACCTGGTCCAATCTCCCAAATCATGCAGGGTCATTCCCGAGCACATGGCACAGGATTGCATCTGGAGGTTTCTTGAATATCTCCAGTGAGGGAGACTCCACGCTCCCTCTGAGCAAACCTGTCCCAGTGCTTGGTCACTGCACAGTAAAGAATTTCTTCCTCAAGTTCAGGTGGAATTTCTGTGCATCAGTTTCTGCCCGTTGCTTCCTGGCACCGCCGAGCAGAGCCCGGATCCTTCTTGGCGTACCACCTCCACACACTTTAGATATTTATAAACACCGAGGAGGCAATGAGATAATACTTGTGAATCACGGAAGGTAATCGTTAAAACCACGCGCAGTGTGGAGGGCGCGGCAGCGGACGTGGTTCCTTCGCACCCCCGTGAGGCAGAGGCTCAGGGTGCGATGCCGGGAGTGCCGGGGGGGTGACCGATCCCGCCGCTTTCCCCTGGGGAGGGAATGGAAGCCGTGCCCACGTGCGCAGCGGCTCCGGACGAGTGTCACATCGGCGCCGCCCGGCGCGCTCCCCCCGCGCCATCTCCGCGCGCCGCAGGGGCGGGGCCGGCCTGGGCGCGAGCTGCGCCTCGCGGGGGCGGGCCCGAGCGGCGCGCGTGCGCGGCGCGTGAGGCGGCGGAGGAGGCGGGGGAAAATGGCGGACAGCAGAGCCGAAGGGGAGAAGGCGAAGCGGCCGCTGCCCGCAGGAGGTGAACATGTAGCGCCTCTCGCCGCGGAGCTGTGGGGTGGGAAAGGGGTCCGGGCTGCTCCAGAGGGGGTGGGGGGGAGAAGGGTTGGTCCAGGTGTGCCTCACCCGGCCATGAGTTGCCTGGGCCGGGCCGTGCGGTGCCCGGCCCTGCGGGGATAGTGGGTGGACCGGGCCTGAGGGGGCTGCGCTGAAGGAGAGGCCGAGTCGGGCCTGCTGTGCTCAGCTTTAAAGGCGCTTTTGTGAAAATACACCAGCTTCTCCTTGTCCATGCGAATGCGCTATTTCTCTCCCGTAAAAATACATGGAGTACTTACGCCGTGTTCTGAGAGAAATACGACTGTTGCTGGCTGCAAGGATGAAGACAGAGCCTTAAAGATTAACTTCCAACAGTTATGATACCTTTTTTATTAATGGGTACAGTGAATATTCTTTAATTGCTGTTTTAATAATTTGGGTTTTTTTGGTTTTTTTTACCTGGCAACAATCTGTAAGTTTCCTGTTTGGTCTTACAGTATTTGTATTATGACTGGACATTCCTGTCATTTCTGCACTATTTGGTTCGAAAATTTTAATTGTATGTTTCTTTTCTTCTTTCTTTACTTAAAATTGAGAGGACAGTGTGTTTGCTTTTCTTTTTTGGTGTTTTGTTTTTTCTTTTTGTTTTAGTTGGGTTTGGTGGTTTTTATTTTGTTTCAGTATATCTGTAAAGAGAGGGCATTTCTTAGATATTTTGAAAAATTAAATCAGGCTTGTAAACCAATCAGGATAGCCTCAACAGTGAATGGTTTTTTTTATAATCGCTGACATTTGAACAATACTGATTTTAGGTAGTTCCTTGACCCTTGGTTCTCTGTTGGGCCTCAGTGGCTTTTTGGTTTTTATTTTTTTGTTGATAGTATTGGGTGTTTTTTTGTATTAGTAGTACAGTAACCGGACAGCATCAGTGTATCATTAATTCATCCTGCCCTGTGTACTGTTCTGTGTGCTGAAACATGATCTGAATGAGTAGAGAAACCATGGCTCTGGGGAGGAATGTTACCTGAGGATTTTTGAAAGCAATTTGCAGTCTTTAGCTTTTGCCAGGATAGTGGGGCTTATATTAACATTAACTTATTAGTGTAGTTGTGACTGGTTTGTTCCCACATGCCCCAGTGGTCGCACTCCCAGGGACAACAGATCCTGAAATGCTGTGCAGCTGGCACTGTCACTCTTGTCACTTCAGCCACCTGGACAGTGGAAGTTGTCCACTTGTGTGGTTTGTTGATTCACATGAGTAAAACTTAGCTGTGAAGTAGGACAATTTTTTACTGCAATCCATGAAAAGGGCACTAGCCAGTCTAGTTTGGAAATAGTACTGGTGCTTTCTGTAGGTGAAGTGTGACCTCCAGGAAACAATAAAGCAGCCTTGGTATCTTGGAATATTTATATGGACTGGCATGGGAGATGGTAGAGACCTGTTTAATGGTTAATATGTCTGCATTTCTGTTTCCTGCAGAAATCAAACAGCACAACGGCTCCCTCCCCACCTTCCCCAATTGTCCTGTGCCCCTTACAGCTCTTGTCAAACATCAGCTTTTCTTTCAGCAGTCTGGAGTTCATCCTTTGGCAAGCCCATTAGAAATAACACTCAGAATGCAGTGCTGATAGGAACTGATCCTGAGAGAGTTGCTCTTTAGGATTTGGTGAGAAAACAGATGTGGGTAGGTTGTACTAGGCTTCACCTTGTGCTTAGCAGCATTTGAGAATTTGCAGTTAAAAGAAGTAAGCTGTAAGAGGCAGTGTAATAACCTTCAGGCTAGCAGAAGGTCCTTTAGTCCTAGGACCTTTAGAAGGTCCTAGACCTTTAGTCTAGGAAACTGGACTGGTTCCCTGTGCCCTGAATTTTGGGCTGCTATGGATTTTGTATGTCATGAAAAAGAAGACTTAACCCTGTGGTTCCAGCGCTTTTAAGGCCAGTGAAACTTTTACCTACACTAGCACAGTCCCTAGTGTACTGAGGCTGGGCTTGGAACATTCTGTTTAGTGTGATTTCATGGACTAGCTGTAAGGATGCTCTCTCATAGTATCTGCAGACTGCTGTTTGGTAAACTGTGCTAAGACAGCTACCAGTGCCCAAGGTCACTTGTGTAAATTTTGATTGTTTCTCTTTCCTCCTTTGTTTTTCATTTTTATATCTATATTTTCTGGATCAAATTTTAGTACCATTTTTTAATACAGTGAAACTGATTAAAGTTACAATTTTTTTTGTGATCTGCCATATTTCTGAAGGTGAATGATAAATCAATTTTGGTTTCAATCACTTACTATCTTGATACCCAGAAGAGTGGGATAGAAATATTCTGCTGCTTATGATTTGGGAAATAGCAGACAAATATATATATAGATTGAGTCCCTAGTTTTTCTCTTTCCTGATGTTGTTTGCTTCTTTTTTTTTTTTCTCAGAACTACAATCTTGTTGACCCCCAGTTCAGACTTTCTTCTCTCTCATTGCTTCATCCTAGTAGCTTTTTGCATTAGCAGTGCAAAGAGCTTTTTCCCCTGATGGTCGGAATTTGCTGTGCATGGAAGGTGCTGTTCTCCATTTGATGTGATGAGGAACTTGTGCTAGCTCCAGTTGTTTTAAACTGCTACTGTGAGCACTTCCCTGTCCATTCCTTAATGTGTGTTGGTTTTTCCCCCCTTCTGCTACTGCAGTGGTTTGCTTATTTCAGCAGCAGGGAAGTGTCTTTTTGCTGAAGCATTTACTCTGTTCAGTATGAGTTTTCCAAGGACACCTTTGTCTCTTGGTGTAGCTGAAGAAGCTGATTTTATAGGAATGGAAGCGTTACTTGAATGTTTTTTCTCTGTGGATCACTGTTCAGCTGCTATGTTTTCCATGACTATACAAAAACAGAAAAGATGAAATCCATATATATGTTTTTTTAGTGCTGATTCCTTCCTCAAGCAGAGCTTGGCAGATATATTACAGATGAGATGTGGACAAGCAGTGACTTGAAACATGATTGAGACAGCCGGCCTCACTGTAGTCACTCCCATGATTTTAGAGTTGTGCCAGACAAGCCTAGAGACTGGCATGGACATGATTTTGTAGAAATTTAGTAGAATTAATTTTAACTTAGATTATCTACTGTAGATTTGGAATTGGGATTCCAATTATGAAAGCTTATCTGTGGCAACTTAAAAACTTAAAAAGATTTAGTCATCTACATTTAATTTACTACGTGAACTTTGACTTCCATACTAAATAAAGAGATGGTGCTTCAAGATTGTTTTCCTGGCTCATACAAGAAGTTCTTTACAAGTAGTGGAGTGCTTGCAGTTTCTTCTCCTCTTTGTGTTTTGCTGTCCACTAAATATACATTGGTGGAAACTGCTGTCACTAAAAACATCTTACCTATTGCACCCAAAGTATAATGCTTTTTGAGGTTGCTGCTCCCATCAATCTGCTCAGTAAAAGTAGCTCATCTTGGTAAGTTGTTTCGACTTCACCAGGACCTGAAGAAGAGGCAGAAAAACCTGTGAAAACTAAGACTGTTTCTTCCAGTAATGGAGGAGAAAGTTCGAGTCGCAGCGCAGAGAAACGGGCAGCTAATGAAGAAGCTGAAGACTTCACCACAAAGCCTGCTCCTGCCAAAATGTCCAAGTTTGGATTTTCCATAGGCAGTCAGACAACAAAGAAGGCATCTGCAATATCCATCAAACTGGGAGCAAATGTAAGTTACTGAGAGCTTTTAATTTTAGGGAACTGAGGGAAAAGGGAAGTACTTTGGGGAGGCTTCCTTGCAGAAGGAAACCTTGAATTCCCATGAGGGTAACTTGGGTAAAGTTTAAGCAGGCATTGCAGGGCCAGCTAGTCATGCATGTGTAAGTACTTCAAGGTGATTAATATCAGGTCAGTAGTCTCAGGAATCATAAGACTTGATTGAAATGAACTGTAGATCTTTGAACATACAGAATAATTTTGTAATGAGATTTGATAAGTCTGCAATAATTTCCCGAGGGAAGTGAGCAGACTTGTTAAGCTGTTGAAGGTACTTTGAAATGCCTGCTGGGAGCTTCATTGCATAGGATGCTTAAAGCTAGAAGAAAACATCTAGATGGTTTAATAGGTTGTCTTCCACTCCAAAGGTCTTATTTTAGCAGGGGGAGTTGTAGCATATTTCCATGACTTTGCAAGGTCAGTATGATTTATTCATGTTAAATGCAAGAGATGGGGCTTTGTTACATAGGTTTCTAAGAATTCTGATCCACTTGATTTTCCAGCACAAGATATCCTTGTTCTTGTTCAGGTGGGAATCTGATGACTGACTGTACTTCCAGAGTAGTCCTCCACTGGCTTGGCCAAGGACAAGCCAGGGGCTGCGTCTCTGTTTAATAGAGTTCATTTACAATTCCCACCTGTTTTTGTGATGGATATGTTATGAGTAGTTGTCTGCACCAAACTCAAACTCTAATCATGAAAACCATGTACCCGCAATGCCAGCATTTTAGAGACCTGCAGTGGATTAAAAGGGTGCTCGGTTATTTTGAGATGGAAGGGAGATGTGGGCTGGCAGCATTCTTGGGTATAAATGCAGTCAGGTCAGCTCAGACTTTGGAAAAATAGACAAGGCTTCCTTCTCTGAGCTTCTAGCATGCTTTAGTTTCTCATGTCCAAAGTGACAATAAATTTGGCTCAGGATTACTGGTTCACTGAATTTAGTGGGTGACTGACAGTGCACCAGATGGCACAGTGCTGAAATTTACCCTGTTTCTTTTCAGTCATTTTTACTCCCCTAGTACATTCCCCATTCCTTGGGCGCAGATGCTTTAAAAATGGTGTGGTATTTATATGTTGTGCAGTATCAGTAAAGAACAGCTGTAGGCAGTTGCATAAGGGCTCTACTGCAGTACCAGCTTCTAGGAGTGTGTTTTAAAGAATTGCCAGTAAAGGCAAAATGGAGAAAGCACTGTACAGGATTGATTTAGTACCATAGTGGCAATCTGTTACTAGTAACTTGTTTTTTTCTCAGTGATGTTGAAGTAACTTTTGGTACCACTGCTGTGTAACATGTAACAGTGACAGCTTCCTACACTTCAAATAGAAGAATGAAAAATTGGAAATAAAAGAAATACTCTTTAAAGGAACTTTATATTAATCGGATTTTGTGCTAGATACTATTATTATCTCTACTGTTAGTTTAAAAGCATTAAATTGTTTTAAGCCAGAAAGCTGTCATGTTGTTAAAATAGAAGAAAATAAACATATTCATTTTTTTCTGACATTGATGGATAAGAATATCCCAAAAGAATAATGGAAATAGTGACACAGTAAAATTTTGAATACCACAAGTTGTTCAGGTTCTGTTTTAATTGTTCACGTCATGCACCAATGGCTGAGTACCCCTGCAGTGTGCTAGAAAGTTAAGACCTGCCTGTGGAGTTGTAATATGAGAGGGCTCAGCTTGCTGCTCGCAGTGGTCACAAATAAATGAGCAGTCCTTTTCCTTTTTCATTAGAGAATCCTTTATATGCTTGATTCAGACAAAAATTTATCCCCCTGGTTGCCCATTTTAGTGAAGGTGTTTGACTTAATTTTACCAAAATACTTTAAAAGCCAAGGGTGGCTTTTTTGAGTTAGTAGACTTACGTTACTTGTGCGTTTTGTCTTTTCCAGAAGCCGAAAGAGCCTGTTCCAACCCTGGCTCCAAAAACGCTTTCTGTAGCAGCAGCTTTCAACGAAGATGAAGATGTGAGTAATAAGCCAGTGATCAGCACAAAATACCATTGGTGTGGTAGGCAGAGAGAGTGAGTTATTTAAGGTTCTTAACATAAATGTCAGGAATTTTCAACCTAGAAGCATCTCTTTTGACTCTGATTTAGAACGTACAGTAGCTCTGTGTTGGTTCAAGAAATCATTAAAATGTCGATAACTTCTCCCTGCAAATGAGATGCACAACATAATTTGAATTAATACTTGCTTTCTCTAGGCTTGGTTGGGGGAGACAAAGGAAAGTTCTGCTTCTGGTTTGCTAAATATTTTGTTACATTACTGCTCCTTCTTACATAGAGTTGAACGGAGGAATTTGTATTTTGTTCTATAACTGTGTAGGACCTCCATTTTGTCCAAAGTCACTTTGCTGTCCTGTAGGGCTGTAGTCCAGCCTTTATCGTGTCAGGCATTTGAAGTGTTGAAACACAGGCGCTCAGCCCTCCTCTGACCTCCTTTGTCCCTGCAGAGCGAACCAGAAGAAATGCCCCCTGAAGCCAAGATGCGCATGAAGAACATCGGAAGGTAGGGCAGCTTTGAACTATGCTGTGGAGAAGGGTGAATGTGTGAAGTACCTCCCTGGCTCAGGGCAGATCTTAAGGATGGTTTGAGAATACAAATACCTACAGGGAGGTAGAATATGTTGAAGAAGTATTTCTCCAGAAACAAGATTTTCAAATGTGTCATCTACAGGTTAAAAATAGTATATTTGCATTTGAACTTTGAATCTTATTTACCTTTTTTGAGGAAGTAATTGAGTTTGCATTAAATAGAAACTCATTTGTTTCTTGTAAATGTAATAGGTAGGAATTCCTGCTTGTCTCTACTTTGTATTTTTCTGGTTCTCCCTTTTATAAATAGCCTTGAAGTAGGTAGTCTGGTCACATTTTTAAACTCATGTGCAAGGGGAAGATAAGAAACATCTCTTAGAAAAACAAGGACTTCATAATTAATCATGTAATTCTCCTGCTTGCCACAGACACGGTAGGGGACCAGTCCTAAAATAAGTAGGGACCTTTTCAGAGGAGACACCACTGGAATTAGGGGTGAATTTTGAGAATTTGTATTTTAGAGGTGTTTATCATGACTTCTTTTAAAGTCAGGCACTCTGGAAGTTCTCTAGTATGATAGTTTTTCTTTTTTCTCCAGTAGCAGATTTGAATCCTTAAGTTTCTTAATCTTGGTAGCTGGCAGCAATTACTGCCACTGCAACCTCCTCTCCTGTCCCATCTCATCGCTCTGTTTTGACATACTGGGTACAGATCAGTTCTGTGGCCAGTTTACAGTTGCTAAGAGTGAAGGCTCCTGATGTAGCAGAAGGAAATGTGTGGTAGTTTCTGGGGCAGACAGGGCTTGAAATTGTCATTTTCAGGGTCACATGGCACAGTCTACTATATTTGAGCTGGCTTTCTCAACTGCTCTTGTTTTACTTTTCACAGGGATACACCAACCTCAGCAGGACCAAATTCATTCAATAAAGGAAAGCATGGATTTTCTGACAACCAGAAGCTATGGGAACGAAATATAAAATCTCATCTTGGAAATGTCCATGACCAAGAAAATAACTAAATGATGTGGATTACAAGTTGGGTGTTTTGGGGGGAGGGGAGGGTGTAACATTAAAGGAACAGTTTCCTTTTTTAAGAATGGTATGAGACTATCTTTGGAGCCACTTTTTTAAGACTTTGAGTGGTACACTAATAAATGAGTTTGAAATTAGAGGTAATTTATGTTTTGTATACAGATTTCAAGGCATTTGCTAATTTTGTAGTTCATGTGATTAGTTTCAAAAGGTTACAGATAATAAAGAAATTGGAGTGGTACCTTTTTAAGATAATTTTTTTGTCAGTGATTAAATAAGGTGGATGAAAAAGGTTACTGTCTCTTTAATCAGGTTAAAATTGAATGCTCTTGCATTCTCACTTCTGGCTCCCTCCTCATAACAGGAGAAACACTTGACTCCTAGGAATTCTGCTAACGAGAGCGAGCATGGTCTTGTGCTAGAAGTGTTACTGGACTATTAATTTGAATATAATCTTACACAGGAAATAATAAGAACCTGGATTTTTTTTCTCCCTGCAGTCACCTTTTGTTAAGTCTCTGCAAACTAGGAATTATGTTGCTCTGAGTGGCTCTGGTAACTTAGCTCTGATTTTGTTTAAAACTTCATGTAGGATGTGTAACCTTCAGTGGCCTGTTCTGTCCTAAGGAAATGGGCCTTGTCTGTATATTAGATACAGTCTGTAAAGAATAGTCACTACAAAGGTAAAATCAGTCTTTTCAGTGTGCTCCTTTTAAATCATTAGCCTTGAGTAGTGCTTGTTAGCATTTCCTAGTGGTACACAAAAGCCACCACCAAAAATACAAGCTAATGTACATTAAGCTTCACCTTTGGTTGAAATATGTTTCTTTACTATGCCTAGAAGGAATAAAAGCCACACCAAAAATCAGTAACTCACTGCTTAAGTATGAAAAATCTAAGATGCACTTTCCCTGTCTTGCCATTTAAGACAAAATGCCTTGATGCCTATGACCTCAGTGGACACTATCAGGTCGAGGAATGCTGTATCACACTCCTGATGTTTCTAACAAGTGTCAACTTTGGAAATAAAACTTGACCTTTTCCTGCCTGTCTTCCTTTTGCAGTGATTTTCAGCAGTGACATGAATCTGGTCAGTTTATTTCTTAGCTTCCATACTGCAGGAGAGTGCTGAAGGATTTCGGTGCTAGTAATGACTGTCTAAATTTCAGTCTAATTTAGATTGTGTATTTGTAGAACATTTTACTAACAGAACTGGCTAAATATAACATCAACAGCAACACCACCACCTCCCCTACCCCAAACAAACATAATATTTTTTTAAAACTCAAATACCTGATAGTGTCAACCACTAAATTAATTTCAGCTGGAAAATGGTTGTAGCATTCAATACATTAATTGTTTTCATCTTGCCTCTAAAACTGTCTTCTTGCTAAAGTTGAACTTGCAAGTGCAGAAAGGAAAGTGCATCTTGAAATGTATTTTTTTATCATTAGTATTATTATTATTATTATTTTAGGAAAGCTCTGACCACTTAGACTTTTGAGTTTGTAAGTTCTAAAAATATTTTTTTGTATTTTTGTATTGTATGTGTAATCTTTTTTCTTTTGAAGTCTGATGCAGTTGAATACCTGTAACTGTTTTCTTTTAAAAGCCTTGTTATAAACTTAACATAAAAATGTATACATTATTTTTCTTCCATAGCAGAAATATTTGGTTTATTTAAAACTAAACACAGTTTCAAAAGTGACTTTCAGGACTTCCAAAACCAATTTGGGCATTAATGGAACGAGCCAAGACAAACTTTTCACTTTTTTTCATCACATGTGGTTTTGTTTGTCTAAATAAATCCCTTTAAGATAGTGGTAATCCATAGTGAATAGCTATTTTCTCGTGCTCCTCAGTAGCTGGTTCATTCTGTATCAATCTCTTGTATAGGAACAAAGCAAAACAGAACTCCAAATACGAGAACGACTCAGAGATCTGTTCCTTGTTTGAATTAACTTACCACCACTTTTTTCCACATCTTTGTCTCAAGTAGATGTTCATACCCAGAATTTCATTTAGGAAAGAGCTAGGCAGAAGAGCAGACATGCTATGAAATACCTTCCATGCAACTGAGGGAGCAAAAGTTATATTTATCTTCTTCTATGGTCAATAAATAATCCTAGACCTTGTGAGAGACTGCAGAAACTTGTAAATCTCAGCTGAAGGTGAGCCATGATCCTGCCTCACCCAATGCAAGTCTCCTCTTCCTTCTCTGTGCTTCATGGGAGCAAGTCCATCAGGATGGCCTCAGTCTCCTCAGGACTGGGGACCAAACAAGCTGGATTTTGTCACTCCCAGGTGTCTCTCCTGGTGTTTAATGTCTGATGCTTGTGAGGACAAACTGATCTGAACAATATCATCAAGGCAAATGTTAGCTGGGATTAACTTGAAGCTGTAGGCTCTTGTTAGAGTAGTCATGTTTTTTGCATGCAGAGAGCCCTAGCTTGTTTTTGTTCTTGGTGTGATTTTTTTGTTTGTTTTTTTTGTTGGTTGGTTTGGCTTTTTTATCTAAGGATGTCCAGGAATCCTGTAACTCATGATAAACGATCTGATGTAGTGAAGTGCTTCCTGGAGGTGTGCTGCAACCTTGAACTGCTTAGAACAGCACACTGTGTGCCTGTCAGTGGTTGAAATGCCAGCTTGTGTGGTTTTATCCCATGGGGCTCATACTTGCTTAGCAGGAATTGACACCTGAGCAGCCTGCAGAACATTGATGACATAAGGTAAAGCTGTGAGTAATTACCCAGTAACCTTCTCTATGCTACCCTGCAGCTGGCCTGTTCTGAGCCTGCTGGCTTGTAAATGGAGCCAAACTTACCTAACTATATTAAAATAACCAAAAAGCTCAACAACCCACCCCCTCAAAAAAAAACCAAAAAAGGCAAGAAAAGTCCTCACCCAAAAATCCGGAAACAAAATAGCCCCACCATACGGTGCGGTGAACTGCTGGTGGCCGTGTTTCAGGCAGTGCTGGGCCTAGCCCCTTACTAATTTAACTCCTTTAAAGCATGGCAGGCGTGTTGTCCAGATTCTCAGAAGTTTGTATCAGCAGGAAGGAGTCCCCAGCCTGTCTCTAAGGTGGGTGCCAGTTCACAGCTTGTGCCATATTGGAGATGACCCAATCCCGGTTTTCATTGAACTTTGGCAAAACCAGCTGTGGTCCTCCTGGGAGCACCACGGCAGCAGCCACAGCTGCCATCAGGCCTGGTGAGCTTCATCTCCACAGCTGCCAGGTTTGTAGAGCACCCCTTTGTCCGAGCTCACAGGACTCTGCTGAGTTCCACGTGCTGCCAGTGGCTTACCAAAGTTGGCTTTTCAAAGAGACTTGGAGGAGGACAAGTCAGCTTTTGAGAAAATGGCAACTTCTGTTTCCTGAAGAGGCAAATGGGTTTTAAACTATTTACTTACTCTGTAAATTAAACTATTTAATTCTGCTGTAAGATAAGATAAATCCATTAGGAGAAGTTACAGGGTTTCAAGAAGGCTTTTTATCTGTGTATTTGGTAGCCTTAAACAGTGTTCTGCAAAGAGGTTTGGTTTTTTGGAGTTCCTTATATAACTACCAAGTTGAGGAATGCTGAGTAGTTCTGCCCTTAAGCTACACAAGGGAAGGTTATGTTCTAAACTCACCAGAATTTGTTGTCTAGTGTCTCTGGCACAACTCATTAGAACACCAGAAATATTGGATAATTAACAATTTGCTTTTTCACTTTTTCCTATTAACACATCCTTTATTTCTTCTAGTTTCATTAACAAAAAGATTTACTGTTGTCTAATTTTGAAATATTTGCATCTTATATAGTGCTTACTTAGGAAAGCTGCTCGTGTCTAATAATGTAGAGCCAGTGCCTGGGGGTAGGTGCATAGTTATCCATGGAATTAAAAGCAGGGAACATCAACTGTTACACTTTACCTCTGGACACAGCATGTTCAGTTTGTGTTTGCAAACTTGCATTTAGAAGTCTGTAGTGGTGGGAGCCCAAGATTTACTGCCCAGACCTCTGCAGCTCTTTGAGGTCTGGACACTCCCTGAGGCTGGGTGAGGAGGCAGGAGTGGCTGGTAGTTGGAGCATGGACTTCCTGATACGGTGGCATGGAACGAGGTCTGGAAAACCTCTGCTTGGTGTGTGGCTCAGTTTATAAATTTGCTTCTTGGGATTGGATTTCCTGATGAGATGTATATGCAAAAAGTGTGGTTCTATAGCAAGAGCTCCACTGAAACTTGAAGTCATGAGCCTGTATTGATGTTTTCCTGTCAGTACAAGTTATTAACCTAAAGTTAATGAAAGTTATAATAAAAATGTAATTATCTCTCCTTTTCTCCCCCAGCTTCCCCTAATTTGTGAACATGGTAGTCACATGTAAGGTGTTGGCTGATGCTCAGTAGGTCAGTACAGAATTACAGCAGTGCCTCAGTGACAGAAGTGTGGCTGTGGGAGCCCTCCCCACCCACAGCAGCTGCGATCTCTCCAGCAGCAGGCACTGAACAGGTAACTGAAACACGGGCCTAAAGGGCTGCTTTCGGTCTGTTACTCAGGTGCTTGTGTGACAATCCTGTTCACGTGTAAAATTTAAAGCCGCGACAAGAAGAGCTTGCACTACGCCACATCTAAAAGCACCACTTAAGTCAGCCATGCTGGAAGGCAGGGCATTTGACCTCTGAGGAGGGACAAAGCCTACAGCATGAAACTTTTCCTGGGGGAACACCTTTCTGCTAAATCCTTTAAAGGTCACACAGGACTTGTAAGGATGCTCCCCAACAGCCCTGCACTTGAGGGTGACAAGAGAGTGACCAGGGCCTCTGGCCTGCAGCAGCTGGAAGTGTTCTGCAGGAGAACAGGCCTTGATCAAGAGCTGCTCCAGAGATGCTGGGGGGTCCCACCATGTTCTTCGGCTGCAGCTGTAAGACTGGCTCCTGAATGTCATCATTATACTAGGTGCTGTAGAAACACATGGTGCTTCCTTTCACAGCAAGTAATGATGTGGATGTAACTCCAGTAGAAACAAAGCTGGGCACAAAAATTATCCACACATCACTTGGCTTTTGTGCACCTATAGTTGCATCCCTGTTGAACTGTTCAACAGGAGCTGCCCTTGCTCCTTTTAGCACTCGGCCTTTTGAAACGCCCACTTTTGTTTAATTACAGACTTAGCTTGGTTACTTACAGGGGCTCACAGAGGAGTTCAAAAGCTCCTACTGTTCCCATAGGATGAGCTTCAGAAGATAATCAGGCTTTCTGCAACATTGGTGCTGCCTTGAAGTTCCTGTAACAGCAAAGGGAAAAGCACGGGACACTTCCCAGACCTGGAGGCAGCTGGACAGCTCATCCTTCAGTCAGGAGAGTGACACTGGAGGGCAACTTCCACACCACAACCCCTGCTCAAATATCCATCCCAGGGCAGAGACCAAGATGGAAGTGCTGGCTGATGCTTGCTTTGGGATGCAGTGTTGTGGACACCCAAGTCAAGAGAAACACCATCTGAAACAAACCAAGATGGTTACAGCGGGGTACCAGGGGGCCAAGCAGATAGCTCACCCACCCTGAGGACTTGCAGCCAAAGCAATTTCAGTATCAATATACACGTTCTTTCACTAGCACTGTGCTCTTGTACAGCCATGTTCTGACACAATTCAGGAGCGCAGTGTGTTTCCTTTCTTCACACAACATAAGTCTTTGAGCTTTAAGCAAAAATTAAAAAGTAGGTGTTGCCAGAACTATCCAGGCCAGAATCTGTCTGCATACGGAAAGGGAAATGCTGAAGAGAAACCTGCAACACCTTCTTTCCCTGGAAAAAAAAAGTTTCTTGAAAGAGCAATTCATGGCATAGCTCAGTTTATTTGATGACAGAAATAACCATAACTTTATACATGTAACACTAAATAAAAACAGCAGAATGTACAAATCAAATTCATTATGTACAGGAATTCACTAGGAATACTTAATGAACGGACACTTTTCATTATCTTTATTTAAAAAAAAAAATCAAATACCAACTGCGTATTTGCAGTCTGATTTTTGCAGAAGGGTAGTGAATGTCTTAAGTGCTGAAGTCCAAAGAAAACATAAGGCAACTCCACACAGATGGGAACAGCAAAGCCAAGAGTGACACTCCCTGCTTACCTCATGCCCTTCTGAAAAGGTAAGGCACAGCATGTTAGGAAAGGGGTGCCACAACATTCAGCTTTGACATTCCTTGCTGAATCTTGTTTAGAAAACAACCTTTTGTGATTAGTTTGGTTGGTGGTTGTTTTAAAACAGCAGATCACTGAGTCAGTACAAGCATTTTGACAGTGGATAAGAAGGCTCTGAAATTCAGATTCACTTTTGCTTCTTCCATAGGTTGGGCCAATAAATAAATGCACCAAAGATTAAACTAAGGTGCTGGTAATATTCTTTTTTGTAAGGTAACACACTAAATATACAAATAATGTTCTAGCACTATTTACAGCTATTTTTCCTTGAACACTTCTTCACTTTAGTAATACATAATTATTTTTAGGATACAAATAAAGTAAGTTTTCAAGTTTACCTAGTGCTTTTTTAAATCTTTTTCCATCATAATGGCAGTATTTTAATTTTAAGCAGGATGGCTATCTCCAGATCTTTTACCATACAAAAATTCAAGTTATAGCAAGCAGTATTTTTTTTTTTTAATATTCATTTTAGTTTTACTCCATTTGGTAATTAGAAAATAATACAATTGTAAAGGGGTGCAGGATATATAAATAACTACATTATTTCTCTGAAATAAGACCCTGACTTTTGAAATAGGCATCTACAAATTAATTTGAATCCAAGACAGGAACTCAAACATAAAAAATTTTCAACAACTGCTTATCTACAGAATTGCAAAGTATAAAAAGAACAGTCCATTCTGTAGCTTAGTAGACAGATATCCACATAGTTAAATAAGACAAAAAGTAGAAATACTAATTCAAACGAGGTGGTTACTTTGCCACAGGGTTTGCTGAAATTTCGTTCAGCGGATCTGTTTCACAAGTAGCAGAGTTATATGCATGTCACTTTATTTATGAAGTTTACCCTGCCATATTAAAAGTTTCTGACTGTTTGGGTATCTTGCTGCTGTCCAGGTTAGGAAACATGTGATACCACTATAGACTGAGAAGAATTTAAAGACTACAGCTCTGATTGTTCACATGCAAAGCACTTTCAGTTTCCTTGACAGACATGCTGCTTGCTTAAAAAACCCACACAGCAGTAAAGGAACCCATACCTTGTACAGATAAGCACATGCCCTGTTTGTGGTATTAATCCAGGGACACGGAAACCTGGGCCAAGCACAGCTGTCATTCACACTTGCAGGAGCACCAGTAAGGATTTTTCCAACAATGTGGTGTAACACCAGGTATCAACTGGCCCTAGGAGTATTTTTTTCAAGCAGCAATAATATGGTCTTCTAGAGATTCTGGTAATTTTGAGACAAATTTAATTTTTACCCCATCCTAAGATTTTTGTATTTCTCTGTCATGTGTCCTGCTTGGAAATTAGCAGGGCTCCACCCTTCAGTACAATACAAGATTAGTCTGTAACTAGCTGGACTTCCTCAGTTCCAAAAGAAGTATGCCATTAGATCTTTCTCCTTTGACAGTTTCTACACCAAATATAAAGCAAAATTAGAAGCATCCATCATCAGGCTGCCTGCTTTGGGTTCACACATCAGTGCTGGCAATAGCTTCCAAACAAACATGGAGTTAAACATGGCTGTGTGCAGAGGCTGCTGTGTCAACTTCTCCCTTACAAAATAAAAGGAATTTACTTTTCTAACTGGTCTCCCTGTGGTGGGCCATCCTCTGGTCAACTTAAATTCACAACCATCTTGGAGAACCACTTCCTTGGACTTCAGCAGATCACTGCCCATTATCTATAAAACATTTTACAGGATTTTGCTGAACCTGGGACCAGCCATGCACACACCTGGAATTAAATTAAGCTCTTCAGAACTGGGATTCACTAACTACCAATGGTGCATTTGCCCAGAGAAAAAAGCTTCCGTTTTTCTGTATACCACATGAAGCACAAGCCTACGCAAAGCATTCCACCACTTCCCTTGCCTTGGGAGTAAACAGACAGAATCCAATATAGGTAATTTGCTCACAAACTTGATGAAATGCACATCAAAAAAAACAAAAAAGCTACCAGTAGTTGTGCATTTCTAGTTTTTAGTGCAGCCTTTTTATGTTTTTTCTTTTTAATTTTTCAGAGTTATAGTATGATACCACATACACAAAAACATTATTTTAACCTGTTGTTTTTGTTTGATGTTTTTTTTTAAGATATAGCCAGTATAGAAATCTTAGCTTTCAAAGCCTCGGGCCACACTGGAGTATTGTACTTTTTCCCTCTAATGCATGGTGCAGTATTCTGTCATCACAACATTCAATACTGAGGATTAACCATTTGAAAATAGGCATCACTGAAAGCCTCAGAAAACCCATTAAATACTTGGCTGTTACAGATTATAGAACCGTACCCTCCTTGCTCTCTCATATACTAAATTGACTCTGTCGTTGTTACATGGGCCACTTCTACTTCTACAGTTTCAATGGCCTGTGCCACTTCAGCCATTTTCTGTCCTTGCTGTTGTGCCAGCACGTAATTTACCACCTGCATGATGCTTTGGTCAGAAAGGGTAGAGACCGACGTGCATTCCTCAGAAGCTGCAACTGCTTCGATGGCTTCGAGCGTCTCTCCTGTCACTACCACAGTCTCGCCCTCAGCGGCGCCAAAGCTGATCTCAGTTTCTTGTTCCTGCATGTCTGACGCTAAGATGCTGATGGCGTGTTCCACCTGCGTGCCCTGGTTGTGAAACTGCAGAGTATCTTTTTCCAGCATGATTTTGCAGGGTATGTAGTCCCTGTGGAACTTGGTCATGTGCTTGCGCAGGGTGCGCGCGTCGATGTAAGCCTCGTTGCACACGGGGCACACGTAGGGCCGCTCCCCCGTGTGCGTCCGCACGTGGCGCTTCAGCGAGCGCGCGTCCGCCCAGGCCACGCCACACGTCAGGCACTCAAACGGCTTCACACCTGCACGGGGCAAAGCCAGCAGAGGTGACACAGCTCACAGAGAGCAGCAGTGACACAGAGAACAGCAGTGTGGAAGAGCTGAGCAATACTGTCATGTTTGCCGTGTAAGAAAGAGATCCCGATTACATTTCTGTGTAACAATACAATGCAAGCATAATGCATTCAGGGGCAAGAGCTTCCACAAGTGCCCACCCCAATCCAACACCTTACTTAAAAAAACTTCAAGATTCCTTTTAATGCAGTTTCCTCCTTATTTAAAGTGCAAAATGCTTAATGTAATTCTGATCATTCTGATGCCTTTCTGAAGTCATGCTTTACTTCACAGAATTTGTCACATTTCTAGTCACCCTTGCTTCTGTAAATCCTTCTGCATACCTACAGCTCTACCCCTTCTCTTCCACACATATGTTCAAATACAGCACCTGACGTTTGAATGATCTTATTTTCCCTCATAACATCTGAGTTCTGTGGTCTGTAATATTGAATGGGGCGTGTGGGTGGTGACAAACACCATCTCACTACTGGCTTTGCCTCTATGACAGTTACTGGAGATTTAGGCTAGGTAACTACAACAAGACACTTTCTCTGTCTAGAAACAAACACAAAATCTCTATTTGAATACTTAGACAGCTGTCAGATTTACTCTTAGGAACTCTTTAAAAGGAGACATGCTTTAAAAAAAAAGGTGGGTTTTGCCCTGGGACAGGAAAATATACAGACTCCCAAAACAGCTGAAAGAACCAAATACTCAAAAATAAATTTCTGACTTTATATCTAACATGAAAGTGTACACAATTATTTAACAAAAAATATAAAATGTTTTCATATTTTCCCCAAACATCATATAGTTTATCACTTGTCATAAATTAAGCTGATCAATTTCCAACATCCATTTTTTTTTTTTTATTTTAAATTTAGGTCAATCATTCTGCTATTTTAAGAGTACTTTGTTAACAGTGTGCACCTTTGAAAACATGAAATAGTGCATCCAATTCTTTGTCAGATTTACCCCTCTTAATCACTTGTAAAAACATTCCTATTCAGGTTCTGAGGACAAACTGGCACAGTCCCTGTGTGTGACTGGAGTTTTAGGAAGACTCCAACAACTTCTGGGAATCACTGGTAGCAAGTTACCAAACCAGGATTTGCACAGAATGGAGAATCTGTAAAAACCCCTCCATGTCTTGCCAAACAGGACACACACAGACTCAAAGAAACAATTACCCCTTGAGCATTGTGTTTTTAGGGGTTGAGGGATGTAATGACTATTTGTGTTCTACATACCTTCATGGTTGTTCATGTGTCTCCTATATTCCCGAAGTTGTGTGAATTTTCTTCCACAGTGTTCACAAACTCGTTCCAGATTTTGTTTTGCTCTTCCTTTTTTACCATGTGTGGCTTTCTTTACATGTCTTCTGTACAAAGCTTTCTCATAAAATTCTTTTCCACATACGTTACACCTAAAATGTGTTAAATGAGAAATCTATTAAAACCATTATTGTACACTTATGTTTTTTAAGCCAACATCCACTTTAATTATGGTAGCCAAAGTTTAATGACAATACCATCTCATTTCCTTTTATTCACAGCCACAAAGCTTCCACTTACCCTTTCAGAGAAGTGAGATCATGTTTCTAACTTCACTGATTGTATTTATCCTCTTATGAATTCCCATCTTAGTTCAAGCACTGTGCCCCAGGTTAGCAGCTAACTCACACAATTTAAAGTCAGCCCTCCATCCTCAAGGACTCAAGACCCCAGTCACCAACAATGCATTGATACTTTAAATGCAGACTAGGCAGTGGCTTGCTGACAGGCTGTGGATCTCTATAACCTCACTTTGATTAGTACGTTTCAGTTGTTAAATTAATTTCCTCTTACCTGTAAGGGTCTGTGACAGAATGAGACTTTACATGAGAATACCAGTCTTTCTTCCAGCTGTAACATTTTCCACAGAACTGACATTGAAATGGCTTCACACCTAAATGCTTATTCATATGCTGCCGAAGATCCCGAGCTTCATAGAAACTCTTGTCACACCTGTAACAGCAAATGTTTTAGCATCCCCTACAAAAAGGGATTCAGGACTGATTTCAAAGGCACAGGGACACTCTTCTTTAATGGCAATTGAAGACTGAGAACACCTATTGCATCATCAGTATTTATTTAAAGCACAATCCCATTCTAAACTAGGAAAAATGAAAAAGAACAGCACTTTTATTTGAAAGCCTGGAATAAAACTTGAGGGCCTCTGAAACCTTTTTGTCTGCTAATGAGTAACTATATTCTTTCTGCAGCTTTAACAGTGATTAATCTAAGGCAAACCAACTGGGAGACATCAGAAATTTGTATTATACCATATGAATGTATGAAGACAGCAACAGCTGCTTCTTCCCTTAACCATGAGGACTGACACATAGACAACTGGAATTTGTTGTTTTTAATGCTCAAATGTAGGGAGTTGTAAGAAATTAAAAAAAACCAAGTTGATAATCCTTCAAGAAAGCATCTGAAAGCAGTGATACCCATTCTTTAGGTTGCTGCTCATACACATCTTAACCCATGCTAACTTAAGGTTTTCCTTCACTTATACTTTGCTGTAGCAGCTTCTCTTGGTATGAAGACTACAGAGTTTGGTCTAATCAAAAAAATGGTTTCTCCATTTGAAAGAAATTCTGCTGCTCATCTCTCTCTTCCTCATGTGACAAAATACAGCTGCATGACTCAAGAAATGACAGAGCGATGCCAGCAAGCACAGGCAGATGATTCAACTTCTATAGTATCAACCACTGGAGTGAGGGAATCTCAGAAGTCAGTATCCAGTGGAATCTGAAAATGAAAAAAGCTGCCATACAGGAACAAAGCATTTGATATTACATGGCCTGAATAATGGGCATTCTGGAAACAAAGAAAGTCTGCTTTTGAAGGAGAAAAAAAAAATGGGTAACAGTCCTTGAGCCACCCAAACAATCACCTCCCCCTCCTCCTTGTAGGCTGGAAAATCTGATTACTCCAGTACAAATAGGGTTCTTGGGGATCCTCAGTTTGGACATCCACATAAAAAAGTATCAGAAAGACCCCTCAGGGGCTTAAGTGGGGTTGGCACTTGGTGCTCTCTCCTCAAGGACTGCGTATTTGGAAAAGCCATTAGAGAAGTAAAAACCTCAAGCAACCACCACCCTCTAACATTGTCACGCATTACTGCAATTTAATCAAACACATACTGCAAAACTTCCAGGAACATTTTCCTAAAATAACTCGTGGTCAGCGTTGCTTAACTGGGTCAGAAGTTCAGACTGAAGCCTGACAGGGAGGTTTCCATTCCAAGTCACCAAACTAAAAAACTGAAGTCTGGTTATTGCTTACTGAAGCTCTCTAAACCACGGGTGACAACATGAATTATATCCTTAGTAGAGACCTTCGCTGGAGAAGCAGCAAGGACTGTGTCTGTTTTGAAGAAGCTGGGGAGACAAAATATCTTTTCTGTCAAGGTGATCTCTTGCATCCATGGCCCTACTGCTTTGAGTAAAAAAAATTTTGCTTTATAAATATATATCACCTTCAAAACTAAAATTGCCTTCCATAGTATGTTTCATGAAACAGTGTCTGTGCAACCTATTAGCTCTGTTCTTTGTATTTTTAGAATTAATGCTTTTAGCATTAAAAATCATGAAATAAAAACACTGCTGACAGAAGTAAGTTTTCATCATTTAGAAACTGTTACTTTTGCTGTCATGCAGCAGCACCGAGAAACTTTAACAATTCTTTAGATTACTGCTTTCTTTAAAACCTTGAGTTGATACAGGCAATCATAAATTGTACCACTCCTCTTAATATCTGACAAGGGACCTCACTGTGAGTTCCAAAATTAAACATTATTTGTCCTTCTGCAGGGCACTTGGAAGGAAAAAGTAGCCATGTTTTGCTAATGCACTAAGAACACATTTTCCAGTTACAGTTTCTTCTTTGCTCAAGTCCACAATGCTGTCATTTAAATAATAATAAATGTCATTATTAATAAAATACATGCCATTTATTGCAATATTTGAGTGGTCATCTGTATTTTATAACCAAGAGAACTGCAACAGTCAGTAAGTCTCAGTTTGTGATGTTCCTGCAGAGCTGTTTGCTAAACACAGCATGTTTTGGCAAACACTGCACACAAGTGCAGGACACTGCAGACTCTACAGGACAGCTTCAAATCAAACTGAAATCAATTATCACACTACCAGAGGGCAAGAATCAGGCTGAAGGCTGGGCCTCTTACAACCTCACACTCTTTTATCTGCCCTACAAAAAAGCTCTATATCCACACAGCTATTGATTACAGCACCAGTTCCAGTGCAAAGTCATTAAAGAACAGCTGCATGAAACTAGAGCTAGGTAACAGCTTAAAACCAAGCCTTTGTCTCCAGCACGTGCATTTAACAGAATGCATTTTTTTATTCTCATGGTTTGTGAGTCTTATCCCAGGCCAGTGGAACAGTTTTAGGCTGCAACAAGGAGCTGCTTTTAGTCTTGAAAATGACTAGGATCATTAATGTGAAGAAAAAAAGCCCACCAAAACCACCCATCACCTAACTTACTGAGTACACTGATATCCACGAACTTCAGGCTTTGGCTGATGTTTCTTTATGTGTTTACTGAGTCCTGATGCCCTGTGGAAAGCTTTTCCGCAGATGGAACAAAGATACTTGGATTCTCCTAGCAAAAACAAAACAAAATATGTTACCAATATAGGCCTCCATTTCTTTGGAGCGCTTTATGAGATGGATTTTTAATTCATATATAACTTTTTAAATTCATATTCATAACATTAATTTAATTCATACATAACTTAAGTAATCAGCACTACAAAGAGAAGCTTATTTAATTACACACTGATGGAATTTTTAAGTGTATTTCATATGTGCTAATGTAATAATACACAACGGGGGGGAGTAGCACCTCTAATTTCATGTTTTTAAACACAGGTACATCACTGCAACTATGATTTAGTGAGGAAAAGCGAGCAGCCTAAAAAACTGCCCTCTTGTGAAGAAAAACACAACTTCCTGTGTTTTTATGCATTATGCAACTTCTTCAGACACACAGCATTGCTTATGGATTATTGCTTATATCTTGGATTTGTGGAAAAACACCTTGAAATAAAAGTTTCTGCTCCATTTTATCAACATAGGAGTGATGACTACTAATATAAATTCCTTAATTTCAGGAAGAAATTATCGTAACTGAATATCTCTCTTGATTCTGCCCAGCCCAAAAAAACAGAAACACAGACAACCTTTACAAATTACAATTTTAAAACTCTGATTCTATTAAATTATTATATAGTTATCTTTCACATGCTAAGATCTTCCCAGACACTACGCTTTATAAAATGTCAGTATTAATACAGAAAATCTTGTAAAACTTATATGGAGATTCTGAGAGATTTAACTTAGCCTGTTTTCCTCTAAAAGGACAGGCTGGAAGATTAAGTGCACTGGAACATTCCAGCCTGTTGCCTATTTCATGTTGAATTGACATGATACAGGCATTAAACATATACATAAGGCTACAGGAACAGATAATTCCCTGTTCTTGTATAGAACATTTGTATAATAACACTAAACTACGGTAAAACAGCTCCAAATGACTACTAAAATGACTACTTACTTCTATCTCAGCTGCCTGACCAGAAGAAAAAGAACAAACTACATTTTTTATACAGTTCCTTTGACATTGAAGAACAACGTTAAAGTTCAGCAGCATACAATAGCCAAGCAAAGGAAAAGGATTTCCTTTCTCATCACTTACCTGTATGAATGCTCATATGTTCCTGAAGACTTCTTTTTGTGACAAAAGACTTCTCACACAAGTCACACTTGAACTGTTTCTGTACTTCATGGAGAGCTAAGTGCATTTTTAATCCATGCTTATATGTAAAGGTCTTTCCACAAACCTAAAAAAATCCGTATGTGGTGGAATAGGACAAATAAAACTAATTATGTAATAGGTGTTTAACTTCAAACAGAACAAAACCTCCTGTATTTCTTGGAAACTAGGATGGCCAAGCCTGTGATTTTGCACCAGTCACAGAACAGGTCTTTTAAAAAAAAAGGAATAATAGAAGGAAGACATTCTTCTATACACAAGAATATGAACTTGCACAACTCAAATTAATTCTAGTTTTCTCACTTCTGGACTGCAAGCAATTTCATCATGAATGTTACACTAGTTTTCCCTATTGCAAAGTGACCGAAATTAACATAAATTTTAGGGCAGAGCATCAATAACAAAATATTGGTAATAGAGAACATTACTAATCTGACTAGAGAGCAAAAGGACTTTACCTTGCATGCATGGGGTTTGACACCTGTATGTTTAAGCATGTGTATTCTGAGAGAATAGAGCTTAGGCAGAGTTCTCCCACATATGTCACACACAAATTCCCGTTTGGTTCTCCCTTTCACTGAGGACACGCCTGTCCCCTCAGCACCTGGAGCTGCAGCGGTGGCTTCCGTCTTCCGCGTGTGCCGCACCAGATGGGCCCGCAAGGAGGCACCGTATTGGAATTCTTTCTTACACAACTGGGACAGAAGATATTACAACTTCACTTTGCATGCAACACACAGAATTACTTAAAAAAAACCCAAAGTAATCAAATGTTTTAAGTACAGTAACATGATGAGTTACATCTATAACACAACTCCAACAGCCATGTTGTCTGAGGCCAATGAATAGTTGTAAATTTTTATTTTATGGCTACTGACAGAACCACTGATCACTTCCCAGCGAGACTAACTTCCAAACTACAACACACATTTGAACACAAATTTACTGGTAGGGTTAAAAGCAAATCCCATCCTAGCACTGTCTTGAGCAGCAAGTCACACATGACTGTCAGGCCAAGTGGCTGCACTCTATTCTACCTCATCCCATCAGACCTAGGCTGTATCCAACTCTGAAATCCATAAGGAAAAGATATGTATGTACCAAAAAAGGCAATGAAAAATAACTACTAATATAATTATTGACTTAATTTTCATGAGGAGGAAGGTTTACACAGAAATAAAACCCCAACCCCTCAACTTACCGGGCATTTATATTCTTTAGATCTTTCATGTTTCAGTGTGTGCATAATAAGTGCATAGCGCCGATGGAACACCATTCCACAGTCAGTGCATTTGTGCTGAGCTTCCACTTCGTTATTTTCTGTGGTCTCTCTTTTGGGCTGTTTCATTTTTTTCCCTCTTTGTACCAGCTTCATGGCAACCTAAGTTGGAAAAACAGAACTTCTGAATGAATTTTACTGCACTGTACTTCATGCCTTGTCTGAAGTTTGTATTAAAAGCCGATGTTCTGTGTTACTGTAATACCTCTTAATTTTGCTTAGCTGACTTAGTTGCTCAAAAGTTACCTTGTTTCAGTTCACTTCAAAATTACAGATCTCAAGGTGAGTAAAAAATTTTATTTTTTCAAAACTATAAACTTATTATGATGATGGTCACACAGTGATTTACCAGTTCAGGGATAACGAACTCTTCAGCCCCGAATAATTGCCTAAGTGACAGCTATGGAACAGTTACAAAAGAATCACAGAGTACTGCCAGTACAGTTCAGAGCATTTCAGCTTTCCTAGAGACTTTTCATCTAGGAATAAGGCACTAGTTTTTATTAGGTGGTACTGGCAGTACTACATGGAGCTGATAATCTCATCTTCCTTTGTAGAAACTTGCTGCCAAATTCTTTAAAAGCCAAATTCTAAGTGATCAGCTTGAAATGTCCGTATTAGGTCTGTCCCCTTGGGGCTCCTGAGAATAAGGCAAGGGAAGGAAGTACAAGCATCCCCATTTCTTCATCCAGTTCTCCCAACAAGTGAGTTATCTAGCAGTTTTTTAAAACATGCTAGCCCTTCCATGCCTCTGAAAACCAAACTGAAACTTGACACAGACAAAACTTTTCAACGTATTTTTTTTTAATTTTCCTGTTGCTCTGAAAACTTACGCAAACTTGGCTAAATTGCAAAGCCACAAAAATAATTTTGTTCAGTACCCCATTAATAAGAGCTAGGAAGATAATTCCTACAAAGCACACCTCAGCCCCAATATCTCCACGCCAGGTTCAAGTACTGTAATTTAAATCAACAGCAATTTTATGCAATCTTGTTATTCTTCCAGCATCAAAACTGGGAACTCAGGAGAGCTTCTCCTTCCCGAAGCTTGTATGACATCCCATGCCATAGGGGAGTTGAGGGATGCACAAGACAAAACACTAAAAACTACAAAACAAGTTAGAAAAGCAGAAACCTATTCCTGAGTCCAATCCGGAGCAATCATCTAAACCAACTGCTTTTTTCCACAAGTCTGTGGACTTCATCTGTCAAGCAGCTGGATTTAAAAACTGCAAAACACCTTAACAGGAACTATTCCCAAAAATAAGTATTCCCCTTTCCAAAACAGAACAGAACTTTGGCGGTCTCCAACCAGCATAAATAGGTTACTCAAGTATTTTGATTGTGCTAGATTTAGCGTCTGGGCTTTAAGCTGTCCATCTGTAAAAAAACACTAATGCTACAGCTTCTATCTACCAGAGAGTTGTAATGATAACAAATTATTGTCCTGCGTGTGGGACTGGTGGTTCTAGTATGCAAAACTCTCAGGATTCCTCTGGAAATTAACAGTTCTTCAGAAGACTTTGCCAATATGCAGTGAAGTGCACTCTGTCACAAACTAAATGCATGAATGTTCAATGAGACGACTGCCAACTATCCGTGGGGACTGAAAGAGGGAAGGCTCTCAAAGGGGAAAGAGTAGTAAGATGTTTTCATAAAAAAAAAAAAAAAAAAAAAAAAAAAGTAACTGGAACTAGTTCAATTACTAAACATTTAGTATGTTCAGGTGCTAGTTTTTAACACCAGTGCCCTTTGATTCTTTCTCTGAACTGACCCCCATCAGAAAGTATCAGGAATGCATTATTGTGACTCATGATTACATCTTAAGATCTACATGGGATGTAAAATTTTTCATTCCCAATACTGTTGTCAAGTCTGAACAAATGTAGGATCTCACATCTCTAATAGACAAATGTATGTATCTGTGACTGTCTCACACATGAGCTGGCTCAGAATTAAATTCACATATTCAGAATTTTGGGGAGATGATACAACTTCTGTGCAACCATAAGAAGCTGTGAGAAGAGACTCAATATAGACTCTGGCCACTGAGCATTCTAAGGACCTTCAACATGGAAGGAATACTTTGACATTTGATGCCAAATCAACAGTTTTGGGATTTTGTTTGCACAACTTTCACAGCTTAGAAATTACTCTAGCAACTACAGGCCTAATAACAGACAGAATACCTGCTGCACTGCAGACTTAGGATTTGTCTTTCTATTCTGCAGTTTTTTTTCAATTCCTTTATGCAGCCTGATGTATCCCCCCTCACTGACTGAACGCTGGCGAAGCTTGCTTTTGTAAGTATCATCTTGACTGGAAGCGAGGCTTTCCGGCTGGGAAACCGAGCTGTTCTGCTCATTACTTTTTTGCTTGAGTGTCTCTGAGGAGTCTTCAGAAGCAGAGTCCACATGTGCTTTATCACTTTGATTTTGAACTGTCTCAGTTTCCCTTTGACTCTGTGTGTCCATGGCTTCCACAGCTGATGGGCCAGAGGTGAATGTGTTGCAGAGGCTGTTTGAAATGCTCTCCACCAGCTGGATCTTGATGCAATTTTCACTTGTTTCACACCGTTCCACAGGTTTGGAAGGATCACCCCCAGTGGCCTCCAGAGGCTCTGGGTGCAGGGGGTCAGGCTGGGGTGCTGCTGCCTCCTCTGTCCCAGCAGAGGAAGGAGCTCCATTCACAGCTATTGGCACTTCACTGGCTGTGAGTTTAGGCTGCTCAACACCATCCACGGGCTGCACCTCCACTTCAGCCTGCTCTGCTAGGTTTTGTGTTGACTCTACTGTTTGAATATCTCCCTTTTGGTACACTGTAATTTGTTTCTCTTCCATCTGTTTGTGCACATTCTCACAGATTTCAAGGACCTCTGACATGAAGAGATGCCGGGCGAGCATGGCAACTTCTGCCATACTACAGAAGTCAAAGGTTAATTCTGAAGTATAAGCAAATTCCAATAAAGGCAGGAAACTGGACTTGCAGAAACCTATCAGGAATAAAACAAGATGTTTTAGAGCAAATAATGATGACCTGAAATTACACCAAATACCCCATGATGAATACAACAGTTCACCTTTGATACAGTTAAGTCTGAAATTTAGAGCAAAACACACTTGGAAATAACAAGTCCATCACTGGGACACAGTTAATTATCATTTACACTACTGATTCCTCCTCATGTAGTTTCTATGTGCGGGTAAGCTCAGACAGCTTTTCCAATGACTAAGTAGAACTTAGGTAGTTCCACAATAAAATTCTTTGAGGAATACTTCAAGATGCTGGGAGAGCCACAGTAGTTATGGAGCAGATTAATTGAACCAAAGTCTTTCTGGATCTGCTACATTCAGAAAGTACTCAGAAGTACTTCAGAAGGTCATAGGTAACAAGTGATGTGGTAGAAAAATAAGAAAGTAGCTATCAAAAACGATAAATATATGGATAAATGGATAGAAAAGCTTAAATAAAAAAGTCTGGTATAATTTTCCACAGTTGCATAAATAATAAATCAAATATTTAATGTGGAAAACCTTCTGGACCATCCAATTAGAAAATTATTGTTCACACATGCCTATTATTCATGCAGAGACAGTTAATAAATGAGAAACCAGTGCAGAAGGCATATGTTCTGTACGCTATTCCTCATCACTACAAAGCTATTTTTAGAACATTTATTTTAGAACTGTCTCCTGTCTTTCATGTACCAGGTCTGAGAAATAAGCAGACATGTATAGTTCTGCTTCACAGAACTAAGAAGCAATTTAGCATTTGTTAAGCTGAACAACTCTCCAAGCAGCTTGTCAACATCCCTGCTTGATGTATTCAAGTATTTGATTTTGCTTCCTTTTTAACTTTCGTAACTAATCCAAGGAGGAAACATGCCTAAGCAAGGTAAAAATCCAGCAAAAGCTTCTCAGAATTTTAAGATTAAATACCACAGTCCATGGACAATCAGATTAGGCAAAATCAGAGTGATCACTTTTGCATTACAATCCACACAAAATACTTTTAGACTAAAAGAGAAAAAAGCAGGATTAAAATTCGGTTGTCTTCAACACTCAAAAAAGATTGAATTAAATACTGTACACCTTACTTAGAATAGAATATTATGATTTCTAGCTTTGAAACCCACAGCAATTCACCTGACAGATCCACTACAGCTTCATGACTAGTGACAGCTCCCTTTTCAATGAAGAGCTCTCGGAAGTACTCGCTGTTGGCTGCCAAGACAGATTTGTGAGCTTTGTACTCCTCTCCTTCAATCAGCAAAGTCACATCACAGAACTGATTGGAAAGCCTCTGCTGATTCAGTTGGTTTAAGACTGACAGACAATGTTTGGAAGATGACTGCTTCACAAGGCCCTTACTGTCAACCTGTCATAAACAACATTTGAGAACTTCATTACATTTAGATTGTGCCTTTGTAAGCATTCACACTGAAACACAGAAAGGATTATTTTCTGCAACCATACAATCAGTTCAAGCCTGTAGAATACAGAGCTTAACTTTACTATTGTTTTCTTTCATTAAGTTTCACCCTCCCTCCAAACATAATTAAAACAGACTGGAAAAATGGGAAGACACATTCAAACAGCTCTTTGACTTCATTTTTGTATGCTACAGTCTGAAAATGTTTCCAAATTCAAATGTCTTCATGTGCATGTGAGCCTGCAGTTATAAACAAGAATTTTATATATCTGTATAGCATCATTTATTAAGGAAAAGATATAGAGCCCATAAGAATCTTAAATGTGATGTTTTACTACTGGCAATTTTGCCATTCGTTTTATATGCATAATATATAGGGTGATTTTATTTCCCAGCAATGATGTTCCATAATTAATTTCATGACATATATACCAGTATGCCATGTCTACATATTCAGTATCTTTGGCAAAATTTATAGTCTTAGTGTTACAAGATTATCACAAGGGAAAAGAAGTACATGACCAAGAATGCAGCAACAGAAAATGCAAATCCATTCAGATGTAAACAATAATACTTACAAACACAAGCTCGTGCTTTGCTATTGGCTTCTTCTTCACAGGCTTTGGGGATGCAGCTGGGATTGATGCTGTGTTACTCAATTCATCATCTGTTTCATTACTGTCCTCATGAGATTTTGCATCCAGTCCTAGCTCCTCCAGCATTTCAGAAGGATCTGAGAGAGATCTAGAGCGATCTAGCTTTTCCTGGCACTTGCTGCATTCTTTAATGTAATCTTTAACCTGCTTAAGAATACCTAAGAAAAATTAATGAAGCTTGATTAGGCTTCTAATCTTAATTCAGTTTAATATGAACAAATAACTAAGTATGTAGATGATTAGCAAAACTAAAAGATGGTTAGTATGTAATATTTTTTATTACAAATCAAAAATATTACATACTAACCAAGAAAAATAAAGTCAGTCACCTACACTCTCCCTCTCTGATGCATTATTACTAATTCTGATTCTCTCACACCACTGTGTGATACTGCATGTCACTAATGCTAATTTGAGATAGAACATTTAGAATGTCACTACATCAAGCAAACCCTCCAAGAAAGATTATTAAGGCTAAAAAAACCATATTGGTATTTAGAGATTTAGTCTCATAATCCCAAGGTAATGATTGATGTAATGTAATTCTGCATTTAGCCCACGCAAATTGCTTGTTCCTCCTGAAGAGGACAAGAATTGGAAGGCTCACTTAAGAGCTTTCGCAAAATTGGCATCAACTGTGCTATATGCAATGACACTGATTTGTATTATTAACACTGATTTAAATCAATTGCCTATGATTTTGGAATTTAAATAAATCAATTTCCCATCAAGACTTTAACCAGTGGAACCAAATATAAGTGACAGGATCCAAGGAAATAGCCTGAAGCTGTGCCGGGGGAGGTTAAGGCTGGACATCAGGAAAAGGTTCTTCCCCCAGAAGTTGGCTGGGCACTGGAAGAGGCTCCTCAGGGAACCAGTCACAGCACCAAGCTTGAAACATTTCAAGAAGTGTTTGGATAATGCTCTCAGGGATGACCTTTGTGACTTTTGGGGATAGTCCTGTGAAGAGCCAGGAGCTGTATTCAATGACCCTTGTGGGTCCCTTCCAACCCAGCACATTCTGAGATTCTGTAAATAATTTCAGATACTCAACATGTCCTAAGCCCAGGGTCCTCTACTAGACACCAAGGCATTTTCCATGCATGGCTTTCAGTCCAAATTAATTTTCTTCACTAGGACAATAAAAAAGCATATATTGCAGCTGGGCCTCTATGGTTTAAAATCCAGGAGAACTCAAAAGCTTTGCTAACACAGACTTAGACTTGCTTGCTCACATCACCTCAGAGTATGACTTGCACTATCATTACATACATATCTCTGTAAGGATCAGGAAAACAGAGACTTAAAAAGACATTCATGCCCATTTCAGCACTTGTACATCTCCTTGATTTCATCTGAAATCAGACAGGTATCTGGCCTGCAAATCACACCTCTAAAACCCTTCCTTGCCCCTGAGCCATTCTCCAGTCCATCGCCTTGCAGTTACAGAACAAACACACACCAGGCTGATGTCCATCCCAGGATGACAGCTGGGCCAAAGCTGCTGTCCACTACCAGCCAAAGAATACTGCAATGGCAGGGAAAACAGTCTTAAGGGTGACACGTGTAAGAAACATAACATTTGAACTAAAAGAATGGAATGGATTTTATTATTCTCAGTGCAAGAGAAGTAAGAGGACATAGGGTGTGCAAATAAAGGTGATCAAGAAGATTATAAGAATACAGAATGTCCTCTCCTGACAAACAGAAGCTACAGTGAGGCCTATGGAGGAAGCTTCCAGCACAGGATGAGAGTAGATAACAGAATAGTACAATGTTGGGCAGACAATGAGAATGCAGATAAAGGCAAGGAAACCACCATCCAGAATGGGTATATCAGCTTTGAGATGCCAAATCCTTTTTCACATGAAAAGATCTTCAGGTCAATGAGATCTGGACTGGAGGGATCAGCTGCAGCTAGAGCAAAGTCCCTCCAACTGAAAATAGGGAAAACTAAAGCCAAAATTACAGACTTGCTGATGGATGAAGAAAGCAGAACAAGAGAAGCAATACAAACACACACTGGGCCTTTGGCAAGTGAAAAGCAGGCAATTTGTTTAATGGATATCTAGAGCTAAAAATAGAACACCAAATCCAAAGGGAACAAGATAGCAAATGATTTCCTCAGCCAAAAGAAAGTCACAGTTGGGAATTACTGCTGTTCAGGTACCACCATTTCTAACAGCTGTGGTATCACTCAGGACCCAGCTGACAATTAGTCTGGTCTTTTCAGCTTCTCATTGCAAGAAAGAGACAAATACAACAATGAGTGTCAGGACTGCCAACCACCACTGGCAGCTGCAGTACTTTAACATGAACACCATCACATGAATTAATGAGGTCAAAAACTAACCTGGGTCACCTGGAATGGATTATCACTCTATCCCAAGGGCACAGCTGAGATGTCACTGTCTTACCTGGGCTGTGTCCAAGACCTGGAGGGGACAGCTGCACTCCGCGTTTCCATATATTCAAGGTACCATAACCAGATAAGCCCTGGACAATTTGCTAACCAAGATGTAGTGTGCAGAGTGAGCCCTGCCTCTCGGGGTGTGACACAATGTCACTGCCCACAGACCACGTGCTTCGAGGTGGCGTTTAAAGGCGCCGGTCACTCAGCAAGTGACAGTCCCCTCCTGCTCCCGCCAGGGAGGACACACGGACATCCCTTCAGTACAAGGGAGACGCCTAACTCCTGGAGCAGGTACAGCGGAGGGCAACAAAGATAATTAAAGTGCTGAATCGTCTCTTTTACAAGGAAAGGCTGAGAGAACTGGGCTCGGTCAGCCTTGAGACGAGACGAGACGACTGAGAGGGGACCCCGTTAACGTGTATAAGTATCTAAACAGAGGGTGCCAGGAGCATGGAGCAAGGTGCCGGTGGTGTTAAGCAATAACACCAGAGGCAACGAGCAGAAAGCGATGCAGGGGAAGTTCCACGTGAACACGAGGAAATATGGTAAAGGTGACTGTGCACAAGGTACAGGCTGCCCCGAGAGCCCGTGGAGTCTCCATCAGCGGAGATGTTCAAGAACCGTCTGGACACAGTCCTGTGCCCTGCGCTCTGCAATGACCCTGGGACCCACTGCGGTCCCTTCCAACCGCGCTCCTGTGGCTCCGTGCCCCAGCCCCCGCCCTCGGCGCTCACCTCTCCACCAGTATTTCTGCGAGAGCCCCTGCCAGGTCTGCAGGCGGGTGCGGTGCGCGCCGTCGGGCGCCAGGTGCGCGGCGCGGATGAGGCGGGCGCGGCGCTCGGCCTGCAGCACCACCTCCAGCTCGGCGAAGCGCTGCTGGTCGCGCTGCCGCCGCTGGTAGTACAGGGTGCCGCCGCGCACCACGTAGCAGGCGGCGGCCTTGCGGATCTTCCGCTTGGCGTTGCCCTCCGTGCCCGGCGCGTACGGCTCCCGCTCGTTCGTCAGGTACCGCAGGATGGCCAGGTAACTCTCCTCGCTGGACATCGCGCGGCAGGGGCACGGGAGCCGCCCCCGCGCCCTCAGAGCCGCGCCGGGGCTGCGGGGGAGCCTCCCGGGATAAGGGAAGGGGGATCGGGATCGTCCCCGGCCCGGCGGGAGCCGCGCCCGGGGGGGAACTGGAGTGTCGCGGCCCGCGGCGGCAGGAGGGAGGGAGAAGCTCGGGCAGCAGCGGCGGCGGAAAGACAAAATGGCTGCTGCACAAGCGGAAGTGAGGTGGAGCCGCGCGCGCGCAGGAGGCGCCGGGAAGGGGCGGGGGCGCGGAGAAGCACGCGCGGGAGCGGCTCCGCCATCTTGGAGCCGGGCAGAGGCGAGCCCGGGCGCAAGGCCGAGCCCGCCATAGGGGAGCCGGGCAGAGGCGGCCGCGGGGCTGGGGGCTCTCCCGAGGGAATCCTTGTGCAGCCCCGGCTCCGAAACGAGCGGCTGCTGCTCCAGAAGTGCCTCGGGGGCAAAAGCTGCGAGCAGAGTAGCGGGGTCGTTCGTGCCGACCAGGAGCCGCAGCCGTGCCTCGGGGCGCTTGGTGCCCGCTTTTATTTGTAAAGTTTAATTTGTAAGAGGCCAGGAAGAAAACCCTTTAGATGTCAACTGCGCGTTTTACTTGTCCGAGCTCTGCGGTGTTTTTTATACCCGCAGCAGAGCCATGCGAGGCAGGAGCCGCGGGATGTCGCGCCCAAGGAAAGGCGCAGCAGCAGCGACCCTTCCCCTGCGCTCGGTACCTGCAGGAGCTGGGGCACAGAAATAACCCACCAGAGCGAGACCGGCCAAAGGCGCTATTGATATAGAAAAAGGGTTCTGTATTTAGTTTTTCGGTTTATTTTATTTTAACAATGGCAGTGGTCGAATATTGGAAAAAGTGGCCCTAGGCGGTTGTGGAATCTCTGTCCTTGGAGCTGCATTCAAGGCTCGGCTGGATGCTAAGCAATCTCTTCTAAACAGACACGCTTTGAACAGGGAGTTGATGTCCTCTGGAGGTCCTTTTAAACCCCAATTATTTTGTGGGTCTGTGACAAATTTAGGCGCTCAATTTTTTCTGACAAATACTTGATAGTGGATCGATTATGTTGCATTAGGTAAACACAAGGGCTTATATTAATTTCCATGATAATTCATTGTATTACATCTATGTTTGAGTTGAATAACATGCTGGTACACCAGGGTAAGGCCCTGCTCTGGAACAGCCTGCCTCACTCGAGGCATAGTTTATGAGTGGAGTAACCTGATGGCCTGTTATTCTTTACTTCTTCTCACTGTATCAGTCAGAACTCAGGAATAAACATCAAGGAAGAGTAATTGTGAAGCATTTCTGCGTACCACTGCAGTGACACCAGGCAGCCAAAGCCTGCAAGCTTCAAAGCATTAACAAATACTAACTTATTAATTAGTCATATCTGCCAATCAGTTTCTAGATTTATCATTAATGGTATTATAAGCAGATGGTAGAAGCTCATATTGATTTTCAGCTTCTTAGCTGAAAACATTTGCAAGAAATATCTGGGGTACCAGGGGCCTCATACAAGACACTGATGTGGCTTTCATAATCATCACTAGCATGGGTAATTTTCAGAGGTGTTTACAGCCTTCAGTTTTAAATGATTAAAAATTCCTTTCCCTGTGAACTACAGGCCATTTTTTCCCCTTTCTTTCCCCCTTGTTTCTGGCTCCTTCACTTTCAAATGTGTTAAACCAGTTTAAAAGCCTTCAATTTCACTCTAAACGAGAGTAGCACTGGCTTTTTTTGGTTTTAATAGCAAAAACCAGAATTACTTGGAAGATCATGGTGCAAATTCCATTACTATTATCAAGCTGGACCTTTTTAAAATGGGTTGTAGCCTTCATCCAGACCCATATCTATTTTACTAAAACCCAAACAAGGTATAACTATAGCCTATAACCCAAGTGCTCATTACAGCTATTGTTTCTGAAGCCCAGGACTGCAGGAAGTTGAAATACAGCTGTCTTCTTGACTGGTGTAAGATAACAAACCAAGCTCTCAAAGTATCAAGAGAAAAGTAACTGATCCAGAAAATAGTGAAGGTTTGGTTTGTTTTGGTTGTAGTCAGGATGTTGCTTTGCCAAGGCTATTGCTGTCCAGCAAAACTGGCAAAGTTTGGGCACACTGTCAGCACAGTGTACTTAGGCAGACAGAAGAATGCCCATGAGGAATTTCAATCCCTGTACTAAGGGAGTCCCTAACTGCATTCAGCAAGTTAAATATGAACCTTAATGAGTTTTAACTGTGTAACATCAGCTGTATTTGAAACTCATTCAGTCTTCACAGGCTTCCTTTACCTCACAAGAGCTTCCAGCAATTCATCATTTTGTAACTTCCTGACCCAGAAGTTGCATCTGAATCTTTGTGTTTAAGAGCCATGCAGTCTGTGAAACCATCCATTCATTCCCCTTTTTTAATCTTTGCCTTATTTGATTCCCTCTATCTTGCTACATGCTTTCCACAACACAGGACCTTTTTAAGTGATTGACTGATGGCATTGCTTTGCACACCCTTTTATCTTGGATCTCTGAGCTTAGAAACCTCTTTTTGTCATTTTATGATAGATGCAGAATGAACTCAGGTGCTGTTCTGTCCTCCAGGCAAGAACACTCCTCAAATACCAGCATCATCTTCCCTGCTACCTGAGCCACTCAGTAAATACTGGGGAAACGTGTGCTAATACAGCAGATGGTCTAAGAAACAAAGTGTTTTATGGCAGGAAGGTGCTTTTCAGTCTCCAAAACCCAGCCGTAGTTATTTCACAGATTCATTCCCTTCAGTGTATCTCACACAGCTGAGCAGACCATGGCACAAGCAGTGGAATTTCATCAGACGTTTATTCAGCATAACCAACAGTTTGGCAAGTTAGCGCTTTCCACCAACACGGGGAGCAGAAACCTTGACTGGTTTCACAATCTTCTGCTTAGGTGCTGCCTTCGTGGGGGCCTGTAGAGAAATAATGAAGACTGAGCAAAAAGAAGCTGTTTATCTGCAGTCCTAAAAGTGCCCCTGTATATACTCTTGACAGAAATCAGATCAGACTAGAATTGCAATCTGTAATACTGGGATCATGTTAACAGATGTTTACACACAACACTAAGCCAACATATGGTATTAATTCATAAGTGATAATGAAACACATCAATATATTTTTACCAAGTTCCTAGATAGCGAAGATGTCACATTCAGACAAGTTTTCATCTATTAATTATCTCTAATATTAGGTCAGAGAATTGTTTTACTGTAATATTTACTTATTCTGTAAAGAAGATTAATTTTATTATGCTGTTTGGGTATCAGTACAAAAGTCCAGTTGACTAGTTTTCACATCAAGAAATTATGAAAATGCTTCCTCAAAACAGAAATGGGAATTTCCAATTAAGTGCCACAGCACAACGTTGTGTGTTGTGTTACAACACAGTGTATTCCATTTTATAATTTCTATTTGCCTACTGCATCTCACCTTTGCAGCAGAAACTGCTGTTTTCTTGGTTGCCTGCTTAGCCTTCTTGGCTTCCTTTGCAGCCCTGTTAATTCACAGAAAAAGAGAAAGTTATCCGTGTCTGCCATTCAGTGTTTCCTTGTTTCAGCACTGTAAGAACTTCCCAAGATCATGAATTGAATGCATTACTGCAGACTTTTTCTCTATATTCACTATCCCCTGTGGGGGAATTTATACAGAGACAGCAGAACTGTGAGTGACAAAAATACAAAGAGAAAGGGCAAGGAGAGACCCTTCTCTGCTGCCACTATCTTTTGTGAAGATTACTCATTATTACATACAACTAGGTAGATTAAAAGCAAACAAAAAACCCCATCAAAAAATCTTATAAAACACAGAGCTCACCTAGAATTTAAGCTTTTGTATGAAAAGTACTGTAATCTTTGAAAAGCTTGGGACAGCTTCACTGATCTGACTTCTCACCTAATAGCCTGTTCCCTCTGTGCCTTTCGTACTTCAGGCTTCTGGTTCCGCTTGGCCATAATCTCAGCTAGAGAGGCACCAGTGATGGCTCTCTGAAACTTCACAGCACGGCGTGTGCGCTTCTTTTGGACCTCTTCCTAAGAGGGCAGGAGATGAACACAATTAGCATCACAGGACATTAAATGCATGGCTAAAGACAATTACAGAAACAAGCTGCTACTCAAATTGAAGCTATTTAAAACTATACACTGAAGTAGAATTTTACTCCTCACTTTACAGAATCCTTCTGTTGAATACAGAGAAGTGCTGCCCTACCTCCATATGGCCCCTTCTCCAGACACATCCTGTACTTTTCATAGGGTGCTATTACCAATAACCCGTGGCTGGCTCCCCAGCTGTCTAGCTATTAGTGTTGGAGATGCACACATTAGACCCCGTATCTTCTAGGCTTCTACAGCAAAGTATGGAAAAAAAAAATTGAAAGAATGCTAGAAGTTCAGCCATCTGTAATTACTACAAGAAAAAAGGGGGGAAGGATAAGCCTTCGATAGTGTCTTCTGAAAGGAAGACACTCTACACCTGTTCAAGTGGATCAGGTGCTGGGGAGCACTGTAAGCCATCATGCATCAACTTACTTTCTTCAACCAAACTGGCAAGAACACTGACTAATTGCACTGATGTAAGCCTTTCTCAAAGCTCCTCTGCTGTGCAAGTTTAGCTAAGAGCACTGTAGCACACCTCATGCTACATGCCTTCATGATTTATCCTTTCCATGCAATGACAGCTACATAGGAGAAGACCTCCTGCTAAGCTACAGCCCAAAGTTTTCAAGGACAATATATCAGAAGTGTCATCCCTGCCACTCCAACCCCAATATCAGCTCCCTATGCTGTCACCATTCAAGAAGTTTACCAGACCAAACTATTATGAAGTCTGCATATTAAACAGCATTACTCAGCTTCCCAAAAACTAACTTTTAAAAACATATGCCATTCCTACAATTATTAAAATCTACTAAACATACCGTGGCTCTGAGCAGCCCCTCAAAGAAGTGCTACAATACAATACAATGCTTTTGTTGAAGTGATGTATAAACTCACATTTTCACCATTAACCAGTCTTCATCCTGTTGACTCGGGTCATGCTTCTGCTCAACACTGGTACACTTAAGTGACCTCTAACAGACCAGTGACCACATCTTTTGGTTGCCAACTTACAGTGCCATTAGCTGGTATGTACTTACTGACTGTCCCTTCTTGTGCTTACGCCTGTACAGAACAGTCCAGTTGATCTGACGAGGGTTTCTCTTGGAAAGGAATGCAGACTCACATTTTGCATTCAAGAACTGAAAAACCTGGGAAGGCAAAATGTTTTGTGTACACTTTGTTTCCATGAAAGACATTATCACAGTTTGCATTAAGTATTCTTTGAGTCAGTGTTGCTTGACATTGACACTTTTGGAATTCTTAAACACAGCTCCAACTTCAAGTTTTGCATTTTGTTACACTGGCCAAACTGATGTCTTGCAAGGCATTCTAGAGCAGCTTCTTTTTTTCTGAAAAAAGTTCAAATTACCACTTGCATCCAGTGCTGCTGTGTATTTCATGCACAGCATGAATAATTGTGTCCAGCATCATACTTTTCAAGTGTCTGTTCTCAAGCAACAATGTACTTCCTGTATGTGGGAGTGACTCAAAACTTGGCCTAGGGAACACAGGGAGACCAATGCTCCACCCGATTTCTTCTTGCCTAGTGACACTAACCCGTTTTGTCTAAAACAACAGGCAGAATGTGCAAGCTGGTTTGTTATTAACTATATAATTCCATTTGAAGTACAGCCTAATTCCCAGGAGTGCTCACAAGGATTCAACCAGTCCATCTCCTGGTCATTTTGCACGGAATTCTGTAGAGAAAGATGACTGTATTGGGATACTCAAAAGCCAAGCCCTCCTTTCACAGGCAGGGACAATCCTGTCTGCATATGACACGACAGCTTGAAAGGGCTCTCCACTCTATTCTACCCCAGATTTCTACTCAATTAATTTGAAAGACCAGCTGTTGGCTCCAGTAAATCTTAGCTTTTGATGCAGGACGTCTAAGCATAATTTTCTACATAACTTTGTTACTTTACACCTGCAGCTCTAAGACTCCCTTTGGAAACTTTGCATTCTAAAATCCAACTCCAAGCTGCAGCACGGCACGGATCTCCTACGGAGCAGCCACGGCACCTGCACCGCGATGCTGTTTTCTCATACGGCTCACTACGAGCGACTCGGGCAGACACAACAACACGGGCCACATCAACACGACCGCAGTCTCCGAGAGCCCCAAGTGCGCGGCCCCCGCTCCCCGCGCATCGTCCGGCCGCTCTCCCGTCCGCAGGGCCCGCTCCGCCCGCCCCCGCCGCTCGAGGGGCTCGCCCCGGCCTCACCTTCCCGTCAGTGCGGGCGTAGCGGCGGCCATGGCCCGGGTAGATCTTGTACCCGCTGAAGCTGCACAGCTCGACCCTGCGCGGGAGAGAAGAGTTAGGGGAGGGCGCGGGTGCCGGGGGAGGCGGCCGGGGCCCCGCGGCGGCCTCCCCGCGGCGGATGGGCCCGGATAGCAGCGGACGGGGCGCTCACTTCATGATGGCGGCGGCTGCGAGGGGCCGGAGAGGCGGAGGCGAAGGCGGGAGGCGGTGTCGGGAGCAGCGCGCGGGGCCCGACGGGAGCGGAGCGGGAAGGGCAGGGCCGGGCAGCACCGCCCCGCCTCGCCCCGCCCCGGCCCGGCCGCACCGCGGGGGCTTCGCGGAGCGCTCACCCGGCCGGGCTACCCCGGCGCAGCTCCGGACGCGGGACCCGCCGCTCTAGCCAGCATAAAAGGCGCGGCGCTCCCGTGGCGGAGCGGCCTGGCCGATCGGTGCCTGGCGCTCGGTTGTCTGGCGGTGTTGTCAAGCGCGGGGCATGGCGGCAGCCGGCGCCGCGGCCAGGGCGGGGGACGAGGCGGCCGGAGGGGGTAAGGGCAGCTCCGGACAGGTGCTGGGTGCCGGGGGGCGCGATGTTGGGGGCTGCGGGTCCCGAAAGGCGCTGTGGCGCTCGGAGGGGCGCGGGGGGCTCGGCACTGCGGAGGCGGCGGCGCCCCCTCCTCTCGGGGTGAGGGGCCGGCTCGGCCGCTCCGCTGCCCCCGCTCCCTGCCGGCCCCTGAGGCCCCGCGGGCGTGGACGCGGCCGGGGCAGCGCTGGGCGAGGGCGGCGGCGCGGGCAGCTCTTCCCGCCCTGAGGAGCGCCTCTGGCTCGGGGCAGGACGGAGCGGCTGTCCATCGTGCTGGAAGATCCCGCAGCCTTGTAGAACCTTTGTAGGCCAGGGTTTGAATGATATATAGGGCCCGTTTTCACTAGAGGGGAGGGCTGAGAGGTCTTGGAGACAGCGCCGCTTCTGAGGGTGTAGTTCCTTGCTTCCTGCCAGACGAGAAATAAGCAATTTTGAAACGTTTTCCTGAGTCGTGGAAGCCTCTTAGCAAAATCTCGTTCCCCAGATACTATATCAATGAGTCTTTATAGAATGGAATGTATTTAGTGGGGTTATATATGTATATATAGTTCATGCTGTATACTGACCTGCCACTCTTGAGCAAGCAAGCTGAAGCTTGTTTCAAGGAGGACAGACAACGTTGAAAGAGGGACCTGTTCTTCTCTGAATCTTGAAGGTGCTCATAAAGGATACCCCCAGACAAGGGAGACAACACCAGCACCCTATCTTGTTTAACACCTCTGTGAAAACCTTCCTTTGTCTAGCATCGTGGAGAAGTGATTATAGCAAGTCTAACTGCAGGGATGTCTAGTTCAATAGAGAAGCAGGTGGATGATGTCGCCATAGAAATACAGGTTCTTTGCAAATGGTTGTGTGTATTAAGTAGCAATTGGTTCATGTTATATTTGAATGCTGGAAATCTATGAGAGCTATGTGTAAAGCCACATTCCAAGTGCCCTGGTTTGAATGGGACACCTCGTTGCACATGAATAAAAGGATTATTCTTGCAATTCAGTACTGTGGGTCCTTGCCTTTCTGCTAGGTTGGAGGGGCCAGTTGTGAATTTTTGTAACAAACCCTTGGATGAATGAACAGATGCAAAGTTTCTCTGTTCAATTAAAGTGACCAAGTGGTTGCAGAAGTGACTACTTGAGTGAGAAACAAGTGGTACTTTCTCCCTGAATATGCAAAGACAGGAGTGTGATGGTTGCTGGCTCTGTCTTGCTGCTCTCCAAAGCGCTTGGGGCAACCATGGATTTGAAAAAACAATGGAAATATAACAAAGACATCTTTTTTTTAGAACTGCATGTTCTCTAGCTGACAAAACAGTACATAAAAAAAGCTTGTCTCCATCCACAGCATAACTAAACCCTAAAAACCTGTAAAATGTGATATTAATATGTGCAGCATATTAGGGTGAAAACACTATTTGGGATATGTTGTTGAAAAAGGAAATTTTATTTACTGAACAGATATTAATAGAACAAGAAGCTCTACAGCGGTGTTTGTACACCAAATACACTGCAGAGGCTTAATGTATGAAAATTACTATGATTATCAGGTGTCACTTTGGGTATCCCATGATTCAAGCTCCCTATAGATGGCAAATGTTTGCCTTTTAACTTTGTAGTCACCCTTTTTGCATGGAACATTTGAATTGTGCATTGCATTAAGTAAATGGTACGCTAGCCTATTTACAGTTTGTTCCCAATGCCCCCAGTACTGTAGTGTTGCTGCGTGAATGGCTTCTTAGTTTAGATGGAATGCTTACACATAGTTGTCAAGCTGCTCAAAACTTAAATTCTCTGAAGAATTTTAAAATTTAGGTTCTTTTGAAATTTGGGGTTTTGAGGATCACACCTTTAAATTTAGCTACCAGAATTTTGCTGCATCTCACTTCAAAGGATCTGTTGTGACTTTCCCAGAATTCTGCCAGAGTTCTTAATTGGGACAGTGTTTGGTATGTATATCTTCCAGTAACTGGATCAGTTACTCTTAAAGTGTTCAAGCTGAAGTAATTTGCTTCAGTTTTATGTGGAAAACAATGTTAATCTGTTTTTCCAAATTATCTGCATTTATTATAAAACAAATCTATTTATCTTTTGTTACTTTTTCAGCACATGTTCTCATATATAAACTTTGTGGTGCTTTATTTTTTTTTTTTCTTGTGTTTTTTTCAACTTTTTATTCTAAGGCTTGTTAGTCAACTGCTCAGGTCAAGGATTGCAAAAACTGGGTCCAACCTTGCCCTGTGATGCTGATACTCAGACTCTGATTCTGGACAAAAATCAGATTATTAAATTGGAACACTTGGAGAAATGCAAGAATCTGATGCAGGTCAGTGTTACTTGATTTGAAGTTGTTATCAAATGGCGGTGCTATGATGTTAGCATCTTCTGCCTTCAGGCCATATTATGTAATTGAAATAAGCTAGACAGTTATTGTCTTCAGAGGAAAATAATGGATGGCTAACTAAAGTAGAAAGCTTTGTTTTCAGTGGCGGCCAGCAGTTGATAGTGGAGGAGACTTGTGAATTACCTGGGTAACTAAAAATGAGCTAAATAAATCCTAATGGGGAAGGGACATCATAAGAACACTTAGAAAAGTCACTGATAACTCAAATTTTGATACTTCTTAGCTTTTGAGTACATGAGCTTTGTAACCTTAAAAATAACTTCATATTATCACTGAAAGTGCTTCTGGAAGCTGCTTGAGAACTCCTACAGAACAGCTACACTGAGTTGGCAGAGGTGGGGTTTGTTGCTACAACAAACCTTCACCACACTGCCAGCTTGGTGATCATGTTACAGAAGTGTATGTCTAGTCAGGATTTACCCTTTTAAAAGTTAGTGGTTCACAGTCCTGTTAGCACAGGACCTGTTTGAGAATTGTGTGAAATACATTTTGTCCTCTGCCATATTGACAGTAAGTGCAATTTTACACCAGGAATGGGGCGACAGTTTGCACAATGAGTTGGCAATTCTGGTATTAAAACCTTATTTTCATATGACACAATTCCTCATTCTTTTTCCTTTATTTAGCTACTGCTAGGAGAATTTCCTCTCAAGTTTGTGGAGTGAGCTGTGAGGACTTAGGTTCTTTGATCAGTAATTAATTTCCTGGCTCTTGGGGGTTTTTTGTCTGTGTTACTTACTTGAAAATTAAATAGGTAGATTGCACAAATATCTGTTGGAGTAGATGTTTAACTACTAGAAGTAAAATCTTACTCTGTCTGCATAGTAAAAACAATTTCTTTTGTGTGTCTGTCCACAGCTGTCTGTGGCCAACAATCGTTTGGTGCGAATGATGGGTGTAGCAAAACTGACCAAGCTCCGAGTGCTCAACTTACCTCACAATAGTATTGGGTACGTGGAAGGGCTGAAGGATTTGGTGCACCTGGAGTGGCTGAATTTGGCAGGAAATAACCTTAAGGTAAAGTATTTAGTCTGTTGCATTAACCAGACTCTTGTGTTATAGAAATTTGGAAAATGCTGTAAAGAAATCTGAGTATGTTTTGGTTGGAACAACAGTGTTAATGTTTTGTGCCTACTGGCTTATAAAATAGAAGAAGGCAGCTTTTGGAGTAGAGTTGTCTAGGAAAAAATAAAAGGTTGATATCAAAATGAAATGAAAATAAGGAAGTGATCTTCAAAATAGGAAAAAAATTACTATCTTTAAAATACAGCCATATTAAAATGTGGTTTTTATTTTGTGTTACTTAGCTAGTGTTTTTTTTTATCTTTCAAAAGAATTTATAGTTATTGATACTTGGTTTTATTTAGTGGCTAAAAAAGAGTTATTGTGAGTAACTGACTTTTTTTTTTTAGGTCATTGAACAAATCAATTCCTGTCTGTCACTTCAGCATCTTGATCTGTCAGACAATAACATAGCCCAATTAAGTGACCTCTCCAAGCTTACCTCGCTGAAGGTAGATGTTATTCTATCTCTGTTTTTATCATTCTTTCCATAAAGAAATTTGCTTTGAAAATTGCTGCCATTAGACATTGACTATTTGAACACTAGCTCTTAAAGCATTTTAATTAATTAACTGTAATTTCTAGAGTGAGGCAGGTAAGAACTCTCTTCCTTGTTTTCAAATTGCAGGAGCTGAGGCAGGGATTTTTCTATAGGCACTCTAATGATTTTGATAAAAATATGGTGGCGATACCTTCTTCATAGCTCTTTGTTTTCTTTTCTCCTATCATGAATCAAGACAAAACATACTGTTAACCCTTCCGGCATGCACACCATAGAGAAGAATGTTTCCAGATGCATTTTTTAGGAATTGTAACCAGAAAGCCTTAATTATAGTTCTTTTGCCTTTTTGTCAGGTGATGCCTGAAAAATAAATCTGTGGGTTTTGACCATTCATTTAATCACTGTATTTTTATTTTATAGACTCTGTTGCTACATGGAAATATTATAACGTCACTTCGCACCGCCCCTGTTTGCCTACCTCAGAGTGTGACTGTTTTATCTTTGGCAGAAAATGAAATCAGAGACTTAAATGAGGTAATTTCTAGAAGATAGATCACCTTGTCTTTAGGTAGACTGAAAGAAAGATGTTGAACATTTTTTTTGAGGTTGTAACTGAAAATGGGCTCTCATCTTTGAAAGAACCCAGCTTTTAATAGTTTGTTTATATGTAAAAACCATGTTTACATTAGCTGCACAAGCTAGGTGGTATCTTTTGGAATTTAGTCTGGCAAGAAACTTAGCCTTTTTTCTGTTATGTTTTTATATTATTCAGGGACGTTACTTTCAGGCCTGAATTCCTATCTTTTGTGGTTGTCTGAAAGTTGAAAGCTGAGCTGATTGACTGCTGCAGAGAGCTTCTGCAGCTGCTGTGTTTGGAACAGAGGTTTGAATTGCACTTGTTGCCACTGACCTATTTTTCAAACACTGTAAAAAGAACAATTTTTTTTTTCTTTATTTGTTTTCAAAGTCCAGCAACTGTTGTAGTAAAGAAGTACTATACCTTTCTATACATAAAGCCCCATTTCTGAATTTTAAGAGAAGGTAATACTTTCCAAGGATTAAATAGCGCTTACAGAAGAATTAATGGGAAATTATAGTAGTTGATAGAAGGTCCTTTGTAGTTCTTTGTGTTCAAAAATAAAATGTAATTTTTGATTTATTTGTCATTCTGTTGTTTTGCATGAGCTGTCCAGCTGTAGCTAGGAGAAATGTGGTATATTCTGTTCAGTTAGCAAATGTATCTTGTTTTCTCCAGGTTTCTTTCCTAGCTTCTCTTCGCCAATTGGAACAGCTGTCAATTATGAACAATCCATGTGTGATGGCCACACCTTCTGTCCCTGGCTTTGACTACAGGCCTTATATTGTCAGCTGGTGTCTGAATCTTAAAATTCTTGATGGATATGTGATTTCTCAGAAGGAAAGGTGATGTAATAGTATTATTAAATCTCTAAAATTATTAAATTAAGTTTGGCTAAGCATAAATTGCTCTAGTTAATTTTTTCGTCTTTTACACTGGAATTATTATGTCAGATCACCAGTTTGTTTAAAGAGAGGTATGAAGTTAAGCTGCTGTTTTGTTGCTCAACTCACACAAATGCTTCCACAAAGCAAAACCCTTGTAGCGATTCATCAGTGGTCTGGTACCTTTTCTTAACAGCCTCTTTGGCTTTGTAGAATGTCACAATCAGCAGGTGTTAAAGCTGTTGTCTTGGGGCAAGTTCAAACATTCCCTTCTATTAAGAGCATGATTTTTGTGTACATTTCTGGATTTGGCTCTTTTCCATTATCAGTTAAATATTATTTTGCTCAAATTACTTGTTATTGTATCACTGTGCTCATTGTATCACTAGGATATCTGCATGACAAAGTTCTTGACATCACAATGGTCCAAGCATAAACATTCTCCAGTATAAGTATATGTCGTGGTTTCAAGCTAGTAATAAAAACTTATTTATTTTTTGCTAGAGATATGGATTAAAATAAGAGCAAAACAGGCTTAAAACTTAAAGGAATAAAGACAGTTTATTAACAAACTACTAGAATAAAAATACCAAAATAAACTTTCAGAGAACCCTTTTACTTTTCACTACTTGATCATTTCTTTGTACACATAACAACATAGAGACAAAAAAAGTTTTACAATCTTGGTGGTCAAAAACAGTTTTAATTTTAGAGTCTTTTCATCAGTCCCCGTAGAGAAACAGAAGTCTCTTTCTGCCAATCCATGGAGTTTCTAGAGTCCACTCCTCCCATTTCACACCACTCTGAGGTGTGCAATGGGTCAAATTGAATCTAGGGATGCTATTTTTAAGGATAAGTGATTCAAAGCAGAAATCTTTTTCAGTTGTCCCTGTGAGCCCTCCTGGAAAACAGCCATCTCCCTGGCTCCTTTAAGGCTTTAAAATCTTCACTTCACTCGCAAGTTCCAGCAACTCACAGGATCATAATCATTTTTCTTTTCTTTAAAGTCCACACTTTGAATACTCTATTCCTCCCATACTCTAGCCATGAATTAAAGGAGTCTTTAAACTACTGTCCATCTCCATAGCTGCAACAGAAAGACTTTTCAGCAACAAGCATCTTCTTTTTCTCTCTTTCTTATTTAAACTTAACTCTTTTCTTCACTGTTTCTGGTAGGTTTATGATGCCTTACATGTTAATTGTCTCTCTTTCTCTGTTTGTTCTAAGAAAAAGGAGTAATCTGTTGTTTATCTAGGTAATAAAGGAGTTAAAAGAAGAAAGCTACAAAAGTTCATAGTGTCCGGTTTCAGTCTAGCAACAGACTTTGAAAACTAAACAAAACTGCTAAACTGCTTTTCTCTCCTCCCCCCCTCCCTGCGGCCTTGTCCCGGGCCTGGGAGGGGGGGGGAAAGCCAAGACGGAGCTTGTTACCTCTCCAGAGCCGGAAACAAAAAGAGAACGAGACAGCTCTGAGTGTACTTCTTAAGGGAGTGTTTACAAGTTGAATTCACTTTTTAATGGTCAGATCTGCTGTCAATTCTTGAAATGACTGATAATTGGTCAAGAAGAAAAACTCCCATCAGTCACCAGTAGCTTCAACTTCCCTTTTTTTTTAACTCGGTTTTAAAGGTGAAGCTAACCTACGACAACATTGTAGTCCAGGGCATGAATATATTCTAGGAATTCATGTCCTTTTTTCCCTGATACTAAAATAAAAAAGGTGCCCTTTTTTTGGTCAAAGGTAAACTAATTCTATTTCAGTTTCACCATAACATGTTATGACTTTCCTGAAAAATTGCCTATTAGAATTCTTGAGTTTTTTTCATGACTGCGTATTAATTGTATTATTACGTGTAGATGTATTATATTAAATTTTCTTGGGCAGAAATTAATTTAACTTAAAAACCACACTTGTTGAATACTTTTATCAAGATTTGCTCTGCATGGTTTTATGAACTTCTCTGTTTCTGTGAAAGCGATGCTGATAAGTTCATTGAGACAAACGTGTTTTCAGTGCTCAAAGACTACACACAAAGCAAAGATTGTACAGTTTTGGACAAGTGGGGTTTTTTTTTATTTGTTTCATTGATGCTTAAGTGAGTGAATATTTTATTCATTGTTTTGGTAATGACATTCCCAGTTCATTTGGGCACTGCACATGTTCCAAGCTTTGCTTAGATTCGTAGATTAGCTCTTGGGTACCCAAGAGGGAGACAGTAATGAAAACAGAGTTACTGGTTTTATGCCATTCATTAAAGGTTTTAAAACCGTTTCCCCCTTTCCTCACAGTTTGAAAGCAGAATGGCTTTACAGTCAAGGGAAAGGAAGGTCATATCGACCTGGGCAGCATGTTCAGCTGGTTCAGTATTTGGCTACTGTTTGTCCTCTCATATCTGCATATGGACTCAAGACTGAAGAGGATGCAAAACTGGAGAAAATACTGAGTAAGCAAAGGTGAGAATTTAATTTCTTTCTTAGAGAATGTAATTGAGAACATAATTATATATCTGATGTGTTAGTAAGATTTCATTTTAAGTATTTCGAAGCAACATTGAGGGCTGAAGATGCAAAATGTAATGGAGGTATGGGATGTGGCCTAAATGGGAATAAGAAGCAAGGCAGCAGCAGGAGTGTTTTCCTGTTTTCTGGGCCATCTAAGGGAAAATTCTTTATATTTTTCAGTCTATGCTGAAGGTAATTTGTGTTAGAACTGTGATTAAAATAAACTATATACTGGGATTTTTATTTTTTTTTTTAACCACACGAAAAATGATGAAAACTTCAAAGAGAAGCTTAGCTTTTCTTCTAATACTGAACGATGACTATTGTAGTACACTGGTATATTATCCACTTTTTTTTTGCTAGGATGTTCTTTCTTGGCTTTAGAGTTAAGGTTGTCCTTTGAGGGACACTGTTCCCAGTGATGCATTTGTCCATCTGTATCTGGCATCTGAGGTCTGTCAGCAGAGACCTCTGGAGAGCCTGCTGGTTCTGTCAGCAGTAGCTGTTTTGCTAAGGTCTGTGCAAAGTAGATGAGTAGAGTTATCATGCTGCATTTTTTGTCCATGTAAAGGTGAACTAATTTTGGTTAGAAGCCAGAATACATAACAATACAGGTTGCTCTATTCCCCAGGACCTATTGAGAAACTTTTGCAGAAAGAGCAGAAAATCAATCTCTCAGGAGCAGGCTACCTAAGTGGCATAGTGTAGTTAAAAACTTAAGCAACAAAAAAAAACGTGTTGTGGTTAGCAGAGGGGTATCTCATCAAAAGGGCCAGAAAGTTGTGGGTATCCAGAAGGAGTTACTGCCCACTTTGCAAGTGTGGATTGGTCTCCAGGAGGAAATTATAGAAATGTTGTAGCTATTTCTGAGGAGAAGGTGTAGTCAAGGCATCTTGACCTTGGAATCTCTAGCAAAGTACTCTGGCATTCACATGTATCTGAGAAAAATTCAGGAAGTTCTTCTGCTAAATCTAACTCTTTAAAAATAAAAAAAAACTCAGAACAGCCAAGCAAAAAAAAAACCCTAGTAGAAAAAGCAATCCCCCCCAAATGCTCACCTGTATATATGCATTCCCATATTTGATTTGTAAGACATTGTAGTTTGATCTCTGCCTCATGATCTTCTAATTTGGCTGGGCTGAAACAACCTGTGCGTTCTCTGAGTTTGTAAAGGATGATTTTTTTTTTTTGTGGCAATATTTGTTGATTTGTATTAGGATTTTGGGCCATTAGTAACAAGAGCAGCTATTCCTTAATTCACTGACTTTGAAATCTAAAAGTTACTCCCACCATTCCTCAAGCTCCTCTATACCTACACACATAATGTATTCCACATTAGACACTAAAAATATCTGCACACTTCCTTTGTGTGTAGAAATACCTTATGGTTTTCAGTCTGTAGTCAGAATTGCATGTTGGGTTTTTCTCTTTTTTATTTATTTTATTTATTTTTATACATGAAATGAAGAAAGGAGGAAGGAGAGTAGGAAAAGACTGCAGTCTCCTGCTTTGTGACTAATCTTGTTAGTGTCTTGTGCATATAGGAGTCTGCATAGCTAGCCTCATGTTTAGAATGTTTTGATCACTTGTTTATTTTGAAGTAGTCCATAGTTTCTTTTAGATGCTTTCTGTACAAAAGAAAGTTTAAAAGAAGCATAAAATTTGTTGTTGGCACTCTGCTTAGGCTCCACCAGAGGCAGTTGATGCATGAAAAACAAAATGAGGAGCCACCTACATCTTCTCTTCCCAGCAAAACAGTTCCAGTTGCTCATGAGCACAGTGTCCTGGCCCAGCCATCACAGATGGTTCTTGAAAAGGGTAAGTAGTTTATCTACACCTGTGATCTAACCTGTGGAAATTAATATTCTGGTTTTGAATGTAGGTAACTTTGTGGAAGGAATTTCAGAACAAAGCCCTGTTAGTGTTTTATTTTATCGATCTTTGATTTTCTCAACTGAAGTTATACTTTGTTTCTAAAAAAATTCTGCTCCATGCTTATTTGTGTCTTGAAATGCTAGTAGGCTGGTTAGGTAAAAAACCCAACCCAACAAACTGGAGTTACTACTTTGACATTTCCATTTTATACAAGTTTATTCTCCTAGGAAGTGCAGTTTGTGCAATTCCCTGTACCCAGTATTTGCCAAGTTTGGATGTTATTGTGGTAACTATTGTCCTGATACAGAAATAATTCTCATCATTACTTACATCTTGCCTACCCAGGTGCTAACTGTCAAAATCAAATTGGGAATCCCTATGAATTAAACAAACTATTACTATTATTGAAATAATCTAACGCTATAATGTGGCTTTCTGCCTATCCAGAACCTGTCATCAAGAGGAATTCTTGGGTTGGACCAACTGCAAACAATGATCATTCTTATGCAGAAAAGAGCACTTTTCTTCATGAGAGAAGCTTTCCCAAGGAGCTACACCTTGAAGATGTACAGACAGGTGAAGACAAACTAAACAGCAGCCTTTTATCCTCAGAGTCTACTTTCATGCCAGTTGCTTCAGGATTGTCTCCAGTGTCTCCCGCCTCAGACCTGAAGCTACATGGAATCAATTTGGGCCTAGAAGATGATGTGATTGAATGTGTGAGAGGTGTTAGTAGTAGGGAAACAACTAACAAGCAAGAAGCTTTGTCTGTTATAGGAGAGCAACCTAATAGAGCAGCAGAAAGGGTGGAAACACAGGAGAGTATCAAAGAGATCCTGCAGGTGCCTGCCCCTGATCCAGTAACAGCTGGCCTGGCTGCAAAGACTGGCAACTCTTTAGGCGCCTCTGAAGGCCAAGTTCTGCACGGTCACTCCAGCACCTCGTTAGGTGCTGAATCAGGAGTAAAAACTCTTTGTCCTGAGTGGGTGACAGAAGAAAGGTCTGGTTCACTGGATGTGCAAGGTGCAACACCAGCTGATCAAAGTGCAGCTGAGCTGCAAAGGATGACTGAAGCAGCTACCAAGCTTCAAGCTTCCTGGAGAGGATTTTACACGAGGAACCACCATCCTCGAGCCAAGGAAGTGCGGAATGAAATTCGACTAAACAGAATGCAGGAGCACATCATTTGCTTAACAGCTGAAATAGAAAAGTAAGTTGAGATCATGCTGTGTGTTTTCAAGTCTGTATGGATATAACCATCATTCCAGAGAATTTCAGAACAGATACAGATGGGCCTTGATATAACTACTCACAGTAGAACCTAGCATCAGAAACATAAAACTGATTACATTACAGGATCACTTCCTGTTGGTAAGCACAGTTGTGCATGTAGCTATTCATACTCTCAAAGTGCCTTCTCTAAGTGGATTGGGTTAGAACACATTTTTCTAGTCCTCTATTAGCAGGACTTGCATATTTCAAAATAGAAATTGCTGAGTGGATTTTTTTTTTTTACTTGTCTTCTCGCAATTAGAGTCTATAAATCAAATGTCCATATTGAGAGTCATTCTTCTGTTGCTGGTGAAAAGAATTTCCTCTACCTTGTATGATACAATTTTGAAATGTGACTCCGTGTTTCTGTTTTAATTTTTGATCCTGTAAATCCATGTTTGGAGAAGGTCATGGTCAAAGTTCCTCAATTTGTAAGACAAAAATTCTGGATTTACTTGATATTTTTCTGCATCAGGCTGGATCTGTCAGTCTGATAGGCTCTTTTTCTTCATTATCAGAAGTGACAAAAGTTCTGTGAATCGAGTGCTCAGAACCTCTAGAAACTCCCAATGCTTACACATCATACTCCATCCATGTATCAGTGGGGACAGTATAATTTGAAATAAAGGAAGTACTATTTGTTGTAGGGGAGAGTGATAGTCCTGCAGGAAAAGATAAGAACTCGGGTTCAGTTTACAAAAAGACACTTTATTGCCAAGTCAACAAATGTGCTGCAGTAAAAGGAAACAGAATTTAAATGTAACTGAAAAAGAAACTTGAAGTCAGCAGCTGGGTATTTATGGCAAGCCAGACTGCAGTAATTTCTTAATGTTAGGCTTTGTTGTAGCTTTCAAATGTGCTGTTATATAAGTAGGCATTTTTATGTATTCTTGTTGGTCTTGTTACCCAAATGTTGCTTATTTAAGCCACATAAATTTTGGATGTATGTTCTTGCAGACTAAGAAAAGAAAGAGACGAGGATAAAATGCAGAGGCTTGTACAGGAAGAAGCCATCAAATTTCTTTGGAACCAGGTAAGTAATTTTAGTCCTCTTGTTTTTTTGCTTAAATGTGAATTTGGAATTTGAACCTGCTTATATGTGAATTTGCATTATTTCTTACTGTAGATCCTAAAGAGACAGTCAATATGGTTCAGTTTTTCCAATGATGATTTGTGTGGTTTAATAAAGTCTTACTGCTGTGTTGTCTGCTATACTGATATTGTGGGGGAAAATAACCTTCAGAACATTTGTGCAAGAACACTGGTTTTATTAATAAAGACTAAAGTGTGGCCTGGTGTGAGACGGAAGACAAAACACAAGAAAAGCTAAATAAACATAAAACTGTGAAGCATAATGTGACTGATAATACCTATGGCACATGAAATTATGTCAAGCTGTGTTGCTTGTGAACAGCTCATTTTTGAAGCAGAGAAGTTATTAATACACCTTTTAATAAGCTTTACTTCCAAAAATAAGGCTGTTTTCTTAAAAACAGATAAACCCTTTCTGGGTTTAAGAGCAGATTACTTTTTTTTCAGGTACTTGAACTGGGAGGTTGTGTGGTCTGTCAGTGTTTGGCATGTAGGTTTAAAAGCCATGATTTCACAGTGGGAAGAACAAAATTTCCCTAAAGATACAGAAAACCTTTTGTTTGTCACTTGGTCTTGGATTTATACTAGAGCTTGGTTGTTGAATGCAAGAAATCCTCTAGAAATCAAAATACATTTAGCTGCATTTCATAATGAATTTTTCTCTATACTTTGCAGGTTAGATCCCTTCAACAATGGCAGCTTTCAATGATGCAGAATTTAGGTGGTGCTGGGATTCCTTCAGCCAGTACTTTAAGTTCATCTGAAGCACCTATTCAGCCATCCACAGTGGAGCAAGAAACCCCACCAGCTGTTAGTTCTGCTTTGTTCGTTCCAGCTAGTGAGGATGATCCTCAGGACAAGTCTTCGCTGCAGTTCCCAGATTCTGGCTTTCATTCTTCTGCGGCTGATCAGACTCATGCCAGTGACCTGTGTTCCTCTGAAAAGAGCTTAGCTGAAGGAACTGAGAGCTCCCTTTCAATGGAAACCATCAAACAATGTGGCAATTGTGTTTTAGCATGTTCTTCAGATGTAGAGGATGGCCCTGGGGAGTGTGGACAGAGTAAAGAGAGCTCTAGTAATGAGCAGGACAACGGACTGATACAACAGTACTTAAAATCTGTTCAGCAGCTGGAAGAGGCTGATGAAGACACATATTGCAATGAAGAAATGGAGAGCAGCTGTCTACAAATAGCTGTGTCAGCAGAAAGCCAAGATTCTTCCTCTGACACGGTCTCTGTAGAGCTCCCTCAAGACACATCTTCCCCTGTCCGAGGTGAAATCTGTCAGACACCACCAGAAAGCTACAAACTGAATTCAGGAATAGTAGAAGGAAAGCAAACAGATTGTGATTCTTCGTTTCAGATGCTGCATGTTGGGATAGCTGTATAATAGGATCATTTCCACAAAGGACTAGGGATTCCATTTCACTTTCTTTTTCCTGTTTATGTAAACTTATTTTTCATGTGTCCTGTTTCAGATTTTGACTCATGTTATGAATTTATGTTGTAATTACTATTTTATTGATGTTGCTGAGGATTGACACTAACTATGCTAACCTGAAATCAGCAAAGTTCTCAGTGACAATCATTATGCACTTTATTTTCAAACATAAAACTGATATCCTAATAACTGGCCTCCATTAAATTAATTCTGAAAATTGAGGGGGTGGATGGTGGTGGTGGTGGTAATGTTTGCTGTAAATTCACTTTGGTGAATGTGCTAGTTAAGTATTTGTTTGGTTTTTTTTCCCAGAAAAGAAAGATTTAAGTTCTTATTTTGCAAGGAGAAGCAAACAATATTGGAAGAAATTGAGTCAATACAGGTAGTAAATCCTGTCATAGGGAGGATACAGCCTTCTGAGAAAGATGAAAAGTTGCTTTTCAGACTTCTTTTGACTTTAACAAGAGTAACTTGGTCTGTGTATCAAAGATGCATTCCAGAAAACCAGTGTCCAAGTCAGTGACTTTTTTGTAAATAACTTGAAGCTGCTGGCAAGGAATTAGATCATTTACATACACACTGAAACAAGGACTTACAGGAGAGACACCTCAGGGTGCTTCAAACAAGCCTTGACCTTTGTTTGCCCCAAGGTTGAACTTCTGTGCCTTCTCAGGTAAGACTCAAAATGGAACCAGTAGCAGCCAGGACTAAATAAGAACTTCAGAAGGGCATGTGGTTTGGGAACATCATTTCCAAGACTGCCCTGCTGGGTTACAGCAGCAGACTTGGTGGTGTGTGTTTTTCTCCAAAAGGATGCTAATGTCCTTGCGGGATTTGGATTTTCATGGTTTTCAAGACATTAGTGCATTTGAAGGATCACAACTACTCCTGTCTACAGGTATAAATACTAAAAGCAAATGCCATGACTTAAAACTATTTCCTGATATCTCTGTTGGGTTTTTTGGTTGGTTTTTTTTCCCTGTATGTCCAGTATTTGACATTTTAATTAGATGTGGATAAAAAGTTGTATTTCTTCCCTGTTAGCAAATATGCTGAGATACCTAGACTTTGCTTTCCACTTAAACGCTGGGAAAGCAGCAGGATTTGTATCTTACCTAGCCATTGTTATGTTGGGTTTTTTAATGGAAAACGATCAGGTATCTTAGTGTACTTAAACAATGACAAGGGAAATCTGTTTTGCCATGTGATTTGTGATGGACACTAGTGAAATAAAAGTTGATGTGATTTACAGGGGTCAGTTGCGTTTGCTGATGCTGCATTTTGCAATGTGTACTGGAAGGCCAGTGTTGCAGTAGTTTGCTAATGTTTAGTTCTCAGTTACAAAGACACATGCTTATTGTAATTCTCTGGATCTACAGGTTAACTTCTGGTGCTGTGGTGTCACTAAAACCTACTAGCATTCTTTTAAAATGACTCTTATGGCCATGTTACCATGTAAAATAATTTAGTTTTCGTGAAAGCTTTGGTTGCATGTCTGCTTTAGGTTCCAAGCTGAAATTTACCACTACTCAGGAGTTTGGTATGAGGCCAGTATCTGCTTGGGGCCTCAAAATATCCTTTATTTAGAACATAAATGGTGTATTGGACTTGTACCAGCCATGTTCCCAGTGGTGAAGTTCACCTTGGAAGAATAAAGCTTGCCTCTGTGTATAGAGTAGCCATCATCTCTTTTTCTCCCACTCCAAAAAAGTTCTAGGGCACCAACTTCTCCAAAGAACTGTCTCTGCAGTCAGGCTGACCTCTGCTTGTGCCATGCATATATGGGAGCATTAAAGAAAACACAGGACAATTGAGGTGGTAGGTTCTTAATGTGCTGTCTTTCTAACTGAATGTAGTTGCAGCACTTTTGTAGCACGACCTCATTCATAGATCTTGGAGCACAGTTGTGCTTGGGTATTGAAAATGGCACAAGTACATTAATGTATCACAACATCTGATAACCTGGGCAAAGCAGTGTCTAGTCCACAGGATCATACCCTTGTCCCCTGAAGGTGCTGATCTTGGCTTTAAATCTGCCATGCTTGGGGATCTGTAGTTCATAAGACTTAGCTCTTTGAATGTCAGCATGCCATATAAAAACCCCCAAACTTCAAGGAGACTTTCTTTGGATTTTGAGAGAGGAATTATTTCAGTCTGTGAAACAGTTTGGATCTTGCACTCTGGAGGCAGTGGTCAGGTGTAATAACACAGTAAAAGTTCTCTTTCATGGCAGAGTGCTTTATTGCAAGACCTGAGAGAAACTAGACCACTGCCTGGAAAACAATGTTTTACTTACTGGAGACGCTGAGGGAGCATATGTATTTTGCTGTTTTGGATTGTCACTTTTGCTGCACAGTTAGAGGTGAAACAACTTTAATTTTGGAGTTGTCAGAGGGGTAAAACTTGGTTCAAGTAAATTTTTCATGGAAGCCCTAGATATTTCTTGACATTTCCTTTGTTATGAGGACTTGTAAGCACAAAGACAAGGCAACTTACTTTAACTAATGCCGAGGTCAGCTGTTGTCCTTATTAATGTGTGTAACCTGTATATCCAAAAATGGTTTTATGCAGGTACAGTGAAGCATGTACCGAAAAATACTCAGCTTTATCTTACTTTTTTTGGGAAACAGTGAAATACTGGAATTTTTTTTTCTAATGTTCTAAAAAGTATCTTGCATGTGTAGAAGATGAGTTGCCTAAATATAGAGAAATCAAAGAATGGTGAAGTTTTGATTAGTTTTTACAGGGTTAAATGTAATTAGTTTGTATATACAGAAAATATTTTCATCCTGATCATTAAAATACATACAGGGAAAGTCATAATGAGGGATACAGTGGAAAAATAAGGAATAAAACTGGATGTATACTTAAAATTGTCTTCTTTCAGCCCTGTTTCGGGCTCTCAACAAATCATGATGTGGAAGTATCATAGTTTAATACGTGGTTTAGCATTTGCTCATCTTTATTTAAGTAAGTTTCCTTAATCTAGGTATGTAATATTCTTTGAGCTGGAAAGGGGTGCACAGTTTTCCTTTGGAGGTGATGAAAATTTCATAAAGGAATTGGAAGGCCTAAAATATATCTGAAACTTTCTTGTGTTAATATTGTATTCTTTCCTTTTGCAAGGCTTCATATGCAGCAGAAGAATGTACTTTGTAGAAGAAAAGCTTATCTCTTGTGTTTTGTCCTGGGCTGATCCTCCAGTGTTAGTGAGAGAGATAACTTGGTTATTTGCCCGGTAATGTTGCCAGCTCTGCCGTGAGTACAGTTCAAATGCTTCTTTAATTTGCTTCTGAAAAATCAGATAAATATAGCTCAGACTATTTAAACTGCACCACACAAGTAGTTTTGCCCCAAATGAGATAGCTGGCACATGCAAGCCTATTTTCACCTAGTCTGTGGCAGAAATGACTCTTTTGCCTCTTACTGAAAGCTGAGACAAGTAGTTTCATATACCATAAAGCAAGAGGGCATTAAGACTGCAAATTTTGCTGCTTCTGAGCTACAAATGTCCTTCAGCAAATACTTGAGAAAGTCCTTGCTAAACTAAATTGCAGAAGCCTAACAGTTGTTGATAGTTAAGTTTCCTAAACAACCATAGGTTCTACTATTTGCATGCAGCAGTTTAAATAATGCACCTAGCAGCCAGTCTCTATAAAAAAAGTTTGTTTTTTTCTGAATAATGTTTGTATTTGAGCTTGCAAACTGTTCCTGTTTTTTTATGGATTTGTATATATCGTCTGAAGAATTCCAATTTTAGTTTCTACTTGTAGCAGGTTATCTGATGAACAAAAATGGAATATATGTTCCTTTCAGATTACCTGGGTAATTTTTTCTGCACTTGATGTTCTAGTGTGTCTCACACAGATACACTTTTTCGTGAGAGGCTAGAATTGTAGCAGCTAGGGGAAACTGACTGATTAACAATAAAATGTAAAAACTGGTCAGTTCCCCTGCTATGGAAAATACACTTTTTTTTTTCCTCTCCTGTTGTATTAACTTCCCTCCATCCCTCCCTTGACAACTGTGCCACCCAAATAAGTATGCATCAAGTATTCATAAAGTCTTTCAAAATGTCTTCTTTTAATAGTTATACTTTTTTTCCCTCCCCCCAGATTGGCTTTCTAGGACAAGTTACTGAGAAACACTTGCTTTCTATATGCCTACCAAAAAGTTGGGACTCTGTCTATTTTTAAATGTTTTCTTTGTCAGTAATGAAAAGAGCATAGGATCCCTTTCTTGCAAAAATATAAACCAGTATTTATCAGGAAAGGTGCTTTATCTCTTGGAAAGTGCCATGCCAAATTTTATTGTACAAGAACTCTCAGTACAAGTACTCTTTTTTTCTGCCTTTATTACGTTTATAAGTATATGGGCCAAATTCGTTTGTAGCATAGTTCTACTGGATAAAATCTTTTGAGACTTTCACAGGCATATTCTACCTCTAAACTAGAATTTGAGAAAAAGGAACAATTGGGTATTGATTTGTCTTTCTATTTCTTGCTGTTTTCTGTGAAGAATGGTGGGTGGTTAAATTGGTACAGTTAATATATTTTCTATAAGTGTTTACATTTTGGATTTATTGTTTCTTAAGTATTTTGTTTGTATCTCTGAGTTTTGAATTTTAAATAAATGATTTGTACATTTATTGAAAATTTTAAGGTGTATCTTATATGGACTCTTATGGCTATAGTCATAATCTTAAAATTGGAGGGCTCTTTCTGGACATGGGAAGCTCAGGAATAGAAAGCAAGTGATGACAAGGTAAGCATTGGCATTCTTTAGTTGGTACAGCTGAGACATCTGATGGCCACTGTTGCAGTGCCTAGGACAGTAAGTGTTGTAGGGTACATGAAATGAGTTTGCCAATGACTCTGAAATTGGTCTTTGTGATTTGCAGTCCTTAGTTTCTGTTGCTGGCTCTCTTTCGTGTTCTTAATTACCTGTTGTGTTTAAATTAAAATATTTAATTTAGATTTAATACAGTATTCTGTACAGAGCTTTCTAGAGAGAGAATTATGACTAAGGGCTTATCAAGAGAAACACAATTGCAATGTGTGGTGTTGTCTCTTGACTTAGTCAGATACCTGCTCTGTTTTTAAACAAATTAATTAAACATCTTTCAGGCTTTAACAAGAAGAAACAGTTGAGGAGTTCAGACATACATGAAAGTCATGTTTTACTGCAACACAGTTCTCTGAAAGGTAAAAACAAAAAATACAATAAAAAAACTGAAAAAAAAAGAAAGCTAACTTTGTTTTCACTTAGCTTGTAACACGTGGAGGTTAGCGGACATTCTTAATTCTTTACTATGTTTTTCTACTTCATTACACCAAAGAAAAGATTTTTTTTTTAAGTGGGACTCTTCTTGCTCTTCTGTGAAGATATTTACTGTGAGGGTGGTGAGGCACTGGAACAGGAGGTTGCCCAGAGAAATGGATACCCCATCCCTTGATGTATTCAAGGCCAGGCTGGATTGGGCATTGGGCAATCTGGTCCAGTTTCCTGCTAAGGGCAGGAACACCCCTGCCTATGGCAAGGGAGTTGGGACTAGGTGATCTTTAAGCTCCCTTCCACCTCATTCTAGGACTTTATTTAAAAGTAAAAAATAGGCATAGCTAAAGTAACTTCAGGCCTGAAAAGAGCAGTTCCTTTTTTTTTTTAGAGTCAAGACCTTAAAGCTGTACTAGTAAGTTTAAATGCTGTGTGTTGTAGGGATAGTAACCATAGCACCTCAGGAACTCAGGCTGAAGGGCCCTCTTGTCTCTGGCTTTTATTCATATTTGTAATAAGATCACACATTAAAATCTTTGGCTAGATTTGGAAAAAAGGCATGGCTAGTGGATGGGCCCATTTTGTTCAAATGGAAACAGTTAATTTTATGGGCTGAAATCCTTACCTATGCTAGGACATATTGTGTGCCCCAGCCCACTTGTTTGCGTGGTGGTGTGAGAAGCAGGAAAGCCCTTGGCTCTATAAGTACTGCTCAGTAGTAGCTAAAACAGCCCTATGTTATCACACTGTTCCCAGCACAAATCAAAGACCTACCATAGTCACTGTGAAGAAAATTACCTCTATTCCATCCAAAACCAGTACAGCTGCTCTTTCTGATATGTGCAAGAAGATATCACCAAGGGAAGGAATATCAGAAAATTGTGCGCAGGATGCCCAAATCAAACGAGTCACAGCCTCTGACTTCTAAGATGCTTAAAATTGTGAAAATTGAGAAGGCCATGATCATAAAGGATGCTCTGGAAAATGGAAAATCTGACATATTGTATTTAGTGTTCATGTGTTGGACTGAAAGCAATAATAAAAAAAAAAAACATTAGAAAAGCCTAAACAATTCTCAAACGGTGTACTGCTGTGAGGAGCAGCAGTCAGAGCTGTTTGCTTGGCATTGTGCTAAACTGCATTCAAGCAGCAGCCTTTGGGAAATTTCCTATCCATTGTTGCACCAGCTGAAGCTACCCAGTCGTTTTGAGCATTTGCAGCATGTTTTCTGGTGTGGGAAGTGTGTGGAAGATGTGCTGAGCAGGCTTATGCCTTAAAGTCTGTGTGACCTGGGGAGAAACAGGAGACACTGGGAAACTACAACAGAATTCACTTTTCTTCTTTACATCAGTAGTTCCTACAGCCCCATCAACCTGAAGTTTAGGGAAAATGCATGTGATATTGGAGTGTTTTCAAGATTGGCTCTCTAGCTGTCTTGTACTGTTGAGCTCTCCAGGATAGAGTTCAGGCACTTGTCCTTGCTTGCTCATTCTCAAGCTCAGTAGTTTTACAGCAGATTGGCTTTCCTGTTGGTCTTATTTTTTGGCTTTACTCACAGATTCTGAAATTTTTAAGCACATGAACTAGGCATTATTTTACTAGTAAGACATGTAAGCTACCTTTCTCTCACCTGCTTTCTCATATTCCTAGCTGCCCGAAGCTTCCCCTCCTTTGGTGTAGCAGTGTCAAACTGGCAGGATCTGCTCTGGGCAGCCTGTGGCTGAGATGGCTGTGGCCATGTCCATTGTCTGGTGCAGAAATAGAATGGGAGACCAGGAAGAGTTTCTCTTAGTCCCAAAGGGGAGCAAAGCCACCTGGAAGAAATGGAAAGCTGCGTTCCCTTCTGCCTGTCCCTGGAGTGGGAATGCGGCACAGCTGCTTGAGGCAGGTTCATGGAAAGGCTGATGGCACCTATAGGAAAGCTGCTGTGTAACCTTTTGGAAAAGGACTTGAGGAAGCAGCAAGAGGATTCTTCTAGCAAAAGCATTATCCCTTTACAACCATTAGATGATGTGAAAACCATCTGGATGGCACCAGGTCAGCAAAAGACTTTTCCCAACAGTTAAATAGGCCTTAATTGTTGATATGGCTGAAACCAGGGGCTATGCTGAACTTGTGTAGAAGATGAGAGTGGAACTTGCTGTTCTAATGACTTCAGAAGAGCAAGACCCAGATGATTGTGGAAGGGAAAAAAATATTAGAGAAGTGATACAAGGGTAATGTAGCAAAAGGAGACAGATTAAAGGTGTCTTTAGAAAGGGAACAGTGTGGGTTGTGCTCTTTGCAGACTGTCCAATGCATTGTTTGTTAAAACTCACCATACTTCAGCACAAAAGCATTTATGGTGAGTTTCCCTTTGCCTCAGGGAGCAAACTGAAGCATTACTCAACACTTGCCTATAATCAAGAATGGGTTCAGTAGTCCTATATATATTATCAAATATACTGTGTTTAATTGATTATTCTTTGCAGGTAAGGGAGAGAAGGACAGTGGGGCCAAGGGCCCAGCATAACTTCATCTTACTGCATATAATTCTGGAAAAAGAAATAAGGAAAGACTGATTCTTTTTCATTATCCAGCTTTCTGTACTCATCTCAAAATAATTGCCAAGTGCTTCTGGTGTGATAAACAAGGAGAGATGTAAGGTGAGCGACAGCTGCTGAAGTTGTACTTCTTTTAGGACTAATGACACTTAGATGTTGCATGGTGACAAGGTGGAACAGACCTCACTAATGCTGTTGATACTCAACCCAAACAGCCTTTTACATGGTGCTTTCTGTAGACCATGGGGGCAAACACTGAGTAATTGGTTTCTGGCCTCTGTGCAAAAGGGTTTACCATGTTAGAGATTAGAAAGGCATATTTGATTAATTACTGGACCTTCATCAAGACTAACTATAATGATAACTGAAGAATTTATGGAGAGCAGTGTGGGGATCCCTTCCCATCTCTGAGGGGAGGTGAAATGTAAAATGTGGCTGAAGATAGCATAGCAGTACCTATTTCCTTAGAAGTGACAGGTTTACTTACTGTTGTCACCTTCCCAACCTTCACCCTCAACATCACTCCAGATATATTAAGAGATGGGATAATGCTTGGCATTTGGCACACAAGTTTTGCCTTAGGTTGCACCTTGAGCTGCAAAGTCTGTAGGGGAATTTGATGCACTGCATGTCTTATGAAGGAAGAATGAAAAGAGTCTGCTATAGAACTAATAGACTGTGTATTGAAAGAGGAAAAAAATCAGTACCAATTAACTTTCAAAGTACTATCTTTTTAATGTGTTATGCTTGTACAGCCAGATGGTTTTCAATTATTGACCTACAGTGTATAATAGAAATAAGAGCTGGTGCCTGTTGAGATTTTGCTTTCTATCTCTACCAAGTGTAACCACTCTTGTAAGATGCAGGAAGGAGAAAAATAGAGTTAAGATCACTTCATCAGCTATGGCTGATGGGGGTGGGGGCAAAAGTAGGCAATTTCTAATGGCTAAAATAATGTGTTCACAAGAATATTTCAGCAGCTCTGTCTTGCTTCTAGCAAACCCCATATTCCTTAGTAAAAATAAGCTCAAGGCCCTCAGCTGTACTCATACAAAGAATTGCTGGCAGGTGTGTGTTTTGGCATTCCCAAACGTATGCGGTGTTTACAAAACTAATTGCAGATGCCCTGCAGATTGGAAGTGCCGCCTGGCTTTGGTGCAGGGTGCACAGCTCAACACTGTGTGCATGTCCTCATCGAGCATCTTGAAGTCCAGCCTTCAATGCAGCTGCGTTTGCCCAGTTCTGCTGTGCTGGGCCGTGCCTTTATCCCCCGCTCAGCCTTTGCAGCTGCTCTGGGGTCAGGCTCTCACAACCTTCTCTCTGTCCAAGACACCGCTTCAGCTGCTCCCTGCTCCGTTCGCCTTCAGGCTGAGCAGCCTTTGAGCTGCGCTGGTTCGTGTCAGAGCCTTCGCTCTTGCCGGGGGCTGCGGCTGCGGACCGTGGAGATGCCACCCGGGCCATAGTGCCCGGCTCCGCGCCACCCTTTCACATCCTGCTTTCTTAGGCTTCACCTGCAGTGGATCAAAAATCACAGGGACGGTGGCATTGTTTTTGTCAGGTTTTGTGTCTGTTTTCCTTTTCACTGCCCCTTCTCGGCAGCGAGGCTGCGGCAGCGGCCGCGGGGCCAGAGCCGGTATCGGGGCGGGGCAGGAGGAGGCGCGGCGGCCGCCGCCGCTGTGTGGGGGGCGGGCAGGAAGGAGGGGCGGAGGGAGCCGGGCATTTACAGCCAGCGCCTCCGGGCCGGGGGCGAGGCCGCCGCCTGGCCCGGGGGAGAGCCGGGGGCTGCGGTGAGGGGGCGCGGGCGGTGCGGCCTGCGCGGCGTGTGCAGGGGGAAAGCCTGGCGGGGCAGCCGGGGGGGCGGCGGGCCCGGGGCCGCTGAGGGAGGCCCGGGGCGGGAGGCGCGTTCGGGGTCCCGGGGTTGGCGGGTGCCCTGCTCGGATCGCTCGTACCCGCGGCCGGATCCGCCCGCCCGCAGGGCCGCGCTGCCCGCGCCGCTCGGCGTTCAGCGAGGCGGCGGCTGAAGGTGCTTCCTGCCGCTCCAGCGGCTGCCTTGTGCCGCTCCCCGGGGATGGCCACTCCGCGGCACCCTAAAAAGTACCTTTGAAGCAATAAAACAGAGCCGTGCGGTTCGCATTGCCGGCAGCGGTGCTTCCTGCTCGCTGCCTCCGTCCCTGTTTCGTGGGTGCGTGTCCGGTCCCGTGCTCCCCGGCCGGGAGCGCTGCCCCCAGACTGTCAGCGGGCCGGGGGCTGCCAGCTCCCCGAGCCCTGGGGACCAGGGTGGAATCTGCGCAAAACAGATGCAAATCTGATTTTTCCGTGCTGGCAGCCACGCGAGCATCAAGCCTGGAGCCCCTGTGCCTCGGTGACACGGTTTGGGCATCGCCAGAAGGAGCGGCTCCTCTGTGCCTTTGCGATTTGCATGACAAAATTTGGAGAGGTTGCCCTCATACCTGCTTTTGTAACGCTGCTGGCTTAGAGAGCTGTGGGGATAGAGATCTGACGGCAATTGACAACTTGTAAAAAACGCAAAGCAACAATCCTGTATTGGAACATGAGGCATGATTTAATGACGTATTCATAAGTATGTCATTAAATCGCTTTTTGCTTTTAACATTGGGTAAAATTTGGCTTGTGAGCTGGGAGAGGTAATATTTAGAAGAAAATTCAAAGGCACGGCATTGAAGTTTAAATGAATAAAATACTTTAACAAAATTCTTGGGTCATTGTAGAAACTAAAGTGATTTTACAGGTAAAAAAGTTGTAACCGCCATTTTATTTTGTGCCACTGTAAGCAAACCACCAATGTATTAATTTTATTTAAAAATATTTGTGGGTGTTTCTATAGATATACTTATTTTTTTTGTGTATTGTTTCCAAGGTTGTCTGGCCTTTCGTGTGGATGGCTTCAGAGAACATTTCAGGAGTAGGGTAAGAACCTAAGGCTTTTGGGTGTACTTTTGGGCTTCCCTTTTACAAAAAATGAACAGGATCAATTTTTCATCAATTGTGATAGAACTGGCAGTATATTAAACCTTTAGCATATAAAAAGCTCTAAGCCTGTACATTTAAATGTTTTAGGACTTTTGATACCTACATAACATGGAAAACTTTGAATAAAAATGCATGGAAAAGCATTTGTGGTCTTTTTAGGCATCTGAAATTACAGTCTATTAATTTTCAGTGTCTTGTGCTTTTTGGTCATGTGGTAAGAATTCTCAGCAACAGAATTGAAAATTCTGGTTTTGTCTAATGTATTTCTCTTCCTCAAATGTACATATGCATCCTTAAATTAGCATTTTCATGTATTTAGGTATATTTATTATCAATTTATGACCTAAGCTGTTGTTTTATGTAAAATTCATATTAGTGCAGAGCAGCTCCAACAAAGCTGCATTTTGGTGGCATTTTGGTACTTTCACTTTAATGGATGTCTTGCTCTTTCAATGCTAGTTCATTGGTCAGAAATACAATCTCTGTAATTCTCAGCAAAGCATTTGAAGTTATAATCCCTATAATCCTTTTAAAGCAATTTGATGTGTGGTCTATTTCAGGGCTGTCCTGGTTATATCAATAATGTATTTCAGTTTTCTAGCCTGTGTTCATTTGATAAATAATTTTTTAATTTTTATGTTTAATGTATCATTATCTTTCATTTAAATTTACATAGCATTTTTCATATGGTCTTAAAACTATAGTTACTATATATTTTTATTATCTTAATTGTATAAATCCTCAGTTATACTATTTATAGAAAGTTATACAAAGTTTATATAATCATTTGATTATGTTGTTGCACTTGGTGCATGGTTGTATGACTAATGCTTCTCTGAGAATATTGGGTTTGGAGAGATTGGTGTCTTTTGACTGTCTCTTCTTGCCATCTGTTTTCTGTTTCCAAGTTTAGAGCCTCTGCAAGAACAGTACCCTTTTTGCTTGCAAAAAGACTGCATCAAAATTGTCCTTCTCAGAAAGAAAGGAAGGTTTAAGAGTCATTCTGAGCAAGCATTGAGAACTTTATCAGTGGCTGTTAAGCCTGTGATTTTATAGCAGATCAGCCATCAAGCAACCTTAAAGGAACAACATTGTATGAAAGTTAAAGTTTATGAAAGACAGTGCTATTATTAGATTTAAAGAACAAGAAATACCAAATTCCAACACACTGTATTCCTTCCAGAAGTTGATTTTTTTTTATTTTTAGAGCTGCATATGAGTACCTGAGATAAAAGGAACGATAAAAAAGCAAAACAGGGAAGATGTAATGTAATGTTATGGGTGATGCATGAAGTTAAATTTCAGCGCTTTCAATTCTCTTAAGTATCTCCTCTTTAATGCTACAGTTGATTTGTTTTTTCCCCTCTTCCCAAGCAGAAAACTGGATGAAGTAAGTTTTACCTTGCTTATCTAAATTTGTTTCAGACTTCAGACATTAGTGTTTAATAACAATTTATTGGAATGTGTAAACAGGTAAATGAAAGTTGTCTAAAACCACAAGTTTCTGCTTCGGTCTGGTAATGTCTGGATGGTGGTGGTGTGGCCTAACAGATAAATAAGGTGGTTGTTATTTGTTTTGGTCTTTTTGATTGCCAGAACAAAATCTTGCACTCTTCTTTTGTCTTTTTTTTTTGTATCACCTACAGGTGAGACCAGCTTTATGGTAACAGTTTGCTTTGGCACATCCAAGAGATTTATGTAACATGATAAATAATGCTGTTCAGATTAGTTCCACAAAATAATCTGTGCTGACAGTTCTAGTGTACTAGTTACTGCCCCACCTTTTAGTTGTAGTAGCATTTTTGGACTTAATACAGTTTTTGTAAATGCACTTGCAGGAATGAAGTGGAAGTCAACTGAATTCTCTCGTGCTCTGCTGAGACGAAATGACATTCGTGTTTGTGGTGAATGGAAGTCATGGCAATGTCTAACATGGGAGGGAAAGACACGAATGGACCATGTGGCGTGACTCGTTCAGACTGCAGCTCTTCTGCCTGCTTATGGCAGTGCTGGCTGTTGTGGTCCTGGTCCATAATTTTTTTCAGTTAGAGGTAAGTGGAGCCCGTTTCTTCTCCAGGATGGCTTGAGCAACATTGACTTTTGAGTGTAAGGTTAGAATTGTCTGACTGACAGCATTTAGCTATGAATTGGAATCACAGAAAATTCATAGTTGAAGGCATGTCTGGAGGTATTCCAACACCCTCCTCAAAAGGCTTGCATTAGAGTTAGCTTGGATTGCAACAGGGTATTTTGACTTTAGGCAGTATTCAATGACACTCGTATTTCACAACCTACCTAGGCAGCCTATTGCAATGCTGCGTCCCTCATAGAAGGAAGAATGTTTGCCTTATGTGCAACAGGAGGTTGCCTCTTATCGTATTAGAGTGTACTTTAACTCCAGTTCCTCTGTGGCTCTCCTGTAGGAAGTGAAAACTGCAGTTAGATCCCCTTTTGGTCTTCTCCAGATTTAAGAAAGGATCCTTTGGTTCCTTTAGTGTCATTTCAGTTCCCTAATCGTCTCAGGGGCTCTTGTCTGGTTTTGCCAGCTTTATTCTGCCGTGGGTTGTCCAGAAACCAGACACAGTGTTCTAGGTATGACTTCACCATTGTCAAGTTGAGGAGGACTATAACTTTGCTCAATCAGCTGGTTCGGATCTTGTTAATTCCTTGCCACAATGCTGTGCTGCTGACACACGGTGACTTTGCTGTCCCCTGGAATCCCTAGGTCTTTTTCTGCAGAGCTGTTATTAGCTTGTTCAGCTCCAGCCTGTAATGATGCAATTTTATTTGCCTTTACCTTTTTCCCTTCACTGTATCTGTCTTGCATCTTCCTTATCACTTCAGTGCAGAGGTGCTTTCAAACTGCTTAGTCAGTAGCCCCAGATTAAAGTCAAGGCAGATGAGGATCTGTCTGAGGGAGCCCTGACGGCTAACCCTGCCCATTGGCTGCCTGCCTGGCCAGGCATTCCAGTGCTGCATTAGGTGGATGAGCATTGTAATGCTTAGCCTAACACCTCGTCAAATTATAGCTGTCCTTTGTGCACATCAGCCAGTCAGTAATTGCTTTATGCTTTTAAATTCTCTGTATGCTACTTGCAGAATCTTCCTTCTTCCTGCCTAGTGGTGCCCAAATGAAATGTTCTGAAAGAGGGGCTGTAAAGCCCCCTGACCCCACGCAGAATATAGCTGAATCAGAGGAGGATCTCGTAAGGGTAAGGAAGATGTTTGAGAAGTCTAAAATCACGAGCATGTCAGGATCAATAACTGAAGAATGAGCATTTGCTACATGTTCCAGTACTAGTGGACGCATTAAATAAAAACTGCAGATGCTGATTTTAAAGGAAGCAGGGATATTTCTTATGGATTGCAGCAAAGCTGCAGAAACCCTTGTAGTAGGTCTTTATAGTTACTAAATGCATATATTCAAAAAATCTGGATGAATGCATAGAAGAAAAATCTATTAGGGGATACTAGATCTAAAAGATGTTTACCCTAGTGTTGAAGAAATCTAAACCATAAAGTGTTAGAAAGTGTGTTCAGTCTACAGGAGGAAATAGCACAACATGTTTTCTTTTCCCACATACTTGCTGTTGGAAACTATTGGCAATCAAAATACTGTGTTTGATGGACTTTTGGTTCAAGTTAGTGTGATCCATTTTGTTCATAAGAGGTAGCTTTTGTTTTCTCTTTCTGTGGTTCAATTTTGCTGTTGCCTGAGGAATGTTGATATTTAGGGTCTTAAAGTGTTTTCTTTCTATTTTAAAATTTCATTTCTTGGAGAAAATGGCTCTGGCAGTGCTTTGAGAGTGAAATGGAAAGTGCAGGTTGGGTATTTGCTCTGTGCTTTTCTTGCCACTGTGCATGATAAGTGTCTGTGGCATTGTTGCCCTTTACATGTCTGCTATTCTAAATTCAGTTAAGTATTGTGTTGCTGGTAAATCTTTACACTATAACATGCAACTCTAACCCCTTCTGTTTTCATGACTTTTCTGAATGGACCTGCTCCTGTATTTGTCTTGGCTCAGTTTTCCAGGCACTCTAACATAGGCATTTATGCTGATTCTTTTCAGTCAGTGATCAAAGCCAGAAAAATCTTACAAAACTTTCACAGAATATCTGTAACCAAATCTGTTCAGGCTGTGGAAGGAGAGCTTATTGTTGGTTACTCTTGAGAACGTGTTTGTAAATCCATCAGACATACTTATTATCCCCAAATCATCCAACATAGCTGGCTAAAGCTCAAGATCTAAGGCAATTCTTTTTTGCTTTAGGATTTTATAGTTTTTCATGTTGGAATGTTTCTGCTTAATTTCTTAAACTACTAATGACACTCTCCCAGTAATCATACCCAAGTCAGAATTTTACTTTCCTTATCTTGTGTTTAAAAAACCCAAAAAACCAACCAAGCTGTCCACAAAATGTTTGGTAGCCAGCTTATTATTTACTTTGCTTTTTATTATGGAATAGCTATTCTCTTGAGGTCACACAGGTGATCATATAGTACCAGAATAATATTTTATTATATTTTTTTTCTGGGAATATAGCCAGACTCTTAAAATGTACAGTAATTTTTGTGAAGTATCAGGATGTTACCCCATCATCAAGCTCTCACGATGCAGGAGGGTTGGTGTAGTTGTACTAGTGGCCTTTAGAGTGACAGAACCACTTTGGGATTGGTTGTGAGAACTATTTTATTCAAAAGCACCTTGAAGTGAGAGTGTATGGGGAGAAGGGAAGGTTCTTGCCAGGACAGCTTATGAAATAAGGCAGCTGAACAAAAGAACTGCGTAACAAAGTTTTAAATTTTTGCTGCTAAATTGCAGGTGCCTACAAAAGATAACTTTTTCTGATTCCAATTATTTCTGGAACATTTGACTGTCAGGTGATGGCTTTTGAGGATTGGTGTTGTCACTTAGAGTAGTTTAGCAGCCATTCAGTGCTGTGAGGTGGTAATGATAGAGAACTGATTTCATATCTGTCATAGGTAACAAAGTACCTGGAGTGTAAAATTACTGAAAATAAGATGATTGATCTTTCAGGAATTGGTATTTGTTCAGATTCAGATGTTGTCTCCTGGAACTTTTATTTTTCCACTTGTGCCTGTTGCCTGGGGATCTCCTGTGTTGCTTCCTGCTCTAGTGACAGTGGTTTACGCAGGTTTGCAGCAGCTGTTTGGGATGCACCAGGCCAAGGCAGGAGTTAACAGCTGGTGGAAGATACTGGGCTTTGAGATGGAGTTCCACCTTTTCAGCAGCAATGGAAATACTCAACATTTTCATCAGCCACCTACATTGTGGTGTTTAACAGAGGACAGGTGTTCATTGCAGATTTTCCCAACACTCTGTGACCCTTCTAGAATATCTTTGAGAGCATTATTGCCCGAGTTAATCTATATGTTGTATCTAATTTTTGCTTAGTTGGCGGTGAGAACGCCAAAAGATGAGGAGATGAGCTGAAACTTCCATTAGTTCTCATAAAAATATAGCTTCCTTTTTTCCTTTTTATGACATCTCTAATGCAGGAACTGCTAGTAAATTTATTAGTGCTTAACTGACATGTAATCTCTTCTGTCCTGCCTGTGTTGCTTGGCAGATAGCCATTAAATTACTTTGTGGTCACATTTGGGTTCTGGTTAGCTTCAAAATGCAGTAAATGAAAAAAAATAATGATAGAAAAAAGCTCTACAAAACAAAAACAAACAAACAAACTCCTCTCACACAAATACAAAACCCTCAAACCCGACAAACAAACAAACAAAGCCCATTGGGAATTGCTCTTAAATTACGTGACACCTTGAATGGAGTATACATGGAAATAGGCAAAGCAGGTGTTATCCAACATGGAGCTGTAATGAACACTAAAAGAATCTGTGTCATAAAGGAAGAGCACTCTTGAGAAATCCTCTTTATCTGTTTTTCAGAAAAGAATTTTATTTAGTTTTGGTTACTAATTGCAGTACAAAGCCCTCTGTTCTGCACAGTCTCGGTATGACAATGTAGAGGAGCCAGAGAGATTTGGAAATGCCAAGAGGGAGTAGGAAATGGAATGGAGACAAACTAAGCTAGTTATTTTCCTCAGGGCAGGCCTTGTGTATCTGTGGAGGCAGGAGAACTTAAGTACTTGTTTGGAGCTGAGCCTGGGAAACACTTAAGGAAGAGGGTTTGGAAAGCTTTTCTATTCCGGTCAAGGACCTTTGGTGTATTAATTGACTCTGAAGCTTTTTCTGCCTTTACTGGCAAAGAGAATCTGCAATATTTTCTCCTGTGAGTGGCGTACATTGTATAGCTTATTTTCACACACAAGCTTATAATTCTGCAGCAATACATGGTCCTGGTTAGGCTTGAAAGAGGGCTGTAAAGATGAACAAGGATGCTGGAGAAAAATTGGTCTTTCAGGATGTTGGAGAAGCTCTGCTCTTACCTTCATGGATCTTCCTTCTCAGGCCCTTTCAAGATAGACTGAGGAAATATTTGTGGTATGATCTATTCTGCTTAGTAGAACATAACCTGGAGATGCTGAAGTGACAGTACTTGTCCTTGTTCTCAGCTGCATACAAGTGAAGAGCTTTGGCCTTATGCTCTGCTAAAAATCTATGTAGGTGGACTGATTTGGAGACATCAAACCATGTTCTGTTTTCTGAATGAGTTTGTTGGCTTGGTGTTCTTTGCACCCTTTCCCACTGAAAGATATAGGTATGCCTCTGGGAAGACTTCAGAAAGGCTAGCTAGGCCAGAAATGGCATCTTCTACATCTCTGACAGAAAGACTGGGTCTAAAACCCTCAGGAAATTTATAGAAGACTAAAAATAAGGATATGTCAGTTTTTAAGCTGTCTTAGATAACCATCTCTTCTTAATTTGAATGGATTTGTTTTTCCCATGTCCCCCAGCCCAAAGTACCAACCACTGAAGAACCAACTGAAAATCAGAAACTTTCTCTTGGGAACCTACATTGGAAACAACAAGTAATCACACCCCCATATTCTCCCTTTCCATTCCTCTTTAGGAAAACAACTAAATATGTTTGCTCAGACATTGTTACCAGCTTATTAGATGCATCAAAATGTATAGCAAACTTTAAAAAATATTTCCATGCAGTATATATTTCCATGCATATATATATATGCATGAGCAAGTGAAGGGAGGAAGTTATAAAGGTATCCAAAAATAGAAACTTGGCTCAATTCAAGAATTGCATGTAGGTAAGATTTAAAGTAGAACTGTGCCTCAGATTTACTCTCAGCTTTGGCTGAAATTTACTGGAGTAATAAGAGTAATGTGCAGCTTACATCTGCAGCTTGGCTTGCTGTGATGGAAAACAAAAATAATTAAGAATTATCTCAGATGGCCTTCAGGGAAAATCTATGATATCCTGGGTGGGAATATAAAACAGAAGCAAAAGCTTCTATTGTGATGTTAACATCTGGTGTATAGATGGGTATGTGTCAAATTATGTTTTAGAGCTACAGTGTAGCAATTTACAGTTTCAGGTTTTATAGTTAACTTGGATATCAAATGAAGGAGATTTTGTGTATCCATCCTACATCGTCATATGCTCATCATCCTACTCTAAAGCTGATCAAAACCAACTTATGTCACAGGCTTCAAACACCTATGTGTTTCTACTGCTTGTTAGGTTTACCTTTCTTCTAAAAAAGTATGTTGAATCTCAGTGTGGTTCAAATGATTTTAAGACACTTCTGATATTTCCGTGGCCTAACAAAGGTTTATAACAATGAATAAGGCTTTAATATGAGTGCTGTGACTTTTATTACATTACTGAGTTAGTTATGGAGGAAGTAAATGGAGAACACTGGGGTATTAGTAATATCGTACCAATATTTAAATATATTTTTAAGATTTCAAATAATGTAGTTTGAATTTTTTAGCGATATTTCAAATCTAAACTAGCATATCATCTGATGCCATGTGAATGGTACACTGTATAATTTTAATCTTTGCTTGAAAAACTATTTTCCTTCTTTGTCAAATAGAACTATGGAAAAGTTCTACTATATATGTACCTGGTAATTAATTGCTCATTAACTGCTGATTTTGTGTGTATTTGAAGGGTGTTTTTTGCATTTCTGATTAGAAGTCTCATGGGTACCTCTGGAGTCTCAGACTGCTATTTTAAAAATTTTCCTAATGCTACCATGCAAAATTATGTGATGTCATAAAGAAGATAGTATCTGCAGTCATTTGCATGAAAATACAGTTTTTGCACAAAATGCATTTTTTTCAAGTTTCAGCAGAATCCCTCTCTCTTAGTCTAATTTTGTACTTAACTATTTTAATTTTTAAACTTGTGTGGATTAGGGGATGTTTTGCTTGCTGTTTCATTTAGTGCTAGAAGCAGCTGTATATAGATTTTAAAATCTTATAAATAAAGCAGGTTTTTTTGCCTGTTTAGTCCTACCTTGTCCTGCACTATTCTACTTGCCACCTGGCTCATGAATTCATTGTCCCAGGAGGGTCTGGGCTTTTGTTCTTTTATTTCTTCCACTGTGCACATTACAGGGAAATATGCATTTCAGATAATTAGCCAAGAAGTGATGTGAGTGTGACCAGATAAATGACTGCAGCTGCTACATGCAGCAGACTTCTCTGGAAGGCATGTGCAGGAGTGCGTCAGCTTAACCTGCAGTGTAACATCTCAAAGAAACCCTATTTCCTTGCATTACATGGGGCAGCTATTTGACCTCGTGGTGCTCCCAGACTAAAATGTTACTGCAGAAGAAAAGAAAAAATGAGTTATAACTTAATCATCCAACCTTTTGTCATTTTTTCCACATTGCTTGTTTTTAGAGAGTATACTGCTAGCTGAAACACTGCCATACATTGGATGTGATCTCTTTAAGTGCTTGTTTGCCAAAGCAGGTTGCCCACCTGTTTCCTTAGAAATCACATGGTCAAAGTAATAGTTTTGGGTCTTCTAGTGAAGTTGCTTCATTTGGTCAGCTTCAAAGCTCTGTAAAGCAAAGCCCAGTTCTTGGGACCATTTCCTGACAAAGCATCCATTATTCACAGCGTTTCATTTCATAGCACAGCTTCAGGTAATCTTTTTCTCCCCAGCACCTGGATGATGACACAGTTTCAGGATCGAATTGGATAACAGAAAACAATGTCCAGCATTCTCTTTCACAGACAGCCAAAACTACCAGGAAGCCTTACTGTGGGTACACGCAGCAGACCCTGTCCAAAAGGGAACAAGCGGAGCAGGAATCATTGCTTGCTGCAATACAGTGGCCAAAGCCCCCTGATGGCAAAATCGCCTTTGAACAAAGCACTGATCCCACACACAGTGACTTTGTGATTGTGAAACCCAGCAGGTTCTTCAAGGTGGGGGATCAGTTAGAGGTACTCGTTCGTATGAAGGATTTCCAAGGAAAACCCAAGCAGTATGGTGGAGACTATTTACAGGCACGAATTCACTCTCCTGGGCTGAAAGCTGGAGCAGCAGGAAGGATTGTAGATTGCCACAATGGCCTTTACAAGGTCTTCTTTACCTTGCTTTGGCCAGGAGAGGTCAAAGTTTCTGTGTCACTTGTCCACCCGAGTGAAGCAATCCAAGTCCTCATGCGCTTACGAGAGGAAAGGCCGGACAGAGTCTATTTCAAAAGCTCATTCAAGTCTGGGAGGTATTCAGAAACTACAGAGTGCAACGTTTGCTTGCCTGGAGGTCTCCCAGTCTGTAACTTCACAGATCTCTACACGGGTGAGCCATGGTTCTGTTACAAGCCTCGAAAACTGTCCTGTGCCAGCCGAATCAGCCATGCCAAAGGTGGATATCTGAAAGGTCTTCTGACACGAGAGGAAAGCCTCTTTTTCCAAAGGTTTGTGTGTTGTTAAATTTATATATCCAGTCAAATTGTTTTGTTTGGGGTTTTTTTTTAATACAAACTTTAGCCTATTGTTTAAATATGACACATTGCCTTAGAGGGGGAGTGTATCTGCAGGATCAAGTGTTTGGTATGAGTTGTTGAACTCCATTCAGCTGTGCAAAAATCTTAGCAATCTTAAAGAAACTTGGCATATAGTTTTCTTTCTGTGCTTCTCTTTCTGTGCTACTGAATTTCACAAGAGTGTGCTGTCTAAATCTGGTGGTGGTTTGGGGAACTGTTTTCTTATTTTCTATTTCCATACCTACACTTGCAGTATCAGTAACAATGCTTTGAGAAGTGTTTTTAGCAAAATTTAAACTCCCTAAAAAGGGTCTGGGTATTATGCTTATTTTTACAGAAATTACAAATTGTTTTTGTCCTCATAAAAAATTATCTTAAATGTGTTCCTTGTTGCTCAGTATGACTTTCCAATCTTAGAAACGCTTTCATAAAGAAAACACCTGGTAGAACAAATTGCTGAGCAATACCCATGCAAGTGGAAATGATCTGTGCATGTTATTTCAAGTATCAAACTAAATTAGTTTCACAGTCATATTTTATTTCTGCATTCAGCATTAAAAAAAAACCAAACCCAAACCATCTCTTAGTGCCTGAGTACGTGTGACAGAACTGCTTCTGTATCAAATTACACAGCTGAATTTAGATAAAGTTAGTTACTGTTTAGTGTCAGAGTTGTAGTTATAGACTACTGCCTTGCTCTCCAACAAAAATGTTGTAGGAAACATCCTTTTGGCACTATGTTCACTTGAGGCTTAAACTGGGAAAGATTTTAGAGTAGCAGCTCCAAATTTAGGAAAGTATGTGTGCATGTTCGTAACCAAGACCAGAAATAAAAAGTAAGCATCAGTGGAATTTTTTTTTTTGGCTCCACCATATGAAGTTTGTACATGGGTCTTTTGACTTCATGTCTCTGCCAGTCCACCTGTAAAATATAGCTTTTATTTATTGGTGATGTTTTCATATGGGAATGGGAAAGGTGTTTGTTTTGTTTTGTTTTCATTGTTTATTTGTTTGTTTGTTTAATTCAGCTCTGAGATCCTTGACTGAAGTCGCTTATAGAAATTCCAAATAATTTATTTCTCAAATGAAAAAAAAAATAGACAAGGATTCTCTTCAAAATGGTAGTAAAAGACAGAACAAGAGCTTAGTATTAGTCAGCTGGGAGCTGCTGCTGCAGCCCTGTACCCTTGCAGTGGTTTGTCTGCAAGGTTCTGCAAGCTGGGAACATCTTTGGGACAAATCCCCAAAAGCTTTCTGCAGACCTCCGACAGCTTGATTGCTTTATTGAGATTTGTGTCAGTAAGATTTGTGTCAGTGCCATGAAACTTTGAATTTGGATTCAGAATAGTGATGGTGGTTTCAAAGTAAATGCAGAATGAATTCAGCTATAGGAAGTAGGATAAACTTAGAGTAAAAATTTGTGGTATTATGTGGTTATTTGAAGTAGAGTAAGAAAAAATGAGATTAATATTACTTTCAAGTTTCACAGTAACTTTTACAAATATTGATGTGTTCATTTTTTGTTCAAGTGACGTGAATATCAAAAGGCCAATACCCTCCAGTGGACCTGATTCAGTCATTGTAAAGCCCAAGGCATTTACAGGTAAAGTGAACTGCATAAGATTCTTGTTTGTAATTCATAATTAAATTTATAAAAAGAACAGCAGGTATAAAATAATAATTTGTTTGTTTTTTTAGCGTGGTGCAAAAATCAGTATCAGATTTCTGTTGAAACGATGAAGGCTTTTATGTGTTATCTGTACTACAAGTTCAGAAATAATGAAACTTTTTTCCTAAAATTACGTACATAAATGGGATTTTTAGCCAAGAAAAGGAAATCAGAAGAAGAGTAGTTTGTTCTCTTGCCAAAAATGTCTTTCATTTCCCCTAGCATTTACTCACACTGTAAAATGTCTTAGAGTAACTGTTTACCAAACTCTAAATCTAACGAAAACAGCTGTGTGATGTTTCTTAATTTCTTTTTTATCAAGGGTTTTGATAACTTGCATTCAAGTATTACTGTAATTTGTGTTACCACAGGATGTCAGAACCTACAGTTCTGGACCAGAACCTAATTGTTCTGTGCCCTTTCTAAGAACAGAACAAAGATGGTCTGTACTAGAATAAACTCAGAGGTTTTATCTCATTCATATCCAAATGTAAGCTTTTTATGCTTCTAAAAAGTCTGTATGAAATATGATACACAGAGAATTATTTCTTAAATTAAAACTTTCCTTTTTTTTTTTCCATAAGGTTATAGAGACTTTTAAGGTAGAGTTACTGACCTGAGCAATAAAGTCTGAACAGAAGACAACTTACAGCATTTCTTGCTTTTAGTTTTACTGTTCACTATAAAATACAGTTCTACTACTAGGCTTGCAGCATTTTACCCTTTACCTCTTTTCTTTGTCCAGATCCTTTAGCGGATGTGTTTTTGTTGCTTTTTTTATCTTATATATTTCCTGACAGAAACTGCTACAAATTCAAAATTTGATTGTCACTCTTCTTCCAGGAGCTATGAATGATCAAAACCTGCCTACAATGTTGTGAGGATTAATGCTGGGTTGAAAAGTGTTGGTAGGAGTAGCACATTTCCTCAGGGAAATTCCTTCCAAGAACAACAGTCTCTGAATAAATAAACTGAACTTATTGGTATAATGCTCGTGAATGTATGGATTTGTTAGGATTGATGGTACACACAAACTCATTGTTCTGCTGTTGTTCTTTCTGTATGTGTTCTTCTGTATGGTGGTAACTGCAGATCAAGATTTTTAAAACCTTTTTTTTTTCTGAAATACAAGTTTTTCTTTCTATTCTTGGTTTTTAACTTCAGGTTGGAGCTTTTATTCTCTTTTATAAAATTGCAAAGTAAGGGCCAATTCTGGGCCAAAACTAGTATGATACAATACCCAGACTTGAAATGCTGATTTACTGGGGGGCACCAAAAAGTTGTTCTAGTACCACTGTTGCATCTAAAAGGTAAAAAATGGAATTGCTTTTACATCAAAACTTAGAATCAAATAAACTCAAGCTGTGAATTTACATTATGAATTAGCCTTTAACGGCATAACCATGTGAAGGCTTTTTTTCCTTTCTCCTGTTTATAAATATTGGATGAATCCACATTATTATCCTCCTTGTTCCTGCTGTCAGATTAAAGAATCAGAATCTGGAGGTAGAATTTTCTGATGGCTTTGTTCTGTGGTAATTGTGATTATATTGTTTGCGTTATACAAATGTAATTGTAGTTTGCTTTTTACAGTGTCCCTGTGAGGTCTAAGGAGGTTAACATTCTCTAACCTCTAAGGTTAACATCTACTAATATAACATGCAGAGGATATTGAATAGAAAAAGAGCAATTAAAAATGCTTATTAGGAAAGAAGGTTATGGTTGGCTCTATCTGTGTTATAATGAAACATCTATCAGAGGGTGCTTTTGGGCCCTGGAATTCCAGTGCTTGTACTTTTACATAATTTGAATGGTCCCTGGCATGATTTTGGCCACGGCAAGGTGTGCTTTTATCAAACAGCTGTAAGTTATGACAGGGCATGGGCTGTTCTTAGCAGTCTCCACACCAAGGTGAGTAGAAGTGTTTAAACAGCTGGAAGTGTCTGCTCCATGCAGCTGGTGTTTGTGCCAGGGAAGGTCTCCATGCTTGTTCAGCTGAGGTATCTGAATACACAAATGGCAAAGGAAGAACTTGGAACACTCTCACAGAACTTTGATGTGCCAATATCACCCTGGTTACTAAGAGAAATACGACAATATTTGGCTAATATAACCATGAGATTGAGGTTTGTCTTCCTATAATCTCCTGTAATCCTGATAACTTTGCTTGGCAAGGTATTGCTCAACTTCTGCAAGTTAAAAAGGTATCCTGTGGAACACAGCTTCCCTGGTGTGTGGTTGCTCCTCGGGGGGCTGCCTGTCCCAGGCAGTAAATGGAGAGGGGGCTACATAGCAGAGACAATATACAAAATCCTTGGAATTAGAGACTCTCATAATTATCATGTTCAAATGGCACATAAACCATTTTTATTTATTCTGGTATTTTCTGAGTTTGGAAGCATTATGGTTCAGACTTCACTCTTCTAGAGTGCCGAGGTATGTGTTATTCCATAGGAGGAGTTTTCTGGGGGTTGGTTTTGGTCTGTTTGGGGAGTTTGGTGGGTTTGTTTTGGGTTTTTTGGGCGTTTCTCTGAGTGTTACCAGGTTGTCCCCGCGGGGTCGCTGTCCCCGGCGAGCAGCGCTGCCGTGCGCGGGCCGGGCGCTGGAGGGCAGCGGTGCGCCGTGCCGGGATGGGGAAGGTGCTCCGCCGGTCTCCCTGCCTCCGCTCCTCTCTGCCGGGACACACACCCGCCACTCAGCACTTCTAGAGCAGGGAGAAAGGTGTCAGATACGTTTTTACATTAGCGGCAGAGATACCGTTTAATTTAAACCGAGCTGAACAATAATCGGCCACCCAGCTCTTGTCAGCGGTCACTGACTAGGTGTCTGTGAAGATTATGGAGGCTGCTTTGGTTGCATGTTAATTTCAAAGGATTTTTCTCTTCCAGATTTAAGCAGTATGGACAGAGCTGAAGATCCCACTGCTTCCCCTTCTGGCTATTATTATGAAGACCAGTGGAGGTCCAGAACACATTGGATCCATAATTTCAATAAATCAGATGATATAACTGAGTGCTTACAAGGAAAAGTAATCCACTTGTTTGGAGACTCTACAATAAGGCAGTGGTTTGAATATTTGACAGCATTTGTTCCAGGTAATTTTTTTGTTATATAGCTTTGTCCTTAAGGACCTTTACAAGGCCTTATTTCTCACATCTCAGACACAGAGCTGGTTTTACTAAGTGACAGTGACAAAACAAAGGAAGAGGAAAGACAAAAACTCATTAGAAGTCCTGGCAGACAGCCAAATGTTTGAGCAGACACTGAAAACGTGTAGGCCTTGTAAATGTGGCCATCAGGTATCTGCAAAGTCCTTGGAACAGGACTGCTGCTGTGGTTGTGAGTTAAGGTGGCCACCCCAGGAGGCTTGGCCACGTGGGTTGCCTTTGTAAGGCCTTGCAGCATCCCAGTCACTGGAGAGATTTTGGAATGAAGTAGCAAATTGCCTCCATTGCTGTTTATATGTTTTGGGGCCCTTTTCCTTATTCAAGTTACTTAAACAGAAGGATTTCAGTAGACAATTAAATATTCCTGCCTCCCTCATCCCTTTCAACCAATTGAAGTGAAAAAGCACTTCAGTTGTGTTGGAATACAGTCTTTGAGCTGTCTTAATTCCTGCAACTTAAAGTAATCTTTCAATTTAATGGAGTCCTAAAATTGCTAGAAGGGTTCTTTTTAACGCTGGATTCAGAGAGTAACAATGACTATTTGGAAAATTTCTTTTTTATAAGAGAAAAGGAAATAGTTTGGGAAACTTGGAAAAGGCATTGACAGCTTTATGAAATCCAAATGTGCTGTCCTGCAGATTTCAACCCCCATAAACTCCACTCTGAAAAATGATGCTTGCTTCTGTTTAATTTTAGAGTTCTTTGAAATATGTTTAGATTTCCTTATCTACTCCTGCTTTGCCCTGTGGTCCACGCATCTTGTTGACAGTTTGAAGTTCTTGCACCATCTTTCACTAACACTTGCTCCTGGGCTTTCAGATCTAGTGGAATTCAACCTGGGGAGCCCGAAGAATGTGGGCCCTTTCATGTCTGTGGACCTGAAGCACAACATCCTGCTGAAGTTCCGCTGCCACGGGCCGCCCATCCGCTTCTCGACGGTGTTCAGCAGCGAGCTGCGCTACATCGCCAACGAGCTCAACAGCATCGTGGGGGGCAGGAACACCGTCATAGCCATAACCATATGGTCCCACTTCAGCACCTTCCCCGTGGAAGTGTACATCCGGCGGCTCAGGAACATCCGCAGAGCCGTTGTTCAGCTGCTGGACCGCAGCCCCAAGACTTCAATCGTCATCAGAACCGCTAATGTTCAGGAGCTTGGGCCAGAAGTGAGCCTCTTCAACAGTGACTGGTATTCCTTTCAGCTTGATTCTGTCATGAGGAGAATGTTCTCAGGAATTGCTGTGCACTTTGTGGATGCTTGGGAGATGTCTGTGGCTCATTACTTGCCACATAATCTGCACCCTAATGAAATAATTGTCAAGAATCAAATAGATGCATTTTTATCTTATGTGTGCCCTCTGCAAACTTAGCACAGATGGGTATCCCTATGTCGTCTTTAGCTATAGCCAAAGTACACTTGCTCTTTTGAGCTGTGGAATGGGGCTGGATGATATGGAGGAGCTCTGGGTACTGTACTTGCATGCAGGATAAGTTGGGTGGCCTTAAGTCTGGGTAGCTGTGAAGGGTGGTAAAGAGGAGTTGACTCTTCAGGCCATGTCTTCCTGTGAGGTTGATTCCTTCAAGTTTATCATTCATACCTGAGATTATTAGAGAGCACCTTAAATGAAATTGGCAGGATTCAATAAGAAACTTATTTGGGTTACGAGCTTTACTAGTTGTCTGCACTGTACGCCTAATTTAATCCACGTGACACTGATTCTGTTGCCAGGGTCGTGTTTCTCAGAACAGTGTGTGAAACCTGCGAAGGATTTTGGGAATGGTCTTTCAGCATTGCAGAGCTTAAGGGATGTCTCCTCCGATTGTGTGTCAGAGAAGCAGAGTGTCCTTGTTTGTGTCCTTGTTTCAAAGTCCTAATTAGAAACATGAAGGGAGTGTACTGAAGTCACAAATAAGGAAGTACAATCACAATATCTGTAGAATTAAGTCATGAAGAATTTGATGAAATTTAATCAAACACACGAATTCGGCACTTTTGTTGTTTACAGATGGCTGCTAAATAGTGCAAATAGCCAGTATTTTAGTTTGGTTTCCTGTACTACTGAATTTCTTTTGAGCTTTGATACACTGTCTACTTCTTGATTTGTTGTGAGGATATGCGTGTTTTATGACCTCAGTGAAAACACTGTCTCAGGCAGTTTCTGCAAGTTCGAGTTGCGGGCTGGCCTACTTGAAGCTTAAAGCATTTGCCAGTGAAAGTGTTTCATTTGCCAGTGTCAGTGTTTCCATTCCATTGGAGTTACAGCTCTTCCCTTATGGCCCTGCGAAGCCGGGCTGCCCAGAGTGTCTCTGGTACATCCTTCATACGCCGTGTCTGGATGGGGAGCCCCAGTGACCCCAGGGCCCTTGGTGTGCTTTGGCAGTGGTGGTCAAGGCCATGCAATGGCTCCTCTTCAGGGTCTGGCAGTTCTGTCATTTCTTCATGAACTTCACTGCTGCCAGTACAAAAGGTGGAATACCCTACCCCAAAAGCCAAGCGCGCCCAGGGTTGCTTTTATTTATCTGCTTGGCACAGACCCAGGTTTGCTGGGCTGACAGCTGGTGGCTCTCCAGCCTCCTGGCCTGGCATTTCCTGCTGCTTATTTGATTGAGCCTGTCTACAGTTTTAACTAGAAGCACTTTGGAAACAGTTTTTTATTAAACTCAACTCCCAAATTAAACAGCAGAGAAGTGTTCCATGCTTAGTTTTGGTCCCACTCAGGCCGGTTTCTTCACTGGCTTGTATCAAAACCAAATTGAATCTTTGTGAGCAAACTGAGAAGATTAATAAGGCAAATTGGCAGGTTGCAAAGAGTGAAATAATCAAAATGTCTTTATGTTAGAAAAGTTTTACCCTTTTTAAGGTTTGCTGCTCTCCTAAGGAGGTTTGTGCTCTTATTGCCAGGGCCCTAAGAGAGCCAGCGCTACCAGCGTCAGCAACAGTGCTTCTTATTGTGTTCATTTTAAGGGGCAACTGAGAAGTGGTTAAAAAACAAATATAAATGATTTTAGCATGTAAAAGGCATCAATACTATCCATCTATAAAGTTAACAATTTTAAAATGTTTAAGCATGTCTGGAGGAATTGTGTACACTGAAATAGCACCTATTCTTAGCTTTTCAAATCAACAATTAAGAGATCCAATTTGCTGGTTCCTACTGACAGCTGCCTCACACAGCATCTGCCCATACATTAGCATTAGGTAACTATTTCTTACTTTAATATGGTAATGGTAATTTATCCACTGCTAAAAAGAGGCCACACCAATTCAGGTCTGGGAAAGTAAACTACCACAATGGAAAATTACCTTTCATCTTTTCCAGGTGTGATTTTTAAAATAGGGAAAGACTTTCATCCTGAATAACAACTCTATCCTAATAATGCTCATGGAAATAGGACTTTAGACTTACTTTGAAGGAAACTACTTAACTTGTGGACTGACCATTAGGTTTAACTCATAAAGCCATATTGTGTGTGAAAATGTTGTGGCTGCATGTGTCTTCTCTGGGTGTTGTAGTACTTGCTACTGCTCCTAAACAGCAGCTTTATATCACTGTTAGCTACCAAGCACAGAGAGAGAAGACAATATTCTTTTGGATGCTTTGACAGTTGAGGGAAAGAGAACAGGGCTGTTATTAACAAAGGTGTCTAATTGCCTTCTGGTAGACCCTCATCCTTTAGATTAATTAGATTAATTTTTTAGTAACAGATGAACTAACTTATCAGTAATGAACTTCAGGGAGATTGCCAGTTGGTTTAGAATGAGGATGAAGATTTTATTTCTTTGGGCTCTAAAATAGACAGGGAAGAGAAATGAAGAAACTGAGGATTTACTCGTGTTTGGGGACACTGTGCTTTTAGATGTTATTCAGGTGATCTATGAATGATTTTTCATTTCTATTCTCATCTTGTTACCATCACACCAGTTGTGTATGTATGGGATATGCAAACACAGAAGCAATAAAATATTTTTAAATCAGTTTCTTTAAACTTTTAAGTGGATTTTAATAGGGACTTAGGTTAAGATGTTGGTTATTTTTGAAGTTACTTGATGTGAAACGGGACTGGAAAGGAATTTTTCAGCTTCTGTTAAGTATCTTCCTTGACACATAAAAAAACTAATTCACAAGGTTTTTCAAAACCCTGTTGGCCTTTTCTTTCATTTTTCTTCCTTTGAAAGGAAGAAATTGTGTTATTTTTGATATTTTCATTGTTGTGCTGATCATTTTGATTATTAATCTTTCAATAGATACTTTTTAAATTTCTTAATTTTAAATCCAGCTGTCTCAAATTCCAGTGAAAGAAACTATTTTTGTGTTTGTTAGAAGATTTCAGAGTAATTTATTTATAAAACGAGTAAACTCCATTTTATATTTATTAGTGTTGCATCGTATTATTTTGAGAGTCTTGTCTCATGTATATCTTCTTAGGCTGATTTCTTTCTACTCGAAATTTAGTAAAAATGTGAGTTGAATTGTTGATGAGGAGGGAGGACAAAAAGCAGAAGTTTCCCTTTTTTCAAGTTTTCAATTGCTTCTAATTTCATCTGCAATGCAGCACTACTTCATGAGATTTAAATCACCATTTTACATTGTTCTACTTGTTAGGGGTAAGCAATTAAAAATGGAAACTTTGCTTACCACAAGTGTCTGTGCAACTTTTAAGGTACTACAGGTGACAATTTCATGTGTACATGACGAAAACAAAGGTTTGAAATTGTCTTCTAGAGGGGTGGGGGATATTGGGGTTTTGCATTGGTTTTGTTGCAGAAGTGTGAGTTAAAAATGAATTCTTCCATTCATGACAGTTTAAGTAACAGCAAAAAACTTCAATCACAAACATGTTTTTCATTTATAAAGCACTTACTAAAGTCCAGATCATTTAATACATGTTTGGACTGTTTGGAAGGCTCTTACTCTCTGTTGGGAGCAGTGAAAACTCTGTATGTTGGAGAAAGAACTTGTTTTTTTCTAATATATGTATGTTATTGTAATGCTTACAATATGCAGAAGGCTCTATTGTCTTATTTCCTGATGTGATCAGAAAAACAATTTAAATAGCCAAAAAAACTCAGAGAATGAAAAGTTCCTAATAAAGAGGGCAAGTTTACTTGAACCATTTAATCTGATTTAGTCTCAGTTTATCTTCTTTGCTGTAACCCTGCGTCCTTTATATTTTTATAGCTGCATAGTGATTCCCTTAGTTTTACCTATTATATTTTGTGCTGTGTGTTGGGTAGGAGTTTCACACTATGGTTTATAGATTAAATTCATTCTAAGTGAATTTTTTTTTTTAGGTGATTTGTATTTGGAGAGGAGTGATTTGTGCTGGACATGAGACCTAGCACTAAACTATACTGATGCTTCCCTCCATTGGTGTATCAGGCCTGGCGCATAATAAAAGCTTGTACATAATCTAGGCTTCTTCTTTGAGGGGTTTTGCAGCCCAACTGACCCCCAGGAAATCCTTAAACCACTTCATTTAAAAAAAAGGGTGAAGAGCAGATGCAGCATGGTCATTGCTTCTCTATTATGAACGGTTTTTACTTAAATAATGGAAAAAAAATTGGGGATAGATGTGTCCTGTGAGTCAGCCGCGTGTTGAAGGGCTGTAGGGCACCCTGCGCTGGCAGGCTGTGTCCACTGCCCCGTGAGCCCAGGGGCTGTGTTCGCAGGGTCATGGGGACAGGGAGGGAGGGAGTGGCTGCCTGGCAGGGACTGGGGAGTCTCTGGGATGTCCTAAGAGTAGAGGATTTGGGAGATGTCCACTGGCTTGCCCTGGAGTTAGCTTGCAGCCAGGGCTTGCAGCTGGGAAAGTAGTGAGCAGGGTGTGATGCCCTTTGTGCTGATTCCTGACGTATATAGCCAAAAATAGCCCGTTTGACTAGGCTAAAAATCCCTGAATGACCAAATCCTCCCAGCTAGGAGAGAGTGCTGAGGCAGCATTGCCAAGTATTTGTTCTGTTTTTCTGTTCCTCTCTCATTCCGTGGTGCTTGCTGAAGGGGGCAGGGTAGGGGCAAGGGCCAGGGCTGTGATCTGGGTACTGCTCATACATTCCTCCTGAGCACAGAGCTGGGGCCATGGCCCAGCCTGCTCTCGCCAGTCCCGATGGCCTGAGGGGACAGGGTAAAGGCAAAGTAACTTCTTCCCAGTGTTTGGCTCTGGAAACTGCATTGAAGCATGCTGCCATCATGTCCAACCTACTCAGCCTTCACTCAGCCAAAAACGAACAAGAGCGGCTGCAAAGTATGAGCTGCTTTTGAGTGTGGTGTTAGGTCAGGCCCCAGGCCTCCTCAGAGGGGAAGTGGGAGTGGGGAGTAGGATAGAGAGGGGAAGCAAAAGAGTAGGACGCAGTTAAGGAAAAACAACATGCAAAGGTCTTCCTGTGTGACACCAAGGGGGAGAAGAAAGTTGGAAATTTGGTCATGTGGAGATTTCCAAAGGCAGTACCAATTGTGTGGGACAGACTCACTCCTCCGAGATAGCACACTGAATGCACATAGATGTATTGGTCCACATGTTTTTAAAAAAAGGAACAGTTCTTCCCACCCAGGCTGCTCACCCACCTCTTCCTCTATGCCCTCCTGACAGTGATGACACAGCAAGCGTGTTAGGTTCCAAACTCTGCTTAACGTTGGTTTGAAGCCATGTGTGTTGTGTTCTCACATGACTGTAGATGTAACAGATATCATTGCAGGGGAACTTTTCAAAAGAAACCCGAAGCATTTGTAATCAAGATAAGGAGGAGTTTGCAGGCAGATTTTTATCATGTGCCAAGTGCTCCTCAGAGGCTGTGGTGACTCAGAGGAGCCATGTAACTTGCCTGAGATAGCATAGGTTGCTTGGCAGGGCAGGGGCTTGAGCCTCATCCATCAGACACAGGGACAGGAGGCTCACCATGGCTCCTGGGAAAAAGCCAAAACAACGTGGTTTCTGATCCGGTTGGAATGGGGCTTCTTATGTTCATGCCATGGTTTAGCCCTGCATCCCCAGTAAGCAGCGTGTAAGGTAACTTCTAACACTAGCTGTCCTACTGACGGTGCAAGATAATGTATTTGAAATCAGGAAATGTTTTATGTCCTTGTATCTGGATCTTTGCGTTTTCCTGAATTGTTAATTCACCGCAGTGCTTGTCACCCAGACCTGAACTTCCATGTAAGGGAATCTAGCTTGTATCTGGGCAGTGATTCTAAAATCCTGTCCCAGTTACTGTGTCCTCCTTCACTGTTGGTGTTGCTAGTCTCCCATGGGCATATTCCGTAGCCTTGTGGGATGATGCAAACTGGTCTGCTCTGAGTCTGTCATGGTGAACTCTACAGGAGCTTCTCTGCTTGGAAGGAGAAGGAGGGATTTTGTGGGGCAGTGCTAGAGCACTGAGTGTATGAGTTACTTTCTGTGAGCACCAGATTGTGGTGTGAGCACGTCACTAAAGCTAACTGAAAGTGCAAGATGCCCTCCCCCACATCCCAACTCTGTCAGCTGGCGTGGGCTTAATAGATTAATCCCTTAATGAATGTGGCCAGAAAAGGGCTTTGAGGCACTGAAAAAGAGTCTGGGATGACTCTCAAAAGAAAAACATAAGCCACAACATACTTGCCTTGGTGGTGGTTTGTTTCTAACTCTTGTGTAGTTTGTGTTTTGAAAACAAATGTCACCAATACCACTGAGGCTCTTTGACTTGACGTATGTTTGAGAGTGAAATCAGCTGATGACATGGATTTGATAACTCTTAGATTGAAAACTATGCTTCAGAGAATGATTTCCTCCCCCCCCCCAATACTCTTTTAAATCTGATTTTTTTTTTTCCCTAAGCCACAAAAGGATGGAGAGAAGTTAACTTTACCAGGATAGAATAGTACATCTCAAGTTAGTTCTTTCTGCAACATAGAAAATTAAGCAGTGTCTGTGGTCTGAGAGCAAGATGTAATGTGACAGTCAGTGTTCTCTGGGTCAGCCATCCATTAAATATTTTGTCCCCTCCAATTTTTACTCTCTCCTTCCCTAGTCACTTCTGAAAATGGACAAGTACTTTTCACCCTTTGCCCTTGTGCCTCTGAAGGCACCTGTTTTTTGGTTTAGTTTGGTACAGGGCTGTCCCTTTTCCCTCTAAATCTCTGCTGCATTGTTTGCAATGACCAGGAGTGTTTATGTGACAAGGACAATTCCTCTGCTGCGGTGTGGCAGCTCACTCTGAAGGATCTCACAAAAGAGCTTCTAGGTGAGACATGCCTGTGGGAGTGCAGTATGTGAGAGGCATGGCAGAAGTGACTTTCACTTCACCTGCAGTGAAAGAACCATGACAAATTACAGGGTTTTTCCCTTCTTACCATCCTGCAGTCAGTTCTTTCCACTCCTTCCTACCCCTTGGTTTTCCCTGAGCTGGGTGAGTCGTGTTTTCCAGTCCTGCCTGCCCTCTTTTCTGAGTCAGCTTCTCTCAGGGAATTGTTGCTTGCTCTTGGCAAGGAACCTATTTCTGTCTCTAGCTGTTTCTTCCTTCTCATGGTTTCATATCTTTCTGCTCCACATTTGTATTTTTTCCCTGTGTATTATTATTATTTGCTTTTGCTGCACCTTGCTTTTGCCCTTGTTTTGATAAGTTATATTAGAAAAAGAAAGTTACTTTACTGAAAAGAATCTCCTGTCATAAAAATTCAATTAAAAATTTCAGGTGCTCCAGTAACAAGCAGATATTATAATTACTTTACATTGTTTAAATTGTGTTCAACGTATGTGTATCATGTATCTTCCAATCCCAGAAGTTTCATATCTGCTGGTTCAAATGTAGGTTCCTTATATTAACACATTTCTTCCTGACGTCCTGTTGCCTCTGTTCTTGTGTGCAACAAACATTGTTACAGGCAGATATTTTCACTTCTGGCTGGAGTGGTGACTTTGCATCCTGCCCTGCCACATATCAGCCGTGGTGTTTTTACTTTTCCTGTCTTTCTTTTCTTGTCAGACTTGGATTTTCCTTTTCTTTGAAGCATGTATTACCTCTTTGCACAGCTGAGTGGTGCCCAGGAGGAGGCTGACCTCCATCACATCTCCAGCTGATAACAAATGTCCCCCATGATTTTTGGAATCAAAGCACCTGAGCTGCCCTAACTCCAAAGGCAGTGGCACCTGGGAGAAAGGATGAGCCCAGTGGTACTCCAGGTGCTGCTCCTGCTGCCTGTGGGGTTGGATGGCCATCCGTGCCTCTTTGGGGCTGCAGCCTTCCCTCTTTGCAAAGAGAGATCTCGATACCTTGTGAAGGCACTCAGAAGCCCCTCAGGTCCCCAAAGGCAGCAGGTTTTGTTTCACAGCTGCTGCAGGAGAGGGCAGGGCAAGGGTCCGGATGAGGCATCGCCCTGACGTGCTTTAGACAAGACTGAAGTCACCACGGGCCTTCAGTGAGCAAACAAACACCAGCCCCAGCTGGAACAAACCATCCTGATTTCAAAGAGAAGTATCGAGCCCATCAAGATTATCGGTTGAACATGTTCCAGTGATACAATACATCTGCAAAAAGGAAGGTGGAGCCCACGCAGCGTTTCCTGCCTGCAGGGGGAAGGTTTTGAATTTATCACCTTTGGGATAGAGATGTTCTCTCCTACCTCCCTCCTGCAGCTTGCTGGAGCAGGACAAGGGTGGGGATAAAGCGTGAGGATGTTCTGTTTGTGTTCCAGAGAAGGAGGCACTGGGAACACAATGGGCAGGAACAGCAGTGGTCTGGTGCCTTTGCCTTGTTGGTGGCAGCTGCTGGAAATTGTATCAGCATTTGGGAAGGGGCAGCACAAGGCACTGAAAGTGAGGGGTGTTTGCTCTGAAAAGATTTGGGTGTCCTGTTCTTGCTCACCATGTTTGATATGTGTGGTGAATCCTGGCCCATGCCACTGCTGAAGGGAGAAGGCATTATGGATGGATTTACACACGTTTTAGTAAAATCCAGGACACATTTTTTATACTGAAGGTTGTTTTTATCTACTGGAGCAGATGACTCTTTCACACCTGATACATCTGTGACAAACGGGGATACTTTTTTCCTTTTTATTTTGTCTCTTTTTACACATGTCCCCCTTCCCATTTTAACCAGGCTCCCGGCTGTATGGAGCTTTCACACTCACACGCTGTGAAACTCACTCCAGCCTTTCCGAGGGCAAAGTCCTGCTGAAAGCCAGACAGTTGCCAAGGAGGGGTGTTTGTCCTGCACCACCTCCCAAAGGCTGCAGCTGGTTTTTTTCCTGTGGGACACTGCATCTCTCTCACTTCCTATGTGAATGCTATGCAGGCACCTGCTTGTCCAGTTTACCCTGTGGTGCCAAGACAGAAAAGGGACACTGAGATGCAGCTTAGTGCCTGTGGCCATACAAGAAGCACTTCAGGCAAGAGGTGGGCAAGGAGAACTTCCTGGCAGGAAGGAAATCCCACTGGGTTATACCCATAGGTTTCTCTTCACCCCATTGTTGCACAGCACTTTTTCATTATTCTTACCTCATATCTGTTTTCTAGATCCTTTTCTGGCAGTGTTACGCCAGCCTGGGATTTCCTGCCAGCCTCTTTGGCAGGGGAATGTCCTCAACCAGGGCTTACCCCACCTGGGAAATTCCATTGTGCAGAAAAAGTCCAGGGAGCCACACTCACGCCACTGTCCTCCTCCACCCTGCTTCCTCTCACATGTCACAACATCCCCGTTCCCTTCCTGTTAACCAGAGCCAAAAGATAAGTGGTGTGTGAGCCACTGCACTAAAGGTGCCCCATGGCTACTCAGACGGGACCTGAAAGAAACTTGTGGGGCGTTGTTTAGGGTTTTGGGGTTTTTAGTTTTTTGGTTTTATTTTTTTTGGTTTTTTTTTTGTGAACAGAAAGCTAAAGTAAGCAGGACTTTTGTGAGGGAGGGAAAGAAAAATTTCCTTACCACTGCTTCTCTGTTTCATACCTTTAAACCTCAGAGGAACTTCTCAGTCATTCACACAGGCATGGCCATAAGGAATGATTAGTTGCCATTGGGGTGCAAAGAACTGGCTTGTTTTCCATAGAACTATTTCTAACTTCGCTCCTCCTAACATGAAGGTATGCTGGTATAACTTTACTTGATTTATTGTTTAAAAAAAACCTAATTGATTGAAACAATGTTGTCTTCTCATAAGTTTTTTAATTTGTAATAGCCTTGCAAGTGGCTTGTGCTATAATTATCTGTGTGTGTTTTGGGTTGAGTATGGATGAAAGGTTGGCTTTTGGGTAATGGGTACAGCCAAGAGTGAAAAAACCATAAAGAATGGTGGGATTTTTGGAAACCCTCAGTGAATCTGGTAGCAAAATACTACTAAATAGCTTAGCTGGACTACTCTGGGCAACTCTCTCTGAAACAATCTGCATTTTTAGGGGAGGATGTAATAGCTTTCTACTGGATGGATGGATGGATGGATGGATGGATGGATGGATGGATGGATGGATGGAAAGCTAAGCTTTGAGAGTACTGAAAGGAAGAAGCATTGTTAGTGAAAAAAGGTGTTTTGTGTAATCTTGATTAGAATTCTTTCCTGGCAGCTCATCAGTAATTTTGGAATAACAGAGCACCATCAGCATATGAGCTTGACAGCTTCAACAGGACAGTAGTAAACTGTCATGGTGCAGTGTGAGACAACACAGGGAAGCGTATAAAAATAGGGATCTAGGCCGACTTTCTTGCAATTCCAAAAAAAAATCTGTGGGAATGAAAAGAAGTAAATTTAATGAGCTTAAAATTCACTTAAAATTTTGTTATGCTAAGGGGTTTAATAAACCAAACCATAAACTTCTTTTCATCGCCTGGCGAGCGTTTCCCTGGCTTACCACAGGAGGTTGATTATGCAGCACCCCGGTTCATTAACCGTGCCCGTCTCTGGCAGGCAGGGAGGGCAGCTCAGCACCAAGAGTCTTGCAGAGGATCAAATGTGGTCTGGTTTTCAGACCCCAAATGTTTGGGGGTACGTGTGAGCCATGATGACACTGGAGACATGAGTGCCACCAGGGGTGGATAGCTCAAATGTACCTCAGATGGAAACCAGGTGATTTCAGCTGGGACGTGTAGGTTTGCTGGAGGCACAGAGAGGGCAGGGAAAAAGAGACACCCTGGACTCTCTCTCATCCAGACTGAGTGACCATTCATGACACCTAGGGCATTGAAAAGAAGGCTATGTTTCTGCTCCAAACAAAGCTCCAGTATCGCTCTGTGATCACGTTCCAGCAAGTGATTTTTATTTCCTTTCTTTTTTTGCTCGTTAGATTTCTATTTACTTTCTTTGCAGCAAGCCACATTTCCTGTTGCATTTGGTGGCAGTGGGTGGTAGTAGGGGAGGAAATGCCCTCTGTCACGGGGAACAAGCACCAGCCGAGCCCTGGGCTGCTTGGGGCAGCCCTGCAGCCTGCCACCCTGGAGGTTGCGATTGGGATATCATCATCATCGTCATTGTCATCACTATCATCATCAGTTGCTGGAAACAGGTAAACAGCTCAGCACCAGCAGTCCTGGGTACTGGGGAGCTTTCTTTCCCATCCCTGGGCTGCTCAGAGCAGCGGGGTGGCAGGAATAATCCTATCCCTTACTTTGGCTTTGCCTTCTGCTTCAGCCCAAGTGGTCTGACCTGGCTTTGCTTCTCAGCTGGACTTTTGAGAGCAGCAAAACTCAGTCCTGATGCTGCTGCTTAGAAACCCCCATGTGATTGATGAGTTCCCAGTCACAAACTCCTGAGACAAAACGTGAAAGGTAGAAACAAGAGCTGCCTTTACTTTTGCTTTCTTCTTAAGAAATTGGCAGGAAATTAAAAGGAAACTTAAACATCCATGGGCTGGCTTCTGTGGAGAGCAGCGTCCTGTCAGACAGGATGTGTCTGGCTTTGGAAGGTGTCTTTTCCCAGCTGGGAACTGGAGGAGGGAGCCAACGCCTGGGAACAGAGCTCTGCACGGTGCCCCACCAAATCAAAGAGTTTATTTCCAACTTACTTGATGTTTTATGCTAACTCGTGCATGATTTACATATTACTGTGAAGTTGTCATTACTGTCATGGATTTCTCTCTAAACCTGTAGCAGGGGGCTGTTAAGTCTATAGAAAGAACAGAGTATTTGGATCCTTTCCGTGATATTTATATATTTTATGCAGACACAGGACATCTGTGATTGAGACTTGTGGGACAGCAAATTCTGACCCATAGGTGGAGAGGTATTGTCCCAGCACACATTTAACTGAAGATAAAAGCTGCCCTAGTAGATGCAGTTCATCCTAAGCACCAGGAGAATTTTTGTACCGCTGTTTGGAAGTGACCTAACATTTTCCCTACCATAATAAAATTTTATTTGTCAGCCTTGATTTAGGTGCTTTTTTAAATGAGAAAATTCCGTGTTTATAGAGTCTTTGTCTGACTAATGGAGGACAGCTCTGTATCTGAATTTCAGGACTTTCCCAATGGTCATATAGGCATGTATTTTGAAAGAGCTGGGATTTCTCTAGTTTATGGATGTCTGAACTGAAGACATTTAAGCTCTGTCAGCTGGAAAACACAGTGAAATAAGCTCAAGACATTAGATGAGGGTGTTCCCTTCAATGATCTCTACAGTGTCAACATGCTACAAGTGCTTTTTACTGGTTGTCTTGCTTCTGTCTGGACTTTCCTGCTTGTTGGTCTGCACCCTTGAGCTGATGGTATGCACACAGGATGTGTAGGATTGTGCAAATCAGTGCTGAGGCTTCCTGCAGGTGTTGATCCTGCCATGCAAGTGCTGCACAGGTGGGCTGTATAAACACTGACATTGTGCCTGGGGTTTCTGGACTGGTCAGCTGTTAGACCTGCTGTCTGAGAGATGTGACTGGTTTGCCATACCCAAGAAGAGCACAGATTTTCAAAATCTGCCTAGACAATGTTTTTGAGTGGAAAAATGCGTGTTTGAGAAGCCTGGGTGTATGGCAATCTTAATCTTAGGTAGCTTACCTGCTACTGCACACAAACTGAGTCTAGGAATGCAAGTGTCTGGGTTGAGAGCAGTTAAAAAAAATCATGTTTTTCTAGGTTCTAATCTCACTTTGGGAGTTTTTCCTCCCATTCCTGTGCTGAAGTGCTGAGTGGCAATGAGAATCGGGATGGCTCTGAAGTTCCTGTTAGAAAGTGGTTTCATTTTACAGGTGGTTGAAGTGGTTCTTGTTTGTGGAAGGTAGGAACATTGAAATCAAAGTACACCAGAGCCTAACTCACCTACTGTGCTCGCAACACATGCTCCTGCATCTGACAGCAAGAACATGAAATTAATATGGGCTATATGAATGTCATGTTTTGGCCCAGGTTGATCGTCTGGGTTAGGAGGAAAAATGTCTTCAGCATGAGCAACAAGGAAAACTGATGCTGACCCCTCCAAACCTACACTGAGTCTCCCTAATAGCACTGAGAAACTGTGCCAGCTCCCTTTCTAAGCTGGAATACCACAACAAGTCACGTAATTTGAGGCAAGAACGTGCACTCTCTACCTCATCTGTGTGCACACAGTATCCTTTATAGGGGAGGTATGACGTTGCCCTTTGCTATGGGGAAACAGCTCCTTGTTTACACGCTGTGACATCAGTGGTGTGTGTATTTCCCAGCCATGTGTTCCTGCTGCAAGGCACTAATGAACTAATGAGATAGGTGAGCTGCTGAGAACGCCTGACTAACCATGGCAGTGAGTATGTTGGGAGGAATGTCCCCAAACACGAGGTGTATATATACACGGAAACTCTCTGCTTTCACAGAACTCAGATCCACTCTGCCAGCTTTGCAACACTTGCTGGGGTTAGGTTTCTATTCTTCTGTACTGATTTCAGCTGTTTTATATACACAGTGTTGAAGGATCTACTTAGGAGCAACCCACTTTTTAAAAAAAAAAAATTACTTTTTTTTTAATATAAAACAGCTTGAGAGAAAAAAAAGTAGAATTGAAGGTATTCTCTGGATCAAAGGAGTAAGGCCCAAAATAAATATGTTAAATAAAAAGTCCAAGTTTTTATTTAATATGAAGAATTATACATGCCCCCTTTTGATGTTCAGGTTAATTCCAGAACGTCAGTCTTGGAGACCAAAGTCTAGGAAAAATGTAGCAGTACAAGTATAGCAAAGAGGGAAGAAAAGTCCTCTGTAGCAGCTTTTAGAGTAAAACTTTGTCATGGACCACTTCCAGTCTGCTGACAAGTGCTCTCCAGAACTGTTACAGCAAACGCAGGTACAGACCCTGAATGTTCTCTGCAAGTGGATTAGCTCCTGAGATTTTACCTCTGTTTTTCTCAGTGCCAGTCTAGAAGCAAACTGAGTGTTGTGCTGCATGGTTTGGGAGGTGTGTGCTATTGGAAGTGCTGCTGGGGTGCAGAGGTGTGGTGGCAGCATTCACACACCTCAACTCACAGCCTGCAGCAGGAGTCACAATTACACCCAGTGGAGAGTAAGGCACGTTTGACATCAACACAGCAAATATTCACTCGCATTAAGCAACTGGATTGTAAACTACCATTTTCATGTCCAGTTTAAGAAATACCATTAAGGTTATGCTGCTCCAGAAACATGTTGCAAAATCAAGTTCTTGTTACTAGTAGTTTGTGCTCTGGCACTTCACCTAGAGGCTATCCCTTATTCCATGCTGCTGCTTAGGATAGGCTGAGGAGGGAGATTTATTCTGTTCCCATACCTGCTGAACCGTGGGCTGCTCTCAGAGCTGGCATCTTCCTCACTCACACAGGGAGGTTGTACAGTGTGCCTGGCAGAGTGACTACGTGCTGCTCTACAGGGAAGTCAAAACTCCACTTACCAGGCTTGCTTTATTCATTCATTTATTTATTTAAAGCCTACATTCCCTATAGCGTTCACTGCATCTTTTCTCTGTGCTTGTTCTGATTAGGATAGCAAAGGGGACACACATGAGCTTGATTAGCCTTGATGTTTAGCTGGTGGTAAAAGTCTAAGGTGTTGGTATTCAGAAACTCTTTGTTTCTGTAATGAGACCCCTACCCAGCAAGCACAAGACAAGTGGATTTTGGTTTTCTTCTCAGCTGAGTTTTTTCTCGATCCCATTGAAGTCTCTCGTGGGTGTGCACAAGTCACACTCTCAAAAGGTATTTCATTAATCAGGTATATTGGATTAACCTAAACCAAGAGTGATTGCTTTTAATGCTGCAATACTGGGCTGTACTCTGAAGGGAGGGAAGAAACAAGAGTTTTCAGAAACAAGTGCATTCTGTTTCTTTTTTGTTGTTATTTGTGATACCAAGATAAGCCTATCTCACTTTTTGCAGGTGTATGTGAGAGTGGTTTCAGGCCAAATGCTGCTGCTAACAGCCACTAGTTGGCATTATTGATACATCCCAGTAGGTGGTTTTGCAATAAAAACATGGGCAGGGAGCACTTGGGGAGCTGAGGTGGCTGCCTTGTGCTCACCTTGCAGCCTTCTCCAGCTCTGAGGTTGGTGGGTTACACTGAGCTACAGCTCAGAAGAAGGCTGAAACCAGCTGGATGCCTTCCCAAAGAGAAGAGGTGACAAGTGCTTTTTTTTTTTTGGTCACCACCTTGCCCCAGAGGAACTTACTTTGGTTGAAGATGACTCACAGGGTTTTGGTCACCACAGATGTTACGTAGTGTTTGGGCCAAAACCCAAAACCCATTAATGCTCAAGGTCTGCAGCATTAATAATTACAGTTTGTGGATGTAGCAATAATTTACCAGTAACTGTCATAGAAGCACTCTGAGAACACAGGGCTGCTGTGAGCCAGCTCATCTTGTGCAACTGATGGGTGTGTGTATATTTTTGAAAGAGCCTTTTGTTATGGAGCTTGGTGGAATTAGACTTGCCTTAATCTGCTTTGATTTATGCCAGGAGACCTGATAAGATGCCACGGATGAAACAAGCACAAGCTGAGCTATCAGAGTGCTGCCTGAAATGGATTTTGCTTGGAAAAAGGGAGATCAAGTCAGCAATTCAACCTTCAGGAGAACAGAGACTTGGGAATAGAAGAGAAAAAGAAATGCCGTGCTCTCTTTAGGGAAAAAACCAAACACAAACTCATTAAATTGTTTTATAGAATAGTTTTCATTTATATGTAGAGACTAATCTCCAATTAAATCCATTCCAAAATTGTTATTGAATAGCAAGGATAAAGGTGCTGCCTGTCCCTGCCTGCATGTGGTTTAGGGACCTTCTACAACACAGAACTACAATGAGACAAATCCACTTTTGCTTTGAAATCTGTTTTACTCTCAACATTTTAAAGTGAATGGCAGGCAACTGTGATGACAAATCCAATTTTCTGGATTATCAACCTCTCAGATTTGCGTTACCATCTGCTGGTTAAAGGACAAGATGCACTTTACAGTAGTTGCAGACCCTCCTGTGAGATTAAAATGAGTGGCTTTCTGGGCTCCCTGGCAGGGATGAAAAGGCAAGGGTCCATTGGTGGGATTCACTTTGGAAAGCTGAGTTGTGGATCCTCCTCACAGCCCTTGAATGTGCAAAGAACACTTGTGGGGTCCAGGATCTCTGAGCACAAAGTGCTTTTCAATGAGGAGACACTTAAAAGCATCTGCCTAAGGTTAAGGTATCAAAACTGAGGTCTAAGACTTGAAGAACAGGGAACCCTCACCTTGTTTAAAACTTATGGCCTGATTTCATAAATCCTCACTTGTGTAAAGTTCTTTTTGAAATGAGGGAGAAGGTGTGCTTGGGAGCAAGTGAATTTTTACTTTTATTGGGGTATTTCTGGCACCTCTTGGCATCTGATTTCGTTTTATGGGTTCTACTTGCAAATTTCATTCTGGCTATGTAGATTCAATCTGTGGTGTAAAACATCAATCTTTGGAGTAGAAACCTGCCTAGATAATTCTCAGTGAAACCGTTCCTTCACTTGACAGTGGGAGATATTTGAATAATATAAAGTAATTCCCTCCTGCCTCCTCGTGGGCTGATTAATATAATTTCATATTGCACCTGACCCATGTTATTCAATACAATTAAAACATATAAATTATAGACCTCCAATTTGCATAACATACTTTAGAAAGACCAGGTTAGACCATGTTGTTTTACGACATATTTATTGGAGCAGCCGCAGTGCTAAAAACATTCTAATCTCAACCTCATGGGCAAAATTACTCACTTGTATTTTAGAAGATGGTGACTTCAGCAGAAATGGGAAAGCAGAAATTTGTTTGAAAAGTAGAAACCTGAGAAGTCTCCCTGTGAACATTGGTAATAACTCAGTAATGTTAACAGTAATCGAATGGTTTCACGCATTTTTTGTTTTGGCATCGTGGTGCTTACCCGCTTCTCCCCACTGGCCTCGACCGAGAGGCTCTTGCCACCGCAGTATGCTGCAACCTACAGCCAAAATCACTCCTTGTCTGTCCCTGCCTGCTCCAGGCCGGGTGAGAGGAACACAGATGACTCATCTCTACTGTGAGGAACTGCTCACGTTCCCTTCTCGCTGGATGCTGCTCACGGGATGCACACGGCCAAGAAGTCTCTGCTCCTCCGAGCCCGTGTCCTGGAGCCGAGGACTGGCAGGACTGGGGAGAAGGGTGAGGGGTTCCTACCCATGGGGACATGAGGTGGCACCAGCAGCGGTGGGAGGCCGAGGGAGATCCCGGTCACAGCTCTGCAGCTCCACAAGAGGTGGCAATTAGCGGTTCTATGCCTTGTGAGCGAGGGCTGTCAAGGCTGCATTTGGACAACCTGCATTTGGCTCTCATGCTCGTGTGGGATTCTCGGGGTGTCCTGGGCAGGGCCAGGAGTTGGACTCGATGGTGCTGATGGGGCCTTTCCAATCGGGGATATTCTGTTATTCTGCGAAGCCTACAGGGGCCGGCTTGGACGACAAGTGTGAGGCGGCACCCCTGGCCACGATTCCCGCCGGGGCTCCCCGGGGCAAAGGGAGGGCCCTCCCGGGCAGGCTCCTCCCGCGGCCCTTACGGGAAGCGCGGCCCCGCCCGGCGCGGCCCCGCCCGCGGGGGCGGACCCGGTATAAGCGCGGCCTCGGCCCCGCGCCCCCAGAGCCACCGTGCCGCCCGCCCAGCCCTGGCCGTGCCCGCTCCCGCTCCGCCGCCCGCCGTCCCCCGCCGCCCGCCCCGCCGCAGAGCCATGATCGTGGAGAGCAGCCGGGACGCGGCGCCCGATGGCGGCGACGGCGGCGCCCTCAGCAGCCCCATCAACCTCGCCTACTTCTACGGGGCCTCGCCCCACTCCAGCGAGGGGAGCTGCTCGCCGGCGCACTCCTCTGCCCCCGGCTCGCCGGGATCCGACTCGGACCTCTCGGTGAGCAGCCGCGGCGGCGGCCGGAGGGACCCCCGGGGCGGCCCCCGCCCCGCGCTGCAAGGTACGGCGGGTCCCCGCGGCGGCCCCGGCCCCGGGGGGTGGCGGGGAGAGCGCGGAGCCGCGGGTCCCGTCCGTCCCCTCGGGGACGATGCCGGCCGCTGGCCCTTCTGCGTGGGAAAGCGGCCGAAGCGCCGAAAAGCGGCCGCGTTTGGCCGGCGCTCGGCGCCCGGTGCCGGGTGTTTCCATCCGTGGAGCCGGAGCGGCGGGGCGCTCCCCGGGGCGGCGGAGGAGCCGCACGCCCGAGGGATGGCGAAGGGTACACGGGGCTCCTCTCTGCTAAACCAGGACTTAGGTGTCTTTCCGCAAGAGCTCCTGGTTTGTTTGGGGTTTTTTCCTTCGTTTGTTATTTGTTAAAGGTTAACCAAATGGGTGGCTTAAGTTCGGGTTTTGTTTTCGTGTCTCCACAGTTGAACAGCACATGGGGGGCGGAAAGCAGCACAGAGGACCTTTCCAGGGGGTCCGTGTGAAGAACTCCGTGAAGGAGCTCCTGCTGCACTTCAGGAGCAGCAAACAGATGTCCTCGGGTCCTGCCGCCGAGGAAAGCAAGGTAACCGGCAGCTTTCTGCGCTTAGGGCTTTGATTTTAATGGTTACTGAGGCTGGCAAGAGAGCCCTTTGTGGTACCGCTAGAAATGAGCTTCTACTTTATCTGCTGTGGATGGAATCGGTGTTTTTCAACACATAATGGAAAAATACAGCTGGGAAGAAATCAGAAAGAAGGCTTACCATGAGAGAAGAAGGCACTTAAAAATGTTTTTACTAAGCTTTAGTTTCCAAAGGGAGTCTGGATAGAGATACATTTGTGTTGCGAAACCACAGAAATTCCGTCTTGACTGGAATGAGATCATTCATTGGAAGGGTTAGGGATTCTTCTCGGATTTGTTTGTTATGCTATTACGCCTCTCTGTGCAAAGCACACAGTGTAAGGGTAGGCCCTTTCAGTCTGAAAAGACAAAAATTACAGGAAATTATGAGAAGTTTAAAGGGTATTTTTGATTAGATTCTTCTTGTATGTTTGAAAGCTTCCCAGATAAGTGTTGTCAGAGGAAAATTTTTTGCATAGAAATGTTCACAGCACTAAAGAAGTGTAAAATTGGCTGGGTTATTTATGTTTCAAAAAAATCCTCAGGTCTCTGGAAGGAATAGTGTCTTTCTCTAGATTTTCTTGAGTTTTGTGGTATTATAACAAATGGGTGGAAAGGCCTAAAGAAAAACAGTGGGTTTTACTTAAGTTTCATTAAAGTATTTCCATTTTCTAACCTTAATTAAAAGCAATTAAGTTAGGGTTAGACAACCACATACTAGAATTATTCTAAACTATATTCTATGTTTATAGAAGGAAGTTATGGCTGCTTTCTTGGTTTTTTTTTTTTTTTTGGGAAGGTAGATTGATTTTGGTCTTTGTTTGTTTGTTTTTGTTTGTTTTCCCCCCCAGAAATGACATTATAATAACAGAAAAATTTGGATTTTTCTTAACAGGCACAAGGAGGATTGGTGAACTATGAACCATACACAGGTACACCATTTTTAAATACATATCCTGCAGTATCATTTTAAATCAATTGTAAGAGTAACCTCTAAATGGATTCTAAATTTATTTTCATCAGAACTGAAGAGCATACTGGGCCACAGTGGCAAAAGAAAGGCTCCTGAACTCCTTTCTGATGGACCTTCTTTCAAACGCCAAGCAAATGTTCACCCACATCTCCTGGTAAGTTTGTACTAATGTTTTCTGTGCCTTTATTTTTCAGTTTGCTTTGTATGATCAGAAACTACCAAGTACAACTATACCTCCTGTACCTCTAATTTTCTGGGGCTTGCCTTGATTTGCTGGTTTTTTTTTTTGTCCCCCTGTCAGACCCCACCCCAGACACCAACTTCTATGGATAGCATGGAGGAGACACATAAAACTGACCCAAAGCATGACAGCAGTTCTGATCTGCTTCAGAACATCATAAACATCAAGAACGAGTCGAGCCCCATTTCCCTGAACACGGTGCAGGTGAGCTGGTTGCACTCAGCCTCCAGCCATGGCTCCCATGAGCAGTACCAGGATAGCACAGGAACACAGGCTTTCTCCCCATCCCAGAAGTACCAAGCGTTCCAAGACCACACCAGCCAGCATATGCTTGATGCACCACAGCATTACCAGTTCCCTGCATCCCAGAACCAAGATTTGTCACAGAGTTACCCTTCAGATGCCTCCCTGGACTACAGGCCGTTTGTTGCCAGTGACCAGTCTCCTGCCTACCAGCAGAACACCTTTGAGAGCCACGAGCTGCAGTACTGCCCGTCACAGAGCTTCTCTTCCCTCTTGAACGACTCGGAGGGTTCGGACAGCATCTCCAGTCCCCTGCAGCCGCTGAGCAGTGCCCACCCACAGGCTGAGGTTGCCCCGCACGCCCTCAACTTCAGCAACCTCTGTGGTAGTCTGGAGCGCAGCGTCTCTTTGGCTGCTCTGAATGTCTCTCTGCCTGACCAAAATATTGCCAGAAGCACGACGCAGCTGGGCAAGTCATTTTTCCAATGGCAAGTGGAACAGGAGGAGAACAAACTGGCTAACATCTCTCAAGACCAGTTCCTTGCTAAAGACGCCGATGGAGACACGTGAGTGCCATTTATCTTGGTGTTTCTTCTGTGGGAGGTTGGGGAATGTTTCTGTTTGGGTTTTGTCAGACTGTGGGTTATAGTGAAGCAGTTCAATAGCAATGTTTGTGTCACAAGTGCAGTGGTTTGGCTGATCAAGTGAAAGGTGTGGTGTTGCTGATGACTGCAATGCAGAGCTCCAGCACACTGGAATAGATGTAATTTTCTAATTTCAGGTGCTTATTGTTAGCCTTGGCTAAACAGGGAGGAAAACATTCTAATTTAGGTGCTTTAAATTGCCCTGGTGAGAAAATACCCATGTTCCTGTCTTAGTTACACAGAGAAAGTTTGAAGCTGGCAGCATAACACCCCTTCTATACATTTGGTTCTCTGCTGTCTTGAGCCCTGGTTTGTCTGGTGGTGTAACTCTGTTTCCCTTGCTCCTGCAGCTTCCTCCACATCGCTGTGGCCCAGGGCCGTCGAGCACTCTCCTATGTTCTTGCAAGGAAGATGGCTGCCCTGCACATGCTGGACATTAAAGAGCACAATGGCCAGGTGAGGTTCTGAAAAAAATCTTTGCACCTGCTTTGTGCACCTGAGTGCTTCTACATGTCTGAACCTTGGGAAAGATGTGGTGAAATGCTTATTTAATATTAACCCCAAGATTTAGCCTGCATACTAATATTAACCTTGAGCTATTAATACTTCTTGGGATCACCTTGAGCTGGTAAAACTATGTGCTCTGCTTCATTTGTCCTGGCTTCCTAGTATTCATAATCACTGCTTAAATAATACCAGGTAGCTAGGGTTTTTATTTGTTTTAGTTGCTCTTTCCTGTTAGAGATCAGATGACTAATAGCTTAAATTTTCTTCTTGATGTTTGCAGAGCGCTTTCCAGGTTGCTGTGGCTGCCAATCAGCATCTCATTGTGCAGGACTTGGTTAGCTTGGGGGCTCAAGTGAACACCACAGACTGCTGGGGCAGGACGCCGCTGCATGTCTGCGCTGAGAAGGGGCATGCCCAGGTCCTCCAGGTAAGAGCCAGGCAGGCACAGTTCCGTCCCAGCCGTTGACTCTTACCCTTGGCATTAGCTCCATTGGGAAGCTCTGTGTTGGGAAACACTCCTTCTTTTATCTTTCTCTCTGGGTAGCCTTGTGAGTCTGTCCACACATTGAGCTTTAAGCGGGACTGAATTTCTCATTAAGGTTCTCCACAACATTTTGGAGTAATTTTGGGGGAATCCTCTAGTTTACCAAACCAAAACAGTAAGTCTCCTCTTAGTCATAGGATCATCAAATGGTTTGGGTTGGAAAGGACTTGATTTTCTAGTTCCAACCCCCCTGCTGTGCTCAGGCACACCTTTCACTAGACCAGGTTGCTCAGAGGCCCATTGAACCTGACCTTGACCATTTCCAGGAATGCTGTTATTTGTTGCAACTTTATTACAGTTCCTGCAGTAAGGCAATAAACAAATTTGAAGCAGTATGTGGTTTGGATAAGACCTAAATGTGTACCTGTTCCCACTTCTGTAGGCAATCCAAAAGGGAGCCATGGGAAGCAATCAGTATGTGGACCTCGAGGCAACAAACTATGATGGTGAGTAGTTAAGTTTATGATTTACAGAGTTACTGGAAAGTACAATGTTTTATAGCTACTGATGGGAATGCAATAAAATGCAATATTTCTTTTTCAGATGGAAATTTACAGGTACAGTTGACATATCTGTCAGAAGTGAATGTGGTTAGTCTGTGTCTGTCAGGACCTCTTTCCTCTTACATGTGATTGCTGTGTTTGGCATGGAGAGCACAGGCTGTAACTGGCCATTATTTAAAACACTGGAGTGCCAGCATTGTGTCAGTGGGCACAGAAGCCAGAATCTGGCAGTAGAAAGCTGTTGTTTGGACCCTTCCTCCATGATACAGCTCTTTCTGACATATAGTTAAAAATATGTTCAGTATTGATTCTTTCATCATCTGCTGGCTGAGAGCTCACAGTAGGCTGCTACTTTACTCTTCTGCTGATGGACAGTGCAGATCTCAAGCCACTGTCACCTATAAATATGGAACCATCTCTGGGCTTAATGGGGGTAGAAGCTCCTTTATCCAGCCTCTGAAACAAGCATCCGGTCAATACTTCTGTATTGCGTTTGTTCATTTGTGATGATTTATTTATTTTTTTGATGTTCAGGTTTGACAGCATTGCACTGTGCGGTTGTGGCCCATAATGCTGTGCTGCATGAACTGCAGAACTGCCAGCCACCTCACTCCCCTGAGGTCCAGGAGCTTCTGCTGAGAAACAAGAGCCTGGTAGAAACCATCAAGATCCTGATACAAATGGGAGCCTCTGTTGAAGCGAAAGTAAGTAAAATGCCTTAGTCTGAAGTGCCAGATCCAGAGAGAGTGTGGAAGCAGGATATGTCCCTTTCTCCCACGCTGCGTTTATTACAAAGGAAGTAGACTAATTTGAAAGCTTAATTTATCCAGATGGGATGAGAATGTTGTATTTATTCAGAACAAGGTGTTATCAATGCAGACGAACCCTGGGGAAAGAGGGAGGTGGCCGTCTCATCTCTAGACTAAGAATGATGCTGCGCTGGCTGCAGTGGGTAATGTTGTAAAAGTAAGAATATGTTTGGAGCACTCTGAGGTACCCATAGTAGTAGGGTGCTGATGACACCTTGTTCTTGAACTGCAGATTTTAATTAAAAACTGCCTACCTGTGCAGTTCAGGGCTGTGCCATGCCAGACCATTACTTAGCCAAAATATCAAATATTACATTATGTAAGCTTACCTGCAGATGAGATCATGTTCCATTGTTTGTTAGATGTTGATATTAAAATACATATATTCAGATTCACTTTTGATGAATTGTTGTTCAAGTATGTTTGCTCAACACTCTGCAGTTACTTTGCTTTCTATTTTTATTTGTCTGCATGTTCCCCCTGGATAGGAGAAGCACCTGCAGGGAAGACTAAACAGTTTCTTTTTTGATAGGATCGCAAAAGTGGTCGCTCTGCTTTACATTTGGCAGCAGAAGAAGCAAACCTGGAGCTCATTCGTCTCTTCTTGGAGCTGCCCAACTATCTCTCTTTTGTTAATGCAAAGGTATGGTGATTTTTTTCATAAAGCAGATAGAAAAAGAGAGGCTCAAGCCCCCACTTTTCCCTCATGGAGTTGCTTTGTGGTCCCCAGGCTTACAACGGCAACACAGCCCTGCACGTGGCTGCCAGCCTGCAGTACCGCGTGAGCCAGCTGGATGCTGTGCGCCTGCTCATGCGCAAGGGAGCCGATCCCAGTGCCAGGAACTTGGAGAATGAGCAGCCAGTTCATCTGGTTCCTGACGGCCTTGTAGGGGAACAGGTAAAAAATTCATAGCAGCCCTCTCCTTCTGTCTGTCCCTGTCCACACAATTCTGGTATTCTACTCCAGAAGTTTCTTTGGAGCTTTGAGTTGCAGCTTTCAAGGAAAAGATTTAGCAAATACCATTTTATTCTTTGGATCTTTAGCTTCAATGTCAAGATCAGGCAGAATATACAGGCCTGAAATTTTACCTTTCACATGCAGCTTTTATTTGTTTCCATCTCAAAAGCTTTTACCTGTCAGGATAGGCTTTGTCTCTGTAACCCTGCAATGTACTGGAGGCAATACTACTCTTGCTCATCTCAGTATGTCCTGAGTTCATGCTTTTATTGCTCTTATCAGAATTAGTAATTAGTAATTAGTTCCTAGGCCTGAGTAACAGATGAAGAAATCCCTTTTTCCTACTTGATGAAAAAACTGACTCCTGACCTAAGGCTAGTAGTTTCAGCACAGCTGCGTTGCTGACTGTTGCCTTTTATTGGTTCAAATGCTGTAAAGTGGGATCATTTCTGGTGTGACTGAACTCAGGACTCAGAACAAGGAGGCTTGGATAAGTGAATGCAAAACTGGATCTGGGGTGGGAGTTTTTCACATTGTGTGTCACGTCAAGACTGATGCATTTTTCTTTTCTCTCTTCTCCAGATAAGACGTATCCTCAAAGGGAAGGCGATTCAGCAGAGAGTGTCGCCATTTTAGGCTCCATATTTCTTGGAGTTCAGCAACTTACACTCACTGTCAGTCAGGCAGTCCTAATGAATCTGTAAATAGAGCATTTGCCTGGTGTGGGCAAATGTTAGTTGTTTCTATGAAACAAAAGTATTTTGTTCACTATTATATAGTGGGTTACATAAGAATAAAAAAATCCCAAACCAAACAATCAAATTCCTCCGACCAAAAGGGAATGCTTCATTCCCAAGTATGTGGAACATTTTCCTGGCTTCCTGTATTTCCTGTATTTCATAGCTATGGCAAGACTGATTTTATTTAAACAGCCATGCAGCTAACTTCTAGACAAGGGCAATTCTATGGGAGTTTTTTTTTTTTTAATTTTAGAGAGGGCTGATACAGGTCAAAATTGCAAAGATTGTTATGTTTTGCAACACAAAAAAAAATGCAAGAGAAATTAAATATTTTTGAAGTTGAACATTTATTTATGTAACTTTGTGGCTTTGTTCCAGTATCTTGTGTGGGATTGTATATAGTCACTGACATTATTGTACAGCTGTATAGTTCTAAAAATCTATTGATCACTTGGACAAGGATCTGAAGAAACAAGTTCCTTGATCTTGAATTTGCAAATTGCATACAGAGTTTTAATACTATACTGGTGCAAATTGGGTAAATTCTGTTGTTCTGAAAGACTGAGGATGGAAAGTAGAGTTAAGACAGATTGTCCCTGGCACTGATTTGTGCATACTTTTGGAGTTGTTAATAAAACATGAAAAGCTGTGCTTCTTCAGGGGACTGTGTCAGTTTTTCTCATACCCAGTAGGGGTTTTTCTTGTGATAGAACAATAGATTGTGAGAGGTGGATCATGATTTTTATAGTGTGTATGTAACTTGTACTTTAAAGGATATGATCCTGATTCAGTGCAAGTGTTTGGCATACACTTCACCATTGATGCTTGCTGAAATCTCTCAATGTTAATTATAATACTTCAACATGTGTAAGCCTTACTGGTGTCTGTGGGGCTTAAGCACATGCATAAGTAGCTTGCTGAATTGTGCTCTAGTTAATTCTAGAGACTTAATGTTTTCCACCTCCTAAGCAGAGTTAGTCCATTTATGGTTTTACCTTATAGGTATAGTGGCTAGCAAAGTAATATTTGAAGTTAACAGTTTTTCTATTTTTTAATAATTATGAATGGAAAATGTATACTAATGATGCTGTATACTTGTGTTCTGTTGGATAAAACTTCCTCCTATCACTTTCTGAATGATCCATGCTGGGCTGTAATCCAGTATTATGTTCCCTGTATGGTCTTTGCTCTTAAACTGTTTCTTCATCACATGCAGTTCTCTGTTGTAACCATTTAATTAGTCTGATTTTGCTGTTTTGCCAAAGTATGTCTTGTAGACAAGCTAAATGAAAAAAATCTGATATGCGAAGGCTTAGTTGCAATGTATTTCTTGAAGGGTTATGTGTAACTTGTGTTTGAATAAATATGCTAATTCAGTTTTGGTGGTTCCTGTGTGTGATACAAATAATGATGATAAAGTCAAGCTTGAGGTAAAACTGATTTAGCATGGTAATAGTGTGAGGCTGAAAAGCCATTTGCTAAGATGAAATGAAGTTTTACCATCCTGCTGTTTGTGCTTTCTCTTGTTTGATGCTGCTGTTCTGGGTAATGCACTGTGCAGTTGTGTTGTCTGTGAATTTAGTAGGTGTGCCCCAAATTGAGTTTATAGTCACCAGGTTGGAACCTGAACACTCGTCTCTGCATTCTCGAAAGAATAATAGCAGTTCTGACAATTACAGAGTCTGTTACATTCTCCCCATGACTTTCCTGCCTTGGTCCTCAGTTCTGGCAGGTCAGGCACAAGTGTCACCCTAGCACAGGGACTGTGCTAGGAAGTAGGGCCATACACATGGGGATGGGCTGTCTGCCTCACAAAGGTGGTAAGATGTGGCAGTGACCCTGCAGGGGGAAGAGCTGTCATCACAGCCTGTCCCAGATGAGCATGGAGCTCGAGAGATGGCAGGAGTTGAGATAAAAGTGGATGAAGTATTAGGATTGAAAGGAAAGGAAGCTGAGGAGGTTTCTATGTCACTGTGTGAACCTGCTCTCCACTCTGCCTTGCTCTGCTGCTTGTGGTGACTGTGAAAGTGTGGGAATTGGAAGAGGCCCAGAGGTGTGCAGGAGCTTTCTTGCAGGGAGCAGCAAACAAGGACAGTCGTTCAGAGCCATGACAGGCCAGAGAACCTGAGTGAGGATGAGCTCACTTCCAGCACGAGAGCTGGAAGCTATTGATGAAGGTGCCACACACACAGTCTGCAACAGGAAACAGAACTGAATTTCTTAGTAGGATATGCAAAGTTGATATGGCACCTCTTTATGTGAACAGCTAATTGTGTCTAGATTGTGCTGAAGATGCTGTCATCTGCACCTCTCACTGCAAGTGACCTTGCCTTGTTTTTTTATATTTTCAACATGTATATTCAAATATTTTTTATTTGTGCAAGGATCCTGATAGCACTGTTTTCGGTTAATTTTAATTTTCTTTGTAAGAGATGATTACACAGGAAAAAGGGCTGCTGCTGAGATGTTCTGGCCCTTCAGATCAGCCTGATCTGACTGCCTGACACTCCTTTCTGGGTGGCATTGAGTCATCTCACATCGGGATTAAGTACCCTGGGTTTGTAAGGTTGGCAGAGCATTGGCACGTGTTCAGCCAGCGCTTGAGCATGAAGTAGGTGAGAGGCATTTAGCAAGCAGTGTGGTGCTTTCTGTTTCACTCGTGCCCTTCTGGAAGGGGCACTCCTGGCACTCCAAGTTAGAAAATTCCTAGTGGGAGGGAGGCTGTAGTGTTTGAAGCTAGGCTTCATCTGCCTGGAGCGTAATTTCATTGCCTGGAGAGTTTAGTGGGTAATTTCACAAGAAAGCATCCCTGCTCTAACTGGCTCATTTTTCTCTCCTATGATCTTGGGAAGGTCTGGCGTATCTGACCCAATTTAACCAGCTATTAGAAGCAATTCCTTTTTACTGAAGGCCAAGTACCACAAAATATTTAGCAGGCTAAGAGCGTTTCCCTGATAACTTAAGGTTCTCGGAAAGTGCTGAATAGCTTTTATTGATGTGGATGTAGGCTCACCATTTATTTCACTGGTTGCAGTAGAGACAGAAGACTCTGGCTTGGTTCCGAGTAGGAATATTGAGACACGTGGTGCTTTCTTCCCAGGATGTTTCTGGTTTGTTTGTCTAAGTAAGCCAAACTTCAGTGAAGGGTTGCTTCTTGATTTTTGTGGGCTACTCATCTGACTGGAGTTGTGGAAGGTGGCAATCCATGATTTACAAGAAATGTGTTCTTCTGGAGATGCAAAATGTACATTTCCCACATTTATTGCTCATTTTGTATTTTTATCAGAAAGCAAAAAACATAGTCGGGAAGTACATTCTTACAGAGGTTGGGTGTGGTAGAACTGACGGCAAAGATATGACATGAACTGCTTGTTCTTCTTACCTGATAGTTTACTTGTCTGGCTGCCTTTCTTTTAAAAATATATATGCCCTTCTGTGTAAGGGAAGAGCTGAGGATGATTAAAGTGCACTGAACATGTAAAGAACAGCTTCCTGCAATTAAGTATATGCCAAAAATTGACCTGCTATTTCAACGCATTCAAATCCTTCTATTGTTATCTATTACTTTTCTTGAGTGTTTGGTGATGTTCTTGGCCTGGGATACTGATGGTTTGGGAGGCAATGCTCATCTGTACACAGAGCTATATGAGCAGCTCTTTTCCTGGCAAAATTTCCTGACTGTTCTTGGCAGTATTTCTTTAGATCTGCTTCCTGGTAGCAAAACATCTCAAGGCAGCACTGATGGAATTGAGACCACATTAGTGCAGAAGTCCCACACCTGAGGTTGTCTGTCTTGTAATAGTGGAATTTAGATGCTGTTTTTTTTTCTTCAGGTACCTATCTCAGTCTTGCTGGAGGAGAGTAAAATATCTTGTGCTACGTTTTCTTAGTGTCTGTTTGTTTTCAGCTTTTGTGATTGAGGCTGTTTCAATAAATCTTTGTTTTACCTGATAATCCTTACTCCTAGCTCTGAAACTGGGATCTAGGCTGTTTTGAGAAAGTGATTGCTGTACTAACCAACCTGTACTTCACACGTGTTTTTTCCCTTAGTTTCTGGTGGAATTTTTCCCTTCCTCTTTGCTAGTCAGAAGGCCTGAGGGAAAGATGACTAAGGTGCTGCTCTAGATTTAGAAGGGGGAGCAGACAATTGAAAGAAGTTGCATATTGCTTCTGTAGACGTGTCTGGGCTGCAAGGCAGACTGAGGAGTCTGAGTGAACTGTCTTGTGGATGCAGTGCAGAGATGTTTTTGCATGCACTTAATGAAAGCTTGTAGTTCTGTTCAGATGGTCTGGGCCACATAGGTGACTTTTTGGTACCACAGTGGGTACCATCTTTTTTTAAGGTAGGTCATGGTATCAAATGCTGTGTGTTGACCTCAAATAAAAGATTTCTTCAGCAGTGCTGAGTTCTTTCCATTGACTCAGTCTGGGAGAGAGGTAGAACTTGAACCACAAACTCAGTCCATGGCTGCTTAGGACAGCCTTCAGTCTATCTAGAGGTTTTTGTGGGAAGGCCCAGAGCTGCCCCATAATGTTCAGAGCCAGGCTTGCAATAGAAAAGGACAGGGACTCTGTAAACACTGCTATTCATGGCTAGCCAGTAAACCCTGGAGAGCTGAGCATGTACATCTTGTTTATCCACAGGCAGAACACAGGTTCTTGCCCAAGAACTTTCACTCCACTAAAAACATCCCAGTTGGTGATGCCAATTAATTTGGCATTTCTATAAGAAGAATTGGAAGCTTGATGTCAAAGTGATGAAAAATCCCGAGGTGCTTATAGTGCTACCTACATCCTTTGCCCTGTGCTGCAGTTGGGTATACAGTGTAGGAGTAAGAACTGGGTCACCAGTGACAGCCCACATTCATTTTGGGGGGAAGTGTTTTAGGAGCAATTTGAGAAAAACCATCAAGATAGTAGCGTGCTATTATCATTATTCATCAGTAGATTTCCAGGTGGCTTCAAAAGCCAGTAGTAATCACTAGTCCCATCAACTAGATAAGAAACCTGAAGTAGGGAGAAGGAAAGGCATTTAAAGAGGCTCAAAGAACCACAGGAGCTCCATCCAAAGGCTATGCAGGCTTGCAATTATCCTTCTAGATGCCTGCTCTTTCTAAATTTGCCAAATAACACAATGAGTAATGACTGATCTGTTGGTCATTCATGATCCTTCTGTTCATGCTGAGTTCACATGTTTTGCATGCTCAGTTTGGAGACACTTGCCTGTGATACTACTTTTGCTTACTGCTAGAATTACCAGGGTGTTTGGAGCAGCCATTGGACAATGCCTCAAAAATGAGCTCTTTCACCTGAAAAAGTTAATCTTTCTAAGCCCTGATTGCTAGAACAGGAGGAGAGAAAACAGATCCAGACTAGAATGAATTGCACCAGGACAAACTGAGTATGCTACGATGGAAGGGAACTCTGAGCTAGACCCATGACTCTAGACTCACTGCATTTTGTGAACATTTGAGGCAAAACTAGAGAAACCTTTAAGTCAGGCAAAATCAATATAAAGACTGGTCATGAAATCTGGTTGGTCATTAATGGATTTCTTAAGAAATAAAAAAGGGGAGATGAGTCAAACTGAGGAATAAGCATTTGTCTTAGTGGTTTGAGCTTTTTAACTACACTTAAGACATGTCCATGAATGCTCTGATGGAAATGCTCTGTATGAAATAAGTCTTCCTACTGGGATAGAGGTGTGGAGTTTGAGCTCAGGACATGGATGACTCATCAGGAAGTAACTGTGCCTCTGGGTCAGCTGCTCTGCTGCTTGGGATAGATGGACCTCTCTTAACAAAAATAAACATGGAAGGGGAAAAAGAAAGTCTTTAAAAGTTAGCAGATTGGACAGGATGATTTGCTTCTTTATTTATTTATTTTACTTTATTTTTACACAGCTTTTATCCACTTCTCTTCTAGCCCCTGGCTCTAGTCTCAGGCTGCTATGGTTATTCATTTTCTCAAACTTTCTCACACATGTCTGTGAATAAAAAACATGCATATGTAGAGTAAGTTCATAATATGGATCAATTTATTTTTGTATTCTGTAGGAGAATTGTATGTATATATATGCATGCAAAATGTAAGTATGTAAAATGTATTGTGTGGGAGTACATAAGGTTGCAAAACTCTTTCAAGAAGATGAATCTTTTTATCCAGAAGTAATTCATTACTTTAGATGTTTTTACCTTCTTTTGTTAAAAATAGAAACTTTTCCCATGCTATTCTCTTGAATTTGCAAATTGAATACACTAGTGAAAACCAAGGCACTGTGAAGAATAAAAGTTGGGTTTCTGATGGTTTTCTGAAATGAGAATGACTGCCAATGTAGATTCTCCCATGCCTAATGAGGATGAAGCACATTCCTTGGCTGTTGGTGAGGACGCTAGTGTCCTCCCTCTTTCTGATAATTCCATAAATCTTGGCATCTGTATGAACTAGTAAGTCTTGCCATGGAGAAGGACCCCAGGAAAGGTGTTTTGCATGTACCTTGTGTCACAATGTTGAGTTAACACTGAGAAGGGTTGATCTGCCACCTGGAAAACAACATACAACGCTCCAGCGCGTTCTAGTCCTCACCCAGGGCTGAAACCTGTCTGTGTAACCAGTAGTGCAAAGGCAGGTACCTTTGTACTTTATTATAGACACAGTAAACAAAGAATTTTTGTTTCTTCTTCCTTAGTTGTCATAATGAAATTTTATTATTGTAGTGGTTTTTATCTGCCTTCTGATGAACATGAATGTCGTTAGCCTCTTTCCCACGCTCTCTGCATCTATGTCTCAAGGCGCGTCTCTTGATTCCAGGGCAGCCCTTCCTTGCTGTGCCTCGCGTCCCCAGCTGGAAGAGCAGGCTGGGCTGCGGTGGCTGCGGCGGAGCCCGGGGACAGCTGATGGGAGGGAGCGCTGGAGCAAACCTGACCGCCAATGTGCGGTCGCTGGCCACTCGCTCCCTTCGAAACAGACTGGGCTCAGGATTGGGATTTCCAAGCTTGGATGTGGAGAGCAGTGGGATGGGTGTGCACTTCTGTCTGTCTGGCTTTGGACACTGGATGTGAGTGAGAGGTATTCTTGCTGCAGGGACAATAGCAGTCATCTCCTGTTTGTGTGAGCTGGACAGGGCAGGAGCGCCAGGAACATGTCTAATAAGCTTCAGGTGCTTTCTAGGAAGGTGCTGTAAAGATGCAGCAAGAGCTATGGGGAAGGCAGCCAGCTCCTTTTGCCTTCCTGCTCCCAGGCTGATGCCTGGACTCCTGTTTCCCTGCTCCCATGGGAAGATTGTCCTTTGCTCCCCAGGTAAGAGCTCAGTTGTCACTCCGTAGCTGGTGCTGCAGCTATGAAGATCTCTTGCTCCTCCCTCGTGCTGCCTGTGCTCTGCAAACCCAACAATGGCACTTGCCTTCAGGACCTACTGGTGGCTGCTGCCCTCCACCAACCTTGTGTCCATTCCCACCCTGTCCACCCCATGTGGTGTGGATCTTGTGACAATCTCTGCCCCAAGAGCTCTTGTTGGAGATGCTGGGTGCAGAGACAAAAGCAGTAGGGGCCTTACTTCAAAAAGATGCATCTTCCCTGATCACAGGCTTGATATCACCCCAAAGGCCTCCTGGTGCAGATGGTATTCAGGGAAGATTTGAATAAGGAGAGGGAGGAGGCCTGACAGCTCCATCTGGGACTCCATCAGCCATTCACCATTTGTGTACAGACTTTATGCACTGCTGTGGCATTGTCCTTGTTATCATGCTGGTGTCTCTGGTTCTTGCTCTGCCCGTTTATTTTTACTCCATTGTTGAATTTACTGCTCCTGAACTCTTTATTCTTGTTGGCTCCTGATAAATTACTGTCTCTTATTAGCCTTAAATTACTTCCTCTTAACAACCTTTAATTATTTGCTGCCATCATATCTTGGTGCCACATCCTCTTAATTAGTGTTGCCATATTAGTAGAGACTCCTCTGTGCCTTTGTTAAATCCATTAGCTTTGCTTCTGGCTTGTCTTGGCCATTCTCTCATCTTTTCCTATTCCTGCTTCCCCATCCATTTGTATATTGTGTAGATACCATGGATCATCCTTCCTGACCTTTCCTGTTAGCCTTTATGGTCCTACTGCAACCCTCTGGCCTTGTCCTGTGCCATCAGGTCCTTCTTGCCTTGTTCTTTCACAGCCTACATACTTGTCTGTTTTGGGCACTGAAGAGTGTTTGTCAATTTATTTCATTTTTTCGTTCTCTTTTCTGTTTGCTTTTATGCATTTATTCTTTGATGTCCTCTATCTGCCCAGCTTTCTCCGTCCCTCTTGTTTCTTGCTTTGAGAGTGGTTTTGGTTTCTTTTCTCTGCTGGTGTCCCTATTCCTTTGGTGGGATACACTTTGCAACTTTCTCTTCCATGCTGAGAAACTTCATTTAGAGAACTGTTTTTGTTCTCAAGACTAGATGACTCTTTGGTGACCCTTTTCTTGAGCAGCTCCCAAAAGCCTCTATCTTATTGTATTCGGTCCAACAGGTCTAGCTCTGGTACTTGTTTACCACAGAATTATGGAATGCTTTGGGTTGGAAGGGACTTTAAAGATCATCTAGTTCCAGCCCCTGTGCCATGGGCAAGAACAAGGCCAAGTTGCTCAAAGCCCCATCCAGCCCGGCTTTTTCCCCGTTTCTGCTCAGTGCTACTTGGAGCACTGTTTCTGTGCTTGGACAGTCAGATCCTGCCTCTTCTGGTGCCTTTGAGTGTTCCACATCTATGGAGCTCAGGCTTACCAATTTGCTACAGTATTCAGTGTCCATCCCCTCTCTGCTCTGTTCTCTGTGTTGCTGTTCCCAGAACTGAATCCATTTCCACCTCACCACTGTGTCCATCTTCTCTCCTGACTGTTTTCTAACTTCTGCAAATCCTACCAGCTTTCCTTTGTAGCACCACCAGCGCATTTCCTTTTGTGTTGGCTACTACTAAAGTGTTTGCCATGGAAAAGGCAAATTGAAACTAAGGAGACTAGAACAGGAAGGAAAAGTGGTCAAACCTAGAAAGAGATAAACCTTGTTGATGAGCCTAGAATTAATCTATTCTCCCATCTGAGTCTCTAAATTTCTCTGGTCATAACCATTGCTGAAATTGAGTGCCTGCTTCTCTCCCTCATGTGCTGGTCCCAGCAGTCCTGCAGCCCCTGTGCCTCTCTGTTCACCCATGCTGAAGGTGGGCACAGGCTGCAGCTCACCCTCCTGCCCACCCTGCACATGGGACTTTGTCTAGAACAGCTGTCCAGCCTCTCAGCACCGAGGTCAGCAATTTCCATAGTGTTCCCTTTCTTTCCCAGAACTGGGGCATGAAGATTTCCAACTGCTGTCTGTGTTTTACCCAGAAGTGTTTTCTTTGCTGTGCCACGTCTTCATGGCCTAGGCCATGTGCCTCATCGATGCAGTTTGAGGAAGAGGCTGGTGAGGCCAGGGTGTTTTGCTGGTACTGGGGAGCCATCTGCAAAGCAGCCTTCCTTCAAGAGCCTCATTCTCCCCAGCTAGAGCTGTCAGTTCTCAGGACCTGTCTGCTTGCTCTAAGCACTCGGCAAGATTGCGGGAATGATTCTGTCTGTGTAAGACATTAGTTTAACTAATATTGTATCTCTTTATAGTAAAAACGTTCTTTGAGGTTGATTAATGAGGAGTGGGAGGAGATAAAATGAACTCTGGTTTTGCAGGTGAAACACCATTCCTTTATAACAAAATTCTTGTAATATTAAAAAAAAAAAAATAAACCCACTTAAAAGAAACCTCTACTTCTTCCTGTGGGGAGACTGTTTCCCACAGAAAGTGGTACCTTATCCCCCTCCCTTTTTTTTCTTTTAAGCAAGATATCCCTGCATGTCCATATCTGCCTATCTTCAGACTTTCTCTTAACAAAGTGATAGCATCTTGGATCACCAGGATGTACGCCGGTGGCTTGTCCCTTCAAAACACATCAGGTGCATAACATAAGGTATGGAAATGTGATATCTCGGAGTGGGGGACACAGCTTTCTGACTTCCCTTCTGTAGTGCCGTGGCAGCTGCCAGCTCCTGCCACATCTCACAGCACTCTTGCACAATGTGTTGTTGACTCAACAATAAATCTCAGCAGACTCTCAAGATGTCCATGTGAAAATTTCTCTGTGAAGAAGCATGCCTGAGAGTGAGTGTGGTGCTCAGCTCTCCCTGCGCTACCCCAGCTGTACCCCAGGAAATGGGAGCTTGCTGTTGCCAGGGGCATCCCAGTGTGCTGCTGTGGAGGGGATGGCACAGCCCCTCTCTGCCCAAAAACACCATCTTCTGCCGAGGCTGGCAGAGACCTTGCACACTGCAACAAGCCTGGGAAGAGCTTCCTTAGGTGTGGTTCCTGACTGTCATGTCCTTATCAAAAAGCCGTGGGGAAGTTTGTGTTAGGCCTATTCTCTTGCTAAACAGAAGTTCAGCTTCTAAGTCTGTCAGCCCAGCTGGAAACTTCATTCCAAGTGGAGGTACCTTAGGGGAAAAGGAATGCAGAGTGACCCTGAAGCTTTAGTAGCCTTCCTTCTATCCCGTTTCTAGTACCACCAGCCTCTTTTGGTGCATAGCTCCTTGGCAATACCTGTGGTGGTGGGGAAGGAATTCCTGCTTGGCTCTTACAGTGGTCACAACTGCAGCACTCTCACAGTGCATTCCCAGTTGTGTTAAAGATGGCCTTTTGCTTTTTCTCCACAAGACACATGCTAAACAGAGAATAAGGCCCTACTAAACAGACTTGGAGATACCTGGTCATTTTGATTGTATGATACACAGTGGCCTTGAAAGCAACCCTGGAGCATCAGTGTAGGGTGCCCTTTTCCACAGGTGCCTTATGCTGGTTGGGGTGAGGAAGGGCTGTGAGATTGATCACCAGAAGTGGAGACTGGGCTGCTGAGCAGAAGATGGATGAATTTGCTCAAAAAGCCCGTGTGTTTGGCTGCAGCCCAGTGCCGGTGTGCCTTGGCACGCTGTGTGCTGGGAAGGGCGAGGAGCAGGAGGGGCAGGCGTGGGGGGAGAGGCCTTGGCACCACGGCAGAGCGGGCGGCACGCCTGCTCCGATGGAAGAGGGTGGGAGGTGATGGGAACCTGGGAGCTCTTGGTGGCGTGGCTCGGCTTGCTCTCTTCTGCCCCGCCAGGCTGGGGCCCTGGCACTCCCTGTTGCTATGCTCCTCTTCCACATTTTGCCTTTCTTTGCTTTCTGGTGAGCTAAACCTTGTTTTGGAGGGGGAGAGAGAGTGGTGCAAGTGAGAGATCTTCATCAGTGGGAAAAGTTGAGACCCATTCTTAAAATCGCTTGTCTTCCCCTTCCATACCCTCAGAGGAGCAGAAAACATCCTGTGTCCATGCAGGAGCTTGCCTGGGATGCTGGCACCAGAAGGATGCTCTCAGACCCCAAGGTGCTCTCTTGCAAAGCTGTCCGTGGAAATGTGTGTATGAGTGCATGGGGTGGGCCAAAATGCAAAACCAGCCTGTTAGTTCTGCAAGGGAGAGCTCATCATCGCACACAGCCCAGCCTGGAGCTCTGTGCAAATTCCTGAGGCGGGCACGGGGATAGAGGTCTGCCTGATGGGGATTGAGTTTGGTGTTAATCATCACAACATCACAGTAGACTCCCAAGTGTCTCTAGTGTAGGGATTTTGGAAGAGTGACTCTCTGGGTGCTATCAGAAGACATGTAAATGCATGTAGAGCCAGCTCATGCACCCAGCAGGGAACAAGCCCTCCCTTCAGGAAGGAGTGGGTGGGCCTGCTAGCTGTCTGGGCCTGAGAGGTGGGAAACACCCCAACATCAGTTCTGGCTCCAGAAGCAGGCAACACAACTGTGCTGGTAATTGCAAACCGTGTGGGGATTTTTGATGGCCCTACCCCACACTGGTTCATTCCTGTCTGGAAGGAAAGAGATGTTTTTCTGCAGTGGGCAAAGGGGAGCTGTGATCTCTCCATTTTGGTCACATCCATTTTACAGCATTAGAAGTGGCTCTGGTACAGCCATCCTGGGGGGATGAGAGTCCTTAAATACTTTCTTGACATTTCTTTATAGTTCAGCTGTCATCTCTGTGGCATGGATGTAGTAAGGGAGTCCTCTCCCAGGAGATGTCACAGACGGCAGGGATAGCTCAATATTGGGCAGAGTAGGGGCTGCAGGCCTTCTGCCATGTCCCCTCTCACTCTCTGGGGAAGGCTGCTGAGATGCTGAGTACCAGCAGCACCCTCTCTCTTGGATGCTGGATGCTTGGGCTTGTCTGCTTCCCTTGGCAGCAGTCCAGCTGACTGCTCCAGTGCTGTGCCAGTGTCAGTCATATACAGCTTCTTACGGGTACTGGTGTTGGGGGGGTCCAATAACGTGTTGTTTTGGGGAGGGACATGGTGGCAAGGTGCCAGCACATGGTTGGGAAAAATATCATTGTTCCCTGAAGACTGTATCTCTGAACAGAGTGCCCTGCCTCTAGTGAAAGACCTCTCTCCACCAAGGAGGGCTTGACACTGATCCATCCAAGGTTTCCAAGTATTGGTGCCAGCTTTTGCAGGACAGAGAGCTTTAGAAAGTGGTGGGAATGGACCCCAGCTCTGACTCCTCCAGAGACACAAGTTGACTCTAGGTTAGCCCCATCCTTTCTCATGCCCACTCTCACCCATCGCCACCTCAGTGACTCTGTCAGGTGTTGGATGGCCTCAGTGACTCTTCCCACACACTTCCTTTTTAAGGGGTTATTTTTAACCTGGACCCCTTCAATGTCTGCTCACAGGTTGGATCCCGTGGACAACTTTGGGGTCCCGTTAAAAGAGACAAGCCCTGCAGCTTGGGGATGGAAGAGCAGCAGCATAGGGAGGAAGGTGATGGGTAAAAGAAGCTGGCTGCAGCCACCTTCTCCAAGGTTGCATGGTGAGGGGGTTGTGCTGGAGTTTGGCCCATCAAAGCAAAGCGATGCTGGCTCAAGGAGCACTGAAGCCTGCTGGATCTGGGTGGTGGTTTGAGATCTGCTGCTGATATGGTGAAATCCTGAGAGCCTTGTGGGGATGTGAAGGGAGGCCAGGTTTTTTGACTGGCTGTAGAAGGGTGTGGAGGGCCTTCCTTGTGTTTCTGAGAGGTTATAGCAAGTGCAGAGGGTGAGCAAAACTAGTTAGTTGGTAAGACAAGGCTATAATTAAAGCCTTTCAACCTCCTTGCCTGACCTAATTTCTCTTAAATCGAATCTTACATACTTTTAAACTTTGCCTTACCCAAGGATAAATGCAAAGTAATGCAATTAGGTTCAATGAAAAAACAAATGGCAGAAAACTGATCAGTGATAAAAATGTGATTTGATCTCCTATAAAGTGGTGGTCTTCCTGCTGCTTCCTTGCCCTAGCAAAACCTCAGTTGCCAAGGGGACGTTTGCATCCTCTATCACTCAAAAATATAATTTCCCTTTACTTTTAACACCCAAAGCCTCCAGCCAAGCAAATAATTGGTGTGCATAAAGCTTTCACCAAACAAACCAGGACAATTTCCCCACCATTGCAATTAACTTCCAACACAATCCACTCTCAAATAGTTGGGATATTCTTGCAAGGTGACTGTGGCTCACCAGAGCCTTGAGGCCTCATATAGGGCTGCTCTGGCCACTTTTCCTACAGCAAATATTTCTTTTTCTTCTCCAGGAAAGTATTTCATTTTAAGTGTGAGCACATCTCCCTGAGTAGCAAGGGCACACCTCTGCCTGTGAGAGTGGAGGTGGAACTGTGTCTCTCCTTGGTGCCCATGTGTTGGAGGCACAACAGCATAAGGTGTGGGATATCCCTTTGGTGAATTGGAGTTAGATGTCCTGGCTGTGTTCCCTCCCAGCTTCTGATACACCCCTGGCTCACTCATGAGCAGGGCAGGCTGAGGAGCCCCTGATACTGTATAAACACAGCTCAGCTGTAACTAAAACATCAGTGTGCTCTTGACCCTGTTTTGGTCACAAATCCAAAACACAGCACTGTATGAGCTGCTATGAAGCAAATATCCCAGTCCAAACCTGTACACCTCTTATTTCCAGTGAGGAGACTAAGTCAGAGCTTTTATCCTGGTGTTGTCACAAAAGGACAAAAGATGGATGAAATTTGTAGATAAAGCCATAATATTTTATTAAACCAACTGTTGTAACTGCAAAAAAATACGACGCTCTTTTTGTAATTCTTTGGTTTTGGGCTGTAGGCATGACATGTAGGGTTTTTTCCATCTATAACAATTAGCTTAATAAAAGACAGGTTTGCAATTGTGGACTCAGAGCAGGTGACTGCCTCTGTACTACTGAGACTACAATGAGGCAAGAAGTGTAAAAGCAACACCTGAAGAGGAGGAAACCTGCAAGGACACAGTGAATGTATAAATCAGGTCAAAGAAATGAACAAATTAACCTGTCAAATTCAATAACTCAACATGGCATGTAATCCAAAGTTCAACTTTGTATAGGCTTTTATTGCCTGCTCAGGAACTGCTGCAGTACCCTGCTGCTGTTTGTATTTCTTTTGAGTATGTTAGTGCTGTTATTCCAAAGAAGTAATAAAACTTCAAGAAGTGGACTTTGGGTTTACACTGTTTGTGCTTAGGAATTGAAATTTTTTAATGGAATTTGTCTTTATCACCTAGAGAGAGTGTGTGTGAGAGAGACTAAGCAAGAGGCAGATTTTTACGTATCTACATCATCATGAATTTCAAAGGGCTTTACAAATCCTGCTCTTCCAAAATCTACTAAAATGCTGTGCTTTGCATATGATTATATGAAGCTCATTAGTAAGAGTACTAATGAGCCTCTACACACCCGAGGCAGATAAATGAGGTTCCAGAGTAAAATGATTTGCTTAAGGTCAGACTCCTGAAAGTTGACAGCAGAGCTGGAAATAGAAACTATTGTTTCCCAGTCCCTTGTACCATATTCCCACGGATGGAATGTGTTGTGTTTTTTTTTTTTAAAGATGAAAACATTTCTGTTTGTTCATGCTGTTTCATTTCTTGTATGTTCAATGTAATCTTCACAAATGCAAATGTCCTGACCTAGAGCTATATAAGGCCTTCATTAAAGCCTCTCCACAATACCAGCCTTCATGCAATTGTTTTAAAGCAGAAGGGGTAGCCCAATTTAACAATTCCCACGCCTCATAAAATGATTGGCCTAGTTTCTTTAAAGTGGGTTTAAGCCATAGCCCCCAACTTGATTGAACACGGAAGCCACACTATTAATTGTCTATCTTCTGCCATTAAGGTAGTGAGTTACTGGGGAGTGAGGCAAACAGTGTTTGTCTTTCATGCACTAAGAGACAATTTTGGGTGTTTTTTTGTCTCTATTTTCAGTCTGCAGTGGAGCACACTGACCTTCCTCCTCCCTTCTCCCTTGAGGAGCTGTAATTGGGATGGGGATGAGTGCAGGGAGGTGTAGAACAGGTGCTGCACAAGAGAAGTTCCAGTGTTGGCATCATAGCTCTGTCCTGGACGTGGGCAGCCACTGAAACACCCTGTTCCCACATGGCAGAGAGAAATTGGGCATAACATTCCCTCTCCTGGAATGGAGGCAGGCAAACAGTTGTTAGAGAGCTGCCTAGAAACTCCTGGTTACTCCATTTAAAGGGTACTGCTCCTCCATAATGGTGTGCTTTACCTGTGAATGATGAAAAGTCCTCTGTTCTACTACCCCTCTCTCCATGAATACCTTTTCTTCCCTGCTGTACATACATGTCTTTTCCTCACTTTCCTGAACAGCTGTTGCTCTTGTCAACAATTTAGAGCAAGGCCAGTGGAAGGGGTTTTGACAATTCTAGGCTTGCAGGAAGACTTGTGGCCCAGGGGAAAAAAAAAAATAAATATATATATATATATATATGTACACACACACATATATATGTATGTATACATATATTTATATATGCATATATACATATACATGTGAGAGAGAAAGCAAGAGAGTGAGCCTGCCAACAAGCTTCCCATGTGAATATGTGTGTGTACTTCTTGGCAGGGCACATGTGACCTTGTGCCTGCGCATTTTATACCATTCCTACACAGTCTTCTTGAGCCCATTTTAAACTTGGATGTCTGGAGACACAAAATCCTTCCCTGGTATGGCAGTGCTGAGGGAACCATTGGCATCCGTGGTCATGGCTTGCCAGCCTTTGTGGCACTCATAATAACACAGATCATCCATCCCTAGGCAGATGTTTTATCCACCAGCTCTCCAGCCAGCACTGGTAATTCTGGCAAGAGCAGCAGGGTATAATAAATTTACTTGTTGTATAAACCAAACAGATAACTATACATTCTCCTACTTATCTCAGCAGGGCTCAAATCAGATCATTTGATCGTGGATCAAGTGATGGCCACAGAGTTCAAATACCTCACGTTGATTAAAACTGGGGTTTTTTTGTAGGTTATCTGAAAACAGATACTTCAATGCACTGAGACAATAGCAATAAAAGCTGTAAAACTGTGTTCTTCTTTTGGCACTAGCCCATTGTAAACAGTGAGCTACTGGGCTTAATGAGGCAATTCTGTACCATCACTTTTAATAACTGAATGTTTGTCTCCCGGCTATTCAGGTGGGCTATTACTGGTATTTAATATTACTGGCAATGTTGTTGTATATTTTGTGCCAGTGCTGGCAAAGAACAAGGTGATTCTTCCAGATAACAGCCCTGCAATAGTATTTTTCTGATTTTAACTGAGCAAAAGGCCAGGCACTGCCATTGCACACTTGTATTTAGCTTTGCCTTTTCCTTACAAACTTTATTTCAAACACTGAAAGAGTTAAATTAAATAGTTACAGGCATAAGCATGTCTAGCTTCTGTTATGACAAACACAAAAATATATTGACCTAAAAGGTAAATGTTGATTGAAGCAGAAGACTGACGTCAATATGAACTCCAAAGGATTTTGTATCTTGATGTTTGGCACATGAACACCATAGCGTATATATATAGTGTGGAATACTTAGGTTTGTTTTAATTAGATGTATGATAAACTGGTGATTGTGGGTCTTATTTCAAGTGTAACAATTTACAGCATGACTAATTCTGCTGAAAAACACAAAATTATCAGCAACAATTTGGAGGGCTGAGCAGACTGTCAAATGACATCGGTGGGGTTTTCAGAGAAAAAGATTCATATACTCTGCTTAGTCTGCCAAAATTTTCTGGGTGATTTTTTTTCTGACCACCATGTTTTATACCAATACTTCCTCCTCACTCAGAAATGCGCTTGATGAAGATCAGTTTGTGGTGGAAGATGTAAGATTCTTGTTTTCAGCACCATGACTCCCTCCCTTGTAGAAATGCTGATGCTGATTTGGGATTCTCCCCCTCCTCTTGCCTCCCACAGCTCTGACCGGGCCCCTTGCATGGGGTACCCCACCATTGTCAGCCTTTCTTTGCATCAACCAGTAGATCTGAGCTCATGTTTTTCTCTGCCTACAGTTCTGTACAGCACTGAACTATCTCCTGAGAGTTTGTCAGCTCTGGAAACCTTGGTCTGCTGAAGACAAGGTGTCAGCAGGGTTGAGTTCTGTTGAAGTATTGTGGGTGGCTCAGAGAAATCCATCAGTGTGCTTACTGCTGGGTTCAACAACGCTTCCACCATGTACAAAACGAGGGCAAGTTTTATTTTTCCTTTCCACTAGATCCACACTTGTAGAGTGCAGAGATGGGTCATGGCTGGTGGCAAAGGGCTTGTGTGGGAGGCTCATGGCTCCCAAAAGTGAGGGATGGGGCTGGGTCCCAGACAGTGGAGGCGTTTACAAGCGCTGGATTGGAGCCTGGGGATGCGGGTGTACTGGGACAAGAGATGGCCAGGAACTGGGATGGTCGCCCGAGGGATGTGGAGGTGGAGCAAGAGGGGGTGGTGTGCCTGCAGCTTCGCTAGCGGCCATGCTTGAGTAAACTACACTTAGAATTAGACTTGTAAATGTCTCAAGCAGCCCTTGGGAAAGTGCCCATTTTGATTCACAGGGCTTCCCCCTGTCTGCACAGCGCTGTGTGCAAACCCTGGCCAAAGCCCTCACTGCCCCTCCAGCAGGGATGTTTCTCCAGCCGTGAGATATGCGTGCTCAGCAGCTGGGTCTGGCACTGCCACAAGCCTGCTGCTGAATCTCGGTGGATCAAAGCCCTCAAAGCCCAGGCTTGGGCTTCCCTCTGAATCTGTGAATTGACTAAAGCCTGCATTTATTTTTGTGAGCCCCCACTGGGGGCCCTACGTGTGGATAATGTAAACGTGTGTGCTCCAAAGCAGCACTCAACAAAAGAAAGACAAGATGAAAGACAGAAAAAAAAGGAGAAAAAATCCCAGCTCTTGGTTTCTTAAGAAGATTTGACCTCATAAATAGGCTTGTGTTTTTTTCCATTTCATTTTCCTCACCCTGACATATAAATGGAGAGTGAGTGGTTTCACAGAGAGTGCTGCTCTTGCTTGCTCTGTATTAACCCAGGGTTAGCTGGGACCTGGGCTTAGAAGAATGACTTGATCTGAAGGTAATTTGGAGCAGTGCTTTTTTCCCCCTCTGTTTTTAGAGTACCCCCATGTCCCACTTTCAAGCATTTATTTTCCTTTCAGAAATTCTAAGGGAAAATAACTTTAATTAAAATTTTTAAATTAAATATAAAAGAGGAGACTCCTGAGATGCAGCCTGATTATGGTAGCTTATGTCTTAAGAAAGATATTACTGACTTGAGACCTGTAGTGTTCTCCTTTTTCATAACTTGGCTACATTAAAAACACTGCATATGTCTGTATATTTCCTTGGAATATGTTCAGAAACTTAATGAAGAATTAAGTAATTGACTAGTTTCCTTGAACCTTGATGGATAATCTGCAGGTTTTTCTTTTAAAGCAAGAATACCTTTTTTTTCCAAGTATTTCAGGTATTTGTGCTATGCAGCAAAACAAGGTCTCCAACAAGCAGTTTTCTTCTTCTTTGCAAGTCTTTTTCTTCTGTTAGCTTGGCCGCCTTCAGGGAAAAATGTGGCAGACAAGACTGGTGTTTAACTGCAAAAGCCAGCTGGGGAATCCCACTGCCTCCCCTTCTGGGGAAAAGTGAGACAGACATCTAAGTCAAAAAACGAGCTCACTAGAGAACTTGCATTTTCCTTCCTCTTCCAGGTTGCTTTTAACAAAATACCTTTTGGTGATAGTAATCTGTTGCTTTGGGCCACTGACCATGTGTGTGGGTCTGGAGGGAACCAAAACTAGACACTTCAGAGGAAATTTTATAGTCCATGTTAACTCAGTTATGTGATGTGGCACACTCGGGGTGTTTCCATATCTGCTACAATCTCTCACTTGAGGACGGAACATCCAGTTTACTAAGAAATCATGTTGACAAATTATTTTAATTTCCCAGTGTTGTGCAAAGCAGAAATTTGGTCTCCTGCATTTTAATGGTGTGCTGTTTGTGACTGCTTTTGTGATTAATATCCCAAGGTAAAAAGGATCAGGATGCACCAGAAGGAGGTGGTTTAAATAGAAAATATTGTAACATGAAAAGCTGCTTCTGTGGAGTAAAGCTTTGCCTCCTGGATAATCAGGAAGGAGCCTGTCCCAGGGGTGGGAGGGTGGTCTTGCTCTGCAGCTATGGCTGAGCTCTGAGCTCAGGATGCAGAGTGTGCTCAGCTTGTTGCCTGTGTCTGGCCATGCAAACTTATCTCGGTCACCCAAGACATCTATTACACTCTGACTCACTCTGCAGAGACACAGCCCGCGGAGGGATGGTAATTTTTCAAGACAGTTACTTCAGAGTAAAACCACACTTGAGGAAGCCAGTTCCTTCCCATCAATGAGCTCAGCAGCTCTGCACCAGCACTTGACATCACAAATGATGTTTGGGGGTGTTTGCCTGAACAGCAGAGCCCGTTTGGAGAGGAAGAACCCAGCCCACTTGTCACAATTTACCAATAAATCAAGGTTTCATGTAGCTTGTGAACTAGGTGATTCATCCTTCTCTTGGTAGGTGGGTGATGTTCTTGTTGCTAGGTTGGGTATTTCCCTGCCTTCAATACTGTTGCTGTGCCAAACTCATCTTAGTGCTCCTCTGCACGTGGAGGCTGAGAGTTTGGATCTCTCCAGGCACATCACTGCAGGTTGAGAAGGATGATGGGGAGCAACCTGGAAATGTGCTGGACATCCTATCTATGTGGATTTCTAAAGGTTGAAGGCTTCATAAGGCTCTGTCAGAAACCAGAGCTGCCTGACCAGTGCAAGGGCAGGCCATTTTGTCATGTCACAGTGTTGGCTCTGCCGCTGACTGCGCACAACTGTTGTGTTTGGTGGCCAGGATAATTTGGTTGGAGACGAAATTCTGCATAGCTGGAATGAATCACAGGCTGCAGGAGCTGTGCGAGCACCAGCCGTGTCTTACAGACTGAGCCTATGTTTTGAGCAACTCAGATGGTATCTTGCCCCAGGTTCTTTCCACACTGTCAAAATCAGTGCTGCTGGGCGATCATGCAGTTTTCAGAGAATAGATGGTTTGACCTAATTGTTCTGGTTTAAAGCAAATCAATGCCTTTTATGAATTCTTATCCTGGAATAGGTCTAGCTCATTTCTGCCCATTCAGGACAAATAACTAGGAGCCTTAGGAGTTACATACTATTAACTTGCTACACATCCATTTGCAAAACTGATATCCAGCGTCTGCATTTGCAAATGGGCAGCATGTGGGATCCAGCCAGGGGTAAAAAACTTGTCGTATGAATTATGAATAAGCCCTGTCTGTGCTCTGTGCTGGATGTTTCTAACAGCTCTTTAGCTGAAATAACATGCAATCACATAAATATTTGGGCTCTGCTTAACAGCTAGAATGGCAAAGAAACCAAGAGCAAGTAACATTATACGATCCAGTATAATCCAAGCTACACCTGTACCTTGGCTAATACACTTACATGTATATGTGTAACTATATTGTTAATTCTTGAGGTGGAGCTGCTACTGTGTGTGATATGCTGGCTTGATAAGCTTTTTGGACTGAAGTAGAAGAAACTGTTCTTTTATTTGCAGAATAAAAATGTAACGATTTAAACTTAATTCTTTGCATTTGCTATCCTGAGGACATAGCATGCTATTTTTGGTTATCTTTTGTACTGATCTTTTGTTCGGTTGTTTCCTGTATTGATATGTTTTTTTCCCCATTTCAGCGTATAAACTTCTGCTTTGCTTCTGGCTTCCTTGGGAAACAAAGAGTGCTAGCAAATACACAACTTTATCTCCAGCAAGGAGTCAGGCAACATCAGTAGAGAAAAGGTGGTGGTCAGCACTGCTTGGGGGGAGCAGAGCATGGCTCTGGATGGGCACCAGTGTGCAGCCTGGCCACTGGAACCTCACCTTTGGCAGAGCTCAGGCTCTGGGGGCCCATGGCCACACACAGGGAGGGTTTGGGTGGCTGGTGTGCGTTTCAGGTCTCGTCAAAGCACTGGGTGGGTTCCCATTCCCACTCCCAGGCACTGCAGTGTTTTCTGTTCCTTACTGGCTACCAGATGATGGATGCTGGGTGCGGGTGGTGGGGACCTCCAGAGACCTTTACCCACTCTGGCCACCAGTGTGGGAAACCGATAAAACTTTGCTGTCCTCCTTAACTCTCATCTCCTCCTCCAGGCCAAAAACTATGAAAATTAAACGGATAAAAAACAATTCAATGGTTTATTTCTCTGGTGTCTGTAGGCAACCTTATCTAGTAGGAGATGAGGCAGCAAATGCTCACTAGAACTCTATTCAGTTTAAGCTAAGCAATTGCCCACCCCTACTGTTACCCCTATGTTTTTTTTCATTTTGAGATATTTTCCTTTGATTAGAAACTTCCTTTTCCCAGAATTTCATGCACTTCTTCATTTCCAGCAGGGCTTAATTCCCGATTAAAATATGGTTTGCTAATAGCTTATAACCCTGTAATGGAAAAATATTTATCCAGAAAGAACTTAGCTCTAAGTTTAGAGCAAGGAGATGTATGTAAAAGCATCATGTGTGAATGAAGGTCATTCTTCTCCCTTGACAGTTTGCTTGAACTGGTAGATAGGGATTTGTTCCTTATGGAAAACAGAGACATTGGATACTTAAAGAGGTAAAATGCACATACTGCTTCTTATGACACCAAACCAATCAGTGGATGAAAGGGATGCAGTCACTAGTAAAATCCAGGCAGCTGAAAACATCTTCTGAAAATCAGTGGGGATATATACAAAATGAAAATAAAAACAGCTATGCTGGTTTAGAAATGCACAAGCAATGTCTGGATTATATTTCTTAACAGGGGCTTATATTTTCATCAAATTAATTTCATTACTTGTCCTAAGGGGCATGCATTTCCCCCTTTATTAGCTCAGGTTAGGCCTTCCTGCTAAGTAGAGATCTCTCTATGCTTGGATAGATATCTCTGATTACTGTAAATGCCTTGATTTGTGACTCCAGGCATGTGCAGTGGTCTCCAGTATCAAGGCAGTGTAATGGATTTCATCCTTACCGCTTGCTTTGTACTAGCTGTAATCGTGTCACGTCACTCCCTGGAGCCCAGGGGTTAGGGGTGATGTTTAGACACACAGAGTCTTGTGAGACTCTGCTTGCAGGTGAGTGCTACCATTCACCTGCAGAGAAATTTTCTTTTGATGGTAAATAATGTAGATTTATAATCTGAGTTCCCCAAACATAGGCTTTTGTGATGGGAAGAGAACAGCAGTGATAAAAGGTCCTCTCAGGAAAGGCACTAATAGCTTAGTGCAGGAGCTTGCTATTCTCTTTCTTTCTCCTGCTCTCTCTTAAGCTTCCCTATGTGGCACAGAAATACTTTTTGAACACTTACAACACACTCTTTCTATCTGTCAAATATGCTTTTGCACCTGCACCCTGTAGGGCAACAAGCCTGGTTGGCACAGTCCTCCACCCTGGCTATTTGCTACAGTTTTTCTGCCTTTTGGAGCTGGGTCTGGGTGTTAGGACAGTGTAATTCAGCTGTGACAAAGCAATAAAAACAAACAGTTTATCTTCATGTTCTGGCTCTTGGAGGACAGATATGCCTAACAGCAGGAAGTCATGGTTTACCTAAAAAAACAGGTGGAACCCAGACCGTGGTAGGCGTGAGCTCCACTTGGCTCCAGACTGTTACATCAGCAGTGTGCTTAATCCACAGAAAATATCTAAGGGCTGTAAGTGTGAGGGATCTGGAATTAATATGTTCACATTATTAACAACTTTTTTAATTTGAAAACGATTACTGGAAAATGGTGGTGTTACTAAGAAGCTGGTTTTCTTTCCAGCTCTGTAGTATTTGTATTCCTTTGCCTTGTTTATTATTTTATGAGAATTTTTTCCTGGTTTTGTTTGTAAACAAGACAGCAGATGCCAGGACCTAAAAACTATTAGAGATGCAATCCAAAAACTGTGAAAGTTTGGATTATCTTGCCTATGGGATCAGATGACTAATAATCTAATAGGGATTATTTTAAGACCCAAACCAGAGACTGAGTAGCTCTTCCATGCATTTACAGCAGTAATTCCGACTATTGTTTTTATCCATATGGTAGCTGATCCCTTGCTCCTTCTCTCCCACCAAAAGATCTCTGAATGCCAGTGATATGCGATTTTTAATGGGAAACTGTGAATTTGGAGTGAAACAAACTTTACATGAATTGCAGTAAGTCGACAGTCAACATTTGGTGTTTTGCTATGGAGGGCAAAGAAAGCAATATCTGAAGAGCTCTGATTTGTCAATTCTGCTGCATTCAGCCTGCTGAGAGCTGCTGTCCTTAGCCTGCCTCATCTGCTTCTCTGTCTCCTGTGTCCTTGATGCACAGTGATGCCTTTACATCTGGTGTAGTAAGTTACTGCCATACTAACAGTCTAAAATCCTCTGAATGCTGTCCCTAAACTTCTCCATATCTAGGTGGTGAGTTCTGATTTGGTCTATCCAAGTCTCTCCAAAGGGACATCTGATGGAAATGGAAGTAATAATATGTTTTCTGGCTTTTTTTTTTTTTAAGTTGGACAAAAGAGATATGCTTTAAAAACACTTGCCTTTTTGGTAGGGCTAAAACAGGGGTCTGAATGTTTCTTTGTCATGTTGACAGCAGCAGATACAGGGTTGGTTCTCTCAGAGCCAATGGTTTGGCAGGCTTTATCTGTTTGTCTACCTGATGATGGAGAAATGAATAGCTGACAGCTGCTGAAGCAGAGACACGTCACATCTCACTGGTGCTATTTGAATTGGCTGGCCTGTGGCATGTAATATAAATGTTTCCCTTTGGATCTAGGGTGAATCATGAAAATGCCTCATTTCAGAGAATGTCAAAGCATTTTCCATAGTGGTCCAAATTTCTCAGCTTTATTGCTTGCCTCATTTCAAGAAACTGCTTCTCAACAAGTTTGATTTGTGAAATGCTATAAACTAAGCTGGCTAAAGGAGCACCTCCAGTGTTATGATTTCTACTGGCCAAAGTGAGCATCAACAAGCTGTGGACATTTGATCTGTGAATGTGATTCCCTGTCCTTATAAGCCTCTGGCAGTGGAAATCCCCACCACAGCCCAACCTTTGCGCACTGGCAAGAAGTGAGTTGGCCCAGCATCTCCTTCCGTGCCGTCCCAAATCTGTCCTGCATTAGCCTGAGCAGCGCTTTACCTTGGGAGGATGTTTTTCTCCACAGCCTGGCTGCTGTTACGTGACGGTGCAGAGTTCACTGCAAAGCCTCGGTGTTGACATCAGGAGTATGACAGCCCTTATCCGGCCACAGACGTTTTCAAAAGCGCTGGCTGCTGGCCCGAGTTACCTGAAGCAGTTACTAATTGTTTGAGGATGACGCAAATGACTGGGTCCAATTTCAGCCCTGCTGCCGGCTCCTGGGCAGGAATGACCTGCTCGACTATTACTGCTCTCCATATCCTGGTGAAAGGCAGGCCTGTAAATTCCCCAGGTGTTGAGCTCTTGCCATAGGTAGGTTGTATTGAAAGGGGGGTTTCAGTTCTTTTGGTGTGAAACACTCTTTGCTCTGGCCTTTTTTCCTGATTTAAACATGTGGACCTTCTTCTGTTCCCCCTATTTTATGTAGAAACCGTTTTGGATGTCTGTCTAAGCATCATTTCACATGCTTTTGCTATATCCAAAACTGTTTAAAATCATATTCAAAGGCTCAAAGATTCTCTTTTTGTCCAGGTTCCTGGCCTATCTCTCCTGTGGCAGGCACATCACACAAGATTGTTTCACTGGGACTTGTGATCCACCCTCACTTGGAGTTGTCCTCTGCACTCCTGGCAAGACTTGTGGAAAATTGTTCAATAGCAGCTCAATATCACTTCATATGGTTTCAAAAATGTTTCCAGTTCTTATTTGGTCACTTATATCAGATGCCATCTGGTGTCATCTATGCAACGGTGAAAGCACAAGGTATATCCCAGGTATTAGTGGTGGGAAGCACTAGTCCTCAGCCTTTGCTTCCTGCCCAGCCTGGTTCTGGGACATGGCTGTGCCCAGTCTCCCTTTGTAAAATGGAATAGCAATGGGTGGATTAAAAAGCTGTTGGAGTCTATCAGCTTGGCATCACCTGCCACTCAATTCCCATGATTAGCGAGAGAGAAGTGAGTCAGAAACACAGAGCAGAGGCTATGGAGGTCCCCTGGAATCACACCAGATGCACCAGTGGTCTTCTGCTGCAGTTGGCTTGTGTGGGGTCAGACCTGAGAGGCAGCAGGCGGGCAGCTGAGGGAAGGGCTCTTGCATGAGAGGCTCAGGCTGGGTTATGTATCCAGAACAACTGTGGGAGATATTTTCTGTGTACAACCCTGAGAATATTTTCTGTATGGCTTTGTCACCTGTATGTTTTGTTTAATCAGTTTTGTCCAAGTGTTTCACAAAAAAAAAAAAAAAAAAAAAAAAAAAAAAAAAAAAAGTGAAGAGAAAAGAGAAAAATAGCTCCTTGTTTTTAATGGTAATGTTTTAAAAATAATATAAAACCCTCCTCAGTGTCCAAACCACAGAAATTGCCATGCAGATCCAAGAGCAGGTGTGCTTCCTGGAGCTACTGGAACAGCATCAGAAACCTGCTAGATCCCTGGTAAAAAGTGTCCTCTTAATTCTGGGTCAAATTCAGCTCCAAATGTGGTTGAGAGCAAAACTTCTGTTTACTTTAATGCTTGCTGCCTTTCATCTGTTGTTTTTGGAATAGACTGGGATCACGCCTGAGAACTGCACACAGCTAGTGTCTGCTAGGGCAGAAGGAAGCCAGTGATGCTAGGAGAGGTTTGGGAACAAACTGGTTGGTATGTCCACATTCTTGGGATGAGACCTTTCAGGAGTGAAACAAGGCAAAGGATATTCCTGGTCTTGCAGCAGGAAACTGAAGTTATGACCTTCCATTTTGACTTCATATTTTTCTTAATTTTGCCACAGGCTGCTTTGGATATCTGCAAATGCTTGTGTGGCACTCAGCTCAGTAGGTCATTTCCACAAAGTTTTTGTGTTGCTCCCTCCTGCCAAACCAGTGGCTCTGGGGGAGCCATCCCTGTATCTGCTGTTGTCAATGTCACTAACCCTGCATAACAGCTCCGTGCCTGGCCTCAGGTATTGAGCTGTCCCCCTGCATTACAGCCCCTGAGTTAGCTGGCTTCATGGAGCTTCATGGACTTCAAGTTTCTCTCAATAAAAACATCTACCTCGTTCAGCTTGGGACATGAAGAATTTCAGCCATCTTTTGTGTCAAAGCAGGTTGTCTAAATATGTTCTTGTATTGTGATGGAAATAAAGAAAGAAAGAAGATAAGTTGTATGCATAGGCTAGTACAGGATGTATTTCCAAACTCAAATTCCTAACCATATAGCCAGTCCAGTTTTTGGGTCAGTGTGTATTTGGGGTGCTAAGTCATGGTTAAAGCAAATGTCCAAATAGACTCAGACCTTCCAACGTTCTTCTCTCTATTTTCACCCATCACAGATTTCAGAGATAATTGACATATTATTCAGTGGGAGAACTCCTTCCTACCCACTTTCCTCCCCCCTATTTCCCAAACCATTCCCTCTCACTTAAAGCCTTCCAAAACTTTCAAGACTTGATACTCCAGAGTGCTAAGCACCCTGGCCCTGATTCAGTAGAGCACTTACACATAGGAATAATTTCATTTGAAGTCAATGCAATTATTTGCATGCTTTAGTTGCTTTGGAGTGAATTGCTCCATATTCAATAGGGTGGAGTCCACCGAGTCCTTTCCTGGCTGTGTCCTTGATAGACAGGGAGGAAAGCTACAGTAGCTCTTTTTGGTGCTTGCCCCACTGGAGAACAAAAGGAAGCGGCACCTAGAAAGGGTATTTCTGGGCAGGATGGGGTTGTGGTTCACTAATGCTGTGTTGTAAAGGGCTTGTTCTCATTGTAGTCTTATCAGAGCCTGAGAGATTATTCTTATCAGAGCATGTAACAATATTTTTATCAGCTTGAAAGATGATTCTTTTATACCAGGGTGGTTGTAAGCCTCTTAAGACCTTTCCTTTTATTTACTTCTCTGCTACACTTCTCCGCTTCTCTTCAATCAGCATTTGCCCTTTGATATGAAAGCTCACAATAGATTGACATTTGACATATAACATTGTGCTGGAGGTGTTTTACAGTGTAATATGCCTGGGTATGTGATTTAGGCCAGTGCCACTTAGTTTGTGACTAGAAGTACATCTCAAGCAGGGCTCCAGCGCTTGTTTTAGGAGATTTAGTCCAGCAATGCTCATTCCTGGCTGACCAGGCTGGGGGTAGAAAATAAAAGTATGCAGCTGTGATTTTATCTGTGTTACTTCGAGCTGCTAATTTGTGCTTTGGGGTGAGCTGAGCAGCTCTTTGGGACAGGCACATCCTTCTATTACATATGGAGTCCAGAGTAAGACTGAAGCTCCTGAGTCCTCCTGGAAACAGGTAATTTTTAAACAACAACAACAATAATAATGATAATAGCCCTGTTCTATCTTCTATGTCAAAACCCCCAACCTGGCCAATATGCACATCCTTGTATTTGGTATCCCAGTCTGGAAACCTCAGCAGACTCCCTGTCCAATCCATAGAGAAGCGGTGCTGGAGTGGCATCAGCAGTTGTTCTGGGTCTCTTGTGAAATCTCTTTGTGTTGCCAGGACATTACCTTTGGTGTCAACAATGCAAGGAGGATAGATTTTACTCTGCCATATACCTGCCAGACAGGTATATGGGCTGCAAAGGGCTCCCAACGTGGTCCCCAGAGGTTCCCATGTGAAATGCCCAGAACAAACACAGAGAGAAAAGAGTTATATCTGCTCCAGGCACAGTAGCAGGGCCAGAGCAGGCCCAGGGGCATGTCATGGGCAGCCACCCTGCCTCTCTGCCAGTGTGGAGCCCTGGTGAGAACAGCCTTGGCCCTGGGGCAGCAGGGGTAGGGGATCCTTGGGGGCTGTCGCCCAGGGCAGTGCAGATGGGTCCCAGCCTCTTGGCTGGGGGGAGAAAGGCTGGCTGCAGGGGAACAAACATTGGCCCTTGGCCTCTGGCCCTGACTCCTATTGTTTCCTAGCTTAACCAAAGTCAAAGAGGCTGGCCCTGGCTGTTCACGTTTGCAGTGTAAATGAGGACACAGAAAACAGTGTGAGTGCTCAGTGGTTTTATTTCATCACATTCATGCTCCTCTTATCCCTTCCCACAAGCATATTGTGCATGGGGATTTGTCTGCTTTTGTTGGTGCTGCAGATGTGGCAAGATCAGCTGTGCACTGAGTGAATGCCAGTGCATGGTACCTACCCATGTCCAAATGACTTGGCAGCTAGAGAGGGTCTGAGATGTCCCTGGCAGCAGCAAAACCCATTCCTGCACCCTTCCTCTCATTCCACAACCAGAGAAGGAACAAGAAAAGTGCCATGGTGAAGAAAAAAGGAAACACTGGAAAACAGCTGAAGGGAGTTGTCTGAAAAGAACCACTCCTGTTCCTGTCAGGAATTTTCAGCAGGGATGTAAAAATCAGAGTTTGTTTCATATCAGAGATGTGAATGCAAGGCACACACGTAAGGAACTGCACCACAGGTTTACTTGCTCAGGGACTTGCCCCTGCCCCACAGCAGAGGCAGTGGGACCAAGAGGGTGAGGTCAAACCTTGCCCTCCTGCAGTGCACTCAGCTCAAGGGAGCAGCCTGCACCCCACAGCTGCTCACCCCACGCTCCCAGTAGTGTGGCCAGGTGCCAGTGCAGAGCATCCTGGTGGGGCATGTGTGGATCAGGATCGTGCCCCAGCAGTGAACACTGAGCCTACTGCTGCCCCAGGCACAGGCATGGGGGCAGACACATGATCCTCCTTGGCAGCAAGGGCCTATATACATTTTTGGAAATATTTTTGGAAGTAATTTGGGATTTTTCTCCCTAGGTTTGTGCTGTCTGGGTGCAGTGCAGGCAGCAAAATCCAATGGCAGTGTGTGGGGCCCTCACACCACAGCTCCAGTCCACTCACTGGCAGTGCCATACAGAGGGATGGGTGAGAGCTGCTGGGTGATGCATCCTGAATTTATGTTGCCTAACCCTCCCTATTTTTGGCCTGTTCTTGGCAATTTTTAACTCCACCAACTTCCACTGAGGAAAAATGCCCAGCACACCCCTCTCTCCCCCCATTTCCCTATAGGGCTTCCTGTCCACAGATGGAAAAAAACATGCTGGTGCATCCCACACAGCTGTGCCAACTACTGTAAATGGTGTCACAGTTCACAGCAGCTGCACTGGGCTGGTTTTGCTCGTCTTTGCTCCCTGGCACCCTGCAGCCCAGACTTTGGGCTGCCAAGGAACTGCTGCTGACCAGCTGCCTGCCCTGCTCTGCTTCTTGAGTTGGAGCTCTGTTGGCCCCCAGGGCTGTGGTGAAAGCATTTGGGGTTGTGGCTGGAAAACTCCCCACACTCAGGCACCTGGAGGTAAACCGCCCAGATGTTTGGTTTTCTGATTTCGTTATTTTACATTTTTTTTTCTTGAAGACCTGAATTTACAAGCTAGCCTTGTGGGGATTTTTTTTTTCAGCTGGTATGGGGAAGATCTGTGCAGTGGAGAGGAAAGGTACTTGTCCCTAATTTCTGAATGCTTAAAGCTGGTGAAAGTGGCAAGAGGACTGTGTTATTCACCATGATTACATCTGCCCCTCCTTCTGATGTCGATAGGTCTCCTCCACAAAAGCATGGACCTGAGTTGCTTAGGAAGGGAGTTATTCTTTCAGAAAACCCTTTTCACATGGACTTAATGAGGAGCTGGATGAAACTTTTAAGGGAGCTTGTATAGTTTTTTTTATCAGAAACTAATGCCTAATCTAGAAATGATTTTACAGATTGATATTATACAAAAAGAATGACAAAGCATAGCAAAAATGACCTGTACTCTAATCTCCAGCTCTAACTTAAAGTCTTTGCTTCTCTTGGAGTTTTGCTAGTATGAGGCAGTGGATAGAAAATGGAACATATGAAGTTCCACCTGAATATGAGGACAAGCTTCACTGTCTCAGTGACTGAGCACTGGAACAGGTTGCCCAGAGAGCTTGTGGAGTCTCCCTCACTGGAGATAATTCAAAAGCTGTCTGGACACAATCCTGACTAATATATTTGGGGGACCCAGACTGAGCAGGGAGGTTGGACCAGAAGACCTCCAGTGGTCTCTTCCAACATTACCCATCCTGTGATTCTGTGGCTGTGGTACCAGCTGTGCTATGTGTTGCCAGCACTGGTTGCATCTTGTAGACATCCCAACTGCAGACTGACAACTTCTCTGGCCAAAAAACCCCCAACCTGCTGATGTGTACCTGGCCTGTGTGATGTAGACATAAGGTGCTCATCATTAAAGTTTTATGCAGATATTCAGATTTGCATGAGCTTCACAATCACATTTGAACCCCTTGAGCTGCTGGGGCACTCATGGCTTGCTGTGAGGGGCTGGGGCCCTCAGCAATTTGCAGGGTGGAGCCCTGGCTTTAAAGTAGCTCCTCATGAATGTTCTAGACTGAGAGCAGAGGGACAGTGGCGCTTCCCACTGCTTGTACCCAGGGGAATAAAGGGAAGTGGGATTAGTGGGAGTTTTCAGAAGCCTCTAACTCACCATAGAGCATAAATATCTTCAAGGGTTTGCCCTCAGGTGCTTCTTAAAAAAGCAGCCGGGTTAAAGTGGCTTTGCTAAGTTTGTTCCCATGAATATGATTTTCCCCAGGCACACTTTTTACATATACCTGTTAGATAAAAGCTACCACACAGTAAAAGAAAAAACAACACACAACCCTCTTAATTAAAGATATCAGGGCAAGGAGGCTCCTCCAAAAAAAAAAAAAAAAAAAAAAAAAAAAAAAAGTGGTTCTAGTTTACAGAGCCTTGAGAAATAAAGCTGCCCATGATATCTGTGATGGTCCCCCTGGTTCCTGCACAAAGCTTAGGCTCAGTGAATGCTGAGCCCAGTGATGGCAGGCATTATAAAACCCAACTTAAAAGCTTCTTCTGTAAGTCTGTTTTCTGGGGCTGGTCCCTCTGGCTGTACCATCCCTGCAGCCTTGTATCTGTCTCCCTGCTTAGGTTATCTTCCTGCCTATCCAGTCCATGCTAGGATCCTGCTGGCCCCAAACCCCCGTGGGCTTTTACAAGTGTATGATGCATTTGGGAGTATGGGCTCCTTTCGTGCCAGTGACAATGGAATGCCTCTCTCTTCCTTATCCCATCTTTGCTCTCTGTAGGGCTCCCCTGCTTTCCCTTTCCCAGTATCAGGTGAGGGTGGTCTGTCCAACTCCTCTTTGGCAGAGGTGTGACCCCCTAGTGTGGGAAGCAGTAATTTTTACATGGCTATTCCTAGCTAGCCAATCATGGGCTGTAGAAATGATCCTAAGGTGCTCAGGACCTGGGACAGATGAGTAGTTTACTTTGCCAAGAGCACAAAGTGGAGGAAATGGAAGCAACAACTAGTGCCAACAGAAAAAAACAACTGCTGGATGTGCCTGTTTTGTGCCAGTTAGTGCAATTTTGCTGACAGCTTGCTTTGATGTAAACTCATTCCTGTGAACAAGTTTGCGATCTTGTGTTTGAAAGCCAAGAAAATTCTGTTGAAGATGTGAAAGCTGCAAAGGCTTTTGCTGGTGTGTAATGACAATATCGACCCATGAGATATTCCTTTCAAAGTAAATCAGTCTGGAACATTGTGGAGGGAGGGAAAAGATGGAAGGGGAGGATGCATTTACCGGGTAGAGGCTGCTAAGCACTGGGTCTGAAAAATCCATGTGTCTTTTTGGATGTGTTTGTGTGGTTTAATGGGAGGGTGTTTCGCTGTGTTGTCCTGTCTGCCCTGCTGCAGTTTGTGCTCATGGGGGATTTTTGGGAATGACACACTGGTTTGGACAAAGGTCTGGTGCCTTAGCAGTGGAGCGGAGGACCTGACCAAAATGACGGACAGAAAACAGAGCTACAAGAGCTGTGTGTGAGATGCAGAAGATAGCCCAGGCCTAGAAACCCCTTGTGAGAGCGACAGCGATTGCTTATCTCTCTCTCCCATCAGTCTGCCGTTCATGGGAACCCATGCAGTGCAGTAATTGTTCAGAGGGCTAGTTGTGTAGGTGGCCGAGCCTGTTATCGCAGGAACGCAGCGTTAGTCATGAGAGCAGGCCTGCCAGACATGCCTTGTGCATGCGCCTTCCCGCGCACTGCCGGCTTTATCTCCTGGCGGGGCGCGGGGCCTGCCAGCTTGGCATGGGAACGCAGCAGGATGGGACTTGATGCGAGGAGTCTGGAAGGGAACGCCGCTCCACCAGCACCCAGCGCGCTCTGGCTGCATTTCCATGTCTAATTCACGTTTGAATTAATGCAGGGTATATGAAGGCACTTACAGCTAACAAGTGGTTGTGGTTTTGTTTTGTAAATCGTTATCTTGCTCTCAGATCAATGAAACTACTCTGTGGCCGACAAACAAAGTTAACGTACTACGGCTTTCAGATGTGCGCAGCTCTTAGGCTGGGTGCCCAACTCTAAGTAAACTTTCAGTGGCTCTTGGAAACACGGATCCCCTCAAGCACGTTGAAAGTGGGTGCAGTAAAACAGAGGGTCCAAAGTGACAAATCCCTTGGGTTTAAGTCTTAAATTCTCATCTTTCCTTGCATGTGGGAGAAGTAACTACTGATGAGGGGGTCATAGAATTACACCGTTTTGAGCCCTGGTTTTACCCAAACGCGACTGAATCCAAAACCATTTTTGCCTGTTAGGAATAACAAGAAATGTTGTGTGAGTTGCATGGCTCCGAAGGTAATTTCCCCTCCTTTTGATTGTTCCAGTAGCATTAAAACAAGTAAATGTAGCATAGACTTTTCAATACAAGAAAGTGTAGGAAGCCTGCTTTGCTTTGAGCGGGTTCCTTAGCGCAGCTGTGAAGGAGGGGGCTGTAGGACCCCGTTGCAGGGAGTTGTGAGGCTGTACTGAAGGAGGCAGCTTTGGTGGGTGACACGCATCTGAAGCCTGGTTTCAACCAGCATCCCAATTTGTGAAGGCATTCCCATCTGCTGCCACACTGTTAATTTACCTGCAGCACAAGTTGCCAAGGTTATTTACCTATCATTTTCTTGCTACATATTGATTTTATTCTGTTGCCTGAAGGTATAGAAATAATTAGCAAAAGAGTCTTCCCATCGCATTTACTACGCAGTTAATTAGAAGTTTTATCCTATAGAATAGTCATGTGAGAAAAACAGCAGTGTAGTAACTCAGGTGTTCTCCTCCCAGCTGATGTGAAATGGCAGGTCTCCATTGACTCCTGCCAGCTCTTGTTTTACAATAGCAGCAGGAACATGTTGTGCTCCAAAAGCTGTAGGAAACACCAATGGCTTTTGTTTCATGAACACTTGGAGATCCAGCATGTGCTTCAGGGAAGCTCTCGCTATTTAAGCAGCCTGTTGGGTAATTAAGGTGACTTGTTGCAAATCCGTGCACTGTTCCTCCACAATTTTTTTTCTGTCACTTTGGAAGGGGGCTGGCAGGTCTGAGGTGTTTCCATACTCTTCACATTCACCTAGTGTGCGGATGGTCCAGGACAGTCAGGATAACAGTTTGCCTCTGGGCTTGGGAGCTCCAGGGCTCACCATAGTCTTACCAAATGCTGAGCCCTGCATTTCACCTCTGCTGAGGTTTTTCCTGTGGAAGGATGGATTTCCATGCATTGACCAGCTTTGCTATGGCAGAAACGCCTTTCTTGCCTTACAAAGTAAGATAGATCTTCTCTCTTGCACACTGTGGATCCATGCAGAGTTTCCCACAGGAAGGTGACTGACATTGGGTGCTGTGTCTGCCTCAGGAGGTGACCAGTTGATCATCTCACTTGAGGGTGACAGTCACTGATCAGCTGCCTCATGTGTGACTGCTGCCCATGAACTGTGTTTGCAGGTGCTGCTGGGAGTGGGAGAAAGGAGATGTGACCATGTGTATGTGTACACAGCAGAGATGAAAAACAAACTTGCACATGCCAGTAGGTACTTTGGGTATTGATAATGAATCTCTGTCTTGTAACTGAGTGGCTTAAATCCAGCCTAGAGAGAGAAGGGTTTATTCCTGAAAAGGAGGTTCTTCAGCATAATTTTCTGGCTGCAGGCCAACATCTGATATCTGTTTCTTAAATTGGGATAGGTACATGTGAATCCTGGAGAGGAACTGTGACTGGTGGTTAGATGAAGGTATATCTAAATCCCAGCTCCAAAAAAGTGGCTCTTGTAAAGCTGGGAGGAAACATATGCTGGCTTGGCTACTTTTTCATCTGTAGAATCTCATGTGTCTGGATGAGGTGTTGAGTCAGGTAGTTGATAGTCCTCTGAAGCTGCTCCCATTAAAGTTTGTTCCAGACTGTGACATGAAGAGAGTGTTTGTGCTTTGGCAGGTGGGGCAAGGCTGGCCCCCTTTGAGTCAAGTTTTGCTGTTTCCTGCTGAGAAAACAGGATCTCAGCACTTGGACAATCACCTGAGCATATGGGCTGGTGGCATGTCCCTGGAGAGGTCCCCAGCCAGCAAAGAAAGGTGGGTGGAGGTGCAGAACAGGACATCTCCCAGCAACAGCCAGGGAGGGGTCTGAGCAGAGACTAGGGTTTCAGCATCTCCAGGTTCTGCTTTCAGATTCTCCACTGCAAAGTGGCTGTAAGCAATGTGCCTCTTAGTTCTGCAGTCACCAGTCTACTTACGTGGTAACTTCTTAGGGTCTGGATGCTGTGTATTTTCCCACTGTTTCTGCTAGCCTCAATTTAACTTGATGCTTTTCTGGAGGGTGGGAGCTTCTCTGCAGAATCACAGCCACCTGAGGTGTCTCCTGTGCCAGGGTTGCAGGCAGGCAGACCACCCAGGGGGGCACAACCCTGTGGTGGGCTCTGGGAATCTGAGTCACCTTCTGAATACTCTGCTGACACCCTAGGGCTGCTAAGTTAGATGCCCAAAATTAGCCCAAGATTAAGGTGTGATGATCCTCCCCAACCCTTCACAAACACACCTGCTTTTTAACCACACTCACATTTCTATTTGGCTGATGTCTGGTTTTTCCAGATGAAGGAATGTTGAGTGTTTTTACCTACAGTCAATGTTGAGAAGTGGCCCATTCTTGGGTAACTGATACTGGGTGCTGTCTCTGCCTCAGGAGGTGGCCAACTGACCACTTGGACTGACATGTCTGAAATGGCCTCCCTGACAGAGTCTGATGGTGTCTGACCCATGATTCATCAAAGGGCAGAGACTGTGAAATTTTGTGTGCCACACTTGATGGCACAAGTCACTGATCAGCTTGTGGGTATCATGAGCATGTGGAGCATCTGCAAATCACTGGATGAGCCTGGAACAAGGGATCATCGATTCAGTGTGCCTCAAGATTGTGGTCCTAGATGCATGTTCAGTTTGGACAATATTAGATAGTACTTAAAAAAACAATTTCTGTTGCATCAGTGGAAAAGAAGATATTGTGCTTGCCAAAAGCCTCATCCTCTTAGATGATTATCAATGTCTTGTCTAGCTTAGATAATATATTTAGTTCATAGCTCAAAGAAAATACTGTGTTAAAAGTGACCTTTCCATCTCAATCTTACACAAAAGAACCTGTAATTTCAAAATTAATGACCTCAACTTTAAGCTGCAATTTTATAAGAAACAGCTGGATTATAAATTGACTGCTTCTTCAGAGAAGACTTGTTTTTTTTTTCCTTGAAATATCTTGATAAGCAATATTGCTTACACAGTTATAATTTAAGGCAAGTTCACTTTGAACCAGCTGTGCTAAAGGAAGATATTACCATTTCCTGCCCACTGGCTTCTGTGCCAGAGGGAGGAAGCTGCAAGAGCCCTCTCCAGGGTGTCGTGGTGGGATCCCTGGGAGCATTTCCCAGGCACATTCCTCCTGCCTAGAGCAAGCAGCTGGCTCTGGTGGTTTGAGGGCTTGCCCTCAGCATGAGGTGCAGGGCGAGCTACTGGGCAGGAAGACAACACGAAGCCCTGACTCGATCTGCCAGCAAAACCACTTGTTATCTGTAACCCACTGGAGATGAAAGCAGCCCTCTTTACCTATTTAAACTCTTGGAATGAACCCATTGTGGCTGCAGTGTGTTAAGGAGGAAAGCAAGTTATGGGTATGTTGTGGTGCTTGCTGACACAGCAAGATCTGGAAGTCTTGTCCTTCTGTAACTCCAGACTTGGAGTGGATTGTGATGTGTAGTATTGGAATGTACCCCAAGAATTTTTGGGCTGGAAACATGAGAAGCTGCTTCTGTCTGCAGCCATGGGAAGGTACCTGATGTTATTTCTAAATGGTGGATGAGGAAAAGGGAAACAAATCTTCAAGTGGTTATTGTTGTTTAAGAGGACCCTGAGCTTTGAGATATTTAAACTTGCAGAATGGCTTTGCATCTGATGGGAAGCAACATTGGTGTCTATGTTTGGATTCCCATGGGCTCTGTGAAAAGTCTATGGGGAATGTCAACCAAAGCCATTTCAAATTCTTGCCTGTGATCCTTACTTATTATCCTTGTTTCAGTGTCAAACAAGACATTTCACACCTCAGAGTTGTGAAATCACAAACACCTTGTTTGTGATGAAAGCAGAAATTCTGTTTCTGGAGAGCAGAGTCCGTAGTTTCTCATTATGGAATATATAATTTCTGGCATTGATCTTTGAGCTTCTCTGACCCTAAAGTGCTTGGGAGCTACCACAGCTGCAGCTTGCACTTTTCCTGCTAACTGGTATTCTTGGTGAGGCTTTCACAGTTAAGTTTTAGCAGGAGCAAAGAAGGGGAGAACATTGGAGTTTCACTCTGCAAGTAGCTAATCAGAAACCAGCGGTCTCCTTGTGCATCTGAAACTAACCTTCAGGTGGGAGATTCCCGGAGTTCTTTCCAGAGAGCAGAAGATGTCATGGTTAGAGTCTGTTGTCTTCTACTCAGAAGTCACATATCAAGGAGTTTCCCTTCCAGAAGGTGCCCGGAATGCAAGCTTTTGAAGCACATTTTGATGAAAGGTCATCATTTTATCACTACAGGAAAATATATCCCTTGCTAACTGAATTCAAATCAAGACTTTTCATGCCTGGCTGCTTCTGAGGGAGAAAATAAGCTGACCATAGCAAACTGGTATAATTTTAACTAGATTGGCACTGTCCTAATGAATTTCTGACTTGAGGATGAACTTTCCTCCTAAAACACACAAACCTGAAAACACACCTGTGGATGTGGCAGGCGGAGAGGCTGAAATGCAGCATGCTGCTCTGGATGCAGATTTGCCTTGAAGCAGTGCTCAGGGCTTGATTCCCCTTGACAGCTCTTTCAGTGGCTCCAGTGTGCCTGTGAATCATGAGGCTGTGCTGAAGTACCAGCAGCATGCCAGAGAGGGAGGAGTGGGTTCTGGCAGGAGCAGAGGATGGAAAGAAGAAAAAGCTGTTTCTGACAGGAATGGTGTTTGTGGGATTGTTGCAGGACACCTCATCTCTCTCTGGACATGCATAATGTGGTTTGTAGGAGTTGCTGGTCAAAGTAAGGCCAGAGGACTTCACCCTGATTGAAGGATTGTTTCCATAAATGTTCTGCTCACTTCCCAGAGGTGGTGAAAAATGCTCTCGTCTAAACCAGATTTACGCAGAAAAGGGATCAAGTCTTGCAAAATATTTAATCATTGCAGCAGATACATCTGGGTAGCTTGGCAGACAATAGCAGCTTTCACACTCCTGTCAAGAGCTTTGGTAGGGGTATAACTGGAGAGGGAAGAGAAACTTGGAGCAGCAGCTGTAGCAGCTCCTGATGGGGTAAGGACACTGGCACCAGGAAGGTGTGCAGGGGAGAGGAGCTAAATCTCTGCAACATGAAGTGAAAGATCAACCCAAGCCCAGGAGCTGCATTGCAGGCAGCTTCTATTGGCTTTTCTTTCCTCTGATTTGCTTTTGTAGCAGTCAAGTGAGGCCCACACAGGCCTGGAGTTTCTTTCCAGGAGCCCTAGAAACCTGCATGGTGTGGGAACAGGGAATACTTTCTCCCTTCACCCTCTGGCTCTTTGCCTGGCACACAAGCTGCTGGTGGACCAGAAGTCACTTTGTGTCCTGCTTCAACCCACCAGCTCACCCTGAGGCTTTTCTCTTCCCCCTTCCTTGCATGGGAAGGGTTATTTTTAACTCCTTCTTTGAAAAAAGATTGGCAAGGTGCGTTGTGGACAGCAGGCAGGAGCTTCCACCCTTGAGGTGACAAATCCTTCCTCACAGCTTGTGTTGCTGTGCCAGTGCTGGAGGTGCTGCCTGCTGACTCACAAGAGCCACTTTGTTGGTCCTGCCGTGGAGAGGAGTGAGGCACTGAGCTGAGGACAGCAAGAGACAGGATTTGGCAATGGAATGAGCCTTCTTTTGTGGGTGTGTGGAGCAATCCCCACAGATCTGTTGAGTCAGTCCCATTTGCAGTGCTTGGCTGCTGGCAAACCTCTGCTTGAGCTCAGGAGACTGGCATGACACACAGGCAGGTGCAGGGAGAAGGAGAAGAATTAGGCTGAGTGTGAGGTGCCAATATGGGCACTGCCAGGCACTGAAGGGCTTAGCTGAGCTCCTGCACGAGGACAGAGCTCAGAGCTCCATATACCAGCTTCCTTGCTATGAATGCTGTGCATTAAACCCCAAAGCAGACTGGTTCAAGGGTATTTTTTCAATGTTGCACTTACCCTGCCTTTCGACTCACTCTTTCTCTTGTGTTTCTGATGAGCTGGAGAAGTGCTTTGTGTGCAGGCAGGTTCCACCTCTCATACCGGGATGTTCATGTTAATGGAAGATGCTTCTATTTCCCCAGCTCCAGCCAGCTTCTTCAAATCCAGTACCCACTGGAGGCTGTTTAACTTGCACAAAAGGGGAAGAAAACCACAAATCTGTCTTAAAATCTGTCTTAAAATCTTTAGAAGGTTTTAACCTTCTAAAATAGGCATTATCCATCACTTTTAAAATTAATAAATTCCTCCAAAAGAAGAAGTGACAAGAGCAAAGGGGAAATCATTAACTGCCAAGATGCTTGGCTTGGTTGAATCACCCAGCCTGCCTTTCTGAAGTTAGCTTCCAACACTGCTGAAATCACTTACAATAAATGTGTCTTAGAAAAATGAGAGTGATTTTCTTGGTTTCTCTCTCCCTAAAAACAGAAAGTGCTGTTTGACAAAGCACATCACTGCACGCTACTACATGACGTAGGAGGCCTTGGTGAGCCATCTTGCTGCAAATTAATTTGAGGGAGAATTACTCAGAAAAATCTCCCCTGAAATAGGTGAGATAGGTGCACACTTTGGCTGCTTTCTAAAAGCAAGAGGTGTCTGCACTGTGATTTAGGAATAGCTGGTTCATGAGTCAGGGTTTCCCCAGAGATGAGTTACTCTGATTGTCAGGGCTGCTGCTGCAAGGCTCTTTGCTTTGCCCTTGCTCTGGCTGGACCATGACTTTAACCTTGCACAGAGGTTGTGCTCACAGTTTTAAAAGCAATAATTCCTCTGTCATCTTATGGATGTAAAGAAGCTGATAGTGCTTCAGTGCTGACTAGGGAGCAAACACATTGAAGAGGGATCCTTTGATAGAAAAATCTGTCGGCTTTCGGGCTGGCTGCAGTCAGTACAGGTGCCACCCCAGCCTGGAAGAGAGAAGAGCTGTCCAGGGAACAAGCCTGTAGGACCATGAGCCATGGGGCTCATCCCATTTCCTATTCTGATCTTCAAAAAGTGAACCTGGCCAGAGTTTGGTTTTAGTTTTTAGGATGGGATCTGGTTTGGGGTATGAGTCCTTTAATCTGTTTTTCACAAGTTGGTCCCTAACTTGCTGCACGGTGGAGAAGACCACACAGGGAGCAAGAGGCTGCTGAATATTTGCTTCAGGATGCTGGTGCCCCCTGAGCAGTGCTAGATCTCTACATGCAAGGCTGACTTTTGGAATATTAACATCAGTGTTACATTTTTGTACTTATCCTTTCTGATGGCTGTCGGTGTGAGCGCTTGGTGCACACTGGCTATCTGTCTGAGGTGGAGCAGATTGGAGTAAATCAGATTATCTCTGGCTTCTGGTGATGTGTGTCACAACCTCAGCTACCCATGGGGTGTTTGTATTGTCCCTCGTGGTGCCAAAATTGGATTTTTCAGTGTTAGCCCTAAGATCCCACAGATCAGAGCATTCATGAGAAGCAAGAGTGTGAAACAGAAACTTTCCAGCAGCTGATGCCCAGTGTGAACTGCTGGGGATGAGTTCACCTCTGATTCATTCACTGCCCGCCATCCACAAGGCTGGTCCCTTCCCAGTCAGGGGCGGGCTCTGCTCCTTCCCTCTTCCCATCAGTGGAGTAGAGACAGGTCAGTGGGTCCATACAAGCTGTTTTTGAATATGTGGAGTTGAAATGATACTCAGGAATACATTAAATTGGAGTGAAAAGAAACAGAAGCCACCCAAGGCTGAATCAGAAACTGAAGAAAAATATAGGAAAAATGTAAGAACAATGCATTTCCAACAAGCCTGTTAAACTGAATACACTTTAAAGCAGTGAAGGGCTTTGTAAAGGTGCTATGAGGTCCAGTAATGTGAAAGTGAGCTGAGGGAAGGGTGTGGATTATGTAAAGAAAAATAAATTTAAAAAAAATATTTTTATGCTTTTACTGGAGAAATTAATTCCTGGGCACTGGGCCCTGTCATTTTTTTTTATTGTGTTGAAATGTTTCTAAGGAGATAATATACTTTAGTTTGAAAGTAACCTGTAGTTTTAAGTCATAAAAGTATTTTACAGCCCAATTGATGAATAGTTTATAGTGAAGTATTCTGAATTTCAAGTACCACTGAAATTATTTCAGTGAATCTGCAAAGGTAGAAATAAGCCAAAACTTTGCCTTTATGCAAATGAAAGCAAATAAAAAAATAATAAACAGAGGACTTTCCCAGGCTTATTCCATTTCTTCTTGATGTCATTTCATCTGACATTTATTTGAAAATCAAAACATGAGAGCATGTGTACTTCCTGTGCCTCACATTACTGCTATTTTAGAAGGAGAGGAAATGAATGTTTTCCTATTCAGTTATTAATTTTGTTCTGATTCAAATGTTAGCTGGCCTACGCTGGATACAGATCTGTTCAGGCATTTCTGTTTTGTTCTTCTTCCACATATTCAGTTTCCCAACCTGTATTTCACTTTGCAGTCTGTAGCAGGCAGGCTGCTGCTGTGTGCCCAGAAACCACAAGAGTGTGGAAGAGTAACAGACCACACACCACACACATGCTGATACTTTTATGAAATCAGGTCAGTCATTTTCGATCCCTCTTGCCAGCAGAGGAAGATGACGTCATGTGTTGTGATAATTCTGAAAATCCCCTGTCGCTTTCAGCGTGAATCAGAAGAGAATTGTTCCTGTTTATGGGGCAAAAGCAAATTTCAAATGTCCGTGTGCTGCAGTGAGATGAAGTCTGGTGGGCAATCTCACTGTCCCCAAACACAGAAGCCAAAAGTCTCCATCTGATAGCACAGGCTTATTCTTATAGTCCTGCTCCTATGAGACTGGGAAGGGCACAAGGCAAACATGAGTGAGCTGAGGGTGGCTGGCAGTGCACAGCTAATATTGATTGGGGATCTCTACCCATGAGCTGTAGCCCTTGGAGATGTCTCTGTTCTCAACTGTGAAACTGAAACTTCAATATTTATATACTAAATAATTCTTCAAATTACTTCCCTAGTTCTACTGTTTAGCTTGAGCTAAGAGCTTCACATTTGGTAATAAATGTACAAGACCTGTCTTAGAGGTGTAGGGTTGAAACAAGGACCTATCCTATTGCTCATTTTCAGCTAAAAGTTAAATAGCAGGTCAATTTTCAGATATTTTGTTAGCCAGCACAAGTTTCTGGCTAACAGGTTACTGTGAGTATGTCTACCAAAGAGCATGAAGGTATGTTTATCCTGTGGGAACTGTTACTCCTTTCCACAGAAACCCATGTGCTCCTGCTGACTCACATAGGCTAAGGAGCTATCCCATAATTTTGGCAAAAGGGCTGCAAGACTGAGTCTGGATCAGAGGGATTTGCCACGCCATTAGTTATGGTTCAGCAAGGGCTTTTCCTCTTCTGGTCTATTTTGCTCTGGGCCAGATGGGTTGAAAGGATTTATAATGTCTGATAGCACTGGCACCAGTCTCCTGTCTTGTATGTTTAAGTTTGGGGAATGGGGAAGGACTACTTGATTTCTGAAAGAAATTTCTGTGTTTTCAGAGCTTGACTTCAGTCCTCTCATAATGGCAACATGAGATGTTTTTTGTTTTGGAAGTGTTTCAGACAAAAGGTGACTCTGCCTGTGGCTTTGCTCTCGTCAGGGGTCCTTCCCATGTCCTTGTGGTGCCATGCTGCCCCTGGCATGACCAGTGGGAACCAGGTGGACATACAGACTGTCTTCCAGGGTGCTGAGCCCTGCCCCTTTCTGTGCATGCACAAAACACTCAAAACTTCTGCAAAGATTAGGGCAGGTTGTCTAAGGTCACAGGGAAGTTCTGGGGGGGAAAAAAAGAAGTAAATCTAGGTCTTGATATGCTACACTGGTCCGGACCCACTGTCTTTCCCTCTCTTCTGTGCTCAAGGAGGTCACCTTCTTCCGTTGCACAGATCATTTCCTTCTGCTTGGGGCTTCTTGAACAGTGGAATCACTGCTGTAGGTCACTAAGCCATGTCTGTCCCCTCCTGGAGGAGGCTGCCAGTCAGCTTCCTCTCCCTGTGTTGGCCAAAAGATTAAGCTGCCTCCCTACTTTGCTCTGTGTTCCTTTCATTGTGAAACGGATGCCAGATGAATTCTGGCTGTCCCCCCACTGGCATGAACTTTGTTTTACAAAGCCCCCATTAAATGTCTGTGCATAGGAGAAGTCACAGCTGGATCTTTTCAGAAAGCCTTGGAGAGCAAGAGGGATGAAAACCCATGCTGCCTTCCTAAGTGCAAGCTGGAGGAAAACTCCTGATGGGTTGAAGAAAACATGAGCTCAGGGAGGGAATGGCAGCTTTCCCCAAGGGCTGAAGGATTGGGAGAACATACAGGACCCACAGAAAAAGATGTTGGTTGCCCGTGTCTGTCTCGTCTGTGACACAAACCTAGCAGAGCTAAGACTGCATGGGCTGGAGATAAGCCAAGCAACATGTGCTTGGGATGCCTCACAGACAGCAACAGAGCTGCTGGAGCCTGGCACCGTAGTTTCAAATCTAAATATTCTCTGCAGTGATGTGATTGATCAGGAAAGAGAAATGGGATGGCTTAAGGCTGGTGAGCAGCCATGTCTGCTCAAGAGTTTCCTGGGAAGCTGATGGTGGTTGCCAGTGCCAGGTCAGCTCTCCTGGAGCCACAGCTCTCAGCCAGCAGGATTGCTCAGTGCCCTCATGGAGCGGTGCTATGCCACGCCTGGGGCCTCTAGACATTGTTGTCCTACAGATAAATAACAGGGTTTGAGCTGCTGATGTTGCTTGTAACGTTGTGAGTCAGGTTTTCCAAAGAGCATGATGCTGAGCTAAGGGAAAAAACAGCCCTGTGTTTAGGTGTCTGCTGGACTGCTGAGCTCCTGAGAAATTTTGGTACCCTGCCTCAGGAGCTGCATTTCCTTGGGTGCCGTGGCTCATGTCTTCTGCTCAGGCTTGAGCCTAGCCTCCCTGGCCTGTGCTGCATCCGTGGTGTGACAGCCCAGTTCTGGGTGACATCACACACTCCCAGCCTGTCATCTCTGAGTTGTGCCTCTCACAGGGACCAAAGTGACAGCGCCTCTGGGGAAGTTCCTGCCTGTACAACTAGGTGACATCAGGCAGAATTGGCTCCCTTGTGTACCAAGAGATTTCTGCTCAGGACTGTATGGTTATTTTTAATAAGGGAAGTACAGCTATACACTTTTCACACTGCATCAGTACAGAGGAAAACCACAGAGATGAAGCTGTCACAGGACAAACCCCAAATCTTCTCAGAATGATTCTAGCTGTGCTTCTCTTTTTACATAACATTGTGGTGTAGCATTTTCACTCTTTTTCTGCTTTACTTGTTGCTTATTCATTTTTTGGTTGTGCTTTAGGCCGTGGACAAGGTTCAGTGGCAAATTTCCCAGCAAGTACTGCAAGACCAGTGGGCTGCTCACAGCCTTCCCCATGCCTACAACCAGCTAGTGAGCAAGACTACTTCATGCATGCAGCTATGTGTAGGGACCAGCTACTCTTTGAGTCTCACCTTTGTTCTGTTGTGTTTTCCCTTGCCCTGTATCATATTTTTATTTCCCATTTTTTTGCTGTGACTTTTAAATGTTTTTGATGGAAGGATAATGAAATGACTCAGTGTCTACTTTTTCCTCTTTTTTTTTTTTCTGTTTTAAATATGATTTGAAGATTTCACCGCCACCACCACCTCTTCTTTCACTCAATGCTGCTAAGACAATTTACAGTGAAGCTGGGATCTCGATGGTGGCTTTTAAGGAAATGGCTCCTAAAAAATCTGTGAAACCAGCAGGAATGTTGCAAAACATCTGCTAAAGTGCCAAAACCCAAACATTTGCTCACTACCCTGTAGTAACAAGTTTAATGATCATTCAGTTTCTGAAGCTGAAATTGAGTTATGATTGAGACCATCCTCCTGGCCCCTCTGCCACTCCCTGATGCAGCAGTAACCCTAACATAGCCCATACACATCCTCAGCAAGAGAAACATCTGCTGTGGTTCCTCTACCACCCTGAAAGCTGCCCACAGACATAGAGGGATGAGCTTGGCTTTTTGGGCAACTTGTTATTTTCTCTGAGGAAAGGGCTGAAGTCCAGGTGAAAGCTACTTAAATAGGCTGGGGATGGTGTGGCTGGACAGTGCCCAGACAGAAAGGGACCTGGGGGTGCTGGTGACAGCAGCTGGACATGAGCCAGCCCCCTGCTCCTTTGAATCAGCTACTTCTTTGGAGGGGGAGGAGCTGTTTGTAATGCCAGACATGAAGGGTAGAGAGCCTCCTGCGTGCTCTGGCCCGGGGACAGGCTGGACACTTCAAATCATGCTTGTGGAAATGGTGAGAATTTGGATTGTTATCATTTGGGGTCTCTTCTGAAGTTGCTGCACAAAGTTCCAAACTGTTTGAACAACAGGACTTCAGACTACCCCCTGTAACCTTTCCTGCCAAGACAGAAAACTAAACTCTTTAGTTTTGTTTAGATGAAGTAAATTGTTGTGGTTTGGGTTTTGGTTTGCATGTTAAGGTTGTGTATTTTACTATAGTTCATTTCTATGAAATTAACAGAAAATGTATTGAAACATCGTCATTTGGAAAGAAGATTCCTCAGTAGTTTGGGTGGCTGTGACTGAGGTATGGAAACTTTTGCCTTTTGACCATTTTGACCATGACCCAGGATATTGTTGGAATTGAGGCTGAGTTGTCAGATGGTAAAATTACCCCACTGTGATTTTCCAAACAAACCTAGTCAAGCCTTTGCAGTGTGGGAATGCAGTACTTGTCTTCAGATCTACTAGATGAAGAACAAAAACTGTTTCACCCAGCCTGCAATCCTGCTTAAGCACTTAAACCCAACTGATTTCAATGGAAATGGTCTGACTAGGCATCCTTTGAATGCCATGTCTTAGAGAAGAGGAGGTAGACAGATCTTGACGGTACAAAGAACATCCTGTCTGAAAGATGGCATCCAAGGTACAACTGCAGTATGAGATAGCACTTGTGATGGACGCTCCAGCAAAAGATATGGCTGGGGAGAGTGTGTGCTGTGAGGACAGGCCAAACCGATGGGAGTTCTTCTATATCACAAAAAGAAGGTGCTGAAAGGGTAAGGAGAGTAAATGGACTTGCAGGTTAAATAAGTTTAGTGGCCTGCATGAAAGTAAATCTGTGAGAGGGTGAAAAGGCGAAGCAAGATGGCACCAAAGTAATGATTTATCCTGTTCTGCAAGCCATGGTTAGAAGGTGTGCAGGTGCTGGAAATGCTGCTGGCTGGTCTGTAGTCATGCTGCATGACAATGTCAGTGGGGAGTGTCATATCTCCTGAGTGCATGCTCCTGGGAGGATGACATAAATGTGAGTAGCACTCCAAGTTCATGAGAATTCAACCAAATGCTGAAGCTGTGCAAAATAATTTTATTTTCTTTGGCAAGATGAACTCCTGAGAAGATATGAAAGTAAGGATCCTTTTGATGGAAGGGAACAAAACTCAGTGTTTCAGCCAAATTTATATTTTCTTCTGTTAAAAGAAGAAAATTTCTTCTTCTGTTATCTTTTTTTTTTTTTTTTCCAGAAAAAGCAAGAAGAGTGGACTGAAAGTTCACTTTGCAGGTTATATGTTCAATTTTTGTATAGTTAGAAGAAAAATGCTCTCAAAGAAGAATATTTTTAAGTGTTGCAGGTTTTATCTACCTGCTTACTGTTCATAGCATTGTATACCCTTGTTATGTCAGTCATGGTGAGAGATATCTGTTTTTAAGACATTCAGCTGCTCAGCCAGGAGACTAAATCTCAAGCAGTGGGTGCCTCCTCTACATCCTGTCAATATAAAATATGTTAATATGAAGAGTGTAATTGAATGAGATGTATAGACTCCTAGTGGAAAGAAAAGTTAATTTCTCAATTAAATTTATTCTGCATCTCTTCAGGTGAGCAACTAAATTGACTTGTCACTCTGAAATGTTTATTTTTATGTCAGTAAAAGAATGCAATAAGAATAAATTTACAGCATATGAAATTGAAATAACTAATTTAAAAAATAGATCAAAGCCAGAATTTAAAATATTTGATGTTGGGACAGGTTTATAGGTGTTAACCAGAGAGCATAAGCCAGGTAGATTATTTTCTTTTTGTTTTCCTACCTCATGTGTGGCTGAAGTACTGTGGGAAGAGGATTACTTTCAAGGGGAGAGGGATGTTGAGTGTATGGGCAGAAGGGATATGTCACCATTATAGCTGAACTTGTCTCCAGACCTCTGTATTCCTATTCAGAGCCTGACCCATAGAAACTCAGATCTGTCCATTATCTTGTAGTGCCTTGACATGACTCATGTTCTCTTAGGTCCTAATATGCGGATTCAGCAATTGAAAATGTGGTTTTGGAGATTTTTTTAGATTCCCCCCAAGCCCCCTCCCTCCCTCTTCCCCGCTCCATGATTCTTGTTCTCATAGCTTCTTAATAATTCTCCTCTGCCTTGGCTTCCTGAAAGGAGCTCATCTGCTCTCTTGCACTGCTTTCTGTCTGCACTGAAACCACAAAACTCAGATTAGGCTCTTCAAAAGCTTTGCTAGGCTTCAGGAACTCCTGAAGCAAATCTGGGCCCGTTTTCATGCAAATCCAAATACCTTTTATGGTTTCGTTTCAACTTGACATTTTGATTTTGAGATTTTTTGAGCTTCTCAGACCCTACGGCTTTATGTGAAACCCAAAGGGCGTGAACTTACATGAACTAAAATGGAAAAAATATTCAGATGAACCCACTGAAAACTGAAACTATGTTCCCACAACTGTGCTTAATAAACTGCTCTGTTTTTCTCTCAATTGCAGAAGTGGCAACTACTGTTCCACAGCTAGGAGCTGCAGCAGGGCTGAGTTTCCAGTTTATGTGTTTTAGATATATTAAATAGGGATCCTGGTAAATCACAGGTGGTTTGTCCTCTTCCAACTAGCACTCAGTAAATAGGGAACCTTCTCTACCTCAGTGTGACCTGAGCAATGAGAAAATCAATGTTTTCTCCTGCCAGGTGTGCTGCCACAGGAGTGATTCAGGCTTCTTGTCACAGTGGGTCACTCACTCTGTCACTTCCAGGAAAATTGCAGGCTGTTCTCTACCTCAGTCAGCCCAGCTCTGATCATGGTGGGAAAGTCCTGGTACTGCTCTGGCTGAGCACCTCCAGCACCTCTCCTATTTTTTTTTTATCCCAGCACATAGTGGCAACGTCCAGATCCCTCTGGCCATTTGCTGAGCCCCCAACACGAGCAGGTCACACCAGCTGTGGGACACGGGCTGCTGATGGCAAACAGATGCACCAGGGCACTCGTGGGTTGGTGCCATCCCTCTCCTCTGCTCATGCTGCCCACCCTCCCAAGGGACAAATGCCCCTGGGGATTGCTCCATGGTGAGGGGATGGGAGCAGGAGGAGAGAGAAGGAGAAAGAGGTGTTCCTTGACTCAGGTATAGAAAGGGCAGCTGATGGGAGAGGGAGCAGTGTGTGCTTCAGTCAAGCAAGTAATCAGGGACCTGGCTCTCATGGTAGTAGCCAGTTTGGCCCAAACTGACCCAAGCCTGGCTGCTCTATGCAAAGAGCAGAACCTCCAGCATCACCTCCAGTGACTTCATTCTCCAGAACACAGAGTTTCCAAAGCTGTTCAGGTCTTTCTGAGAGGACAAGCTCATGTTGCTTCCCAGCCTGAGTGGCTGAGTGTCAGGGTGCAACATTGGTGGTTTGGTTCTTTTCCCCAGGATGGAGATTGATGAGAGAGAGACTTGTTTTCTCATGTTTGGACTTGGGATGTTTATTCTTTCTTATCTATATTACATATTTACTGAGTACAAGGAGTTGTATACACTTGGGTAGCAAGGTGCAAAATGGAGGATGAAGAATCTCTCTAAGGCCTTTTATGTGTCCATTTACCCACTAATTAAATGCCAAGTAACTTCTCTTCCTTAGTGACCCAGTGACCCGGCATGTGTGCTGCAATGCAGATTCTTATAGCCAATCCTCTAATATTACTTAAAAACCCTAGAGTAAGAAGATGAAGAAGGAAGAAAAAGAACAAGAAGGATAAAGAGACAATGTCCCAAATCCTCTGTCTTGTATCTCACATATTAATATAACTAAAACACCAAACTCTAACTTTTTTACCCAGTGATTTAACACAACTCTACTTACACACTCACATTGCTAGTTTCTTTACTTAGCTTTAGAAGTTTCCCCCATGGTTTTAGGTTAAACTCAGTGTTCTCTTGGGTGTCAGAGCCTGTCAGCACAGATAATGGGATATTTTCTGTGCCTCTGACTCCAACAGCTGAGCATGGTGCTAGGGAGCTGTGTGAAATGCAGGTTGCAGAGAAAATGGAGCTTGCACAGGGCTCTGGTGATCTATAGTGTCAAGCTGTCTTGTAGAACATCAAAAACAGGATCAGGATCTGTGATCCAAATCACATGTCCTGTGTTATTAGTACTGTGACTCAAAATTGCAAGGTCGTAGTATCACAAAAGATTTTAGAAATTACAAATGTTGTCATGGAATTCTTTCCCTTTTTCTCTGCAACTCTGAACCAGAGCAGCTTTTCTCTACCCTCTTAATTCAGCTTGTCAGCCTGGTACCTCCATCAAGGTCTGGGCATTGGCTTTCCAAGAAAGCTCCCACAGATGAGAGGAGCTGGAAGCTCTTGGCACCCTGAGGTTCTCTGTCATTTTGTCAAACCTGCTATGGGACAAGAAATTCTGCCCTGTGTGCTGCAGTCACAACACTCCTTCCCCACCCAGGCCAAAACACAGCGGGCTTTCAAAAGGATTTTTACCACTTGAAAAAAAAATCATGATATTATGATGAACCTCTCCTCACTGCCTCAGTAGTCCAGATTGTTTTCCCTGCCAGAAAGGACAGAGACAAGGGCTCCCTGCAGGACAGGTGGGAGCAGAGCCAGAGCTGTGGGAAGTGGAAGCCAAGCCTGGGGAGCTGTCCTCACTTCTGGGCTTGGTCCTGCAAAGGAACCCTGTTCTGGTTTTGTCCCTCAGGCTTCAAGCACAAGAAGATGATATGGTAGGTCCCATTAAATGAAACAACTGGTAGTAGTGGGCTTTTACTTTCTTTTTTTTCTTTTTCATTTTTTTTCTTTTTCTTTTTTTTTCTTTTTTTTAAATTGAAAAAAGCCTGAAACCCTGAAACCCTTATAGGCAAAGCTATTCTCAAGCTCTGACAGGGAAACCCCATAGCCTGTACCACTTCCATATACAGGCAAATGGTGGTGTATGACCTTTTGACACCATGTTCCCAGTGAGACTTTACTGACTAAAGAACATGGAAAAAACCACTGTGGAGCTGAGGCTGTGAATGAGAACTTGCCTGGCCCTCAGTTTTCACTTTTTCAAAGAAAATGTGTGTGTGGGAGTGAAGGTCTGCCATTTCAAAGGCAGGCTCTGATTTTGTATGTCTCTGTCTATGGGAGAAGTGAGCCAATCCACACCTAGGAAAATGAAGCCTTTTGAAATGAAGCTTTCAAAACCATCAGTTAAGACTTTTTATGTTAATTAAAAGATTAATATAATTGATTTCAAGAGCATGCAGATCACAGCAGCCTATTAGGGATGTGCTATCTGCAGTTTACATATGGTTACTCACTGCAAATACCATATGTACTGTGAAGTGAAGAAGGTGCTGAGGTTAGTCATGGGTGGAGTGGAGCAAGTTGTCCTCGTAAGTTATCTTGTGGTAAAATACACAGTCACCTTATCTCTTCTAGGAATTTACTATAGGCTTGCTAATGCTCGGTAACCAGCTTGTTTTTGTGTTTTCTTTCAATCCTTTCCCACCAACTTGTCCTGCACTAGAGGCTTTGTTTCTGAGTGTAACCTGGCTTCCACAGCCATACTTTCTCTGCATTAGATCATTGCTGGGACTTACTGCTTCAGAGGCCCTACAGCTGTAATATACACAAGGAATAAGTGACTTTCCCAGGGTGACAGAGGAAAGTGAACCCAGGAATTTCCAGTTAAGTTACTTACTTAGAAGTGGTTTGTTTTGGGGTTTTTTCAATCTCTCCACATCACTCTCTGAGCCTTTTTCCCCAGGCCAAGCAGTTAGTTAATATACTACCCCTTTCTCTGGGTCTTTAACACCAACGTTTACATAGTTCCCTAGCAAACTGGATCACTTTTTTTTTTTTTTTTTTTTTTTTTTTTTTTTAGTAATAGACAGGTTTTAAAAAGAGCATGTATTCTTTCATGGTGTGGGGACAAAAATATGGATCAGTGTCTCTCCAGCAATTCTTAAATTTACTTTGAACAAACCTGAGCAATGACTGTGGCTTGACTTTCTTTCTAAGAGGTTTACAGACTCCTCATGGATGGAGAGAAAAATAAGGGCTGCATTTCTTTTGCTTTCTGACAGATACAAGAGAGAGAGCTTCCTTAAGAATATTTACCAGACTTTCACTCCTATTGATTCATTTTGCATCAAGAATTATATGTCTGTGAGAGAGCACATGGAGAATTTATTATATGAACATGGGCTTTTTTATTGTTCAAAGCTTCCTCTAGAAAAGAGGGCCATTAACCTTGACTGCTCCTCCTTTTATAAATATCCTGTTTATAAATATAAATAGCCTGTTCACCAAAATTGCATTGCTTCCTGGAAGCTTGGTGAAGCATTGAACCCTAAAACAGCTTAACATGATCAAAACATGGCAAGAAGCAGAAACTTGGAGGATTTTAGTCATGTCTGATTGTCATTTGTAATGCCACAGTCATTGCTTTTGGCCAGGCTGGCAACACCTTGGAAGATGCCGAGGCAATTTCTGGCAGAGGAGTGCTGCTGAGGATCAGCCTGTCTGTTGGGTTCAACTTCAATAGGTCAGCAGAAGAGATAATTTGATTTTTTTTCTTTTCCTTCAACTTGAGTTTCCTACAGGCGTTTCAGCTTGAATGTGTAATGGGTTGTACTATTGGAAAATGTGGTGCATGGCAGTTTTGGGTGAGTCTCACACTTTCCTTCAGGTGGTGGAGCCTTATGGGTTTAAAACTTCTTAAATCAAAACCATTAGTAATGTTTCCCAACTTCACTTACATCCAAATCACAGGGGCGCTTTTCTGTGTTGCTGATTTTTTAAAAAAAGCCTTAAAAACGCATTTAAAGTGTTGTGCATGTAAAACACCATCTGATCATTTTTCACTGGCATGAATGGTTGCAAAAAAGTGGAGAACCTTGTGCTGATGGTCCATCTGGAGTGTTTTGCTTTTTTTACGTAGCCTTTTATTAACATTTGTCTGGAGCTTTGTATCTGCTTGGTAATGACAGATAATTTATATAATGAGGAGTCTGCTGGACATCAGAGTGACGGGTCAGGGTGGGTTCTGCTGACAAATGAAGTGGGCAACTCCCAGGAGAGCAGCCAGAGGAGATGGATGCCTAGGGGTGTTTCAGGGAGTACATGTAATGAGCTGATGAATATGGCTCGTGTTTCTTTTGGAGAATATAGAAATGATGATGAGTAAGTGCTGAAAAGCAAAGCCCATGCACACGTCTTTAAAAATAGAGTACACAATTTATACTCTTGGTTCACTGTAACTTTGTTTTGAGAGGCAAAACTTCATCCTTTGAAGGTTTCAGTCATCTCAAAACAATGCTGTGTCTCTGAGTGACATTTTATCCCTAGAAGAGGCCAACTGATGTTCTACTAAGCAACACTCAGAAAGCTTAAGAGATGTTTGGATTAGAAATCAGATCTCACCCACGCATGGAGGATCGCTTTCTGTTTAACATTTCATTGTGATTTTGTCATTTGTGGGTACAAGAAGAGGCTGTAGATGTTTATTTCTTGTGACGATTTTGCACATCCTGCAATGGTTTATTATAGCTGGCTTATCTGTATTTTCTGAGCAAATTAGAAGGGGCTGGAAAAATCATAAACCACCAAAACATTTGCTAGGGTAGGAGATGGAAATCTATAGCCCCTGAAAATGGAAAATTAAACATTTCAGAAAGTGGAAAGTGTTTGTCAGTTGAAATGCAGGACATAATTCAATTTCACATTGAGTTGACAAAAACTGCTTACTTGAGACACCTACTGGATCTTGTCTCTCCCCTCTGCTCCTAACTAGTTCTGTTTTCATTAACTGGCTGGCTGGAAAGGAATGGAGCTCCATTAGCTTTATACGGAAGAAGCTGATGGTTGTCCTGTGTTAACAGGAAACATGGTCTTTTATTTCAGTGCTAATCTTAGCGCAGGTATGAAAAAGCATAGAAATTATATGGATTTACCGCAGATATTAATTTATGGGAAAAGTTTGCTTCTGTGGGTTTTTTTTTTTTAAGGCTCAACATTGGATGCATTTTCTTTTGCCTGACTTGTCCAAACACCTTTGGCTCAAGTTTCCAGCCATTATTTTTCTAGAGAGTCGATGTGGAGGAGAGGAATCGTGTGGTTCTTGCATTGGACAGACCTTTGTGCTGCAGCTTCTAGATGTGGTGTGGGATAGTTTTAGTCTGAGGTAGGCTGTGACACTCAGCCATATCTGCTCTATGGCCCTCATATACCCTTAAGTGTCCTGGTGGTAGCAATGATATGTTCAGAATTAATATTCTTCAGACAAAAGTGATCTGAAAACTTGTTGGTTCACTGCAAGGTAGGGGGATAGCCCATAGATTTGACATGCTCAGGAGCATGTTCAGTTCCTTCCACTGTCTTGGTTATAATTTTAGCCCTCCTGTTGGATGCCTTGGCTCCCAGAGGTGGAGGCAGAAGCTCAGCAGAGCTGTAGGCCTCTAACTCCCACCTCTAACCAAAAATGTCCTGCAGAAAAAATATTTTCCTCCTCTTCTTTATGACCCATTGCAACTCCACAGTAGCTATGTTCCTCTGCCAAAGACACTCAAATCTATAAATATTTCTGGGAAATGGCACCATCTGCTACTCTAAGCGTGTCCTAGGGGGGCTTAACCAGTAATTAGGATTTGTTTTTCAGACAAGCTCAATGAATGCAGTGTTGTACTGTGTGTGGCAGTCTCTGAACCACCTCCAAAATGTTTGTCAATTTTTCCTCTGTGCAGGGCTGTCTCTTGACAGGATTACCAACCTGGGCCTCATATTCTCTGGTCTGGGTCTGTGTCTGATTGGCCTGAAGAGCAGCAGGCTGAAGTGGCTGTTCAATAAGTGCTAGGCACTTGTCAGCTTTTGCTGTGCTGAGTCTCAGTAAGCACTACATGTCCACCCCCATCCCCATGCCTTTTCTTCTCCCTAAAACAACAGGGCACCACACAATGTTCATACAGCTGGGAGGTTTTGTTCTCAAAAACAGCAACGGGAACCCAAGTACTGCTCACACAGCAGAGCTGGCCTCTGCCGCAGCGGGAACCCAGTTCCTGCTGCTGGCCCGTGCTGCTGCACAGGCACACACCTGCCATGGGCCTGCAACGGGGTTGTGACGTGCTTCTCCACTTCCAGAGTGGGTGAAACCTGCCTTCCTAGAGCTCTGTGTTTAGTGGTTTGCTGTGCTGGGGCTGGCACAGAGCAGGTTCCAGCCGAGGTGGCTCCTGCGCCAGGGAGATGCTGGTCAATGGTTTAGAGAGTAAGTCCTGTGAGGAGTGGCTGAGGGAGCTGGGGGTGTTTAGCCTGGAGAAAAGAAGGCTTGGGGAAGACCTTACTGGTCTCTGCAATCACCTGAAAGGAGGTTGTGGCCAGGTGGGGGTCAATCTCTTCCCGGCAGCTAGTGGCAGGATGAGAGGACAAGCTGCCATAGCTTCAAGCTTCACCACAAGAGTTTCGGGTTGGACATCAGGAAGAATTTCTTCATGGAAAGGGTTGTCAAACACTGGAATGTGGTGCCTAGGGAGATGGTGGAGTTATCATCTTTGGAGGTGTTAAAGAAATGACTGGGTTGCCACATGGGTTTCAGAGAGGGGAGATGTGGCAACCTCGTGGGTTGGCTCCCCTCTGTGCTGCAGAAAGTGCCAGCATCCTACATCATGGCTACCTGTGTGTCAGGTGGATAGAGGGGGATGCAGCTTCTGGTGACCAGCTAGATAAATATACTGGCCTTGGGCAAACCCAAACCTTGCTCTGCCACTTCACAAAGTGCCCCAAAGCTGTTAAGTGGTCAAGCCTTTGAAGTTCCTTGCTGCCTAGCCCTCAGTGTGCTTGTTTGATCATGTCACTTTGTGTATATATAAGATGGTGTTTCGCCTGAAAGTGTTTCAATAGCAAAGTACCTTCTGTTGGACAGAAAAGATGGCACTGAAAAGTCATCAGGGAACCAGCCATGGTGTCCCCATGCGCTGCTGGGAAGAGGCAGGGACGCAGAAGAGGCCAGGCTTAGAAAGAGAAGTGGTTGCTCCAGACAGCTTAGGTTTTGCTTGCCTGTGTGTTCAGCAAGCTGTCCTTCATTCAGACAAATGCCTGAATCTGTGTGTGGTTGCAAGCATTTATTTCCATAGTCATTGTGCTTTATTTATTGATCATTAATTCATACTTTTCAGAATGCCTCAGTCAGAGAGGCATTACAAAACAATTTTAATAATTTGTAAACAGTTGAACAAAAGTATTTTCAAACAACAGTAGGGCTCAAAGCCGTTTCCACATCACTGTGGCAGAATAAACTGAATGACTGACACATTCTTGGAAATCAGCACTGCCCCACAAATGAACTACAGACAGCAAAACATTTGCAAAATAGCCCCTTTCAGTCTTTTCCATAATTAATTTCAAAACTGTCTTGCACATTGCTTTATACAACTGAAATAGGAGCTGAACTCCATTAGAACTTTTAAAGGATTTTCTTTTGGATGCCAGTGGTGTGGGAGCCTGTCATGTTAATTTAGTAAAAGAACCAGAAGGTGTATTTCATGTGCCTCGGTCACTCAGCATGGGTGTCTGGGGCTCATGCAATGAGGCCTTTACCAGCACACCAGCTGCAGTTTAACCATGTTAACCATATCAGTACTCTGACAGAAGTTACCTTCACCATAGGCTCTGCAGCACCACGTGGATTTTGCAGCTGGATGCAGTTCAGTAAAATGCTTTCAGCAAGGAAATGAAACTTTGCCTCTTTATTTCCTTGTTTCCAGAAAATATCCACAGGGCTATTCTCATTTCTTTTGTTAGGAGAGAGAAAGTTTAAGTTTTTGATAAAAAAAAACCTTTTGTTGTACCCCAGGTTCACTCATCCTTTTGAGCATGTTGCTGAGGGAGACAACTCACACGCTTTAATTCAAAGTTTTTGTTTGTTTTTTTTTGAATGACCAAGGCTGCATGCAATGTTATGTTAACAGGCTTTTCCCTGATGTGGATGCCACTGGAAATCCTGCCTACCACCATGTTCCAGCTACCATCTGGAACATCACCAGGGCTCAGAGTGCTGTCACCAGTTGTGGTCCAGCTGCGGTGGGTATGAAATGTGTAAATTTTATGTGTCAAGATTAACAAGTCATTTCACAGCACCATCTGATTGCAAACCTTTCTTGTCTTTTCCCTCTGGAAGGTGGTTGTCCTGGTTGTCGGGATGTATATCAAAGGCCACCTTGTCCAGCATTCCCTGCCTTAATTAATGGAATTAGGACTGGTGTGGGGTGAAACACAACAGGTTTGAACAAGGATAGTAGTTTGCTCTAAATGCATTTGTTTTTCTTACAAACCTGAAAAGGTTGAGGGAGCTGGGATCACTAGCATTTCCTATTGGATTTGATTCCTTTGATGTACACAGAGTAGGACTAATCTAGCCAAGGATCAGACAAAGGGTCTTTCCCTAGTGGAACAATAACCCCATTAATTAACACCACTGATGCTGAGGTTGTGGGCTCATCTAACCTCCTGTGAGATACCCAGTTCTATGAATAATCTCATTGTGGTTCTTTTCCCCCACCTCACTATCTTTTAACAGAGGATAATGACATAGGTCACAGATACTTTACTGTACAGGATTGCCAGTATGCACCATTAAGTTTGTATAGTGGTTGACTTGGTTTTTTAAGATTTGAATAATTCACATCTGTTTTATTTTCCTCATATGAGAGCTCAAGTGGGTATTGGCTGCAGCACAGCAAGAAAAATATTTGGGTATTTCTTAGGAAAATGAATGACATTACAAAACTCCAGAAATTATAGCCAGAATTAAATATTTTCCTTTTTCACGCTTCTGTCCCCTTTTAGAAAGAAACTCTGTGTTCTTTTTGTATTATGGAGAACTGATGAATGAACTCAGCATAAAACCACAAGTGTTTTCCATGAAGTGGAGTAAAATCAGATGGTTTTAGGGAAAGCAGCTGAAAAAGCCTCTCAGACCAACTTTTTCCTTCCTTCTGATGAGAATCCAGGCCATAAGCCAAAAGTACTGTTTGTTCTCAGGCTAAATATAAGTCCCAAGAGGGAAAGTGCTTTTGGACCTTATAACCACACACTCCTCTTGGGTAGCCTGGAGCCTTTCTGCTTGGGACTGAGGGCAGGAGATGTGCTGCTCTGGGCATTGCAGTGCCTCCATCATCGCAGGAGGAGCAGGCATGCTGGAAAGGCTGAGCCATGCCCTGTGCTTTCCTTGCTCCTCTCAGCAGAGAGAAAAGGACAAATGTATCAAAAAGGATGAATTTATCAATTTAGGATAAACAGGGTGCTGTGGGATGAATCCCACTGGCTTGTAAAGAAAGAGGAAACAGGGGGGAAACGAGGATCTATTATAAATGTGCATTTATTTAATTTGTCCCTACATGTGCTAACTTTGTCCTTTTTCCTAGGGAAACATGGGAAGGAGTGAGAGAATGCAGCATGAGGTCCTGTCTGGGGATATAATGGCTGGAGCACTTGCTGCTGCCCCTGGCACTTCCTTGGCATCTACCTGAGGAGCTGAGAGAAGAGGATTGATTCAGCTATGGCCACATCTCTTTAGAGAGGGAAAACCAGGCTGGGAAATGGGGAGTGAAAGGCAGCAGGGCTGGCAGAGGGAGCTGTGCCTCTGGAGCCAAGGAGCTTGAGCCACCACTCCCAGCAGCTCATGTGGGCATCGCCTCCAGTGCCCAACCTTGCCAGCCTTGAAGTCCCTTTTTGTCCCTGCTCTGCAATTAGTGCTCAGCATTGGCGCTGCTTTGGGTCCTGCTCTCCTGTCACAACAGCTGCTATTGTGAAGGGACACAACAAAGAAAGAGGCTTGGGTTTGTAGATCAGTGAGAAAATGCCATAATAACCAAAGAGTTTTCTGACTCAGAGAGAATGATAAACTTTATTACCAGATTCTTTTCTGAATAGAGACAGGGAAGTGTTGGTACATTTATACCGGCATTCTTCAGTGAATTATTTTTATAGGTTTGGTTACCTGTGGTCCAGAAGGATTAACTAATCACATGGTTACAGTGAGAAGAATGTCATATCTTCCTTTGCAAGAACCATGAAAAGAAGCTGGCTTCTGAAACTGGAGACGTTAATGATGTCTCCTTATAAATACGTTTTTGGGAACAGGGAGAGTGGGAAAAACCACAGAGGGAAAAGAAGCATTTGAGTTAAGTGACACTACTGGCTCCAACCCAACTGGCTAGAAATTGGTCATGACGGAGTTCAGGCTTGAAATTAATAAAACCATTCAAAGATTAAAAGTTCTGGAGCAGTCTCTCAAGCAGTGTAATGGGGGCAAGGACCTAGATCCTTTCTGAAATGGAATGTACCAAATTATTGAAGTGACTGTGCAGCAGAGGAAGACAATTCTTAATAATTACCAGGACATATCCCAGATAACCCTGAAATAGCATGTCCAAAGGGATTGGAAAGGTGATTAGGTCACCATTCACATTTTCCTTATTACTAAAGCCATGTTTGGGTGTGACAGGGATGTAGGAGCCATGGAGGAAGCCCTTTCTTCTCCCCATGACAGATGGGTAGATAGTGGCAGGACGTATGGTGAAGTAAGAAACTGTTCAGTGCTCTGGTGGAGGGATGGCACACCCTGTTTGTGTCCTCAGGTTTAATCTCTGGATTTAGAGCTGAACAGGAATTTTCCTACAAGCCATGTGAGCAGTGCTTCCTTCCTGTACTCAGCCCATGGGGTAAGGCATGGTCCAGTTCCAAGGTCAGTGTGAGACCTCACTGTGGTAGCTTCTTTCTCCCATCAGCAGAGAGAAACATGCATTTTGAGGGGGTTAACTCATCTGACCTATATTTACTTTGGGCTGAGACAAAGACTGCTCCAAAAGTGCATATCCCTTCTTGTTGCCCACACTGGGAATTGAGATGGGTAGTTACATGCCAGAGGAATCCTTTTGTCCTGAGGACAGGGTATGGCAAGGAGAAAAAAGGAGGTTTTTTTCTCAGAACAGCTGCTCTGATGAGTTCCCAGGGAAACAAGCATTTGTTTAAGATGTGAGGAATTAAGTTCTTCGAATCATCGGTTTCCTTGGCTATTCAGAACTTTAATCAGCTCTCACCTCATCAGTCCCTCTCTTTGATGGATGTCAGGGAGAGCTTTACCACCAAGCTTTATGGAAGGAGAACTGAGCTCTAACATGAAAGTAGTTTGTTGTATGTGTGTCTGCATGTGGTTAGCACAGCAAAACAAGACTACAAGGCCTGCAGCTTTTCTGAGATACGCTCATTTACATCAAGATGTGCTACCCAATTACTACAGGGTCCTTTTATGGCACTTTCTTTTTCAGATTGTGGTGTATCTTACACATGTGAGCGTTTGTGTGTGTGTACGTGATGTGCATGTACAAGCCTTTACTGTGGTATGGGAAGAGGAAATTTATTGTTTGCCTGTTTAAAGAGGAGAGTCTTGTTTTTTTTTTTCTCATAGGAAATAATCATGCACCCAAGGTGTGTGCTGCCTGGGAATATATGCGAGCATATTTCTTGTAAGTAGGTATGCTTGAAATGTTTATATTTCACTTTCAAGAAGTAAACTACTCTGAATATAATATCAGCTATACAACACCTGCATGACTGCATTATCATTCGAACTGATGTGGAAACTATTTTTAAAATCCTCTTTGCTTTCTGGTGCAATAACTTTCTTTCTGAGGTATCTGAGAGATACAAGACTCTGTTTTGACATTGGTGAAGATGAAAGTAACTGAAGTGGAAACAAGGACATTATTTATACCTCAATTACAGTACTGAGACAGAATTATGAGTTAAGGCAATCTGGAAGCCTACAAAGGATATTTCATTGCCTCTTTGTGTTAGCCTCCTTTCTCTTCTGGAATAGCAGTAAGCTGTGTTTGAGGAAGCTGGCAGGAAGTGGCCTCAGCCAACCATTAGCTTAGATGTGAATTTGTGAATCAGAGGCACAGACTGGAACTTTTCTCACTTCTGTTTGGAGACAAGGCAGTAAATGTAGAATAAACTCCTGAATGACACTGTATGGGCCCATACGGCCAATTGTGGGAGATTGTGCATCTGTCCAGCTGTGTCATTTACCAGAAAGCATTTTTTAATTTTAGTATGTTTCCTCTGTTCTGTGCAAAACAGCCTGCTGAGGTAGGAAGGAGTAACCTGCCTTTATAATCTATCAACATCTGTGAATGAACTCTATCCTGAAGCTGCTGAGGTGCCAGTTGTTTCTCCAGAGAAATTACTGTCTTGGCTTTGCTAGCTGACAGCTCCATCCACAATGTCTGCATGCTTTTGAACTGGATCATTTTGGGTCAGCCTGATGAAGGGTGGGTCAAGGGGAGAAAAGCAAAGTTTTCACCCCAGTTCAACTGGTACATTACAACAAAAGCACAGCCTTGATTTATAGCCACAGCCACCACTGGTTACAACTGTTGTTAGCAGAAGAATTACATTCAGCCCCTGCAATTTGAAGTTAGAACCAGAACCATTTTTTCACCTGATTTTTGCTTGGAAATAAGGTGGGAAACCATGCATGTCTCCAAGAAGCAGCTCTTTGGGTGAGCATGGCTGAGCCATCCCACCTGGAGCACACATCAACAGTTCTCAAACTCTGTGGTTTTCACTTGTCAGGAAGCTTCACTTTCAGCCACCCTGGGCAGCAGTGGCAATGTCACAACCTTGCCCAGGCTGTGGATGTTCTTCTGCCTGGGGTGAGCTTCTCATATCAGCTTGCCTTCAAAAACCCCCTCCCTCTTCCTTGAATTAGGATTCAGGATGAGAAAACTTGCCCCTTTCCTCCAGAGAGATCTTTTCTAAGAAATTATTCTTTTTGTTATCTCGGTCTGTCTGGCCTTTCTCATAGTTGGTTTGGCCTGTGTTCCACCACTGTCATTCTTACAATAAAATGCAGTTATCAGGCTTAAGTTGCTTTATGCCTTTGCCGGAGTTTTACACTCCCGATCTGGAAGTTAAATCGCAAAGCAAACATTGCAGAGAAGGTTATAATAACACTCTGGGGATTTCAATTTGACACAGACCTATTTCTGCTGCTCATCACAAGATCATCTAATCTCCCAACGTCCACCTCTAATCGCATCAAATGGATTTCACTGTTTTGATTGCTTTTGAAACAACACAGCTGTTGTGTAACAATCTGGGTGTGTGAACTGACACTTCTTGAGCACTTGAAGCAGGGAACAGAAAAAGAGAAGGTATCAAAAACTAGCTTGGTGAAGCCTTCTGTGGTTCAACCAGCAGAGCTGCATGCAGGGAACAATGAGATGCATTGTGAGCGCTGGAAAGCTCAGGGAAATCATGTTTAGCAAAGTATTGCCACTGTCACTTCATGACCCATTAGCTCCTGTCCCGCTGGTTCAAGAGGGCATAAAAGCCAAAGGTCTTCTCCCACCTGGGATATTTTTGGGCTGCCAGCCACCCATGTGGTGAGGGTGGGAGCAGGTTTGGTCCATGTATGGGCTGCTCCTGAGGGCTGGGCTGAAGGCTGCTCCAGGAGATGGGACTGCAGTGTGCCCTCCCCTGCACAGGCTGATCTACCCAAGTCAGCCTGCCTGCCTGGATGCCCACTGTGGTGTGAAGGGTAAATGAGTGCAACCACCCTCTGCTGCCCTCAGAGGGACCTCGGCAATAATCTGGTCAGGTTGTGACCTGCAGGCTCTCGATTTCACCTAATTCCAACTTCTGTAAAATGTTCAGCCTTCTTTTTTGCTTCCCACTGCTAACAGATGAAGCAAGTTTCTATTTACAGCTGTTTTCATGGACTTGCCAAGGGTTTTCCACCTTTGTGGCAAACACAGACCGACCATGAGTATAAAAGTTATCCTGTTTTCGCTGTGGCTTATCAACTTTTTTTGGCAGAGACATTGTGCAGTGCACTTTTTGGAGTAAAGCACACTTGGGGTGAGATATTAATCCACCCATCCTGCTGTCTCTGCTATCTGACAGAATGTTTTGGCTTGGAACAGACCTTAAAGATCATCTAATTCCAGCCCCACTGCCATGGGCAGGGACAACTTCCACTAGAGCAGGTTGCTCAAAGCCCTATCCAGCCTGACTTTGAACACTTCCAGGAATGGGGTATCCACAAACCCTCTGGGCAGCCAGTTCTAGTGTCCCACCAGCTACACAGAAAATAATTTCTTCCTGATATCTAATCTAGATCTACCCTCTTTTGGTTTGAAGCCATTCCCCCTTGTCCTACCATTACATGACCCTGTAAAAGTCCCTTTCCAGCTCTCTTCTAGGCCCCCTCAGGTACTGAAAGGTTGCATTAAGGTCACTCTGGAGTCCTCTCTTCTTCATGGTAAACAACCCCAGCTTTCTCAGCCTTTCAATCCCAGTTCCCTTTATGTGCCAGGTAAATGGCAGTCTAGTTCAGTCAGAAAGATCTGCTTTTAAACCCAAATCCAGGTTTACCAGGAATTCATTTGGGGCACGTTGGTGGCAGGGGGTTAGGAACTGACTCCATGGATTTATGTATTGGCAGGGTGGAGGAGGCATGCTCTGCTCCCAGCTCAACTGCAGCTGGAGCAGTGTGTCTCCTGCTCTTCTGTCAGCTCTGACAGCTGGCCTGCAGCAAACCCTGCATGACATATGCTGAGGTAAGAGAGAGGAAAAGCTTGGATCAAAGCTGTGTTTGAATGTTCTGGTAGGCTTTGATTGTATCTGGTTGTCTGACAAGTCACTTTTACACTCCTTGGGTATGTTTCAGAGGGAAAAGGGAGAGCTGTGCTTTGTCACAGGCGTGTTCAGTGGTAACCCTGCCAGCGGAGTGAAAGGTGGTGAGATGAGACAATGTGCTTTGTTAAGGAAAACCCTGGCCATGTGACACAGACTCCTCGAGGCACCACGCTCCCAGTTACTGTGCCATTGAGGCAGATTGGACCCAGCCTTCCCAAAGCCACATGTGCCCTGTGTCCTGGCACAGCACCTCTGCTGGTGCTCCAAGGCTGCTCTGCATGAGCCTTGCCCTCCAAACGTGTCCCATCTGGGGCTAACATCACCACCTGCTCCCAGAGAGGGTGAACAATGGCCACGTGCTGGCAAGAAGCAGCCCTGGTGCAATTTGGAAACCCTGCTGTCTAAGAGCCATATATAACTTCAGGCACTTCCTTCCCAGCCTTCCAGCTTGCAGGGGTATCAGCTCCTAGCAGAGCAGCAGGTCCTTGACTCAACACCTGGTGGTGACTGAAATGTGTGACCTGGGGCTTTCACAGTGGGGGCAGTGGGTATTTTCCAGATGATGGTATCACTTTTCTTCTTCCTCAGCCTGGCACTGCGATGAGGCGGAGGAGCTGTGGGCAGGTACTCGCACGTGCCCTCAGAGATCTGTGTCATTGCCCTGCAGGTTTTGGTGCCTCTGCAAAACTGGGTCATCTCCCAAGTCTGTGCCCAAACTGCAGCTCTGGAAACACCAACATGTGGACTTAGAGCAGGCAGGCTGCCTACAGACTCCCAGTTTGGGATAGATGCTAGGTATTGCTACAGAGTCCACTTCCCCTACAGTCTCCTAAATGGGACCTCCTGTTCCAGTTCAAGGGTTAGAGGGGCTGTTACAATGGACGGGATCACTTTGGTTGGTTTGTTGGTTTCTGTGATACTTCCCTATGCAAAGCTGTAGTTTCCCCTTTGTCATGGTTCAGTGGGTAGCATTTACGGTTCAACCAAGAACAAAAAGATGTTATTGCACTCAGGCATAAATAACAAAGAGCTTAACTAGGATATGATCAAGCCTGTGACTTTGAATAATGCAAGCTAGAGTGTCATAGATATAGGTTAGAGTGATACACAAGGGAAACCAAAGGCTACTAAAGTATCTGACTAAATAAACAAACAGAAGGTCTCAGCCAGGATCTAGATAACATTGCTGAGTCCTAGAGTGTGCCTTTGGTTCCACATCCCTTTTTGCTCTTCTACTTTATCTGCCAATGTGGTATGACCTAGTTCTGGGGGCAGAGGGAAGGAAGTAAGTCCTGTGCCCCCTCCCTTCACAGAGGTTTAACCACTCAGAGCCACAGGAAGATGACTGCTTCCATCTCCCACCACCTGCAGGGAACAGTGGCAGAAGGCAAGCACTGTGAGGTGCCCTCACCTCAGTGCCCCTCGATTGCTTTTTCCCTAAAACTCTTCTCATCTGTCCCGTGGTAGGTGCATACATGTCTTGCAAATCTGTTTCTCCCGGTCACTTCAGGATTTTGTACAATTTGTCCCCTTTGCAAAGAATTTTGAATGGCTGAGGGTGTGCAAATATTCTTTTTGTCTCTCAGCTAGTGCCTCTGTGGGCAGCAATTGTGTACAGTACAGCACAGCTGCAGTCTTTAAAAAATAAACTGGCTATCTGCAGGTTATGCTGGCACACAGAAAATATCAGTGAGGTCCTCATATACTGCAGGATCATCTATCTGCCTTGCCCTGTTGTAAAGATATCTCCTTGTCCGTGCATGGATGAGTGTCCTGTACCCTGGTGGTGCCTCAGCAAGTTTATGAACACCTCTCATTCACGTGAGTGGCATTCCATCAGGAAACAGGAGCAATACTGGGAAATTAAGACAATCAGGTCACAATGTGAAATATCATGGTGCCATTAAAAAACGTATCAACAGCTCACAGGCTGTAAATATTTTTCACATTGATTAATTTTAATTTGTGTTTCTGACTCATTATGCAGTGAGAATATGAAAAATAATAAGTCAATGAGATCCAGATAAGGAAAATGGAAGAATGTGCAAAATTTTCTCATAATGGATCATAGAAACTGGTCTCAGTCTATTATGTGGTGATTAGCATTGCCACATACAATAAATATAAGAAAGTGGTCTGTGGCATGGCCATACAATTTGGCAAATCCAGGACAAACTCAGGATAGTCCACACTGTCTGCATTTGAGGAGGGAGACCAGGAAACAGCAAGTGGGAAATGAGGGCAATAATGACCATTAAACATTAACCCAAAAGTCATTTGGCTTTAGATTACAGTGTTGGTATCAAATGTGCAAGATGATTAACTTAGACTTTTGCTTTCACAAAGTCTAGGTATGCCTTTAATTTTGAAGGTGGTGGTAGATTGTCAGCATACTGCTCCACCTGCAGTGAAAACCACCGTACAAATGGCTCTGCAATTTGAAATAAACAGAGATCTGTCTGGATGACTGGTTGATCTTTACAAAAGTGATCCAGACCTCAATGTGATGATAACGTGACACAGATATTTATAAAATAGCTGTTGTTGTGTTTGCCTCTGTAACTCCTTCTTTCTCTGGTTTAGCACTTATTAAAATGTCAGAAACTATTTACTACCTGCTGTGAACCTATACAGTGTTTAAAATATTGGCTTAAAATAGTGGCTTAAAATATTGTTTCTTTAAATTCACCAAAACAGGGTGGAGTTATAGTCAGTACAGCAAGGATGAATGATGTTAATTGTGAATTTCTCAGCCTGTGGATCTTAACCGGTGATGTGTAAAGGAAACACTGTATCACAGAGCAACTGCAAGTGGTGTTTTTTCATTATGGGGTGAGGGGGTGGGCGCTGGAAAATGTTACTGAGTCATAAAATCCCAAGCTTTCCCAAAATTTGGGTGTGTTCAGAAGCAGAGTTTTGCTCCCTGTGACTGTACATGAGACAACTAATACCATCTCATTTAACTCTGGAGAGACGCTTGAAAAACATCAATATTTTGAATCCAGTTTCTCACGAGGCAAGGTGATAAAATCTTTTCATAAACCCTATCTTACGAGCACAGTCCCTCTCCCTGGGCATTGTGCCTTTTATTAATGAGGCCCAGGGAGGCAATAATTGCTCCACACCTCTCTTAGCCTAGGATTTGCCAGTGTGGGATTTGCCAGGCTGGGTAATTGAGGCTGCTGTTCACTGCTAAAGTTCGCTTCCAGCTTGTGCTGCATAAAACACATCTGCTGCTCTCCCTGAGTGGACAAGTTCTGGCTGGGCACGGTCTTGGACACACCTGAGGAGTCTCACCCTAAATCCAGCTAAGACCAGCTGGCAGTGCTAAGCTGTTCATCCCTGTGGATGGAGACGGCACTGGCGGCACCCAGGGCAGGGCTATGGGCTGCAGGTGCTGCTGCTCCTGGGCTGCACAGAGAGCTGCTTCCCTGTGTCAGGCCAGGGGCTGGGGGTAGCTGGGCCCACTGGGAGGAGGTGTGGGTGCTGGAAGCCACCTCCCCTCTGTGCCTGGCCAAGGAGGATGCTCAGTGCTGTTGCCTCACCAAATAAGTCATTATCCCAGAGGAGACTCAGCTAGAGGCTCGGAAAACAGCCTCCCATTTTGGCATGACTTGTGTCTATGCTGGGACTTCTCAGCATTATGGGGAAATGAAATGAACACAAACAACACAAACTCTGAACCTTGCCCACTGCCATCCAAAATAAACAGGGCGTGGGCATAGTGATCCCACTTGGCTTTTTTCTGCATCCTCCAGTCATGTCTGGGGGGGATGAATCAACCTCACTCCTGCTAAGCTGCCCTGCTGACCCTTCCAGGCAGGAGCTGGGTGCAATGCTGCTGGCATTGCTGCTGGTGTCCCTGCCAGCCCCGGGCACAAGGAAAGGAGGTGTCCCCTGGGGTTGGGTTCCCATGCTGCCACCTCGCTGTGCCAGGTCCTGCTGGTGCTGACTGCACCCTGCGGGGCTGAGCTCTCCGTGCTGTCTCTGAAGAGCGGGGACGCTGCACACTAAATCCTGTTCTGATCCCGAGAGAGCTATGTGGGGTCCTCTTCTCCCTCTCTTTTGTGCTACCTGCAGGTGCTGTGGCTCCTGTATGCCCCATCTCTCCCTTCAGCCCTCCCCTGTGTCACTGGCATAGAGTTGATTTGTGATGAGATGGTGGTAACAGGGCCCAGCAATCTTTTCAGGTACAAGTGTGTGTAACTCTCATAGTGTCTTCTTTTTTTTTTTTTTTGTCTGCCAAGGTAGGTTGTTATTCTAAACATAATGGGTTTAGGAGCTTCTTCATCATCTGTTTTTCTAACCTGACTTATTGTACTTCCACAGGTACCCATAATGAAAAGTTGCTGATGGCAACATCTCTGTGCATTGACAAGAAAGAGAAATGTGTTTAGGAGCCTAGAAGATTACACACAAAGACAGGGAACCCTCAGTACTCCAAATAACAAAGTTTTAATTTAGGAAAGTGTTTATTGAAGACAGTCTGGAGGGCAAAGTCCAGGAGGAAGAGGTCCATTTTGTCAGGATTTTCGTAGAAGACTGGACAAATGACTAGTGAAGGTACTAAGAGTGCCAATCTGGCATTATGTGTTGATTGATTGAATCTCATTGAATTCTTTTTAAAAAATTAATAAATAAATAATGGAAAGAAATAATAACTACAACAGCTGTTAAATGGACCATGCTCTTCTTCTCTGAGCTGGCTTCCAGGAGAATGGACAAGAAGACCCAAAGCGGAGTTTCTGTTTCTGTGATTTTAATGGCTGTATCAGTGTCTGAGCTGAACTGAAGAAATCCATGGAAGAAAAACTGGAGTCCTTGTTTTTTTGCCAGACATCTCTCTGGCTGTCTGCTTCTCTGTTCCCAGCACTTCCCTGAATTTAAGGGTTACAGGCCCAGGCTGTGTGAGGGAAGATGTGCCAGGAGCCTGGTGCTGAGGAGCTGCTGAGGGGATGAAGACCTGCCCAGCTGGCACATGGGGCAGACACAGATGTCTGGCAGTGGCCAGGGAGCCCTTGTTTTCCACACCACCAGTGAGTCACACTGCTGGGAGTAAAGAAACAGCATGGGCAGAGGTCCTGCTTCAGCAAACTGCGTGGCTGAGGTTTTAGAACAGTGAATAGACCGAATGTGAGAAGTACTGGAAAATGCTTGTGCATGATGGCTTGTTCCAATTAATATTGGAGCTTTTTAGTATTGGGAAAGCATGAGCAGTCTGTAGCACCAATCCTAAGATCAGAGTGGATTTAGCTGTCCTGTGTTAGGGCTAATGTTTCTATGCATACACTGATTAACACCAGTTTTCATGCTGGATGACTCACGGCTCCTAAGAAATCATGCTGTAGGAATTTTTTCAGTATTCCTTTACCCATGCCTAGGATGTCCAACCAGTAGTATGGGAGCACATCTGGACTCTCGGTATGATGATTCTTGGGGCACTTTTCTTGCAATTGGCCAATTCTTATGGGCTAGAGAAACTAACTCTGTAATGATTTAGGCCTCGGTGTTTGGCAGGGTTATTTTACAATGGGGGGGGTGAGGCGCTGGAACAACTTGTCCTGAAAAGTGGTGGATGCCCCACCCCTGGGAACATTCAAGGGCTCTGAACAACCTGTCCAGTGGAAGGTCTCCCTGTTTTTTGCAGGGGGCTTGGATGAGATGACAAGGTGTTTTCCAAATCAAGCTCTTCTATGATTCTATATCCACTTTCTCATTCATGTTTTTGTTGAACTCCGAGCTTTATCAGTGGTGAGTATGAATCCTACAGTGCTTCCATAACCCAGTATTTCTAACACCAACACACACACACACAAATTAGCAGTTGAGCTTCTAAAACTGATCTGAACATACATGTTTTTACAAAGTCAGGTTTCACTTGCCTTTGGTTTTGATTCTTAAAAGATACCTGCTTTGAAGCACTTCTGAGCTCCGGGAATTTAATTTTGTTTTAATGAGAGTCCAGATTGTCTTAATTGCATGATACTTGGCACTGCTAAGAAAACAGTAGCAATCATAAGACCTTTGATATTTGCCAGAGGTGCACCAGAACCTGTGGGTTATTTTTTATGTGTCTTATTCTCCAGCCCATTTTTCAGGTGTGGCTGACTATTACTTCTTTCCAGTAAGTGGACATGAACTTCAGTCATGAGCAACTTTGTTTTCTACATCTGATATGACACACAGTACCTGGAAGTTCTGTTTATTTTTTAAAGATAAAATGAAAAACTGCTTTGTCATAGCTGACTGCCTCAGTATTTTTCAGCATGGTGCTAAGCCACATCAGTTCATTTAATGTGTGTGAGCACGTGTGTTCGTGGGTTCACATTCACTGCTAGCAGATTTCTCCTTCCCTACCCATGCTAATTACTCTGTCTATTAGTTCAAAGTCTGAGAGATGGGGGAAGGCAGAGATGATAATTAATCATGAACTGGACAGCTTGTGCTGTTTGAATTATTGTAGCATGTGTCAAGAAACAGGCTAATTTTTGGTCATACTCCATTGGATCTGGATTCAGTTCCCACTGGAGTCAATGGACTTGGCTTTGTTGACTCCAGCAACACAGGATACAGCCTGTGGAGGCTGATCCACCTCCAGCTCAGACAAAATGGCCCCATCTTTATTGCCATGAGATTTTTTCTGCAGGGCTGTGTATTTCCAGGCTCTCTCTCAATATTCCAGTGTAATTCCCCTTTGCTGGTAACTCACCAGTACTTTAAAAGATCCAGGGTGAATGATGTCGAGTGGCCCATCTGGGCATTGCTGGCAGGGAGAGACAGCAGCAGGGCTGAGGAAATTGGAAGAGACTGTGGATAGTTATATCAGTGTGCTGCAAAAGGGAGAATCACCTGTGAAGAAGAATGCACTGGGCTCTGAGGTGCCTCCTTTGGGTTATAAAAGGTCTGGAAATGCATTATCATATTTTTATTTTGTCATCTAGAGGGGTAGAATAGAGACAGAAAGATTTGATGGGACCTGCCCACTATGGCTGTGGTCAAGAGCTCATATGCTGATTCTCTTACTGGCTAGGAGAGCACGTGGTGACAAAAACCTAACCCAAAAGGTATGATTATTCTTCATTTCTTCATATATGTGTTCTCCAGGCTGTAAGTACTTTTTCTTGTGCTGATGCTGTGCAAAATTTTAGTGAGGCTTTATTTATTTTGTCCTGTTTTTTTTGTAAATCATCTGACTCAGCTGCAGCTTCTTTAATGTCCTTGTTTTTTCTAACCCATCCATGAAGAGGTAAATAATTTATGCCAGTGTGACTTTTAAAGGAATATTTATTAATTAATTCAAGCTGCCTCTATTGTTTGGCTGTACCCATTGAACTGGTAGTAGCTATGGACAGACATAATGGCCTTCCCTGTGCAATTATAGTTTTATTTCCTTCTGAGAAAAACAGCCCAGTTTAATAAGTGTTTGAGCCTGGGCCTTGGTTTTGCTACAAAAGAGGGGTACTCTTAATATGCCTTAGTTAGCACTTGGTGGGAGCCTAGGGAAGACAAAGCATTTTTGTAGCTGTGACTCTGGATAGTGAGCTGAGCTAGTCAGCCTGTTAATTATGGACAGTAGCATGAATGGACTGATCCTCAAAACCATGTTCAGTTTGCAGATTAGGTCCACAGATCTGTAAATAAATCTTTCAGGTCTAGACACCAAATACAGGTGCAAAATAACTTTTTGTTTACTGCTTAGCTGCAGTTACAAAGAAGTCCTGTCCCTCTAAGTGTGAGCAGAATGGAGTTGATTTGGCTTTCCATTACACCATCTCTTATCAAATGCATGTAGCCCTGGCATGTGGGACTTGCCATACATAGCTTAAGAGAACATTTTTCAGCATCTGCACTTATGAAGGTGGCTATTCCTTCCCTTTTCCCAAGAGCTCTTCCTCCCTTCTTCCGTGTAATCTCTCCTGCTGCTGTTTGCTTGCCTAAGGCTTTCATTATCCTAGGAATATGATCTCAGCCTGAAATCCAAACCAAGATGTAAACAAGAGAGCAAGTGGCAGAACTGTTCATTTGGGGTTATTTTGTTGTTTTCCTTTTTTGTTTGTTTGTTTTCTGGAGAAGTAACCTTTGTGTTTAGCATCTTGTTTCAATTGCTGAGCTGTTCCCATGTCTTTGAAGGGTTACCCTGCACTTGCTTATGGCACGCTGCTCCTAATCACCTCCGATTATTGCTGACACATATTTGGCTCGTTTTATCTGTCTGTGATCTGGAGATGGGAGCAGGAGGAGGAATCCTGGTGCCTTCTTAGCCTGCGATGGCAGTGCAGAGCCTGCAGACGGCCCGGCAGGGTGAGACAGCGCTGGGGAAGGAGGGAAGATGCTGTTTGCTAATCCCGGTTCTCCTGCTAAAGCCACTCCGGCCAGCAATAGCGCTGCGGCAGCAGAGGCTGTGTGTCTGTCCCTGGCCAGCCGCGGGGACACGGCGCCTCATGCCAGCACTGGAAGGGAGCTTGTTCCCCCTTCGCCAGGCTCCTGACAGCGGTGCCAGCATGAGCACGTCTGGGAGACCCCCGAGTCCCCTTTGTTCCTATCTCCCTCCCTCCCCAGCTGTCCTTGGAGGCCAGGCTGGGAGCTGCTTGTGCCACCCCTGGCTGATACTCGAGTGGCTGCGGTGTGGAGCGAGGGCAAGCCCGGGGCACTGAAATGCTCCGTGTTGCGACACCTCCCGTGTGCTGCGCCGCTTCCAGCTCCTGCCTCCTCCCCTCCCCGCTGACTAACACTGCAGGAATGCGCCAAGCCGAGGACTCTTGGGTTTCTGTTTAAATTTTCACTTTTGTTTTGACTTCTTGATTAAAAGAAGCCAAAGAGACACGCAGTTCTCCGGGCTTCTAAATAAGACAATGCTGTGCAGCTGGTGTATCTTCAAAAATTAGCTATGGATTTTTAGGTCTTCCTAATTACTTCCTAATACTCCAGAGAGAGCTCCCTTCTCAGAGCGCAGGTACTCAGCTCCTACAACTTGTGTCCTGCTAAGATACAATAAGAAGAGCAGCAAAATCATTAGCTGCTCCCAAAAGCTTAGCCTAAGAATTTAAAATATGCTGTCCAAGAGAATACGAAGGTTTGAAAGACAACAATATTGTGGCTCCTAGTGTGGTCTTCTAGGCAGTGCAGAAATGAAAACAGCCTAAGTTGAAGGTCTCCTGAAAAAGCAAGTGCAATTCATATGCTGTGCTCATGTTTCTGGTGAGACCTTCTGTAATTATTTCAATATTAGCCTGACCAGTTACTAAGCTTTCAGAGTGGGAGTGTGAATTGCTACTGAGGGTTTTCTTTCTGCCTTACAACTGGTTGATCAGTGATTTAAAATCAAGTGAAGGCTGGGATTTCAAAATCTGAAGGACATTTTGCACTTGGCAATGTTTTCAGCCATTGCTTCTAACTTTTGCATACTTGTCTCCCATAACCTGGAATAATGTTTTCTTGCCTCAGACAACACCATCATTGAAGTAATGATGCTAAATTAGTCACGATCCAGTAACTTACAGCTGGGATGGTTCGTCAGCACAGAACTTTGTATGTTTTAGATTGCAAGGTTGGAGCCCACTCACCCACTTTGTTTTTAATTTTTAAAAATAAATAGCACAAGTTGGGGTGCTTTCGAAAACTAACAAAAATAGAGAAAGCAAATATGATTATTTTCAGGGTTCCAGCTCAAGGGGGCAAAGGTCAGAAGCCTGTAATAGATTGAAGTTATTAATTAACATCTACTTACTGGATTTTTCCTAATTTATGATTTCATGTATTATATATAACTCCTTCGGTAAAACATCATAAACATGCCCAGTGAGTAATCATACAGTATGAATTGACCAAAAAAAAAATCTTAGAACATAGCAGCTACAAATTAGTAGAGCCTCTTCTTGACTGGAGCAGATCAGAATTCACTCAACAAAACAGTTTGTTGAAAGAATGACTTCTCAGTAGTTTTAATAAGGTAGAGGAATCCCCCTGGGTGCTGGAGAGGAGTTGGCTCTGCCAGGTGTGCTCCCCATGCCTGGAGCAGGAGCAGGACACAGGTGTAGTGCTGGGGGCTGAAGGGCAGCCCCACAACTGGGCCAGAAATCAGCTGCTTCCTTATTAGGGACACTTTTTGGGTCCCCCTCTGTGCCTGTACTCCAGGTGTGGGTGAGGGCTCTGGTGCCATCGCTGTGCTGAACTGACTAGGACAGACTTGGGAGGACCAAGGAACTGCTGGGAAAGGTGGGAGCCCTCATTGGAGACCTCCAAGAGGCTTGTGACGATGGACATTTGTCTGTGTTTTTATTAAACAGGGCTGTGCAGTTTGAACAGAATATTAAACCTCAAAATGACCTGGAGAGCATCTGCTTCCCCTCTAGTCTGCAGAATTTAATATAATAACCCAGGCATCATGAATGCTTGTATCCCTTCTAGCAGGAGGGGAAATGAAGAGGGAGACAGGCAAGTCTGAAAGTGTGGAGTCAAGAAGGTGAAGACCAAAGGACTTGATGAGGCTCTCCCTGGAAGCTGGAGAGCTTTGTGTAGGGAGGAATGCACAGTCCATCTTATTCTGATTAAGCCATATTTCAATAATAAATGCAATTTCAGTATGAGAGGCTGAAACATGACTGGAAATCAGTGTTAATTAGACAGTGGCCATTTTACTTGTAGGAGGTTTGATCTCATACAGAATCCCCAAGGGATCAGGATCCTGCAGGAGGTGGATCTCCATATCTGCCTGACTGCTGCTCTGCCTCCCATCATTGTGGCTATTTGCAGTCACTAATAACCTCGTAACTTGCCTGTAAGGCATTGTCTTTGCCTTATGGATTAGAAGCTGAAGTGCTGTACAGAGAAATGACTTACTGGAGGTCATGCAGGAAATCTCTGTGAGCACCAAAACTTCTAAACCTGTATTTCTGAATCATGACTTTAACATCTCTGTACCAGCTTTGGCTTGGTTAAGGCTGTGTTCCTGTGCAGAATGAAAGACAGGAAAAAACCCAAAAAACACAAGACACGTCAAACCCCATGCTTGCATTCTTTAGTGGGAAACACTGCCTGTAACTCAAGCTTTTCTCTTATCCTCTGACCCTTCATATTTCCCCAGCTGTCAGTTACTCTAAAGAGCTTTTCCTAGTGTGGTTAGTTGGTCAATGAGTGAACCTTCAGGGTCACAAAGCCTTCTTGCCTGCTGCCTCTCGGATTTTTCTTTGTTTTTTTTTTCCTTTTGGTGGTGTTAGAGGGCAGGCAAGGGAGGGACCTCAGAGGCAGGCAGCCAAGGGTGTGAGCAGTGCCAGGTTAAGTAATGGCTGTGCTGACATGGATTCTCGTAACTGCTGCCTATTCCTGCCCTGCCAGGAACAGCCCATTGGGCAGCAAGTTTTGGAGGTCTAATCAGTCCAGACCAATAATCTGTTGACCTGTACAGGGCTGCAGGAGAAACTCTGCACATATGTGTGTGTTTTCTAAGGGAACTTATTAATTAAATGTAATAATATTTAATTATCTTGGTAATAGGAGTCTGATGAAGCACATGTGAGAGGCTAGGGAGGTCGGTGTGAGCATCGTGCAGGATAGAGGGCACAGGCTGAGCTCAGGGGGGATGCAGGGCAGCTGCTCCCAGGAGTGCCTGACCCCAGGGGCAGGATGCTCCTGATCCCTGGTAAGCAGTGCCTCACTCTGCTCATATCTGCTCAGGAGAGGGAATGATTCCCTCCCACTTTTTTGTCTACCTCCTCTTTTGTTTATTCCAGGTCTGTTGGAGATGGTCCACAGGCATTTTGAAATGCCCAAGCAAATCCTCTTTGTTGGTTCAAGCTTTGAAGCCCTCTGCACAGGCTGGACACCACTTTCTGATGTCTATAGGATTGGAAACTATCTTATTTTTAGTAATTGCTTAAAATGGAATGCTAACTTAAATTTTCTTCATTAGGCACAGTCTAGCTCTTTAACTGACTGATGAAGCAAAACCTGATATCTCATTTCTACATGTTTTCCTGCCCACTTTGAGTTCATTAATTTTTCCATTCACAATGTCAGAGAAGCAGCTCAAAGCCTAGTGCTCTGAAGGTGACCATTCAAAGGAACAGCTTGATGGACATACTGATGTTTAGATATATTTTGAGGTCTTCTACCAAAAAAAAAAAAAAGACATTAGGTTCTGAATGCAAAAATATCAATATAGAAATATTTTGGAGAAAACTAAGTTTGTTTGTGGACTTTTATTTTGAATTATCATATTTGTTGTGATTTGTAGTGGCCTTTATCTGTGATAGAGTTGCAAATTATTTCCCTTACTGGGATTCTTTCACAAGTTTTAGCACTGAACACATCTGTGCACTGTTTCATGTTATTCCTTTGTTTTAAGAAATTTGTGTTTTCAGCATTTTGTCCATTAAATGTGGTCACTTCCATCAGGGTGATGTGAAGAGCAGGTGAGTCATTTGTGGAGTGTTCTTGATTTGAGTTTTGCTGGGGCATGGGCCTTAGCACAGAATCTGAAGCGGGGCTGGAAGGAACCGGGGGGCAGAGGTGGAGGCACTCAGAGAGACCCAGAGCCCCTTCCTCTGCTGGGGCAGACCTCAGCTGCTGTGTCACTGGGGAAGAGAGAGCTTCATCTGAACCTTTTGTGTTGACACAAAGGGGCTTTGCATTGCTTAACTGTCTTACTTGAGACAATACTTCACCTTGTGGGGGATATCTCTGACAAGACACCATGATTTGAAGCATCTGTTTTGCCTCTGTGGGCTGCATGTGTAGGGATTTTGTCCATTCCTCCATGGTGTGAAAGGGTGTGCAAGCTTGCCAGAATCCAGCCTTCTACACACACCAAACACAGCTGCTGTGCAGCACTTGTGCAGAGTATCACAAATCTTAATTTTTGCAGGCTGATGTGAACCAACTCACATGCTTAAAACCAGCAAGAATAGATTGCTGTTTTTCAGAATTTTCATTTAATCAAATAAAAAAATCCCTAAACATCTGCTGTAATGAAGATTTTGATATTTCTCAGATAATGTGTAAACACTTGTGACAATAAGAACAAGTTATCTCTAAACACCAGCTGAAATTTGCTCTTGATGTATTTTGTAGAAGGAGCTCCACTCACTGGTAGAGCAAATTTCTAGGCTGTTATTTGTGATGACTCAATCCTGAACTAAAAAAAAAGTCATTTGGAGCAACCACACCAAAAGAAAATGTGACTACCCTACTGGGAAATTCTGTATTCAATGCAAAATTACTTGTTTCATTATTTATTAAAATCAAAAATATTTGATGATTTACTAATCTCATGCAGAGAAGCTACTGTATACATCAGTTTAGAGAAAGTTTAATTATGGATGTAAAGGGAGTAGGACTGGAAGGTCTTTGAAAGAATTTGCTGTTTTTCTCTCTACATGATTGGCTGATATGGCTGATGCACACAGAATGCTTTGGTTTCACTATGACTTAAAAAAAAAAAATAAAATCCATCTTTATCCAAGACGTGACCAACATCAATTTTGGTGCTTTTTTCTTTTCCCTGACCAAATCAGCAATTCCACTTCCTCCTTTGTTCTCCACAAGGAGCAAATGCCATAGAATCAGAGAATGGTTTGGGTTGAAAGGGGCCATAAAGATGGTCTCTTTCGAATCCCCTCTGCTATAGGCAGACACACCTTCCACTAGACAAGGTTGCTCAAAGCCTCATCCAGCCTGGCCCTGAACACTTCCAGGGTTGGGGCATCCATAACTTCTCTGGGCAACCAGTTCCAGGCATCCATAATTTCTCTGGTCAAATCAGTTCTCAGCACCCTCATAGTAAAGAGTTTTTTTCTAATATCTAATCTGAAACATATCTTTCAATTTAAAATTGTTACTCTCCATCCTATCACTGCACTACCTGACAAAGAGTCCTTTCCAGTCTTCTCTTTAGGCCCCCCTTTGGGTACCAGAATGTTGCTATAAGGTCTCCCTGGAACATTCTCTTCCCTAAAAGCTAAATAACCCCATCCCTCTCCTATGGGAGATGTTCCAGCCCTTGCATCATCCCTGTGACCCTCCTCTGGGTCTGTCTTATGCTGGGGACCCCAGAGCTGGATGCAGCACTGCGGGGGAAGGGGAGGTCTCATGAGAGTGGAATAGAGGGCAGAGCCATCTGCTTTGACATGTTGGCTGCAATTTAGATGAAGCCCAGGACATGGTTGACTTTCTAGGCTGCAAGGCTGCATTGGCAGGTCATGCCTGGTTTGAGATCCGCTTGGTGCTGTGCAGATGGCTGTGTGCTGGTGGGGCTCTGCAGGGTTTGCTGTTCCTACAGGCACAAATTACCTCCTCAACAAAAAGTTCACCAGTGGTGGTCTGGAGACACTCCAAATTAAATATTGTAGGCTTATCCATGACCGTACCCTTTGGAAAAAGGTCATAGTTCATGAATTAGTGTCATACATCTAATGCAGGACGAGGCCTGCCTACTTACAGGCATGATGGGGCTGTGTGTGCAGAGATGCCTTGGCTGGTCTGCAGAAGTTGGTGCTGGCCATGGAAGCACGCTGTTTCATCAAAGCACTGCTGGGGGGTTGGTTCTATGCTCTGGATGGCTTTCAGATTCCAGCCAGCCATGAGCCATGTGGATTCCTGGGGCTCTTTTTTGCTCCTTTTGTCTCCTTTGGCTGCTCCAAACCAAGTAGAGAGGGCTGTTTCTAGAAACAACGAATGCTTTGCACCCACATGAAATGATTATAGTGTCATCCTTCTCACATCACCTGGACTATTCCACTGCCACTGACTGTGGACAAAGTCCTTCTGCCTGCCTCAGTCTGAGACTGGCCAATCTGAGACCAAGCAGTTTGCCTGCTGCATGGCTGGTGGGTAGGAGGGTGTACAAGTAAGTGGTGTGCCTATATGATGCTGTGGTAGTATGGCCTCAGGGTATCTTGTTCTTTTTGGGGTCTCCTGCACCAGCAGCTCTGGATACCAGGCCATACCAGGAAGCACAGTCACAAAAATGGTAGAGATATAAATTACAGAAACAAATTCTATCTGAGCTTGAAATAACTGTGTCATGCTTCAGGGTATCCAAGTCACAATTTGGATCTGATTGGATTTATTGCCAGTCACAAGAATTGATTCTGGCAGGGATAATCAGTACTGCCTCTTGAATGGTGTCAACACATTCATGCCCAAGAGACACATTCCTTGTATTAACACATGACAATCAAAATACTTCAGTGGTGGATGAATATACTGAGGGGCCTAAATACACAAATCTGTGTGCTTGCTCAACCATGATGGCAATATTGTCTGATTTTAGTTTCTGGAGTGAAAACACACCCTTCTCAGTGGCAGATGATCTTGTCAGTAGTCCAGGTTGCTCTAGGCAGAGCAGATGTACTGTGTGTGTGCTTGTGTTACCTAGCACATGGGGAGGGGGGAGTACCTTGTGGCCTGGATTCACCTAGGAGAGATGGAGCCCTTTTAAACATGGAGCCTCATGTAGCTGTACTGTTTAAACCTGCCTTGTCCATGTGTAGTGTGCATGTGGGTCATAAGGAGCTCACTTGAAGGTCAGGACTGGAGACTGCTCTGGGCAAGTATCTCCAGCAGTGCCATGGTGAGCACACCTGGAGAGCTGCACCAGTTTGTCTGGACCCTGTCCTCTCTCCAGGAGTGGCCATGTAAATGGGGACTGGGAGCAGAAGGCAGGGCAAGGCAGGTGTGCATGTTACTGCTCCCCTTGTGAAGTGGTGTTCACAATAACTTCCCGAAAGTCATCCAAGAATTTCTGTCATGTACTTGTTCAGGGTTTTTACAATATTATGTGATCATGTGATTTTACAGTCTTCTCTGCCTTCATGGGGAACTCCCCATGAGTCAAGGTTTTAAGCAGCAAATAACCTCTATGAACAATGCAATGCTTCCCCCTTCCCTTCTCCCTCGCTTTGTGCTCCTGACCCTCAGGGCTGGGTTGGCAGTGCCTCAGCTCCTGGCTCTGATGCAGGCTGGTTATGGACTATCCAAGTGGTTCAGTGAAGCCCACCACTGCAGATGATGCAGTGCCTTCAGGTGGGCTTTGGGACAGGTAAAGAGGAAACCTCTGCTCTTAGATGTTGCTGCTGCTCTGCATTATAGATCTAGGATCTCGCTGTGCTAAGTGATGCACAAACAAATGTTCCAGCTCCTTCTGCGCTGTGTTACAGCACACTGGAAGCTAAAAGAATTCTGCCATGAACTCGGGTAGTAATCCAAACAGACATATCTATGTTCTCTGGCTTTGCTAGCAAAAAATTGCCAAGTCACTTAAGGAAGCGAAGTAGTTTCCAGAGACTCTGCAAAGCTGCTTTGGCAGATATTTTATTAGGCATCTTTGCCAGGAAACAGAAGCAATACCATGATATGGTAAGGGACTCTTAACTCTCTTCCAGTGTCAACATAGTGTGAACAAATAGCCAGCTGCCCCAGGGCTGTATGAAAGGATACACATCAAATACATGCTTGTGTGTAAGGCATGACAGATATTTGTCATAACCTTAAGCATATGACAATATGTTGCTATCTGGACCAGAATAATCATTAGAAAAACACTTTGACTGCATTCTGAGCATTCTCCATTTCAGTGCTGTTGAAAGCCATATTGTAGCCAAGATGTGAATATTTTAAATGATTTAGCTTTACAGTTAAGAAAAAGATCTCAATTGTGAAATGAAATTCTTGTTATTTTCCCCTGTCTCTTCTTGAAGAGAAGAGTGAGCCCCTTGGTACTGATCAGCATTTTGTCAGCTTATAAGTTGTATATAGCATTCAGTGCAGACTTGAAATTCTACTTGAAATTCCTTTTTTAAAGGAACAGATTGATAAATTAAAAGAAAAACAGGTGCAGAGCTCTATTTGCTTCAACAATTGATGTTAGTAAGTGGGAACAAAAAAATCGCTGGAAGTTTCATGCACTACTTAGTTTGCATTTCTGGGATTTTTAGAATAACCAAATATGCATCTTTTAAAGAGTAACTGAATTCAGTTCATGCAAAGAATGTCAGTGTTAACATTTTTTTGTTTTATGACTTTCAAATTTGCTGTCTGACAGAAGCATATAGCTTTTCACATTAAGATAGGCTCTCTGCTCTCCTCACTGTCTGAATAAAAGGCAGAAACTGACACTTGTGTATTATGATATTTATACTGATGTACCTTTTGATGCAAAACCATTTTTTTTCCCCTACTTAACAGGCAGCTTCCTTTATGTGGTACTGAGTGCTAGACAATGAACCCCAAGTGATTGTAATACTCTCTAGACGCTTCAATTATGTCACTTTTTCAGAATTCTCATGTGGAGCAGGATCATCCAGCCTGCTTGAACAGCCATCCTCCTCCCTTTCACAACATTTAAAAAGCTTTCCTAAAAGGTGAGGTTGTTTCAAGTGCTCTAAGTGTTGAATCAAGAATGCCTGGGTAAATCAAATAGCAGAGATGCCTTATTTATTGTGAAGTAAAAAAAAATGTGATGGATTCTTATATCATGAAAAACTGGTCATCTTCCCATCATCCTGGAAGTGCCCCAGTTGCACAGCATATACCACTGGGGCAGAAGGCATTCAGCATGTGAAAGTTGAATGTGTTGAAAGTTCACTTGTGTTTTTAACTTTAAAAAAGATGTTTGTGGAAGAGTTGTTGGGCGTACTCTGATACGAAGGAATGATGAGCAATGGCCAAGAGTACAAAGGTCCTTTGGCTTTATTGCCTGGCTCTGGCATATTTGTGTATTGGGGCTCTCCAGGAGAGGTGGGATCTGCCTCCAGGGCAGATGCCATTCATCCATTGGAAAGTACACCTGCCTGTTGCAAAACTGTGGAAATTAGGCATGCTAGCTTGTTTGTTTTTCAGAAATGGTGGGGCTGCAGGGAAACAATGAGGCTTTCCAGAACACTGTGTAAAGTTGAAATCAATGTGTAGTCTGGCACTGTGGCAGGCAGAGCCTCCAAGGATTGTGATTCAGTCCTGGCTGCAAGCTGGCACCTGTGGGGTGGTGGTCAGGACATGGACATCACTCCTGCTCTCATCAGTCTGGCCAAAAGAGATAGGAGCAGCTGTGCTGTTATGCCTCACCAGAAGTGGTGGGATACCTAGGGGAGGATCCTGACAAGGAGCAGTACCCAGGCTCGGCCTTCTCCTGCCTGATGTCACTTGACCCAGCTCTTCTACCTCATCGTGTGCCCAACTTGTGGAGTAGACTCTTCACAAAGAGCTCCATCTGGATTCATATTCATACTGATCATCTTCTAATATGGGCTTATCCCACTGTGTAGAAAGAATAGAAGTTGTTAATTGAAGAAACAGAAAATAATGTGGTGGTTGCATTTTCAAACACGTAGGAAATGTAGATGTGGTACTAGGAAAAAGAGTGCTGCAACAGGTCATTGTATTGTGGCAACACTGAATGAGATCCAGCTGGGTTAAAGCTCTGGCTTTTCCACCAAAGCAGATGCCTTTTGCCCTTGCATGATGGGCTAACAGGCTGATAGTGCTGGAGGCTGATGTTGGCCAGCTCTCTTTAGCACCTTCCTCCTTGAAAGCATCTCTTTTGTTAATGCAGTAGGGGATATAATGAGGAAATGAAACAGGTAAATACATCTTTTGTAGGTGTATACTCATCCTCCTGTTGTCATAATGGGAATTTACACTTTTAAAATCTGCATTGACACAATTCCTCAGTCTGAGGTAATAGGGATCAACTTCTGTTGTGCCAGGATGTGAGTCTTGAGATCAGCGTGGCTGTGAGCCATTGGAAATATTTTACTTGGTATGAGGAGAGATGAATAGCAGGGTTGTATGTCAGGTCTAGCTGAATAAAGACTCCAGTTAATCTCTGCTGAGGATTTTCAAAGGGAAGTATTTATCCTTGTGCCAAATGTCTTTACCTGATATGTCTGACCTTGGGTGTTGTGTATTTCTCCTCTAAAAGATGTGAGATTTGGTATGCTGCTGATTTGCTAGTTTTTCCCCTGAGAAGGGCAGGTGTGGGTGAACTTCTGCTCTGTTCCAGTGCACCACCGCAGAAGTGGTGAGAAGTGGGGGCAAACAGAGCAAGGCCCTCCTGAGGGGTGAAGGTCAAGGTGTGTGCAACAGGCCTGCTAATCAATGTATCTCAAGTGCAATAAGAATTTAAGATAGAACTCCTCCACCTAGAAATTATTCTTATAAAAGTGTGGATTTATATACACAGGGAAATACAAGGCTCTGGGGGGAAAGTCTATATCTGCTGGATATCACTGTAAAAACCAGACGTGCTCAATCTCTTTCATTTTTATTCAAAAAAAAGCATCTCCATTTAACAGTGTAACAATGACTTCAGAATTCTTTAGGCTATGGTCTCAGAGCAGAGGGACCAAATTATTGAAAAATTTAACTTTGCTGAAGCAGAGAGTGTGGCTCAGCCAGTGGGCTACTGGAGACTTTTTCTCTCACTGCAGCAACCTGAAAGGAAGCTGTAGCGAGGTGGAGGTTTGCCTCTTCTCCTAAGTAACAAATGATAGGGTGGCAGAGAATGGCCTAAATTTGCACTAGGAGATGTTTAGATTGGCTGTTAGGAAACATTTCTTGATGAAGAGGGTTGTCAACCACTGGAACAGGCCACCCAGGGAAGTGATTGAATCATCATTGCTGGAGGTATTTAAAAGAAGTGTAGATGTGGCACCTGGGAACATGGTTTAGTGGTGGGCTTGGCAGTGCGGGGCTGATGGTTGGACATGATGATGTTTAAAGTTATTTTCCAGCCTAGATGGTTCTATGATTCTAGTTCTATGCTCTTTCTGATGGTTTTCAACATTTAAGGACAAATGATGAAAGTGTGTGTACGTGTCAAAACTGAAAGCAAAGTCTCAAGGAAGGGAGCAAGAATATATTCTGGATGTTCTTACAAGACAATTTTGAGCTGAGAAACAGTGGTGGGCAGGAGGACTCTGTTTTGGAGGCAAAAAGCCCCTCCTTATTCTCATTTTTCCTGCAATCCAGATCAAAATTTGTAATGATCTGAATGTTCAATCAGAATTATGATAAAAGCAAACCCAAGTAGTGAGGTTGATGCATCATTCTGTGAGGTTTCCTTGTATGTAAAAGCAGAAAGTTTGAGTTGATGCTTGGTATGCAAAGCAGAAAGGAGGAACAAGCTGTGAAAGGTGTGAGTTATGAGATGGCTAACCATAGTTTTGCTGAAACTTTGTAGTACTGGAAGAATAAAAAGTGGGGGGTCTTCATGCTCTTCATGGGGTGATCCAAGCAGGCTGTAAAGAGTGTTGATGAAAAAGTTGAAGCAAAAGGAGAAGTGAAGTGTGCACTCTAAAGGAAACTTAAAATTCCCATAGTTAGAATGAAAAAGAAACTAATCCACATACTTTGATAAGGAATGGAATTTTCTGCTGTTTCCCAGACAATGCTGGCATCATGCGGCCACTTTATTTAGCTTGTTTTGTACTAAAATATTTCTGAAAAATCATTGTTTTATCAGCATCTTTCTGTCTGGGATTCCTAAAAAAAAATAAAAAATAAAAATAAAAATAGAAGTTCATGAACACACACAATTCAATGCTCATGGTGTGACTCTTGGGGATGTCCTGTGCAGGGCTAAGAGCTGGATATCCCAACTCAGAATATCCTGTGACTCTGTGACTGCTCAACTCAGCTGCTTGCCTTGCCTGGATGTCCTGCAACACTGTCTCCATTTTTTACAAGACACCAGGAGTCTTAAATTGGTCATTTGGGGTCTTTTACTTTCTGCCCACTGTTTGTGTTTTTAAACTGATCAGTCTGCCTCTTTTAACACACAGAACAGTTTTTAGCTGTGCCTGGCTTCTGAATCTAAATTAAAGGAAGAAATTGCCATGTACATGGCAGGCTGTGGTGGGAGTGTTTTCCCACTGTGGGGACGTTTGTAAGGAGGGGGAGCAATGTTAGAGGACAGTAGATTTGCAGGGAGGGAAAGAAACCGAAACAGCAATTCTTCCCAAACTGGAATAATGTGGGGTGCAAGAGGAGAGGTGAAACTTGTTTTTGAAAGACCAGGAGCAGGAGAGATGATGCAGGGGCCAGGACTTAACCACACAAGGAAAAAGGGGTGAGAACAAGGAGGAAAGAGACCTGCAGTGATGCTTTTCATGCCTTTTCTGCAAAGGTGCAACATCCTGTTTAAGGATCTTAGAGGAGTTTTCTGGAGTCTGCTGGGAGAGGAAAACTGCATGTAATTCTGAGCTGAGCTGATTAGTTTAATAATTCTGGCTATATGGGAGTATTTTTACAGCAATACTACAGGTAGTTTTGAAGAATGGAAGCCTGAGTAGAATTACACCTAATACTACTTGAAGTAGAATCCTTTTACACTGACTGGGTTCAAAGAACTTTGCAGAAGTGCTCCTGAAGCTCAAGTAGATAATGCTGGGGTAGAGTAGCTTTAATCAATGATACCAGCAGCTTATTAACATGAATCTCAAATAATCTGGCAGAAACAGAATCTGTTTGGAGGAGTTCCTCTTAGAAGTTCTGTACATAAAATGACAAACTTGGCAAAAAACATAAACAGTTGGAAAAGTATTTCTCCCAATTGTATTTCAGATTGAGTAAGAGATGATGTAGCAATATTAAATTTATTATAAGACAGAGCAAATATATAATTGCACACAAGTACAAATGTACAGGGTAGAGGTGCATGCTTGTATATATTTCAGTATTTATAAACACTTGTGTATATATATATATGCACAGACACATTCCTTTTTATGAAGTTTTTTTTAAAAAAACCTCATACAGGTAAAAAAGAAATGGAAGTATAAATGTAAAATGAATGATAGAGCTGTTCAGCCTTGTAAAACCAAACCAGTCTCAGTCACAAGTGACTGAGTCACTACTGGAGGTAGTGAAAAGTCAGTTACTAGGAAACACATGCTGCACTCCAAAGTATGCAGTGCTTGCTCAATAAATGCAGACATTTGTTTAAATAAATATTGGGTATAATTATGGTATCTTAATGGCTTTTATGAACTTTTTACTATGTGTTTAAGTGACAGGAAATCTTTAATCTGACTTAATTGAGATTTAATGTTTTATCTTGTTCAGATTTGTTTGCTCTTTGTAGCTTGGATTCTGACAAAACTTCAGCAGGGAGCAGGATACAAAATTCCACAATCCATGATAATAGACTTACTTGGGCATCTGCCTTGCATAGTATAAAACAGACAGTTAAGTGTTTTTGCATCTAGGTGACAATTCAAAGCAGATCACTAAATTTCTTCTCCTTTATCACTTGGAATAATTGCTGTTCCCTGGGAAAACTTTCTTCATCTAGAGCAGACTCAGGAAAATCAGACTAATTGAATTTGGTTCTGCAGATCAATGAATGTAGGCTCTGCCTTTCTATGGTGGATACTTTTCTGTAGCTTCTATCCAAAATGGGAAGACACTTTTATTTCTTTGGCTATCCATGGTTAAATATAAAAACTAATGTATGCACATACCTATTCCATGTGAGGTTTGCTAGACCATTTGTTCATAAAGACTGCTTTTTCACTCCTGTTCTTAGAAATTTGATAAAAGAGACAGTAAAGGTACTGTGTGTGCTGTTTTATGTGCTTTTTCAGTGCAATTTTAAGCAGGAGACTGTCTGCATTGTTAAAAGTTGTTGGGCTGGATACAAATTGAACTCATCAGTATGTAGAGGTTTTACTGTCAGAGTATGACTTACTGGAAGCTATTAAATAAATTTTCCTGAGTGTTTTGAAAGGGCATAAATGGCTGAAAAAGAAAAATTAGAAAGTAAGTGTGGCTGGGGAGAAAAGAACAGGTTCTTCTGCTTAAATGTGGAGCTAGGGAAAAGGTGAGCTTTTTGGTAGATTACTCTTTCTCTAATTGCAGCCCTGCCTTCCCAGTTCTGGTTTGAAGAATTAGAAATTCATTCCTTAATGTTTTAGAGGCTTTTGCATAGCTCTATGGTTGAAAGGTGGGATGTGTCATTTACAATGACCTTAATCATTTTGGGCCACAATATTCCTGGTGACTGTGTAGCTTTACCAGAGCCGTAGAGAGCAACCCCTGGCATGTAGATGTGAAGTGCATCTTTACAAGGCAAACAGGCTTACACCTCTTTCTGCCACAGAATGAAACTTCCTCTGGTTGTGAAAGAAAAATAATGAGCTGGTTGAGGGTTTTTCTAAGCTGTCACTTCCCCATTTCTCAGTGGGGGCAGAGCAAGTATCAGCTTAAGATAACATCAAACATGATAGCAAGGCATACTTTATATTCTCCAGAATATTGGCAATGAGTATGCCTTGCAGGAAGGACTGACACATCACATGCAATGTAAAAGGACGTGCCTTTGAAATGGACAGTATTAAAATGTTTGTTGTTGTTGATTTCAAATCAAAATCTATTTTCAGAGAAAAAAGAAAACATGCTAAATATTTTGTTTTTATTTTCTTTTCAAGGGGAGGAAGGAAGAGACCTTCTTAGCTAATTCAGATCATGATTTCCTACCTGGTTTGTTAAAGATTAAAAGCCTTAGGAGGGTGTGTGCCTTCAAGTATCTTTGG